>NW_026947498.1:37142632-38500132 GCF_034190915.1 Cavia porcellus | reverse complement strand
TTGCACCAGGAGGGAAGACTGACTGTAAGTGACACAAGGTACCTGTCTGCCATGGCATTTAAGAGCTGGTGTGGCTTTCTCAGACTTCTTTCTCTGACATCGTGACATTTGACATGAAGTGATTCAGATGTGGCTGTAGACTGGAGAAATATTTCCCAATTCACATCAGAGTGATTTGTGCACTTATTCACTCCATAGAATAGCCTCGTTTATCTTTAAAAATATGTGGGAAAGCATTCCTTTTTCTTTTTTGTATTACATTATTAGAAAGATCTCAGAAGAGTTCTGTTTGTATCCACAGGTTTTAAGAAGTTTGCAGAGTGTTGGTGAGTGACGCGACAGAAGTGTAATTTGACATGGTGTGTTATGTGGGGGGAAAGAATAAAACTCCAGCAAGATCCGGGCCATGAAAGCAGTGATGGAGGCGCTTGTATCATCACCTGCAGGAACTTTCTCCCTGACTTGGGGGACCAGACCGGCTCCCCACCGAAGGGTAAGAGTAACAGCTGTGGCTGGGAGCTCCGCCCAGCTTGCAGGAACTTTCACCCTGACCTGGGTACCCAAGCTGGTTTCCCACCAGACCCGGGGACCAGCCCAGTTCAGAGACTATAGCAGCTGCAGCTGGGAGCCCCGCCCAGCCTGTGGGAATTTCCCTGTGACCTGGGAACCCAGGTCAGGTCTCTACTAGACCTGGGGACCAGGCCAGATCAGAGACTGTGGCAGCAGTGGCAGGGAGCTCTGCCCAGCCTGAGACACTCTTCCTGGCCTGAGGAGCAGGCCAAAGTTCCCTGCTGGGTTCAGTGAGTGGGGCCATCGCAGGGTACCCCATCCCAGGCTGGTGGATCTCTCTCCCACAACTAGAACAACACTTGGAGCTTCCAAATACAGGAAAATGACAAAACAAAAGTCTAAAATGTAATCTCAAACATCCAGCTCACCCCAAGAAAGCCCAGGAGCCATGTGCATAGAAGAAACAACAGGCCACATGACTGAAATACCTGAAATAATGGTAACTGAAATAAAGAAGCAAGTATGGGAAGCACTGAAGGAATTCAAACTAGAAATACTCTATCAGATGAAAGAACTGATAAAAGAAATGAAGCAGATGCTAAACATAGCTAAAGAAGAGGCAGTTAAAAAATTAGAGGTACTAAACAGAAGGATAGAATCCCTGGATGAACAGTATAGGAAGCAAACAGAATACATAAAACAGATGCAAAGAGTATACAGGAAATCAAAAACTCCATTGAAAGTTGTAAAAACCACCTCAATGAATGTGAAGATAGAATCTCAGACCTCAAAGACAAGATTGCAACTAGAGAACAGGAAACAAAAGATCTTTTAAAAATAACAAGAAATCAGGAAATAACAATTCAACACCTACAGGACGACGCAAAGAGAAACAACATAAGATTGATAGGGATAAATGAAAAAGAAGGGGACAACATAAAGGATTTCAAGACGATATTTAGAGAAGTAATAGCTGAAAATTTACGAAACATGAGATTGTAAACTGATATCAAGATCAATGAAGCATATAGAAATGCCAAATAGTCACAACGAAATAAATCTACACCCAGACATATAATAATGACCATCTCAGAAATTGAACAAAAGAATAGAATAGTAAAGGCTGTCAGAGAGAAAAGACAGATCACCTATAAAGGAAAACCTATCAGAATTACAGCAGACTTCTCAGCACAAACAATAAAGTCAAGAAGAGCATGGAATGATGTATTTCAGATCCTAAAAGAAAATGATTTTCAACCTAGGCTGATGCAAAACTGTCCATCATATTTGATGGAGAAATACGATACTTCCATGACAAAGATCAGCTGAAAAACTTCGTGATCACCAAGCCAACCCTGCAAAGAATACTGAAAGACAGCCTAGATACATTTAGGAAAAAACCACTAAACAAAGCAGACAGTTGAACAGAGCAGAAAGATTAAACCAGCAACGCCAGAAAGATAATATGTCAACAATAAACCAATTTATAACAGTTCTTACTATTAATGTAAATGGTCTCAATACACCAATTAAAAGAATCAGACTGGCAGAATGGATCAAGAAACAAAATCCAACCATATGCTGTTTACAAGAAACCCACTTAACTCAAAAGGATATTCACAGACTCAAAGTCAAAGGATGGAAAACAACATTCCATGCAACAGGAACTCCCCAAAAAAGCTGGGGTAGCTATTCTGTTTGCAGACAAAGTCAACTTCAAGCCAATAATGATTGGAAAGGATAAAGAAGGTCACTACATACTGGTTAGGGGAAAACTCCAAGAGGAAGAGATAACTATCTTAAATATATATGCACCAAACTCCAGAGCACCCAGTTATATAAAACAAGTACTAATAGAAATGAAAAACCAAATCATAAGTAATACAATTCTAACAGGAGATCTTAACACACCACTGACACCAATGGACAGATCAACCAAAAAGAAAATCAATAAAGAAATAAAAGAACTGAACTGCACCTGTGAACAAATGGACTTAATAGATATATACAGAGTATTCCACCCAACAACAACAGAATACACATTCTTCTCAGCAGTACATGGGTCATTCTCTAAGACCATATATTAATTCACAGAACATATTTAAATAAATGCAAAAGGGTTGAAATTGTCCCTTGCATGCTATCAGAAAAACCATAGCGCCATGAAATTAGGAATCGACGATAAAAGATATTGCAAAAATCCCAAAAACACATGGAAACTGAATAACACACTCCTGAGTAATCAGTGGGTCACAGAGGAAATTTAAAAAGAAATTAAGCAATATCTACAAACAAATGAAAATACAGATACAACTTACCAGAATCTATGGGATGCAATGAAAGCCGTCCTCAGAGGAAAATTTATTGCACTGAGCTCCCACATCAGGAAAACAGAATGAATACAAATAAATAACATGATGCTATACCTCAAACAGCTAGAAAAAGAAGAGTAAGTTAATCCCAAAGCCAAAAGAAGAGAGGAAATTATAAAAATCAGAGCAGAAATCAACGCAATAGAGACTAAGAAAACAATACAAAGAATTAACGAATCAAAAAGTTGGTTCTTTGAAAGAATAAATAAAATCTATAAGCCTCTAGCCAACCTTATTAAAAGAAGGGAAGGAAGAGCTCAAATCCATGCAATAAGAAATGAAAAAGGTGAAGTCACTACAGACTCAATAGAAATACAGAAGATGATCAACACCTATTTCAAAAACCTCTACTCTCAAAAGTTTGATAACACAGAAGAAATAGATAGATTCTTAGAAACATATGAAGTACCAAAGCTAGATCAAGAGGATGTAAAACTGCTGAATAACCCAATCTCTATCAATGAAATTGAACATGTAATTAATTCCTTACCTACAAAGAAGAGCCCAGGCCCAGATGGATTTACTGCAGAATTGTACAAGAAATACAAACAAGACCTAATACCAACACTCCTTAAAGTCTTCAATGAAATTGAAAGGGAAGCAATTCTTCCCAAGTCATTCCTGGAAGCAAATATTACTCTAGTACCAAAACCCAGGAAAGAACCAACCAAAAAAGAGAACTACAGACCAATCTCCCTAATGAACACAGATGCAAAAATCCTCAATAAAATACTGGCAAATAGAATGCAGCAAATCATCAAGAAGATTATACACCATGACCAAGTGGGATTCATCCCAGGCATGCAGGGATGGTTCAACATACATAAATCAATAAATGTAATCCACCATATCAACAAAGCCAAAAGTAACAATCATATGATCATTTCCATAAATGCAGAAAAAGCCTTCATGATAAGAACTCTACAGAAAATTAGAATAGATGGTCTTTACCTCAATATAATAAAGGCTGTCTAAGACAAACCAACAGCCAGTATTATACTAAATGGCCAAAAATTGAAAGCCTTTACTTTAAAATCAGGCACAAGACAAGGATGTCCTTTATCACTTCTCCTATTTAATATAGTACTGGAAGTACTAGCCAGAGCAATTAGACAAGAGAGAAAAATAAAAGGGGTAAAGATAGGAAAAGAAGAAGTTAAATTGTCATTATTTGCAGATGACATGTTACTCTACATGGAAGACCCCCTAAACTCCATTGAAAGACTCATAGATATAATAAATAAATTCAGCAATGTAGCTGGGTACAAAATCAATACTCAGAAATCAATAGCATTCTTATACACTAACAACAAAATCACAGAGAGAAATAAGAGAAGCCACACTCTTCACACTAGCAACCAAAAAAATGAAATATTTAGGAATTACTCTTACAAAAGAAGTGAAAGACCTATACAGGGAAAATTATAATACACTGAAGGAAGAAATTGAAGATGATCTCAGAAAATGGAAAGACACCCCATGTTCATGGATAGGAAGAATAAACATTGTGAAAATGGCCATTCTCCCAAAACTGTTATACAGATTCAATGCAATCCCAATAAAAATACCATAAACATACCTTATAGATCTAGAGAAATCACTCCTAAGGTTCATCTGGAACCAGAAGAGACCTAGAATATCAAAGGCAATATTAAGCAACAAAGGCAAGGCAGGAGGCATCACAATCCCTGACTTGAAGTTATACTACAAAGCAACAGTAGTAAAATCAACATGGTACTGGAATGAAAACAGAGCAGAGGATCAATGGAATAGATTAGAAGATACAACCACAACTACAAACACACTCAACCACCTTATCTTCGATAAAGGAGCCAAGCAGGTTCACTGGAAGAACGACAGTCTTTTTTAATAAATTGTGTTGGAAAACCTGGCTCTACATTTGCCGAAAACTAAAACTTGACCCAAGCCTATCACCATGTACTAAATTAAAATCTAAATAGATTAAAGATCTGAATATTAAAACAGGAACACTAAATCTATTGGAAGACAAATTAGGTAGAAATCTTGAAGACATAGGGGTAGGTAGAGAATTCATGAACAGGACTCAAACTGCATGGGAAATACTTCCCAGAATCAATAATGGGGACTACCTCTTATAAAAAGTTTTTGTAAGTAAAAAAAAAAAAATCTCCAGCATAGTGAAAAGAAAACCCACAAACTGGGAAAATATCTTAGTGAACTCCCCCTCAGACAAAGGACTTTTGTCTAAAATATATAAAGAATTAAAAAAAATCAGACCCCCAAAATTCAAAGACCCATTCCAAAAATGGGCATCTGAGATGAATACACACTTCTCAGAGGTAGAAATACAAATGGCAAATAAATACATGAAAAAATGTTCATCACCATTGGTTATTAGGGAAATGCAAATTAAAACCACACTGAGATACCATCTCACTCCTGAAAGAATGGCCAGGATCAAGAAAACCAACAACAAGTGCTGGAGAGGCTGTGGGGAAAAAGGAACTCTCCTACACTGTTGGTGGGAGTGTAGATTGGTACAACCTTTGTGGAGGTCAGTCTGGGGACTTCTCAAAAAGCTGGGATTGGAAGTCCCATTTGTTCCCGCTATTCCACTACTAGGCATCTTCCCAGAAGAACTGAAAGCATCATACCAAAGTGATATGTGCGCACCTATGCTTATAGCAGCACAATTTGTAATTGCTAGATCATGGGAACAACCCAAATGTCCATCAACCGAGGAATGGATAAAAAGCTGTGGTACTTTTACATAATGGAGTACTACTCAGCTATAAAGAAGGATCACATTGAGGTATTTATCAATAAATGGGTGCAGCTTGAAGCCATACTCATAAGTGAACTAAATCAAACTCACATCTGTGAACTCTGAATAGTTTCCCTAGTGTAGGAAGTGAATCAAATATATAAAAGTATGTGATAACCATGATTCCCCATTATATGGCTTTGAAGCCTTATAAAATTCTCACTCACTACTTGTAATGGCTTTATTCTGGGCTGTTTGATATCATGGCTGGTGATGCAATGAACAGCCACTTTGAAGAAAATAAGACATAATAACAGCTAGTGCTGATTTAATAACATCTTGTCTTAAAGCCATACCAAACTATGGTTCTTCTGTCTCCATTGATTTTATTATGTTGTAACTTGCTGGACTTTATCGTATGTGGTAGTATAAACAAAATTGCTATAGGCAAAGTGATAATATTGAAACCATTGATCATTTTTTTTTTTCTGTTAGCTGGTTCTAAATACTCTACAATGCTTTCATCCACTTGAATGGTGTTACACAGTCTTGATATATTTGATGCTATAGCATATGAAGTTATATTCAAGTATTTCAAAGAAAAAGACTCTATGGTAACTACTATTAAGTCGGGTTATTTGGTGGTGAAGTGTTGGGAGCCGCGTCTGTAATAGCTCGCCTTGCGTGGCGGACGTGCGGCCTGTGGTAAAGAGCAAAGCCTGAGGTAGATTACCCCTCCCATCGAATATGTTAGTTTCCTGCTTACCGCGTAAACAACCCGCTCAACAATATAGTCTGCCTGGCAACTGATGATGTTAGCCAATCAGCTTGCCTTGCTTACTTTAACATGATTGGACACTGTACCCGTATATATACCGGTGCCACCCCTGGGCGGAAGAAGAAGCCAGGTAGAAGCCCAGAAGTAAAAGCACAAAAGGAGCCACGGAGAGCGGACCGGTAGAGGCTTTGGGGCAGACTGAAGCACAAAAGGAGCCGCGGGGAGCGGACCAGAGGAGGCTTCAGCTGGGAGAACCCAGGGCAGGCTGTACGGAGAAGGAAAATAAAAAGAAAAGGTTGTCCACTACCAGACTTTGTCGTGTGTCCTTCCTGCCGGCCGGGAGCGGACATCGACATTTGGAGGCCCGCCCGGGGACTGATCACCCCCGAGACGTGGAAGTGGACAACGCTCCAGTACAGAGCTGCGAGACAGGTGAGTTGGGGATAAGCCTGGGCTCTGGGTGGCGCGCACCTACAGGGCTTTTAGACTCCCCTCAGGCTCACGCGTAAGTGGCGGATTCCTTGGGCCTCACGCGGTGAGTAACATATTAAAAGATGGGAAACATGTTAGGTAGCAACACTAAGAGCGAGGGTGGTTGTGGAGAAAGCTCTCAAGAGCTTACAAAAGTACGCAGGGTATCTGAGCAGGCCCAGTCAGGGAGCTCCCGAGAGGGGTCCGTCAAGGGGAACAAGGATGCTAAGGAGGAGGACGGGGCTCTAGCCTCGGAGTCGTCTGACTCCGAGGACGAGGGAAAGTTGAATGGCAAGGAGGCCAAAGAGACCAGCTGTCAGGAGCCTAAATCGCTCAATAAGGAGTCGCAGGGTTCTTTTCCAGCGTTGCCCCGGCGAATTGCGCTCTGCTCAACCTGGTCTGCGGAGGAGTAGAGAGCTCCTGAGCGCTCCCCGGCGCGAGAGGGAGGCGAAGCCTTCCGCCCCACCTTGGGGGCCGTTTCCGGAGGCGATTCCTCGCCACGAGGTGGCCGCCTGGGAGCTCTCTCCCCTTTCGCCAGAACAGGAAGTGATGCACGGGCCCCCATTTTCCGCCCAATCACGGCCGCTGTCTTATGCTCTGCCGCCGGCGGGTCGGTATTTTTACAGGCGGCTTTGGCAGGGGGGATGCTTGTCTCATGAGGTACATCCACCTGGGATAGATAGTGGCCCCTACGGGATATTTCCTGTACAAGTAGCTATGGGCCAGGGACGCAATGTATGGGAGCCTTTTGAGATAAAGCAGATTAGAGAACTTAAAAATGCAGTTACAACCTTTGGGCCGACTGCGCCTTACACCATTGCCATGCTGGAGAATCTGTCTTCTGGGCCCCTCACCCCCGCGGACTGGATTCAGCTGGCAAAGGCGTGTCTGCCCTCGGGCAGTTACCTGGATTGGCGAGCCTGGTACACAGAGTTCTCTACAGAGCAGGCTGAGAGAAACGCCAATCGGGGAAACCGGGGGTGGAACAAGGAAATGCTTATGGGAGAAGGTCGGCACGCTGATGACCAGACCCAGTTCCCCGGCGCTGTCTATGAACAAATCAATGCCATAGGGCTCCGCGCCTGGAAACAGGTAAGTGGTGCCGGAACAGCCTCCTTGTGTCTTTCAAAAATAATTCAGGGTACCACAGAGCCATTTGTTGACTTTGTGGCCCGAATGCAAGATGCTGCCGATAAGATATTTCCTGATCCGGGAGTGGCTCAACCGCTGGTAAGACAGCTGATTTTTGAGCAATGTACAAAGGAGTGCAAGGCAGCGATAGCTCCTCATAAAAACAAGGACCTCAACGCCTGGATTAGGATATGCAGAGAGATAGGGGGGCCGCTCTCCAACTCGGGAGTGGCTGCTCTCCTGGCCGCGGCTGTACAGCAGAGGGGACCTCGCGGGTTAGAAGGGGAATGTAAGGCTAAAGGGTGTTTTGCCTGCGGGGAGCCAGGACACATTAAACGTCATTGCCCAAACAATGCAGATGCTAGGCCTCGCCCTAGGAATGAAGAACCATATGTTTGTGGGCGATGCAAAAAGGGATCACACAAAGCTGAGGAGTGTAGGTCGGTCTTTGATGCTCAGGGCAACCGTATTTGTGGACAAGATGCTAGAGAGCCAAAAAACGGCCAGAGGGGGCCCCCTTCACAGGCGGGCCCCCGCCCCAGAGACAGGACAGCTCAGGGTGGCAGCCTTCAACAAGGGCCACCTCTGGGTCAGCAGGTGTGGACCTCAGTGTCGCCTCCAGACTTATACAGAAGGTCACCATTAGGACGGATGGCGTTAGGACCCTAAATGACATGCAAAAGCTATTGGGAGACATTAATTGGATTAGGCCATATTTACATATACCAAATTCAGATCTCAAACCTCTGTTCGACCTTCTGAAGGGAGACCCAGATATAGCCTCCCACAGGAGGCTCACTCCTGAGGCAAGAGCTGCCTTACAGAGAGTGGAAAAAGCCTTAGGTGGGGCTACCTTACACAGAATTGAACCAGGGCGACCCTTTGATGTCTGTTTGCTACAGACTAGTCTACAGCCTACAGCGGTGATTTGGCAGAAAGGACCACTACTGTGGATACACCCTAAGGTCTCACCTGCAAAAGTCATAGAGCATTACCCGGAGGCAGTCGCTTCATTGGCCCTTGAAGCGCATGATAGAGCTGTCCAACATTTTGGCTCAGGACCACAAGCCATCCGAGTACCCTATACCGCCAGCCAGATCAAGACCCTGGCTGCCTGTATAGATACCTGGGCCATTCTGAGATGTGTTTTCCATGGGGATATAAACAATCAATACCCTAAAGACCCTATCTTGTCATTTGTCACTCAGCACCCTATAATTTTTCCAAAGGTTACTGCCTCTGAGCCATTAGTCCTAGCAACTACAATATACACAGATGGCTCCAAGACGGGGATAGGCGCCTATGTGATCCTAGGCAAGCCCCCGGTTACCATACAATTTAAACCAGATCAGCCTCAGGTGGTAGAACTGCAGATCGTTAAAATGATTCTTGAACGGTTCTCAGAAGCCATTAACATTGTCTCCGATTCTAGGTATGTGGTCAATGCTATGCAAGTGCTTGAGACTGCCAGTTTAATTAGATCCACTTCCACAGTGGCTGGACTGTTCCTGTCTATCCAGACATTGCTTCAGAACAGACACCATAAGGTCTTCACCACCCACATAAGAGCACATACATCCCTGCCGGGGCCCATGGCACAGGGGAATGCGGCTGCTGACACTGCCACTCGCCCGTTATGGATTTTTACCTTACTAACACCAATCGAGCGAGCCCGTGCCTTCCATGATAAGTTTCATGTTAATGCCAGGACACTAGCAAACCATTTCCATGTTTCTAGAGCAGATGCACGAGATATCGTGCGACTATGTGACTCCTGTGCCACATACAAACCTGCCATACCGATGGGAGTAAACCCTCGAGGTTTGATCCCTGGTGATGTTTGGCAGATGGACATCACACATATACAGGAGTTTGGGACTCTTAAATATGTTCATGTTTCCACAGACACCTGTTCTCACGTCATATTCGCAACAGCAGAAACAGGTGAAAAAGTGTCTAATGTGATCAATCATTGCCTGGCAGCTTGGGCCGCATGGGGCAAACCAAAAATATTAAAAACTGATAATGGACCAGCCTATATAGGCAAAGCCTTCAATGAGTTCTGCAAAATGATGGAGGTTCAATTAAAACATGGTATCCCATACAATCCCCAAGGTCAAGGAATCATTGAGAGGGCTCATAGAAGCCTCAAAGAAATTTTACAAAAACAAAAAGGGGGAGTAGGCCAAGGCCTGGCCCCAAAGGCACGATTATCCATGGCACTATTCACACACAATTTTTTAAATTTAAATAATGATAATCGCTCCCCAGCTGTGGAGCACTGCAACCCTTCCCCCAACCATAAAGGGTGGGTGAAGTGGAAAGATGTCCTGACAGGACAATGGATGGGCCCGGATCCAGTGGTCAGCTGGAACCGAGGCGCGGTTTGTGTTTTCCCACAGGAACCGGGACGAGAACCACTGTGGATACCGGAGAGACTGACACGGGCAACAAAGCCCTCGACTGAAGATCAGACCTGCCCTACTGGAGATCCATCACAGACCAACCAATAAGATGAATAGAAATAGCGGTAGCCCGAAATGGACAAGAAGATCCTCAGGCATATGCATGGCTTGCTCAATTGGCCCACGACCGAGTCTAGATATGGCGGGCATCCCTCATTCTCCTCCATAAGGTGACAATACACAGCAGGGTAGGTGAGTCAATGACGGGTAAGAGCGTGCCTCCCCAGCACGACTCGACCTAAGCCAGGCCCTACCCCATCCTGCACGTAAGCCGCTGGACTGTTAGATGCTGCCCAGGTCTAAATTTCTCTCCGAGGGGATTTCTTTACGGAGAGGAAATGAGTGCAAGCTTGTGTGCATCCAGGTTCCGTCCAGTTTGTGCCTGGCCCTAGAAAAAGGACGAGGGCCTCAGGGCCTTGGCAGACCATGGCATGGCCAACCAGGGTCTAAGCCAAGGACCTACGGTGGACCTACACATAGGGCATAAGCCTCTGCACCCAGTCCAGGAAGGGCTACGATGCGCACATTCATAAAAAATAAAATAGGGGGAGATGTTGGGAGCCGCGTCTGTGATAGCTCGCCTTGCGCGGCGGACGTGCGGCCTGTGGTAAAGAGCAAAGCCTGAGGTAGATTACCCCTCCCATCGAATATGTTAGTTTCCTGCTTACCGCGTAAACAACCCGCTCAACAATATAGTCTGCCTGGCAACTGATGATGTTAGCCAATCAGCTTGCCTTGCTTACTTTAACATGATTGGACACTGTACCCGTATATATACCGGTGCCACCCCTGGGCGGAAGAAGAAGCCAGGTAGAAGCCCAGAAGTAAAAGCACAAAAGGAGCCGCGGAGAGCGGACCGGTAGAGGCTTTGGGGCAGACTGAAGCACAAAAGGAGCCGCGGGGAGCGGACCAGAGGAGGCTTCAGCTGGGAGAACCCAGGGCAGGCTGTACGGAGAAGGAAAATAAAAAGAAAAGGTTGTCCACTACCAGACTTTGTTGTGTGTCCTTCCTGCCGGCCGGGAGCGGACATCGACAGTGAAGCACTAGATTGCCAAAAGTGTTATGCTTTAACCTGTATTGTTATGTTGTTATGCCCCCTTTTATCTCATCCTCTCCCTTATTCATTAAAAAATCATTTAATTAAAAAAAAGTTCAGCACGATATCTTTTTTCAGCTTCAGATTCTTATTTCCTGCTTTTCACACAACTAAGAGATAAATCTTTTAAGGTATAAGCCAAGAGTTAAATCTGTGTGATAGATTTTGTATTGAACAAAACATTTCTTTTCAATTCAGAAAACAAGCCTTAATACTAGGTTATGTTTATAGGACCTATATCCCTCTCTTCTTAGACCCCTGTGTGGATAGAACTATTGAAGACTTAATCAGATGTTTCTAGAAATTCTGGGCATCAGCAGATAACAGAGTCTGTACATAATCAGCAGAGTGACAACACAATGGGAAGCTGACTTACAGCCATGAATCTTGGTGTGTGAAATATATGAACAAATTGCATAATAGATTTGGAATATATTCTTAGAACATGAAAAAATAGAAATTACATGTGAAAGGATTTATAATTTCTTGACGGACATAACTGAAAGAAGTTTCCTATCGTTCTGTGAATATCTAGTAAATGGAAAATGCTGCAAATAAATTTTGACGTATCTTTCCTAGAATCAATTTATTAATAGTTTTCATATCATGTTAGCATTTACATTCGAATAAATTTCATGTTACCAGATTGAAATCTCATAAATTTCTTAATATGTGAGAATCTGAGAATATGATGAATTTAATATTTTTAAATCTGTGCTAATGTATCTAATTGTTAATAATCATTGGAATGTAATATTAATCAGAGAAGTTTCAGTAATGAATAATTTTCAGATAATCAAAGCATTTTTTTCTTCTTTTTGATTAAGAGGATTGTGAGGCTAGTCTTAATTGATGGTTTAAAAAATCTATCTTAAAAAGATTTAATTATAATAAAACATCTATTTTCTTTTTTCTTCTTTCCACCAGTTACTTTAGACGACGGGTCTCTCTGGTTTCTCCTTCCTAGATTTCACAATTCTGTTTTTCTCTCATTGTATCCTTTGTTTTATTCCATACTAATATCCATGCTACACATTTTGTTTTCTATAACAAAGAATATATTATTCTTTACGTCCTCATATATAAAGCAACAAATGATTTATAAATGTTTCTCAGCACATTGATTTTTGAAAGAATGCTTTACCTATGAACAAATCTTCAAACAGTGGTTAGAGATTCTTGTGTCATCAGCGATCACTTCAGTATTTCTATATGCATTACTGGGAAATGTAATGTGGAAGACCTGAGACTAGGTCAAATTCTTCCAGTTAACCCTCACTGAAACATTTTTTGTAACTTTGTATTAAATTTGGCCTATACCAAATACTTACAGGTCTTCCAGTTAAATTGGAATGGCCTTTATTCATATACTGTTTTAGTAATTTCATTCCAATGTTCACAAGTCAGATCTCACTTCCTAACATCTTTCTGCTCTGTAATCATCTTTCTGCTCTGTAATCAGCATTGTACCCATAATCTCCCATTTTCATTGATCCCTAGCTCTCTCAATGTCAATAACCAACTTTTGAGTTTTATCAAGATCTCCAGTTCCTTTTTACATTATTTTCCTGTATCTTCATTTTCTTTTCTATCCATCCCATAGCCCATCATCTATGACACAATGGATCTCTCACTTTTATGCTCCATTCTCTCTCTCTCTTTTATAACTGACTCTCTCTCTCTCTCTCTCTCTCTCTCTCTCTCTCTCTCTCTCTTTTATGCTCACTCTCTCTATCTCTGTGTTGCAGCTGTCCTGCAAACCCAGACAGACAAAGATTATGTACTTCCTGTTTAAGGCAATAATTCTAAATACTTTGTGGATAAAAATAATAACAGTCTATGTGTAAATGGAATTTAATTTTTTTGTTTTCAAATTTAGCAGATTATCAACTGTATGCACTATTGGACAAGTTTCTTAATACTTTTTTTAAGGAAAGCCAACATAAAGCACTTTTATATAATAATAAAACTTGAACGTGGTTCAAGGTATAGAGTGAGTTGAGTGTAAGTGAGATAGAGAACAAAGTAGTTATGTCTGTCACCAAATCACTATCTACAGCAGCAAAGGGTAAGAAGAGAGTGGGGAAGAAAATCCAGGAAACTCTGATGTCAGTAGAGGTGACTAATCAGCAAAAGCCAGAAAACACTGAAACTATGACATGACCAGCATCCTTCTCTTTAGAGAACACTCAAGGATTTGTCCTGAATGTTGGACTTTCATTGAGTGGTAATTCTATAAACAAAAGCCTCAATGTAAACCTCTGTTTAAAATTGTTAAAATTTGGGAAGTAGGGCTTGGATAGTTATGAGTTTACAGAAATAATAAATATCCATCAGAAAAACAATAGGATGAGAAGAAAAAAACTATACAACAAAGAAAGCTTCAAATGTCCCTTCTGGCCCAGAGATAGATACTGGTAGTGTTAAGAGATACTGGTAGTGTTCAGAGATAGATACTGGTAGTGAAAGTGATTTTATTTAGAGCTTTCAAGTGGAGGGGTGGGGTTGACAGAGGCAAGATCTCTCCCTCTCCTCACTTCAGTTTTGGGCAGGACATTTAATTTAACTCAAGGACAGTTCTCACATTGGAGAAAAATTCAGCCCTCAATGACTTTTCACATCTGTTATAGCTTTACAGTGCAGCAGCAAGAATATTTCATATGTCATAGACAAAAATTTCTTCCAAGTAAGAGTAAATGAAATAAAGTTTCTTGTGAACCCAACTCTCAACATCACTTCCTGTTTTAAAGTAAACCCATCACTTGTGCTGTTATATTTGACAATATATTTAGATATATTACAGAAATTAGATAAATTACAGAAAGCTAAAGCTGAGTCTTCCCTTCAAAGTGAAAACAAAAGAAAATAAATAACTTGAGATGTATAATATAGCTGACATTTAGGAAGAGAGAGAATGAGGAAATGGAGGTATCAGAAACAGAACTAAGGAATAGAATACATTCATTCGTGGTCGATCTTTATACAGAGTGGTGGACATCAGCAAAAGCTCCATGAAGTTCATGCACTTGTGTCCGGAGGCACAAGGTCCTTCCACAGCATATGCAGAAACAGAACTAAGAGAGATTACTTCTCTTATTCCTGTTTTAGAAGCTCCCTTTGGAAGATGGTGTGACATGCGGTTGGATGATACCCATTTACCCAGCAGCATCATAACAGTGTGGGGACACAGTTTGGCTCTGTGATCCATATTCACAAGGACCATCCCTTCTTTTCAGCCTCAAATCATCTACTGCTTGCTTAGCATACATGGGAAAGATGTTATTGCCCTCAGAGCAGTCCCTGTTCTTTCCATCTTCGAGCATTTGCTCTCCTGGGCAGATGGTCCTTTTCTTCATGCTCATGACTGATCAAATTCTCAGAGAACACAAATCAGACTCCGGTTGGGCACCTGGCCTCAGAAACTGACCTGGTGGGTTTCTACAGCTCTGCCTCATCCCTTTCTGCCCACTTTTCATTTTTAATTATTTTTGTCTTATAACTTTCCTTTTATTTCTATTAATTCACCTTTCTTAGACAAAGGACTACCAGGAAACTTGTCTACTATTAGAGTTGTTTACAATCAAAAGCTTCCTCCATGTTTACTTATTATTCTACATTAATAAATAGAGGTCTCATCTTTATTTAGAGAAAATATCTTTACCTTCATTTTAATGTCATATTTTCTTTAATTAAATGATGCAGTTGTATAACATTTCCTTTATGAAGGTAATCAGTCTTATTGTTTAAAAATTAAATAATAAGACTAAATTTGAAAACAAGGATGTGTAAATTTGAAGGTAATCACATCATTTATAGAGATACAATTATTTTAGTCACCTGTTACAGTGAGTAATTGTACATTTGACTAATAAGTGATATCACCCCTCTAGGATAATTCTTTCTTTTTTTTAAAAAAAATTTTATTTAAAAGGAAAAAGAGAAAAAACAAAACTAAACAAAGCAGTATAAGGGTACAAATAATACAGAACTACAAAAAACAAAACAACAACAAAAAAACAGTAAGAAATCACCAGTTAATAGCTTACATATTATCATCTTAGAGATAGTTGCTCAAATCACAGTATTAAAGCATACAAAGTGGACATTCAAACAGTGAGACTGCAAACAGTTGTGTTCAATGATCCAACCAAAAACATTAATATGGTCAACTATTTAACACCCCTAAACACACTTGCAGTTGTCTCCTTTAGAGGTCCTTTTTTCCCTCTCTTTTTTACAACAAAATTTACACATTTGGGTTTTATTACTCCTTGTTCTTATTACTTTTTGGGGGGATGGAGAGAGAATAAAGTCAAATATGGCAAAACAAAGCTGTCAGTCAAAACCAAGGATAGACATAGCACATGATGTAAAACAGAGTACAAGGTTATCAACAATGGTTATCAACAATGTCTCTTGTTTCCTTAAAAAGAATTGTCTATCTCATTAGATATTATAAAGTTGAACAAAACAGTAGAGAACAAGACCAACAAAACTTAAGCATTGTAAACATTACAGGACTTCCAAAGGAGACAATAGTCAAACCAGAGTGGGCATCTTAGTGAATCTTATTGCCTTGAAAGTAGTTGCCTATACCCTCAAACTTGACACTATCATACAGAATGGAACAGAGTCTAATCAGTCAAAACAAGATAGTGGGACTAATACAGGACTTCAAAACAAGTTAATAGGAAATCAAAAAAAGATACTATTATATATCCTGCTAATTTTTTAAATTTTTCACCTTAATTAAAAAAACATAAAAAATAACTAAACAATTTTTAATGAATAAGGGAGACATTGAGATAAAACAGGACATAACAATATAACAATACAGGTCAAAGCATGACTGTTTCAGCAACCTAGTGCTTCACCACCAAATAACCCGACTTAATAGTAGTTACCATAGTGTCTGTCTTTTTCCTTGAAATATTTGAATAAAACTTCATATACTATAGCTTCAAATATTTCCATATCAAGAAGCCCAGAATAAAGCCTTTCCAATTAATAAATGAAAACTTTATAAGGCTTCAAGGCCAAATAATGGGGAATCATGATTACCACATATTTTTATATATTTGAATCATTACTTACATTAGGGAAACTATTCGGTATTCACACATGTGAGATTGATTTATTTCACTTATGAGTATGGTCTCAAGCTGCGCCCATTTATTGATAAATATCTCAATGTGATCCTTATTTATAGCTGAATAATACTCCATTGTATAGAAATACCACAACTTTTTTATGCATTCCTCAGTTGATGGACACTTGGGTTGTTTCCAAGATCTGGCAATTACAAATTGTGCTGCTATAAACATAGGTGCACATATAGGATATTTCTTTCTGTCTTAATTTTTCTTTTTGTACCAGGGATTAAACTCATGATCTCATGCTTGCCAGGCAGGCATGTATGCCACTGAGATAAATCTAGGGCTCAACTTCTAAGTTATTTCTATAAAGCTAATGAGTCAGGCTTCAGCACTGCCAATTGATTAAAAAAAGGTACAGTATTAAAATTTTTGTTAAATGTCTTATTTTTCCTATTAAACTTAAGTGAGAGAGGATATAGGGAATCACACTATGACATATACCTTAATGACTACAAAGCATAGCTGAAAATAAAATCTTGGGGAAGTGAAAGGAGGTAATGAGAAAGAGAAAGGGAAAGAGACAGGGCCAGGGAAAGAGAATAAGAAATGGAAAGACAAAGAAGACAGAATCTGTCTCTGTGGCATAATATAAACTTTAAGCACATTTAAAACTCCCCTCACGTCACCCTTTACTTTTTGCTTACACTATTTTTGTTCTAGTCATCAGGACAATGTGATTCTTAATCCTCGTTATCAGCTTGATCGGTTGGACAGATGTCTAGGATCTAGTGAGGCCAGTTCCTAGTGTGCTGGTGAGCAGCTTTCCTACAACACACTCTCCTGCCTTGGAGCCACATAATGATAAACTGAAAGCCGTGAATCTGTGAGCCAAAATAAAATTGTCTCTCTAAGTTGTTCATGTTAGTATTCTAGCCAATCAATAAAAATATTACTATTATGAACAGTAAAAGAACTCATTGATACAGTATTATAATATATTGCATATCATTAAGTACTATTCATAATTCTGTTAAGACTGTGTTATCATGAATAATACAACTCAATTTTACTGTAATTTACTCCAATAATTGCTGTCATTTTATATAACTTTGTAGTGTCTTCTATACTATGACCCTTCATAAAATTTTACTTCTTAAGATTTTTAATTTTTTTTTTATTTTAAAGACAGAAAAGTAAACAAAAATAAAAAATTAAAGCAGAGTTTCAAAGCAGGATAATAGAAAACTAACAATGGCTAACACATTGCATATTGTTGTCTTGAAAGTAGTCTCTCAGGTTGCAAACTACAGGAATGCAAAATTAACCAATAAGTGTAAGCATCAACCATTTCCTTCAACGAACTAAAAGAAATTAGTACTAGATCATGTTAGCTATTTTGTATATATGTATTTATATGTGTGTATGTACATATCTGTATCTGTATCTATATCTGTATCTGTATTCATTTCCCTTCCTTCATCTCTCCTTTCTTTCTTCCTAGTTGTTCTTTCTTTGTGTGCAGTTTCTTTTTCTTTCTCAATATCTATTGCAGATTTTGAGTTTTACTTAAACTTTTAGTTTCTTACACTAGGGAGACAAGATGCTTACACATGCATGTTTGATTTATTGATTTTATGGGTATGGTCAATAGCTGCACTTTCCTATAAAGCCTCAAATTTGTCCTTCTTTATGACTGAGTAATACTCCATTATATAAAAACACCACATCTTTTTATCCATTCCACAGTTGATGAGCATTTGTATTGTAGCCAAGATTTAGCGATTACAAACTGTGCTGCTATAAACCTGGATGCACATGTATCACTGTGGTATTGTTGCAGACAGCTGAGTTAGTCTGAAATATAGGCAGTGAGATAGGGCTAGGTCCTCAAGGGAGCTAATGCAAACACCTGGCAGCCTCTTGCTGTGAACTCAAGACAAAGACCATACAAATGCACCCATATCCTGGGTTTGATACCCTAAATAGGTCCCATCCCCCTAGGAAAGAGTCACAGCTCTGTAAGAATGCCCGCTATCTATGTGACTCACTTCTCCATTTGTTCCTAATGTAATGAATTTTACCTGAACTATTGATCTCATTGGCTAACTATAGTTCTGTACCACTTTGAACCTATGGTTTTACTCTATAAAAGTCCTTAGAAAAGACCAAGTCCCTGGTAACCCGCTGCAGACCTCTTCTGTCTCTCTTCAGACAGAAGCTTCCTTTCTCTCAATAAATGTATTCTACATTGGAAATAAGTGTGGAGATTATTTAAAGTGTAGGATTAGAGGTTCCATTTGATGCAGCTGTTCTCTTCTATCTTCCCAGAAGAATTAAAAGCATCATACTGATACAGGGGAATGAAATGCCCAACCTACTATGTCTGTGAGTTCATGTTCAGAAAATCAAAGAATGAATTTTAGGAACAACAGAGGTAAGAGTAAGATGAATATTCTCTACGTAGGAAAGAAAAAAATCACATGATGATACTTATGGTAAGAACACATTTTCTTAATTATGAACTTGTTATGAAGGACAAAGGGATAAAACTGCAGAAATCATAGCCTGAGGGTGTGACTCAGTACTTAATGATTCACCTCACCTCATCTCATCATGTAGGCACTGTATCATCTTGTATCACAAGAAAGGTGAGTGCAACAATTAAGATAATTTAAGAGAGGAAACGATACATTGCATTCTTATAAATTGTATTACAGAATTTTATTATACATTTTCTGTTTATTATGAATTATTGTTAATCTCTCACCCTGTCTATTTTATAATTAAAAATATATATGGAAACAATTTTTATAGAGTTGCCTATTATTGATGTTTTCTGGAATCCACTGGTGTCCATTGTATAAGGATGTATAACTGTACACTCATCTCAACCTTTACGCATCCCAATGGATTTTTATATCACTTTTCATATTGGTGTTTATGTTACTAGTTTATTGTGGTCCTATCTTTTTATAATGCTACCATTAAAAATAAAATGAAATTTATTTGTTAGTAAATTGATTGAATTGAGGAAAACTGATCAGCTGGATATTGTATGTAACAGGTGACAGGGAGTGAAGGGGTAGGAAATAGTGTGTTTATATGGGTGAGACTTATGAATAAGAGAATTTAACAATATTGTTGTAGTTTGCAAATACAGTGCACAGTTCAGAAAGACAAACTTGATAAGTTCCTCATGGTATTAATGTTATAATGAACAGACTTACTTATTCAATATCTGTGTGAAAATGAGTACATTTTTCAGAGAGTGATAATCATGAATTTTTAATCACATTCTAAATGTTCACTAAGCTACTCAACCTCCATGTATCAAACTTTGTCATTTTGTTTTGAGAAAGTTTGTTTTTCTTTCTGGTTATCCCATGATTGACTTTACTTTCTGAGGGTCATGTTCAATTCTTAAATGTAATTTTGAAAATAAAATAATCCAATACTATATATTATTCAGTTAAAACAGATTGGCTCTTCAAAATGACACCAGATTAATTACTCAAATAGGAATATCACAAGAATTTTAATTTTCTACAAATTTTCATAATAGATGGAGTACATGTTAATTCATTTAAGAGTTCAGCTTTTTGGTTTGTCCAGTACTTAGATAATGTATCATATATTTTCCAAAATCCATGTAGAACACCTACAAAATAGAAGGCCTCATTTGAAATCAGAAATATCTTTCACAATGAAAGGTAAAGACCAAGACAGGAGCATTTGTTGTTTTTGATGCTATTTTGATTTGTATCTAGATGTTATCACAAAGCTCATGCAGCAATAAACTTTTTCTGCTTTAACTCTGAGTATCAGGTGCTATCTCTTAGAAATGAGAAAAAAGATAACTAATACAGTTAGGTATGCATAACAAAATTATATATTTTAAAATATACAAATTACACTAAAATATTTGTAGAGAAAGACTATCCCAATTTTCCACTCTACCAACAGTTAACGTTTACCTAAAAACAAAACCTTTGGGACACAAAATGACAGTAGTCCACTTATTTTATGCACATTATATTATTAGGAGGAACAACTTACTATCAAACTTATTTCTGAAAGACTGTTCTAGTTAATCTTTAATGCATTTAATAAATAAAATATATTTTAATTTTTAAAGTTAGTTGTGGAAAGAGTAAATAAAAGATGTATTTCTCAAATATTTGTTCTTTAAAGCAGTTCTAATGTTGATTATAATATACCATCTGCAACCATTATTCACTGATGTCATAAACTGAGAAAGAAATCATTTCATTCTGGAAATTACACATAATCAACAAAGAAAATTATTATAATATCGTATGGTATTATAACAATCATCATAATTTTAAAAATCTATGGAATGCTTACAATTTTTCTTTTCATTATAACTTCTGGAAATTGATTGTTTTCAAAAACATGAGACTCTTTTACTACTCTGCAATGTCAAATAAAATACAGTAAAATAAAATAAAAAAATTTTTGTTTGTTTTTTTTTTTTTTTTTTTTTTTTTTTTGGTACCAGGAATGGAACTCATTACCTCATGCTTGCCAGTCAGGTGCTGTGCCGATGAACTCTGTCCCTAAACCTAAAAGGCTTTATGCTCCACATATTAGAATATTCTTGTCTCAATATATGAGTTGTTATATCATGATTCTGAAGAATAAGCTATATAAAGAAAATAATCAAGAAGGAAATACTGAAAATGTGAGTTAAATGTCAGTATTAAATATGATTAATGTTTCATAATTTATTTTTATTCTTGAAATTATTTTATTATCTATTTTATTTTTAAAATTAAATAAAAATTCAATTTTATAGGAGAAAACTCATTCTTTGGTGCATATAAAAGTCTTGGACAAAGTGCATTCCCTTCTAGACTTAAAAGAAATCATGAACCTAGATATGTGCTTTAATTACTCTTACAGAAATCATTGCGAGCTGCTGATGTGGCTACTATTGGTGAAAATGATGATGGAGAATTTAAGGACGTGATTATAGTTGATGATGCTCTCATTTGAAAGAAACTTTAAAGACACCAACTTGTAATCCTTTGGGTAAAAGGATCAAATTTCATCGACCCAACAGGGGATCTACGAGCAAGAATGATCTACATGTAAAATTACCAATTCCTGATAGTCATAATTACAAAAATCTGCCTTGCAAAGCCAAAGGCAGTGGAGGAAAACAATGAATGTAAAATTAAATGACCATGACAAAAGTCCACTGCAGGAATTTAGTGGACTTCCAAAGTGTACCTTTTCAACTTGATTCTAGTCAAAAATGTGCATTGGGAAAATAACCCAGTGATTAAGGGCAAAAGGTTAAAACTCTTTAAAGTCCAGGCAAATATTGCTGCAGAACACTCTTATTTATGCTGTGATCCAGTGAGGTCTGTATTATCAAGTGATATCAATAAAGACACTTTTTTCATTGTTTACAAGTATCATAATATAGGATGGAAAGCTGCATCAAACTACCACACTTCTAATGATTTGCTGATAAATTGGCACCTTTGCTAGTGGTTCTAGCAGAATGCTGACTTTACTGATAGTTGATGAGTGTATTCCTCTGAAACGGTCAGTATTGCTCCTTGTCCTATTTACACCAGAAGTAGACAGTTTAGGCCCTGGAGCAGGGCCAGGTGACCTTTGCTCTGCAGCCTAAGGACAATGGCTGCATTGAGGTGGAATTTCTCTAATCACTGAATGCTCTGGGTACTCCCAGCACGCTGACTGTACCAGTAATGCAGCGTGTTACTTCTTTGAACCACATAGCTGTAGTAACCGTTATTGAAGATTTTCAGCAGTGCGATTCTACTTCCCAGCTAAATAGATGAGAAACAAGCAAATATTAGGTATTTGGATAAAAATCTAGGTATATAGATTTTATCAAGTGGCAGGGGTGCTTGTGAAAGAGGCCTGAATTACTTTTTCTGTAATTTGAACAAAATGATATCTACTTATATTCTTGGAAAATGGGAAAGAGTGGAGATTGAGATTTCATTGTACCTAAAGCTGTAAATCAGAGTCCCATAGCCTGCAAATAAGACGCTGAATACCAGAACATGATTAAGGATTCAAAGGCATTTTTCTCTTATTTTGAAGGCTGTGATCTTCCCACCACTTTAACCTGTCTTCAAAATGAAAGAACCAAAATAATCATGATTTGTTTAGTATGATAGTTTTGATTTTGAGAAAACATTAGTACTATGGCCAGAGTATTAGAAAGGATGTGGAAGAGAGATTGGAGTCACTGGTGTCGGCAGATGATTGTGACAATAAAATCAGAAGAATAAATTATTTTAACTTCTGGAACCATCTTTATAATCCAAAGAAAGCTGAGAAAAGTCACATAAAAAGAAAAAGTAAAGACAAAAAGGATGAAGTCTGAAGGAGCTGTTTGAGACAAATCTTTCATACTCTAACTACCTTTCGGTAATCAGCTGCAGCACAACCTACAGATAACATTTAGGCTACATCCATGTGATACTGCAGATCTGGTGTCACATAACTACGACTGATTTTTATACGTATTTCATAGGACACCTCTGCTTTGTTTTCATGTTTCCCTAATCTTTCATGCCTTTCAGTTGCTGTACAAGTATATGTTTTAAATGTTTTTGAACCATTGTACCTAAAGCTATAAATCAAAGTACCATAGAGAACCCTCTATTTCTGTGACAAAACTATGACAAAGTGCACTACTTTGTCTTTTTCCCCAAATTTTCCTTGTTTTTCTCTAAATTATGCTGTTACGCTACAGCTACTACTACATGTCACCCTTCCTTGTCAAAACATCACTACCTACTTCAGGTTAAGTTCCTTGAGTAATTGAGTGATTTTTCTCTAGAGTATAATCATCTTATTTTATTTTAGAAGAGACTGAAAAGAGAAGCCGTATTTAGCTTATGAATAGGGTTTTCCTCTCATACTCTTTCTACTAATAGATGTAAAATTCCATTAGATAACAAGAAGTAAATTGTCAATTATCTTATTAGTCAGTTTTGTTACTGTCACAAAATACCATAAAAAATAAAGGAGTAAACATTTATAGGATATGTCTGACTAGGTGTTTTCAAAATATCACAATATCTCTCCAGAGAAAGGAACTCAAATCATGAAGAATAGGTAATTGATCAAAGTTCCTTAAGTCCCTATAATACGACAGGGGGAAAGTCTGGGAAAAAAAAAAACACAGAAGTTTATCTTTTAAAGTGAAATCTGGAGTAGAAATGAAATTATTTAATTAAACTGGGAAACATTAGTCAAAAGGGTCATTATGGAATTCTGAAAATTCTTGGTTCTCTTGGAACTTCAAGTAAAACAAGGGACAGTTATAAAGGAAGCATACAGGCCTTTGAATTTTATAATGTGACTCCAAAATTATGTGTATCAATTACTAGACTATCTGACATAACTAAACTAGTCGGGGTGATTTTTAAATTGTCGCTGTGAAGAATAAATATAGAATTTAAAGCAGGAGAAATAGGATGGGGAGAAAGAAATGATTAGGGATATAACTTAGAGTAGATTGCAACTGAATCAAATAATAATGGCATAGAAAGAGTGAGGAATAAATATAGGACTGGTTACCATAATAACATAAATAAAATTTATACATAGACATAGTACTTAACATGAATTCATATGTATAATAAGTGTGTATCATAGAATGGATAAAGTAACTGTGATTTAATTCTGGGTCTTGCAGTATTGATTTTCCTTGATGCTAAAATTGTTTTACTCCACATATAATAAATCAAATCACTCATTCTGAAATATAACTGACCTTAAAATGATGATTTGAAAGGCTGTCACTTTGATATTTCCTTTCTATTGAAGTGAACTTAAAAATGACAACCGTTTAACTTTAGTGAACATTATTTGAAAAATGACATAGTCTAAATATGACTAGATAATATTTAATCACTAAAAAGAAAGGCAAAAAAGGCTTTCATAAGTTCTATTCATGAAGTTGGGTTGGAAACAGATATGTCCTCCATTTTTTGGCATCAAAAATTCATCTCATGATTATGCGCCCCATTATTTTACACATTTATTTAGTTATGACATAACATTTAAGTTTCTCATAGTATATTACTGAATTAGAATTTTGCTCAAATGCTAGACATTTGCATAACTCTATAGTTTTTTCTCCTGGGGTCATATTCAATGATAAAGGTTAATAATTTACTAAATCTGAATTTAGGGATTAAATGTCAGACTATCACTAACTACAGAATTTCAGTCAACATTCTTTAAAGTGAAAGTAGTAGAGAAAGTTGTCTGTCTTTAGTAAAGACCATCTCTCCTAAACACAAACAGCTGAATGTAAAGAAGCCTCATGGGCCACTATCGAATAACTTTAAAAAGAATACACCTACCATGTTCTAACAATCAATTCAGAGATCAAATAATGCCATTTCTTCTACCAGGGAAGATAATTGAAATTAATAAGTAAATCTGAATTTTTTGAGGTTACTTATAAAGCCAGAGGGAAATGTAGATTTTAAGACAGATTTATACTCAAATATTTTTCTTTCTAAATCACTTTGAATACTTTACTTGCCATATCATGGCTAAACTATAATCTCCGTTAATAACATGATAAATCATCTCATGAATTGTTTTTTATTGGGTGAAAATTTATGTCATGTTGAAATACAATTGTCTATCAGAAACACATTTTATTATGTTACAAAATTTTTCAAAACATGATAAATAAATGGGCACAATGACTTGACCTTTAACATGCTAAAAACTCAGCAGATCCAATTTAAAAATAATTTTTTTCTTTCAATAATTTGTGCAATGTTTCTAGACCTTTGTTAATTGCTAATTACATATATATGTATATATGAAATAATTTTAAAATGCTATTTTTAATTAAAAATAAAAAATAATAGATATCTAATTAAGCATAGGTTTTAACATAGTTTTAAAAAAAATAAGACTCCTGTGATGGTAAAAATTATATGTCAAAAGACAAAGCAATAGGGTGACTCCGTACATATATGTAAGTATTTTTCTAGGAGAATCTATGAAGGTGCTTTTGAAATACATTAATATTTAAATTGGGAGACTGAGTGAAAAAGGTAGCTCTCTACATTGGAGTGGCTGTACCAATTCACTGGAGTACTGAATAGAACAAAAACGCTGAGAAAGAAATATTTACTCTCTCTACCTGACTATCTGACATAGACATGGTTTTCAATGTCTTTGGATTCAGATTCACACTAGAGCCTGCTGATGCTTCTGACTCTTCAATTTGAATTTGCATTTATACTGAGGAGTGCGCTGCACAGGCCCTTGTACTTGATCTGGGACTATATGCGTGGTTCTTCCAGTTCTCTAGAAGGCTGTTCATATAATGTTTCCAGGAACATAGTGTCTTAATGATGGGTAAAGTCTGGAGATAGACTTTTTTTACATGGAATACAAAATACCTTTATCTATTGTTTGATACATGAGATCACACAGCAGAGATTGTAGAACTCTTGTAATGCTGTGTTTCATTATTTTAAAAAAAGATGATACCTAACATAGAAGGTAAAATCTTTGTTTTAGGAATTGGTGAACAGGTCAATTTGAGTAGTCAATTTGAGCATGCAGGTGTAGGAAGGTGATTGGGGACGGCAATAAACTATCTGTGCTGTTTTCTTATTGGATTCATGTTCTCAGGAAAATAATAGGCTGAGTATGGGAAGAGAAGGCCGAGCTTTGACAAGAAAGGATACTATGAAATGGGTAGAGGTCTATGATAGAAGAGGAGGAATGGTAAATAGGGGCTTTAATATCATTTCGGTTTTAAATTTTATATCTCACAATCTCCATTATCACAGTGAAATAAACATTCACAATTCCAGAAATGTGCCTTCTTCATAAAGAGAAACTCCAGAAAAAAAATATTTTAAAGTCAATTGTTTAAATGTATGCAAACACACAAAAGAGATATTTCACAAAAATTGATTTATAAAAGTAAGGGAAAAAAACTGGATATTATTAGAACAGAGGTTCTTTAAAGCTCTGTCTGGTTTTAAGACTTTCAATAGTTTCTTATTACAGAGAAAGTGAAAAAAATTAGATTGTTGCTGATAACTTTAGATTATAAACCTAGAGGATGAAAGGAATTTGGCCTATGATATTTTTAAGTCTGCTGAATACTTAACATAATAATTTGTTATTCAAATGTAATGAATAAACATGAATGTAATTCGGTAATTTTTGTTATGAACACATATAATCAAGATATGTTTTGGTATACTTTCCGAAACACTTACATGTCATAATCTTTCAGAATTTTAAGGGAAAGTGGTATAATGCATTTTCTGAGCCTTTTAAAAATATGCTGACATTTAAATACCACCTAAAACAATTTTGAGATATACATCAAACTCTTAATTATTTTGTTGAATAAGGAATTCTGAAACTCAATTTTCTCATAAAACCATCAAAATGATGATTTAAAAATTACTCAAGTAGGGCACATTGGCATGCAACTTCCCTTCTCACTATTCAAGAAGCTGATGGAGGAGGATTATGTGAATCCAGGAGTTTAAGACCAGTCTGGATAATACAGTAAGAGCTTATCCCTGAAAGGAACTATGTATTTGAAAATGTAAGTAGACCTTGACCAATTATATTTCTCTTTCTTACTGTACAGACATTATGTAGTTTGCAAACTGTAGATGACAATCTTGCATCAAGCAATTCTGTCGACTGCCTTTTCCTTCACATGCTCACCCCATGTCCCTGAATTATATTTTGGTAATTATTGCTACATTTGAAAACTTTTCTTCGCCATTATTTCTGTTATGTTCATAGTCTTTTTTTTTTTTTTTCTTTTTGGTACTGGGGATCGAACTTATGACCTCACATGTGCCAGGCGAGTACTTATGCCAATGAGTAAAATCCCTGGTCCCTTCCATAGTCTTTTAAAAATAAATGTAATATTTTAACTTGAAGCATAAAATATAAAATTGTACAAAGTTTAGCGGTATCATGTGACATTTAAAAATGTGCATAAAGCATGTAGAATTTACAGTAGGTTAAACATATCTATCTTCTTAAATATTAATCATTTCTTTACGGTAAAAACATGAGAACACTTTTTTAGCTTTTTAAATACACAGCGTACTATTGTTATCTATAACTTGTGTAATAGCACACCAGAATCCCAGTCTTTTCTGATTGTGGCTTTGTACTTATTGCTCAATCTCTTCTTCCTCTCTAATGCTCTTGGCTTTTGGTGACACCATTGTACTCTTTACATATATGAAATCAACATTTTTTTTTTTTAGGAATTGACATAATATTTGTCTTTTCTTGGCTCATTCTCTTTGCATAATGATGTCCAATTTTGCTTATGTTGTAGTAACTGACAAGATTTCATTCTCTTGATTGCTGACTCGTATTGTAGTATACATATGAACCACATTTTTACAAGTGCTTTCATCAAGACACTTCCACTCTTTTTTTCATAAGGCACAGAATGCCTCTTGGACACACTGATGTTGTTTCTCTTGGATGTGTAAACAGTTGTAAGATTTCTGGATAATATGGTAGCTGCATTTTTACTTTTTGCACAAATTTTATATCATTTTATTAATGGAATAAGATATTTCATACATTATAAGTAAAAATAAAAATAATATTCAATTCAGAGCCTCAAATTTGATTTTAAAGTACTACCTTAAGTAGATTTTATGAAACAACATTTTGTTTATGAGTTTTTCTCTGAAGATTAAATGTATAATTGAAAAAGAAAAGTAGAAACTCATTATCTCATACAGTACAGCAATCTTCCATAAGTTACATATAGGTAGGTTGAAATACTTTTTTGGTTATCATGGAATTTCACGCTATGCATTGCACAAGTATGTGTGAGATTGACACCCACAGGTTTAGATTTACTCCGTGTGAAAGAGTTAGGATTACACTGTGCCCTTCTCTACAAGCATTCCTTTGTCACAGATGTAGTCTGCACCCCAGCAGTGAACAAGTAAGCCATGGAAATGATTGCTAAAATTTATATAACAGTGTTACAGTTTTACATTATTGAGGGGTGACATTACTAGCTATTCAGGGCTGCAACAGCCTGTAAGCCATATGTTAGACTCACTTGCTCTAGGAGAAACTGTTTGGATGAACCATCACAACTGTTCTCTGGGAAAAAAGGAGAGTGATGAAATTATCTGCCAGTTATGGCCCCATTTAGTTGAGGGCTTTTCCAGTATGTGTGTTAATTTTGTCAGTACCACCTTGAGCCTGCAGGAATGAATAAAGGAAATACTCAAAGTCCTGTAAAGCCTCTGTCAAACCTTTGTACTATAAAACATGACACAAGGTGGACTGAGTTTACACAGTACCTGAAACAAGTGTTAAATTACATGACTTCAAGATTCATTGAATAGCATCACACATTTGTAATGTCAGTGTCATGCTTTTCGTACTCCACTGAGAAATTTGAGAAAGAACATCCCATATGATAGATCCAAGTCCATACGGTATTCTGTATAATAACTGTCAAAAGGTCCTATTGATTCAGTTTCCTAAATGGATCTTGAATTCACTTTCCAATTTTTCTGCAGAACCTTACATCATTTATCCTTGAGTGCTGTAATATTTTCACAAGTGACTTTCCTATCATTTATTTTTCTTTTCTATTTTCTAGCTTTCTTTTTTTGGGATGATGTTCTTCTTCATATACATCATTATCCCATTGTTTAAAATCCTCAAAATGACATAAAATACTTATATTCCACGTTAATAGTTGTTGTTTATTGAATTCAGAAAAAAAATAATTCAAAAATCTTCATTTAAACTTTTTTGGTCTTACTAATATGAGAAAGTTTTGGGAGAAACAATTTGTCTTTGGAATAAGAAATAGTAAATAGGAATATTGCTCTTGAACTGTTTGTAAACACATGCCATGTTATCTTTCAGCAAAAACTGAGTTCTAGTAGTATAAGTAACTTTTAATTTTCAGGCTCTAATTCTTTTATTTTACTTTAAACCTTGATAGTATAGCATCCTATGAAATTTACTCCAGTATCTAAACATTCTTTAATAGTTAGCCATATAAGTGGATGAAACTGCTCTGTTATCTCCCAAGAAACAGAAATGTAGATGTCACTAAAGAATTAAAAAATCATAAGATGTCCACCAAATATGGTACTATATGAGAAATAGTGTGCTTCTTGTTTTTGTTTTATTGTATTGAAAAAAAGCAACCTTATTTTATACCTCGTGCATTTAGTATTTAATTTTTCAGGTTTTTATTCATAGTCCTTTCTATCTAGAGAACCTTCATCCTTGAGAGACTAAATACACAGGAAATGTGAGAGGATAAATTTTCTTTTCTTCAGCTCCGTCCTTTCTTAATGCAAAGGTATTGCTAATCAGCAGTGTTCTTCGAGATACTTGTTGTAGTTAGGGGTTGTGCACAGAACAATTAGAATCAGGACGTTGGAATTTATAATGTTATTTACGATGGTCACCAGTAGTTACAAGAAAATGCAGGAAATATATCCACAACACCAAAGACACAGAATATTTAGCCAAGGGTCTAAATCCCACATCAATGGCCACATGAGTCCAGATGAAGACCCAGAGCTAATTGACAAGGCCTCCTACAAGTCCAACTGGAGGTCTAGAGCCCACAAGAAGGACTCATGCCAGTCTCTTTTATGGATTTGTGTTGAGAAGGCCCAAAGGTCAGTGATGAAAGCCAGAAACTCAATGCTAGCAAGGTGAAGGAGCTGTACTGAGAGGTTGAAGATTCTATGCTGGAACCTAGAAGTCACATTCACAACAAAGACCAGGGATGTCCTGAAAGCACCACAGCCATTATCAGTGACATGGATGCCCTGAGCTCCTCTGATGACAAGCACAGTCAGGTACCTGCTAGGAAGCCAGTGTGAAGAGTTCATCCTGGAGACCAAGAGGCACATGTCTTCCCCTTTGGAGCCAGGAAGCAATGATCAATGTGAGGACCAGAGCTTCTCCAGGAGAACCAACTGCTCAAACAGCAACTTGTAAGGGAACCCATAATGCATCAATGCAATAACACATTAATACCTGCCTTCTGCTTCTTCTCCTCTCTATTTATGCTGGCAACTTTCCTCAGCTGAGGTTAAGTTGACCACCAGTTCTTAATACATAACAATACCTATCAAGAGACCTTGGCAGCCTGCCCTTGAGCATAGCTACTTGTGGGACTGAGGCAAGAGGATCACAAGTTTGAAGCCTGCCTTTGCAACATAAGCAGGATGCCTAAAAAAAATGTCTTGGGTAGTGGGTAAACCACATAATAAGATACAGTTGTAGTCACATCTCAGAAAGTAATTCAGTTTAATTTCAATTATATTCTCCACTACAAATATATGTTCTTTATAGTTTGTATTGTAAGAAAAATATTTATCAAAATAAGAAAAATATCAAAATTGTACAATCTTGCATAACCTTATCATTTGCATTTCCACATTACCTTCCAATCCATATCTAACTGCATATAAATTATATATTAAGCCTTAAAAGTTATAAAGAAGTAGAGAATTTATGAGAAAAAGCTGATTTAGTCCCTATACTTTTAAAATTCTATTCAGGATGGATGCTGTTTTTCCATTGTATTACATGATATATGAAAGGATCATTATTCTATGCTGATGTCCACCATGGGAAAATTACAATGCTTTTTTGTATGGTACAAGAGAGTGGAGGAACATGACTGATTGAAGATCAGTTCAGGAGCCAGTGTTCATTTTCACAGGATTTAGCTTCACGGTTCAAAAATGGCTTAATCTCTTCAATAGAAGCTGTCCACAGAAATCTACAAAATCATATTTGCCACATTTCTACCAGGGCTAGCATAGAATTTAGAGAGCTGAGATTGTTCTCTTAGAAGTCAGCCTCCCTAGCACAGTTGATAGATTGTTATTTTTTGAAACTGCCACATTCTACTGTGGAATAAAAGAGTGTTACTTCAAAGAGAACATTTAAGATTGTTCCTTGTCGTGGAGATTTTTCTTTCCCTAGAATATTTAACCCTGAATATCTCTTGCTTCCTAAATTTTCATGAGTTATTGTCAGTTTACTTTCTGTCTGTAATGCTTATCTTTGACATGAATTATTTTAATTTATGACCATATTAGCTATAGAAGTGTCTCTAGGTTAATTTCAGTAAAGGAAAAATTAATAGATAAATGAGCTGAATGTTACAATAATATTTTTAGTACTGAATGCTGAACTCTTTGAGAGAAAGTAGTATTATTGAAACTATCCAAAGATACAACCATTTTAATAGAAAATCTGGAATGCAGGGTATTTAACAACCAAGTAATTAAAAGATCAATAGATGAGATTTTGGAATTTGAGTTAAAAGATGATACAATTGAGCACCCATGAATGCCTTCACATGCTGTTTTTGACTTATCTCAGCAACACGTAGAAGACACATTGCAAAACATCAGAGTGATACAGGTGGTGGGATAGGGTAAAAGAATTGCAGAGAATATCTGGCTTCTATACAAGTTCTGTTAAAATTCAGGCTTTTGTCAAAGTTAGTAAGGACATTTGACCAGTTGTTGAAAATGCCCTTACATTAAGTAATATGAAATTTTGAGTGTGACTTCTGACTCAGTCATTTTAAAAATGTATTACTTCAAATGAATGATATCAATTTATTATTTTCAAACTGGGCTTACAGTTAGTCTTACTAAAGTCATTTTGAGAATTCAGCTAATTAAGTATGAAAAGGACTGGTGTGTTAGGAAAGCCAAGAAGCCTGCAGTACACCTAAACTTGAGCAAAAGAGATGCTTTATACTTTATAAATAAATAATTTTGAAATATGTTGGCATATTCTTTTAATAAAAGCAAAAGATCATTTTGACTCCTGAAAAGAAAATCATTTTTATTTACACAGAGATTACTCAGCACACCTGTGCTGCCTCTTTGACTACCACAATATCATTAACATTGCACGTCTCTTCTCTAAGCTTTACCATAATTTTCTCCTGCAGCTTGCATCCCATCTCATCCTGTTCATTATTTCTTCAAAGTACATGCTACATTCACCCTTCTCTTAACTGATCTGTAATCTTAGGTGTAATCTATCTTCATTTATTGCACATGTGAAAGATAAAAGACGCAGGGAGACATGGGTTTTAATTCAAAATAGAAGACAAGATTCTGAACTGTGAGAGGCACAGTTTTAGGCCTGGATGAAAAAAGAGTTTAAACATATATTTTATGTGCTTTACTTGATTTGACACACAAAAAATGTAAGACAATGAAAGAAATATTTTTATATTTAATATTTTGTATTACTAGACATATCAAAGTGTTCTATTAAATATAAATGTGCTTCTAACTTTATAGATATATTAACAAATGTAGAGTCTCTCTTGACATAGAAGCTTAGTGCCACTAGCCCAGCAAATGGAACCAAGGAAATAATACAAAATAATTAAAGGCTATTGGCTTTCCTAACCTGTGATAACCTTTCCCCAAGTAAAATTTTCTGTATGGACCTCAGGATAAAGCAAACAGCATCATTTCTTTAAAGTGGTGATTCTATGTGAAAGGGTGCCTGTTTTGTAATGTGATGATTTTTCATACATACAGAATGCATACACATGAGCTCTCATGAAGGACAAGCAAATCCTGTTCTTGAATGAATTGTTAATCCTTAATTTAGATTTGATGGCTTATATATGGTGTGCTTGCTCCATGCTGACCAGTTAATGACATGTAAGTGGATAGCTCAAAATCTTCCACTTTAAAATCAAAAGCACAAGAATTTTAATTGAAGTCCTCAATTTTACTAGTTGTGCCTCTTGGGCAAAATATTTAATCTGTACACTTGTCTCACCTCAAAAAGTATACTAGATATAATTTGCCACAGAAATTTCTAACCTTGGATTTAGTGACTAACTATAAGGGCCTGAGATCTAATAAAACAGACAAAACCCAATTTATTTACTAATGATAATCTTTGGGCTGTATTCCATTAGGGTTATTGGTATATTTTAAATTGTAGTGTTTTATAATTTTGTAATATCATATAATAGTGGTACCTAAATATATTAAGCAATTGAATTTTATACAAAACAATGCATTATACATTATTCTATTTGGCAACAAAGCTCATGAAGCTTATTAGTAAAGTAAAATGCATATATAATTTGCTAATAAAATATTTTGTGTTATTTTCTGGTTTTATTCTCTTTAAAATAAAGCAAAATAAATTTTAAAAGGACAGAAAAAAACAAAAGAAAACCACTTGAAAAAAAACACTTGCTCATCCTAAGATATCATCCTTAATTGAACTAAAACTATTATCTTTGCAATAATTTTATCACATTAAACTACCTTGCAAATGCAAAACCACAAGCAATTCTTGAACCTCACAAAGTGATTTGACTGAAAATACAATCTAGTGACAAGAGCTGAGATGATAAAAATGCTGTTTTCACTCCTATTTCCATTATTGTCATCAAAATATCACATAAAGTATGCTAATATTTAAGTTTTAGGGAAATATTTCTTAGCAAAAAATATTGCTTTCACTACATAAAACAGTAAAGTGGCCAAAATGCCTAATCATTGTCAATTTTACAACTTAGACTGAAAATGTCCTCCAGAATTCTTCTACTGGAAAAGCTGCAGCCAGGTCTGAAGGGGCAGCCACTCAGTGTGACCTGTGGGAAGGGTGCATCTCCTCTCCAGCTTCCCCAATCTGTCTTTGCTTCCTGATCCCATTAGAGGAGTCCTTTCTCTCTGCCTTGCTCTTTTCCTGTGTCCTCTCTGCACTGGAAATACCCTCCTATGGACTGAAACTGTGAACCAAAATAAGCCTTTTGTCCTTGCAGTTGTAGGTGTCAGGTATGTACAGAAAAATGATTAAGACTATGAATAACTTTACCATGGTGATTAGTGGTAAGTCACTGATGGCAGTATCTTTAGTTATTAAAGTTAATGTCTCTCGTTATTGCTCTCTTGTCCTAATCAAGATAAGGGTTACATATTTTCCCAGTTGTAGAATTAACTTGGTGCACACATGTGTTCTAGAATACTTTGTAATATAAACGACACTGCATCCTATTGTGAACTGTTATTTACAGGTCAAAATTTTATGTCCATGGAGTGAATCAGCTTAGTTGTGCAATAGAGCTCACAAGGTAATGTGGGTGAATAATGTGAAGTGAAATGCTTCTTTTGCATTACAGAAAAGTTGAAATGTGAGTGGATATTGATTAACTCTACCATAAAGAGTAAATTTATATTATATAACCAATGCTGCCCTGCCCCCAGGTGCCGTATTCCATTACCGCATTCTACCTTGTATAATAAAATGGAGGAAAGACAGGTGCTTCACACACTTGGAAAGAAAGGTGGATTTCAAAGACAAGGAAATATCAAATATTTTCTGAACTTTCATAACCACAGGGAAAGTTATTACAGAATCTGAGTAAGACCTTGTAGCTCATAAGGCTTTATACACATGCTATTTTACATCTTTTGACTTATTATTAGAATTTACCATTAAATACCTATTCAATCAAATACAATCTGACTGTGGATAAGGTAATATCAATGTGATAATATGAGAAGTGTTATGTCATAGGAAGGCAAAAAGAACATTAATGTTATACATGTATAATTATGTACACATATATATATATATATATATATATATAAACGTGTAATTATTATGTTGATATTTATAGGATCTCCTCTTAGAAAATGCTTCTGTTACATTTGATTTTATCTTACTAATGAAAATAAATTAAATAAATTAAAACTTATTAAAATATATTTGCCTGGATTAATCCACAATGTACTTATCACTAAAGCAATAAAGGACAATTTTAGAATTTGGAAACCACTACAGTCAGGTGGGATAATCTCAACACAAATAGGTGGAAATTCTTTCCCAGGCCCGTATGTCATTCTACATTGAGTTATAATTAATATTTCCTGAGAACTCGTGATGTGCCAGCCACTGTGCTAAACATTTGCTTGCCTTTTTATTTTCATTTAGTTAGTCAGTCGTATGATGTCTCTTACCAGTAATTTATTGTTTATAAATAGCTTCACTTTGCTTGGTATATTTTTTTGTTTGACACTTATTTCTGCCTGTAGTTTGTATCTCCTTTCTTAAGAGGTAGAAAGTTTATGGTGATGGTTGATAACTAAATAAATTGGATCATGCTGGTGATCGTATTTCAAAGGCTTCAAGTTGGTTGCGAGTGGTTATGTGTGACAACCACACATGGAATCAGGAAAGCTTTGAAAAGAAATCCATAAATTTACAGTCTGATAAATTTCAACTAGTATGTGAGTCCAACAGGAAAGTAAAGACAAAATCTGAAAATAAAACAAATATAAGGATTTGTTGGTTGATTGATGATAAGTGAATTTGTGATCGCTTAGAAGTGAATCAAAAGTAAAAAGTAATGAGAGATAGATGTAGCATTTAGAGACATTCATTTATTTCTTGTGGAGAATAAATTAATGAAAAGATTGAGTTGGGTTATTTGTAAAAGGTCAACAGGATGGTGATGACTACTTTATAAATTTAGTGAGTGTAGGCTATAGTGTGTGACTTTACTATTCATTTGTCAGAAATAGAAACAAGTAGAGCTAAGATAAGTGACGGACAAAAAATAATGTCTAGCCATCATATCTCAGTTTTAAGTATTTTTAATTAGCCATTTTATAGTTACCATTGTGTGGGTTGCAAAGATGAAGAACAAAAATACTATTACAAATACATCCCACTCAATAAATATTTTATTATTTGATTTATTTCTGTAATATATATATATTTCTTTTGAGAATACTGTTACATATCCTGCTATCAAATCACCATATTTCTCTATCTCATCTGTTCTTTCTTTGCCCTGATCTTTACACCAAGGGCTAAAATTACAATGATTTCATTTTTATATGATTTCTTATTTTATGATAAAATAAAAACAAAATTCATAGCAAAATAATAACAATATTAGTTAATACATTGTGTATCACCATCTTTAATGTACTCAGTATAATAGACACATACAAAAAGATTCAGTCTTACAAAAAAACACTTTGATCTCTGAGTGGTTTTGGCCAATGAAAGGCACCAGTCTCAAATATGAGGTTAAGAGAATGAAACTCTGGTGCTTTCTTGCCTGTTGCCACATCCTGTAGTGCTACACTCTGTACATAGTTCATTAACCACACTTGTTAGGCATGCAAGTGGTAGAGGACTCCTGTTATATGTGCAGTTTATTCTTCCTTCTTGATTTCTTCAAGCAAGCACAAAATATATTCACTTTAAAAATCAGGAAGTTAAGTTTTCTGCTAAGACAAGTAATAATATTTCTAAATATATAGAGAAAAAGACGGGAACTGGTGGAGGGCTGAGTGACAGCAATTTAGCCTTTCTGAGATTCAGAATACAGACATGAAAATAACTACTTGAGGAAGAAACACAACAAAACAACCAAGAGAGAAGTAGATCCCTTGGAATTGTAAAGGTGCTAAACAGGAAAATTAAAATCTACAGAGAAGTAAAAGAGACAGACTACAATACACACAATAGAAGCAAAAGGGTCTGGACTTTCTCCTTAGATGTTGGCTCATGGCTCATGGGAAAGAGAGACTGAATCTGTGGAAACAAAGTGAATGATGACAGGCTCCAAGGGGAGCCAAGGGGAACTCCTAGGGAACTCCAAGGGGCCCCAGTGAGAATGTCAGCTGTAGAATGGGCTGGCAGTTGCTGTGAGCTTCAGAAACGAGGACAGCTCAGAGTTCTCTTCCCTTGGGTTCACTTCCATGGGAATGAATCATGAGTAGTTCTAGTACTGACACCCGCCATATTCCAGGAGACAGTGCTGGTTTACATGCCATTCTGGGAAAGTATTTGGTGTTTGAACTTAGGACGCAGAAGAGCTTCAGACATGTTCACTTCAGGGTTCCCAGTATGACCCTTCATGAAAAATGGAAGCATGAGAAAAGAAGGCAACATATAGTAATAGCAAAACAAACAGAAAAAACAAAACAAACAACAACAAAAAAAAAACATGTAGAACAGTGGAACAAAATACAGGAAGCAGAAATAACCACATAGTTAGCTTCCTCATCTTTTACAAAGGACTCAAACAATTTTCCTAGAAATAAGATAGATTCTTTAGCAAGTGGTATTCAGAAAACTTGCTATTGACTTACCAGAAATTGTACCTAGACCAGTGTATCTCAAAATACATTGAACTAAATTCAAAATAGACTAAGATCTAAATATTAACTACTAAGATCTAAATATTAAACTACTGAAGACAACACTTTTGAACACATAGGTATAGGCAAGGACTTTCTGAATAGTATTCTAGTTGCACAAGAAATAATACCAAAAATCAACAAATGGGATTATATCAAACTGAAAATGTGATACACAGCAAAGAATCAGTTAACAGAGTGGAGACCACCTAAAGATGAGGAAAACAATTTTTATAGACTACTCAAAAAACTAATAAATAACTCCAACTAATTACCCCTAATCAAAAACCTTGCATCTGGAAATATATCCACCCTTCTTTAAGTAATACAAATTGCCAATCAACATATGAGAAAATGTTCATCATTACCTATCATATGAGAAATGCAAATTAAACAACACTGAGATTCTATTTCATTGCATAAATAATAACTACCTTTGAGAAACAAGTGATAACAAATGCCAGTGAGTCAGTGGGGAATAAAGAACCCTATTTCAATGTTGATAGGATTGTACACTGGTACAACCACTATGAAAATCAATATGGACATTCCTTAAGAAACAAAAACTAGAGGTTCCATTTTACCAGCTATTCTCCTTCTAGATATCATCTCAAAGGATTAAAGACATCATGTCACAGTAAAATATACATACTCATGCTTACAGCCAGCCAATTCATTGTAGTTCAATCTTAGAAATGACCCATATGTCCATCAACAGATGAAAGTATAAGAAACATGTGGTGTTTTTACAAAATGAAGTACTACTTTGCTGTAAAGAAAAAGTTGAATCTTAGTTGGAAAACGGGTGTACATGAGACCATAATGTTAAGTGAAATCAATCAGGCACACATCCTTAAATGTAGCGTGCTTTCTCTACTATGAAAAACTCAAGATATAAATAAAATGCAAAATAAAAGATGGACAAAAGGAAATGGTGAGATAGATTTTTATCACATGGACAGGGAACAAAAGGTGAAAGGAGGGATGAAGGAGGAAGAAAATGGGTTTTTAAAAAGATTTGTGAAAGGTTGTGTAACATATCAAGTTCCTACGAAGAATGTGATCATTGTGTATAGATAGATAGATAGATAGATAGATAATATGAAGATATCCCAAGAGATGCAGGCAGAGAAAGGGAGGAGATGAGGAGAGGATTTTTAAAAATATTTAAGATATGAATGTAATCATTATGTACCACAAATATTTATCAATTTAATAAAAACATAAAAAATAGGAAGAAAAGTACAATATTTAGAAATGACATGAGAATAAGTCCAAGGCAGCTTGCTAAAAGAGACGTCCCAGAGTAAAGAACAGTTGTATGAGGAATTAATTACAGATAGAGAAGTGAGTCCAGCTGGACTATATCAGATGCTACAATACAGCAAAACAATGGCACCATTTGGTTCAGGCCAAATTGATAACACAAATTGGTAAATATGAAACATTTCAAGCTATCAGCCAGTTTTGGTTTGCTATGAAATCAACTATGTTATTATTATAATAACTGAAAAAGTAAAAAAAAAATGGAGTTGTCTTTCATAAGACAATAATTATTCACAAGTAAACTTTGTTTTTCTGAATGTTGTAGATTACATTTACCTTATAAGAGTAAGGCTGGGTCTCTTCCAACAATTAGAAACTTTTATTCCTAATATTTTTCCTTAAAAATTTAAAATATGATTAACATATAATCTGTTTATTAATGGACGTGTTTTGATAACAGATTTACTGTGGATGCTGACTTTTATGATGAACATCACAGTTCATAAACAAGAATGTTCTGGAAAGGGAGCAATGTTTTTGCTCCTTACTACTCTATTTTGAATATAACTAAAGTGTCAGGCCAAAAGTACAGTTCTATACTACTTATATATTTCTGGTATTAAAATGACACACAAACTAAAAACTTTCTATTAGCTTTTCAAACTAAAATTCCTACAGACTCCGTGATCTTTCAAAATTATAGCAATTATAAAGACAAAATAGCAAAAGATACATTTAAAAATATCAAATAATCATCTGAGCTTACCAAAAATTTTGTTCTGGTAAATCAGCATTATAATCACAATATAATTAATTGGTTACCTCTATTAGAATTACATAGGTATGAGAAATGTAGGTATCTAGAATCTCTCTTCAAATTAATTAATTGACATTTTTGAGGTTCTAATCCTTCAGTTAACTTAAAAATCATCTGAGTTCATGGGATCTTAAAACCAGAATATGGATATATGAATTTAGTATGTGACTTTACATACTTTAAATAATTATCAGCCATTAATAAATTATGCCATGAGGAATATTAACTCAAAATGCTATTTATTAATTTAATTAATTGGTAATCCTTACTAAATTGTTTAGTATATTACTTCATTATGCAAAGTGCTTTATTGATATTCAATTGATATTTGTCATTGAATTGACAAATCATTTAGATTTATTTTTTTTCAAAATGGGTAAAAGAATGTTACTTTAAATTCTTATTAACTTAACCTATATATGTATTTCATGTACTTGATACAGTATTAATGATTAAGATTGCCTTATTCAGTGATCAGGAGTGCTAAAACTGTATAAGTTACTAACAGATTCAAAATAATATCATAATTTAAGAAACCAATTAAATCAAAATATATTTCTGAATGTAGAAATTTCAAATATATTATATCTGCATAATTTCAAGTATATTTACATCTATAGTAAAGAAGGAAGTTTTGTCTCTCATTCTTTCTACATTGTAGTAAAATATGTGTACTTACCATGTAGTCAGGGGGTTATAGATGTCTGGCTGACAGCAAACAGGGACATTTGATATAATCACCTTTCTTGGAAATTTTAATATTACCTAATCATGTAAATATATATTACTCAATTTTTAAATACTTAATTTCAATATCATGAATAAAAATTGGTAAAATCCTCTTTTTGTTAAGAACTTGGATGTAGCTATTTTTGTGCATGAAAAATTTTAATAATGCTCTTACTGTCCTTAGAGTTTTAATCTACTAAAAAAGAAATCACAGGGATGAACTAATAAATTATGAAATGTGTAATAGGTCTTTTCTTGGATAAATGCAACAAGGCATTTGGATAATGTCAGCAAACAGGTGGAAATTATATTAATATATAATTTAAATGTAAAGTTGAAAGAAGTCTGTGAAAATTAATAATAAATTATGACAATGAGTTCACCACCATACTTTTAGAAATTTCTATGATCAAAAATATATTTGATCTTGGATATAGATGTTTCATGTTTATTATTATAACACTACTTTTTGTGATATAATAGATTTTAGCAATTCAGAGTAATGTTCTTCATCATAATTTGCCATTAAAGCAAATTTTCCTTAATGGCAAATTATGCTTAAGGAATATATGAAAGAGCTAAATATATTTTAAAATATATCAATGGAACTCTAATTCTCTTAAAATTATTCATATTTTTGAGTCTTTCTTCTATTGGAAGCTCCAAGCAGGTGGTGTGAAATCTCCAATCAGAAGTGCTGAAAGGTATGTCACAGTCAATGACTGAGATTGCCTTTTATCAGTAGCTTCTAATGGCCATTTCAAATTTTGAGTATAGAAAAGATCAAGCGTAAATGTGAAACAAACATGGCTGAAACATTGGAATGAATTTAGTGTTCAATGTTTTCTTGACCCCTCAAACAGAAATGTAAGTCAATTAACCTTATACTATTGGCTTCTCAGTGCTATCTATATAGTACATAAAATGTATAATGCCATATAATTTATGAGTTTTATTTTTACACATATTAAACATCAAAAATTTTTCCAATAACCACTCTGAGTGATTTTACATTTTTCAAAATGAAATTATTATACCAATAACTAAACCAAAAGCTTCAGTAGACATAAAAATTGCACTGATGTTTTTATGACAACTTGTAAGTGTCTGTATCAGGCCAGAACTCATTTTTCTGAGCACAAATGATAAAATATGTGGCTTAAAAAGCTGCATATTGTCCTCCAGGATTTGCAGATAATAAATAGTAAAGTTGGGTTTATCAGATTCCGCTAGAATACGCTAAAAATAGAGAAATTACAGTTCTTAGTCACTTACCCATTATTTATTTCCTTTCAGATATGGTTTGTATTGGGATGCAGTATGAATTCAGCAACAATATGTCCTTAAATTTTCTCCTCCTGTGAACAAAATTTCTGGGCCATGTCCTCCTCAAAGCAAAACACAGAAACAAAAGAGCTAGACAACTACACAGTGCTTAAAATGTTTATTAGGAGGTGGCATACATCCTGCTTATTTGTCTTCTATTGCCAAAAACAAAATAAACCCCTGGGGTCAGGGATTTAGCTCAGTGGTGTAAGTGCCTGCCTGGTAAATGTGAGGTTGTGAGTTCAATCCCCAGTACCAAGTAATTCTGCAAAATGAACTAATGACTTAATTTCAGCTATAGAGGAAAGAGTGAATAACTGAGAACAATAATTCTAGCCATTAAAAATTTCATAAATGTGTTCTGTACATAGACTTCTTTTGTAGTATAATACACTAGCCATCTGCTTTGTTCACTGTAAAGTATGTAACAAAAAATGACATGGAACTCCTGATGATTTTGATCTAAGTTTATTGACAGACATCCCAAAAGTAACTAAAAAGAAAATTAAATAATGAACCCAAGAAATTTCAAAAGTATGGTTTATTAGATTTCCTGTTGCTGAGACACAATAATTGATGCTAACTAACATCTGTAACTCAGTGGAGGAGGGGATTGTTTGATTTAGTCCATGGCTTGCTCACTTTAAGGAAGAAATAGAGTAACAGAAAGGTCCAGCAGAAAGCAGCTACTCATACTGTGGAGGCCAAGAAACAGGGAGAGAGGTGGGTGATTTGGAGATGAGTTTATAGCTTTTCTCATTTATTCCCCAGTGGCCTGCCTCTTCTAAACAGCCCTCATACACCAATAGGACATTCAGTCATGAATTCATCAGTTGACTAATCTACTCATGAGTATAGCACCCTTGTGATCCAATTGTCTTCCTTACACCCCACCTCTGTACATATGAGATCACTTGGAGATACAAGGAGATCCCAGATATAACATTTTAATCTTAGCTCCCAAAAGACTCATAGCTATCTCATTATGTAAAATGCATTTCATCTATCTTCTAAGAGTTGCTAAATTCTTAATAGTATCACCATTGCTGGAAAATTTAAGTCCAAAATGTCTTCTGTGACACACAAGAAATACTGAGCTGCAAGACTTTGTAAAATTTGAAAAGACACCTAAGTGCTTCTAATGCATAATGCTGCAGATCATTCTATTCTTAAAGTAAGACTATGTGAGGCAGAAATAAATAAGAATATGAAAGACCAAAAACAAGTACAACAAACATTAATTTTATAGCTCCACATCCAGCACCTCAGTACAGTCTGTAGCCAGAAGTGAGCACCAAATGGTTTGGGTAGCACTGCCCTTTGTGAGTTGCACTCCCTGTTATAACTTGAAATTTTCCACAGATCGCTCCATGCTGTGTTCTTGTTCTGTACTTATCGCCTACCCCATCCCCTTTTTCTGTTCCTTCTTAGTTGGACTCATGAAGATAAGTTAACCACCAGCCTTGTACCACCCCCACCCCTTTTATCATAGAAACATTTTGCACCTAGCCCTCAGCTCAATGCAGCCCAATACCCCGTTTTCTGAGATCATTGTGCGCTAGATGTCCCTTTTAAAACTCCCCAGACTCCCACACTGTCTTGCAAACCTACACCTTGCTTTGTGGTTTTTGCCAATAAAAGCTGTGCCCCCCCACTATCTCGGCACGCAGAGGTTGTCAGTCTCCACTGCTCCCTACATTGCTGGTTACCACCTAAAACAAAGTGCTTCTTTTTCTTCAAAAGCATCTTGCCTCATTCTGAGCAACATTTGGGGATCTCATTTTTGGGGTACATTTGGGGGCTCATCTGGGACGGACTGAGACCACCTTGAGTCTCCTACTTTCAGCTAGACCCCCTTTTTGGCTTCACTCAACCATCAGCCTCAGGATCTGCCTTGAAGGGCCTCTGTGAGTACGTTTTGAGACTTCTAGGTGCATTTGACTTTGTGAGAGTGGGACACCCTCCAAATTGGGAGCATTATTTGCTCAATTTGTCTCTTTGTAGAGAATTTGTTTCTTTGTAGAGAATATTTGTCTATTCTCATTTGGTGGATTAGGCGGTCTTATGGGGCTTTTTGGTCTTGAAGGCATATTTTACCATCCTCTTAGGGAACAAAAGGCCTTAGATACCTTACTATTAAGTGTCTTGTCTGTGTCTTTTGTGTTTTCAGTGTCAGTGTCATTTGTGTCCTTCTAAGGGAACATTTTTCTTCACAGGACTTGGGGCAAGAAAACTCAACCACCTCCCTTTATGTATTTATGCTTATTCTTAACCATTTTAAGGAATTTAAACAAAGAGCCAGAGGCCATGGAGAACCAATTCACTTGGGGCGCCTCCAAGTCTGTGTCTCACTAGAATGGCCACAGGGGGTTCCAGATTGACCACCTGAAGGTTCTTTTGACATGCCTCTCGTGGAGGCAGTTCGGAGATATGTCTTCGGCCCCCCTTCCCACCCTGACCAAATTGTTTACATACAGATTTGGATTGATCTCATATATGATTCTCTGCTTGGACAAAGAAATATACAAAGGCTTCTTTGTAACAGCCTTGGAACCCCACACTGCTGGCACCCTTCAAGGAAAAACCGAAGCCAATAGCACCAGTCTTAGAGGGAGATACCAAAGAAACCTTGCCCCCCTTACTGCCCAAGGGGTCAACGATCCCCTGGAGACAAGGAGCCCATTTCACCTGAGGGATCCCCTTAGGCACTCAGTCCCATTTGAACCTGCAGACACTACAAACCGATCTCCATTGATTCTTCTTCTACCACCCCTACCTTGCTCCCCCTCTGAGAAGTTCCCAACACTGAGGACCCAGCTCACCCTGTTTTTATCTATGTCCCTTTCTTTACTTCTGAGCTCTATAACTGCAAGGGACGAAACCCGCCTTTCTCTAAGGACCCTCAGGGTCTTGTTTCCCTCATTGAACCTGTGTTTTCCACTCACCAACCCACTTGCGATGACTGTCAGCAGATTTTGCAAGTTCTTTTTACAGCTGAAGAATGGGAGCGCATTAGGTCACTGGAACAAAAGGCAGTTCCTGAAGCCATGGAGCCCCTTCTTCTGACCTGGCATGGCTAAACCTTGTTTTCCCCTTGGCCCAACCTGACTGGAATCCCAACACAGTGGGAGGTGAAGAGTCTCTCAAACAGTTATTCTTGGAAGCCCTTAAAGGTGCAGCTAGAAAACCTACCAACCTATACACGATCTCAGAGGTAAGGCAATTGGCTAATGAATTCCCTGTGGGTTTTCAGGAAAGGTTGCAGGAGGCCTATCAAATTTACACTCCCATTGACCTGGTGGCACCAAAGAATGCAAGGGGCATAAATATAGCCTTTGTGATGCAGTCAGCCCCAGATATTAAAAGAAAATTGCAGAAACTAGATGGATTTGAAGGGATGCCTCTTAGCGAGTTATTAGAAATTGCTCAGAAAGTGTTCGAGAATAATAAAAACCCTAGAAACCATAAGCTGACTAAAGTATTAGAAGTTTCAACTGAAAAGGTGACTAAGAAGAATGAAAAGTCCTGGCTACCTATTGATAAGAACCAGTGTTCCTATTGTAAGGAGATGGGACACTGGCAAAAAATCTGTCCCAAACTGAAATCAAAATTAGAGAAAGAGGCAAAGGCCTTACTGTCTCACAATTAGAGATGTTGGGGCACTCATGCCCCACTGGGGCCCAGGCTTTCAAACTAAAGTTGGTCTTAACCGAGGCATCAGCCCTTGCACTTCCAAACTTGCAAAAACTATTTTCCCTTTCTGTGGATGAAAAACAGGAATTGCAAAAGGAGTTTTAACCCAGAGCCTAAGACAATGGCAAAGACCCATCACCTATCTTTTCAAAAGATTGGATAATGTGGTGGCCAGGTGGACACCATGTCTGTGAGTGGTTGGCTTGGTAGCCCTACTGGTTAAGGAGGCTCAAAAACTAACTTCTGGGCAAAAACTCACAATTGTCTCCTCTCATTCACTGGAGACTCTCATTAAAGCCCCTCCCATACTGATGGCTGTCAAGTTCTGGAGTCTTGCACTATCAGGCATTGCTCCTGGATCCAGCTACCATCACTTTCACGGAAACAGCTGCCCTGAATCCAGCAATCCTTCCCCTGAATCCTGCTGCCTGATGATGACCCCACTTTGCCTCTTCAAGACTGCACTGAGGTTACAAAGCACCTCACAGGACTTCGACCTGACTTGACGGATGAAGCCCTACCCTGAGTCCCCTCCTATTTTTCTGATGGGAGCAGTTATATCAATCAAGATAAGCGGGTTGCAGGAGCTGCTGTTACCACAGACCCTCAGGTTCTATGGGAACAAACCTAGAACCTGGCACCTCAGCTCAGAAGGCCAAACTTGTGGCACTGACTGAGGCCCTAAAATTGGCATAAGGAAAGGACATAAACATCTATACTGATAGCAGGTATGCATTCACCACTGCTCATCTCCATGAGGACATTTATCAGGAATGGGTCTTACTAACTTCAGGGGGACAAAAGATTAAAAATGCCCCCCAGATATTGGACTTGTTGGCTGCCATTTGGCTACCAAGGAAAGTGGCCATTATCCATAGTAAGGGCCACCAATGGAGAGAAGACCCCATTACATGTGGGAACAATTTGGCAGATGATACTGCATGGGAAGCAGCCATAAAATCAGTGGGGATTGAGACAGTCTCAACATTGTTGTTGATTCCACCTACCCTGTGTACACTCAAGAGAACTAGCATCTGGCAACACAACTTCAAGCAAAGCCTGATATCCCAGGAGGCTGCTATTAACAAGTTCTGCTTCCAAAGGTTTTAAGATGGGAACTCATTCAGCAGGCTCACCAATCAACTCATCTGGGAGGATCCAAACTGGTTGCCCTATTTCCAGACAGGTTCTTTATTACTTGATTGTCAAGTATAGCCCAGGCAATAAGTTCAAGGTGCTGACAATGCCAGCTTCTAAATCCTAAGAGACCTAAACAAACAGAGACCACCTGTTATAGAGGAGCTATGCCTGGAGAACATTGGGAAATAGACTTTGATGAAATGGGAAAACCCAGGTTCCACAGACACAAGTATTTGCTAGTAATGTTTGACACCTTCACTAGCTGCAATGAGGCTTTCCTCACTATGTCAGAGTCAGCATTAATTGTAGTTAAGAAGCTTTTATATGAAGTTGTAGATCGATTTGGCCTTTCCTTATCCATGGGGTCCAACAATGGCCTGGCTTTTATAGCTCAAATAATTCAAAAATTAGCTCAGGTTTTACAGATTAATTGGAATCTCCATTGTACCTACCAGCCTGAAAGTTCAGGGCAAGTAAAAATGGCCTTAGAAACTGGTAAGAACTGGGTGAGCCTCCTTCCTTTTGCTCTCTTGCACATGCGTTGTCACAGGGATTTCCCCTTTCAAAGCTCTATATGAAAGATCCCCCTCCCCCATTCCTAAAATCTCTGTGGAAAAACTAGTAGAAATGACTAGCCAGGATCTTATTAAGTCCCTCCAGGCCCTCCAGCCAGCCCTAGCATCCATCCATTGGTTGTTCTGGCAGCAGCACCCTCCACCTGAGGTGATCCCATCTAGCGATCACAGAACTAATCACAGAACCAGAAGCATTGGTCCTCATCAAAAAGCACCATCGAGAATCACTTGAACCTCACTGGGAAGGCCCCTAAACTGTAGTCCTCAGCACCTCAACTGCCATCAAGGTCTCTGGAAAGACTGCATGGATTCATCATTCCCACATCAAGTCAGTACCTCCCTCAGAGGATCAACTTACAGATAAATGGACTATAACCCCCTCCAAGGACCCCTTAAAGTTTAAAATTACCTGATTGCTTGATGTGGCTGTATATTCTAGTCTGTCTGATCCCTGCAGTTTCATTTCACAAACCTCAGCATACCCCCTATTATGGGACCTGGAAAATAACTGATTACAACACACCTGAACTCCTGGCAGCCAATTCCACCATCCATGGAACAATTAAAATAGATTTATGTGCCCTGTTGAATAATATCCCAACAAGAATTAGACATAAGAGGATGTTATTAGGTCAGCACACCATGCAATATGATCAATTGCTAATGGGAGGAAACCCAATTGGGCCCTATAGAGACTTAAATAACCAAACTAAAAAAAAAAAAATTAAGGTCCATTAGTTGATATCTCTGTCCTTAGCTCCAGTACCATAGTGGAGTTGTTGACTCATCCAATACAAAGTACTACTGCTCACTGACAGTACAGAATTCTTTTGGTATGCCTGGGAGTTACTATAGAAAAATTGGAAGATTCTTTGAGCTCACTAGGTGAAATGGTTTTGCAGAACAGAGAAGGATGAGATCTCCTTTTCCTTAAGGAAGGGACCTTTGTCTGGCTCTAGGTGAAACTTGCTGCCTGTATGTGAATCATTCAGGAGTTACACTAAAAAGGAGGTTACAGCAAAGGGGGAAGCTGTTCTCACTAGTCAGAATTGATTTGAATAATAATTATCATTCTCACCCTGGCTGACCACCCTCTTGACCATGGCCCTTTACTAAATACTCCTTCTACTAGTAACTATTGGACCTTGTGTAATCAACAAATTAGTCTCATATGTTCAAAGAAGAATGATATCTGTTAAATTGATGATTTTAAGAACCAAGGATATGAATTGGTACCTAGGGAATAAAATCAAGAGTAAAGAATTTGACTCCTTGCAATAAAATCAGTGGGGAATGTTATAACATAATTTTCCACAGATCACTCCACGCTGTGTTCTTGTTCTACATGCATCGCCCAGCCCCTCCCCCTTTTTCTGTCCCTTCTTAGCTGGACTCATAAAGATAAGTTAACGACCAGCCTTGTACCTCCCCCACTCCTTTTATCATAGAAACATTCTGCATCTAGCCTTCAGCCTAACGCAGCTCAAAACCCTGTTTTCTGAGATCACTGTGCACTAGATTTTCCTTGTAAAACTCCCACCCTGTCTTGCAAACCTCCACCCTGTTTTGTGATTTTTGCCAATAAAAACTGTGCCTCCCACCCCACTATTTTGGCACACAGAGGTTGTCAGTCTCCACTGCTCCCTGCATTGCTGGCTACCAGCTAAAACAAAGCACTTCTTTTTCTTCAAAAGCATTTGCCTCAATTTGAGCAACATCTGGGGATCTCATTTTTGGAGTACAACACTCTTCACATGGCCTCTCTCAGGGGCTGGTACTGTTTACTATAACTTTTTTGGCAGACATTCCTGAGGTCTCCACTACATCTTTCGTCTCACTCTTAGAGCTTCTTATCTCAATGTCTCAGGGTTACATTGCTTAGCCTCTCAGGTGGCATGACTTGAAAACCATCACCATTTGACTAACACCTAAACTTTCATGGGCTCAAACAGTAACCTTGCTCTCCTCCTTGATTTATAGCTACAGAGACTTTTCTGTGGCTAGATGGTTGAACTCAGGGAAGCATTTCCCTAGGTGACCATAAGTAGGCAGAGCATCCTGGAACTCTCTTCTCAAAATTACACCTTTGAGTTTACCCTTTCTCACCTTCAAGTCTACAATAGGTGATGTCTAGAAATTTCCTGTGATGACCTAAAGACATATCTTCTATTTTCCTGATGCAATGTATAGTACTTGACTTCTTTTTAGTGCTAATTTTAAGCAACAATGATCTTCCTCTCCCCAACTTCACACACACACACTTCTTTTTTACACTAAAATTTAAGTTTTTAAGATTTTTTTCTACTCTGCCTTGTTCCCCTCCACGTGTTACTGTAGATCTGATTAGAAGCATCTAGTACTTACACTGTAGTCTGAAAGTTGGATTCCTTTTGGAATTTCATCCCCCAGATTTAGTTTACCCCCTTTGATCTCAGTCTCCTGAAAATTTTTATGACAAGGAAAAAACGTTAACAAATATTCTCTCAGAGTATCGCTAACATGGTTTTTAGTACAATTGCGGATAGAACCTTTGTACTATCTGCATTTCTGATAGTATTTTGGTCTTCTGAGCTCTAACCAGAATCTTTTATCGATTTACCCTTACAGACATCTCTAGCTGGTGTCTCCAAACTTTTCCAAATTCCACCCAAAAAACACCTCCAGGGTTTATAAATGTATGGTCAGTGACAATCATAACAATGGCCATACTTCTCTGATATCAGTCTTCTATATTCTTTTTCCCAGGTCCTCCTTTCTGTCTTTGGGCTATTGTGGGCTGAACAGTCATCCTCCAACAGGTCCTTTGGCTATGCTGTTCAGCTTCAGAGCCAGTCAGTTTTGGACTGAACTCCCTGGAATCTGTCAACCAAAGAAATTGCTCCTCCAATAAACTGAGTGTGTGTCAGGTATTGTTTTCTTACTGACAAGAATGGTCTTGTCACACAGAGGTGAGATGTAAATTTTTAAGGAATTCAGAGAAAGAAAATTTGGTAGAGGATGCTACACTGAGAAAGTAGGGACACAAATTATTATGTAAGAAATGAAAGATTTTTATTGGCAGAGAATAAATAAGTGAACATTTAGATGTAAAAAAGCTCAGACACATCTAAAATGCCATATGAAAGATATGGATAGTGTAATGGAGATTTATTAAATGCACAGGCAAGATTTGTCTTGCATAATTAGGAAAAGTGCTCAGATAGGTAAAGTAAAGTTAGTTATTATAGAACACTCAAATATAAAAAAAAATGATAAGAAATGATTTATGGGCAATAACAATTGTCTTTCCAAACATCTAACTATACCAATGAGATGATTTACAGTAAATACATGCCAGTATATTGACATATTAATTATGGATATATTTTAATAATTTGAAGGTATTCCATACATTTTATATGAAATGTTTTTCATGATGGAACTTTTTTCTGATTGTGTAACATACTATTACTTGCATAAAATCATTAATATTTATCAATGTCTTGCTGATTGATTTTTATATTCACAGAACTAATGCTATGGATTTTCACCTCTGAAATAATAAAAATGTAGCCTGTTGAAGCTTAATGTCTAAATTCATTTTCACAATTCTTTTGAGTACTAATAAATATATGTGAATTTTTTGAGAATATTATATGAAAATATTATATTTGAGGGAACAGCATGAACTAACATGGGTTTAAATTAAACATATGTTAAACACTTGAATGTAGCATTTCATTTGACCACTATCTATAGATATTTTCTACTGATATGTGACATTTAATCAAATTGTAATGTTAACAATTCAAAATATGAGAGAAGAAATATCTTCTTCAAAAGCAAAATGCTCTGTCTAGTCAAATCTTCATGTTGAAGTAAAAGTCTCAGTAAAAACACAATTTACAATATTACTTAATATTTTTGAGTTATATAATATTGTTTTTATATTTTTAATTTCACTTTGAATGTCACATAAAAAAGCTACACTGGCAGATTCAAGTAGTAATACATTATAATAAGCGACATTCACATAACTCATATTGAGCTTAATATGGATAAATGTACTCATAGAATTACCTACTGATACAGGCATATGTAATTAATTTTATGCATTTTATTTTCTTGCTCTGTTAGGTAAAGGACTTAAAAATATGACAACTTACTAGCAATAAGACACCTAGTACATGGTTACTGGTTTACAAAAACATTTGCCAATAAAAGAAACCAAAGATACTTTTAGAAAAGATTGTTCTAAGACTGGAATATGGAATGAATAAGACGTGCTTGCAGCACCTTTTAGCAGCACAAAATGAAGACGTGAAGAGGAAGACAAAAGGAAAGGAGGAGTAACTCAAAAATATTGTGATATCATAAATTGTGTTTTTACTGCGTTGCTTCCAAATGCAACATGAAGAGTAGACTAGAGAGGGAGGCGGAAGAGAAGGAAAGAAGGAAGGAGAATAAAAGGAGAAGAAAACAACAGCACGTACATTGATTTATAAGTTATTGGATACCTAGTGAAAGAACTCTCCCTAGGCCAAGATAGAACAGTTTAAATTACAAAATTAATATCAGTGTAATATTTTAACTTAAATCTTATAACAAATATCCATTAGTTTTCACTGACATAAAGAAATTACTGAACAAATAAATAAATGAAATATAGAAGATAAATTCTCTATGTAAGACAATTTCATATAATTAATGTAAACATTGTTTCCTCAAGGACGTAAAATATTCCTTTAACTATAGGTTAAGTATATTTATTTTTTCCAAGTAATACAACAATGAAAAGAGAAAAGAAGAGTACTCCTACTTTGGGGAAGCCTAACAAATAATACCTCAGCAAAAAAAAAAAAAAAAAAAAAAATCAAGTTTTGTATCAACAAAGTGATAAATCATGTTGATAACTCTTAATATAATGAAAATAGTATTCTGCCTCTTCGATCATCCTTTCAAAAGCACATAAACCCTTTATAATCATTAGTAAGACATCCCAATATATCCAAATTTTTATTACCTTTCACTTTTAATGAGCTATCGGCAGACTGGAGCCCTGTTGATATGGTAGTGAAATGTGAGGATAGGGAAGCAGTCTGCACTCCTATTGTAGAGACAGAGGCCTGTAGATGAGAAAATAAAATAGGAGCCTCCTTATGACTTCTAGCTAATTCCGAGCAGGAGGAGTTAAAAACAAACTTTACTAGAGTGTGTTCCCTGGAAAGCAAGTCAAAGATAGGGATAGAAAAAAATTACAGGTAAGAAAAGGCACTAGCTGGGCATGGTGGGTCACACGTGTAACTCCAGCACTCCAGAGGCTAAGGCAGGAGGCAGGCGGATTGCTGTGAGTTGGAGACCAGCCTGGACTACACAGTGAGTTCCAGTCAAGCTGAGCTATGTAATGAGACTCTGTCTGCAATCAATCAATCAATCAATCAATCACTAGTAGAGTTCTCAGTTGATTGGTCATCCATTGACGATTTGCATCATTTATTCATTGTTACATTAAACTCTGTATTGAAGGATAGATGGGCTGACACCTTGAAGACTCCTAGTAGTGTTATTCTAGCAGCATCCATTTTTGTTTAAACCTTCCACTGGATGTGGCTGCAGAATTCGTGCTGAGCTTACAGCATCAACAGAACAGAAGATGTGATGTGATTTATTCATGTCAATAAAGGAATGACACATTCTTTTTCTACAAAGAATAGAAATTGGAATTCATTCCGTTGTTAAAGAACATTCAGTGGTTTCCAGTTTTTAGCAATAGTAAATCTTACCTGACTAGCTTTGGACAAGTCATTTTATAACATAAATTTTTATTTTCCTTTGGCAAATTTAGAATGATGGGGTAGATACATGTTTAGTTTTAGACTTTGCCAGATTTTTTCAAATAGTTGCACCACCTTATATTATCACCCAAAATATATGAAAGTTATGTTGGCTCATATTTTTCCTATTGGAGGGCGCGTCAAGTTTCAAACATTAGGTATTGATAAGGTTGTGTGTTATGCAACGATATCCCAACTTTTGAATTCTTATAGTGATGATGCTAATCTTGCATATATTTACCTATTCATATACTGTAGTACTTTGGTTCACAAATGCTTTTGTTTCTAACAGTTTGATTTGCAAACAAAAGTGTCGGGCAAAATTTTGCTTCCACTCACAAGCTCTGCATCCAGTGAGACGCAAGTCCCAGCCCATCTTCCCCACACAACACAAACACAGCCATCTTCTCCCAAACTGTAAAGCAAATTGTTTGTATACTGAGGCATCACTGTATATGCCTTTTGTGTGAAACGTCTTTTCCAGTTTGCTCATTTTTATTGTTTTGTCTTATCAATTACCTAACTGGGAGAATTAATATATTTTAGATAAGGAACTGTTATTAATTTGATGATATCCAATTTATTAAATTTTTATTTTCCTATTTCAGTAACCACTAAAATAAGCTTTTATTTTTCTCAAATTAAAAACATATGCCACATTTTCTGTTGTAAATTTATAGTATTAACTTGCAACAATATGACTTATTTCAAATTAAATCTAATGCTTAATGCTAGGAAAGGTAGTTTTTAAAATTTTAAATGAACATCATTAATTTTGGCACTTTGTTGAGTAAAGCTTAACACTTTCTCTAGGATAATTTTAAAGTTTCTTGAAAAGATAAAATGATTGTATAAGTTCGTGTTTCACTTTGAATTGTTGACCTTTATGTCATTAACATATTAACTTGATTATGGAAGATTTGCATTATGTCATAAGGAGATGCAAGTCCTCAAATATGTTTCAGAACTGTATTAATAGTCTATTTTCTTGTATTTTATGTACATTTTAGAACAAAGCCATAGTTTTTCCCTAAAAAAATTTGCAGGATCCCATTTTGTAGCACCTTAAATTACAGACAAATCCTCAGCGATTTGACAGTTTCAAAAAGTTGAATTTATAAAGATGTGCCTCTTGGCATCTTTGTAGTTAATTTTCCTTTGTTGTACTCTGTAGTGTAGGATAGAGCTCTTGCCCATCTTTTTAGCAAATACATCTCTGGTTGTCTTGGTTTTGATTTTATTAAAATTTAAATTTTAAAACTATTTATCATTTACTCCTGGGGTGTCATTACAGAGAAATGCAATAGATTTTTGTACTTTAATTTTCTACATTGCAAATTTTTCTACATTAACTTAATATTCTATGTATACACTTGAAAACAATGCATACAAGTGTCTGTAAAGTTATATGCAAGAATGTTCACAGAAGCACATTTTTGTAATAGACAAATTATAACATTTCAAAAGTTCATATGCCAATGAATGAGAAATAAATTGGTATGTTCAACAGAATATGATTCAGAAAGAACTATAAATAAAGTATTACACATAGCAACATGGAAAATCTTTCCTCTTAATCCATTCATACTACTGAAAACAGCACATCTGAACCTGGATAGTTGATAAATGATGGGAATTATTTCCCAGAGTTCTGGAGGGTAGGAAGATTACAATCTAGGAAACATCAGCTTTGGTGTTTTATGAGGGTCACAAGTGCATCATCAGGGGTGATGGACTCTGTGTCCTTTCAGGGTTAGAAAGTACACACAAGGCAGAAGGCTAAACACCGGCTGCTCTCCAAGTCTTCTGTAAGCCACTTGTCCACCTTATAAGGACTGCACTCCTTGATTTATCTTGTAAATACCTCACTTCTTAAAACTGTCATATTGAGTTTAATTTCAACCCTATATATTTTGGGACACATGTAGACTATAGCAAACAACCAAACAAATTGCTAAATAAGAGTATACAGACTGAAAATAATTTTATTTACATAATATTCAAAAGTATCAACATCAGGGAAACCAAAATTATGATGTTAGAACTCAAAAAGTCTTTAAAGTTGAAAGAGAAATGAGAGGGATGTACATGAGAGGCCTCTGAGAGCCTCTGAGTGCCATAATCTGTAGATTATGCTTGTTCTCTTACCTTCTCGGGAGCTTTTCAGGTATTCTTTCTTTATTCTTATGCTGCAATATTAAACATATTCAATGTGCTATTGAAAACTAATGAACATCACTACTACCTCAAAATAAACCTAATTTTTAGTTGCCCAGATAACCTAACCACAGGTCTTCAACTCACACTTCCTGTAATCTCTGGTATGTACTGTTTCCAGGTATGTGACTCTAGCTGTAGAATACAGGAGCATGCAACACAGTACTAACAAGACTCAAAATAATGAAGACCTTTTAAACTGATTCTAACTCAACCTTTTCTTAGAAAATTATTGTCATGGCTAAAACCATGAACTTGTAGCTAGGCTGCAAGTGTAAGGTGATAATTAAATTTTGAAGTTGATATCCAAATGGAAAGTACTTAGAAACTGATATTTAATTTCTCCCCAATGTTAAAAATGTATTCAATCTACATTACTAGTCGTACATTAAAAATACCTGGTGAAATAAAGAACATTAGCTGGGCATGATTGACACATACAGCATAAGAGGTTGAGCCAGAAGGATCACTTGAGTTTTGGAGTTAAAGGAACATATATGTTTTCTCAAATAATAATAGCAAAACAAACAATAGCAACCAAAACAATAAACAAACAATCCTTTAAAATTCTTTACATAAAAGTTTGCATTATTTTTTATTTTTTTATCTGAGGATAGAACTCTTGACCTGACATTTGCCAGGCAGGTGCTTGTGCCACTAAGCTATATTCCCAACTCAAGCTTACATTAGTTTTCTGATCCAGGATCATTTATTGCCTGTTTCTGATTAGTAATGACAGACTATTTAATTAATTCTCCTATGTAGGCTAATGTGTGGTTAAATCATTGGTGATAGCAACATTTGAAGTCTATCTTAGGTACATAATGAAATAATCCACACAATAAAAATGATGTTGATATTTTTGAATGCAATATAGTATTAATGTAGCTTGGCTTACTGCTTTTTAAAAACATTATATTCCTTTATTTCTATAGCTTATGCTAACATTAGCCATCTATCAAATGCAATACATAAATGAGATTAACTGTACTTTCCTAAGAAATATTCTGGAATAACTAATAATGAAGATGTGTAGAGTCTGGACTTTGATAAACTCATCAGTCAGGGTCAACAGTTCATAAGCAAGAACCTCTAGTAACAGCTTCTGTCAGTATCCTGTGAGATTTCACTGAATTTCATTTCTAAGGAGGAAACTGACAAGTTGGTATATTGAGTGAAGCTTATTCTTCTCTGCTACATTTATCAGATAAGAAATCATTACCAAAATCATACCACTCGTTATTTCATCTGCCCACAATTTGCTCATTTATGTTTCTAAAATTTCTAACTAGAGAAGAAAGACCATGGAACAGTGATAACAGTTATGCAGCCCGTCAGCTACAGTCGCATTCTCCTTCCCATTTGATGCTTGCAAATGCACTGAACTATGGATTTGGCAGGACAAACTGGGTTGGATTTTTTGTTTTATTTTATGATTTTGATGAGAAGTATTCAAACATTTCCATGGCAATATAGGAAAGGAGTTTTCAGTCCGAAAGTTCATCCAGATATGAAAACCTTTCATAACTTTTCAAAACTTTTCACTATATATGTTAGTGTGTTCGCTCAACATGTAACATTTTTATAAAAGATATATAACATTTCACTTTGTGAGTGAATTGTATTAGTCATATTAGGTTAGAGGTTTAGGAAGACTAAGTTAAATGGACTCCATTTTATCCTTCTCTCTATTCGGAAACTGAGTTTTACTAATTACAGCTTTTTCAATATATAGCAGCTAGCAACGGGACACAGACTTGGCTGAGGTTTTCAGCAATTAAGTAATGTTAGAAAAGTGGCTTAAATTCAGGAAGCAAGCTAGCACTGCAATTCAAAATACCTTCCCAGCAGGAACAGTTTAACACGTTCACTCCGATCAGCTGACTCTGCAGTGCTGTTGTATCAGCTGCTTAACTCAAAGATCATCCAAACGCTTCACCCTCCCCTCTAAGGAGGAGGCAGCAGGTGCAGAAATCAAGTCCATTTCCTGATGTAGAAACATGACATTCAGCAGAGCAGACAGGGACTCAAATCAAACAATGGTTGTCAAGAGCATCAGCCCTACAGAAAAACTGCCAGCCTCCTGCATCCTGCACACTTTAACCTCATCACTTCAAGTTTATGCCACATTACCGTTTAACTTGAACTTAGGGCTCTGTTCCAACAGTGGAGGCTAAATAGCAAGGGTTTAAGACAATGAGTGAAGGTGACAGATATTTTAACTGCCCTTTTGGAAACTGTATGATCCTAGAGGTGTTTTATTTGGGACATGAACCCCAAAAGCAAAACACAGAAATTCTGAGGGGTTAATCTCCAGCTTCATTATGTGGCAGCTGGTTTAAATCTGAGGCATTGTGCTTATGCCAGTCTCAGGCCTAGGTAATTTATAACAGCCTAAAGTTCCAAGAAAAAAAGCACATAGCTGCAGGGAGACTTGTCAGATTCCTTTACACAGCCTGGCATTTCCTTGGAAACATAATAATTAAGATGTCTGGTAAAACTGCTTCTGCTAGAAATATTTTTAGATTTCATCCCATTTCAAAAACCCTAAAACTCTAAATTCAAGTGGAGAATTGCTAAATACTGCATGCAAAACCAAGGAAAGTACTCTCACAGGTTTGTTCTGTCAAAAGGAACAGATACTTCATGCAATCTCATGAGAGTAGGCAGATAAATGCCTAGTTGTGAATTAAAAATAAAAGGGTTGGCATCAGTTTGATCAGAGCAAAACCAGATGTGATGAGAGAGAAGGAAATATTCACTCTTAATCAGAAGTACTTTTTCAGCTGAAAAGACTGACACAATTTTAAACATAGAATGATGTTACCCCTGTCTTCAAATGAATGCAATTGTCTTTTCTGATTATCCATATTACTTGTGAACAAAAACATTATCATAGCATGGGAGCACTCTTGAGGTTGGTACTCAGGATCTATTTGCTTGCTACTATCAAATGAGGCAACACATGACATGTACATTCCTGCAATGCTTTCCCCGAGGTGTGATAAAACTGCTGCTTGAAGAGATTTTCCTTGGTGATATATTTCACCTAAAACAAAATATAATTACAGAGTTAAAAGATGAACTTGAGTTTAGTACGTTAACATAATTAAAAAGAAGCTGCTGAGTACTTTCAAAAGTAAATGACATTCATTCCAGGGTTTTTTTATTTTATTTTATTTTTTTATTTACTTATTTTTTGTTTGTTTGTTTTCATAAAAACTTTTACTATGGACTAAGGGAAAGTATGAATTCAATTGTAATCAGACAGTTAATAGCTCTATAAAGACAGCAAAAATTTTTTTTTCTAATTAATATTAGGAGAAAGAGTAATTAAAGAGGTTTTCAGCCTCAACAAGCATTTGCCTTGAACCTAGTGTGTTCCATGTGATATCCTCATAAACACTACCTGCTTAAGCCCCATCAACTATTCATTGCAGCCTTTATTCTGTCCTCATTTTTACATGAAGAATCTTAATCTCAGCATCACAATTATTATGCAGATTCTGTGAAATTTATTGATCAACATTAGTGGCTCTTCTTACATGATTTTTATCTAAAAATTGTAAACATATACACACATATATCTGTTTTAATAAGCCTTAAAAATAGCATGTTGAAGTTTTTCACTTCAAATATAAACATTGAAAAATGTAGTCCTCTAAAATATTTATCATAACTCATTGTACAAAAAGCCTACTGAGTACTGGGCTGAGTGGTGTGAGTGGAAGGCCTGCAACCTCAGAACCTTGCTCAGAGCCTGGTAGGGCGCTGCCCAGCATCCTCACACAGCTGGAAAGCTTTGGTAGGTCACGTGGGTCCTGGTTGGGACCAGACAAGTGACCCCAAGTGGCAGCAGTATCTCCTGTGCTGAGTGGTGCAGCTGAAGTCCTACACAGCGAACTTCACCCAGCCGTACAACCTCAGTACCTCACTTGGAACATGTTAGGGCCCAAAGCAGCAACATCAAGCAGCTGAGGAGCTTTGATGCACCATGTGGTGTAAGCTGAAGGCCTTCACAGTGTACTGCATCTAGCCATGCAGCCTTGGTGTGCCACTCAAAACGTGGTAAACTCCCACCAAGCAACCTCATACAGCTGGGGAGCAACAGAGTGCTACCTGACGTGTGTGGAAGATCCACCAATTATACTCCACTCGTTGGAAGAACATTTGAGTGCTTATGGTAAGTACTAATGATCCCAACTCAAATGGGGAAACCCCCTGCTGTAGGAACAGACATCCTCAACCCAGGAAGCAACTGAGACCTTGCACTTGGCTTCCCCAGGGAAATACAAGAAAACAACAAAATGAAAGAGCAAAATGCAATCTCAAACCTCCAGCCCATCCCAAACAAGCCTAGGAGACAGGACATAGAAGAAAATGTAAGTCACACACCTGTAACTTCTGAAATGATAGCAACTAAGTAAAGAAACAACACCATGAAGCTTTAAAGGAACTCAGATCATAAATAATCTCACAGGTAAAAGAAGAAATGGTAAACATAATAAAAGACATGCTGAATACACCTAAAGAAGACAGTTAAAAAAATTGAGGAGCACTGCAAAAAGATGCGAATCTTGAATGAACAATATAAGAAACAGATAGAATGCATGAAACAGATTCAAAGAGATATCCAGGAAATCAAAAATTCAGGCAAAACCACCTGAATAATTGTAAAGACAGAATTTCAGACCTCGAAGACATTACAGTTAGTGAACAAGAAGGAAATATTTGTTTAAAATAACAAGGAATCAGGAAATAATTCAGCAGTTGCAAGATTATGCAAAGATACACTATAAGATTAGTACTTGTAAATGAAAAAGAAAGTGACAACATAAATGATACAAAAACACTATTAAAAGAAGTAATAGCCTAAAGTTTCCAAAATGTGGGAAAGGAAATTGACATACAGATAAGTGAAATACAAAAGGCAAATAAATACATGAAAAAATGTTCATTATCATTGGTCTTTACAGAAATGCAAATTAAAACAACACTTGAGTTTTCAATTCACTCCAGAAACAATGATCAGGATCATGAAAACCACCAATAATAATTGCTGGAGGGGGTCTGGGGAAAAAGGAACACTTCTGCACTGTTTGTGGGAGTGTAGACTGGTGCAACCAATGTGGAAATCAGTATGCAAGTTCCTCAAAAAGCTTGGATTGAAAGGCCAATTTGAGCCAGCTATTCCACTTCTGGGCATACTCCCAGAAGAACTAAAAATATTATACCACAGTGTTATATGTGCACTCATGTTTGTAGAAGCACAATTTGTAATAGCCAAATCTTGGAAACAACTTAAATGCCCATCAACTGAGGAATGAATAAAAATAATGTGGTATTTTTATACAATGGAATACTGCTAAATTATAAAGAATGATCACATTGAGGCTTTTATAGATAAATGATGTGACCTGAAACCATACTCAAAATTGAAGTAAATCAATCTCACATGTGTAAATGCCATATTATCTCCCTAGTATAAGAAACTGAAAGAGTGAGCCTGGCGTGGTAGCTCACGCATGTAATCCCAGCACTTGGGAGGCTGAGATGGGAGGACTGTTGAGAGTTTGAGACCAGCCTGGGCTACAAAGCGAGCTCAAGGCCAGCAGGACCTGCATAGCAAGACCCTGTCTTAAAAAAGACAAAAGAAAAAAAAAAAAAAAAAAAAAAAAAAAAAAAAAAAAAAAAGAAAGAAACTCAAAGAGTAAGCAAGATACAAAATCTTCAAAAAATAGTTGAAAGGGTAAGAAACTGTTCAAAGGGGAAAAACTCAAATGGAGAAAAGGAGAAAAAAAGGGAAAATAAAAAGACACACATTTATATATATAGACTTAAGAGAGCTAAAATGATTTTACTACTAATTTTTTTAGTAGTACAGTTAACATTCATAGTATTAGATCAATTTTGCATGTTTATATCTAGTAATCTGAGTAAATTTGTAGATAACTTTGCAAAATAACAACCTTAGTTATCTTCCAGCCACCTTGTTTTATATTGTTATTGTTTGGGACTCTTTTTTGTTTGTTTGTTTGTTTTTTGTTTGTTTGTTTGTTTGTTTGTCTTTTATTTCTTGTTTTTCATGTATTTTGTTTTGTTCTTCCTTCTAATACAGAAGTGATAGATGTTCATTCACAGGCTTATACATGCCTCAAACTTCTCCTAAAGAATTTATAAAAATTTATTTTATTTTCTGTGATGGTTTGAATAGCTACTTTGAAGAAAACGAGACATTATGGTATCCATTGCAGATTTTCTATCATCTTCTGGTGAAGTCTAGTAATGCTTTCATTCTGTTTTGATTGTTTTTAGTCTGTTTTCTATTATTTGAGTTCAAAATGTATGACGGTATAAACAGCTATTTTGAAGAGAACAAAAGACACTGCGGTAGCCATTGTTGATTTTCCTATTGTCTGGTTTTGAAGGTCTGTAATGCTTTCATTCTTTTGTTTTGACCAACTTTATGCTTTTTTGTTTTGTTACAGTTATTGCGTGTGAAGATATGGATAAATATTTCAAAGTTTTCAGAAGACTTTATGGTAGGCACTGTTGATTTCCTGCTATCATGTTTTAAAATCCTGTGTTGCTTGCATTGTTTTGTTCTGAACTGCTTTGTTCTGTTTTGTTTTGCTTTAATTTATTCCATTTAAAATAAAATCTGAAAAAAATCCCTCTGATAATGAAAAATAGTCATTTCTAAATACAGTATATATTGCTTATATTCATTTTTTAACTATATATGTTCTTTAACAACAATAAGTGAGCACCTTGAAAGCTAGACTCTTCACTATTTGCTTCATCAGTATTTTTGATTTATTTGATTCATTATAACACCAATAAACATTTTATATAATGATTCCATTGCTGATTATCTTATAGGCATATCTGATTTACATATATACTCATTTGAAAATGTATCCTCCAAATTCATGCCTACCTAGAACCTCAGAATATGGATTTATTTGGAAACAGACATTTAGCAGATGTGGTCCTTAAGAACTTGAAGATGAGCTAATGCTAGATTTGGATTTGGCCCTAAACCCAATGCTTGCTGTCCTTGTTTGAAGAAAGAACTCAGCTGCCCATGAAGGCCATGCACAGGTAGAGGTGGGGACTGAGGTTGTGCCACCACAAGTCACAGAATCCTGGAGTCTCCTGGAGCTGGGAGAGACAAGGAGTGATTCCTCCCCAGTCCCCTCAGAGGGAGCATGAGCCCACTGACAGCTTGAGTATGAATGCCTAGCCTTCACAGAGAACACATTTCCACTGTTTTGAGCCAACAATTCGATGGCGTTTTATTAGGGAAGGCCCTAGTTTAGTACATGTACTGCTGAATTGAGCACAAATACCCCAGTATAGTACCGTAGAAAAGATCTGTTTGTATTTCTACATTTTGATTAATTGGGCTACAAGAAGGGGTTGCCAGAGCTAACAATTTTGGAGAAGTAAGCTAGGAGTATAATACAGTTAAGAAGAGATTTAGCCATAGCTAAGGAACTAAGGGGAGATAGAAAAATCCACATAAACAATTCTAAGTTACAATAGTAAGCAAATTTTGGTAAATGATAAACAATGAACTTGGGAGGAAAAACAGTATTTGATTTTTTATCCAAATCTGAGAAACATACATTAATTTTAAAATGCATTCCATCTGATATTTCTTATCTGATATAAATAGGATGATTTGGCTATTATTTATGAATGCTTCTATTTGTGCATGTCACATGTGTGTGTATTTATGTGTAGGATGTCATGACTTACATTTGTCAGATTTCACTATATTTGTTATGCAAATGAACACAACCCCTTCCACAGACATGTGCACACTAAATATATGAATAGCCAAACAGATTACTAGGTTGCTTGCTTAAAGTAGATTTTTAACCTGAAGTTGTTTTTCCTGGTTCACTTTTAAGTTGTACTAATTTTGAATTACAGTGGGATGTGTGTGCATGTGCACGTGGGTGTCTGAATTGCAAATCTTGACCTGGACTAATCACTTGCTAGTATACGTTTTGGAAATAGTGTTTTTCCTTCTGTCTCTAAGTGTCAATTATCAGTAAAACTACGACACAAGCTTCCCTTCCTCTTTTTGGCAAGTCACTATTTTTCTTTATTAATTTTCATTGAACATATGTCTTTCTGACACAATATACTGTTGTTGGTTGCAGAACTCTGCAGTTGTTAGCAGATACTCTTGTGTTGGTTGAAGCTAGACATATTTTATGGACATTTATAGATTATCACAAAGAGGCTACCATATTTTGTCTTACTGCTGCTGTTGGAGATTTTCTTCTATTTTCCAAAAGCCCTTTCTATTATAGTTGTACCTTTCACTACCAAATGTAGCAAGCTTTCTCTGTTAAGACTGTATTCATGTTTCTATGCTCTCAGATGGATTGTTTTGATGAATATATGTAACACCGTATTGCACATGTACACAGAGGACTATATACCCAATACAAATAGGAGTTATCCTCATGAAAATCTTTTCATCATTATATGAAGAGTATTTCAAAATTGTACTTGATAGTAGAGGCCCAAAATGAAGATGGGAGAATAGCACAACTAGTTCAAGCTTGAATACTTGCCCTTTCATTCCCAATGAGAATCTATTTTCAATGAGGATATTTTGTTCTTCATGTCCAGTGTAATATTTTTTTCATATTGAGAGTTGGTACTTCTCAGACTAAATATCAGGTCAACAACGTTACAGTTGAGATGATGGTGTATCACTGTTTTCCTAGAAGCATAGATTAATTTGCTGCAGTGTTCTACCATAGTTTGTAACATCAAACAAATCTTATCAAAACATTACTTGCTTATTTCACATTTGTTTTGCCAGCTGGTGATCCTAATTAATATATTCATTAGGTTTTAGTTTTAGTTGGATCAGCAGGGTTTAAAATACTGTATTTGCTCTATATCTTTAGGCATTTGTATATTTAAGTTGAATTTTAAAATTATAACTGCAATATGTGTTCGGTGTAACAAAAAATACTAAATTATTTCAGTGGGAGCATAGTATCTACATTTTCAAGATTCATTTAGAATTTCTGGATTAACACGGGTTCAGAATAATATCCATGCTTTCCTCTAATCACTAACGATGTTTCCAGCTTCAACCCTTAGGAGTTTACTTCCTTTCAATAAGTTTAGTAATGCTAAATTTAAGAATTGATTTAACCATTAGTTTTTTGGCAGTTTTTATTATAAAGTATAAACACATAATCTTCAGTTTTAAAAGCACTTGAGAAAACCAAATTTCTTGACACTTTTCTTACAATCAAGAAATAATTCTAATTTATTTGCATAACACTTCATTTGTTCTTATCATGAAACATCTATTAAAATAGGATAAGCAAACTCATCAGCAGGTTCTATTATTAGATATTTATGCCTATAAAGGTACAGCATAATAGTCATATATAAAATGTTAGTGTATATGATTAAAAAAAAACTATTGTTAAAGGATTTATTTCTCTTTGAAAAATTACACTAGTACATATTTTCAGTACTTAGTGATTATTCACCCTGGGGAGTGAATATATGTACATAACACATGTTAATTCATGCTTTTTACTCTCCCTTCACTCAATCTTTAGATTGCTTTCCAATTTGCTAAATATCTGTCTCTCTTATTCCTATTATTGAAAGGAGTTATTTCAAACTTTTTAAAAATAAGTTTTGTAATATATAGTCAATTTACAATTAGATTGTTCACTAGATGCAAGAATGTCAGCAATTATTTTTGTAATTTGAAATCACTTATACTCAAATCTATCCATTCATTCTTACACAAATTGTCAAAATTAGAAACCTCTTCCCATTTGCACTGTCAATACTTTTCCTGCATTTTTAGTTTAGACTGCACTCTGGAATGCAATTATTAGTCTATATCTCTGCCACTTCCAATCTGTGAGAGAAGAAGGGCAATTTTCAATTTATTTATCTTTGAGTCTTTAGCAAGTGAAACAACTTAGAGTTCAAATACACAGGGTTTGTATTCTATAAATAAAAATACCTCAGTTTAAAGAGGCTAAGTGATTTGCCTCAGAAAATAAAGCTGCTTCTTGACAACAAAGGAGGTTTCTATCATATTTTAAGCTCGATATTGAAAACAAAGACACTGACCTAAGATTATGCATGATTTTTCACTTACTAAAATTGTTTCTTTGGCAAAAGATAGCCAATGTTATGCAACCGGATTTTTTAAGTAAAAGATTATCTGCCATTATAATATGCAAATACATTATGATTAATCACATTAAATTATCTTTCCAACAACATTTATATTTCTGTTGAAAGCATCTGACCATCATTTGCTATGTTAGATGAGGAACTGGTTAAAGTAAATTGTACCACGCACAAAATATACATATGAAGCTACTTTTTCCTCCATAACTACTAAGATGTGTTGAGTCTTTTTTTTTTAATTTTATTTAAATAAAAAAAAAGAAAAAAAAGCAGAGAAAGGGTACAAGTTATACAAATTTACAGAAAAAAATAAACAGTAGGAAATCACTAGTTAATGGATTACATATTGTCATCTTAGAAATAATTGTTCAAGTTACAAAATTAAAGCTTATAAAGTGGACATTCCAACAGTGAGACTGCAAACAGTTCTGTTCAATGATCCCACAAATCTCAGTGATACCATTATCTTTCTTATACACTTAAATATACATGCAGTTATATCATTTAGAGCACTTTCTTTTCCTTTCTTTTGTACAATGACAATTACACATTTTGGGTTTTGTTGCTCCCACAGTTCTTATTACTTTTTTGGAAGAGAGTAGAACCAAATGTGACATAACAGAACAGAGTCAGTCAAATCAAAAGGGTGGACATAATAGATAATGTAAAAGCATAATACAAGGTGATCAACAATGGTTACCATAATGCCTCCTGTTATCTCTAATAGAATTGCCTATATCATCAGTTATAATAAAATTGAACAAAACAGTAAAGAACAAAACCAACAAAACCAAAACATTGGAGACATTATAGGTCTTCAAAAGTAGATAATAGTCAACCAGAAAGGGTGTCATAATGAATCCCACTATATTCACAGCTGTTTCGAACCTGGTACTATCAAGCAAAACAGAATAGAGGAACATCAGTCAAAACAAGATTGTGAGAGCAATACAGGGCTTTAAATCAAGATAATGGAAAGTCAAAGTGGGTTACTATAATATATCCTGCTATTTTATTTACTTTCCCTTAATTAAAAGAATAAAAATAAAAAAGTAAATAATGAAATGGAGATTGAGATAAAAGAGGGCAAAACAGCACAACAGCACAGATCAAAACATAGCCATTTAAGCAAAATAGTGGTTCACCACAAGATAATCCCAACATAAAAGTAGTTACCATATTGTCTCTTTCCTTGAAATCTTTTGAGTATAGATTCTTATACTGTAGCATCAAATATATCAAAATAATGTAAAACCATTTAAGAGAATGACAGTATTACAGAGTATTTAGAATCAACTAACAGAAAATGAACAATTGTTTCTGTATAATCCCCTTGTCTATAAAAGTTTTTGCTTATACTATCATACATAATAAAATCCAATAAGATACAACCTGTTTAGACCAATGGAGACAGAAGAACAAAAGCTTGATGAGACTTCAAAACAAGATGATACTAAATCAGTATTACGTATTAAGATGTCATCTTCTCCAGAATAGCTGTTCCTATCATCCAATCTTCTCTGCCTCATTTTGTGTTGAACTCTTTTTCTGTCATTAGTTGTCAGTTTGTCTTCTTCATTTTGATTTCTGCTCCATTCATCATGGCCTCTCTGCCACTATTTCTGGATTCTTTGTATTTTTCCTTTTTAGAATATCCTGCAGTATTCTCTGTAGAGTTGAATTGCTGGTTGCATATTCCCCTAGTTCCTCTTTATCCTGGAAGCACCTTGTTATTCCATCAATTTCAAGGGATAGTTGTGCAGGATATTTCAATCTTGGCTGGAGATTATTATCTTTCAAAGCTCGAATTATTTCCCCCCACCCTCTTCATGATTTGATGGTTTGTGCCAAGAAATCTGCTTGTAATTATGATGGGTGTTCCCTTGTAAGTGATCTGTTTCTTGTCTCTGATGGCTTTTAATATTCTGTTCTTGTATTGGATTTCTGGAATTTTGATTATTATTTGCCTGGGCATTGCTCTGTTTGCGTTGTAGGTGGCTGGGGTCCTGTATGCTTCATACAACTGAGTATCTTTACCTTTTGATAAATTAGGAAAATTCTCCTGGATTATTTCTGTGAGTAGCTTTTGTAGTTCATTTGTTTGTGTCCCTACTTCTTATTTTATGTTCTTAATTCTTAAGTTATGGATCCTCTTATCATCTTCTAGTCTTATTGCTGTTTGTTTCTTTGTTATTTTTTAAGAAGTTTTTCATTTCATTCTCCCATGTTACAAATTTGCCCTCCAGTTCAGATAATCTGTCCTTAGTTTCTTTCAAGCTGTTATGCCAGTTTTCGATAGAGTGTTTAGTTTCCTGGTAATCTCTTTGAACCTGCTTCACATATTCTATGCTTTCTCTATTTTCTCCACCAAACAATTCTTCCTTTTTTTTTCTGTTCTTCCATTCCACCATCTGTTTTTTCTTGGGTGGTGCTTAGCATTTCTCTAACTATTCTGCTTATGTCTAGCTTCAGATCATTAATAACTTCATTCCTTGTCTATGAGGCTCTGGAGATAGCGCTTCATATCTATTGGTGCTGTGTCTGCTATTGCCTCTTTCTCAGGATTGGGGGCCAAGGACCCTTTCTTGTTGCTGCCTCTTCCCATATTCTTTGTTCCTTATATATGCAAGCATGTATAGGAGGCCCAGCTTCCTTCCCTGTCAGCCACAGTCTGATTGAATTATGCCGGCTAGGTGTTCCCGCCCACCACAGCACAACAGGAAGTTGCAGACCAGGCAGCCTATGAAGGGCCCGCCCCTCCAGGTCACCTTCAGGTGTTGGGATCTGGGTTGTGCTAGCCTACAGGGTCTCAGCCAGCAGCGTCACATAGGCTAGGTACTGCTCACCAGTCCTGCTTGAGAAGGGGATACTGTGGCTGAGGTCACTGCAGCGACCTGTTCCTCCAAGTCTGCCTGGTCCCAGAATGTCCTCTGTTGGAGGCTCCTAAACCATGGAAGAGTCCCAGTTTCTCTCACTCTCCACAAATCAATGCACAGCTCCCCACCTGTCCTGCTTTCAACTCCATTCACCTATTCCGTGTCTCAGAGCTTTCACTCCTCTGTCTCCCTGCTGAGCCGATGTAGACGCAGCAGCAGCAGCAGCAGGAAACCCAAATTGTGGTTTCCAATGGCATGGGCTCCAGCTTCCATGCTGAGGCTTTTCTGTTCTTGTTATAGCACCAGGATTGCATTCCCAGTTGGTTTCTCTCAGCCCAGTTCACTCTTGGGACAGCAGGGCAAATCTCCACTTGCTTATGATTCCTTATGCCGCACCATTCCTGAATTCTAAGCTGGGTCTTTCTGAGAGCCTCCGTAGCTGCTGCTATCTGTTCGCCATGTTCTCCTGGAAGTGATGTGTTGAGTTTTGAGGAAACAGCTCTCTAGTTCTGAACTGAATTACTGTTTGATAGTTTTCATTGAAAATTAAACAGTATTATGTTATCTATCTTTAGTATTATGTTGCCTATGTTTAAATAGGCTAAATTCACAGTTGTTACAGGCAAAATTTTAGTACAGTGGATAATAGAAAATCTGAGTAATATTCATGGCAACTATCATGTAATTTTATTCAATGCTTCTTTCTACTTCCCACTAAGGCAAATGTAAGGTAGGAGAAAGACTCAAATTGTGATGAATTCAGAATATGATGAGTAAATATAACTGTCCATCATGCTTTTCTGAACCAGTTCTTATAACATTTCTAGCCCTGGAGAAGTTGTGATAGAAGGAACAGGACATCTTAGTTTTTTGTAACAAATTTCATGTCCATTTTCATCTGTTAAAATTTTGCATGATAGGCTTTTAGAGGAAATACTTTAGTCCCTGTTTTGACAGTGCTATTCCACAACCTTATTTTTTCACCCCTGATGACTTGCTCTGATACCAGAAGTTGAATTATTCACCATTGGGGTTTCTCTTGAAGTGCTTTTCCTTATGACTTTCAAGAAGTGATGCAATCAAACACTATCATTAAAACTTGTCAATGAAAGAATTTCTAAAACTGCATTTGTTACTCATGATTTTCCCTTTGAGCTTCCCGATAAAAAGGAAGGCTTTTAAAAGACAGTAAAGTTGTCACAAGTTTCAAATCTTGGACAACTTTATCCTAAAGGTCACTACTACATTATTACAATAAGGTGGCTGAGAAAATGTAGAGAAAAAAAAATTGTCCTTAAGTGTCTGATCATACATATGTTTATGAGGCCTATTCCTTCAATTGAAGAAATAGGACATTACTATTTTAGCTGTATAACTAACAAGAGTAACTTGAATTAATTTAGAACTTTCTTTACAAAGTCAATATCTATTTGAAGTGTTTTATAGCTTTTCCAAAACCAGAGAAATACAAGCAATAAGTACATTGATGTGCACATAAATTAGTCAAAAATAGCTTGCAAATACAATGGTGGTCTTATAAGACTGTAAAGTGATGTCAAAACTGTATTACTATGCACTAAATCATGTTTGTATAAGAAAAAAATTGTAACAATGCATTTTCCAGAACTTTTGAACATGACCATTTATATTTCTGAAAAATCAAGAGTATGATTAAACCCACTATTATAATTTTATCAAAAGAATTGCACTGAAATCTAATTAACTTGCAGCATGTAGAATTTCTAAGATAATTATCAGTGAATGTTATCTGTTAATATGGCTTTATTAATTATATATTAATTTCTAGTCCAAATGATTATAAAAACAGAACTTATTAAATTTGTCATTTGAGATGAAATCTGAGAGTCAGTCAACCATAAAAAAGGGATTAAAAATTTCAAACAAAATTGCAGCTAAAAGGTTGCTTTGTTAAAATGAATATTTTGGGGTCATAGAGATGAAATCAACATGACTTATTTAAAATCTAAAAGTTGGGACTTAACAGAGCTTAAGGTTCAATTCACTAAGTACTTAGACAATGTGGTAAAAAGTGTATTCTTAGGGAAGCAAGAATCATTGGAAAAGTTTGAAGACAGAATAGTCATAATTTGTTGTAGATGTTATTAAATATTTCTCACTGATTTTTGTATAAGGGATTCTACATTGATAAAAATAAAAGTAACTTGACAGTAACCTGTGTAGTACAGATAAAAATTAGGATAGGTTTCATGAGATTAAGAGATAGATGGATTAAAGATGAATTCTGAAGTTCTATTCATTAGATCTTTCTCATGGAGCAGACAAAAATGTTTTATTGGTTTTCAGAGTGATTATTAAATAACATCAGGTTGGTCTCTTTAATTTTAGGACCCTCTGGCTACAATTCCTTACAAGCTTGTATGGCTATTTCCTGAGAGTTCCATTTATGATGAAATGTCCAGGCTAAATTCCAAATTCTAAAAGACACCGATTACTGGGCATCCATTTTACTAAGTTAACTAAGCACTGAGATAGAATATATGTATCATATTGCTCTGACTAAAAATATAAAGAGAAGATATAAAAGATATTATGGTGAAAACTCTCAAATGTAAGTTAGGTAGACCTGATGACATTTATTTATTTGGTTCATTAAAAAAGCAGGTAATAATAAAAAATAAAATCACTTGATAATTTCACTATCAATACATCCATCTTCTTAAGTATTAGATGAAAATCATTTGCATGGTTTGTATGTGCACACATACAACCACTTACACAGAAATAAGCCTCTATGTTTATCTCCTTTAATTCTAATTTTATGTCACCATAAATTCAGATTTAAACACAACTTCCTTCAAATGAATTAACATATTTACCTTATACTCTTCCTGAAGTATTTTTTAAAAATCCTATAATATTTTATGAAATGTAGATAAATACATTTCATTTTCTTTCCTTATATATTGTATTTTACTTCTAAATTTTGAATATCTAAGGCTATAATACTAATACATTTTATAAGTAAATGTTTGTATAACTCTTTATAACTTCAAATGTGAAGTTAAGACATAATATTAATTATAATTTTAAAGAATTGATAGAAAAATAAATATGTATAACAATAACTGCTTAGTTTAATATCAAATTTTGATATATTTTAATCATGCACTTAGTTGATTATTTATGCTTATTCATATTTCTTTAAATAAACAAAGTTTCTTCAATTATACATTGTGTATACTTTAAAGTTATCTTAATTCAAATCTACTTAGTTTTCATGAATAAACTTACAGGAAAGTATAAGGCATATATATATATATATATATATATATATATATATTAGATTTATTATCTTTTTTCCCTAAATCTAAGAAAGTAAGACCTAATAATTGAGTAATTCTAAAATTATAGTAAGTTTGAGTTTTTTCCATTACTTATATGCCATGGAATTTGATGTCTAACTCTCTATGGGAAGCATAGCCTTTTTTCTTGTTTCCACAATTTGATACTTACCTCTTAACAGTATTATCCTGTTCAAGTATATGCATTTATACACCTATACCTATTCACTAACATTCCTGTGCATTTTGTTTGGGTTGAATTATGCAGTTTCTCTCATGTTGAACTTCTAGCCTTTAGTGCCTTAGAAAGTGAACTTTTGTGGAAAATAGGTCATAGTAGTGAGGCAATTATTACTGGAGTGGGGTGGGACCTTAAGCCAATGTGATTGGTGGCCTTATCATAAGACAAAACTGGAAGACATATGTATACACGTAAACTACCATATAGTAATACTAGGCTGCAATAAAGTAAGGAACTATAGAAATAATGAGAAGAATCTAAAACAAATTTTCTCCCTAGCCTTCCAAGAAAGCACTACTCTTCTGACACATTGGTTTTGCACTTTAAGCTCCAGAAATGACAACACATTTGTCTCAACAATATTTTATGTAGTTTTGGACTATTTAATTTGTGACAGTTCATTACTGCAGTCCAGAAAACTAAGTGTTATATGATATTATCTTTGAAAAGCTGAAAGAGGTTATAGTATTAGTCCAATATCAGAGGGCAGTAAATTCTGCAACTGTGATTAAAGTCAGCAGTTAGACTGTTGAGACTGAGCTGATAGCAATGGGTCAAAGCTCTTCCATACGGCATTAAGATGTCCCTTACATATAAAATTTTACACCTCTATATTTTATGTAATATATAGAAATCAAGATTTATAGCAATGAAAATGTTAGAAAAAGCCTATTATTTGGGTTGATGATTTTAATTTTAAATATAATAAATGTTCTTTAGTTGGATTTTACAATAATCATTAAACTTATAATTATCACATTATATGAAAAAGCTAACAGGTGAGTTTTATTTAGAAAATATTTCTGTGTAGATTACTTAATCATTAATTAAATGTCAGACACTTTTAACCACTTGAGAAGTTAGTCACACTCTGATAAATATATTTTTTAAATTTTTAAAATGAAAGCATGAAATTTAAGGAAAAATTCATTTTCATTTATTATCACCTAATATATTTATTCAGGTGTTCTTTAAAATGACATATAATGAGATGTGTTAAATAAGTTATTTTTGGTCAGTTTTCTATTTTTTATGTCTATTAAAAATTGAAATACAAAACACAGTACCATTCTATCAGTAGTAGCTGTATGAGGGAGAAACTAAACACAGGCTGTGTCAGTCATGGAGCATTGACCAAGAACTGCTGACTTGCATGGACACCAGACCAAGCATTCACATTAGGGGTAAAACTGAGGGCACTGAGTGCTTCAGGTGTGATGCAGGGATGCTGGGAGGTAGGTCAGAGGGCAATGAAAACAAATTTGACCTATTTCAACATTTTTTCCCATAGCTTTACTAGACCTCTATAAATACCTCCACCACTGATTTGTGCCTGTCACACTTGTCCTTTTGACACATCATCATTATAGTTTGTATCTTGCAACATAAAACCTGGTTACTAAATTTCCACTTTCATTCTTTAAAAAGATCTCCTAATTCCCTCCTTATCTCTAAGTTTGTCCTCTAATCCCTTGGTTTATTCTGTACTTAAATGTATTAACATATAATATTGCAATTGACATGTATTCTTTTCCTACCTATCAGCCCCCATTGTTTCCTTGTGATTCCTCTTCATCATGGTTATAATTTCTCCATATTTGGGGAAAAAGGAAAAACATTACATATAAATGCAAATTTATTAGAACAATACAAATATCAGTAATAAATTGAAAGAGACTATGATATCATACATGTATGTCACCCATAAAACAATGTATGATTGAAAACAAGCAGATTTGAATCATTTGTATGCAGATATGTTTATTTTCTAGCTAAGTCAAATACCCTAATCATCAATGGCAATTATGTTAATATAAGCCAACTACATAAATATCTGAATCTGAATATTAGTATATGAAGTAATGTTATGCTTGGCTCTGCTGATTTTAAAAATTTAAAAATATTAAATTCTTGATAAGTCTCTTATATTTCTTATTTTACTTTTTAGTTAAATATATATGAAGTGAAACATTTTTCATTTTTAAAAAACAGTAATATTCTGTTTTAAGCAGAACTTATAAGTTATGAAAACAACAACTCATGACTCATTGTCATGGGTTCTAGGTCTTCAGCTGGACTCATGGAAGATATTGCCATGGAATCCACACCCTCATCTGGATTCTTTGGGGTCTTTAGTATGTGGATATATTTCCTGCATTTTTTATGTTTAACTCTTTGGTTGCCTATTACAAAATAATTCTGTAAATTTTGTCTTGTATTAAAAAGTTTTCCTTAAATCCTTGACTACAGCACTACCTAACATAAGAAAAATACAGAAAACATATTAAAATTTAAAAAATAGAAAATGGCAAGATACAGAAGCAAAATAAGCAAAATACAGCATTAGAGTTTGAGCTCACCAAGGACAACAAGAAAGAGAAAATCAGAAGCCACCATCTGAATTTATTGGAATGACAATAAAGAAGAAAGAAACGTACATATATGAGACTATAGAGATTATCAAAACGTAAATAATCTCACAGGTTAAAAAAAAAGGGTGATGATAATAATAAAGGAATTGTTCAGCAAACCTAGAGCAGATATAGATTTAAAAAATAAGATCATTGAATGCCCAACATTATATAGAAATGCAATCCATGGTACAGATAAAAATAGATATCCAGGAAATTAAAAATTCCATTGAAAGTTTGAAAATCCATATGAAAAATGTACAGAAAGAATGTCAGACCTAGAAAACATAATTGTGACTAATGATCATGAAAAGAAAGCTCTTCTAAAAATAACAAGAGTATGAAAAAACAACACAACAACGGCAGGATAATGCAGAAAAGAATCACTTATGGAGTCAATGAAAATGCAGGAGTCAGTGCAAATGACATAGAAAGCCTATTTAGAGAAGCAATAGCAGAAAACTTCTCAAGTGTGGAAAAAGAATTTTATGTACAGACAAGCGAACAATACAGACCTCCAATTAGTCATGACCAGAATAAATCAAAACCAACACACATAATAATCAAGATTCTAGAAATTTACCACTACCGCTGCTGCTCTCTGGAGAAGGGAGCTGAGCTGGGCTTCAGGGACCTCCTCAGGCCTTGGCAGGGGTCCTGTCAGCTCTGAGAGTGCCGCAGCTGCAGCCCTCTGGAGGAAGTAGCTGAGCTGATCTGTGGGGCCCTGCATGGGCCTTATGGACAACGGCGGCCTTCTCTTGACCAGAGAGTGCCACGACCACTGCTGCCCCCTGAAGGAGGTAGCTGCGCTGTGGAGGAGATTTGATGCCTACCTAGGCCACCCAGGTGACCTTCTTTCAGCTGGGGAGCTTTGCCACCGGAGGAGGTGTATGCCTGCATGGCATCCAAACCCTGGTAGAGTTTCAGATCCTTGCTCTGGTAGTTGGGGACACACTCAGCTTCTGGCCACAATAGATTGGGCTTCGCAGGATTCTGGCCTGCATGAACAGCCTCTGGTGGCCTTCTTTTGGTCCAGAGAGCTTTGCTGCTGGAGTGGGGAGCTCCGGGGCTTGAGGAGGCTTTAGGCCCACCTGAGCTGTGCCTGATAACCTTTTTTTAATCCAGGGGCCTCACTGCCCAAGGAGGGAGCTACGTTATCAGAGGAGTCCCAGGAGCCCAGGACATAGGAGACCATTTCCAGCACACCCAGGGGAAGTTTGGAACATCACTTGAAACACAGAAATATAGGAAAATGACAAGACAAAAGACCAAAATGCAGTCTGAAATATTCAGCCAATCAGAAGAAAGCCTAGGAGCCATGTACATAGAAGAAAATATATGCCATACACCTGAAATACCTGAAACAATAGTAATTGAAATAAAGAAGCAACTTCTGAAACTTTTAAAGTTAGATAAACTAGCTTTGATAGATAAACTTGATAGACATATGCAAAGTGTTCCATTCATCAACATAAGAATATACATTGTTCTCAGTCATACACGGGACATTCTTTAAAATAGACCACATACTAACCCATGAAACTAGAAATTAATGATAAAAGAAACTGCAAATCCCCAGAAACACATGGACATTGAATAATACTCTTGAGCAATGGGTCAGAGGAGAAATTAAAGAAGGAATTAAATAATACCTACATGCAAATGAAAATACAAATACAACCTACTGGAATCTGTGATGCAATGAAAGCAGTCCTCAGAGGAAAATTTATTGCACTGAGTTCCCACATCAGGAAAACAGAGCGAATACAAATAAACAATCTGATGCTACACCTCAAACATCTAGAAAAAGAAGAGCAAATCAAGTTTAAGTCCAAAAGAAGAGAGGAAATTATAAAAATCAGAGCAGAAATTAATGCAATTGGAGACTAAGAACACAGTCCACAGACAATGAATCAAAGAGTTGGTCCTTTGAAAGAATAAATAAAATTGATAAGCCCCTAGCACACCTAAATAAAAACAGAAAATAAAAAGCTCAAGTTCATGCAATAAAAAATGAAATAGGTGATATCACTACAGACTCTGTGGAAATACAGAAGATCAATACTTATTTCAAAAACCTCTACTCTCAAAGATTTTATAACACAGAAGAAATAGACAGAATCCTAGAAGCATTTGAAATACCAAAACTGTGTCAAGAAGATGTAAACAGCTGAATAACCCAATTTCTGTTAATGAAATTGAAAATGTAATTAATTCCTTACCTACAAAGAAGAGCCCAGACCCACATGGATTCCCTGTGGAATTTTACAAAAAATACAAAGAAACCTTAATGTAGACACTCCTCAAACTCTTCAATGAAATTGAAAGGAAAGCAATCCTTCCTAAGTCATTCCTAGAAGCAAATATTACTCTTGTACCAACACTTGAGAAAGATGCAACTAAAAAAGAGAACTACAGGCCAATCTCCTTAATGAACATAGATGCAAAAATCCTCAATGAAATATTGGCAAATAGAATGCATCAAATCACCAAGAAGATTGTACACCACGACTAAGTGGGATGCATCCCAAGCATGCAGGGATGGTTCAACATACATAAATCAATAAATGTAATCCAGCATATCAATAAAACCAAAAGTGAGAATCACATGATCATTTCTATAGGTGCAGAAAAAGCTTTTGATAAGGTCCAACGCTCATTCATGATAAGAGCCTTACAGAAAATTGGAATAGATGGTCTTTATCTCAATATGATAAACGCCATCTATGACAAACCAACAGCAAGCATCATAGTAAATGACCATAAATTGAAGGTCTTTACCTTAAAAATCTGGCACAAGAGAAGGATGTCCCTATTCAATATAGTACTGGAAATACTAGTCAGAGCAATTAGACAAGAGAGAGAAACAAAAGGGGTAAAGATAGGAAAAGAGGAAGTTAAACTATCTTTATTTGCAGATGACATGATACTCTACATAGAAGACATGCAAAACTCCATTGAAAGATTCCAAGATATAATAAATAAATTCAGCAATGTAGCTGAATACAAAATCAGTGCTCAAAAATCAATAGCATTTCTAGACACAACAAAATTACAGAGAGAAATAAGCGAAGTCACACTCTTCATACTGCCATCCAAAAAAATGAGATACATAGGAATTAATCTTATGTAAGATGTAAAAGTTCTACACATGGAAATCTTTAATACCCTGAAAAAAGAAATCAAAGATAATCTCTGAAAATGGAAAGACTCTCTTTTTCATGGATAAGGAGAATAAATACTGTAAAAATGGCCATTCTCCCAAAATTTCTATACAGATTCAATGCAATCCCAATGAAAATACCACCAACATATCTCATAGAGCTAGATTAATCACTCCTAAAATTCATCTGGAACCAGAAGAGACTTAGATATGAAAGGCAATTCTAAGCAGCAAAGGCAAGACAGGAGGCATCACAGTGTTGATGACACTGGGATAGGTAGAGAATTCAAGAACAGGAATCAAACTGCATGGGAAACACTTCCCAGAATCAATAACTGGGATCACATCTTATTAAAAAGTTTCTACATGTCAAAAGAAATCTCCAGCATAGTGAAAAGGATACTCATAAACTGGAAAATATCTTAGTGAACTGTCCCTCAGACAAAAGACTTCTAAAACATATAAAGAATTTTAAAACTCAGATCCCCAAAACTCAAGAACCCAATCCAAAAATGGGCATCTGAGATGAATACACAGTTCTCAGATGAAGAAATACAAATGGCAAATAAATACAATGGAAATACGTTCACATTGTTAGTCATTAGACAAACACAAATTAAAACCACACTGAGACTCCATCTCACTTCAGAAAGAATGACCAGGATCAAGAAAAACTACCAACAATCAATGCAGGAGAGGCTTGGGGAAAAAAAAAAAAAAAAGTAACTCTCTGGCACTGTTGATGGGAGTGTTGACTGGTGCAACCACTGTTGAGATCAGTCTAAAGATTCCTCAAAAATCTGGGATTGGAGTTCCCATTCAACACAGCTCTTCCACTTCTTGGCATATTTCCAGAAGAACTGAAACCATCATAACACTGTGATATATGTGCACCCATGTTTATAGCAGCACAATTTGGAAGCCAGATCTTGGAAACAACCCAAGTGTCCATCAACTGAGGACTGGATAGAAAAGTTGTAGTATTTTTTTTTTAATGGAGTACTAGTCAGCTTTAAAATATAATCACATTGAGATATTTACTAATAAATGGGTGCAACTTGAGACCATACTAATAAGCCATATAAATCAAACTCATGTATAAATATTGTATAGTCTCCCTAGCGTAAGTAATAGTAAGAGAACATAAGAGTTTATGGTAATCATGATTCCCCATTACATTGTTTTGAAGCCTTATAATGATCTCATTCGTTAGTTGTAATTGGTTTGTGCTGTTTACTTTATTTTATTTTATTTTATTTTATTTTATTTTATTTTATTTTATTTTATTTTATTATCTGTGATGGTATGAACAACTAATTTGAGGAAAACAAGTCATTATAATACCCAGTACTGATATAATATCATCTTACTCTGAAGTCTTGCCATGCTCTTGCTCTTCTGTTTCTATTGTCTCTATCATGTTGTACTTTATTGGATTGTATTACATGTGAAAGTATAAAAAAATTTCATGGAAAAAGAGATAATATAGTAGGCACTGTTTGTTTTCTATTATTTGGTTCTGAATGTCCTGTAATACTCTCATTTTCTTGAATGTTTTTATACTAGTATGCTATATTTGATACTATTGTGTATGAAGTTATATTCAACTATTTCAAAGAAAGAGACATTGTAGTAGTTACTGTTAGTTATCGGTTGTCTTCTGGTGAAATACTGTTACGGATTAAGAACTGGTGGTCAATTTAACATAATCTGGATTACATCAGCATGGCGTTGAGCAAAGGTGCTCCACCTGAGGAAAGTTGTGGGGATAAATAGGTGGAGAAGAAGGGAGATATTGAGGGTTGAGGCATTAAGGGGGCATTGTGGGTTCTCCCTATGAGTTGCTGTCTGAGCTGTTTGTTCTCCTGGAGAAGCTTCGGTCCTCATATCGAGCATTGCTTCCTGGCTCTGGAGGGAAAGACATGTGCTCCTTCATCTCCAGGATGAACTCGTCATGCTGCTTCCTGCCATGTGCCTGACTGTTTGTCGTCAGAGGAGCTCGGGGCCTCATTGTCACTGAGGATGGCTGTGGTGCCTTTCAGGATAGCCCTGGTCTTTGTTGTGAGTGTGATTTCTTGGTTCTAGCATAGAACCCTCATCCTACTAGCTCAGCTCTTTCATCCCGCTGGCATAGACTTTGTAGCTTCCACTACTGACCCTTGGGTCTTCCCGGCATGCATCCATAAAAGAGACTGGTGTGAGTCCTTCTTGGGGGCTCTGGACCTCCAGTTGGACTTGTGGGAGGCATTGTCCTGAGCTCTGGATTTTTATCTGGACTTATGTGCGACATTGCTGTGGGGTTTAGGCTCTTGACTAAATAATCTATGTCTTTGGTGTTGCAGATAGATTTCCTGCATTTTCCTGTGTTAACTCCCAGTGACCATTATAAAAATAATATTACAAATTCCATGCCTTGATTCTTAATTTTTCTCTGACTACAACAAATACTGCGTTGCTTACGTTGTTCTGTTCTGATCTGCTTTATTATGTCCTGTTTTGTCTTAATCTCTTTAAATTAAAAATTAAAAAAAAAGATTCTAGAAATTCAACGCAAGAAACAAATATTAAAAGATGTTAGAGAAAAGAAAGAAATCACTTATAAAGGAAAGTTCATCAAAATCACAGCAAACTTCTCAACACAAATCTTTAAATCAAAGAAAACTTGGAATGTAGTATTTCAAGCCAGAAAAAAATCAGCTTCAAACCAAACATGATGGATCCTGTACAGTTAACTTTCAGAATTAATAGAGAAATAAAACACCTCCATGGCAAAGAACAACTAAAGAACTTCATTATAATCAAACCAGCCCTACAAGAGTTCTAAAAGGTATTCTAGAAAGATAAAAAAAAAAAAAAAAAAAAAAAAACTCACAATTTCAATACCAATAGAAAGAAGCCATCATGCAGGGTTAGCAATTCAGCAGAGGGTAAAAACAGGGAATCATCAAAGGAAAATTAAATGAAAGAGAAGCCAATACATATCAGTTTTAACCTTCAATGTAAATGATCTCAGTTTAGCAACATACCTGAATATAATTCATTTTCATTAATTTCTGAACTTCCTCTTTATTGCCTTGAGCTCAATATTTCCTATTCCTGTTCATATGCTTCCACAAATCCTGTCATTGAGAACTGCTTATTATTTTTTACTTAGTATCCATCAAAGAAAGGCTCATATGTGTAGGTTGTAATCTTCATATTCATTCAATCAGGAAAGGCAAAAAATACTCATTGGATTCAAAAAGCCATTTCTGAGAGCTTCATTCTAATATTTGTATTTAGCTTTTTTATAAATGATGTTTGCATTGTGTGAGATTTTATTGATCATTTCCACAAAAGATATCATACAATGAATTTTCATAGATAAAAATAAAATGAACACACTGATAACAATTATTGATAGATATAAGAGGGAGAGAACAAAGCATTATGTTAATCTTTTGAAGTTTTTGTGTCTATACTCATGTAAGATGAAGAATACAGACAAATATCCTTTGTTATATATAAAGGAAAATCCCCAACTTAAATATTAAAATCAATTTCTGTGTCAGCTCACAAAAACAAAGTTACGTTTTAGCACATGCTACGATTGAAATTAGTGGTTCATGAAAATATAGCCCTTCTTAATTGGCTCAGAGCCCAGTGATCATTTGAGATTGACAAAGGAGATAAGACTGCTAACTGCTTGAAAGTCATTGAAAAAAATATCAAGAAAAAATCTTCTGGACAAGAAATAATTATGAAAAGAGTCAGCTGAGACAAAGAACTGCAGCACTCTTTAAAACAATGAAGAGATGCTTCTAAAATTCACTTATTAAATGTGTTTCCTCAGGGTCAAAATTCAAACTAATGCCATTTTATTTGCTTGTGGTTCCTTGGAACTTAGACTAGCATTGAAAATTTTGAGCGTAAAATTATCAAGAATATAAATGTGTTGTGATTATCTTGCCACAAAATTAAAAATGAAGGTACAAGTTTTATCATGTGTAGTTTCTAATAATATCACTCAAATATTTTTATCTAAAATGATAAAATTTGTCCATATTGAATAAACTTTTTGTGATTCTTTTGAATTTGACTTTGGAGATTAATTATAGAATAAAGAATAAATTTTCTGAACTTCACTTTTAAGTAGTGACACCAGTAACAAAATTGACACATAATATATGAAACAAAATGTCCAATTAATTAAGCATATCCATAGAAACTTGATAAATTACCACTTCCCCAAAATTATATTTATGCCAGTAAATTTAATTGATGTCATAGTCAAATATCTTTTCTATGTACAATTGAAGAAAGATCAATTCTGTTTCACATAATTTTAAATTCTATTTTGAAAAAAAGTAATTCAATGCTTTTATTTTCTTAATTTTATTATTTCAGCATCATAATATAAAGAAAATAAATATGAATTAAGACAAACAACACAAACAGCATAAACTTCAGAAATAATGGTACCGTTAGAATGCGATCACTAATTCAGCTCAGGTAAAAATTATTAAATATTTGCAATACTTCCTATTCATGTCTTTATTGTGTCAGCTTTAGTCATTTAGAAAGATGACTAAGAAAATATTTATACTCTCTAAGGGTACCTTCAGGTGAAGTTTTAACAAATGGGCTATTTTCTAAATCTTTCCGAAATTTGGGGACCACATTGGGCAAAAGTCAGTTTAATCTTAAATTATTACAGTCATGAGATATAATTGCTTAGTTTAAAAAAGTCAGTATTGACAACTATAATTAAAATAATTTGACTATAAATGATAATTTTTCAGGTTATCTTTGTGTACTGACCATCTGATTTTATGATTTTTAATTACATGTTTTCAAAATTAGGTCATTTTTGGAAATACTTATATATTCTCTGTTAATGAAATTTTTCCCCTGACTATAAAATTAGGATTTTATTTTATTTTTTAGTTTGGTATCAAAACTCAAACTTAAGACCTTGCATTTGTTAGGTTGACATTGTGCTACTGAGCTATATCCCCTGCCCAATCATAGGATTTTAAAACTTGGCTTGTCTCATAAAATTAAAAATGAAAAACAAAGTGAGACTATCTCTTGAGTAACAACATAAGCCATGGCGGTAGCATTATGACAAAATTTATTTAGGTGTGATTTTGTTGGAGCTAAGGTTCATCTGAGGTTAGCTTGACCACTTTATAATTCTTAAGTGTTTCATTTCTTCTTATTTTAATATTTGAGCATGTAGTAAGAAGCATAGCCATGCTTTATGTTGAAAGATAAAGAAATAAATATGAAATTCTTTTGTATTTTTTTTCTTGGTAAGTTGTTTAATTGGTGTCCTTACAAGATGGTCCAGAACAAATCTTGACATTATCTTTCTAATGTATAAGAGTGTAAGTCACAATAGTGGGTTCCTGGCTGCTGAAATTATGTTTTTCCATGGTAACTTTAACCCAGGACACATCTTTCAAATAATAGAAAATACAAATAACTACAAAAAAGTTGTGACTATTACAATGCTGTGCTTCATGATCTGGTTTTGACTATCACATTACAAATGTCATTTTTAACCTCTTGAGATCTTTTATTCATAATAATTCGTGCACTGTCTCAATTTTATTTTTATCAACAATGACATCAGGACCACCATGAGTATCTATTTAAGACACCAATGCAGCTCTTCACCATGATGAAGATAACACTGCCTTCATTTAGCAGGGTGTCTTTTATATTTGGTGGTGATGCTGTATTAATACTGTTTCTATTAATACTATTGGCATTAATACAGAGGCACCAAACTACTAAACTTTTAGGTATTTTCCTTTATTTCCACTTCTATGGATATTTTACATTATGATGAAAAGAAAAATCTCTAAGAACATTACTGGAGGACAATGTTGGGGACAGTATGCACTTTCTATCCCTTTTTTTCTCCAATATTGACCCAATGTCCAAGAGTCTAGTTTGTGAGACTGTAGTTTCTCCTTTAGGGAGATTTCCTTCACAGAAGATTTCTCATATTTTCTTGTCTAGGTGCACTTGCTTTCTAATCTGCATACAATCAATTCCCTCTACCATGAGATAGCAAATGCATTAAGTGCACTTTTAAACAGAAAAGCACAGGATGTGTACTGTTAACATTACAAAATAGATCCAAATGATTATTGCTATTTTCTTTTTCCTTCTCAGAACCAGATTGCTTTGCTCTAAAGATATATAGCTATCATGTTTTACAAATTAATATTGGTATCTCTTTGGCATTTTTGGTCCATTTGAAGAAAATGTAAGAGGAATAAACATATTGTAATTTGAACATTCAAAAAGTCAATCTTATGGTATGTAAGTATGTGTATATTTAAAGTAACATCAGGTATTCATGAGTAAAAAATTTAGAAAACTAAATAGACAAATGAAAAGTATCATAGAAACAGGATTCTTAATTCATTTTCCCATATCATTTTGACAGTGTTAAAACATTTAATATCAGTATGTGTGTTTCACTATAAAGTAAATGAATCCTAACTAATACCAGCATTCAAACAACAATTATAAAATTGGAAAAAGCAGAATTAATGTGCTGCTATGTTGTTTATTTTATTTTTTTAAATCTAGGCTTGCTTTATTCATCACAACTGTTTTCAGGTCCTCTAAAAAGTTTTTTTTTTTTTTAACTTGAATGCAATCTCAAGCTTTCTTCATTAATTTTTGCTGAAAAGACAAATTACAAATTCAAGATAAAACAATTTCAATCCCATATATGCCTTGTTTCCTTAGGATCTAACATGTATTTCCAGTTGTGATGTTTTCATTTTTTTATATTTCCTTAACAATTGATTCTCAATCCTATGTTACTGATATTAAATATTTTATGCCCAAAGTAAAAGTCACTGTAAATTTGTCATATCATTTTTCCTGTGACATACAGCTTCACATTCTTCCTGACATATAATGAAACATCTTATTGGTTACATAATGTAGGATAAATTTGTGATATGACACATTAAAATTTTTGTGTTCAAAGAGTAATTTTAAGATATTAATACTTAGGACTTTGAGTCAATAGTCCTTTGAATTCCAATTTCTGAATAATTTTATCATTCCATGTGGTTCAACTTCTGATTTTTATTTTAAAAGATTTAATAAAGTAAAGCTTAGATTATGAATAGATGCTGAAAATAGGTGATGTCCACACATTTCTTCTTGCTACATTTTGGGTTATCTTTAAGCATTCATTTTCCTTGGTATTCACTTTACTTTTAAATTTCATACATTTACTTATGCTATGAACCTTTATCTGCACTGGAAAGCACTGTGTCACTTCTATGTCTCTGGCACTACTTTCTCCAGAGTTTCTAAGGGTAATATGCTGTTATTTGAATGGTTATAAATTACACTGCTGGTAAGATGTCATTTCTCTCTTGCTCTTTAAGATTTGGTGTTCTTTTAGCTTTGATTTGGAACTACAAGTCATTTTGTAAGGATATTTTGGGTGTATCTTACTCAGAATTTACTCAACCTCTTGCATTGGTAGAATTACATCTCTCAAAATTTTGTATAAATATGTATAAAGCAAGATATTAAATCATTCATATCCTAGTATTCTAAGAGATAGTTTAAAATATATGGATTACAAACACAAACTAGGGATATCTTGGTTCATAAAATAATCTCATCAATCTCTAAATACTTTATCAAGGCTAATAAGTTATCTCTGTTTGTGTTCTTCAAAATTAAAATAACAAAGTATTCATTTATTAAATGTACTTTTTATATGGGAGTTACTATGTGTATCTAAACATCCATTTGTATTATATCCATAAATGTCTAAATATGCATTTATATTTTACCCATAGAAATAAATCATATTTGTTTGAATAGAAAGCATAAGTGGAATACCTCAGTGTCTGTGAATTTTAATTCATATATTTTTAAAAGATCGTATGGGGTAGTTAGAGAACAGTAAGCAGTTTACTTAGTGTGGGTCTATGAATTTTATTTTTAAGTTCAAAGCACAAGTTGGGATATGTATAAGATTATTTTACTATCTGATTTCATATTCAGAGGCTCCCCATCAATATCAGAACTCCAGAGTTATAAAATTATTCCAATGATATATTTACATTGACATAAAATTATTGTCAAGGTTACAGCAGGGGTCATCCTTGATATACAGTCTATGGTTTTTGACAAGTTTATAATTACATGTCTCTACAACTATATCATGAAGAGTGTTTTAAATATCTTCTAGTTCATCTACTTATCTCTTTCTTTTAGTGGCTAACAATAAATATTTTTATTGACTTCATTATTCTGACTTATTAGAATGTGATATATTTAGTGCATATAGTAGGTAATTTATTAGATTGTCTCATTTTATTCAATAATATATATATATATATATATATATATATTTAAGCTTCTACAAAATTTTAATGGTATGATATTTTATTACTTTTCAATACTGATTAATATTCCATTGTTTGGGTTTTGGACCCTCGTGGCTGCTTCCAGGTGAACTGGAGCAGCTCGGCGGGTCCAAGGCACTGGCATCCACCTCCTCATTCCCATCTGTGCTTGGTAGACTGTGGAGTTCTAAGCAAGCAGGTGGGCACCACCAGTTCCACAGGTCTGGCAGCCTGGCATAAGTGCCTCATGCACTTTTCCCCAAGTCCAGCTAGTTTGGGACCCTCTCTCTGCCCCAGCCAGGGAACCTCACAGCTTCCAAGTGCACTGGAGCAGCATGGCGGGTCTGGGGAGCAGGCATCAGCCTTGCCTCTCCTGGCTGTGCTTGGTGGACCGTGGAGTGCTAAACAAGTGGGTGGGCACCATCAGTTCCAGAGGATGGGCTTGAGCCAACCTGCTCCACCCCAGTGACCCTTTATCAATCCAAGAAACTGGGTGCCAGAGTCCCAGGAGCTGAGGGCATAGAAGAGGATTTCCAACAAACCCTGAAAAAGCCTGAGAATAACACTTGAAACACTTGAAAAACAGAAATATGGGAAAATGACAGAATGAAAGACAAATTACAATCTCAAACTTCCAGCCCATCCAAAGTAACCTTATGAGCGATATATATAGAAGAAAATATATGCCATACACCTCAAATATCAGACATAATAGCAACTGAAATAAACAAGCAACTCTGGGAAGCTTTAAAGGAATTCAAACTAGAAATAATCTCCCAGGTAAAAGAATAAATGACAAAAGAAATGAAAGAGATGCTGAATATATTTAAGAAGATACAGTTAAAAACTTGGAGGAACTAAACAAAAAGGTAGAATCCCTAGATGAGCAATACAAAAAACAAACAGAATACATGAAGCAGATGCACAGAGATATATGGGAAATCAAAAATTCCACTGAAAGCTGTAAAAATTGCCTCAATGAAGGTGAAGATAGAATTTCAGACCTTGAAGAAAAGACTGCAGCTAGTGAACAGGAAAGGAAAAATCTTCAATAATTATAAGGAATCAGGAAATAACAATTCAACAACTGCAAGATGATGCAAAAAAACCCCACAAAAACGTAAGATACATATGGATTAATGAAAAAGAAGGGGATGACATACAGGACATCAAGAGGATATTTAGAGAAGTAATAGCTGAAAATTTCCCAAACATGAGATTGGGAACCGACATCAGGATCAGTGAAGAATATAGAAACCCAAATAGTCATAACCAAAATAAAACTATACCCAGACATAAAATAATCACCATCCCAGAAATCCAACATAAGAATAGAATATTAAAAGCTGTCAGAGGGAAAACACAGATAACTTTAAAGGAAAACCTAACAATATCACTGCAGACTTCTCAGCACAAACAATAAAGTCAAGAAGATCATGGAGTGAAGTATTCCAGATCCTAAAGGAAAATGCTTTCCAACCTAGACTGATGTTACCCTGCAAAACTGTCCTTCAAAATTGATGGTGAAATAAGATACTTCCATGACAAAGAACAGTTGAAGAACTTCATGATCACCAAGCCAACTCTGCAAAATATATTGAAAGACAGTTTAGATATACTTAGTAAAAAAAACCACTAAGCAAAGCAGACAATTAAACAGAACACAAAGATAAAGATGCAACAGCAGAAAGATAACATGTCAACAATAAACCAACATATAACAGTTATAGCCATTAATGTAAATGGTCTCAATGCAATAATTAAAAGAAACCAATTGGCAGAATGGATCAAGAAGCAAAATCCAACTATATGCTGTCAACAAGAAACCCATCTAACTCAAAAGGATACTCGCAGACTGAAAGTCAAAGGATGGAAAACAATACTTCACACAACAGGAATCCCCCCAAAAAGCAGGAGTAGCCATTCTGTTTGCAGACAATGTGAACTTTAAACCAATAATGATCAGAAGAGATAAAGAAGGTCACTACATACTTGTTAGGGGAAAACTTCAAGAGGAAGAGATAACTATCTTAAATATATTTGCACCAAATTCCAGAGCACCCAGGTATAGAGTATAAGTATTAACAGAAATGAAAAATCAAATAATCAATGATACAATTGTAACAGGAGACCTTAACACACCATTGGCACCAATGGACAGATCAACCAGACAGAAAATCAGCAAAGAAATAACAGAACTGAATCACACATGTGAACAAATGGACTTGATAGACATATACAGAGTGTTCCATCCAACAACATAAGAATACATATTCTTCTCAGCAGTACATAGGTCATTCTCTAAAACAGACCATATATTAGATCACAGAACATATTTAAATAAATGCAAATAGTTGAAAATATCCCTTTTATGTTATTTGATCATAGTGCTTTGAAATTAGAAATTAATGATAAAAGATACTGCAAAAATCCCACAAACATATGAAAACTGAATAACACACTCTTCAGTAATCAGTGTGTCAGAAGGGAAATTAAAGAAGAAATTAAACAATACCTAAAAGCAAATGAAAATACAAATACAGCTTAACAGAATCTGTGGGATGCAATGAAAGCTGTCCTCAGAGGAATGTTTATTGCGGTAAGTTCCCACATCAAGAAAACAGAACAAATACAAATACATAACCTGATGCTGCACCTCAAATATCTAGAAAAAGTAAATCAAGTCAAGCACAATGCCAAAAGAAGAGAGGAGGTTATAAAAATCAGAGCAGAAATCAATGCAATAGAGACTAAGAAAGCAATCCAAGGAATCAATGAACCAAAGAGTTGGTTCTTTGAAAGAATAAATAAAATTGATAAGCCCTTAGCCACCTTTATTAAAAAGGGAAGAAAAAGTGCAAATTCATGCAATAAGAAATGAAAAAGGTAATATCACTACAGACTCTATAGAAATACAGAAGATCATCAACACCTAATTCGAAAACCCCTACTCTCAAAAATTTGATAACACAGAAGAAATAGACAGATTTCGAGAAACATATGAAGCACCAAAGCTAGAATAAGACGATGTAAAACTGCTGAATAACCCAACTGTCATTAATGAAATTGAAAATATAACTAAGTTCTTAGCTACAAAGAAGAGCCCAGACCCAGACAGATTCACAGCAGAATTCTACAATAAATACAAAGAAGACTTACTGCTGACACTCCTCAAACTCTTCAATGAAATTGAAAGGGAAGCACTCCTTCCTAATTCATTCATGGAAGCAAATATTACTCTAGCACCAAAATTTGAGAAACACCCAATTAAAAAAGAGAACTATAGACCAATCTCCCTAATGAACACAGACGCAAAAATCCTCAATAAAATATTGGCAAATATTGGCAAATATCAAATCATCAAGAAGATTATACACCATGACCAAGTGAAATTCATCCCAGGCATGCAAGGATGGTTCAACATATGTAAATCAATAAATGTAATCCAGCATAACAATAAAGCCAAAATAACAATCACATGATCATTTCTATAGATGCAGAAAAAGCTTTTGATTAGGTATAACATTCATCCATGATAAGAACTTAATAAGAATTTAATATTGTAATTTGATAAGAATTTGTATTGATAAGAATTTAATATTGTACTGGAAATACTAGCCAGAGAAATTAGACAAGAGAGAGAAATAAAAGGGTGAAAGATAAGAAAAGAAGTTAAATTATCATTTTTTTGCTGATGACATGATACTCTTCATAGAAGACCCCCTAAACTCCATTGAAAGACTCTTAGATATAATAAATAAATTCAGTAATGTAGCTGGATACAAAATCCTTACTCAAAAATCAATAGCATTCTTATAACACAACAAAATCACAGAGAGAGAAATAAGAGAAGCCACACCCTTCACAGTAGCAACCAAAAAATGAAATATTTAGGAATTACTGTTATGAAAGAAGTGAAAGACCTAACAGGGAAAATTATAATACACTGAAAAAAGAAATTGAAGATGTTCTCAGAAAGTGGAAAGTCATCCCTTGCTCATGGATAGGAAGAATAAATACTGTAAAAATGGCCATTCTCCCAAAACCGTTATAAATATTCAATGCAATCCCAATGAAATACCATCAACATACCTCATAGGTCTAAAGAAATCACTTCTAAAATTCATCTGGAGTGAGAAGGGACATAGAACAGCAAAGAAAGTTCTAAGCAATAAAGACAAGGTAGGAAACATCACAATCTCTGACTTGAAGTTATACTACAAAGTAGCCTTAGTAACATCAACATGGTACTGGAATCAAAACAAAGCTGAAGATCAATGGAATAGATTAGAAGATACAACAACAACTACAAACACACTCAACCACCTTATCTTTGATAAAGCAGCCAAATTGGTTCACTGGAGGAACAACAGTCTCTTTAATAAATGGTGTTGGAAAAACTGGCTCTCTATATGCTGAAAAGTAAAACTAACCCATGCCTATCACCATGCATTAAATTAAAATCTAAATGATCAAAGATCTGAATATTATAACAGAAATCTTAAATCTATTGCAAGACAAATTTTGTAGAAACCTTGAAGACATAGGTGTAGGTAGAGAATTCATGAACAGGACTCAAACTGCATGGCAAACACTTCCCAGAATCAATAACTGGGATCATCTCTTATTAAAATGTTTCTGCATATCAAAAGAAATCTGCAGCATAGTGAAAAGAAAATCCACCAACTGGGAAAAAATCTTAGTGAACTCTCCCTCAGACAAAGGACTTCTGTCTAAAACATATAAGGAATTAAATAAAATAAGACCCCCAAAATTCAAAGATCCAATTGAAAAATGGGCATCTGAGATCAATACACAATTCTCAGATGAAGAAATACCAGTGGCAAATAAATACCTGAAAAGATGTTCATCGCCATAAGTCATTAGAGAAATGCAAATTAAAAACACACTGAGATTCCATCTCACTCCTGAAAGAATGACCAGGATCAAGAAAACCATTAACAACAAATGTTAGTGAGGCTGTGGGCAAAAAGGAACTCTCCTACACGGTTAGTGCAAGTTTAGACTGGTTCAACCATTGTGGAGGTCAGTCTGGAGATTTCTCAAAAAGCTGTGATTGGAAGTTCCATTTGTTCCAGCTATCCCATTTCTATGCATATTCCCAGAAGAACTGAAAGCATCATACCACAGTGATATATGTACACTCATGTCTATAACAGCACAATTCGTAATTGCCAGATCTTGGAAACAACCTAAGTGTCCATCACTGAGGAATGGATAAAAAAAGATGTGGTATTTTTATGCAATGGAGTACCACTCAGTTATAAAGAAGGATCACATTGAGATATTTAGAAATAAATGGATACAGCTTGAGACCTTACTCATAAGTGAAATAAATCAAACTCACATGTATGAATACCGAATGGTTTCCCTATTATAAGAAATGATTCAAATATGTAAAAGTATGTGGTAATCATGATTCCCCATTATGTGGCTTTGAAGCCTTATAAAGTTTTCACTCATTAATTGAAATGACATTATTCTGGGCTGTTTGATATTATTTCCTGTGATGATATGAACAGCTATTTGAAGAAAACAAGACACCATAATTGCTAGTGCTGATTTAATATCTTCTTTATTTGAAGTCCCATGAAACTGTTGTTCTTCTTTCTCCATTGGTTTTATCATGTTGTATCTTACTGGATTTTATTATATGTGATAGTATAAACACAATTTTTATAGGCAAAGAGATAATAAAGAAACCATTGTTCATTTTCTATTAGCTGATTCTAAATACCCTGTAATACTTTCATCCTCTTGAATGATTTCACACTGTCTTGATATGTTTGATGCCATAGTATATGATATTATACTCAAATATTTCAAGGAAAGAGACACTATGGTAACCACTATTAAGTCAGGTTATCTTGGGGTGAAGCACTAGGTTGCTAAAATTTTTATGCTTTGACCTGTATTGTTATGTTGTTATGTCTTCGTTTATCTCAATCTCCTCTTTAAAAAAAATATTTATTTTATTATTTTTATTTTTTTAATTAAGGCAAAAAATCAGAAAAATTAGCAGGATATATTATAGTAACTTTTTGGATTTCCTATTAACTTGATTTGAAGCCCTGTGTTTCTCCCACCATCTTGTTTTGTATGATTTTACTCTGTTCTGTTCTATTTGATAGTATCAAGTTTGAGGGTATAGGCAACTACTTTGAAGGCCATATGATTCATTATGACACCAATTCTGGTTTGACTATCATCTTCTTTTGAAGTCCTCTAATATCTCCAATGTTTAGGTTTTATTAGTCTTGTTCTGTACTGTTTTGTTCATTTTTATTATACCTAATGATATAGGCAATTCTTTTTAAAGTAGCAAGAGGCATTATGTTAACCATTGTTGATTACTTTTTATTCTGTTTTTACATCATGTACTATGTCCATCCTTTGTTTTGACTGACTGCTTTGTTTTTTTTTGTATTTGATTTTATTCTCTTCCAACAAAAAGTAACAAGAACTATGGGAGAAATAAAACCTAAAATGTGTAAATATTGCTGTAAAAAGAGAGGGAAAAGAGTGCTCTAAAGGATACAACTGCAAGTTTGTTTAGGTGTGTTAAGATAGATGACCGAATTACTAAGTTTTTGTTGGATCATTGAACACAACTGTTTGCAGTCTCACTGTTTGAATGTCCATTTTGTATGCTTTAATCCTGTAACTTGAACAATTATTTCTAAGATGACAATATATAATCTATTAACTAGTGATTTCTTACTGCTTTTTTGAAATTCTGTATTACTTGTACCCTTATACTGTTTTGTTTTTTTTTCTCCTTTAAATAAAAAAATAAAATAAAATCCCCCCCCCAAATATTCCATTGGTTGGATGTACCCTGGTTTATCCATTCACTTATCAAAGGACTTCTTGATTTCTTCCAAGTTTTGTCAATAATAACTGAAGATGCAATATAATTTTATGTACAAAATACTCAACTTTTTGATTAAATATGAAGTACAGTTGCTGAAATAAAAGTGAAAAGTAAGTTTAGTTTCTTAGAAACTACCAAATTGTCTTCCCAAATGATGGTGTCTATTTTGGATTCTCACCAGCAATGAATGAGAGTTCTTGGTGCTCCATATTCTTGCCAGAATTTGATGCTGTATTTTGAATAGTTGCTATCATAATAAATATATCAGTCTTTCATTATTATTTTAATGTTATTCCTGTGTGTGTGTGTGTGTGTGTGTGTGTGTGATAATTTGAATTGAATTCAAGGCCTTGGCACTGAGCTACATCTCTAGCCCTTTGTTTATTTATTTTTCTTTATTGTGAGACAGCATCTTTTGCCTAATTGCTAAGTTGTCTGAGATGAGTTTGAATTTACAATCATTCTTACTCAGCCGGTTAAAGTGTTTGGATTACAGATGAATTCCACCATGCCAGATTTAATATGCATTTCTGACATAATGCTGAATAACTTATATATATTGTTTTTTGTTTTTGTTTTTATTTTGATACTGGGGATCAAACTCAGGACCTTACAATTGCTAAGCATGTACTTGTGCCACTGAACTAAACCCTCAGCCCTTTATGTATCATGTATTGTTGTACTAAAATGCCAAAAAAACTAAAATCCAAAGTTAAAAAGGTAGTTATTAACAAAAACAGTCAAAAAATAGTTATTAGCAGTATTGTCATTCTGTGCTGTGCTCGTTACTCTAGTAACCACGAAGCAACAACCACACAGTTATAGATTAACTGATCACATTGTCTTACTGTTCTGAATGCATCATACCCCCTTCCCCAGTAACCTGTTTGCTGTGTCAACCTTTGTTTCCTTTGTAAGAGACAAATGATGCTACATCAACCATTTTGTCCTTTGTGAAAGACAAATGTTCCTGGAATTGGCAGACCAAGGGCTATGGATTGGCTAACTACCCAATGTGAAATGCCTCTGACTTCAAGCAGAGGGGAAAAAAGGCCCACCTTGTTTCTGTTTCTGATCACTATGTAGTTAAGTGGTCAGTGAGCTAATCATAAATGAACTATAAAAATCTGTCAAAATTCAGTTGCACTGACTGTGCACAAGACTCAGTTGCACAGCTTTGCAAACTCCATCTGCACTGTGTCTCTGGTGCCAGCTTAAATAAAAGTGTTTCTTTTTAAAAAATGTCTTTCTGCCCATTTTTTCTTCTTTTTGAATAACTTCATGGGGCCTTGTTTTTTGGGGGGTACAACATTGTAACTTATGATAATATTTTCATAAACTTCAAAGTCTTGGAAAGATTGTCCTTAAATCAAAAAGAAAAGAAAAGCCAAATCATAATTTTCTTAAACAAAAAATTTTCATTCTTAACTAAATGAAAAATCTGATTCATTCTTGAATCAGATTTGAATATGTTTAATGATTAACTTTATTACTATTTACCTTTACTAACTTTACTAATATTAATCATATTCACTGAGCTGCCAAAAGTCCGTGTTCTAGTGTCTTGTTATTCTCTTGGAAATTGTTCTACAAAGTCTTGAAAATCATGTAAAATCAATTTTTCCTGAACAATTTGAAACATTTCCTTTATAATCTCTGTGAATAAAATATAGTATATAAAATACTTAATTGTGATTAAAAGGTAATATGTTTGTATTCAACAACTAAAGAAAGAATTTCCTGAAGTAAATCAGTTCTATTATAATTCCTATAATCTAGCACATAACCAAAATAGGAAAAATAATTTAAACATATACTTTTTAAAAGAATTGAGACATACTTGACAAAATAATTTGTACACCACTTCATTTATGCTGTCTCAATTGTTTTTCTTGTTGCTGAGACCAAATACGTGGCACCCAAGTGAAAATAAGAAAGGTTTATCTTATCTCAGAGTTTGTAGAGGTTTAAATCCACAGACAGCTGAGTCCACGGCAGGGCAGTATGGCAGAGGTGCATCACAGAAGAGAAACAGTTCATGGCAAGGCAGCAGGGGGCAGGGAGCAGCAAACAGCAGCAGCAAGCCTTCCTTCTTTCTGTCTCTTTATATTCCATCCAGGCTACAAGCCTGTCCTTTAGTGCCATGCATACCCGGGATGGGGTTTCCAACATCCACACCCTTCATCCAAATATTACACCCAAAATCCACATTCACAAACGCTAAATACAGCCACATCTGAAACTTTGCATCTATGATAACATAAGATTTTATGGGAATTATAGATATGCCATAATATTCTGAGTATGCCTTTTAATTGTATTAAAGCTGGGCTTGTCTAGATGTTTTTCCCAATAGAAAACCATTGAAATACAGGCAGTGCTTTGAAATGTGCATGAATGAGGAATTGTTTATCTCATCCTTTTATATTTATCATGAGAAAAGGAGGCTCAAGAATTACAATGTAAAATGGAGTCTTCCCAACCAACCTGCACATTTATGAATAGCAAATCAAAAAGTAGTGCTTTGAGAGTTTTACACATGAAATGGTAAGTAATAAAAAGATAATTAAACAAGGGTAAGGCATTTTGAGTTTAATGACAAAGGGGAGAAGAAAAGATAAAATGATCCCCTGGTGAACAATACTTAAATTCATTGTGAATATATATTGCTAAATGTAATTGCTAGAATTCAATACTTCTTATTAAGACAGTTGCAATTTTACATTAGTGTTATTGTATCTGAAGTATGGAAATAAAAATTTTTACCGTGTGACAGAAAGCAATACTTTATCATTGGATATTTAGATTTTAAAATTTAAATTATAGTCAATGTTAAATAGTTCTGAAAAAAACTTTCTTAATATTATATTTTTCAAATACCAATTAGTAATATTTTTTTCAAATATGGCACTTTTTTAATAATTGTGAATCAGCAGAGTTGCTACAGGGTCTCACTTAAAAAGAACCTTTCTCTTAAAGTCCTGAGTATTCTGATAATTGTCAAGATACCTTACATATCATTTATATTTAACACTGTCTGCTTCCTATCATACTTAGTTTTGTGTGTAAAATTGACTTTTGAACATAAATCATGAATGAATGTAAAGCCTCAGTTTAAATTCTAGGAAAGATAAGATTTTGATCCCTGAGAATTACAAGCTCTCTAATGACATCTGCCATTTCTCTTCACTCTCTTTTCTGATTCACACTCTATATCAACATGTAGCACTTACTGTTTGTAACTTTCTATTCATAAAGAGTATTATGATTGATATTCTCTTTTGTTCTTATACAAACCATTTAAAATATATAATTCATAATTTTAATTTTAATCATGTTTTAGTTTTATTTAAAGACACTTTTTTGAAATGAATACTATGGAACAAAATAAAATACTACACCTCAGAATTGAAAATTTATTTTAATTCAAGAATCATATTGATAATAAGTACATCCATTGAGACACCCTGAAAAAAGAAATACAATATTAAATGAGGTTTCCTTTATGCTTTAAAATGAAATAAGCTCAATGTTTCTTTGGAAACTAAGGACAAAGGAAGGAAATAAACAATATATACTCTGATTCATCAAACAAAATGGTTATGAAGAAAAGAAAAATTAATTTTTCTAAATTAATTAATTACCATATGTTTATACACAAATGAGTAAACTGTCACTATTAAAATATCATCAATATTTGGGACCAATTTTTGAGAGGAGTCCTGGTTAGAGTCAAGTATTCCATTAACAAAGACTAACCACTTAGTCTTTCAACAATGATAGAATTTACTAATGTCAAATAACTACCTACACCAATCTCCTCATCCTTTTCAGGTCAAGTAATCGATATCCAATCAGTATCCAGGGAGCCAAGCCATCATAGGATCTTTTATTCTAATTTCAATTTCTTTCTTTCTTTTTTTTTTTTTTTTTTTTTTTTTTTGTCTTTTTCCTTTTTATCAGTACCGGGGATCGAACTCACAACTGCCTGCTTGCAAGGCAGGCGCTTATGCCGCTGAGCTAAATCCCCAGCCCCTCTAATTTCAATTTCTAATGTCTATAATTCTCAAGTCATATAGCACACTTCATGCAGTGGCTTTGGCAAGTGTTAAAAGTGCCTTTAGGATCGACCAGAAAGAGCTAAAAGGCAGTATTGAAGAGAATACCAAGGTCAAGGAAAGTCACTACCGTGGCTCAGTATGGGCACAAATCACTGTATTGAGCAGTGCTTCACCGGTCAGGTAGCTGGACTTGGTGCAGCCAAGGATTGGCTAAAAGCCTGAATCTGGATGCAGGTAGGCAGCTCAAGTGAGCCACTTCAGGCAGGGAGGTCTAACTAAGCTGAAACCTGGGAACAGAGAGCTGGAGTTTCTGGCCCTTATGATGCACTTTCCACATTGTCTGGTACAATACACATTAATATTGTGTGCCACATCCCAATTTTCAGTTCTTCTTTTATATGCTCAAGGTGAGGCTACTGCATGATTTTTTCGTCTGGTATGTCAGATAAGCTCATTTGTCTAATTTTATTTGATATAATTTAGATATATCATGGTTGTATATGTCCTTGATTTCATTTGATAAATCTTCAAGTGGAAATTTTTATTAATAACATTAATTTATTTATCAGTTTGTGCTGATACTGTACAACATGGATTTTTTTTCAATATTTTTATTATATTTAGCATCTTGTAATCATATATTTGTATGAACAAGTTAATTGTGTCAGTCTTCCTCAGCATTTGTACTCCAAATGGAACAAATTGATGTTTCATGAAATAGAGTCACTTGGGGTTAAGCATGGACTCAAATTTACCATTCCTACAACTTAACATAATATACAACAATACACAGCAGGGCACCAATTGGTTTACAAACCCAGCATTCATGAATAGTTTCATGATGACTCTTTGTCAGGCTTTCTAGTTAACTCTGCTGTCACTCAACTGGAAAGTTTAAGATGGAACTTATTTGATTCCAGAGCAGTGAGGGCCTAGTAACACTACTCAACCATCAAAAGTTTGGAGGATGAAGTTGACCATATTGGACAGCAGAAAGCAAAGCAACACTTAGAATAGTTGTGTTCCTATGGCATTGGTCTATCCTCATGTTTTTAGAAGTGAAACATGGATTGAGAAAGTCCCCCCAAAGACCACATGTTGAAGGCATGTTCCTCAGACAGATGCTAAAGGAATGCTTTGGAACTTTTAGGAGGTGCAGCTTAATGGGCATCTAGGTGAATGAAAGCAAGCCGTGCTCTGGTCTTTTCCTTTCTCTTTGTTTGCTTTATGGTTGGGAAGGTGGGCAATCTATTTCACCATGTATTCTCTGTCATTATACACTGTTTTGCAATAGGTTCAAAAGGAATGTGTCAACTGACTATGTTTGGTTTGGGGGATTTTTGGAGGAGGGGTGATGGCTTTTATGACACAGGGTTCACTGTGTAGTTCAGATTAGTCTTGAACTCACTATGTAGCCCAGGATGGCTTCAAAATCAAAGTGATCCAAGTGATCAAAGTGACCCTTCTGAATTCTGGGATTGTAGTGTTGCACCACTGTACCCACCTAGGTAAACTAACTAAGGATTGAAATGTCCAAACACCATGAGTAAAAATAAACATTTTCTCTGTGTAAGTTATGTCAGTACTTGTTACAGTAATGCATAGTTAATTAACACCAAAAAAGAGGCAAACTTCAGATCTCTGCTTTCTGTAAATCACTGCCTTTAGCACTGCTGAAGAAAAAATTTCTTCCTCTGTGGCTGGTTTTCAACATAGCATTTTCTTTAATTAAACATCCTTTTATTTTTTCTTTAAAAATAAGAATAACAAAGTTCAAATTCAAAATACAGCATGACTATTTCTCTTTCTATAATTTCAATTTCAGTTAAATTATATTCCTTAGTGATATATGATGACTCTTAAGTGTATATATTTGATTGCAAAAAATTAAATTTAAATCTTTCATAGCATATATTCCATGGGCTACTATCCTCATGTCTTTGAATTTTTTAAACTCTTCAAATTCAAGGTGTATCATTTGTTTCAACAGACATTTGAAAACTTACTACAAATTTGAATTACATTCAAGGAATCTTCATATCATATGTTAGTATTGAAATAATTTGTTAATCATCCTTATTACTAGGGGGAAGTGTACTTAACCTGGCTTTGACTGCACTATTAGAGAGACTGAAATTACTATTCAACAAGTGATCTACTTGTGGTGAAGGTTATATGTCCTTTGTAATAATTACCAGCATGTTAATGACTGGCAATTATTTTGTTAACTCCTCACATCCATTATTTTTGCTCTTTTAAGAAAATTCTGCATCTCTATTCTTTGTGTTCTTAGATAAATTGTTTTCCAAAATAATGCATAATAAACTTTTGAGTCTATGATTAGCTTGATTGATTTCCTTTTTATAGTTTATGTTTTGAACTATTGTTCTTTGATAACTGCATTAGTCATTGTTTTTTCCATTGCTGCAACTAAATACCTGACATATATAACTAGAAGGAGAAAACGATTTATTTTCAGAAAGTTTAGTTCATGTTTCCATGGATCCAAGGCAGCAACATCCTTTGTGGAGGAAAGGTGCCAAAGCAAAGCTGCTTAGTTCATGATGTCTAGGAAGCAGATCAATGGAGCAACTGAGAAGAAAAAGGCCAGTAAATATCTATACCAGCCAAAGTGCCACCTGCAAAACCCACCCAGAAAAGCTAAAGTGTATTCTTCAAATTGGCTATAAGATTCTTAACCTAATCAAGTTGGTAGCTAGATTGAGAGTGATAACAACTTTAGTCATGATTGGAAATTTTAGTCTTTTTTCTATAATTTATCTCTCAATCAAAATTTGTTAAATGTATTAGTGCAAGACTTTTGTGAAAAAATAATATACTCCCTATGAAATGCATGCATTCCATATGACTGTTTTTAGACAAAGTAACATCATGACAAAAAATAACTAGTTATCTGGATTTAAAATGCTTAATTTCTAAATAGAACTGATTCAATGTTTTTGAATTTTTCACTGAATTCTAATATACTCCATCCTTAATGTGAATAATATTAAAGTTTTGAGTGAGATCTAAATGATACACTTGATGTGCATGAGTCTGAAATAAATATGGGATGTTAATAATAAGGTTCTATTTAGATAAATACAGATGACAATTCTTAAAATACTTTCTTTTCCTATTAATTTCACCCTTATGTTTATACCTGAATAACTTTATTTGGATTACATCTTACTGATTGGCATATAACTTAAATTGAAACAATTTCTGAAGATTTCTCTTTATCCAACAATTGATGTTGTGTTAGAGGAAAATATATTTGTAACAAAACTTCCACTTTTAAGATTCAAAATTATTTTAACATGTTATAAAGTTCATTAGCATATGTTTGATTTTTATTTTAATTCAGTTTTTACTTGATATTTATCTAGAAAATATTTTTATAGTAAAATGCACTGATAGCTTATGTGATTATAGAGTATACATCATGTGTTTATGATACCCACATCCATAAATAACACATTATTTTTTATTTTTAATAGCCTGCATTGCCTATGATGAATATTGCATTTTTGGCCTCAAGCATTAAAAATGGAAACATATTGATAGAATTTAAGTAATACAAATGAGTATCTTTAAATTTAATCTAGGCTTTGATAAAATCAAAACAGAAGATGTGTAGATTATTTAACTCCAGGTTTTTGTTTTATTGTTAAGTTTTTAACAATATTCAAGATGAAAATTTAATGCACGTTAATATGTTATTGTTGGCTAAATTGTGTCCTCCCCAAATTTTTAGGGTAAAATCTTAATTCATTAATGTACTATTTGAAAATAAGTCCTGTAAAGTAATAACTGTTAAAGTGAGGTCATTAGTATGATCTCTAAATCAATTTGCTCAGTATGTCTGTAAAAGTAAGATATTAAAAGATACAGAGATATAATAAGAACCCATACACACAGAGGGACCATCTGGTGAGACACTGTCTTTAGGGAGAAAAGTATTAAAATGTCTCAGAAAAGTCAGTCAATATTATCTGCTGATCTTTGATCTTATAAAAGTTTTTCAAAACTCTTACAAAAGAAAAACCTAAAACAAATTATTTTTAATCATTTATGGAACATACAGCCAATTTTCTTCCTTTTTAATCTTATAACTGTTAAATTTCAGCTGGACACAGAGCTACTGAGCCTTTAAGATTAGAATCACTGTAAGAAAGCTGAGAGATCATCTCTGGGGTTGTAATACATTCCACAAGTAAAGGCAATGGCTTGCAATAAGTTGCAGTGATGGAAAGAGAACCTATTAAGAAATCTTAGACATATTTCATACGGCAACTTACCTAGCAGAAACTGTGAAATGCAGTGAGTTCTTCTAATGAAGAAAGCTTCTGATGACACAGGCTAACAAAGAGAATTCTGGAGTAAATGTAATACCCACATTACAAATCACATGGCTCTCCTCTAGTTAGAAATATTCATTTCTTAGACACAGGTCACATAGAGAACATCGAAGTCTCCACACAAACGTAGAACCTTTAAAATGATTAAGCCCTAATGCTGTTTTCAAAACATCTGAAGCTAGAGATTAGATGAATTAAACTGAAGAAGCAAAATGCCTAGATGCAACTCATGTACTGATCTGACCCACAACCTATACTGACTCCTGGAAAGAAAAAGGAAAATCATATGTTTTTCAAGAGTCAAATAGTATCTGTTTGTACTTAATTTTTTGAACAAAGTATCTATTTTCATGAGACAAAAAATGAAGAAAATTATAAATATCGGTGGTACAGACAGGGGAAAATTTAAAATAAAAATTTTATTCTTTCTTCTAACCATGTAAAAGTTAACTCTATAAGAACCACAGACACTATATAGTAAAACTAAAAAAAAAAAAAAAAAGAAAAATAGAAAAGAATCTACGTTTCAAAAGTAATCTTGGACTTCCGGGAGAACATGGCGGACAGATAACAGCAACTACCGGAGGCTCTCTGAAAGACTCGGCTCAGAAGCCAGGAATGGTGCGGACTAAGGAGACATAAGCAGGTGGAGATATGCTCTGCTGACTCAGGAACGAACTGGGCTGAGAGAAACCAACTTGGAATGCAGTCCTGGTGCTAAAACATGAAGAGAAAAGCCTCGGTGTGGAGGCTGGACCCCGCGCCATTGTAAGCCGCGATTTGGGTTTCCCGCCGCTCGGCGGCTGACTGCCTCTACAGTGGCTCGGCAAGGAGAGAGACACGCAGAAGCTCTGAGAACAGCAATCTGTGAACAGCAGGGAGGTGTTCACTGACTTGTGGTGAGGTGAGTGAGAGAAACTGACACTCTACCACAGTTTGACTCCAGCAGAGGACTTTCTGGGCCCGAGCAGTCCTGCGGGAGCAGGGCGCTGTGGCGACTCCAGCCACACATCCCCCTCTCGGGCGGGATTGGTGAAAAGTGCCTGGCCTGCGTGACACTGCCGGCGGACCTGGTAGGCTGTCCCAACCCAGATCCCAGAGCCTGACGGTGGCCAGGAGGGGAGACGCGTAGGCTGCCTGGTCCGTAACTCCCTGGTGCGCAGCGGTGAGCGGGAACACCTAACTGGCGCAATTCGATCAGGCTGTGGCTGACTGGGAGAGAAGCTGGGCCTCTTATATAAGCTTGCATATATAAGGAACAGAGAAGAAGAGGCAGCATGGGAAAAGGCAGCAACAAGAAAGGCTCCTCGGCCCCCAATTCTGAGAAACAGGCAATAGCAGACACCGCACCAATATACATAAGGCACCATATAGAGAGCCTCATAGACCAATTCAGGAATGAAGTTATCAACGACCTGAAGCTAGAAGTAGGCAGAATAGTTAGAGAAATGCTAAGTACCACCCAAGAAAAAACAGGCGGTAGAATGGAAGAACAGAAAAAAAGGGGAGAATTGTTTGATGGAGAAAACAGAGAAAGCATAGAATACGTGAAGCAGGTTCAAAGGCACTACCAAGATACTAAGAAGTCTATAGAAGACTGGCATAACAGCTTGAAAGAAACTAAGGACAGACTATCTGAACTGGAGGGCAGACTTGTAATATGGGAGAATGAAATGAAAAACTTCTTAAAAATAACGAAGAAACAAACAGCAATAATACAAAGACAAGAAGATGATAAGAGGATCCATAACTTAAGGATTAAGAACATAAAAGAAGAAGTAGGGACACAAACAAGTGAACTACAAAAGCTACTCACAGAAATAATCCAGGAGAATTTTCCTAATTTAGCAAAAGGTAAAGATACTCAGATGTATGAGGCATACAGGACCCCAGCTACCTACAACCCAAACAGAGCAACACCCAGGCATATAATAATAAAAATTCCAGAAATTCAATACAAGAACAGAATATTAAAAGCTGTAAGAGACAAGAAACAGACCACTTACAAGGGAACACCCATCAGAATTACAGCAGATTTCTCTGCACAAACCATCAACTCACGAAGAGCGTGGGGGGAAATAATTCAAGCTTTGAAAGATAATAATCTCCAGCCAAGATTGAGATATCCTGCACAACTGTCCCTGGAAATTGATGGAAAAACGAGGTGCTTCCAGGATAAAGAGGAACTGGGGGAATTTGCAACCACCAATTCAACTCTAAAGAGAGTTTTGCAGGATATTCTAAAAAAAGAAAAATACAAAGAATCCAGAAATAATAGCAGAGAGGCCACAACGAATGGAGCAGAGAACAAAATGAAGAAGACAAACTGACAGCTACTGACAGAAAAAGAGCTCAACAGAAATGAGGCAGAGAAGATTGGATGATAGGAACAGCTATTTTGGAGAAAATGACATCTTAATAGGTAATACTGATTTAGTATCATCTTGTTTTGAAGTCTCATCTAGCTTTTGTCCTTCTGTCTCCAATGGTCTAAATAGGCTGTATCTTATTGGATTTTATTATGTATGATAGTATAAGCAAAAACCTTTTAAAGACAAGGAGATTATACAGAAACCATTGTTCATTTTCTGTTAGTCGATTCTAAATACTCTGTAATGCTGTCATTCTCTTGAATGGTTTTACATTGTTTTGATATACTTAATGCTACAGTATACGAAGTTGTACTCAAGGATTTCAAAGAAAGAGACAATATGGTAACTACTTTTAGGTTAGGATTATCTGGTGGTGAAACACTATTCTGCTTAAATGGTTATGTTTTGATCTGCACTGTTTCGTTGTTATGCCCTCTTTTATCTCAATCTCCACTCCATTATTTACTTTTTTATCTTTATCCTTTTAATTAAAGGAAAAAATAGCAGGATATATTATAGTAACCCACTTTGACTTTTCATTACCTTGATTTAAAGCCCTGTATTACTCTCACCATCTGGTTTTTAACTGATGTTCCCCTATTCTGTTTTGCTGGATAGTATCAGGTTCGAAAGTTTAGGCATCAGCTGTAAAGATAATGAGATTCATTATGACGCCCATTCTTGTTGACTTTTATCTACTTTTGAAGACCTACAATGTCTCCAATATTTTGGTTTTGTCCGTTTTATTCTTTACTGTTTTGTTCAATTGTATTATAACTAACGATATAGGCAATTCTATTAGAGATAGCGGGAGGCATTATGGTAACCATTGTTGATCACCTTGTATTATGTTTTTACATTATCTATCATGTCCACCCTTTTGACTTGACCGATTCTGTTCTGTTATGTCACATTTGGTTTTACTCTCTTCCAAAAAAGTAATAAGAACCGTGGGAGCAATGAAACCCAAAATGTGTAATAGTCATGGTACAAAAGAGAGGAAAAGAAAGTGCTCCAAACTATATAACTGCATGTATATTTAAGTGTATAAGATAGAAAATGATATCACAGAGTTTTATTGGATCAATGAACAGAACTGTTTGCAGTATCATTGATGGAATATCCACTTTACAAGCTTTAATTTTTGTGACTTGAACAATTATTTCTAAGATGACAATATGTAATCCATTAACTAGTGATTTCCTACTGTTCATTTTTTTTCTGTAAATCTGTATAACTTGTACCCTTTCCCTGCTTTTTTTTTCTTTTCTCCTTAAATAAAATTAAAAAAAAAAAGTAATCTTAAACAAATATTAGAGAAAACAACAAACTAAAAGCCATTTAAAAAGTGAAAAATTCCATACCTCAGAGAGCACACTTAAGAAAGTAAATATAGACAGAGGAAAAAATAAAGCAAATCTGCACTTGACACAAAGTTAAGTCCCATACATGAATATTCAGTCACATCTCAATAATATAGCATCAAACAATGAAAATTGGGTAAATCATTTTAATGGGCATTTCACCAATGAGATACAGATGACAAATGCATACATAAAAGGTTGCTTAATATCAGACATTATGGGAATGTAAACATGAAGTCTCACAGATGGCTGCAGAGGATATAGCAATCTATAACTACTTTGGAAAGTACTCGTTACTTTCTTAAAATATTAAGCATGTGCACATGATGCACTCTTTCTGCCCCTGAGTATTTTGCCAAAAGAGAGCACATGTGCAAACAAAAGCTTATAAATGTAAAGTTATGTATGATATAATTTCTTTTTAATTTTACTCTGAAAGGCTACTTTCTACAGAAATCCAATGTAGATTGTTCTTTTTCATTTTAGATGAGAGAAAGTCTTTTCAAAGAGTAAAAAAAGATAACGAGCTTGAAATTATTGATTGTAGTGGTTATAAGATTTTATATATTTCTTGACACATAGTGACTAAAATATAAAAACAGTAGGTAATGCTTGTATAAATATGTAAACCACAGCACATGTGTCATAAAAACTTTTAATCAAAAGAGAAATTCTAGAATCAGATAAGTCGATTTCATGATATTCAATATCAGATAAATCAACTTCAAGAGATTAAATATTTAGGGACATAAAGTGGACATTTAATGATCATCAAAAGTTCAAAACACATATATAACACAGCAGTGCTGGGACATAGGAACATGATAACAGAGGTTCACCTTACATGAACCCAAAGCTGATAGAAGAAAGTAATAATTGATATTGTAGCTGACTTCTTGTCTTAGCTATTTAAACTTGACAAAAGTTTAGTAAGATAAAAAATAAACATGACTAATTAGTATGGCTTTTATCTAGATGTCCCTCAAATTCTTGTGCATTCATAGAGGGGGCTATTTCAGAGGTGGCTGAATCAAATGTATGTGATGTTTGAATTGATTTATCATATAACACTAGGATTGAGAGCATTAGGATTGTGGGGGAGAAGATATAAAAGTAGAAAGAGCTGTGGTCATCCCTTGTTGCTTTACTACATGCTACCTGCCACAAACTCTATCCTCTATGATCCTGTCTACCATGCTACCCTGTCTTGGAGCCAGTTGACTATGGATTGAAACCTCTGCAAACTGTGGACTAAATAAATCTTTTCTCCTTTAACAGTGGTTGTCATGTATTTTTTTTTCTCAGCAATGACAGAAAAGTACCTAAGACACTGATATCAGCCTATCTTGCTCAGTGCTTTGATCTAAATGTCACTTACCTAGCCTTTTCAAAGTATAGACATCCTCCCCTCAGACTGAGAAGCTACAGAAGTGTCCCTTAGTATATGAGTGGACAAACTGTGACACATAGGGTTAATAAAAATTATTTAAAATGTTTAAATTAGATATTATTGTGTTTAAATCAAATGTTTCAATCAAAACATGAAAAATACAGGAAATAAAATGCATAATATGTGACAGAAGCCACTTTGATAAAGTGACATATTGTGTAATTTCACATCCATGACTCCTAGGAAAAAGTGCAACTTTGATGAAAGTACAAAGCAGAGTGGTTGCCAGAGGTTTGGTGGAACATAGGATGAACAAGCAGAAAGAATTTTTAAGACACAGACACTTACCTGTGGGATGTTATGGAGGATAAAGTTGTGTCAATATAGATTCATCAATTGAAGAAACATACTGTTGTAGTCAAGGGATGTGAGGAGAACGATTAGAATCAGGACACAGAATTTTACTATTATCTTATGATGGTCATCCAGACTCAACACAAGAAAGTGCAGGAAATGTATGCACGACACTAAAAACATGTAGGAAATGTATGCACAACACTAAAAATGGAATATTTAGCTAAGGGCCTGGACCCACAGCAATGTCCTACATGAGTCCAGATGAAAACCCAGAGCTCATGACAATGTCTCCCACAAGTCCAGCTGGAGATTTAGAGCCCACAAGAAGTCTCACACCAGTCTGTTTTATGGATCCATGCTGGGAAGGCCCAAAGGTCAGTGGTGGAAGCTAGAAAGTCTATGACAGTGTGGTGAAGGAGCTGAGTGGGTGGAGGGTTATATGTTGGAGCTGAGAAATCATGCTCATAATAAGAACTTGGGCTGTGCTGCAAAGCACCACAGCCATCCTCGGTGACACAGAGGTCCCAAGCTCCTTCAATGATAAGAACAGTGGAGTACGGCCAGAAAGCCAGCATGAAGGGTTTCTCCTGGAGATTAAATGGCACACGTCTTGCCCTCTGGAGTCAGGAAGTGATGCTTGATGCAAGGACCAGAGCTCCCCCTACAGCCACTCTCACCAACAAGATCCCAAGCTCCTCCAATGACAATGGTTGAACTCACACTGGGAAAGCTAGTCATGACGAGCTCCTCCAGGAGAACCAACAGCTCAAACAGCAACACTTAGAGAAATCCACAATGCTTCACTTCTTCTCCATGTTTCAACTAGCAACTTTCCTCAGGTGGAATATCTATGCTCAGCATCATGCTGATTTAATACAGCTAGTGTTAAGTTGGTCATCCATTTTTAGTCCATAACACGTACCACCCTGGTTGGAGGGGGTTGATGATGAAAAATCTATGCATAATATTGTTTTTAAGAACAGGAAGAACAGAGTAAGCTTATAAATTATTTGCCTGACAAAAATCAGAGTCACTCCAAGTTGAATATTTATGTCTCTTACACATATAGCAGCTATTTTCAGTAAGCATCTACTGCCCAAGTTTATGACCTAGCAATTGGAAGACATAGTATTTTTAATGATATGTAAAAAGAATGAAAGGTTAAAGGAGTCAAGAGGAGAGAGTATTTTAAATAAATTACAACGGTTGTTAGTTACTTTAACTCCATTTTAGAAATTGATTTTAAAAAGGCATTTTCTATGTCTTTTGTGTTTAAGAAATTTTACTTTATTTTAAATTGACAAAGATGTATCTTCACAGAAAAATGTTCCAAGCTAAAATAGAAGAAAAATACAGTACTTCAAACAATTATTTAATAATAACAATATGCAAAAATTACTGTGAAATTGTATGTAAAAAGTTATTGGAAAACTTTATTTTCACTACCAAAGTATTTTTTTTCTAAAATCACAAAGAGAAAGCACTTCTTACAATTGAGAAGTAAGTGCCTACTTCATTAAATGAATGATGAAACTAATTTTTCAACTGAAAAAAATTCTAAAATTTGGACTACTAGAAGAAAAGCAATATAACATGTACACCACCATACCTAAATTATTCTTGGTAAAAACATTTAAGTTGTAGCTAATCCAACAACAGAATTAACTTCTAATTTACTTCAAATATTGAAGTGTAGAGCGCACAAATACTTGTGAACATTTTTGTCACTGTAAAGAAAAATATGGAAGGTGAAATGTTTATGTTTTAAAATACTTAAATACATACATTAGATTCTGGTATCAAAGTACATTTTAAAGCCTTTTGCGGAAATAATTGAGAAAATTTGATAAGGTATAAATACTAACATTAAGGAATTAATGTTAATTTTCTTAGTTCTGTTAGTAATCAAATTGTCAGAAGGAGAAAATGAATGCTTTAATTTTTAAATTATTAATTAACATGCTAATTTTTATGATAGAAGTGGTATGACACATACAATTTACCTTCAATTTTTTTCATTTATTGCACATAGAATATATTCTATATATAATATATAATTATAATATATATATATATATATATATATATATATATATCATCAGTTGATCTTTGATCAGTTCTTTAACATTTTCGTGTATTTGAAATTTCCCATAATAAAAACTAGAGAAATTATCCTTCTCTTGTAACTATGACTTATTAAAATAATTACTTTGATGTTAACAAGAACACCTACAACATTAGTTGGTAAAAATTATATTTATTTTCTAGTTGATGAACTACCAATATACAAGTACTTAAAAATCTGTTGATTTCCTTTCTGCATAGTGTAGTAATAGTACACTGTCAATTTAGAACTCATTGAGAAGATGTATTAAATTCTATATGATTTTTCTTTCTTGATAGTGAACTAAATAATTAAAACATGTTTAGTTCAAGTATGTAAATTATTTATAAAATACATTTTGTGTTTTGAGAAATAAAAACAATATGAAAACATATTTTTACTTTATGAAATGTTATGAGTGTTACTAAAAATTCTGAAAAATCTAAATATAAATTTAAAATTTTTTCATATACTTAGATGAAAAAAATAATTTACATGTAAAAGAAACAAGCTGAATATATAGAACACTAATTAACTACTAAATAAAAAGAGAAACCTGTAAAAAAAACCCACAAGAATAACTTTCCATCTCAACAAATAAGAGAGTAGGAGTACATCACAGTATGTCATTGTTTTTGAAGGTAAGATTTTTATAAAATTCAGAATACAAGTCAATCCGTAAGTAAACAAATCAACACTATGTGAAAACTGGTTAATAAAATAATGTTCCCAATCTATGTTCTTTGTACACTTTCCTCTTTGTTTGGAGTCAGAGTTAGAACACAATGTTTTAAAATGAAAGCAAATCTTTAGACATAAAAAATAACTAATTTCACACTACAAGCAGTGGTAAGTAGAGCTCAATTCCCTTTAGTAAAACATTATTTACCTTTATGCTTCATTGAGTTCAAATAAAAGCATTTTTCAGAATGTAAGAAATTAACCTCCCTTTTTTTTTTCTATTTCAAAAAAGGCCTTACTAGAAACGTGAGGGATTAGGAAGCTACAGAGCTATCAGAGTTGTTCTTGTGTATGAAATTTCAATTTAGCAAAACATGTAAAACCTTAAAGGCAGTTAACACCAAATGCAGGGAAAGCATTTTGTTTTCACAGTTTATTTATTTCACACTGTCATTGACTTAGGTGATTTTCTGCCAAATTCACATAAATAGATACTAGATTCAGGGATTTTTCTGTGTTGTACATCGTATTTGTTATGATATCATAGTGTTGATTTCCTTAGAAAATTTCCTGAAAACATGGTCAAACTATTTATATGAAACGCTGTTCATAATGTAGATATTTTATAAATCTGACATGAGGATTTTATTTTAAAAGAAACTGAACTATTAAGAAGTTTATTATACCTATAGAGATTTATACCTAACTCTACCTATATACACTATACCTATATACATTTAGGGAAGAATGGAAGTTGATCTTTACCAAGTGACTATATGTTGGGAGAAATATATTTTTACTACTGCTTATTGTTATTTGTATCTGTTTTAACATCTTTATATAAAAATACTGTAAAAATGTGTAGGTTCATAATAGTAATGCAGATGAGCAGGTTTATAAAAAGAGACTTTAGGGTCATGACATAGTCATATAAATTCTTTCTTTATTTCTTTTTCCCTTTCTTTCTTTCCTTTTTGTTCATTTTGTCTTTTTGAGACAGAGTTTCACTATGCAGTTCAGACTGATCTTGAGCTCACTTTGTAGCACAGGCTCTCCTCAAACTCACAGCAATTCTCCTGTTTCAGCTCCCCAAGTGCTAGGATTACAGACATGCACTACCATACCTGGTTATAAATTTTTTCTTTCAAATAATGTTCTCCAATACAACACACTAAGGCAATGAGTGAAACCAAAATACCTTAGGCATTATCTATACCAAAACTTTGTTGCCTAATATCCCCCTACGGACCCACAAGCTCAATTGGGTGGAAGTAAAGCACTGGTAGGTACAAAACTTAAAATGTTGTGTAGAGCCAAGTATAAGGAAATAAATTTGTATTTTGCTGAAATATCAAACATACTGGATTACAATTGTTAAATATCAGTGAAAATTAGAAGAGAAAAAGTCAACTAATTCCATTAGAAATGAAAGCACTTAAAGTGTTGAAACAATCTGAACCACATGAATGCTATAACATAACTCAGCATCCTACCAAGACAGCCTTCTGTGCTAGGAAGGAATCATAGGGAGTAAAATACAAATTGAGCAAAAAAAAAAAAAAATTGAGGAAAAGAAAGATAAATTCATTATAAAATGTAAGGAAGTAGCTGGGTGTGGTGGCATACACCTGAAATCCCAGCACTCAGGAAACAGAATGAATGAGAGGTCAGCCTGGACTACATAATGAGACCTTGTCTCAAAAAACAAAACAAAAATAAATAAATAAAAATAAAAGAAGAAAATCAGAGATGAGGAGTCTCATACGTTACAAGTTATTTGTAAATTGATTTTTCATGAAGCCAAAAGAGGAGATGACATATTTAAATAATACAATATGGAAAAAATTCAGGATCCAGAGAAAACTACAATTAGTGGAAAAATCATAGCTATACATCTACATTAGATAAACATACTGGTCTAAAATCTGTGTTGTTCTATCTTTAAGATCCAATAAAAATTGAGAAAAGTGATGTTCAATAAGGAGAATAAATTAAAAAATAGACCATAAGGGTAGAAATCAATAAATGTAGGTGTTCCTTTACTTATGACTGGGTTGCTTTCCAACAAATGCAGCATAATTTGATAACATTGCTATGCTGAAAATACTTTAAATAGGGTTGCATACATGTGCACCTGTGTTTATAGGAGCACAACTTGTAATAGCTAAATCTTGGAAAGAAGTCAAATGCCCATTAACCGCTTCATGAATAAAAAAGATGTGGTACATTTATACAGTGGAGCATTAGTCAGCTATAAATCAAACTTGAGGCTTTTATAGGGAAGTGGATGCAACTTAAGACCATACTCATAAGTGAAATAAATCAGACTTATATGTATAAACATTGTATTGTTTCCCTAGTGTGAAAAACCTAAACAGTAAATAAGGCCCAAAATGTACAATAGATATTATGCAAGTGAAAGTGGAAGAAACTGCTCAAAAAGAAAGAAAAACCAGGATGGGGGAAAGGAGAAAAGAAAGGATATATATGTATATATATATATATTTATAGAGATGATAATTACACCTTTTCTCTATTAGTTCATCAAAAAGAACTGGGTACCTTTAGCCTTTTGTTCCTCACAAAAAATTGTTCATCCTAGAACCTTGCTGCACCACCATTTTGTCTTTTGCTCTTTCCCTCACCATGAGCAGTAACTCCTGGCAGGTGATAGGAATCCACAGTATGGGTCTCCAATAGTTAGTGTAACTTTAATAGGTGAAACCAACATGGCCATTAGAAAAATAAAATCATAGACCAGTAATCCTATGATTATTGATATAATAGTCCTTTAAAAAGATTATCAAATTAAATGAGTGAAAGGATAATATATCTCTACCAAGTGTGATTTAAATCAGAAATTCAAATTTGATATTATTTTAATAATCCAACAAAAGTAATTAAGCAATGTATTTATTGAACACTTTTATGAGTTCAGGCAGTGATATAACTGGTTTATATATATAATGTACAGCAATAATAAGAAAATTGATTTGTGAGTGTGAACTAGAAATCCAAATTAACAGAATGTAACTTTAAAAAACATTATCTTAAACAATATATTATATTTTGCCTCAATAGATAATGAAAAAAATGACATTAATAGTGCCTAACATTTGGAGGAAAATAACACTAATAGTGCCTAAAATTTTGTCTTTATAATATAATGTTCAGTTTTATACAAACCCTGTAGCTTTAGGTTTCATACCTATGTTTAAAGTGGAGCATTTGGTTTGACATCATTTTCTTTTTTTTTTTTTTTTTGGTCTTTTTTTCCTTTTTATGAGTATCAGGGAGCGAACTCACGACTGCCTGCTTGCAAGGCAGGCGCTTATGCCGCTGAGCTAAATCCCCAGCCCAACATCATTTTATTTGATATGTCTATCAAATGCATATCATTTATGATAAAATAGGATAACCATAAGTATCCAGGAAAACAATATCTTATGTTTTTCCTGGAAAAAGTCCTTAAAATTCAAATATTACTGACAAAGACATGCATCAGAAATAAAATGTAAAGGCAATCAAGTGAAAGTAAAATTGGAATAACAACTAATCAGAAAAGCAGATCAACTTCTTTCATTTTCTTATTTCACAATTTTCACTTTAAGTGCCACATTATTTTTATTTGTGTGCTGTATCTAATCACCTAGTAATGGTTTTGTGGAGTGTTATGTTAAGTATTCTGAAACTGTGTCTCTCTCATGAGAGAGATTATTTAGTGAATTTGGCATGTTTTTATTTTTGGCACTGCCAAAAACAGTGTCTTGAAAATTGAGTATACTCGGTTTTCTTTCATTGCACACAAGAAGCAGAAAGAAAACTGAATAATAACAATGATATTTAGTATATGTTTAAAAGGTTGGAATTGTTTTGCCTTAAAATTTGTCTTAAACACTCATCATATTAAATTGTAGCATGTATATCAATCACTATACCTTTCTATTTTTTCTATCAGTGATATATTCTAAATTGTACACTGTCTGTCATCTGGGTAATGCTGATTCTAATGGTAAAGTAGTCTGCTATGATCACTATAACAAAGTATCACAAAGCTGGTGACTGAACCAAACAGAAATTTATCCTCTGAAAATTCTTGAAGTGAGAAACATGAAATCTGTTTACAGAACTAAAATCAAGGTATCAGTAAATCCTTCCTCCAGAGGTGCTGCAGAGAAGTCTGTTTCTTGCTGCCTGGACTTTGTGGTGGCTGTGATCACTCCTTCATGTGAAAGTGTCATGGCCATGATGCTGATTGTGTTTCTCATTCTGTATTAATTGTTAGAAATATGGTATTTTGTTTAACTTAATGTCATTCCAATGAGACTCCATGATCTATGGAACATATATTGGACAATTTAGCAAATTAAAACAAGTATAATAATGACACTCATGAAAGACAGAATTAACTAATACTCAGAAAGTTTAAAAAAGTGCTGAGATTCAATTAAGTATAAAAAGCCAAAAAAAGCTGAAGAACACAAAAATAAGAAGAAATGACTTCAAAAATTGGGGATAAGAATATTTGAATGTTGAAATAGATGTTAGCCTAAATGTCTTTGTTTGAACAACAAATATTATTAAACTGAGAAAGCTCGAACATCACCATAAATTACTCTTGTAGACATTGTTCAAGATTTTACATAAAAAGCAACTGAAAAATATAGGTGATTGAGAAATAAAAGAACTATTAGAGTCATAGCTTGGCTTATAATACATCATATATTATGCACAATTTCTAAAACAAGGAAACCACATATATCTAAAATTTAATAAAGAATGATTTAATGCCTTTTGGACACAAAACTTAAAAGTTGTGGAGTTTCAGAAGAGAATAACAATGAATATATTTTTATCATTAATTAAGTATAAACAAAATACATAACATTACTCTTGATTTTGATATTCAAAATTGTGGTCACTGCTATAATTCTCCCTATAAAAGTATATAAATACAAATAATATTTCTATACATAGTATACAAACTATTTTCTTTATTTTTCTACATGATATTCCTTATAATTGGCTTGAAGCAAAGTTTCTTCACTTTTATTGCCCATTAGCCACTAGTACAATAGTTCTTGTGAATAGAATCTCAAGAAGCTAGAATGCAGAGTAAATGCAATTAGATACATTACTAAATTCATCTCAGCCTCATAGAAAATTTAGTTTATTTTTTAGTTACTTTTATTATCCCTGGAAAGCCTAAAACCATTCACCCTAGTCCAAATGATGAACAAGTAATCTGATTTATTCTTCCTATCAATTGTCTTTCAATATTACATGTTCAACTTTATGGCCTTATAAACTCATCACATTTCTAAATTTCATCTCTTAGTCCATACTAGTACCCAGGGCCTCTCTGATTCAGTGCTCTATGGCTTCAGTGGATTCAGACTGGATGCAAATTTGTCTGTAACTTCTGACTTGGTTATTGACACTGAGACTTATGATTAAGTCTAACACTTGTTATTGAAAGAATATGAGCACAGTACTGTTGTTACCTGAAGAAGCAAAGGCATAAATGTCTAGGATTACAAAGTTGAGCTAAATATTAGCCAAGAAATTCAGCAAGTGACCAATTCCCTGGGGCAACTACATAAAATTAAATAGTACAATGTACGTAAATTGGTTATGTGATAGACCATCCATATACTATACAAATCTACTAGCATCTTCTTATATTTTACTGTTTTATGACAAAATGCTACTGTCATTTTCTCTTGAAAAGTGGAACTACAGTTCTAATTTTTAAGGTAAAGATTGTGATTCTTGAAGATATTAAGAAATATTAAACCAAACTGGTATATACACTGAAAACTACAACTGGTCACATGGCCTTAACTAATATTCATATCATTTCTTCTCTATCATCCCTACAAAATTTTCTTCTTTTCAGCTAGCAGGTCAAACCATTTTTGTTTTTTGACTGGTATAGTGACTCAGGTTATTCATTCATTCTTTGCTTCAGAACCCTTTCAAAATACTTTCTGTGCACCCATGTTAAATGACTGGAGTTGGTAGGTCAAATTAAAATTTTTTCTTAGTAAAAATAAGAGTATAAAAAGAATCACAGAAGAAAATAATTTATAAGATAATGTGACATAAGTTTTAAAGTGTTTACCAAGACAATGTCTTTAATTAACATAATGAGTAAATTTATTAACAGTGACCATCAGACTGTGCTAAAAATGTATGTATATGCACTTTAAAGAGAACTCATCATAACAGCAAAGTTCAACTATCATGATCTAGATGAGCATTAACCAGGAAAACACACAAATATTAAGAAATATTGCTGTAGAAATACCAATGGTGGTGATAATTAAACAGAAATATAGTATTAATTTATTTTAGAGACAAAAATTCAACAGTGTAAATATTATTTATTTTGTTTAGGTGACTTTTTCATAATAAAAATACAAATAAACTACAGAGAATGCTACAAATTTTGCCATAACACTAATTCTTGATAGATTAAAGAGAGAAAATATCTTCATATATAGAAATATTTAGCGTTATCAATGTATACTTGAATTATGAGTTATTTGTTGAATTTACTAATGTTAAAATAAAAACTTTACCTACCCTATCTAAGACAAAGAAAATTTTAGGGAGCTTTTGAAGCTGGGGATTGATCACATATGTGGGGCTAAATGAGGCCAGTGCTGAAAACACAGAGAGCCCAACACATACTACATAAACCAGCTATTACAGCTCCAAGAAGGCAAAGGGCCCACTCAGGTCAGTTAAGCAAGCAAGTTGCTAGGCAGCAGGGTTGAAATTGACATCTTCCTCTTGAAAGTATAAATAAATGTGTTACAGTGGTTGGGCAATTTCTTTTCCCACATCAGAAGTGTAAGGGCTCCATCTGACCCTAGAGTTTGTCTCTATTTTTTCATCCCGTGGTGGTCCTTTACCCCAAAAACCTCAAGAGCCACATGGGCCATGACATATGGCACCTGAACAAGAACAAGTTAAGAGATCCAAGGTTAGGGCACACTTCTCATTTGCATGCAGCTATGGGGAGAAGAGAATTTGTGTAGGTCAATAGCCATCACTGCAGTATATTGATGTAGGCTTGATCAGATGTAAAAACCAGAGAGTTGAAACAAATCTTTATTCTCTAAGGCCAGTTATCAACAGGTTTGTGAGAAATTCCTTCCCCAGAAGAAAATAAAAATAGGGGGAGATTGTACTGATTGTATTAGTGGTATAATTATGGGATAAAAAGTTCTAAACAATAGAAAATGCCTATGGATCTGTTTGTTGTATGCTTGATTCCAGAATTTATATTTCTTCTGTAGATTTGGATTAAACAGCATCTTAATAATCATTTTTTACTTCAAAGATAGTAAAATAAAACAAAACTAGACAGAACAAAGCCCTTTAACACAATGCAATGAAATTGGTACAGAACTTTAGAGCAGGACACTAGGATAACAATGAAAGGTATCATAGTGTATCTTGTTATTTTCATAATAGTTATCTATTCAATCAGGAATAGAAAAATCAAACCAAGAACAGAATGCTACAAAACCAATCAAAGCAGAATGTTGAATAGAGAAGAACAATCAGTCAGAACAAAGCAAAACATTGAAACCAATATTGGCCTTCAAAGACAAAATAGAAGGAAACCCCCCCCTCATATTTGTTATATTGTGTACAGTCATCCTCTCAAGAGATGCTCAGACCTCTGGCCCCAGCTCAGCATAACCAACCCAACAATGCAAGCATTTAGATGCTTTATATACCTTAGTTGCTATCAACTTTGACTGACCTCAAAACCATTCAGTTGCTAACGGAATGGGGCATGGGATGTTTGATTCTCACCCTGTGCTCCAGTAGGTTCATGCAAGACACTGACTTATTCTCTGCCTGATGTGCTTGTGCCATTTACCAGGAAGGATGGCTTGTTGCTTTCTTGGTCAGTTCCCCAAGTTCCAGCATGGCTGAGTCTCTGGAGATGCTGACTTATTCTCTCCCTGGGATGCCCATGGTTTGCTAGCTTGTTTTGTTTCCTGTCTTTTTGAGACAGGGTCTCACTATGCAGTTCAGGCTTGAGTTCACTTTGTAGTCTAGGGTTGTCTCAAATTTGCAAAAATTGTCCTACTTCATCCTCCTGAGTTCTGGTATTTCAGACCTGTTCCACCATGCCCCATTGTCTTAATGATCATAAGCTTTTTGAGATAAACACAATGCAATTGGCTCAAGGTACTGTTTTAAAATCAAGTCTTGAGCAGGGAAAACATGATGAAATGACTTCCATCTCAATAAACTTAGAGGCACAAATAGCTATCTCCACTTTTTCAGTTCAGAATAGTTTTGCTGCTTTTCAGGTTAAAACTTTTACCTCTAAGGGAGTAAAACCACCTTCTTTGTCTCCCTTGAAATTAATGGTAAAAGAAGTCATATTGGTAGGGGAGTACATTGAGCGTTTTCAGCATATCTACCTGGTTATGGGGACTAAACTTCAAATCCCTGGTAGTTCAAGACAAAATATATTCCCTCAGATCATCTATTCACAGCCTATACGAAGGAGAAAAAAACAAAGCTATTTGTTTCTGTGGTGGAGGAGAGGTCATTTTGCCAAAAGTTGTACTGGTGTAACTGTGGGGGCAACACAGCCTCTTAGCCATCCCTTCAATAAAACTTTCAACTATCTGTCTAAAATGTTGGCCATGATATCATTGGGCCAATTGAGGAAAATTCAAAAATGATGTGGAAGGCTTTCTGGTTCCAGAAGAAAAACTTCCAGTTGAGTCTGAAACAGATGTGACAAAGAGTAGGATTGCTATGGCTCAGACAGCTTTCCTGAGATGTCAGAGCCCTGCTTGGCATAGAAGGCTCCTGGTGGTTAGGGGTTAATGTGGTCCTGATTAAATACTCTTATAAAACACAATTTCAAATAACCAATAAGATGACAACTATCTTTTAAAACTTCTAAAATTTCAAATCTGAGGAAATGGAGCTGTCAGAGGTGAGTTCCAGCATACTAGTACAGGCCTGAGGAGAATTTAAAATTATCACTTCCAGAGGTTAAGTGCCCACCCAGCTTCCAGCCACACTAGACTAGGCTTGGGAGGTTTAGCAGGCCCAAAGACCATGTCCAGCAACCTTCTTCAATCAGGAGAGCTATGGGCATGTGATGTGAGTTCAAGCAGCTAATAGACAGCAAAGGAAAGATCTTTTAAAGATAACAAGGAATCAGGAAATAATGTTCAGCACCCGCAAGATGATTCAAAGAAAAACAACATAAGATTGATAGGGATAAATTAAAAAGAAGAGGAGGGGCTGGGGATTTAGCTCAGCGGCATAAGCACCTGCCTTGCAAGCAGGCAGTCATGAGTTCGATCCCCGGTACCAATGAAAACGAAAAAGACAAAAAAAAAAAAAAAAAAAAAAAAAAAAAAAGAAGAGGACAGCACAAATTATATCAAGAGGCTATTTATAGAAGTAATACCTGAAAATTTCCCAAACATGAGAATGGGGAGTGACATACAGATTAGTGAAGAATATGGAACTCCAAATAGCCATAATGAAAATAAAACTCTACCCAGACATATAATAATCACCATCCCAGAAATTCAACATAAGAATAGAATATTAAAAGCTGTTAGAGAGAAAAGACAGATCACTTATAAAGGAAAACTTATCAGAATCACAACAGACTGTCGGTGTCGCTCCCGGCCGGCAGGAAGAACACGCGACAGATTCTGACGGTGTGCAGTCTTGCCTTTATTTGTCTCCGCGTGGGCCCCGCGAGGCCTCTGCTCTGCCACCAGCCCTTTCTCGCCGGTGGACTTTCTCTATCTCTCTCTTAGCAGCGTGGGTCACACACATATATACGGACTCATTGTCCAATAGGGCAACAGCAGGCATGTGAGCTGATTGGTCATCGTCATTAGTTGCTGGGTAGACGTCTATTGCGCGGGCTGTTTACGTCACCAGGGCAATCAGGGGGCAAGAAGCAGGCGCCAACTTGGCTCACTCGATGGGAGGGGTAATTTAACTCAGGCTTTGCTCCTTCCTACAAGCCTCAGCGGCTCCCAACATCTCCCCCTATTTTATTTATTTTGAATGAATGTACGCATCGCAGCCCGCCCTGGATCGAGTGCAGAGGCTTATGCCCTGTGTTGAGGCCCACCGTAGGCCCTTGGCTTGGACCCTGGTCGGCCGTCCCCGGGTCCACCAAGGCCTTGAGACCCTCGTCTTTTTTCCAGGGCCAGGAGTGAACTGGACGGAGCCTGGATGCACATAGGCATGCACGCATGCCCCTCCGTGCGATCCCCTCGGAGAGACATCTAGATCTGGGCAGATTCTAGTAATCCAGTGGCTTTCATGCAGTATGGGGTAGGGCCTGGCTTAGGTCGAGTCGTGCTGGGGAGGCACGCTCTTACCCGTCATTGACTCACCTACCCTCCTGTGTGGTGTCAATAGGGAAGGAGTGCGGAAGACCCGCCACATCTAGACCCGGTCGTAGGCCAGTTGAGCGAGCCATGCGTAAGCCTGGGGGTCATTGTGCCCATCACGGGCTGCTGCCAGGGCCGCATGGGCAACCATGCGGACCTGACGATGTGCCGCCGCAAGGCGTCCATTAATGAACGATGTGACCCATCGGAGCAAGCATGGTCCTACAAGTAAGAGCAGAAGCAAGGAGCACAGGGGACCTAACAATGGTAAAATATAGGGGAGCAAGCCATTCCAGGCTCCCCAAAAGGGATTGTCTTGTAGTTCTTTTTTTCTCTTTTCTAGGTCTTCTTGCAGATTCTTTAATCGGTCTCGAACGATTCCGGACTTGTTGGCATAAAAGCAGCATCTTTCCTGTAAGGCAATACAGATACCTCCCCTCTCTACAGTGAGTAGATCTAGGCCCCTTCTATTCTGCAGAACAACCTCTGCAAGGGAATCAATTTGATCTTGTATCTCCTGAAGGGTTCTCTCAACTATAGACATGTCTTCTATCAATTGCTTGGATAACTGAGTATATTTGGTTAATGAAACTCCTAGGCCCGCAGTCCCGGTGGCCAGGGCTCCAGTTATCCCCAGACCAGCCAAGAGAGGTAAAATCAGTACATCTCTCTTATGTCTTTTTATAAAGGTGTCCACAGCTGGGATGGGCATGGGTTGGTCCCCAGGGACAATACCAATGTCAGGCAACAAGTAAGCTAGGCCACATAGGCCGGTCCAATTACTGGGCAGGTAAGTATAAGCATGACCATTGCCGCAAGCAAATACTTTGCCAAAGGGGGCACATAGCGGCGAGCTACTACTTACATTGGTTATGGACTCACACGAGGCAACTGCCAGCGCTCCAACAACAATATCATAGCTATTATTTTGTGGGTACTTTTGGAAACAGGATGCATTAAACTGTCCCATAAACTGGACCCAAAATGGAGGCCCATGTGAGCAATTATAGGGTGCGTTGTAATTGAAAGGTTCACTTTCATTGTCTCTAAACGGCATGGCCAACGGCCATGATTCTCCCATCATCATACACAGCCAACAATCGGAGGCCAACCCTGGGTCAGTAAGATTGAGTGCTTTGTGGGTAGCCTCTAATATGGATTCAGTAGCGGGGTCAAGGTTAATGCCTCGGGATTTTGGGCGTAGGAGTGGATGGTAATTGACTTCAGGGAACGGATTTAATTGTTCCCATCGCTCGATGACCTGCTCCTGCTGGTACTGGTCTTGGACCCCTCCACCATCAGAGATGTGAACAGGAGCGGTCATAGACCAACAGACCGTTTCTCCAACCTCTCCATTACAACCTGACTGCATGAATGGAGAACCGCCTACAGCAGCGGGAATATGGTTAGAGGCAACAGGGCTTTTAGTTGTAGTTAGCGTTGCCATCCAATAGGTTGTACTCTTAAGTTTGCATTGTTTTGTCTCTGTATAGCATGTAACATGCATGGATTCCTCAAACTTAGTGCAGGGACATGTGGCGAGATCACCAGGCCCTGAGGGACTCACCTTAGGCTTAAGTATGCACTGATAGGATGGTTGACTAAATCCTCCTGCAGTGGAGGGGTACACAACTGAGAATGCTGTTTTATCCCCACAATCGGTCCATGGTCCTTTCCTGGCATTAGGTGGTATACTGCTTACCGTGCCACCTCCACAATCGCACGGACTGCCAAGAAGGCTCGTGCGAAGATCTATTCCAGAAGCGGGGCCCCCCAGCCCCGCATGTACCATACTTATCCTGAGGAGTGCTAGGACAACGCCCCCAACGAAAAAAGCAGCCTTTTTCGGGTTCATCTGGCTGTCAGGCCTGCTGCTGGTCTCCGGCAGGACAGGATTAGTCTTCAGTCGAAGGGCTTGTCGCACGCGTCAGACTTTCTGGGACCCACAATGGTTCTCGTCCCGGTTCCTGCGGGAAAACACAAACCGCACCTCGGTTCCAGCTGACTACCGGATCCGGGCCCATCCATTGTCCCGTCAGGACATCTTTCCATTTTACCCATCCCTTATTGCTAGGAGATGGATTACAATGCTCCATAGCCGGGGGGTGGTTGTTATTGTTCAGGTTTAAAAAATTGTATGTGAATAGTGCCATGGATAGCCGTGCCTTTGGGGGCAGGCCCTGGCCTACTCCCCCTTTTTGTTTATATAAGATTTCTTTGAGGCTTTTGTGAGCTCTTTCAATAATTCCTTGGCCTTGAGGATTATATGGGATCCCATGTTTTAAGTGTACTTCCATAGTTTTACAGAACTCATTGAAGGCTTTTCCTGTATAGGCTGGTCTGTTGTCTGTCTTTAATATTTTGGGCTTGCCCCACACGGCCCAAGCTGCTAAGCAGTGATTGATCACATTAGATACCTTTTCACCTGTCTCTGCAGTTGCGAATATAATATGAGAACAGGTGTCCGTGGAGACATGGACATACTTAAGAGATCCAAATTCTGTTATGTGTGTGACATCCATTTGCCAAATATCACCAGGGATCAACCCTCTGAGGTTAACCCCCATTGATATGGCAGGCGTGTGTGTGGCGCATGAGCCGCACAGTCGCACGATGTCCCGCGCATCAGCCCTGGAGATGAGGTACTGGTTGGCTAGCGTCCTGGCATTGACATGGAATTTGTCATGGAACTGATGGGCTTGCTCTATTGGAGATAACATATTGAAAATCCATAACGGGCGAGTGGCCGCGTCAGCAGCCACATTGCCCTGTACCATGGGCCCTGGTAGGTGTGTATGTGCTCTTATGTGAGTGATGTATATTTTGTTGTGTCTATTTATGAGCAATGTCTGGATAGACAAAAACAAGTTAGTTACTTTGGAGGTTGGTTTAATTGGGCCTGCAGTCTCAAGGACCTGCATGGCATTGACAACATATTTTGAATCAGAAACAATATTAAGGGCCCCTGTGAACTTCTCAAGGACGGTTTGTACAATTTGTAACTCCACCACCTGTGGTTGATCTGGTTCAAACTGTATGTTAACTGGAGGCATGCCCAAGACCACATAGGCCCCTATCCCGGTTTTTGACCCATCAGTATAGACTGTTGTTGCAGGAGTAAGGGGTGCAGGGGCGGTGATTTTTGGAAATATCACCGGATGTTGAGTAATAAACTGTAGTATAGGGTCCTTAGGGAACTGATTGTCTATCTCCCCAAGAAATACACATCTCAGGATGGCCCAAGTATCTATGCAAGCAGTCAGAATTTTTATTTGAGAAGCGGTATAAGGCACCCGAATAGCGTGAGGCGTAGAGCCAAAGTGCTGGATGGCTCTACTATGTGCCTCCAGAGCCAGAGAAGCAACTGCTTCCGGGTAATGTTCAATAATCTTGGCAGGTGAAACCTTAGGGTGCACCCACAGAAGTGGTCCTTTCTGCCAAATCACTGCCGTGGGCTGGGAACTGGTCTGCAACAAGCAGACCTCAAAAGGCTGTTCTGGGTCAATTCTCTGTAATGTAGCTTTGCTTAGGGCCTCTTCTATCTTTATTAGAGCAACTCTGGCCTCTGGGGTGAACTTTCTAGGGGAGGCAATATCTGGATCCCCTCTTAGGAGATCAAACAGGGGCTTTAAGTCCGAATTAGGGATGTGCAAGTAAGGTCTGATCCAATTTATATCTCCCAGTAACTTTTGCATGTCATTTAGGGTTGTAAGATTATCTGTTCTGATGGTTACCTTCTGTGGAGAAATCGATGTAGGGGAGACTTTGGTACCCAAGTAAGTCACTATGTCTCCTCCTTGAATCTTGTCAGGGGCAATATGTAGATTAGCCTTTCTCAGGGCCTCGACCAACTGGCCGAGCATATTATTCAGCATGTCTGGGTCCCTGCCGCTGAGCAAAAGGTCATCCATGTAATGAACACATCTTATCTTGGGAAAGGATTTCCGTAGGGGGGCCAGTAGGGAATCAAGGTAAATCTGACACATAGTGGGACTGTTGGCCATACCTTGGGGCAGCGTTATCCACTCGTATCTGAGATCAGGGCTTTCTTGGTTAATGGTGGGTAAGGTAAAGGCGAACCTATGGGTGTCCTCTGGATGCAGGGGGATTGAGAAGAAACAGTCTCTAAGATCTATAACATAAATCGGCCAAGACTGAGGGATGGCTGAGAGAGCTGGCAGCCCCCTCTGGACCGCCCCCAGGGGCTGCATCTGCGCGTTGACCGCCCTTAAATCATGGAGCAGCCTCCACTTGCCTGATTTCTTTCTAATAACAAAAACAGGGGTATTCCAAGGGGAGGTTGATGGCTTTATGTGCCCTGCCTGAAGCTGGGTTTTGACTATCTCGGTTAACGCTAAAAGCTTCTCCTTGGGTAGGGGCCACTGAGGTACCCAAACTGGACTCAGGGACTTCCAAGTGATCTTAATTGGAGTAGGCAGGAGAACTTCCTCAGCGGCCCCTAGGAAAAACCCAGCCCGTGTCTACCTTCCCTTTTCTCTACAGGTACGGGAGATGTCCGGCCCTGCAGGGCAGAGCCCAGGCCCTTGCCGGGAACATATCCCTGATTTTTAAGTATACCCTTGGCTTGAGGAGAGCAGGTGGATGTAAGAGTGACATCCATCTGAGTGAGGATGTCTCTTCCCCACAAAGATACCGGCAGCTGTAGAACAAAAGGTTGAAAATGTCCTTGGTGACCCTCCTCATCACACCAAGGCAGGGTCACGGCACTAACCTGGGGGGCAGCCACCATCCCCAACCCTTGGAGTGTGTTGTCAGCTGTATTGGTGGGCCAGCTAGAAGGCCAGTCCCTCTTGGAGACAATGGAGCGGTCTGCCCCTGTATCCAAGAGTCCTGTTATATTTCTATCATTAACCCTGAGCGAGAGCATGGGTCTTTTATCAAGAGTCATATGAAGTCCTTCAAAAATTTCTCCAGAGGAGCCAAAACCCTGATCCCCTCTAACCCGTTGTCTAGACTGGAATCTCTCATGGAGACTGGGGAGCAATAAAAGTTGTGCTATCTTATCCCCCTCATTAATCACCATGGTCCCTACATGAGATTGGACCATAATCTTAATGTTTCCTGTGTAGTCTGAGTCTATAACCCCAGGGAGCACGGTAAGGCCCCGGAGGGCTGTGGAGGACCGTCCAATCACTAAACCAACTGACTTTTCAGGTAGCGGTCCCTTGAAGGTGGTCCCGACCACCTGAATGCCCATATCGGGCGTTAATAGGAGTCTGGAGGCGACACAGAGGTCCACGCCTGCTGACCCAGGGGTAGCCCTTGTGGAGGGCTGCCACTTTGTGTTGTCCTGTCTAGGGGGCGGGGGCCCGTCCATAAGGAGGGCCCCCTCTGGCCGTTTTTTGGCTCCTGAATTCCCCTGCCACTAATGCGGTTTCCCTGGGCATCAAAAACTGATCTGCAATCTTTCGCTTTGTGTGTTCCCTTCCTGCATCGTTCGAACATGCCTATTGGCCCTTCCCGTGTATTAACACTGTGCGGACAGTCTCTCCTAATATGCCCTGGTTCCCCGCAGCCAAAACATCCTTTGGGCTTACGATCTCGCTTAGGTCCGGAAGCACCCTTAGTTTGTGCTGTTGCGGCTACAAAGGCCACCGCAAGCTTTGCTGCAGTCATCTGCCCTCCATCTCCCTACAAATCCTAATCCAAGCATTGAGATCCTTGTTTTTATGCGGGGCAAGAGCCGCTTTGCACTCCATTGTGCATTGTTCAAAAATGAGTTGTTTGATCAGGGGCTTTGCCACTTCTTGGTCTGAAAAAACTTTATCAGCCGCGTCCTGCATCCTAGCCACGAAATCAACAAATGGCTCTGTGGCACCCTGTACTATCTTTGAAAGGCATAATGAGGCCGCCCCCGCACTGTTCACCTGTTTCCATGCGCGGAGACCAATATTAGAGATTTGGTCATACACCTCATTGGGGAACTGAGTTTGGTCATCCCTATATTGACCTGAGCCCTGGAGCATATCTTTGTTCCACCTTGCATGCCCCCTGTTAACATTCTTTTCTGCTTGCTCAATGGCAAACTCGGCATACCAGGCTCGCCAATCAAGATAACTACCCGAAGGAAGGCACGCCTTGGCCAGCTGCATCCAATCACCCGGTGTAAGAGGCTGAGAGGCAAGATTCTCTAGCATAGCTATGGTATAAGGAGCTGTGGGCCCGAAGGTCGTGACAGCGCTTTTTAATTCTCTGATCTGTTTTATTTCAAACGGTTCCCAAACATTGCGCCCTTTGCCTGGGGCCATTCATTTGCACAGGAAATACTCCATAAGGACCGTAATCTAGTCCTTGCATCGGTGGATCCCCTCCGAACCATCGTTCACCCTTCCATAACCGCCCATGAAAATACCGTCCGCCCCGCAGCGCGACGTCATAGGATGGCGGTCGCGACAGAGTGGAACGGGGTGTCACTTCCTGTGCCGGCTGAGAGAAGGGAGGGTCCCCTGTAGTGGCCTCTCGGCGGGGAACCGCTTCTGGAAAAGAGCTCCAGGGTGGAGCGGATGGCTCTCTATCTCCTCCCTGCCAGAGAGCGCTCGGGGGTCCTTTCTCCTCTCTCTGCTTTTCTCGGGCGGCGCATGCACACAATTCGCGGCACAACTCGGCATAGGGGTTTTGAGCCTCTCGGCTTCCTGCCCCACCTTCTGGTTCCTCCTTGCTACCTGAGTCGGAGGACTCCAGAGCTTGGGTATCCTCTATCTTTCCCTGGATCTTCTCCTCCTGGACAGATCCCTCCCGAGAGCATTTCGACTTTGCCTGCTCAAAAGCCTTGCGTGCGTCCATGATTTCCGCGTCTCTAACTGCCGACGGGAACCCCTTCCCCTCCCCTTCAAGGCACGCATATATCATTTCCCACAGGGGGCGAATAGCAGGCGAAATATCGCCTTCCAATTCCGCCGAGGCGAGGTCCCCTCCTAACTTCTCCCATGACGGCAGGTTTAAATGCCCCGTGGGTAAAAACCAGGGAGCCACCCTATCTACCTCTGCTATGAATAGTTCCAGTGTTTTTTGACCTACCCTGAGGTCTCTAGCTTTTAAAAGCTTTCTAAGGGCCTTTACCAAGGGCCACGCCTCCGCGCTCGGTAAATTACCCATCTCTAACCTCTAAGGGCTGTAACTCACCGTGTGTGACTTAGAGAACCCGTCACCTACGCGTGAGCCTGAGGGGAGTCTAAAAGCCCTGTAGGTGCGCGCCACCCAGAGCCCAGGCTTATCCCCCACTCACCTGTCCGGCATCACCACGCTGGAGCGTTGCACACCACCACTGCGTCTCGGGGTTGATCAGTCCCCGTACGGGCCACCAGATGTCGGTGTCGCTCCCGGCCGGCAGGAAGAACACGCGACAGATTCTGACGGTGTGCAATCTTGCCTTTATTTGTCTCCGCGTGGGCCCCGCGAGGCCTCTGCTCTGCCACCAGCCCTTTCTCGCCGGTGGACTTTCTCTATCTCTCTCTTAGCAGCGTGGGTCACACACATATATACGGACTCATTGTCCAATAGGGCAACAGCAGGCATGTGAGCTGATTGGTCATCGTCATTAGTTGCTGGGTAGACGTCTATTGCGCGGGCTGTTTACGTCACCAGGGCAATCAGGGGGCAAGAAGCAGGCGCCAACTTGGCTCACTCGATGGGAGGGGTAATTTAACTCAGGCTTTGCTCCTTCCTACAGGCCTCAGCGGCTCCCAACAACAGACTTCTCAACACTAACAATGAAGTGAAGAAGATCATGGAGCAAAATATTTCAGATCCTAAAGGAAAACGAATTGCAACCTAGATTGATGTATTGCGCAAAACTGTCCTTCAAAATGGATGGAGAAATAAGATACTTCCATGACAAAGAATAGCAGAAGAACTTCATGTTCACCAAACCAACAGTGCAAATAATACTGAAAGACAGTCTAGATACACAAAGGAAAAAAACACTGAGCAAGGCAGAAAATGAAACAGAATGGAAAGGTAAAGATGCCACAGCAGAAAGACAACATGTCAAAAATAAATCAATATGTAGCAGTTATAACCATGAGTGTTATAACCCCATTCAGATCTATGCCTGTAACAAAAACTTATGAAATATATGTCCCACTAAAGGTAATCAAGTTAGGTAAAATCCTGTTATGTATTAGAGAGGGATGATTAACTTAAAAAGGTATTTAATGTCAAAATGGAAATTCAGATGTGTTACAAAATGCCATCATTATTGTCATGCTATTATGTTGTATATGGTTTTGATTTTTCATTTTCTGTGTAAGATATGCAATAATTTGTTAACAATTCACAGTTATTCAACTGTTAAAAACATTCATAGTTGTTAAAAAATGATGGCTTTATTTTCTGTTCTAATATGTTTGGTATTTAGATAAAATTAAGTGTAGTGCCTTTACTATACTGTACTGTTATCAATCTTTTCTTCTAAATATTCAACAATTGAGTTTTAGAGATCAAAAGTTAGAGAGACAGATGGGCTAAGGGAATAACCAATATTTAGCCCTAACACTGTGAGCTCAATGAAGACCCAGGACATAATAGAACTCTGCTGTGACATTATATATTAGATGAGTCCTTGTTCTTCTGACCATGAAGATTGTGGGATCATAGAGGAAAGTGACCTATGCCTAAGGAGAGTCACCAGGAAAAATGGTCTCCTAGGCTTTCACAAAAAAGCAACTTGATCAAGCTATGACTGTGACTCATCTAGACAGCAGACACTGACAGCTAGCTAAGAGGTGCTATGCATGATTCCAAGACATTTCTGAGGAAACTTAACTGACCTTTATAGATAACTGATTTCCTGAGTTTGATTAATCAGGTCTCACTTTACCTTGATCTTGGACATCCAACAGAAATGTACAACCACAACAAACTGTGTAAAACAATGCCATAGTAATATGTTAGTCATAAGAGAAACTCAAATCAATACCTTGTGTCAATTGCTAACTACACTGACAATTGATAACTGTTACAGATTAATGAACTGCAAAGTGTTTTAACTTTGGAATACAGGGACTTAAAAATCCTTGGACTGCACTTAAAATGAAAAAATATTCAAGAGTGAAAAGGTCTTCCACAAGTTCTTCAAGTAAAACTTCAGCTTCAACTGACCACCCATCCTGTGCTACAACAAAACAAAACAGAGGGATATGTAAGGAGCTGTTGAACCTGGAGATTGATCACATATGTGGAGCTAAAGCAAGGCCAGTCCTGAAAACACTGAGAGCCCAATACAAGCTACACAGGCAAGCTGCTCCAGCTCCGAGAAGGCAAAGAGCCCAGGTCAGCCTGGTAAACAAGTTGTTAGACAGCGGGGTTGAAATTGACATATTCCTCTTGAATGCATAAATAAATGTGCTACATTGGTTGAGCAGTTCCTTCTCTCCCAGCAGGAGAATAAGAGCTTCACTGACCCCAGCTTTTTTCTCTTCTTTATTTTCTCATCCTGTCATGGTCTTCACCCCAAGAACCTCAAGAGCCACATAGGTCATGGCACAGAATATTTATAAGGAGGAACAAAATGCCTGTGAAAAAATTCACTTCTAAAATTGAATTTTAAAAAGAGAAAATAATAGTGTATTATTTCAAATTTCAAGATGCATAGCTATTCCATGTTATATTATTTTCCAAATCACATAAATTGAAAGAAAGATCCTGAATTCACTTTAAGAATGTCTGATTTTGGGCAGGCTGGGAAGTAATGAGAAGCAAACTTGCACTTGCAAGGCAGGCAATTGTGCCACTGAGCTATATTCTCAGGCAGAATGCATGATTGTTTATGATACTAGAAAACATTATATGTAAAAGAAAAAGTTCAGTATCACTCACTTTATAAAGACTCTAATTAAAATAGAAAAAAATCAAAGTACATTAAGGTTGAATACAACTAAATAAAACAATTCAAGAATACAATGTATGTTTAAAATTAGGAAATGTGTCAAAGAATACAACTCAAAAATTTAGTGACTACCTTATTAGATCCTAAAAAGGATCAATATAATTTCTTAATATTTATGATAAAACATTTAGAAAAATTATAATGAAAATACTGTGAGCTAAGAGTCAACACAGTATTTCTTCATATGTTATATATGGATATATCATTTACTCAACAAAAAAGACTCTTGGATTATTTTCTGAATATATTTCTACATAAATTTTTAAGTAAATATATCTTCAAAATTTTTCTCTGTATTTTTACACTTGATTGTATTAATTGATTTGATATTTTCTTTCATTTATTTTATTAAAGTTTTCATCTCTGCAATCATTCATGTATTTAGAATATATTAAGTTTTTATATTAATTCCATTGGGTTATAATTTACAAAAAATGACAAAAATCCATTCACAAGATGGAATCCCAATCAATAAGAAGGGATAAAATGGAAACAAAGCTTTGTAAATAGGGAAGTGAAGAAAGACTGATTGAAGAGAGAGAATTGAGGAAAAAAGAATCAAAGTATATCATGTACAAGTATAAATTGCGTATGACTAATATGATTACTATGTATATTTAAAATGTATGGACATTTTTAATTAAAATATTTAAGCACATATTTATGGCATTATAGTTCATAATAAATTCTGAAAATATCCCGCTTTCTCTGTAAAAGTGAAAATAAGATATTTTATTATACCTATACAATGCAATACCACAGTAATGGACACATACGTGAAATAAAACTAAAATATTTTCTTGAGTGAAAAAGCATGAGCAGAAAGATTGTGTATAAATTGTTTAAATGATATTGTCAAATTAATAAACAATAGTGATAGGAAACACTGCCTGAGTAAGAGTTGAGGGAGAGATTGATTGGGATTCCATCTTGTGAATGGATTTTTGTCATTTTTTGTAAATTATAACCCAATGGAATTAATATAAAAACTTAATATATTCTAAATACATGAATGATTGCAGAGATGAAAACTTTAATAAAATAAGTGAAAGAAAATATCAAATCAATTAAGACAATCAAGTGTAAAAATACAGAGGAAGATTTTTGAAGATATATTTACTTAAAAATTTATGTAGAAATATATTCAGAAAATAATCCAAGAGTCTTTTTTGTTGAGTAGATGATATATCCAATGCTATTATTGGATATTTTTCAATATATGGAATACTATCTACAAGTTACTTAATGTATAGTATTTACTTGGTGTCTGTTGAAATTAATTCTGTTGAACAAACTGTTGACAGTACAAACAAGAATTCTTAAAAACTATGTTGCATTTAAATGTTTTAAAAACCTGTTTTTCAGGTAAATACAAATATTCTCAACACAAGCTTGAAAACTAGTTTGCTGTAAGTCTGGTATTCTTGAGGACATGTTCAAGAATCAAGAACTATAAGTTTTATAGACCAAAATAGTTTTCAAGGACCTTTGTATTCCATCTTTTTTACACATTAGCATCTAGTTATTTCCTCATTAAATAATCAGAAGCAAAATCTTTAGATATAGTCTGCATATCTGTCAATATTAGACATACTAATTCTATTTTCTCTTTTTTATATGTACATGCTTGTGAAATGAGAAATACGTTTCTCAGGGGAAATTGATGCACGTACATTGTGTATCTTGATCCTTTTCAGAAATTTGAATTCTAATACTAGGTTTAGTTCCATTTTCCATTTCTTAATTAAGCCTATAATTAAGTTGTCTAATGCAATAAGATGAGTTTCAATAGAAACATCTTAAATCTTATTTGATGATTTGTATGGATAAAATTTTTTGTGTGTGGTGTTTGAGAAGGTTTTAAGCACCACTATCACCTTCAAAGGCTGTTTTTCAGAAACACTTAGCATTGTTTGTTTTTATCTTACACTGATTGGCTAAGCCAGGACTTATGCTTAAAGTACAAAAGCTGTACTTAAGGTAAAAAATAATTATTTGCACTTTCCTCAGCCAGTTCAACTATTGTTACACTGCCTGTTGACATGAAGTCTTCCATTAAATCTGTCACAGTGTATGGTATTTATAGTATATTGTAATGGTATAACCAAGGTCAGAAAAATCTTATTGCAGCACTGGAATTAGAAACTATTTCAGATAATGATGGCAATAACTGACTAAAAAGAGACTATAGGATTATTGGAAGTTTTGGAATCACCCAATAAAGATATCTATCTATCTATCTATCTATCAACTATCTATCATCTATTTTTACATATGATACATATATAACTGATACATACATATAAAACAGAAATATACACAAACACAGACTGAGAGTGTCTAATTTGTTTGTTCTCAGTTATTTATCTTTTCTCAAACTGTTCTTTATTTTTTAGCATTCCAAACACAGGTAGTATGAAATAGTATATTCTGAAGTTAATCAATATCATATTGTATTAAGTATCCTATTAACATATAGCTAACATAGTCTTATTGTTTGTTTTTTTTTCCTTTTTCCTTTTTATCAGTACCAGGGATCAAACTCATGACTGCCTGCTTACAAGGCAGGCGTTTATGTCACTGAGCTATATCCCCAGCCCCCATAGTCTTATTTAAAAAAAATGTACTATATGAATAAAATGATAACTTCTAGCTTAGGAAAATATTTTATTTTAGTTTCTGAGGGAAATTTGTACAATCAAAATAAATGATCAAGTAAAAATATGTGACAACTAAATGTTTCTTTGTGTCAATTTAAAATTTTTTCTGTTCTTTACTGAAGTATGAATTGAAAAATTTTTTATCAATTGTATTTGCAACAAATGTCAAAAATAATAACATTCATTTCATGTGACTGTGCATAATTATTAATAAGAATAAACTTTATTGCATGCTGTTATTTGTGGAGAATATTTAGAATTGACACTTTAAAATTTATCATGTTCTTTATACATCTATGCATTAAGGAAAGAGCTAACACAATAGCAACTGAAGACAAAATTCAACTCCTTTAGTATTTTAAACAATTTTAGTGATATACTATGAATTTGCATTCATGCTATATTGGCAAATTTTGATGGACGGAACAGAAGCAATTTGTTTCTAGTTGCCCTTTGTGGAAAAAAAAAAAGTGCCAACCCATATTTTAAAATCTTGGTCTGAAATATAGACAAAAATATATGGATAGTTATTGTGTGTATGTATATGTGCGTGTTTCTCTTGCAATGTGGGATAATTAAAAAAAGAAATTATTTTTTATAATAACCTCAAAGAAGTTTATTTCAATTAGTAGTTTAAGGGGAAAGATGACTATATTAAACTTCAGTTTGTTTTCCAAGACTTTTGTATAGCCTGACACTGTTCCTGCATACATGGATGTTATCTCAAAAGGAAAAATACATTTTATGTATGAACATTTATTATTATATAGGACAAATAGATTTACACATAATGACAGACACATAGACACAAAAACATTCTTATATACATCCCCACAGACACACGCGTGTACACTTTTTCTATAAAATCTAAGCAGATGTGTTCTATATTCTTATTATTGTTATTCATGACATGCAATGACATACATACTTCTCAAATAAGATAGGTAAATCAACCTTGGTGTATTTTAGTTTTCAGACAAAAAGCAAAATTTATAGTTTCTTTGTGAAACTCAGAGACTTCCTATGTGAATTTAATCCAGCCTTTCTAGTTTCATGTCAATGTGAATATGTAAAATGCTACAGATTTAAGTGAATTTGAGTTCTGTTATGAAAAATTTGAGCACTGTTCTCAGAGGGAACACTTGCTGGCAGAGCTCCAAGGAAGGAATGTGTGATGCCTAAAGATTAGAAATTTTGATTGCATTACACTTTCATCATTCTTTGAGATAGGCTTGTTGTGAGGGCTCTGCTGAGAAAAAGAAATAGTGTTAGATCTGTACCTGAGCTTTCCTGAAAGCATATGTAAGATGAGGCTGTGTATTTCTAACATAGCCATGGGTTTCCTAAGTTTTGGATACAATAACAATATTAAAATGAATTTTTACCAGATTTGTATGTTACAATAGTGAAACATATGATGCTTGAATTGATGTCATTTAAATAAACGTTGACTACTTTCAGTTTTACTAGAGAAATTGGCAAGGGTAACCAGAATACCAGATGTATTTTTTCTGTGTTGGAAAAAAAGTATGTGGTTACTCATGGGTTTTCTTAAAAAAAAAACACTTTCAACCACTCATTTGGAAAGAAAAGCAATATAGGTGAGGCTACTTGCAAATACTCTGTTACCGTCTGGATCTGAATTGTCCCCAAAATTTTTATGAATTCAGAGCTATGGTTCACAAGAATTAGATCGCAGGGCACTGGTGAACGAGTTTATAGCTGAACGTGCTGTTGGGAGGATCTGAGTACGTGAGTCAGCGGTATCATGACCTGGAATCTTGGCCCTTGTCCCCAAATTCTCTCTTATTTCTCTCCCTCCATCCCAGATGCCACTGGTTATGCAGTATCTCTCTGCCAGGCCTTGTTCCACACACCTTTTTCTGCCATGCCATTTCTGCCTTGGAGTAAGCTGCCCATGAACTGAATCCTTGGAAGCAAGAAGTTCCAAACATTTATCTTCCTTTAAGTTGTTGGGTTGATATTTTTGTCTCACTGAAAGGAATAGTAATTAATGCCTATTTAATGTCTGCTTATAACTCGAGAAACTCTACAATTAAATATATTTTACCTGATTTTGAAATGGTAGAAATGTTTACAAACAAGCAAAAATTCTTTGCCATGAAATGCAATAATTCTACTTATATATTTTTTCAAATATGGAATCAGTTAAGAGAAATTATGCTTAATATTTGGAATTTTATTATCTGAATAATTACTAATTCATTCTTCTGCCTCTTAGTTGCTTTCAACTGATAAGGTTTCCTATTATGAAAAGCATAAAATAAAGATGTCATGTTTAATTTATGACAGGGAATTTACATATATTGAAGAAGGACAGGATTTTTAGTCTATTTTCTGTTGTTATGATATAAAAGACTGGGTAATTCATATAAAGTACAGTAATTTTTGGAGAATTGCATCTACTAAGCTATCTTGAGATAGAAATTAGAAGGCAAGTGCTCTTGTGCAAGATGAGTACAATTGAAGGTAAGTGGGGTATTGTGTGTCATTACAAATTCACAATGAAAAGCAGTTATTCTAAAGTTGTAAATGAAAATAAATAAGTTTAAAATTTAAATGAATAAAACAAAGGTAGAACTAAATGACACAATCTTCCCTACTCAAGAGTATATTGCTAAGGAAATGCTGTTTTTAAATGTATTATTTCAGGGGCTGGGGATTTAGCTCAGTGGCATAAGCACCTGCCTTGCAAGCAGACAGTCATGAGTTCGATCCCCAGTACCGATAAAAAAATGTATTATTTCAGAGGCAAATGTTGGATAAATGATAGCATATTATGAAAGATAGATATGGATAGTTTGGAGGAAAAAGTGTGGGCAAATGTGGACATTGTATTTTTAGAGCCAACACAAACTACAAGTCATACAAATTCTCATCATTATAGAATATCAATAATACCTGTTTAGGAAAAGTGAATTTCAGAATGTACACACTTAAAATTTCATCATTAGGACAGCACATAGTTTTTAAAAATCAGCTTATAATCTTATATATTACATGATTTGAGGTAAAACAAATCTGTTTTTATTAACTTCAATATCATTTTAATATTAGATGTTATTCTTTGCAAGGTAAAGTGCCTCAGGTAGTAAAAGTTTAGAAGATAGTATGCCATTTTTAAGAAGGATAAGAAATACTTAATAAGGTTAAATACTAGCATTATTGTTTTAAAATATATTCTTATATAATAATGATCTTTATAAATTTGTATACATTTACTAATATTTTGGGCAAATTCATCTTGAAATGATGCATGAAAACTAAATATCAACATATCTGATATAGTCTTTCTGAGTATTAACTAAATATTTATGACAGTGATCACTAGTTTGCTGTTACTGAATGCGAACTATCATTAAAGGAAAGTCTAATACATAACAACATGGTGCCTCATTGTCTTTCTTGACTTCTTTTATTTACCGTAGGGATAGATGGGGAGAGAGTGAGATGAGAGGTGAGTGGACCTGTGGAGGTCATGGGTGGTGGTGACTGCGCCCTTCTCTGTTGCTGTAGAGTGCAAAGCGGTGCTCTAGGTGGCCCTATGCAAGTTCCTCCTGTAGTCAAAGGCGGCACTGCTGAAAGTGAGAGAACATAGATCTTGGCTTCCTCGTATCTTTATTCTCAGGTAATTTAGAAAATGTTCAGGAGAATTTATGAACCAGACAAGGAAGGTGAGCAGATGGCTTTTGCTATGCTGTGAATGTTTTTGTCATTTCCAAAAATCATGAGTTGAAAACTTGATCTACATGCGGTAATGTTTTCCGTTAAAGCCTATTGGAAATACTTTTTGCTCTTGAGGGTTCCATTTATGAGAATGATTTTATGCAGTTCTTCTTTAGACTTTCCTTCTTCTCTCATGCCACGTGAGCAAGAAAGCCCTCATGAGATGCTGGCATCAACTTTAGATATCCCGGCGTCCAAAAAGTGAAAAGTTAAGTTTTTCTCTATGTAAATTATTCAGTCTAAGCTTTCCATTATGCCAATAACTACAACAGAATACGACAGCTAAGAACCTACCATGAGACCTCTGTGGCAAATGGCAAATTGGTATTAACACACATGTGAAGAAGTAGGAACAAACCAAGTGGAAAAGGTACATGGGATTCAACAAGAGTCTATAGGGTGAATGATAATTTTAACCGGTCCATCAGATAAGGCAACGAAAGGTGGGCAAGGACAAAAACATCCTCCCTAATAATGAATTATGTCTTCTTCTTTGATAGTTTTTAAAAGAACAAAGTTGGCAAGAAATCAGAGACTTTGAAACTCATATCTTGATAACAATGATAGGTCAAAACATCATCATTGAATTGCTCTTAAATGCCATATGCCCAGAAATTGCTTTTTAGAGGGAGTAAATAAAAAGGGAGATGTCTTGGTAATCAAGTATTTGCCTAAATATGACATTGTGTAAAGTGTTTTAACAAGAAGAAATTGTCTGAATTATTCTAAACCTTGAGACATAAAAGCAGAAGGTTAATGTATTTGTAGATAATAGAGAAATTATGTTATCTTTATGAACTTGAGAGTGATACACAAAAATTTGGGCTTCATTTCAGTGTCACAGGACAAAGTAATTGAAAATTCACTTTTAGTGAGAACATATATAATCCTAACAGAAAAGGAGGAGGAACAACAAACAGCATAAAAAGGAGGAAATATTTAGCGTGTGTGTGTGTGTGTGTGTGTGTGTGTGTGTGTGTGTGTGTGTAGGAAATGTGAAGTTATAGGAACCTTACAAGCTTGTGGTTCATGCATACTCAGGTTTTTCAGTAGAATAGATGAGATTAGAAATATTCTTTTACCATCATAGCGTAACCACAACCTAAATCTCTTTAATGCAATGAAAGGTTTGTTACTGGCTTTAATATCATTGTTTTCAAAAACTGACTGATGATGGTATTCAGTTATTGGCCTGTCTTACTGAACTGAGATTTCCCTTTGTTTAATGCAGCTTACAAGCAATAAATTAATAACTGGTGAATGATTTTATCAACAGAACAGATTATGAACTTCTGGACCTTTTGTTGGATGTAAAAGTTAGCATAATATGTATTTTAAAATAACATTGTCTTAAAAAAGACAATAAATTCAATTATTAGAAAATAATGTTATACGCTTTTATTTATATATCATAATATGGTTTTTTACTATTGTGATACATTAGTGCATATGTTTAATTTCTTATCTCAAATTATGTATTATCTATCCATTTGTCTATCATCTAATCTATCTAATTTGTGAAAGAGATAACCGGCAGGAGGGAAATTTTTAATATTCTTATCCTAATGTCCTACATTTTTGTGTGCTCTGTCTTTGTTGTCACTTGTTGGAAAGGCATGTTATTCAATGATATATAAGTGGTCAAAATATATCTTGATATGTTTAGAATTAATACAAAACTTCAGTTGTCTAATCATCTATGCTGACTTTGATATTGAATCACAGAGAGTTAGTGATACCTTTAAAACAATATTTAATGTAATTTTGACCATTCCTAAAGAGGAGAGAAAAGTAATACTCAAGAGCTTATGCTGCTCACAATGTTTCAATTATTAAAAGATTACTAATAGTATTTCATTACAAAGTCAGCCAAATTAATTTAAGTTTATTAAGGACACAATCGACAGAAAAATTCACTGAGAAATTAATTCTGAAGAATTGTTAGGTATCTCATTATTAGGGTTAGTAGGTAATTGATGAAATCTTCAATAAAAGCTGTAATAGTTTAAGGACCTTAGGAGGTTGATTTAGAATGTTAAATCAGTCCTACACTTATGTTTCCCTAATTTACATAATGAATGAATGCTTAAGATTAAATAACTCCCAGTTCTTGTATTTGGTTCTTCACAAAAAAAGAGATTAAAAATAGCAAAAATGTTGCATATTTTATCTTTCATAAGATGACTCGGTGAAAATCTTTACCATCAGTCTTCTACAGAGTAACTTTGGCAGGAAATTAATTGTGTTACCCTTTAAGTTGATAAGATGCATAAGTAGCTTTCCCAGATGACCTCACAATTTTTTCAATTAAGAGTTTTAGAAATTTCACATTAGTCTATGTTACCATACAAAATGATACTGAAATGAAGTCTTTCTTCAAGCAGTTTTTTTTAGAAGGAAAACCTTCTTAGATGTTTTTCCTTGTCATTATATGTCATTTTCTTGTCACAGGGACAAAAATACCTGGCACCTGAAACTTCAGATCTATTTGCCTCCCAATCTCTGTACATGGTCTGTTGACTCCAAAGCAGAAACAGCAAGGCAGAGGGCAGAGTGGAGAAAAGGTGCTGACGTCACGGCAGCCAGAAAGCAGGGAGAAGAGAGCACTAAGGACAGAGATGCATCTTCAGAAGTCATACTCTCAGTCCCCTGTTTCTTTCACCATGCTCTACTCCTGTTGTGAGACTGGGAAATTTTTAGTCTTAAACCATAAGAGTACATAGCAGATTTCTTCAAAGATTTGAAAATGCTCAGGGCAAAAGGTGTAATTTTCCCTGACAGGTTCACTAATATGAAAACAGCGGTTTTTGCATAATCATATTGTTATGCCATATATCTAGATGTTCCTCCAAAGCCTCATTATCTTGGTTACTTTTTACTCGTCACTGAGACAAAATACCTCATGCCCAAGTTGGGAAGGCAAGGTTTATTTCTTACAGTTTTTGGAGGTTTCAGTCCACACTCAGTTGACAGGCGGGCATGGCTGGCCACAGTTTATGGTGGCTGCAAACAGCATACAGGAAGTGGAAAAGAGCAAGCCACACCTTCTTCCTGCCCTTACATCACATCCTGGCTCCACCCCTATGTGGGTGTAGCACTGACATCAATCCAAGCACTAGACAATGTACCATGACACTCATGCCCTCCTAGGTGAGGCTTTGGGAGTGACTAGATCACAGGAGCAAGTACAGAGGAAATGGAAAGCTAGGTGCTTTCTGCTTCTTGCCATCCATACCATGGATTCTTTCTCACTTGCCCTGATCCACTTCCATATCACTGAAGACTGAAATCTCTGAAAACTGAGCTAAAATAAATCTTTCCTCTTTTAGTCTGTGTCAAATGTGTCATCTCAGCAACACGAAAGTAACTAAGGCATACATGTTCTTAAAATCAATGTTTTTAAACATTGCTTGACCTATAAAAAAGATAGAATTGTTCTACCTAATTTAGCCACCAATAAGCTGCTTAAAATGAAAGCATTTTCATGAAATATTCACCATACTTTTCGGTTGTATATTTTGATTTTGGTTATTTTAAGCATTATGCCTAATATTTAAAAACAAAGTAATTTCTTTCTAAACTGTCAAACTGAAACATCAATACCCATAAAATAATATCTGAGATTTCAAATCAAAGAATAAGCCTTATTGTAACTGATTTCAGTAAAAAGCAAATGAAACATTTTGGAATTAGTGCATGTATTATACTTTAGGTATAGATATTCCTCCAAAGTCTCATGTGTTCCAAAGTGGAGCTTTCAGAAGATGATTAGACTATGATAGTTCTTTTCTTATGTGTACAGTAATCCAGTAAAAAATTCAGAGCTGAATGTGCTCTGAGGAGACCGGGCAGGGACTAAAGAGGTAAGTGTCCAGAGGCATAGCCTGGAAGGATGTACCTTCCTCCCTGGTCCTCCCTTCTCAGGGCAGATGGCCTGGAAGAGTGTATCCCCTTGTTTGCATTTCTCTCTGTTTTCTTGCTGGCATGGCATAAGCAGCTGTCCTTTGGAAAGTTCCTTTCACCATTTCATTTTTTATTTAAAGCCAGCTGACCATTGATTAAAATCTGAGCCAAAATAAACCTTTGTCCTTTAAGTTCTTAGTGTTGAATATGTTGTCCCAGCTATGAAAAAGAGACCTAGACATCATTCTCTTACTCATTTTAGTACCTATTTTAAAAAAGCATACAGTTAGTGATTATTAATTACTACTAACATAAACTTTATTTAAAGAGAAAAAAAAACAAAGCAGTAAAAGGGTACAAGTAATACAGAATTTCAAGAAAAAAATATACAGTAAGAAATCACTAGTTAATAGATTACATATTGTCATCTTAGAAACAGTTGTCCAAATTACAAAATTAAAGCATACAAAGTGGACATTCATGCAGTGAGATTGCAGACAGTTCTGTTCAGTGATCCAACAAAAACTTAGTATTATGGTTTTCTAACCTACACACTTAAATATACATGCAGTTATATCCTTTAGTTCACTTATTTTTCCTCTCTTTTTTACAATAACAATTATACTTTTTGGGTTTTATTACTCCCACAGTTCTTATAACTTTTTTTTAAACAGGAAAAAATGTGACAAAGCAAAAACAGAGTCAGTTAGAACAGAAGGATGGACATAGTACATGATGCAAAAACAGAATACCAGGTGATCCAATACAGGTGAAAAGTAAATTCACATAATCAAAATGGTTCCAAATAAATGCACATATTACAAAATTATTCAGATGTCAACGAGTATGTTTTCATGTATTTTGTGTAAAGTTCTGCCTGTATATTAGGTTGTTATAATAATAAATCTCCAAACAGTGGAATTACTAAAATAAATACTGTATTTTATGTCTCTTCTATGAAACTTTTCAAGTTAGTAAAGTAGGGCTTGTGTTGTTGCATAGTGGTGCCAACAGATGACCTTCCTCTCATTTTTCTCCAGAGCAAATAATGTTTGTACTGTTAACATTTTCAAAAGTAGCTCACCGAGGTAGGTGTTGTCTGATAAAAGTGCATCTGAACAAGAAAATACCTGACAAAGGGAGCATATTCGCAGACCATTACCATAATCAAGGAAAATGTAATGGTGGCTTTGAAACAGGTATTCTAAGTGTGGCAGGAGATGTACTTAGATTTTTAAAGAATATTTTGAGGAACATTCTCAGGAGTTTTTAGACAACTGAGATATAAGCAGTGTTTAAATTTTTAATACAGCTTAAAACTTATATAATTCTGAAGTCTTGCAGAGAGCCTATCAAACTTCATTGTCAATTTTTGTTCATTGCTTTCTGAAATTAAGATTTAATTTGCTGGAATTAGAGTTTCAAATGGTTTAAGTTAAACATCCACTTTTATTTTTTATCTATTGGATTATTTTCCCATGTGTATTTGTTGAAAAGTAACTGTTTTGCTCTATGCTGAGTACCAGTATGTTCTAATTGTATAATACATACTCTCACATAATTTTTATTTCTTCATTTGGAGCAAAGCCTCATGCAGTTAAGACAAAATATTGAAAATCAGTGTTTCCAGGGGTCTACCCGGAATTGCCAATACGAGCCTTTTGACTCTTACTTATTATAGGTAGAGGTAAAAAGGAAAATTTATGTTTTGAAAGAATTCCTTAACAAAGTATGTTTTTATTATGATATTATTGCCTTTAATTAAAATTATATTGTTCAATATTGCTTATGGAAAATCTAATACACCAAATTGCTGGAATTTAATGCCAAAGAAATAAGTATTGTCCTTTTAAAATTGGAATTTGTTTTTATTACATAACAATTTGTTTTTATTACATTACTTATGCCATTTTATGTTATCTTGTAGAAATGTTAGAAGAAAGCATTGTGCCAAATTTATTTTAGCTTTCCTAGTTCAGTGTTCTCCTGAGTTGTATAATATTTGTTTCAGCATGCAAATTAGCTTAACAAATCTATGCCTAATTTTTCTTTTTAAGAGATTCTATTAAAATATAAAGTACAAACATGTTCTCCAGGTTAGAAATGAACAAGACACACTTGAAACTCTAGCGCCCCTGCTTTGTCAGCACCTGCTCATCTTTGCCCATCTTCCCATTTCACGTGGATCACGGTTTTCATTCCTTACTGTGGAAGGGGCCCTTTCCATCAAAGTGACTTTATCTCCACATAGCTGTTTTCAGCCTTGGCATACCTCTGTCTCCTTTGTGGCATGAAGTAAATAAGTCTGCCTTTGTCATTTCATACATTTCATTTCATCATTTTCATACAAAGAAACTTATTTGATATCCAATCATCACATTTTAAGAATCTGATAATTACAGTATCTCCATCTTCCTCCAATTTAAATACTTAAGTATTTAACTAAGTTATCTAAGTTTCTGCACCTACCTCTTTTATCTTGTTATTTCTACCATTTGAATGAAAGCAATTTTTTTTTTGTTAAATGATCAACATATAATGATTTTGGTTATTATAAGTACTTTTGAAATGTAAAATCAAAATGTAACATAGTTTGTTAAATTGTGAGACACTTGAGTTCACTAATTATTTGTGAATGAAATTTTATTGTTACACAAGCATTCATGGTACACTTGACAATTGCTTGATATAATAAAATAATGATTAATTTCTCATTTTGAACCATTAATTGAATCATTATTTTGTGCAGTTCTAATTTATTTACAAAATATGTTAGAAAAGATCTCTGCTTATATAATTTCCAAATCAATTCATAGGTAATATTACTTAAAACCAGAATAAGAACTTCGTAACAGAAATGTATTTATTCACTGTTATGATCTAGCACCTATAAAATATGTTATTTTCATTCTTAAAAAGCATAAATTGTTGATGAATGATTTTCAGTAATATGAAGAATATATTAACAAAAGTTAGATTTGATTAGAGAAAAGCAAGCATTTTATACAACAGCATTTTGATATTTACTAAGTGAAAATGCAGGTGAATCATAATAAATCACTATAGCTCATCACATAAAAATAAGTTAAAGAAAAATATTAGATTTAAAATTATGTAACTACTAGAAGGGAAACAAAGATGGTTTTCATCATGGAACCTGACAAGTTTTTTTTTTTTTTTTTTTTTTTTTTTTTTGCTTAGATTTCAAAGCACTGGCAACTAAAGTCAAAATGAACTAATGGACTTTTATCAAGTTATAAAGCTGTTACACAGTATAAGGAGAAACTACAGGACATGAGATTGCAAATCTCATGAATTTTGCAAAATATTCATCTGATAAGATCAATGTACAATGTAAACAATGAAATTAATTCATAGTAAAAATATCAGGTGAGAAATAGCAAATTTTAAAAATATTTTATTATGTACATTAGGTGTATGAAAAAATGCTAAATATCACTAATCAGAGAAGCACAAATAATAACAAAAATCAGATATTGTCTCACATATTTTTATTTATAAAAAAGATAATGAAGACTGGGAATTATGTTGAGATAAGAGAAGCCATACACACTATTGATCAGAACATACATTAATACAGTCATTTTGAAAAATAGTGTGAAATTTTATTTTTAAAAAATAGACCTACCATATGATACAGCAACTCCACCTCTGAAATCAGTGTGGTTAAAAGATAGCTCCATCCCTTGTTCACTGCAGCACTATTCACATAAGTTAAGAAGTAAAAACAACCCATATGCATAATAACTGATAAACTGATAAAGAAAATTTGGTACATATACACCATGGAATATTATTAAGTCATATAAAAGAAGGAACTCAATTGTTTATTACAACATGAATGAAACTGAAGGTGTTCTATGAAAGTAGTCATGAGTAGAAAAACAAGTACAACCTTCCCACTCATTTGTGAGATCTAAAACATGAATTCAGTTAAAAAAAAGTAGAGATCTGGAGTCTGGTTAACACAACTTAGGGCATATAGTGGGAAGCTGTAGACTAGAAAGCACAGAGTCACAGTTAGCTATGACAAAGAAGTTCTGGTGCCCTATTCTACAGGATGCCTAGAGACAATACTGTTATACTATACATGTCAACATAACTAGAAAAGAGTTTCTCAGATGTTATCATCACAAAGAAATCATAAAGTTCTGAGGTCATGAATCTACTAATTACCCCAGGTTGGACAGTATAAAATGTATACATGCACTGAAACCTCATAACATACCCCAACAAACATGGACAATTCTTATGGTTTAATAATAAAAAGAGAAAAAGGGCCTTAAATAAAATGATTTTTAGTTATTAAACATGTTTAAAATGGATAATACATTTAAAAGGAGTTATTAAAATAATAATTTTAATTGATCAGTAATTGATCAGTTGTATTTTTTGGTCTTTTTTAAGGCAGTTTCACAGTATGCTTCAGGCTGGCCCTGAACTCACTTTGCAGCCCAAACTGGCCTTGAACTCACAGAGACTCTTGCATCCAAGCCTTCCATGTACTTGATATACTTTTTACCATTAGATAATTTCAAACTTTTTGTGTATTTAGTCACATAAACTAAATGACTACTTTGTGCATAGTGAATTTGATATCAAGTAATCACCACTGAAGTGTTGATATAAGATAAAAAAGAGTGCACATAGAATATTTACAGGTCAAAAATAAGATGTCAGTGAAAACTATTTCCATTGAGTAAGGGCACATCAAGACTGTTTTCTCCCTTTAACAGGTAACTATTATGGAGAACTGATGTAACAAATGCTACCTTATATGAGAAACTCAATGTATAAAGTGCAAAATGAAGATAGAAAGTAGGAAAAAAAAAAAGAAAAAAAAATATTGCGATCCAGCATGGATAATGTATCTAAATGTGTACCTTTATTTAGTATAATTGTCTTGTGTAATTTAGATGGTTTTTGGCCTATTAGTGTGGTTGTTAATCTGTAAGATGAGATAAATTAGTGAATCAAATGCTGGCAAAAAAGGGAGGGTAGATGGTAAGAGAAAATGTAACTGAAATGTGTAATGTGCATACATCAATTCCCTACAATAAATGTAATCATTATATGCTACAAACATGTGCTAATAGAAATTTAAGAAATACTTCTACTACATAGGTGTTAAATTCCTGCCAAGAAATGATCAGCAGTTAGAAACAATAGCAGTCTTAGATGTAAGAAAGAGTTTTTCTTAGCAAGTTTGAGTGGTGGGACTAGAGAAATAGTGATAAATGTTGAGGTTTTCATAACCCAGGAAAAAATGAAGGAAGCAACATTGCTTGTAGCTGAAAAGAAACCCTACTACAGTAATCTCACTGAAGAAATATAAAAATTCCTCATAATTGATACCATCAAGACATAGTTATATTTTAATTTCTTCTGTCCTTCTATTTTAATATAGCCTGTTGACAATTATTTTTCTATCACAATTGTTTCAAGAATACATAGTATGTGTTTGTGCCAATCTGAATATTTTGGAAATTCATATCTTTAAAAATGTGTAAAATTATAAACACATAGGTGTGAAATAATTACCACAATTTACTAACCACTAGTACTTAGGGATTACATAAAGTAATGAGTACATAATTATATAAATGTTATATGAATAATTGTATAAATATATAAATGATATATAAATAATTTTGCTTTGTTAAATTTATAGATATGACATGATATATATCAGTGGCCCCCAAGCCTCATATAATTATGGACTCAACCGAATGTAGTGTTTGTGATTGATTCATTGTCTCACACTCAGATTGGTAGTGTTAAGTGTTTCATCCACCCAGGGGTGTGATGGACTGGCAGGAAGGAGGCTTGTGTCTCTCTTTCTGCTACAAACAATTCACTTTGTGGGTGCCATGAACTGTGTTCCCACCATGTAGTCAACTGAGTATGGACTGAAACCTCCGAACTGTTAAAAAAAATAAAATAAATAAATAAATAAATAAATAAATCTTTCCTTCTTTTATGTTGTGTGTCAGGTATTTTGTCTTAGTCACAATGATACAAAGTAACTAAGACAGAATTGGATACTGGCAGTGGGGTTGTTGTTGTGACTATACCTGACCATGTAGTTCAAGGGCCTTTGGAAATAGCTTGTAGGCAGAGTTTGAAAAAGTTCAGAAATAATATTTGAATGCAGAGCTGGAGCAGGTTAGGCGGTTCTGTAGTGGAGATTCTGGTTAGAGCTCAGATGACAAGAAGGCAAATAGAAAGCCTGCTGGTAAAGACCAGACTTGGGAGGTTTCTGCTAGAAAAAAAGACTGCATCAGTTGTTGGAATACCAGTTGATGCATGTTATGTCTTGGCAGAAAATTTGCCTGCATTTTGCTTGTATCCAGTGACTTTCCCTGTGTTTTACTTACTTTTTACTTGTCACTGAAACAAAATACTTGATGCTCAAAGTTGGGAAAAGAAAAGTTTATTTCTTACAGTTTTTGGAGTTTTCAGTCCATATTCAGTTGGCTACAAGGCAGAGTGGAATGGTGGGGCAGCAGTTCATCACAGCTGCAAATAGCAAGGCAGAAACTGGCAAGAGAGCATATTCCTGCCACTAAATTGTATGCTGGCTCCACAGGTGTAGAACTGACACCATCAATCCAAGTGCTGAACAATGAACCAATCACAAATGAACAATGCAAGTGCATGAGGCCTGGGGGCCACTGACATAAACCAGGACATTCCATGCCTGGTTCCCAGGACTCATACACATCCTTTATACAAAACACATTTAGTCCATCTCCAGGAGTTGCCAAAGTCCTAATTGTTTCAGCACTGTTGAAAAGTCCAAGTCCCAAGTCTCCTCCAAGATCTCTGGCAAACTATTGACTGTAACACCCTATACAAATGAAATAAAACAAAGTTAAACATTTCTGAAATGCAAAGGCACAAGATAAAAATTATCATTCCAAAGGTAAGGAAAAGGGGGAATATAAAGCTTTGGAAACAAAGTAAGTCCAACATCCAACAAGGTGAACATTAAGTTCTAGAGTTTCATGTTCAGCATTTGAAGCAATCTGTTTGCAAGCTCCAAAAGTCTTGGATGATTCTGCCCCCACAACATTTCCAGGGATTTCAGCTCTCACAGCTGCTCTTAAACCCTTTCTGTTCACTTTTTGCAGCTTTCCTTGAATGATCCATGTTCCTTGATTTTCCAAACTTCTGTGGTCTCCATTGCACATTTGGCTTCACCTTTACATCTTCACAAATTGCCCTCTCGGGTGCACACTGCTTGGCCTCCCAGGCTCTTTGCAATTGAGGTGGAAGCCATCTTACCTTCAGAATTAGTGCATTTTCCTTGCATCTAAAATCAATGCCATGTAGATGCTGCCAAGATTTGCTGCCAGCTGAAGCAATAGCCAGGCTTTTCTCTCTCTCTTGGCTGTAGGAGTTGATTTCCTGGATCACTGGGCTCTGTGAACCTGATTGTGAAGAAAAGCTTCTCTATGTTGCCATGATTCTGGAACCTCGTGTGGCCCCCATCACCATTCTGGAGCATGGTGCTCTGCAGCTTTCTCCTCTGAACAAATTCTTTCACTTCTGCCATTTTGAGGCTGCAAAGGGTTGTGACTGGCTGCTTCCTGGGAGGCCCTGTGGCCATCTTTCTTATCTTTCTGTTTCTTCTCAGCAGTCAGTCTCAGTTCTATCTTTATATTCCACAGCTTTAATGGAGTTTTCCTTCTGGTTAAACTGACAGCATTTTAAATTATCCTGATGGGCTCTTTGCTCTTGATTTGCAACATAAACCTGACTAAAAGCCCACAACAATAGCCATGCCATAACCTCAATGTTTGACTGCCTTGAAATTTCCTTTACCAAATTAATCAGCCCATTGCCCTTAATTTCAGTCTCAGGAAAAGTCTCTTGATATGAGAAAAATGCAGACAAAGTTTCTGCCAATCCATAACACACATAGTGGGAGTCCAACAACCAGTGCAGTCCTTCTTCCCAGCAGAAACCTGCCAAGCCTGGTTTCTACCATGAGGCTTCTGGTCTCCTGAGCTCTGACCAGAATCTCCTCTACAAAAGAGCCTAAGCTGCTCCAGCTCTTTGCATCCAGGCAATGTGTCTAAACCTTTCCAAACTCTGCCCACAACCCATTTCCAAATGTGCTCATAAAAAATGGTCAGGTGTGACAGCAGTGACCCCACTCTTAGTACCAAATTCTGTCTTAGTTACTTTTTACTTATCGCTGAGACAAAATACCTAATGCCCAAAGTTGAGAAAGGAAAGGTTTATTTTTTAGAGTTTTTGGAGGTTTCAATCCATACTCAGTTGTTTCCAAGGCAGCATGGCATGGTGGGGCCACAGTTAATCACAGCTGCAAACAGCAAGACAGAAACCAGCAAGAGAGCAAGACACACCCTCTTTTTGCTATTACATTGTAAGCTGGCTCCACTCCTAGATAGGTGTAGCACCTCTACCATCAATCCAAGTGCTAGACAATGAACCAGTCACAAATGTACAGTGCAAGTGCATGAGGCCTGGTGGCCACTGACATAAACCATGACACCCTGAGACTAATTAACCTGTGAGAAGAAATTTCAAGGCAGCCTAATCCCAGCCTAATCCCAGTTACATCCCAGTTAAGACTGCGGTGTAACTATTGTGGGGGGCTCGTAACCAGATTTATTTTACAAAACAAGGGCAAAGAGCCTAATGGATAATTTAAAATGCTGTCAGTTTAACCAGAATGAAAACTGCAATAAAGCTGTGGAATATAAAGATAGAGCTGAGACTTCAATTGTTGAAAAGAAACCAAGAAATAAAAAAGCTGTCCAAGGGGCATCCCAGGAAGGAGTGGGTCTCCATCTTTGTAGTCTCAAAACTGCAAAAGTGAAACACTTTACTCAGAGGAGAAATATGCAAAGCATAATGCTCCAGAATGGCAATGGAGGCCACAGGAGGTTCCAAAATGGTGGCAGCTGCACCAGGTTCCACAATGGTGGTGACATAGAGAAGCTTTTCCTCACAATCAGGTTCACAGAGTCCCAAAACCCAGGCCCTCAATCCCTACAGCCAAGAGAGACAAAAATCTGGCTACTGCCCCAGCTGGCAGCAAACCTTGTAGTATCCACATCCACCAAAATCATGGTGCTGATTTTGGGTGCAAGGAAATTGCACTGTTTTATGGCTTCTTTCATGTTGAGCATCAGGTACTTTGTCTTAGCAACATTGAGTAAAGAGTAAGACCACATGTTAGGAAAATGATCTATACACACTAAAAACAAAATGTTTTCAAGTTACCTAGACTTATAGAAACAGAGTTCATATATTTTGAACCTGCTTTAATATATTAATTGAGCTCACAAGGAATACTATAAATTTGTGTAAGAAAAGAATCTCAAAGAGAGAAGCATAACCTGGTAGAAAGGTCATGATTGACCCACATGAAACAACAGACATGCTTTGTTGGATTTGCTTATTGTTAAAAATGTATAAACACTCAGCTAAACTTGTCCTTATTTCTATTCCTTACTCAAATCCCTTAAACCCAAAACTGCAAAAAAAAAATAATAATAATAATAAAACTGTAAACCCAAAGAGAGGTTACAAGAGGCATAATTGGACAGGAGATGTCAACACAATTTTAGAAAATAAAAACCAGATGGGGAAAAGCAGCTAATGTGAGTTTGTGGGATAATTTGAAATTTAAATGCTTTCAAAAATTCAGACTTATTCTTCTCAGACAAAACAGAATTGTGTGTGTATGTGTGTGTGTGTGTGTGATTTTGTAGTTTTTAAACTGATAATCAAAAGTATAAGGACTGGCCATTTTAGAGGATATAATATTATGTTTCAATATATGTATACATTATATAATGTTTAAATCTGGGCAAACATATCTATCTCTTGAAATATTTATCATAAGCAAGAAATACTTCAATTGTTAGAGAAAATTAGAATCTTGTTTCTCTACAGCATTAAACAAAAAATGAGTGAGATTCATGTCTAGATTAAAATTAGGAAAATAAGTTTTATCTGTAGTGTAAGCCTATACTAAAAAAAAATGTAGCATTGCCTTATAGGATTATAGGCTTCCAAAAGTATAGGATCTCAGAGTATACAGATTATATATAGTTTTTTTATTGCCAGGTAAAATGAGGCCACAATGTTAAACTTAAAGTGATATAGTAGCAGCATGTTTGTCTTTTTCTGATGACAATATTGATAAATGTATGAGTAAAAGTCTGTGTAGTTCCCTGTCTACTCACTCTCCAAGTCAACGCATCCAAAATAAATCTAAATAGAGATTATCAGTAGGATAAATGTTCATAAATTCTCACCTATATCATAACTACAGTGTTAGGAATAACCAATGGAAGTAGACAAGAAAACTGACCATTCACCATGATAAATGATAATATAATAAATATAAGTCATATATAATTTCTTTCTTTTCCCTAATCCTAGACTTTACCCACTCACTTTGAGGGCTATTATGGAATGTTGTTATAGAGAAAGTGAAACAGAACTGATGTATTATTGTAATTTTATATATCAATTAATCCATCATCTTTTTTATATGATGTGCACAGAAAAAACAGCAAACAGTCATATTTCTCAGATAAAATGAACACCTTCTTGGCATTCTTGAATTAAGGGCTATTTACTGTCTTATGAACTTAGAATGATATATTTTATCTTTGCCTAAATATTTAATATCATTTGGCAGAAAGTTTGTCTGCACTTTGCTTGTATCCAGAAACTTCCTGAGGTTGGGATTAAGACTGGTAGACTAATTAATCTTGCAGAAGAAAGTTTAAGGTACTAGTTTATTGAGGCAATGGTATGGCTACTTTTAGGGGCTTTTGAAAAATTTATGTTTGAGCCAAGAGCAAACATCCAGGCATAATTATCTAAAATGTGAGTTTTGGTTAGAAAGGAAGCTTCAGTAAAGCTGTGGGCTACTAAGAAAGAACAGAGGAGATCTCGATCACTGACAAGGAAGCGGCCAATGGAAAAAATGGCCTGAAGGCATCATAAGGCACAGCAGTACTCTTCCCTTTGCAGTCTCAAAATTGCAAAAATTAATGACTGCTTTAAGAAGAGTATCCTAGAGCACCATGTTCTAGAATGACTGTGGCCTAGGGAAGTTGCACCTTGGGATTTGGTACATACACACTGGAACCTTACATCCAAGCGAAAGTTCTGGCTATTGCTCCAATTGGCAGCCGATTTTTGCAACCATGTGGTGTTGTTGTAGGTCTTGCTCTGCTCCCATTTTTGCTATCCTCCTGTTTGGAACTCTTGGAATGCAAAATTTTATCTTATGGAATATAATGTTGGAAGTATTTGACTTTCTTTTCACTTGTACATGGGCTTGCAACTAACAGTTTGCCTTATACCTCAGAGGAGAATTTGGACTTGGACTTTTCAGTAGTGCTGAAGCTATTAGGACTTTGGCAACTCTTAGAGGTTGACTAAATATTTTTTACACAAAAAGATGCACATAAATTTTTGGGGTCCAGAGGCAGAATATTATGGCTTGAGTCTGGATGTCACTCCAAAGCCCCATGCTTTTTCAGAGGTGGCCAGATCTAGATTGTGTGATGCCAGGCTTTATTCATGGTCCAATGAATCAAGGGAAGAAGGGTTAAATGTGTCACTGCTATCATCCTAAGTAGTCTGGGTAAGATAAAAAAAAAAAAAAAAAGATTGAAAGATATGTGGTTGACTCTTGCTTGCTTTGTTACCTTTTGTCTGTCATTAACTGTTTCTTTTTGATGTGTGCCTTTTCATAATCTCTACCTACAATCCTGTTTTTTATGTGTAATGTTCTTTCTCACATTGGTTCATTTACCTGTGCACACTTTCAATGGAATTTTAACATGCTGGATAGTTGTATGAATCTTTTCAGTGGATTCCATTTCTTTCCTATGTTGGGCATTCATACTTTCCACCATTTTCCAAAGCCTCTCTCTTTTTGAAAAAATCTCTATTTGCACTAGAATAAATAATAATGTTTTCCATTGTTGTCACCATCTCTGCGTTAGTCAAGAAATTATTTTTTCATTGATACTTTTGTAGAGTCTCATTCATATGTGCTATTACTTCTACTGTTACCATGTCAGAGGACTCAGGTGGGTGGCTCTCACATTGTTCCAACCCGTTGCCCCCTAGGCTGCCTTTGGTGAGATGCAAAGCTGCAGTTGGATCTTGCCTAAGTCTATTCTCATTTTCTATTTTATTTTTTACTTAATTCCTAGGTTGATATCCATAAATTTCTTGTGGAAGATAGCTTTATTTCTATTATTTAGAACACTTAGGAAATGACTACTTCTCAGAGATTTCTTCTTGTCTTTTGATTTCTGAGACTGTTGCAGGATCCTACCTCTTTAAATTATTAAGGACAAGTTGATGCCAACTTGACCCAACTTCTAATTCTTTGGGACCAGCCTATACTATTATGAACCTTGTGCAATCTCAGTCATGACATACCAAGAACAACCAATTAAAACAATTGTGTCACATTGGCAAAAGTAATATAATCAGCAATAACAGTAACAGAAAGTACCACCTAGAAAATGACAAATTAACCATTTGTGTTAACCATTAACAGCTATGAAATATATGAACTATAACAAAATCTAAAATGAACCAGAAAATTGTGTATAGTAAATATGCCCCAATATGGGGAGAAAATTCAAAAGAGGTTAAAATAAAAAATAAATATATGAAAGAAGAGGAAGAAATTAGAAACAAATTTAGAGGACACAAGAGAATTCTGCCAACTTTGGGAAACTGGTAAAGAAGACATGGTGGAAATAGAGAAGGAAAAATAAAAGCAAGAATAGAACAGAATAGAACAGTACTAACAACAAACAAGGAGCATATGTAAATTCAAATAAAAACATGAATAAAAAATCAAAAATAACAAAGAAAAACAAAAACAAATGAATAAAATGGGGAAAAAATGCCCACTTCAGAGCATGGCTCTGCTCTCACTGGCAGTTAGAGTGGGCTGACGAAGCCCTCATCCATGTCAATTAATCCCACCAATCATAGATTTATGATAGAGTTGTGAAGAATCCCAGCAAGTCTGTGTCTTTAGTTCCAGTCTAGTTCAGATTCATTTTTCACTGTGAGACTGGAACCCAATTTGTTTAGTCTGCGACTCTCCATGCGCATCCCAGGGGGCTTGATCTCAGCTGCTTGATCTCCTGCTAACTTGAACTGAGTTCTCCCTCACCCTGACACTGAGAACTGATAGATGGAGCCAGCCTGCAGCTGCTCTGAGATCTGAGCTGAATTGACCCCTCTTCTGGATTTCTATGGTCCAAGTGCCCTTTCCTGGTGAATGTCTGAACCTAAATAACTTACCAGTCCTGGCCAGTCCACTAGATTCACTGCTCCATTTGTCAGTGGAGGCCTCTGGGGTAGGGATTAGACACTGTACATCTGCAGGGCCCAGGCACCCATTCCACACAATGAGTCAGGGCTCAGGAAAAAGCACTGCTTTTCACCTTCTTCTAAACTGAGATATTTCTCTTTTGTCTTGTTTCTTCAAAATAGCTATTCATATAATCACAGATAGTAAAATCAAACAACACATGATAAAACCATTCCAACTAATGAATGGAAACATTATAAGGCTTCAAAGCAATGTAATGGGGAATCATGATTACCATAAATTTTTATATACTCTTACTGTTTGTTACACTAGAGAGACTCTATTGTATTTATAAATGTGATTTTGATTTATTTCACTTATGAGTATGGTCTCAAGTTGCATCCATTTATTTATAAATATCTCAATGTGATCACTCATTATAGCTGAGTAGTAATCATTGTATAAAAAATCACAACTTTTTTTTATCTATTCCTCAGTTGATGGACACTTGGGTTGTTTCTAAGATCTGGCTATTACAAATTGTTCTGCTATAAACATGGGTACATATATATCACTATGGTATGATGTTTTCAGTTCTTCTGGGAATATGCTTAGAAGTGGAACAGATTGGTCAAATGGGACTTCCAATCCCAGCTTTTTGATGAATCTCCAGACTGACCTCCACAGGGGTGCACCGGTCTATACTCCCACCAACAGAGCAGGTAAATTCCTTTTTCTCCACAGCCTCTACAGCATTTGTTGTTGGTAGTTTTCTTGAACCTGGCCATTCTTTCTGGAGTGAGATGAAATCTCAGTGTTGTTTTAACATGCATTTCTCTAATGATTAATGATGATGAACATTTTGCAAGTATTTATTTGCCATTTGTATTTCTTCACCTAAGAATTGTGTATTCATCTCAGATGCCCATTTTTGGATTGGATCTTTGAAATTCGGGAGTCTGTTTTCAAAAAAAAAAAAATTCTTATATGTTTTAGACAGAAGTACTTTGTCTGAGGGACAGTTCACTAAGATTTTTTTCCGTTTGTGGATTTTCTTTTCACTATGCTGGAGATTTCTTTTGACACACAGAAACTTTTTAATAAGGCATGATCCCAGTTATTGATTCTGGGAATCATTTTCCATGCAGTTTGATTCCTGTTCCTAAATTCTCTACCTGCCTCTATGTCTTCAAGATTTTTACCTAATTTGTCGTCTGGCAGGTTTCTGTTTTAAGGTTTAGATCTTCAATCCATTTAGATTTTAGTTTAGTACATGGTGATAGGCATGGGTCTAGTTTTAGTTTTCAGCATATGGAGAACCAGTTTTTCCAGCACTATTTATTAAAGAATGTGTCATTCTTCCAGTGAACATGTTTGGCCCATTTATCAAAGATAAGGTGATTGAGTGTGTTTGTAGTTGAGGCTGTATCTTCTAATCTATTCCATTAATCTTCAGATATGTTTTTATTCCAGTACCATGTTGATTTTATTATAGTTGCTTTGTAGAATAACTTCAAGTCAGGGATTGTGATGCCTCCTGCTTTACCTTTGCTGCTTAGAATTGTCTTTGCTATTCTAGGTCTTTTCTGGTTCCAGGTGAATTTTAGGAGTCATATCTCTAGATCTATGAGGTATGTTGATGGTATTTTCATTGGGATTGCATTGAATCTGTAGAACAGTTTTGGGAGAATGGTCATTTTTGCAGTATTTGTTCTTCATATCCATGAGAAAGGGGTGTCTTTCAATTTTCTAAAATCTTCTTGGATTTATTTTTAAGACTATCATAATTTTCCCTGTATAGGTAACTTACTTCTTTCATGAGATTAATTCCTAAGTATTTTTTTTTTGGGGGGGATGCTAATATGAAGGGTGTGACTTCTCTTATTTCTCTCTCTGTGATTTTGTTGTTAGTGTATAGGAATGCTATTGATTTTTGAGTATTGATTTTGTATCCAGCTACATTGTTGAATTTATTTATTATATCTATGAGCCTTTCAATGGAGTATTTGGGTCTTCTATGTAGAGTATCATATCATCTGTAAATAATGATGTTTTAACTTCCTTTTTTCCTATCTTTACCCCTTTTATTTCTGTCTCTTGTCTAATTGCTCTGGATAATATTTACAGTAGTATGTTGAAAAGGAGGAGTGATAAGAGACATCTTTGTCTTCTGCCTGATTTTAAGGTAAAGGCCTTCAGTTTTGGGCCATTTAATATGATGCTGGCTATTGGTTTGTTATAGATGGCCTTTATCACATTGAGGTAAAGACTATATATTGCAATTTTCTGTAAGGTTTTTTTTTTTTATCATGAATGAAAGTTGGACCTTATCAAAAGCTTTTTCTGTGTTTGATAGAAATGGTCTTGTGATTCCTACTTTTGGCTTTATTGATATGGTGGGTTACATTAAATGATTTATAAATGTTGAAACATCCCTGCATGCCTGGGATAAATTCCACTTGGTCGTGGTGCATAATCTTCTTGATGAATTGCTGCATTGTTTGCCAATATTTTATTGAGGATTTTTGCATCTGTGTACTTTAGGGAGATTGGTCTGTATTTCTCATTTTTAGTTGGAATTTTCCCAGGTGTTGTTACTAGACTACTGTTTGCTTCCAGAATCTCTTCCCTTTCAATTTCATTGAAGAGTTTCAGGAGTGTTGGCATTAAGTCTTCTTTGTGTTTCTTGTAGAATTCCACAAGGAATCTGGGTCTGGGCTCTTCTTTGTAGTAAAGGACTTAATTATATTTTCAATTTTGTTAATAGAAATTGGTTTTTTTCAGTTTTACATCTTCTTGACTCAGTTTTGCTAGTTCATATGTTTCTAGGAATCTGTCCATTTCTTCTGGGTTATCGAACCTATGAGAGTAGAGGTTTTTGAAATAGGTTTTGATGATCTTCTGTATTTCCACAGAATCTGTAGTGATTTTGCCTTTTTCAATCCTTACTGCATGAATTTGAGCTTTTTCTTTCCTTTTTATAATAAGGTTGGCTAGGGGCTTATCAATTTTATTTACTCTTTCAAAAAATAGCTCTTTTATTCATTGATTTTTTGGATTGTTTTCCTAGTCTTTATTGCATTAATTTCTGCTCTGTTTCTATAATTTCTTTCCTTCTTTTGGCTTTGGGCTTGACTTGATCTTCTTTTTCTAGATGTTTGAGGTGTAGCATCAGGTTGTTTATTTGTATTCAATCTGTTTTCCTGATGTGGAAACTCAGCGCAATAAATTTTCCTCTAAGGATTGCTTTCATTGCATCCCCCAGATTCCAGTAAGTTGTATTTGTATTTTTGTTCTCTTGTAGGTATTGTTTACTTTATTCTTGATTTTCTTCTGTTACCCTCTGGTTACCCAAGAGTGTATTATTCAATTTCCATGTGCTTGTGGAGTTTTTGCAGTTTCTTGTATCATTAATTTCTATTTTCATGGAGCTATAATCTGATAACATGCATGGGATAATTTTAAATCTTTTGCATTTACTTCATTATGTTCTGTGGGCTAGTATATGGTCTATTTTAGAGAATGTCCCATGTACTGCTGAGAAGAATGCATATTCAGATATTTTTGGGTGGAACACTATGTATATTTCTATCATTCCATTTTTTCACAGGTGTGATTCAGTTCTGTTATTTCTTTGCTGATTTTCTGTCTGGTTGATCTGTCCCTTAGTGTCAATGTTGTATTCAGACTTCCTGCTACAATTGTGTTATTGCTTACTTGATTTTTAATTTCTATTAATACTTGCTTTGTATAACTAGGTTATCTGGAATTTGGTGCATGTAAATTTAAGATTGTTATCTCTTCCTTTGAAGTTTTCCCCTAACCAGTATGTAGTGACCTTCTTTGTCTCTATGGATCATTGTCCATTTTAAGTTCACATTGTTTGCAAACAGAATAGTTACCATTGCTTTTTTGTTTGTTTGTTTCTGTTTCATGAAGTATGTTCTCCATCCTTTAAGTTTCAGTATGAGTTCTCTTTTGAGTGAGATGGGTTTCTTGTAGTTAGAATATGGTTGGATGTTTCTTGATCTGTTCTGAAAGTCTGTTTCTTTTAATTGGTGACATGAGACCATTTAAATTAATGGCTATAGTGGTTATATATTGTTGACATGTTATCTTTCTACTGTTGTGTCCTTATCTTTCCATTCTGTTTAATTGTCTGCCTTGTTGTGTGTGTGTGTGTCTGTGTGTGTGTGTGTGTGTGTGTGTGTGTGTGTGTGTGTGTGTTTCCTATGTGTATCTAAACTGACTTTCAGTAATCTTTGCAGGTTTGGCTTGCTGATCATGAAGTTCTTCAGCTATTCTTTGTCATTCAGTACCTTATTTCTCCATACATTTTGAAGGACAGTTTTGTAAGGTATATGAGTCTAGGTTGGAAATCATTTTCCTTTAGTGTCTGAAATACTTCACTCCAAGCTCCTCTTGACTTCATTCTTTGTGTTGAGAAGTCTGCTGTGATTCTGATAGGTTTTCCTTTATAGGTGATCTGTCTTTCGTCTCTAATAGGTTTTAATAATCTATTCTTATGTTGGATTTCTGGGATGGTGATTTTTGTATGTCTGGGTGTAGCTTTATTTTGGTTATGGCTATTTGGAGTTCTATATGCTTCACTGATCCTAATGTCAGTTTCCATTATTATGTTTGGGAAATTTTTTAGCTATTTCTGCTGTAAATAGCTTCTTGATACCATTTGTTTTGCCCCCTTCTTTTTCATTTATCCCTATCAAACTTATGTTCTTTTTCTTTGCATCACCTTGCAGCTGTTGAATTTTTATTTCCTGATGCCTTGGTATTTTTAAAAGATCTTTCCTTTGATGTTCACTAGCTACAATCTTGTCTGCAAAATCTGAAATTCTATCCTCACTTTCGTTGAGGCAGTTTTGACAACTTTCAATGGAATTTTGATTTCCTGTATATCTTTTTGAATCTGCTTCCTGTATTCTGTTTGTTTCTTATATTGTTCATCCAAGGATTCTATCTTTTTGTCTTGTTTCTCTAAATTTTTAACTGTGTCTTCCGTAGATGTATTCAGCATCTCTTTCATTACTTTTATCATTTGTTCTTTTACCTGGGAGATTATTTCTAGTTTGAATTCCTTTAAAGATTCCTGAAGTTGCTTCCTTATTTCCATTGCTACTATTTAAGGTATTTCTGGTGTATGGCATACATTATCTTCTATGTACGTGGCTCCTAGGCCTTCTTGGGATGGGCTGGAGTTTTAATACTGCATTTTGGTCTTTCATTTTATCAATTTCCTATATTTTTGTGTTTCATGTATTGTTTTAAAGCTTCCCCTGGGCGTGTTGGAAATCATGTCCTATCTGCTGGGCTCCTAGCATTGAATGGAGGTTTCTAAGCATTGTTCAGTCAGGCCCACAGGACCTCCTGTGCCACCTCCAATGTCCCAGGAATCTGGGTGGGCACCTAACCACAGTGGATGATCATCCAAACCACTCCCTGTGCTAGGACCAAGGCACTGGAACTCACTTCCCCTGCCCTCAACTCCCCTGACTGACAAAGGTTGCTGGGTATAATCTAGTTGGGCACAAAACCTCCCAAGCCCAGTCTAGTGTGACTGAAAGCTGGGTGGGTCTTTGACCCCTGGGAGTGATGATCTTAAACTCTCCTAGGGCTAGGGATGGTGTGCAGGAACTCACCTCTCTGGCAGCCCAGTTCCCCAGATTCAATTATATTAAATCTTATATAATTTAAAATTAAGTACCATATACATGGGTCTTTCAAAATGGTTGTTTATAAATTCCCCTGGGAATCCAGATGACACATTATATTAAAATATAAAGGTTAAAAATCATGTTCTGCAAGTAGAAGCAATTACTCAATCACTTTTTCACATCTATATCTTATAATCTGGGCAACTATTTTGAAGATAACAATAGGCAATATATTAACTGTTGTTAATCTCCTATTATCCTGTTTTGAATTCTTGAATCATTATAATTTTTTCTTGATAAATTAAGAGTTCCTATGAATTTAAATGTTTAGCTAATATGTATCTATTTTTAAATATTTGCATTTCATACTGTATAATAGCTCCCTTATTTTATGTATATGAAGTTTCTTTTAGCATTGGAAAATTTTTTCTAGGTATATATTATACTGACAAGTATACATGATTTCAGTGTAAGTGATCAATGAAATTTTGGGTGAATAAGTGATTGAATCACTCTATTCTAAATGTCTGTAGTTCAGTTACCATGATTTATACAAAGAATTCTTCTAAACTTCCCTGTCCTCCAGAGGTGGGGCTTTTGGAAGGCATTTGCATCAAGGAGCACTGTACGTGACTGGGGGTAGTGAGAGGCCAGGCACTGAGGCCATGACCTGTAATGGTACATCCCCCTTCCTGGCTGGGTCTTCTCAGCCATGGATAAGCAGTACGCTCGAACAGGCCATCTCTCCCTTGGAGTCAGCTGACCATACACTGAAAACATGAGCAAAATAAACATGGCTTCTTTTAAACTGTGGGTGTCAGTTATTGTGTCTCTGCAATGAGAAGAGTAACCAAAACCTTTACTTTGTCTATAAATCTGAAGATATAAATATCTGCATGTGGCAGGTTGCTCAAAATCATTAATTAAATTTAATAGATTTTGAAGATTTTACAGCCAATAACTCACATACACTTTGACATACTTTGAAACCTGATCTTAAACCCAAACAGACTATGGATAATGTTAATAAGTAGAAATCCAAGAAAGTACTTGTTTAAGGAAGCATATATATGCATCATAATAGCTAATTGTGTATGGCATTTTATATAAATTTATATGACATTTAGTTTTAAGATTATCTGTTAGAAATAGTGAAAACTGCATAATTCATTAAATATTGATGTATAATGAATACAAAACTTGTATATCAGGTTCTAAAATGGCAGATAATCAGTCTAGCCTAATGCAAAGTAATACAACATCTTCTACATAATAACATTTTCTGGATACATGTTTTTTGAACACTTTAAAACACTTTATAATATTTTTCTGTATATTCAATATATGAGAAAATAAAAGGCCTTCTCTGCAGTATATGTTGGTATATAAATCATTCTCTTAGGAAAAACATACAAATTCTGATGGAACCTAGCATACTTAAACACAATTTGTAATGTAGATCTAAAATAATGAATATTTCACAGTTTAGCTATAAATTTTTGTTCAAAGTTATTCATGATGATGGTATGGTATTGTGTACCCATTGGTTTCTATATAAGTGATATTAAATAACATAATTCAAATTGATACAGATTACTTAATCAATGCAGAATATAACATTCCTTTCCTTCTTTAGGATTTAATTCACATGTACTAGAAAAAAAGACTATTAAAAAGTAATATCATTAAAGGAAATTTCCTGTTTTTAATAGTTTGTGGTGTAACTCTTCTCTCTCCTTTCAACAAAACTTTTAGTAGTCAAGGTCCCCATGGAGAAGTTTTACATTAACTCACATGATCGGGGCATGGAGAGTTCCAGACTGGCTTTCTGGGCACTAGAGTGGAAGATTTAGGCATAGTTGCTCAGTTAGCGGAGCTGGAACCTCAGAACAAAGAGTACCTATATGTCCTAAAGCCTCCCTGATGAGTCACTGGTGTGAGTGCAGGTTCAAAAACTGAAGAAGCTGGAGTTTGCTGTTCACAGGTGGTGGCATCAGCAAAAAATGCGCCTACTTAGGAAAAGTTGACATTACCTGGCTGAATTTCTCTCCCTATTTATTTGTTTTCTGTTCAGGACCTCAGCTTATTAGATGGTGTCCTTCACATTCTGGGCAGTTTTTCCTTCCTCAGTATACTGACATACATGTTAATATTTTCTAGAAAAATAATCTCTGGTACACCTAGAAGTGCACTTTACTTTTCTAGGTAATTCGTGATCTAGTGAAGCAGACAATGATTACATTGCAAAGTTTTCCAATGATTAGAAGCAAAAGCCTTAAACTAAGATATAGTTTAATTAACATATCTTAAACTATTAATAAAAAATTCAACCTTAAGTGATTAAAAGAGTGAATTTAAATTGGCATGATAAAGCATTAAGCTGTGATTGGAATTTTCTAAAAGTTTTCATAATAAAACAATTTTATGCATCAATCACAAATTCAATGCAATGCTGAAAGTAATTTCAATTCACTTTTATAATGTAAAAAAAATAGTACAGTGTAATGCACTCTTAAAGTTCCATCATTACTTTCAGCCTAATAAATGTTAAGAATTTTCTTGAAAATGTTTCCAGTCTTTTACAGAAACAGATAAGAAAGCTACAAATGTTTCAAAAAAGTTATCATATTTTTGTTGTTGAATTATTAAACTTTTTTACCTGAAATCCTGTTGCTTAATTTGTTCATGAAAATATAAATTTAACTTTTCTGCATGCATATTTTTCTTCTAATTTCATACTTAAAATATGATACATAGTATATAATGATTAAAATAAATTAACCTCTGTATCTTATAGAATTATTGAAAAATACATAAAAATAAATGGGACATGGAAGAAAGTTAATTGATTAAAATGAGTTGTCAAAGAAATACATGAAAAACAATTCAGTTACACATTTGACCAGCCAATGGAAAATCTATGCCAATGTCAATCAGGAAATTTCTTGTTATATGAAAATTACAGAGTGTCCATTAAAAGAACATATGAATGAGATTGGAGAAGATTATTAGCTGAAACTGAGACAAACATTCTCATTAAGAGGGTGAACTTGAAGACTTGCACTGTCCTCCTAACTATGGCACTGGCTCCATGATCTGCTTTCATTTGTTTCCTTAACTGGAAGAAAAACAGGAAATTGCAATTTTATCCTGAAAATAAGGTTTCTAATGGCACAATTTAAAGGAACCTGTAAAGTTTATGCTATTAAGTCAGATAAAATTTGCTTCATGGAACTGAGATCAGGGAAAGTTATCTCTTTAATGTACCTAATTTTCAGGATTAATAAAACTAGCACATGACACAGTTTTCAAAATGTTTTTATACCATGTACGTATGTATTGTATTAATTAACTTTTGGTGACTATTAATATCATAGATTTAACACTTCAATTTCATGTGTGTTGATCTATTTGATTTAAAAACTATTTTTGGAAGAAAATAGTAGCTGCTCATTCACTATCAAATCTTTTTTTTTTTTTTCTCATTAGCAAAATCACATTTTGGAGTGCTTAGTTAAGTGCTTAGTGGTAAGTCCAGTGGCAATCATGTACAAAACTACATGGAAAAGTCTCTGTTATTGGTCCAATAGAAAGTTTTTAAAGGAATTATCTTAGCTTTTAAAAAAAGTACTCTAGTATTATGAGAAAAAGACCATAAGGGCTTATATATCCCCATTCTGATTTTATTGAGCACTCAAACCACTATCAACAACTGTTTCAGACTTTAAATATATTTATCTAAAACACTGTGTATTTTGTTTCACACAGGTATTTTTATTAACTTACTTGTAGTTGATTACAATGTCCAGTTACATAATTTACCTCATGAGACAATAAGAGCCATGCCCTTAATATTTGTAATTAGTAAAAACATTATTTTTTAAAGTTTAACTTTGTCTCATTTTTACATAGCAATAATCCTTATCTAAAAAATTATTATTTCAGAGAAGTATGAACAGTGCTTTTCACTTTCAGGAAAAGACTGTAAACTGTCTTTCATAAAATTATACTGAATGAACATTGTGATATTTGTGCTGGGAGAAAAATACAATGAACTGTATCATTCCTGTTCATGTTTTCAGATATTAAAGGTCTGGGAGTGAATAAACCTCTATTATATAATAAATTGCAAGCAATAACAATTAATTTGAAAGGGAAATGCAGATAGTTCCACTGGGATCTAGTGTCCTGCCATGAGGGCACAGAATTAATAGATACATCTTTCCTCAAATTTCACTGCTGCTGAGAATAATAGCCAATGCTACATTACCTTCCCATTAGAGTTAGCAACCTCTAGGGAGACTGTGAAGGCAAAGAGCATTGCACAAAATTGCTATTTGATAAGGGTTATTGGTGAATATAGCCAGTTTCTTCTCTGTGATTTTCATGGGAGAATTTAAAAAATGTTTGGGCTACTTGTTTGCTCTTGAAAGACTGAACTGAAGTTTCTTTTATGGATACTTTAGAAACTCATACTGCTCTATGGTACAGGCTACATTTTACAATTTAAGGAACAAAAAGACCAAGATGTAAAATCAGCTTTGCCCAGGGAAAGATTACCTATTGTATAGGTTCATTACTTGAGTGAATAACAGCAAAGAATTCAACTTCTGTGTTAAAATTGATAAGCTAGCCTATTTTTTTGAAAACTCACATGGAAAAGATATATATATATATATATATATATATATATATATATATATATAACTAATAGCATTTTTGTTGCAGAATTCAGTTACACAAAGAGCTAGGGTTTTTGCTCAGTCACTCAAGTGACTTTTTGGCAAACGTGAGGTCATGAGTTTGATCCCTGGTGCGCACATACACACACACACACACACACACATGCACGCACAAAAAAAAAAAAAAAAAAAAAAAAAAACTACAACAACAAAAAGAATTATACAAATATTGGGTCCTGACCTAGATCTCCAATCTTCCAAATGAATGTATGGCAGAGGTTAAATAAAAAGAGACAAATTGTATGATTTTGTAGGGCTCCAGCAGGGGTCAAAATCCTTTAATTAAGCTTGCAACTGTGAGGGCTAACACAAAGGCTTCTCTGTACCTCCCACTTTGTTTCTGAGGTCCAACAACAAATGGTGGGGAAACTGAGGAAAGTGCAGGCAATGAGCAGGACTTTGGGAGTCACTTCAAGGACATCTTCAAGTCATGAATCAAGTCAATTCAATAGCACTGTCTTATCATGAAGACATGGTAGAAGTGAGACTGCAGGAGTAATATTTGCAGCTGCAGTCTCTGCCTTATTAATTGGGATTGGAGCCAAGTATCCACAATTGTGGCCTTATCTTGCCCTTTGAGGTATCTCTGGCCTCACAGGCCACTACAGGCCTCAACCAGGACCAGTGATTTATAGAGGTTCACTTACTCTGAATCAACTCCTGTCACCAGGCAAGGGGCCTAGGTCTAGGATAAATTCACAGATAAACACAGAAAGCCAATTAGTAAAATTTAAATCCTGCTCAAAGCTGCTTTGTAGTGGTCTCCAACACCCAAATACACTGCCATATGACCACATAGTTAATGATACTTTTAGATAGTACATATGTTATTAAAAAAATAAAAGTGATTAAAGACATTACTGTAAATCATCGACTGCGATCTCCTAGTTTCTAGATTGAATATAGAAAACTCAAATACAATATTTTCTAAGAACTGTTGTTTCTATTAATAAATGTTTTATAACTGCTAATATGAGAAGCCTATATATTAACTGAAACTTCATTCTTGAATTCTGTAACATCACTCTTAGAAGTTTCAGGATATGCTTTATATAACAAAATAGCTATTTCTAAGTCTAAAGTATAACACATCTCATCATACTTTCTATTCATAAAAAGTGCTATTTCAAAGCATTCTTTATTCATGATGAAGTGGAAATCTAGAATTACACAGTTATATTTTTCATAGTCCTTGTAGAATAAACACAACTGCTCTATTTCTATTGAGCTCCCCAAAGATTGGATATAAAATTAGCTCTTTTTGTGCATAAAGATATTGTTTAATTTACTGGACCAGTACTTATTAAGTAGGCAGTAAAATACTGCTTATGCAAAAGTTTACTGTCTCTGGAAACAGCATCATTTGCTACAATTATATTACCAGGATAGTGTTAAGGAAGTTACTAGTTCAGCACTCTAGTACCTGTTCTTAGAGAGCAGAAGCAACTTTCAAAGGTAACACACTGATGACTGGGGGTGAATGTAGTTATTTAAGGGAACATGAACCTTTGAAGGACAACTTGATGGGGCTTTTGAACTTTGAGACACTTTAGTAAGTAGATACTGAGGTTTCTTGTTTACATGAAACCTTTAAAACATGGTCATTTTGAGGTTCACACAGTGCTTTTTAGCCATCTTTAGATTTTCTAGCAATTAAAATGCAAAATTTTTTCACTCTCTTAAGTATTAATAACATTAGCAGCATGTTGCCATGTGTGATTTAATAATAGAACAGAATTATTAAATCACTGATAGTATAGTGCAGGTTTTGAAGTAACTAAAATGAAAATCTAAAATAGAGCTTTGAGTGGTCCTTCATTTTTATGACTTTACATCTTTCCTGCTGAGTTGTGTAAAAATAATTGTTTTCTATACTTACAAATTATTTTGAGCCCTGGGCTCAAATGGGTACAAACATCTTTAGAGTGTGAACTAATCAGCAAGACCAGCAATGTAGAAGCATCTGAAGCAGCAGCGAGGAGCCAGCAGTTGGGCTCTGGGGAACCCCACCAATGGAAAAGCACTCCCAGCCTCCTCATCAGAGGCCAAATCATGCTCCTTATCCAGCACACTTCTGGATTTTAACATGGAGGGTATCATAGAACTGAACTACTTTTATTCTTCCTTGTTTGTCTGATTTACTATCCCATTCCTGTCTGGTTTGATGTCACCTTGCTTTGTTTTGTATTTTGTGGTTATTTTTGTTTTGGGGCTTTTTTCCTGCTCTTTTTCTCTGGTTTCCTTTTTCTTTCTTTTCTTTTTAAATACTGTTTAGGCTTTTTTTCACTGTTTAGGCTTCTTACTTTTCTTTTTTGTTTTCTTCTATTTTCCTCTTTCTTTCCTCAACTACTTCTTGAATTTAAACTTTAAGTGACTAAACATTGTCTCTTCTCTTCTTTCATATTCTATTTCATTCTTCCCTCCTGTGTCCTCCAGTTTCTCTAAATGCAGGTGTTTATCTTTTGACCTCTCACACTGACCTAGTAATATAATTGACCTAGTTTATCACTTTCCCCCATCTCCTACCCATTTTAACTCCCCCCAACCTCTGCAGCAGAGAAAATCACTCCACTAAGAAGAAAATTATTGCATACAAGTACATGGTATATATTTGGTCTTGTTATGTAACTTTAGAGTTTGCCCCTGTCATTGGAGGTAGCATGATAATGGTTGCCATAGTTTGTCAGTAGCTAAACTGTTGATATCACTAAGTGTAAATAATTTAGCTAAGATATCATACATGTTATATAACTTTTTCTCCCTTGTGATAACACAATAATTGTATGGGATCATAATGGACACCATAGCCCACTATCAAAGAATCAGGTGCTGAGGCAAATAGTAATTTTTTTTTTTTTTTTTTAGAAAACAGGAAACAAACTTTTATGAGACAACAAATAAGAAAGGGATGCAGAGATGGAAAGAGGAGGGAGGATAGGAAAAGGGAAGTGAATGAACTGAGATGTGTTAGATACGTGTTCCCCACCCAGGCAATGATTGTAGTCATTATATGCTGCAAACACAGACAAATAGAAATACAATGTGTTTTAAGGTGGGGGCTAAAGACTCTAGATCCAGCAACAAAATTACCTGGGTTCAAGTCCCAAGTCCACCTCTCACACTGTGATCTCATGTAAGATGCAAATTCCATGCCTTAGTTTCCCTGTCTATCAGATCAAGGTTGTATTTATCTCACAGAATTTCAACAGGGGTCATAAACACAGGTTTGTTTTTTTTTTTTTTTTTTTTTTTTTTGAGACAGGATCTCTCTATGCATCCTTGGACTCTGTAGCCTAGGACTCTCTATGAAGCCTGGGCTGGATTTGAACTCATGGCGATCCTTCTGCCTCAGCCTCCAGAGTGTTGGGATTATAGGCCATAAACCCCGATTTATACATCCAATTTCCAATTTTAAAAAGTTTGTCTTAATTTAATTTACTTGTTTTTCATGTTTTTGAAAAGGGCCTTGCTATGTAAGGCCTTGACTTTGCTATGTCGTTATAAAACTCAGGTTGGCCTCGAACTCATGATCTTCCTGCCTCAGTCACTCAACGCTGGGATTACAGCTGTGTACCTCTTTTTTTTTTTTTTTTTATTTAAGAGGAAAAAGAGAAAATCACAAAACAAAACAAAGCGGTGTAAGGGTACACGTAATACAGAACTACAAAAAAAAAAAAAAAAAAAACATAACAGTAAGAAATCACCTGTTAGTAGATTACATATTATCATCTTACATATTATCATCACAGTATCAAAGAATACAAGGTGGACATTCAAACAGGGAGACTGCAAACAGCTGTGTTCAGTGATCCAAAAACACTGATATAGTCAGCTATTTAACACCCCTAAACACACTTGCTGTTGTATCCGTTAGAGCTCTTTTTCTTTTTTTTTTTCCCTCTCTTTTTTACAACAAAATTTACACATTTTGGATTTTATTACTCCTTAGTGCTAATTACTTTTTTTTGGGGGGGGGGGAGATTATACAGTCCAATATGGCAAAACAAAGCTGTCAGTCAACACCAAGGATAGACATAGCACATGGTGTAGAACAGAGTACAAGGTTATCAACAATGGTTATCAACGTTGTCCCTTGTTTCCTTAAAAAGAATTGTCTATCTCATTAGATATTATAAAGTTGGACAAAACAGTAGAGAACAAGACCAATAAAACTTAGGCATTGTAAACATTACAGGACTTCCAAAGAAGACAATAGTCAAACCAGAATGGGTATCTTAGTGAATCTTATTGCCTTCAAAGTAGTTGCCTATGTCTTCAAACTTGATACTATCATATAGAATGGAACAGAGTCTAATCAGTCAAAACAAGATTGTGGGAGTACTACAGGACTTCAAAACAAGTTAATAGGAAATCATAAAGAGTTACTATTTATATATCCTAATTTTTTAATTTTTTTCTTTAATTAAGACAAACATAAGAAATGACTAAATAATTTTTTTAAAACAATAAGGGGGAGATTGAGATAAAACAGGACATAACAATATAACAATAGAGGTCAAAGCATGACTGTTTCAGCAACCTAGTACTTCACCACCATATAACCCGACTTAATAGTAGTTACCATAGTGTCTGTCTTTTTCCTTGAAATATTTGGATAAAACTTCATATACTCTAGCTTCAAATATTTTCATATCAAGAAGCCCAGAATAAAGCCTTTCTAATTAATGAGTGAAAACTTTATAAGGCTTCAAGGCCACCTAATGGGGAATCATGATTACCACTTATTTTTATATATTTGAATCATTACTTACATTAAGGAAACTATTCGGTATTCACACATGCGAGATTGATTTATTTCACTTATGAGTATGGTCTCAAGCTGCGCCAATTTATTGATAAATATCTCAATGTGATCCTTCTTTATAGCTGAATAATACTCCATTGTATAGAAATACCACAACTTTTTTATCCATTCCTCAGTTGATGGACACTTGGGTTGTTTCCAAGATCTGGCGATTACAAATTGTGCTGCTATAAACATAGGTTGCACATATATCACTGTGGTATGATGCTTTCAGTTCTTCTGGGAATATGCCTCGAAGTAGAATAGCTGGAATAAATGGGATTTCCAGTCCCAACTTTTTGAGAAATCTCCAGACAGATCTCCACAAAGACTGTACCAGTCTACACTCCCACCAGCAGTGCAGGAGAGTTCCTTTTTCCCCACAGCCTCTCCAGCATTTGTTGTCGGTTTTCTTGATCCTGGCCATTCTTTCAGGAGTGAGATGGTATCTCAGTGTGGTTTTAATTTGCATTTCTCTAATGACCAATGATGATGAGCATGTTTTCATGTATTTATTTGCCATTTGCATTTCTTCATCTGAGAATTGCGTATTCATATCAGATGCCCATTTTTGGATTGGATCTTTGAATTTTGGAGGTCTGAGTTTCTTTAATTCTTTATATGTTTTAGACAAGAGGCCCTTGTCTGAGAGAGAGTTCACTAAAAACTTTTCCCAGTTTGTTGGTTTTCTTTTCACTATGCTGGAGATTTCTTTTGACATGCAGAAACTTTTTAATAAGAAGTGGTCCCAGTTATTGATTCTGGGAAGAATTTCCCATGCGGTTTGAGTCCTGTTCATGAATTCTTTACCTACTCCTATGTCTCCAAGATTTCTATCTAATTTGTCTTCCAATAGATTTAGTGTTTCTGTTTTAATATTCAGATCTTTGACCCATTTAGATTTTAATTTAGTACATGGTGATAGACATGGGTCTAGCTTTAGTTTTTGGCAAATGGAGAGCCAGTTTTTCCAGCACCATTTATTAAAGAGACTGTCGTTCTTCCAGTGAACCTGCTTGGCTCCTTTATCAAAGATAAGGTGGTTGAGTGTGTTTGTAGTTGTGGTTGTATCTTCTAATCTATTCCACTGATCTTAGGCTCTGTTTTGATTCCAATACCATGTTGATTTTACTACTGTTGCTTTGTAGTATAACTTCAAGTCAGGGATTGTGATGCCTCCTGCTTTGTCTTTGCTGCTTAGAATTGCCTTTGCGATTCTAGGTCTCTTCTGGTTCCAGATGAAATTTAGGAGTGATTTCTCTAGATCTATAAGGTATATTGATGGTATTTCTATTGGGATTGCATTGAATCTGTATAACAGTTTTGGGAGAATGGCCATTTTCACAATGTTTGTTCTTCCTATCCATGAGCAAGGGATATCTTTCCATTTTCTGAGATCATCTTCAATTTCTTTTTACAGGGTATTCTAATTTTCACTGTATAAGTCTTTCACTTCTTTCGTAAGAGTAATTCCTAAATATTTCATTTTTTTGCTTGCTAATGTGAATAGTCCAGTTTCTCTTATTTCTCTCTCTGTAATTTTGTTGTTCGTGTATAGGAATGCTATTGATAACTGAGTATTGATTTTGTATCCAGCCACATTACTGAATTTATTTATTGTATCTAAGAGTATTTTAATGGAGTTTAGGGGGTCTTCTATGTAGAGTATCATGTCATCTGCAAACAATGATAATTTAACTTCTTCTTTTCCTATCTGTACCCCTTTTATTTCTCTTTCTTGCCTAATTGCTCTGGCTAGTACTTCTAGTACTATATTAAATAGGAGTGGTGATAAAGGACATCCTTGTCTTGTGCCCAATTTTAAAGTAAAGGCTTTCAAAGTTTGGCTGTTGGTTTGTCATAAATGGCCTTTATTATATTAAGGTAAAGACCATTTATTCCAATTTTCTGTAAATTTCTTATCATGAATAAGTGTTGGACCTTATTGAAGGCTTTTTCTGCTTCTATAGAAATGATCATGTGATTCTTATTTTTGGCTTTATTGATATGGTGGATTGCATTTATTGATTTGCGTATGTTGAACCATCCTTGCATTCCTGGGATGAATCCCACTTGGTCATGGTGTATGATCTTCTTGATGATTTGCTGGATCCTATTTGCCAATATTTTATTGAGGATTTTTGCATCTCTGTTCATTAGGGAGATCGGTCTATAGTTCTCTTTTTAGTTGGGTCTTTCTCAGGTTTTGGTACTAGAGTAATATTTGCTTCCAGGAATGACTTAGGAAGGATTGCTTCCCTTTCAATTTCATTGAATAGTTTGAGGAGTGTCGGCATTAGGTCTTCTTTATATTTCTTGTAGAATTCTGCAGTGAATCCATCTGGGCCTGGGCTCTTCTTGGTGGGTAAGGACTTAATTACATTTTCAATTTCATTAGCAGAGATTGGGTTATTCAACAGTTTTATATCCTCTTGATCTAGCTTTGGTACTTCATATGCTTCTAAGAATCTGTCTATTTCTTCTGTGTTATCAAACTTTTGAGAGTAGAGGTTTGCGAAATAGGTGTTGATGATCCTCTGTATTTCTATTGGGTCTGTAGTGATTTCTCCTTTTTCATTTCTTATTGCATGAATTTGAGCTTTTTCTTCCCTTTTTTAATAAGGTTGGCTAGGGGCTTATCGATTTTATTTATTCTTTCAAAGAACCAACTCTTTGATTCGTTGATTCTTTAGATTGTTTTCTTAGTCTCTATTGCATTGATTTCTGCTCTGATTTTTATAATTTCCTCTCTTCTTTTGGCTTTGGGCTTGACTTGCTCTTCTTTTTCTAGCTGTTTGAGGTGTAGCATCAAGTTATTTATTTGTATTCGTTCTGTTTTCCTGATGTGGGAACTCAGTGCAATAAATTTTCCTCTCAGAATGGCTTTCATTGCATCCCACAGATTCCAGTAAGTTGTATCTGCATTTTCATTTTCTTTTAGGTATTGTTTAATTTCTTCTTTAATTTCTTCTGTGACCCACTGATTACTCAAGAGTGTGTTATTCAGTTTCCATGTGTTTGCGGAATTTTTGCAGTATCTTTTATCATTAATTTCTAATTTCAGAGCGCTATGATCCGATAGTATGCAAGGGATGATTTCAACTCTTTTGCATTTGCTTAAATATGTTCTGTGAGCTAATATATGGTCTATTTTAGAAAACGATCCATGTACTGCTGAGAAGAATGTGTATTTTGATGTTGTTGGGTGGAACATTCAGTATATGTCTATCAAACCCATTTGTTCACAGGTGTGATTCAGTTCTGTTATTTCTTTGCTCATTTTCTGTCTGGTTGATCTGTCCCTTGGTGTCAGTGGTGTATTAAGGTCTCCTGTTACAATTGTGTTACTGATAATTTGAGTTTTCATTTCTGTTAATAATTGTTTAATATAACTAGGTGCTCTGGAGTTTGGTGCGTATATATTTAAGATAGTTATCTCTTCCTCTTGGAGTTTTCCCCTTACGAGTATGTAGTGACCTTCTTTGTCCTTTATGGTCATTGTTGGTTTAAAGTTCACGTTGTCTGCAAACAGAATGGCTACTCCTGCCTTTTTTTGGATTCCTGCTGCATGAAGAATTGTTTTCCATCCTTTGACTTAGAGTCTGTGAGTATCCTTCTGGGTTAGATGGGTTTCCTGTAAACAGCATATGGTTGGATTTTGTTTCTTGATCCATTCTGCTAGTCTGTTTCTTTTGATTGGTGCATTGAGACCATTTACATTAATGGTTATTACTGTTAAATGCTGGTTAATTGTAGGAATGTTATCTCTCTGCTGTTGCATCTTTATCTTTCTGTTCTGTTTAATTATTTGCTTTGCTTAGTGGTTTTTTCCTTTGTGTATCTAAACTGTCTTTCAATATTTTTTGCAGGGTTGGTTTGGTGTTCATGAAGTTCTTCAGCTGTTCTTTGTCATGGAAGTGTCGTATTGCACCACCTATTTTGAATGATAGTTTTGCAGGATATATCAGTCTTGGTTGGAAATCATTTTGCTTTAGGATCTAGAATATTTCACTCCATGCTCTTCTTGACTTTATTGTTTGTGCTGAGAAGTCTGCTGTGATTCTGATAGGTTTTCCTTCATAAGTGATCTGTCTTTTCTCTCTGACAGCTTTTAATAATCTATTCTTGTGTTGGATTTCTGGGATGGTGATTATTATATGTCTGGGTGTAGTTTTATTTTGGTTATGACTGTTTGGAGTTCTATATGCTTCACTGATCCTGATGTCAGTTTCTGATCTCATGCTTGGGAAATTTTCAGCTATTACTTCTCTAAATATCCTCCTGACATCCTTCATGTTGTCTCCCTCTCTTTCATTAATCCCTATCATTCTTATGTTATTCTTCTTTGCATCGTCTTGCAGTTGTTGAATTGTTGTTGCCTGATTCCTTGTTATTTTCAAAAGATCTTTCCTTTCCTGTTCACTAGCTGCAATCCTGTCTTCAAGGTCTGAAATTCTATCTTCACTTTCATTAAGGCAGTTTTTACAACTTTCAGTGGAGTTTTTTATTTCCTGTATATTTCTGTGCATCTGCATTATGTATTCTGTTTGTTTCTTATATTGCTCGTCTAGGGATTCTATCTTTTTGTTTAGTTCCTTCAATTTTTTATCTGTGTTTTCTTTAGATATATTTAGAATCTCTTTCATTTCTTTTATCATTTCTTTTTTTATCTGGGAGATTATTTCGAGTTTGAATTTCTTTAAAGCTTCCTGGAGTTGCTTGTCAATTTCAGTGGCTATTGTGTCCGATATATGAGGTGGATGGGATATATTTTCTTCTATATACATCGCTCCTAGGGTTTCTTGAGATGGGCTGGAGGTTTGAGGTTGTAATTTGGTCTTCCGTTTTGTCATTTTCCTATATTTCTGTGTTTCAAGTGTTATTTGAAAGCTTCCTAAGGATCTGTTGAAAATCCCCTTCTATGTTTGGAGCTACTGAGACTCTGGCACTGCGCTACCCCAAGCCATTGGGCCTACAGAGCCAGTGGCCCTCCTCTGCCTGCTCAGAACTCCGCAGTTCCAGACAAGCTGGGCCTCAGGGACACTTTGCGCCCACCTGCCCCTTGGAAGCTCCACAGTTCTTCAATCCCAGCCAGGTTAGGGTACTCACCACAGGCCGCAGTGCCTCAGGCACCTGTGGACCCTCCCTGGTTGCAGAGATATCCACAGTCCTCCAGACACATGGAGAGGCCAATGCAGGCACCCCAGATCTGCCCAGCTCCTCCTCTGCAGACCGATGGCCAGGCGCGGCAGCTGAACGGGCTGGGCTAGGCTGATAGTGTGGGCCCGCCCACCCATCGGGAGCTCAGCAATTCTCCAAGTGTAACTGGAATGGGGAGGCTGATGTGGAAGCCTCAAACCCACCTCTCCCCTTCACTGCACCTGGAAGCCTGGGGGAACTCCAGCAGTCTCAGCAAATAGTAAATTTTCATCCTTCACAAATAATGAAGGTAGGCTCTGGAATAGCTTTAAAGAACCACCTATATCTAGAGGACATTCCTAAAGAACAGACATCTTCTACAGAAGCATCAACATTGGTGATAAACCTATCTATCATAAGAAATTGGCAAACATTTACAGAGAAAACAAAATAAAAACAGACAATATGAAATGACAAGGCATGGAATCAACATGCAAACCCAGACAACTAGTACACCCAAGACAAGACTGGAATTCAATGAGGTAGATGAAATTGGAAGTCAAACACCAGGACTTTCTGAAATGATAGCAACAGAAAGGGGGAAAAAAGTAGAAAAAGTTATAGGGAAAATAATCTCTCAGATAGAAAAATAAATGATATTTAAAATTAAAGATATTGCAGGAGACACAGTTATAATGGCAGAAAACTGCCCCATGATGGATAAGGAATTTGATATACAAATAAAGGAAATATACATAACCTCAAACAGCCATGACAAAATAAAACTACACCAAAATATATAATAATCAAAATTCCAGAAATTCAGCAGAACATAATATTAAATGCTGTTAGAGAATGGAAACCAATCACCTATAAAGGATATCTCATAAGAGTCATGGCAGACTTCTCAACACAATCCTCCAACTCAGGAAGAATTTTCAGTGAGTTATTTCAAGTCTTTGAAGAAAACAATTTCTAACCAGAATGATGTACCCTGAAAAACTATTTTCCAAAATTAATAGAGAAATAACACATTTTCATGTCAAAGAACAACTGAAGAAATTCACAACACTGAACTAAGATATTTTACACAAGGATAAAATTGAGCACAATTCCAAAACAACAGAAAGAAAACACCAGGCAAGGTAAGCAATTAAATATAGGGAGAAGGCAGGGAACCAACAGCAGGAAAGTATCATGACAAAGATAAGCCAATACTTATCAGTTATAATCATCAATGTAAATTACATCAATTCTCCAATCAGAAGAAACAAACTGGCAGAATGGACCAAGAACAAGATCCAATGATATGCTTTATACAAGAAACACATTTCACTCAAAAAGAAATTCATAGACTGAAACTCAAAGGATGGAATTATTTGCAATAGTCCATGCAATAGGAACCCACAAAAAAGCAGGGATAGTTGTTCTGTTTGTAGTCAATATGATATTCAATCCAAGAATGATAAAAGAAATAAAGTCACTACATACTTATTACAGGAAAATTTCAAATGGAAGAGATAAAAATCCTAAATATGTATGCACCAACTATGGGAGCTCCCAAATATTAAAAAAAACAATTATTAATGGAGATGAAAAATAAAATAAGCAATAATACAGTTGTAACAAGGGACCTTAATACCCCATTGTTACAAACAGTCTATAGATCACCTGATGGATTCATTGCTAAATTACAAGGAAATTTAAAGAGGATTTAATGTGAATATTCCTCCAACTGTTTCATTCCTGGAAGCAAGTTTTATCTTGATACGAAACTCATAGACAGATACAACCAAAAAAGAGAACTATAGGCCAATCTCCTTAATGAACAGAGATTCAAAAATCTTCAGCAAGATAGTAGCAAAGAGAATGTAACAAATCATGAAGAAGATTAGACAACATGACCAAGTGGGATTCATTTCAGGAATGCAAAGATAGATCAACATACACAAATCGATAAATGTAATGCACCATATCTACAGACACAACTCCCAACCCACTCAGGCACCTTATCTTTGACAAAGAGTTCAAACATATTCACTGGAAAAAAGATAAGCTCTTTAATAAATGGTGCTGGAGAAACTGATGAAGACCAAAACTAGACCTATGTCTATCACCATACACTAAACGAAAACCAGAATGGGTCAAAGATCTAAGTATTACAACAGAAACACTAAATGTACTAGACAAGAAAGCAGGTAGAAATCCTGAAAACAGTTGTAGGCAGAGTTCACGAACAAAATTCCATAGGCAGAGGTAATACTTCTGTGCGAATAAAATAAACTTCATTTTGTTTTTTAGACTCCATTTTAAGCAGAAGCTAACTTAAAAATGAACCTACACTCTACTTCCCTACAATAACCCCCTCCATAGTTAACTATAAAACCCATACAGCAAGGAACAATCAGTTTTAAAACATAATGTCTGGAAAAATCTAGCCACAATCTGAATGACAAATTAGCCAGATGTTTGAAGAGGGATCTTGTGACATTCCAACAAAATGATATGGTGTGATGCGGTCTCCATGGCAACCAAGACATTTTTGTGATCTCCTAAGAAAGTATATAATATACAGTAAAATAAATACTGAGCATAAGCAGCCTCAACTGTCTAGTTGTCCTGCTTTTTGCATGCTTTTTCCATTAAACTCTTGTTTCTTGATTTTTCATCTTCTGTGAGTGAATTTCTCACTTAACAACTCAAAGAATGAACAACTGGGATCTCATTCTTTTGAAAAGCTTTTCACATCAATAGAAATCATCAATAGAGTGAAAAGACAACACACACAGTGGAAAAAAAATTTAGCCAACTGTCCTTCAAAGAACATATATCTAGATCATATGAAGAATTGAAAAAAAATCATACTCCATCCCCAAATCTCAGATGAAGAAATACAAACAGGAACACATATACAAAAAAAAAAAAAATGTTCATCTTTCGTCATAAGAGATGCAAGTTAAAACAATGCTGAGTTTCCATTTCACTCCAGAAAGAACTGCTATCATAAAGAAATCAGTGAATAATGAATGGTAGAGGGGCTAAGTGGAAAAAGGATCCCTCTCTACTGTTAGTGGGAGCATAAACTGGTGCAACCATTATGGAAATCATAAATCTAGAGGTCCCATTCAACCTAGTAATTCTCCTTCTCATATTTTTCCAAAAAACTTAAGAAGATCATATCACAGCAGTACATGTGCATTCATGTTTATAGCACCACAATTTAGAATGACTAAATTTTAAGTGCTGGAGATTTAGTTCAGTGGCATAAGTGCCTGCCTAGGAGTTTGATCCTCAGTAGCAAATATATATATATATATATATATATATATATATATATATATATATATATAATTTTTTCTACATTTTGGAATGAATTATAATGACCATCAACCAAGGAATGGATGAAAAAGATGTTGTCTTATTATATGATGGTGTGCTAGTCAGCCACAAAGAAGAATAAACAAGACTTTTATAGGTTATTAGATGCAACCTGAGATAATAGTCATAAGTGAAATGAGACTCACATGTATAAACATCATATTGTCTCCCTAGTATAATAAACTGAAAGATTATGCAAGAGCCAAATTTACAAGAGATATTGTGAAATGGGAAAAAACTGTTCAAAAAGACAGAGAAACTGGGATGGGAGAAAGGAGAATAGAAGGAAGGGAAAATCAAATATATCTATCGTATGTATTTATTTACATATTTATCTATACTACATATATGAAAAATAGTTAAGATAATTATACTTCTGGTTTATATTAGGTCATTGAAAAGAAATGTTTTTGTCTGTATTGTTTGATCATTTTTTCATGCCTTTATATTGTAATATGATCAACTACTTTGAAGAAAACAATACACAATTAATCATTGTTACTCTCCTCCTACCTTGCTTTGAAATTTTGTATCATTGTTTTTATTAGTTTTTCTCTTTACAATAAAAAATAGCACATTCCAAATAGTAATATTAAAAGCATGGTCTGAAGAAAATTGTCTCCTGGTAACACTGATTAAATGAACGCATTAGTCATTTAAGTATAAGTAGCTTAATATGATTAAGTAAAAATAGGTCAGATACAGCTTCTTAAAAGATTTTGGAGTGAAATAGCATCATGGACTCTTGGAGTAATGCCTAGACATGTACATCAAAGAAGGCTTTGTGACACAGCTAGAAGGTATTAGTAAAAATTAATCCTTGGATATCATTTTATTTTCTAATCATATAGCAGGTTTTGTAATACTAGCGATACTGACAGTAACTAGAAATTGATTGGAAGACATTTTCTCTCAAGATTTCCTAATTTTTTATGAGAACAAATATATCTAGTACTCATCAAACCCAACAGGTAGGCCTTATTTAACCATCTATGGTACAAATGAAAACATTAAAGCACAGATAAATTAAGTTAGTTATAATGATCTGAATGTTACTAAGTATTTGAGCTCAGAATTTGCGCTCTTAACCATTATATTTTGTCCTGCTTGCCTATGTATATAGACACTTTAGATTTAAGTGCAGCTCTAATGACAACAATCAGCACGCAGTACTTGTAAATGTAAATAGCAACAATCTGTGTATCTATATGCCACTATGTACCTGTCTATCATTCCATGTTGTCTTGCAAATCAATGTTATAGGTGCCAGAGATATAGGTCACAAGCACAGTGCCTGCCTGTCACTGGCAAACACAAGTCCTGAGTTTGATTCCAGATACAAAACAAACAAACAAAAAAGATTACATGATACATAATGTAGTGTAAAAGGTTATTTAAAGAAAAATATTTTATTACTACTCATGTCCTTTGACAATTGATAAATGACTGAATGATGATGTAACTTTGATGTTTGCATTTACTATGAATTTTGCTGTAAAAAATTCTGGAAGAGTTATCTCAAACTCAATGCAACACTTGTATTTGAAAGACTTCATACTAAGTATAAGATATATTATCATATAAATTTAGGGTTAAACAGTTACTCCTTACTGATGTCACAGTACAACACATAATGTTCCCAGAGAGAGAAATTATGACTCCTTAATGGATTTTTCCTTGTCATAAATCAATATTCTTTACATCTGATTAGGGAGTAAACTTGGCTACGCACATTCAAAATATTAGTACTTGAATTTATTATAAGGTCCGTTAGAGTGCTGTAAGTTCAGAAACTATAAACTCAGAAAAGATACAAGAATAACAGTTTTTTGATTTTTAAAAATGTTTTAAATAAAAGGCAAGATTTCAAGACAAGATAACAGGATGGTAACATTGATTAGTACGTTGCATATTGCTTTCCTCAAAGTAGTTACTCAGAGTACAAGATGCAGATATAAAAGATTGTCCAAACGATATTAGCACAAATCTTTTTTAATGAATTAGTGTTATACCTATGTTATCTATATCTATATCTATATCTTCTTTTCTGTTCTTCCTTCTCTCCTTTCTGCTATCTGAATTTCTGCTTCTTTTTGAATAATTTTTCCCTTTCACAACTTTTATTGTAGATTTTGGCTCTTACTTACTCTTTAAGTTTCTTACACTAGGGAGACAATATTTCTGCACACGTGGATCTGGTTTATTTCACTTCTAAGTATGTTCTGAGGTTGCCTCTGTTTACCTATAAAACTCTCCCATTTATCCTTTCATGGTTGGATAGTAACCCATTGCATATAATGATCACATCTTTTTTATCCGTTCCTTGATTTAAGGTCATTTGGGTTGTTTCCAAGATTTAGTTATTACAAATTGTGCTTCTATAATTATGGCCTCATATATATCGCTGTGGTGTGATGTTTTTAATTCTTCTGGGAGGAATGACATTGTGAAATTATCTCATACAAGATTTCTGTCTAAGTCTGTCATTGACAAAGCAATTTACATGGTTCTTTAGTTTAGGGGCAATTTTTGCAGTGAAAATGACACATGTCCAGACATTAAAGATAAAATTAAAAGTATTTATGATACTGAATCTTCCTTTTTTTTGTACAACAACTAGAATATGAATTAGTACTTAGACTTCTTTTCTCTTTTGTGGTGTAGACAGTAATTCTTAGTGAAATTTCTCATGTGTGTTTCTTTAAATATATGTTAACTTTTTCTTTTCTTTTCACTAGGCCTGTGGTTATTGATTGATGTGGGGGACAGAGATACTTTCCAGGCTTTGTTGTCAGATTGAAACAATTGTATAGGACAACCAATGAGCAAAAAAGTTCAATATTTTTAACGTAAAAGAGGAGAAATGGAAATAAGTGCTCATAAGAAGGAGGTGGTGTGGGCTACTTCAAGAACAGGAGAGCAGTGCTGATAAGGCCAGTGGCTGTGGTCTCCTTATATTTGTTATGGTTTGTGTCTAGAGGTATCCCTAAAACCTCATGCAATCACAGGCGAGGTGTTTTTTAAAGGTTACTGGATCCAGGGTGTGGAATACAGACTCATGGTACAATGCTAGAGCCCTAGTAGTAAGGGTGTGAGTGCTACCCACCCTAAGTAGTCTAGGTCAGATAAAAAGGGCAAAAAGATACTCGTAAGGTCCCTTGTTGCTTTTGTTACCTTCCACACACTCTTGAACTTTCGCACTCTGCCATGTGCCATACTGCCTTGAAGCCAGCTAATTATGAACTGAAACTCCTATGAACTGTAAGCCAAATAAATCTTTCCTCCTTTAACTTGAAGCCCTGTGTAGTTTGTCTCAGCAATGAAAAGGGTAACCAAGACAATATTCTTCATCTAATATCAGATCCTGAGTATCAGAGTGTGTTCTGTGCATGTGTCCCAGCCATAATTTTACAGATCTCTATGTCTAATCATTCAGTCCTCTTTTCCAGCAGGTTTATGATGCCCTAATTTCCTACCTCACAATTCAATAGTTTTATTATTTATTGATTGATTGCTTGATTAATTTGGTACTGAAAATCGAATCCTTGGCAGGCACGCACTGTGTTGCTGAGCTATATTTCCAGCCCTTGAAAATTTTTATTGATTTAACATACTATGACTTTGAGGAATTATTCAGTTGGATTTTGCTGAAATTTGTATATTACAGTGCTGGACAACTTCATATTATCGACGGAACTTAAATCACATGTGGGAAAAGAGCTTCTTAAATCTAGGGTAGAAATACAAATTTTAGTTTTTGAGTATGCTAACAAATGTGAAATTTTAAAGTAATTTAAAATAAGCCAAAATATAGTATATACAGGAAGTTACAACTTTCTTATTAAAAATAAAATAGCTTCTGAAAAGTGCCATTTGTTATATACTCTACTAACAGAAGATATATTCAAGTCTTAGATTTACAGCTTCAAAATCTTTTTAAGCAGCATCACATAAAGAATACATAAATATAATGCTTATTTCCAATATCTTATTTTCTAATCATAATACATGTCAACTTATTCCATACCATAAACATAAATTTGCATATTCAAATTCATAACAAGATAGCATAAAATATCTATAAATTAACTATGGGGCAAAAAAGTCCAAATACAGTAGAGGGTATTTAAAGGAAAAGAACTCAGGTTATGCCTGAGTTTCAAACAATATTATTGTAAGAACTTACAGAGTAGATAAAGTTGTATATTTAATACATGAAGAGGATGAATAACTTAAATTATATTCCAGGCTTAACGAAATTAATAACTAGTGTTGTAGTGGGTCTTGGCTTCAAAGTATCCAGTGGTACTGGAAGTAATGGTCACTCTCAACAAGGGTCCAAACTTCATTTCATTAGAATATAAACAAATTTATCATGAATCTTCTGGCTAATTTCAAATTCTAAGTATAAAGTGATATTAACAGCATTAAATTTCTAAGGATAGAGTATTGCTTTCTAAGAAATAATTTTTGCTTTAATCTGCTGTCACAGTATTAATTAGTGTCATGGTTAATAAAGTTGCAGTTTTAGCCTGAAGCATTTTGCACTCCAAGTGCTACTTTTTAAAATAAATCTGGATAGAAGTAATTTTTCACAATGTGAAGACTGGGATTCTTTGTTATAAATTAGATTTGGAAGATGATCTTTAGAATTCTTTGGGCCACACTATTAATGTTGACCACTTATAGATCCTCATAGAATTATGAGCACAAAAGTGAAAAAACATCCCATATGTACACAGAAAAGTGGTTTCGAATCAGCTTTCATTTGAAAATATGTCTAAAGCTAAGGACTTCCACATAGTGACATTCTTGATCCATGTGTGCCATGCAGCTTACAACTAGTTTTGCTCCTAGGAGAACATTCTACATTCCAAAGTAGAGGAAAGCGGTTTTTATTGCCATTTCTTTGCCACCCAGTGTGGTTCTAGAGTTTATTTGTAATGTTTAAGTGTAGTTGATTATACAAAAATATTGCTTTATTTAATGGATGTGTCTCTTTCACCTCTAAACTGTTATTTTCTCCACTTGTCTCTATTACCAATTTTCAAATGGTTTCTTTTAATTTATTGTTTTTTAAATCTCTTTTTGAACACATAATAAATTTTTTAATTTATCATTATATCTCAATTATTATATAAAAGAAGGTGATAAATTAATTACAATGACATTACGATAATATACAGCTGGAGCCAGCAGGGGTTTAATGGTGATTTAGTTGTGCATTACTTTACATGTTCAAAGGAAACTCTTTCATAAATTAAAAATATTTATTTGCTCTTATGCCAGGCATCAAAAACAAAGTGTCCTATGAATATATCAATTCTGTTTTGTTTAGTTACTAGGTTACAAAAATATTTCTGTGATTTAAACTGGAAATTGCAGGTATTTTCAAGCCATATAACCTCAAATTAGAATACTATGTATATCATGTATTTGAATTTCAATATATCTGTATTACTTATACAGATATATTTCAAAATAAAATCTTCTTCCCTGTGAGATTCATGCTTAGCTTTCATAGTCACATCCTAATTTGAACATTGAGAGAAATTATATTTAACAAAATATGCACCAAAATTATTTTTCCAGATGTTAATCTGTGTCTATGACATTTCTAAATACAAACATAATTTTATCAACTGTAATTCTAATTTTTATACTTAAATTTAAACATATCATAGTAACTATAAACTAATAGAAAAAAATCCAAAATGTCCCTGACAACATGAAATTTAGGATTCTTCTCTGTAAACTGTAATGAACTACTTTCTTATCATTAAAGATGTTTATCCATTGTTACAATTTTAGGTTATTAAAGAAAATAGAATAGAACAGACTCCCTTTATTACAGTCTTTTAGGAAAAAAGCAGCAGTGAACTGCATCACATTTGATATGTCATGAGCATACAATATCTACTTGTTTCTTTCCCCAAAGCCTATTAATTCTTTGTTCTGTTCATAGAAGACACATTATCTTTAATTATAAAAATTTAGTCATTAAATATAAAGACTATGTATTCTTCTCATTTGATTCATTTCAATAATACGAACATTTGTTTTGATTTTTGTAACAGATGTTTAATCTAACTAAGTTGATTATACGACTAAGAACAAAGAGAAAGATTCTTTGGGAGAGAACTTTCTGTAAAAGGAATAAATCAAATATTCTATTTTATGAGATGGCAAAAAATCATAAAAAAAAACATTCAGATTTACAGCAGGTCACTTCTCATTGTTCAACACAAAATAATTCAAAACCTCTCATTTCTAGTAATTTAATTCTGACAAATTATCAGTCATTCGTGACTACAAAAACATGAAATTTATTTATAATAATTTTTGCACATCTTAATTATAAAATAACATGAGCCTTAACAAATATTAGTCCTCTTTCACCTTTAGAATTCTGAGGATTTATTGAGAAGAAAAATAAATTGGTGTACTTTGTTGGGGATTGAATCATGTCATCCTCTAGTACTTGTGAAAATGATAGTGTTTATTTTTATTTGTTAGAAATTCGGTGCCAGCAACAATATTCAAATTAATATGAGTTCCTACTGGATTAGTGTGGCCTAAATATGTTATGAATGGAGTTCTTGTAAGGTAAGAAGAGACATAAAGCCCCACACAGGGAGGACATGGGACAATGGAGGCAGGGAATAAAGCAATATTTTACAAGCAAATAAATGTCAAATCCTGCTGGAAAACACTAGAACCTAAGAAAAATCCTAAATAATTCCTGATATTTTGCAGAATTTAAAAGTTTCCAATTTTGACAGCATTAGTCACTGGATTATGTTTAAGATGTTTTCCTTTCCTATGTAGCATATTCAAAACTTCTTAAATTGTTTTTCTTTTTACTTTGTTGTTGAAAACCAAATGATTAGTGAATTAAGAATATTATCAGTGAACAAATGTCTTGGTTTTCTATCAATCTGAAATTGCTTAGAGCTTGAAATACCTTTATTTCCTTAGGAAAAAATTAGCGCTGTTATCTACAATCATTCCCTCTCTAAAGTGGACCTTGACAGACTGCTGAAAATGAAATCACCATTAGTATTTTTGAAATCTACGCCTGAAAATTCAGGAAGGAAGCATACTTTGTGTGATAAGCAGAATAATGTCCGGAACTTTTGATTGCACCAGGCCCTGAAGATTGTGCTTTTACTGAATGCCATATTTTCTTTGGTGATTTACAGTGGTATGCACCTCAAGTGTTTTATTTCCATTTCTTTCTTAGAATTCATTTTATAAAGATGAAGGTATTTTAAACAATTTTTCTTTCCATTAACTTACTTTTTCTCATCTAGCCCATTTTTATAAGCCAGATAAACTTTTGAGAGTAACAGGGAATGAAAATGTAAACTTACTATAACTGTCTTTTGCTAACCAGACTTTTAGTTACACTGTTCATAGGGCAAGGACTAGTTGCTGAAATTAGAATCATTTTAATGTATTTGCTTTCTTGATCACTTGTTTTTCTATAAGATTTACCCAAATTTTATACTGGAAATCTCATATACGTCTTGAGTTTGTTAAAATAAACTCGTTATCAAAATGAATATTTCCCATTTTGTATTTTCACAGTGGATCAATATCTACCTCAAGCTTAGTGTTGCAGACGTCTGATTATTAGTTCTTAGATTCTACCATCTCCTCTAGCTTCCTGTGTTTTCCACTCTTCACTAAGTGGGATGTATGTCTTATGCCAATTTTACCAAGTGTCTATGAACTAATTCTTCATTAAGTTCAGTTTAATGACATCATTGAAGATTTGGCAGGAAGGAGGAAGAGTGCAGAGGATTTTTGGCCCTCTCTGCAATCCCAAATAATGGTGTGTACTTCTCATTGGTGCAATTTGTATACTTTCATGATGTAAGAGCAGAGAGTTTTACTCCTTCAACCACAGGCACTGAATTCTGTCAAACAAATGAGATTAGAAAAGAACCCTGAGAACCAGATGACAACTTCAGTCCGGCTACCATTTGTGCAACAGTCTTAAGCAACCTACTGAATGATCCAACCCAGGCTCTAGCTCCAGGCTCAGTGGAACAATGATATATTATGCCCTTTTAAGCTATTCAGATCATGATAGTATGTCAATTGAAAACTAATCTCAACTTTATTTCCTCTTAGAGTCTTATTTGCATTTGTCTAGTGTAATTGATACTTCATGTTCACCTAATAAAAATATACATTTAGCACTTATTTGTTTTACACTGATATTTTCATTTTTACTTACAGATCTGCACAGATACAGATATAGATATAAATATAGATATGGACAGATATCACTGACACCTGGTTGTCTCCTCTGCAGGAGTCATTTTAGCATGTTCCTGAGATCTTGATTCTTAATATATTTTCAAATCTGTTGCATCTGGTGACTATTTCTGCTATATGACATTGAAAATATATTTTCTGCACATAAATACCATCTTTAAGATCAAACTTGAGACCATATATTTTCTTTTTCATTACTATGCATCTCTATTATATATGGTATATATTTTATATATCTATATTGTATATAGATACATGTCCTTATGTGTTTGTATAACATATATTCATTATGTCTACATTATAAGTAAATTACTATTGAATAACTCACACATCTACTAACTATATATTTCTTTATACTATTTTTAACTTTTTTATTTTAAAGAGATTAAGACAAAAGAGTTCATAACAAAGCAGATCAGAACAATGTAAGCAACACAGTAATTCAACACAAGACAACCCGTAATGAACATTAGCTAACATAATGTCTTTTTCTTTAAGCCTAACTTCATATACAATAGTATTAAACATAACAAAATAGTATAAAATGCTTCAAGAGAATGAAACTATTACAGGGCATTCAGAACCAAATACAGAAAATTAACAATTGCTATTATATTCTTTCATTGTCCATAAAAATTTGTTTATACTACCACTCATAATAAAATCCAATAAGATATAACATGATAGAACCAATGGAAACAGAAGAACAAAAGCATGATAAGACTTCAAAGCAAGGAAATATTAAATCAGCAATGGATATTATATTGTCTTTTTACTCAAATAGCTGTTCATACCATCACAAAGAATAAATTCAAACAAACCAGGATAAAACCATTCCAACTAATGAATAAAAACATTAAGAGGCTTCAAAGCAATGTAATGTGGAATCATGATTACCATAAAATCTTACGTATTCTTACCATTTCTTACACTAGGGAGACTATACAGTTTTGATACAAGTGAGTTTGATTTATTTGGCTTATGAGTATGGTCTCACGTTGTATCATTTTACTTATAAATATCTCACTGTGACCATTCTTTATATCTGAATACTACTTCATTGTATAAAATAAAAATAACACATCTTTCCTATCCATTTCTCAGTTCAAGGACAATTAGGTTATTTCCAAGATCTGGCTATTACAAATTGTGCTGCTATAAACATGGGTGCCCATATATCACTGTGGTATGTTTTCAGTTATTCTGGGGATATTCCCAGAAGTGGAATAGCTAGGGCAAATGGGACTTCCAATCCCAGGTTTTTGAGAAATCTCCAGACTGACCTCCACAGAGGCTGCACCAGTCTACACTTCCACCAACAGTGCAAGAAAATTCCATTTACTCTACAGCTTCTCCAGAATTTGTTATTGGTAATTTTCTTGATTCTGTCCATCCTTTCTGGAGTGAGATGAAATCTCAGGGTTGTTTTAATTTGCATTCCTCTAGTGACTAACCATGATGAACATTTTTTTCATGTATTTATTTGCCTTTGTATTTCTTCATGTGAGAACTGTGTATTCATCTGAGATACCCATTTTTGGATTAGGTCTTTGAATTTCGGAGGTCTGATTTTTTAATTCTTTATATGTATTAGACAGAAGTCATTTGTCCGCAGGACAGCTCTCTAAGATTTTCCCCAGGTTGTGGGTTTTTTTTCAATATGCTGAAGATTTCTATTGACATGCAGAAACTTTTTAATAAGATATGATCCCATTTATTGATCCTGGGAAATATTTACCGTGCAGTTTGATTCCTGTTCATGAATTCTGTTCCTACCCCTAAAGTCTTCAAGATTTTTACCTAATTTGTTTTCCAACAGATTTAGTGTTTCTGTTTTAATATTCAGATCTTTGATCTATTTAGATTTTAATTTAGTATGTGGTGTTAGGCATGGGTCTAGTTTTTAGTTTTTGGCATATGGAGAGACAGTTTTTCTATCAACATTTGATAAAGAGATTATCGTTCTTCCAGTATATATGTTTTTCCACTTTATCAAAGAGAAGGTGGTTGAGTGTGTTTGTAGTTGTGGTTGTATCTTCTAAACTATTCCACTGATCTTCAGATCCATTTTTATTACATTATTGTGTTGATTTTATTACAGTAGCTTTGTAGAATAACTTCAAGTCAGGGATTGTGATGCCTCTTGACTTGCCTTTGCAGCTTAGAATTGCTTTTGCTCTTTTAGGTCTCTTCTGGTTCCAGATGAATTTTAGGCATGATTTATCTAGATCTATGAAGTATGTTCATGGTATTTTCATTGGGATTGTATTGAATCTGTATAGCATGTTTGCGAGAATAGCCATTTTCACAGTGCTTATTCATCTTATCCATGAACAAGAAATCTCTTTCCATTTTCTGAAATCCTCTTTGATTTCTTTTTTCAGGGTATTATAATTTTACCTGTATAGATCTTTTACTTCTTTTGTGAGATTAATCCCTAAATTTTTCATTATTTTGATGCTAGTGTGAAGGGTGTGGGTTCTCTTGTTTGTCTCCTAGTGATTTTGCTGTTAGTGTATAGGAATGCAATTGATTTTTGAGTATTGATTTTGTACTCAGCTATATTGCTGAATTTATTTATTATATCTAGGAGTCTTTCAATGGAGTTTTTGGGTCTTCTATGTAGAGTATCATGCCATCTGAAAATAATGATAATTTAGCTTCCTCTTTTCCTATCTTTACCCCTTTTATTTCTGTCTCTTGTCTAATTGCTCTGGCTAGTATTTTCAGTACTATGCTGAGCAGGAGCAGAATAAGGGATGTCCTTGTCTTCTGCCTGATTTTAAGTTAAAGGTCTTCAGTTTTTGGCCATTTAATATGATGCTGACTGTTGGATTGTAATAGAGGACTTTTAGCATATTGAGGTAAAGACCATCTATTCCAATTTTCTGTAAGGTTCTTATCATGAATGAATGTTGAACCGTACCAAAAGCTTTTTCTACATCTATAAAAATGATCATGTGATTGTTACATTTGGCTTTATTGGTATGATGGATTGTATTTATTGATTTACCAATGTTGAACCAACCCTGCATACCTGGGATGAATCCCACATGTTCATGATGTATAATCTTCTTGATGATTTCCTTCATCCTGTTTGCCAATATTTTATTAAGGATTTTTGCATCTATGTTCATTAAGGAGATCGGCCTGTAGTTCTCTTTTTTAGTTGGATTTTTCTCAGGTGTTGGTACTAGCTTTCATGAATGACTTAGGAAGAATGACTTCCTTTTTCATTTCATTGAAAAGTTCAAGAAGTGTCAGCATTAAGTCTTCTTTGTATTTCTTGTAGAATTCCACAGTGAATCCATCTGGGCCTGGGCTCTTCTTTGTAGGTAAGAACCAAATTACATTTTTAATTTCATTATTTCAGTTTTACATCTTCTTGACTCAGTTTTGGTAGTTCATATGTTTCTAGGGATCTGTCCATGACTTCTGTGTTAACAAACATATGAGAGTAGATGTTTTTTTAAATAGATGTTAATGATCTTTTGCATTTCCATAGAGTATGAGTGATTTGAACTCTTTCATTCCTTATTGCATGAATCTGAGTTTTTTCTTCCCTTTTTAAAATAAGTTTGGTTAGGGACTTATCAATTTCATTTATTCTTTCAAAGAACCAACTCTTTGATTCACTGATTGTTTGGTTTCTTAGTCTCTAGTGCATTAATTTCTACTCAGAGTTTTACAATTTCCTCCCTTTTTGGGGCTTTGAGCTTGATTTGATCTTTTTTCTTTTAGATGTTTGAGGTGTAGCATCAGGTTGTTTATTTGTATTCGTTCTGTTTTCCTGATGTGAGGACTCAGCCCAATAAATTTTCCTCTGAGGACTGCTTTCATTGCATCCCACATTCTGGTAAGTTGTATTTGTATTTTCATTTGCTTGTAGGTATTGATTATTTTTTTCTTTAATTTCCCTTGTGACCCACTGATTGCTGAACTGTATTGTTCAATTTCCATGTGTTTGTGGGTTTTTTCAGTTTCTTGTATCATTAATTTCTAGTTTCATGGTGCTATGATCCGATAACATGCATGGGATAATTTCAACTCTTTTGCATTTACTTAAATATGTTTTATGGGCTAGTATATGGTCTGTTTTAGAGAATATGCCATGAAATGCTGAGAAAATATATATTCTGATGTTGTTGGATGGAATGCTAAGTATACATCTGTCAAGTCCATTTATTCATAGATGTGATTCATTCTGTTATTCATTTGCTGATTTTCTGTCTGGTTGATCTGTCCCTTGGGGTCAACAGTGTGTTAAAGTCTCCTGTTACAATTGTGTATAATTGCATATTTGATTTTTCATTTCTGTTAATACTTGTTTTTTTAGAGATGTGTGCTCTGCCATTTGGTGCATATACATTTAAGATTGTTATCTCTTCCTCTTGAAGTTTTCCCCTAACTAGTATGTAGTGACCTTCATCTCTTTGGATCATGCTTGGCTTGAGGTTCCCATTGTCTGCAAACAGAGTAGCTACCCCCACTTTCGTGTGTGTGGGGCTTCCTGTTGCACAAAGCATTGTTTTCCCTCCTTTGACTTTTAGTCTATGTGTTTCCCTTTGGGTTAGATGGATTTCTTTTAGACAGCATATGGTTGGATCTTGTTTCTTGATCCATTCTGCAAGTCTGTTCCTTTTAATTGGTGAATTGAGACCTTTTACATTAATGGCTATAACTGTTTATTGTTATATGGCTATAACTGTTATATGGCTATAACTGTTTATAATTGTTTATTGGTTTATGGATCACATGTTTTCTTTGTGCTGTTGTGTCTTTATCTTTCGATTCTGTTTGTCTGCCTTGCTTAATGGTGCTGTCCTATGTGTATCTAATCTAGACTGTCTTTCAGTATTATTTTAAGGGCTAGTATAGTGATCGTGAAGTTCTTCAGCTATTCTCTGTCATGAAGGTACCTTATTTCTCCACTCATTTTGAAGGACAGTTTTACAGGGTACATCAGTCTAGGTTGGAAACCATTTTCCTTTAGGATCTGAAATACTTCACTCTATGCTCTTCTTGACTTCATTCTTTGTGTTGAGAAGTCTGCTGTGATTCTGCTAGGCTTTCCTTTATAAGTGATCTGTTTTTTATAACAGCTTTTAGTATTCTCTTCTTATGTTGGATTTCTGGGATAGTGATTATTATATGTCTGTGTGTAGTTTTATTTTGGTCATGTCTGTTTTGAGTTCTGTGTGCTTCACTAATCTGAACATCAGTTTCCATTCTCATGTTATGGAAATTTTTGGCTATTACTTCTGTAAATAGCCTCTTGATATCATTTGTGCTGCCTCCTTCTTTTCCATTTATCCCTATCCATCTTATGTTGTTTTTCTTTGAATCATCTTTCAGCAGTTGAATTTTTATTTCCTGATTCCTTGTTATTTTTAAAAGATCTTTCCTATCCTATTAACTAGCTGTAATCTTGTCTTCAAGGTCTGAAATTCTATCCTCACTCTTACTGATGTGGTTTTGACAATTATCAATGAATTTTTTTTTTTATTTCTGTAGTATCCCTTTGAGTCTACTTCCTGTATTCTGTTTGTTTCTTATGTTGTTCACCAGGGATTCTATCCTTTTGCTTTGCTCTTGTAATTTTTTAACTGTGTCTTCTTCAGATGTGTTCATCATCTTTTTCATTACTTTTATCATTTTGTATTTTAACTGGAAGATTATTTCTACTTTGAATTCATTTAAAGACTCCAGGAGTTGCTTCTTTACTTTAGTTGCTTTTATTTCAGGTATTTCAGGTGTATGGCTTATATTTTCTTCTATGTTCATGGCTCCTAGGCTTTCTTGGGATGGGATGGATGTCTGAGAGTGCATTTTGGTCTTTTGTTTTATCATTTTCTGATATTTCTGTATTTCAAGTGATGCTCCAAAGCTTCCCCTGGTGTGTTGTTAATCACTTCCTATGTCCTGAGCTCCTGGGATAAATGGAGGTTGCTGAGCATGGTCCAGTCAGGCCCACAGGACCTCCTGTGCCACCTCCAGTGTTCCAGGAATTTGGGCAGGCTCCTAACCACTGTGAGTGATGGTCCAAATCCCTCCCCAGACAATCAATGATACACTGGAACTCACTTCATGTGCCCTCATCTCCCTTGATTGAAGGAGATCACTGGGCATGGTTTGGTAGGGCCTCAAACCTTCCAAGCCTAGTATACTGTGGCTGGAATCTGGGGAGAGCTGAACTCCTGGTAATGATCATCTTAAACTCACTCCAAGCCCGTGGTGGTGTGCTGGAATTGACCTCAGGCAGTCCCAATTCCCTGTTTTTAAAGATGGTTGTTGGGCTGGCCAAGATGGCTCAGAAACCTGCAGAGCCCAGTCTAGTGTGGTGGGAGCTGGGCAGGTCCTTAACCACTGGATCTTTATTCTATTTTTAATTTCCTACTTTTTTCCTTTATTTGCATTGTTTAAAGAAACATGTTCTTAATGCTACTTTTTTAACCTCTACTACTAACGCTACCTCAGTCAAATTTCTTTCATTTTTAAAACTTTTAGTTCACTATGATATACTGTTTTTTTTTACATTTCTAAAAATTGAATCATGCTGCACAATCCCATATATGTAATGCTTAGATCTATTTTCAAGTATAGATCAATAGTTTCCATACTTGTATGGAATCTAGCATGAGGTTGTGACTAAAGAAGCAAGAGAGAGTAGCTTCATTGGTGGTTATCCTTTTACTTAGGAATAAGTCTCTTGATCTTAGCAAAAGGAAGGCAAATGCATAAGCCACCACTATTTATTTTTTGAAAATTCAGGGCTAGAATTTTAGAAGAGACATGATCTCTAAAATTCAAGGTACACTTCTATGAAAATCTGGAAATTTGCAAAGGGATCCACTTAAACACTTGGCTAAATAGTAAACTGCCTAATTGTAAAGGGAAATTCTTTCACTATAAACTTAATGAGACTACAGTCACAGCTGCTTAATTTAGAAGTCTGTGCACCAACATCAAAAGCTTCTAAAACAAAGGCAAAACTAATGAAACAAGGTTTAAGAAACTGTAGATACACATACACACATAATTACATGGACAAAATGAAAAATATTTACATGATTAGACTGGAAGCAACACCTGAGATTCCAATACTGGTGAGTTCTGTTGCTGGGCTTTCGGAGTTCAAACTGAGAATGATCTAGTCAGGCTGTCCTCTCTAAGAAAGAGATCCCAAAGGCCAGTTCCAGGGAGGTCTGTAAATTAACAGCTGAGAGAAAAGTGGCAGTGTCCAAACTGTGTATGTGGCAACATACAAGCAACTTTCAGCCTTTAGGAACTGACCAAGAGCCCAAAGAAACAAAGATCTGGGTCTTCTAAACCATGCAATAAAAAGAATATCCTTCAGAATGTGCCAGATTAATAAGGAGTTTCTGCTCGTGTCAAGATGCTCTGCCCAGTATCCTGACAGTGTATGTTTAGAAAAAGTGTGAGGCACTGCTCTAAACAGAAAGGTCTTTCTACATTTCATTTGAGACCCTTAGAGACAAACGAAGTCAGAAATGTTCCAGAATGTCACATATGGTCAGAATTTGTATATACACTAATTTTAGAATTTAAAAATAAATCTTTTTAACATGTAAAATATTCAGAGGACTAATTATGTAGTTAGGGGTAAAAATTAATAAAATCAAAGACCAATTTGGGCCAGTGGGATGTCTCTGTGAACACAAAGGCTTATCAAATGACACTAAAATTAAATTCAACAATCATCACATTGGGAGGAAGAAGATGAACACTTCATGTTTGGTGAGCATGTGAATGCACAAGATGCAAAGAATGATTTGGATCACTCATTGTGTGTTCCTAATGGAAATTTCAAAGGATGGGAATATATATATATATATATATATATATATATATATATATATATACCCTAGATTAAATCTTTTGCTCAAATATATTTATGTCATTGGCTTGCTGGATCCGTGATGTTTCCACATATTCATAAATAAAATTTTTATTTAAAAAAGGAATAATCTGGGCCAAATTTAGAAAATTTTAAAATCAAACCTTCATTTAAAATATCACATATTTCAAAATAAACTGAAAGTATATTAGAATAAAAATTCAACACTATTGATAGAACCTTAAAAAAAAAAAAAAAAAAAAAACAGAATGAGGCACTACCAGGAAGAGCTCCCTCACTGGATACCATTGCCATGTGTCGGCCGCTATTAGCTTGGGGAGAGCCAGACCAGAGTCACTCTCCTAAGTCAGCCCCATTCATGGACTGTGAAGAGAGAGAACCAGGCCCCAGAGAGGAGATACCCACCCAAAAATCATATCATTTTCATTTTTGAGGGGGGTTTTTGTTTCCTTTTGTTTTGTTTATGTTAACTCTGATGGCATGAGCAGCTGTTTAAAAGATAGCAAGATGTTATTGAAGCTATTATGTATTTATTACTGGAGTCTTTTGATGTCCTTTATTGCATTCATTGTTTTGTTTTTATTTTTTCTTCTGTTTTGGTCTGTTTGATTTTTAATATGTCCAAAGGAGGTAGCTGCAGCTATTTTGAAGATAACGAAGAGATTGTGGTAACCATTGTTGATTTCATAAGGTTTGGAAGCTCTGAATCACTTATTCTGGTTTATTTTGTTTGATTTTATTGTTTTATTTTCCTTTTTAAAAGAAAAAAAAACCAGGAAACAGACAAATCAATAGAACTCACAGTTTCTATAACCAAAGTAACAGTAAACTGAGTTTGAAAATGCAGAAAAATAGATTATTTGATCACAATAAAATTTAGCCTATTAGATACTAAAATGTCAGAAGTGAAGACACCTAGATCATGAAGACACACATTAAAATTTTTCTAATGTCTCAAAAGAAAAAAATAAGTAAAGAAAATAGCTGGGGATGTGGCTGTGTGGTAGAGCTCTTGCCTTACGTGCACAAGACCCTGAATCCAATCCCCAGCACAATAATAAATAAATAACTACAGTAAAATAAGAATATCAAAAATGTGGGAGTTATTTGAAAATGTGAAAAAAAGGGAAAAAGCTACAGAATATGATATGAAATTATACTAGATAAGGCTAATTGTAGATTAGAAATTAAAAAATAAAAAAAACAGCAAAGTTGACAATAGAAAAACTGTTCAAAGTGAAATCATAAAAAAGTATGACAAAGGGAATAGCAAAGAATACAGAGTAACAGCAAATTGATGTATATAATTTAAGGCTTGAAATAGATGTATAAGTAGAAAAGATAAATAACAGCTGGAGACTTTTATTTTATGAAACAAGTAAATCAACATTAAAGAAACTCATGAATAGTAAACAAGCTAAAATGAAATGAAATCAAGTTATGTATCATTAAATGTTTTAAAATACTATTGCATCTTCAAAAGTGTAGGGTGACAGCTTCAAAAGTGTCAGTGATAATACATTCACAGAACTTCTACTACAATTACGGTAGATTATTCAAAATAGTAAAATGACAAACTTACTTTAACAACCCCATAAGCATAGAAATTACATTCAATAAAAGTGTTTTGAAATTAAAGACAAAATAAAAATTTGTTTACTTCCAAAAGGTCAAAGTATTTATTGTTCTGGGTTCTACATCATAGGACATTTTAATGTAAAAGAATTATGATACTAAGTGCAAACTGGGATAAGACAGAGGGAATAAACAGAAGGAGAAATTATAACTGTGCAGATATATTTTTAGAATAATTTTAAATAATTAAACAAATATAATAATACAGTGTAGGGTTGAGAATTAAGTGAACAGTAACACAAAATGTGTGTGATCAATGAAAAAGAAGTGGTTTAAAGTTTTTGTTTTACCTTGCATAGTCTCTCACTCCCTTTCCATGTACCTATTGATAGTGTCATTGAGGGTAAAATGTTTAGCTGAAGATATTTTTAAAGATCGGAGCTAAATAGAGCTAAGATGAATGCACAGTAGTGGATTTAAAATGAGAACCATTTAATGATAAAAATATCAATGCATAAAATTAAAAAAACAAAAAGCTGAAATGTAAGGAAAATAGCCTTCAAATTATGGAACAAAAAATAGAATAATAGGATGATTATTGAAATTTCATGAAATATATAATTGCATTAAAAAGAGATAGATTAGAGCTGGGGATTTAGTTCATTGCCTTAGCCCCTGCCTTGCAAGCAGACGTTCGTCAGTTTGATCCCTGGTACCAATTAAAAAAAGAGAGAGAGAGAGAGAGAGAGAGAGAGAGAGAGAGAGAGAGATTAAATAGTTCAAAGCCAGAAATTCTTGGGTTTGGAAATTAGTTTCCAAGGGCCAGGATTTAGCACAGTGGTATAAGCACCTGCCAGGTGAGTGTGAGATCATGAGTTCAATCCACGATACCAAAAATAAATTAATAAAATAAAATAAAAATTAAAAAAATAAACAATAGATATGTAAGTGTCCAAGTTATGATGTCAGAAGCAAGTCATTTTATGTTTTTGGACATAGCTGAGTTGGATAGTAAATAATCATATTTCACAGCTACAAGAACTTGAAATAAAATAGATACATAAATAAGAAATATTATCAGAGTAAAAGTGAGATAATTAGTATCAAAAGGAATCAGTTGGCCAAGAGAACATCACAATTGTAGATAATTCTTAGTGTCCCCTGTATGGTTCTAAAAAGTAAATATTTTTAGATTTTGGATGCCACCAAATCTCTAACTACTGACCTCTATCATTATGTCTGAAAAGAAATTGTATAGCATATATCAAAGTGGGCATGGCTTTGTTCCATATTACTCTATGAATAAAATCAAAAGTGTAGACCAGAATTAGCCTAAAGGTCACAGTTTGTCAGGCTGTGTCATAAGTAAAAATGATACTATGATTTAGGTCATTCAAGTGCTAGTACTTAAATCAGTGTTAAGTAAAAAACAGGAAAACCTGGATGATGATCATGCCTTTGGGAAGTGTCCATCAGGTACCAATATGAGGAAGGATATTTTAATCACAAGAGTGTTATGTCCTTCAAGCTGACTGATACATTTAAGATAAAAAGAAATATTTTTTAAAAAGCAAACAGAACACCGCAAACAATGAGATATTCATGTAAGTGTAAGAAAATAGTATTTTATAGTGATTATTTTATCTACATTTATGCAAATGCTTATAATTTTCACATCATAGGGAGTTATTAATGAAATTCATAAATGCATCTATCTCACATGGTAGAACAACCAGTACAATAAAATATAATGAGGAGTTATTTGAATGTTTCACATTAAAATTTACCTTTTATTTTAAGATTATTTTACTGTTCTACTCTAAATGAGAAGCAATCAATAATTCGTCTCTGTAAATAAATAAATGGAACATATTTCTCTGTGAATTTCAAATTAGGTTTACTTTTTAAAAGCTTTCTCTACTCTTAACTCAATGGATAAACTTTGACATGGTTCTAATGTAATTGTTTCTTGACATTTAGCTGATTATATAAATAGTAAATCATTCAATATTGGTTTTTATGATCTTTGAATATTGTACATAAAATAGAATCTTCATGATATAAAAGAGAATAATTAATATTAAACAAAAGGTTAATATTTTTATGAAGAGATAAATTGAAGTAAAGGACTCAATGAAATAGCTATGAAAGTATAAAGTAGGAATTAAGGGAAGTTGGAGCAAAGAAGATATTCCAAACAATAAAAGAGCATTCAAATATTTTCAGGGCACTTTTTGCTGTAAGTTTATCCTGCTATTTAATTGTAAAATGTTTATCTCTCAAACTCAGACTTTAGTAATCAGTCATCTCTTAGCCAGTGATCCGCTTTGCCTCTGGGATGTCACCTGAGTGGACTTAGATTTGTGTTCCTCGCATAACCATCTCCCTTCTGTTCTTATGGTTCCTTAGAAATCTAACCTCCTGCCAAGCCAGGCCATTCTCATTTCTTCTTCTTACCACACTGAATCTCCAAATGTTTCTGCTATATTTACTCTCAAATGATTTAGGAAAATTCTGAGATCAAGCAACCATATAAATACAGATTAAATTTTCTCGATTATGAAAGAGAAAGATGCATTTCAGGTATACTATTTCATGGGTTATTTTCCAGTGTTTGTTTTTAAATTTTCCTGTACTGTTTAGCATTTTCAAGTGTATTTGTTCATCTTCTTCAGATACAACATATTTTGATTAGTATAGATTACTATTTAGATTTAGATTTTTCATTTTTTCAGTCTCATCTAATTCAACAATCTTTCAAACCCACGAAACTCTCAAAAGTATTTTTTTATAAAGAGTCTCCTCATACCTTTCTCCTGAGGTGCAATTTAAATATATGTATTTGTAGCTAGAATCATTAGTAATTTCTTCTATATAGTTTTTGAAATCATCAAATTCAATATTTGTAAGAAATATATAATGTTATCAATTTTAAATATAGTGAACATGGTTGCTCATAGAGAGAGCAGAGTAAAAGCTGTTTAATTGTAAGTAGTTAAGGCATTCCTCATTTGGACTTCGTAACCATTATAATTTAAAATCAAATATACTAGTCTATTGTCATAAGGTGACAACTTATTAACAAAGAATATTCCAAGGAAATTGTGAATATAAATATCAATATCAATATATATGTATATTATACTGGAAAATTGAATTTCTAAAAAACAATAGCATTGTGATATAAAATTGAAAGCAATAAAGTGTGAAGAAAACCAGACAATATTTATAACCATATTGGATATTATATAAAGATTATAGCAAGTAATTTTTATGTTAGAAAATGTTTACAAAATAACCAACAAGAAAGACCAAAAGTTGAAACCAATACTGTATTGCCCTGATATAGTGGGATATAAATTCTTCCCAGTCATATAACCTGAAAAAGAAATATAATTATTTGCTGTAACGTAATTAGAAAGGCAGTGATAAGTAAAGAAAGTAAAAATTGATGATCACAATTCTACAAACTAGGGTAATGTGATAATGTACAAAATTGCACTGGTAATGCAAATACTAATTATCTTTGCAAAATAGGTTTTATTTTTACTCATTAAATTCACTGTAAAAGTCATTCTTCTGTTTGTATTATTTCTATAATTAGGGATGTCTCAGATTAAAATGCTCTTGAATATTATTTACAGATGAGACATTATCATATTTTTCAGTACCATGGAAATTTGGAATAAAACCTGACTCTGTGAAAATGTTTCCTGTCACTTATAAAGTTAAAATATCCTCTAAGGTACAAATATTATAGTTAGAAAGTAGCTAAGTGTGTCTTTGAATATTGTATGAATTTCCTTATCTTAAAACGCACTGATCTGACTGGGATAGATTCGAGTAAAATTTTAACTAGCATAACACTACATAGCATGTCAAAAAACAAGGTAACTACATAGCTATAAACAACATTATCTAGGGGGGTTTATTGTAAGGATGTTATAATGGTTTAGTCATGTTAGGTAACATTAGTTACCAAAAAATTCAAATAATGATGATATTTACTGTTTGAATTTTTTCTATAAAATAAATTCCTTGATAAATTTCTGCAATATAATACTTTTATTCTTTGAGCCATACACATTTTCATGGGTCACAAAAATAACAGCCATAATTAATTAGTAAAGTTATATAGTCCTCCATATTAACATTTTGTTCACTAGAAAAATATCAGTAATTCATCAGAAACAAAACCAGTAATATGCTGTTCTGGAGTTTTTAAAACCTATAATTTAAATATTGCAAACAATGTAAGTATTTGATGTGTGCTTAATGACTTGAACCACACCTTTACTGACTTAAACTGCACATTCATGAATACCCTCATAGTATAAACACAGATCTAGTATTACATAAATTTTATAAACTTCCAATTTAATATTGTTTTTACATATACTTTAAGATTATTTTTACATATATTTTAAGATACAATTCAAAATCTAGACATAGAGATATTATAATGAATTCATATGGAGTCAGTTTATTTTAAATTATACTACAACTATGGAAATCAGTATGGAGATTCCTCAAAAAAATTAAACTAGAAATTTCACTAACCTAGCTATTCTCTTTTTAGTTATCACCCTGAAAATATAAAGACACTATATGACAATGATACATTCATTCCTGTTTATAGCAGCACAACTTACAATAGTCAAATCTTGATAGAAGCCCATACATACATCAATTAGATGACCAGATAAAGAAAATGTGCCATCAATACATAATATGAAACTACTACAAAGAAGGATAAATTTGTATCATTTGTAAGAAAGTGGATGCAACTTTAGATCATAATATTAAATGAAATACATCAAGTACATAGGCATATATATATATTACATGGATTCTCTTATATGAGAAACCCAAGATATGACATGCAAAATAAAAGGTATTATGAAAGAAAACAAGAGATGGAGAAAGTGAGGAAAGAAAAACATGATTAAAAAAAGGAGGGTGTGTTTTGTGACATGTTGTATCCAGGCACCAAGTCGCTATGGTAAATATGTAGAGAAAAGGGACAAGGCAGACAGGAGGGAAATGAAAGGAAGGAAAAAGGAAAAGAAAGAAAATAGAAGGATAAAAATGGTAAGAAAACTTTTGTAAATGGGAAGGGCAACAAGGGTTGAAGCGAGGTGCGATGTCTTAGTTACTTTTTCTCATTTCTGAGACAAATCACCAGATACAAAAAAGTTAAAGGAGGAAAGGTTCATTTAGCTCACAGGATGTAGAAGTTTCAGTCTAGAGTACACTGGTTTCAAGGCAGGGGGCACAGAGGGGCATTGCAAAGGAGAAACAGGCACAAAGGAAGCAAGCTACAAGTGAGCAATTAGCCTTTTCTGTCCCTTGTGTCTTGTATTTTGTATCCCAGCATAACACACTCTAGATTCAGCCATCTCTGAAAAGCTCTACCTATGACTGTGTCAGGCTTTGGGGGTACATCTAAATAAACATCATAACAGGAAGGGAATGAGGCAAAAAGAGAAAAATCATACATGGGTATAATTACCCTATGATAAAAGTGATCATTACATTTATCAAAGTGTATCAATACAATTAATCTAAAAGATTAAAAATATTTAAGTACAAAACAAAAGTAATAAAACATAAATGGATTCAGTATTTGTTGGATTTGTTTTCAATTCAGGCATAGAAATGGCACAAAATGAGAAGCTGCAGTCCACAAGCTACATTCAATAGGAAACTAATTCTTATACCGTAGTTCAGGAAGCCCTGTTGCATTTGAAGGAAAAAAATAATGTATTGATAGGGCTAAAAGATCATTTGATTTGATTGGTGTCAATTCTGATGTTTGATATAACTCTGAAGATTTTTTAGGTCCAATACAAGCTTACATTAACCTTGCTAATAAATAAACAAAAAACAAATATATAAATAAGCAAGCTCTGTAAATGTAATTTAGTGATATCTCACTTTTGGTTCAATCCCCAGTATGAAGAAAATATAAAACTTATATCTGAAAATTTTACAATGGTCAAAATATAAAGGTTTAATATTTTAAACATAATCATTCTAAAATACAATATTTATGTTATGAATGCATTTACTATTGCCCTCATAAGATGCTATTGTAGCATATAATATGAAAAGTGTGTGTATAGATGTATGGTAGGATTTTCATGGAAGTGAATATGACAATTTAAATTTACTAATGCTTAGTATTAGAAGTTTATTTGTACTGCTCTCCTTTTTAAAGCTATCTAGAAAAACTAGTCATGTATTCTAAAGACATTATTTAGCCTTAGCTTATTTGTGTTGTAGATTAACTGGTGTACACACAAGTACTTAAAAGCAGAATCATAAGATGAACTTCCTTAATAACATGTTAATATAGTTTTCTTTGGCAAAAGAATTGAAAAATTTGCTAGTTATATTTCTAATGTTTTTCCTATGTCATTAGTCTTGATCAGAATGTAAAACCAAATTAAATATATAAATGTTGAAAGCTGTTTAACTTGACTACATAAGCAACAAAGCAAAGCTATGTTCAAAAAGTACTTGAAGTTATGAAATCATTAAACTTGTTTTTGTGTGGAGACATTTGAACTTTCTTTTATCTCCCAGCAAACTTTACCAAATAGCAGTATTACATTTTCCATGTAACATCATCTTTTATATTGTTATCAATCTGTGTTTATTTGAATTAATTCTGAAATTACAAATATGAATTCCTAAAATGTTGACTCTACATACAACTGTTTTCAAAATATTGGCACCAATTTTTTTAGTCTCTCTACCTCTGGAAATGGACTTGATAGTGTTTCCCTGAAGCTGTGCATGACTACATATTTAACAGATTATGGCGTAATTGTTGGCAAATACCATGCAAAACTAAGTCAGAGAAGACTAGGCATGATTCACCAGGATCTTCTGAAATAATTACTCTTACAATGTTTCTGTTTGAACCTATTCAACCTGCTGTGCTGAAAGCCCCTTCAAGTCTACACAGCATGCATTCTGAGATTTGTCAGCCGCAGAGAGGGTTAGGAGAGCAATGTATCTCCATGGAAATTGAGTGTTTCACCCTATTTTTTCTAGTTCCATGTCTTTTGAGTGATCTTCAGTGATTTGTGTTCATGACAGCCACTGAATGTGCCCTGCTGTGGTAGGAAGAGTTATGAAAAAGAGATAAAGTACCTTACTATGTGTTGTCTAAATTCTTGACCCGTGGAATTTTGGGACTAACAAAGTTGTTATTTTATGCTACTAATCTGTGTAGTTTATTTTGCAACAGACAGGAGAAAACTCTGTACATGTTAATTAGGGAAACTTATTTTTCCTTTAAATAATTTTGTGAACTTTTCCTGTGTCAATATCTGAAGTTCTCCAAACATGGATTATATCCTGCACTGAAAAAATTGTGTTTTATGCTTAATAGACTGAGGAGTTGATAAAATCATTTTTATATATTTGTTTTCTACTGCTTTGTACTTGATATTTCATTCCAATTTTACTGAATAGTAATATTTCTTACAACAGCATCATAATTTCTCTGCTGCTACTTGTATCAAAACTACACTTATGTGATGGATTTCTTAGATGCTAAACATTTAATCATTTTAGTAGGTGAGAATTTAACTTAAGATTTTGATGATTAGATAGATAGTGATAGTTTCTATCTATTACTCTCTCCTCACATTTTCACAGCAAAATGAATACACAATTTTTCATTTATAACAATTCTTTTCTTACTAAAGCAGTTAACTTAATTTAAAAAAGGAAAAGAAAAATAATGCAAGTCAAAGGCTCACTCTTGGACATGTACCATATTGTGTTACTTTTAAAGATTAGTAGAGGAAATTATATTAACTCAATTATTTTTAGAGAAGCTTTCTTTCTCTCCCACATACATATATGTACAAGAATAAATACCAATGTGTGCATATCACAGTATATATTTATAATGTATTTCACATTATTTTAACTTATTCATATTTCCATAGACTACATATATGTTAATGTGTGATTTTAATATTAATATAATGTTATTATATATTAAAATGAGATTTAAATGAGGAAGTAGTGCCCTTGAGGGGGGAATATAGCATTGAGGTACCACTAACCAGAGATAGAATTGATGCTGTAAATTCAATAATAGGATCTTTACCAAACAGAGAGGGAAAAACTTAAAAACAATGATGCCTTATGCTGACTGGAGTTGAAATTCTAGAGTTTTATGGGAAAATAGTGATGAAAGGATTTTTTTTTAAACTGAACATCCAGGACTGATCTATTTTATAGACAAAAAAGGAAATAGGATATCAGGTAGCATACCATGTGACTACCATATGACTGTGTTTTAAAAGGGACACCATCATCCAGAAATAATTCAGTGATTTATTTGGAAGGCCATGGTCAATAGTAACAGATTGCAAATAATTAAAGTTAAAATTTGTCAAAATAATATGAGAATTATAGTACCTCAAGGTAATTTCAGCTAGGTAATAGCACTTACATGGAACAAGACAGGGGCCTCTGCACTTATAAAAATAACTACCAAGGTTCAACGAATAATCAAAAGGATCTGACTCACAGATTTATGGAGATAATTTAAAAATAACAATCCAGGAAATAAATGGATGCGTAACTGTGTTAAGGAAAAACAATCTGAAGCCTGAAGGAAGTCACTTCATTAAATTCTCATGATTTCCCTCTCATTTCCCAAACCTGAACATGTGTCTACAAACTAAATAAGTGGCTCCATTTCTTCAAGAAAGCATATTGCATACTCAAGTAAATTATACATGAAGATGAATCAGGTAAATTTACCAAATGACTCTATACTGAATAGCTGTGCCACTGCTGGCACAAAGTACCTGAGGTCTACAGTACCAAGGCTCATGTTTTTAGATGTTTCATCTCATGGTTGGATCAATCTAAATCAGGAACTTCATGGGAGAGGGCATAATTGGCCAAAGTTGCTCATTTCATGGAAGCCTTAAAGCAGAGCACAGAAGAGTTCCTGAAATGAAAGTATCAGGGAAAAGATATCACTCTCAAAGTCATATATCTGGGACCCCTACAGTGAGTCCCCAATATCCTGCAAGTACTTATGGCTCATGGAAAAAAGAAAGAGCAAGAGTTAATATGGCAATGCAACTGGGATTCATGAGGCAGCAAATACCTTGGTATTTATTGATTACATTTACATTGAGGAATGTTATGGTTTGAGTTTGACTGTCCCTGCAAAGCCTCTTGTCGACATGGAGCTGGGCTTCTAGAGTCGTGAATGACTCATGGTCCAATGCTGGGATTATGGATGTGAGTGATACACCCAAGTGGCACACATATAATATAAGGGAAAGAAATAATCTTGTATCCATGCCCCTTCCTTTTTGTTCTTGTAGGTTTTGGTATCTGCTACCACCATGAACTGTTACTCCTCTGCCAAACCATCCTATCTTGGAGCCAGCTGAGTATGGAGTGAAACCTCCACAAACTGTGAGCTAAATAAACATTTCCTTACTTCATTTAGGGTGTCAAGTATTTTGCCTCAGAATGAGAGAAAAGTAAGCAAGATAGAACTTGGTACCAGGAGTGGGGTTGTTGATATTACTATACCTGACTATATGGTTCAAGAGTTTTGGAAATAGTTCCTTGTGTTGCAAAAGATTCAGAGAAGTCACTTGAAGGAGCAGAGCTGGAATGCCTACTAATATTCTATATAAGACATTCTGGTTAGAGCTTAGAAGACCAGAAGACTGATACCAATCCTGAAAGTGAAGACTACACTTAGGAGGTTTCTAGTGGGAAGAAGGATTACATTGGTTGTTAGATTCCACATGATGTGTGGAATGGGTTATCAGAAAGTTTGTCTGCATTTTTCTCACTTCCAGAGACTTTGCCTCAGATTTAGATTAAGAGCAGTGGAGTAAACTGACAAAAGGAATTTCAAGGCAGTCTAATATTGAGGTTGTGGCATGGATACTGTCAGGGATTTTTAGCCAGATTTATGTCGTGAGTCAAGAGCAAAGAGACCAGCAGGATTATTTAAAACATTATGAATTTGGACAGAAATAAAACTACAGAAAAGCTGTGGATTACAAAGATAGAACTGAGATTTCAGTTGCTGAGAAGGAACAGCAGACTATGAAAGATGGCCTGAGGATATCATGATAATTGACAACTCTCTACTATTTGCAGCCTCAGAACTGAAGAAGTGAAAGACTTTGCCTTGAGGAGAAAGGCACAAATCACAATGTTCCAGAATGGTGGTGAAGGCCACATAATATTCCAAACTGCTGGCAGCTACACTTGGTTCAAGAATGGAGGTAGCATATAGAATTTGTTCCCCACAATCAGGGTCAAAGTATCCAGCATTCCAGTCATTCAACACCTACAAGCAAGAGAGAGAAAAATCATAACTACTGCACCAGCTGGCAGCAGACCTTCAAGGCATCCACATGGTGCTAGTTTCAGGCACATGCAGTATTCAGGAGTTCTGAGGTTAACAAGACTTCTATCCTGATTTCAGAAGGCCCGAAGGCAAGGCAATGTGCCCTTGGCAGGGCAATGTGTGACACTGTGTGAAGCCAAAGGTACAGTGGAGAGCCCAGAAGTTCGGAAAACAAGGAGCAGGGATTATCTAGGGAAGTCGGCAAGGAGAGAGCAAAGCCATCACTAGAGAGGACCCATGAAAGCTACAAGCACCAGAAGTACCACAGGGCAGAGTCACATAAGCCTTTTGGAACTCATAATTGTTTTTGTCCTTTGAATTTTGGACTTGCTTTTAATCCCAATCCTTTGTATCTCCCTGTTTGTGCCTTTTGGAATGGAAATTTTTGTCTTGCACTATTGAGTGTTGGAAGTGTTATGAAAATTTTTATCTTGTGCCATTGAATGTTGTAAGTATTTAACTATCTTTTAATTTGTACAGGGACTAGGTAAGAGTTTGCCTTAAATCTCAGGAGGAGTCTTTGTAGGTGCATGATGTGCATGAGTCTTTGTAGGGTTAGGGGTGAAATGCTATGCCTTGAGTCTGCATGTCCCCCAAAAACCTCATGCAGTCATGGAGGCAGGTTTCTAGAGTTTGCAAATGACTCATGGTTCAATGCTAGGATTATGAACATGAGTGCTACACCCAAGTGCGTGTGGCCTACATACAATATAAGGGACAGAAAGAGTCTTCTGTCCATGCTCCTCCCTTTTTGCTCTTGTTACTTTTGGTATCTGCTGCCACCGTGAACTATTGATTCTCTATTGTGCCATCTTGCCTTGGAGCCAGTTGAGTATGGACTGAAACCTCCACAAATTGTGAGCTAAATAAACCTTTCCTTCCTTCATTTTTGGTGTCAATATTTTGCCTCAAAAATGAGAGAAAAGCCACTGAGACAAAGAAAACGGTGCGGGGACTGTCAAATGGCTTAGTAATTCGTGGTGGTATTATGTAGTGAAGATATTTATGTTGACGAAGAAAGCAGAGACAGATGGCAGATTAATAAGTGGTTTGTCCTTTGCCCATGGTAAAACATTTTTTTCATTATTACTGGGTTATCAAGGAACCAAGGCATCTTTAGCTGATGTGGTCCTGGCCTGAGGCATCACACCATCACAGTACCATTGTGGCTTCAGCTAAGACAGAGGCACATGGAGCTGTGTTTTCATATACCATAACCAGCATGTATGGTGAGATACTAGTTCTTGAACAAGCCCCAGTCACAATTTGTTTAGAGAGTGATTTTTCCCCAAAATTATATAGAAGAGCCCTAGACACCCATTATTTTTCTAAACATACAAAGAAGTCTCAATGTGTTTTAATTATTCTCTAACTCTCTCTCAACCAAAGTTGAAAGTCAATATTAACTTTCACAGAACCTATAGCAGTTTGCATGAGTAACTCTACTGGGATGGAAAGGAAATCCCAAACACTGCTAAAACACTTTTGCATAACTACCCATTTTCAGTGATATCTAGAAATCTGAATCTTCTTATAGTAATAGCACACACAGGCTTCAAAAACTAAGTCAAGTCTTAACAAAGGTCACCTTACACTGAGATAACAATCACTAAACTCAAATTATGATGATTGAATGAATAATTAGAATTGATATAATTGATAGTTTTTAACACCCTAACGTGCTTTACTTGACCGGTGGGATAAGAATAATTTGAGTAAAAAAGCAAACAGAAAGAGTCTGAAACTGTGTCTCTCTCAGGCCAAGAAAGTAAATAAATATATATTTAAAAATAAATATGATATAAATAATGCCAGGGTCCTAGGGAGACTAGTGTCACTTTAAAACCTTAAAGGATGCATTTGCCTCCTGTGATAACATTTAGTTATGTAAACTTTCACACACACACACACACACACACACACACACACACACACACACACACCATAAATTTTAAAAGTTAACTGTTAACTAGTGTAAACAGTAAATCAGTTTAAGAGTTTTGATAAAATAGATTAATATGACTTAGGGCATGATACTCACTCATTGATTTATTAAGTGTATTCCTTTTTATTTCAACCAAAAAGGAGACCAGAAACACTGTGTGCTCTCTTGAAGTGAACAATTATATAAATCTAGATTTACAGTCAGATCAAATATTCTGCTTCTTACCATCATATCACCAAAAATTCTGTATGACTTGGACACACTGAAGCATAACAGACTGCTTCATTAAACAGGTAAACTTTCTGAGTTTTTAAAAAAATTATTGTGATAAGCACATTGCAAGTTTGGAGAAGACACATTTCTGAAAGTGAGACATGAACCTTATGCAGTCTAGTTAATCATCTCTCTGCTTGAACATCCTGGTCAAAGTAAATAGCAAAGCATTGTACCTATTCAGCTCTCAACAAAAGAAACAAAGTAAAAGAAAGTGACTACAACTCTAAAGACAAGGAGAGAATTAAAGTAGATAGCACTTTTCCTCAGTGTGCTCTGAAAACTGATGGAGATTTACATGTGAACATCTCAATAAGTTTAAAAACAACTGAAACAAGATTATAAATATATCATTTCCTAAAATAGGTGCATATAGCATATGTACATCTGTTCCATTATAGCCATTCATAAGCTTGGAAACCAGTATATAAAGAAATTATTTGCATCAGTTTTGTAGACAACACTAAAACAGTATTAGAATATCAGCACTTTAAAAAAATAGAGACAAAGGTAGATATTTTATGAGGAACTTGTGGAATAATAAGAAATGAGACGCAAGGTCTTGTTGGATGTATGCACATGAAAGGTTTTATTGGAATAACATAAAATACTAAGATTTGTCATCTCATATTATACCCAGAGAGAATTTGACCATGGAAGAGATACTAAATACTTATGTAAAAACTTTGAATATAACTGGAAAACTGTAGAAATTTCAGTTTAATGTTACTGATAGCAGTTGGACTCTTTAATGGTCACACTGCAGCTTGCTTAAAAGGATAATGAAAGAAGTCCTGGTGGCAAAGGCAAATGCCAGTTTCATAAATTCACCATTATCAAATATGATGCAACCTTCGTGCAATAGACTTCAACCACAAATACTTCAAATTTCACAGAGTACTTTCATTAGATTCATAGTGGCAAATATGCTACACTGTATCCCTTCATCCTAGAAAAGTCAAGGTGTGTTTTCATATAAATAAGTAAGACACTGGCTAACACCAGATTCAGAGATCTTATAAAGCATTTGATCTACTAACATGTGAAAGCCCAAAACTTTATGTTAGACCTATGTACACATTTAAAACAATGCATAGCAATGTGGAAATACATTTGCTATACTGCATCACTTGGAACTACTGGCCTACTTCAGACACATATGAAATATCCAAATTTGGGCTGAGGATATAACTCAGGGGCACAAATGCCTACTCAGAAAGCACAAAGTCATGAGTTTGATCCCCAGTACAAAAACACAAAACAAAAAATCAACCATAAAAAATAGCCTGTAAGAATCATTATGAGACATAAAATAAATATTATACATCCTCCACGATGCATACTCTAAAGTTGAACAAAAATAGTTTGTACTTTTTCTCCAAAGAAGAATTAATGGATGTCACAAGCAAAGCAAAGCGAGAGTACTCCAGTTACTGTCACTCATGGCAATCTACTGAACAGTATGATATCAGTTTACACTTTTGGCTTTGAAATATTACAAGTCCTGGTCTGCAAATGAAATTCACTCTTGTAAGAGTAAATGTAAGCTTTATATAAAATGATCGTGCATTTTACTGCCTCAGAACTGCTAGCGTTTTTTGTTTGTTTGTTTGTTCGTTTGTTTGTATCAAGGGGCCAGATATCAGGAAGAAAAGTCACTTATTTTTGCAAGTGTCCCTGTTCATAAAGAAAAAATATGTAATACAGCAAAAAGTAGAAAAGACATGTAGAAAATGAGGTATTTTTGTTGGTGCCATATCCAATTGGGAATATAACTGGAAAAGTATAGAAATTTCAGTTTAAGCCGGTTACTGAGAACTTGGGCTCAAGAAGACGGTGTGGTTCTGGTCCACATTAATAGCTAAGTCATTAAAGCCAGAAATGGTTGGTGCCAAGACAATGGTAGATTTTATACTGACAAAGCAAAGATAATGATAACAAGAATCAACTGGGATACAATAATCAACTTCATTAGCAGTGGTTTAAATTCATCTCACTAAGCTCCTTCTCTTCGGTTCTTTATCAAGAAGTAATGTTCAATGGAATCCTAAGGAAGACTTTCCCCAAAGTATATCAAGAATTGGATTCATGTGAAACAGCTGCTGCATAGACCCAGCTTAACTTTGGAAAATGAGGTCAACAGATAAGACTCCAATTATTACCTTTTTAGACCTTATCTTAGCTGTAAATACTGATCTTGACCGAATTCCCACTGTCTCAAGAAATTCCTTGTTCAGTAGCTAGGGATGCAGGAACACGAGGGCCTGGCTATTTCAGTCATGCCAGGTAAAATGAAGGGCACCAATACACCACTCTCTTGAGTTCCTCCCCCAGGTTAACTGCTAATTAATAAACAGTAATTCAATTTCCAGATCACAGCCAGCTTTCAGAAAATACAGTTGGACTATGCACACACACACAGACACACACACACACACACACACACACACACACACACACACGAAGGTGTTTGTGTACATAGAAAGAGAAGACTTCTGGAGGTTCTTCTATGCTATTTCTTACGTTATAACAAGTTCTAGGTGGAAGCAGAACTGCAATTTGAATAAATCATTAACTTTTCTATAAAATAGTATGTTAAATAGCCCTTTGTGAAGTATCTCAGGGAATTATTCATTTGTTCTAACTAAATGAAGTAGAGACAGTCTTGAATATCTAGTAATAAAACATGATAATAATTGGATTTCCAATTATCTTTGTGCTTTTATAAAGATCTTTTATATGACATTTTTCCACCTTAATTCCTTCTCAGACTAGAGCTGTTATATCTCTGTGTCTTTGGCATATGTTTAATGATTATAGCTTAAACATTTCTGAGCTAAATTATGAAGCTTCTTCAGAAAACTTATACTGGTAGCATACGCTTTATGTTTTATGAAGAATGATGCGCACTGACTATACATTATAACCTGATACAATTTTACAGACTGAATCAAATGCAAAAATATGCTTTTTAAATGTAATTCCCCATTTTAAATGAATTGATATTTATATCTAGGGTACTGATTAAGCAACTAATCTGTAGGATTTTAATATTTTTAATAGTTGACATGGTTTTTGTTCAATTGTCTTTAAATTACTGCTTAATTAGTTGATTCTGCATGTGTAGAAGTTATTGGAATGTGTGTAATAATAGATATTGCTATAATTTGAACAAAATTGCTCAAGAGACCCATGTGTTCTTCAGCTTCCCTGCCAAAGACCCATGGGGTTCCTGGGATCCCCATGCAATGAAATGAAATATTAATACATAAAATGCATGAACATATTTGAAAAAATTTTTCCACTTTTTTCAAATTTAAATCATTATTAAATGAAAGTGCAATATTTTCTTGAATCCAACTGGTCAGCTCTTTTTCCCTCTATTTTAAAACCAGCCAGCAAGAGATTAACAAATTCCAAGTTTCAATAGCTACATAATAAGTTAGCAAAGATGGCAGGACTAAAACTTCTATGCTTTGCTTTGAACTCAAATGCTTAAGAAATTGTAAAATATTTTCTTTTTATTTTTAATATATAGTTACTGTCAAAGTAATTCTTGCATTTTGAGAGATTTTGAAGATTAACATTTTCTTTTTTCAGAAAAATGTTTCTGTTCATATAAGATTTAAACTGGATAGGAAAGGGTAACTGTAATATCATAGAGGAAATTTCTGGAAGGAAAAGATGTTAATAGTCTTCATAATTTGTTTATTTAATAATGAATAAGATTTCCTATTTTGATAAGGAGTGTTAAAATAGTTACAATATAGATATGACCCACCTTCAAATAGCTCTTACTGGAGGCAGTATAACTGACCAAATAATAGGTTTGTTTTCAAGAGGTTATTAAAAATACACTAGATACCAAGATTATAAAGCATTTTTATTCTCACAATAAAGCTAATGCTATGAAGATATTTTAGGCAAATATTTTTATTACTGGTTCCTTCAAAGTGTGCTGTTTGATTCCAATTAAATAGGGTTGGACTGATCATGTTTAAAGATTTCATGAACTGTAATGCTTATCAGATTATACTTAAAATTTTTGTTGATTCTTCTATTAAGGGTTCATATTTAAAATTTATTTTATCTTACCTAATGCCAAAGCATATACATATTTGTATGATTGTATACTAAGATTTAATATTCGTACACATTTTATGATGATAACATCTGGGTAAACATGTCTTTTAAAAAATATGTTCTTTTTAAAGTATTAAAAATCTCTTCCTGTGTATTTATAAAACTATAAATTATCATTCATACTTATACTAGCATTCATTAGAATGGCAATCTTCTTTCTCTGATCTAACTTTAAGCAGTAACTGTAGTCCATTTCTTTCTCAAGTATTCTCCCTAAATTGGAGCATAAAGAAACTAATTCTTGGTTTTATACTCTAAGATACATTGCTCAAATCAACAAATACAAGATTTATGTCTATTTTATAAGTTATTTAAAAACACAAAAGTAAGTTTATAGAACTGTCAACTTAATCTATTTCTTTTAAAACAAATGTCATTTTATTTTTCATAAATATATTTTGAAAGAATAAGTATGCTTCAAAAATTAAAATCTACTGATAAAGAACTGTTGTTTAATTTTTGTTTTTCAATTACATTTATTAAAATTTTTACACATTTTTAAGAGTAAAGGAAAATTTTATTTCAAACTTTGTGTTATATTAATTCTTGCTGAACTAGTACTATTCATAGTAATAGTTTTCCTTACCATGCTTCCACAATACAGAGTAATTTTAACAACAATGACAAAACATTTTAAAACAGAGAGGATGACTGACATTATTGAGTTTAGATGTAGCCATAAGAAAACAAATTTAGGTTATAAATCACTGAATACAAAATCTCTAAGCTTTATGCTATAGTAATTGGATATCTACCTTAACTTCTGGTTGCTTAGGCAAAATATATAAGCAAGAGTTTGAATAATCATATAAGTGGAAATATTACACTCATATTGAGGACTATCACCTAAAGATTGGAGAGAGTTGCATTTTATTTTTCTTAAGTGCTGTGTATTGACCCAGATCCTTATACATGTTGGACAGATGATTTATGAGTGAGATACTCATAATTTATGAGTGAGATGCCTCATAATTGAATAGAAATTGGAAACCTGAATGCAGATACATCAGCTGATATAAGAAAAAAATCTGTTTAAAATATTTGTTTTAAATTGATAAGACAACCAGAAAAGAGAAGTACAGGCCAATCTCCCCAATGAATATAGATACAAAAATTCTCAATAAAATTTTAACAAAGAGAATGCAGCAAATCATCAAGAAGGTCACACACCATAAAGCAATGAGATTCATTCCAAAAATTCAGGGATGCTTCAACATATCTAAATCAATAAATATAATCCACTATATCAATATAGTCCAAAGTAAAAATCACATGATCATTTCTATAGATGTAGAAAAATCTTTTGATAAGATGCAACACTTATTCATGATAAGAACCTTACAGAAAACTGGAATCTATGATTTTTACCTCAATACAATAGAAACTTTCTATGACAAACCAACATCATATCATATTAAATGACCAAAAACAGAAAGCCTTTATCCTAAAACCAGGAATAAGACAAAGATGTCCATTATCACCACTCCAAGACAAGACAAAAGAGAAGAATAAAACAAGTAAGGATAGAAAAAGAAGTTAAATTATTATTATTTGCAGATGACATGAAATTATACATGGAAGACACCCAAATCTCCACTGAAAGGCTCATAGGTATAATAAATAAGTTCAGTAATGTAGCTGGACACAAAGTCAACACTCAAAGATCAATAGCATTCTTATATACCAAGAACAAAATCACTGAGAGAGAATTAAGAGAAACCACATCCTTCACAATAGCATTCAAAAAACTGACATACTTAAAACTCAGGCTAACAAAAGAAGTAAAAGGTCTATTCAGGGAAAATTATAACACCCTGAACAAAAGAAATCTAAGAGGATCTTAGAAAATGGAAACATAAGCCTTGTTCATGGATAGGAAGAGTAAATATTGGGAAAATGACCATTCTTCCAAAATTGTTGTACAGGTTCAAGGCAATCCCCATGAAAATGCCACCAACATACCCCACAGACCTAGGTAAATCACTCCTAAAATCCATCTGAAACCAGAAGAGACCTAAAAGAGCAAAGGCAATTCTAAGCAACAAAGGCAAGGCAGGAGGCATCACAGTCCCTGACTTTAAGCTATACTACTACCAAGCTACTTTAATAAAATCAGCATGGGACTGCAATAAAACAGACCTGAAGATCAATGGAATAGATTAGAAGATACAACTACAACTACAAACACACTCAGCCACCTTATCTTTGATAAAGGATTCAAACAGGTCCACTGAAAGAAAGATCATCTTGTTAATAAATGGTGCTGGAATAAATTGGCTCTCCATATGCTGAAAACTAAAACTAGACCCATGCCTATCACCATGTACTAAACTAAAATCTAAATTGATCAAAGATCTAAATATTAAAACAGAAACACTAAATCTGTTGGGAGACCAAGTATGTAGAAATTTTGAAGTCATAGGGGTAGGTAGAGAATTCATGAATAAGAATGAAACCACACAGGAAATACTTCTAAGAATCAATAATTTGGATTACATTTTACTAAAGAGTTTCTGCATATTGAAAGAAATCTCCAGCATAATGAAAAGAAAACCCACAAATTGGTTAAAAAAAATCTTAGTCAACTGTTCCTCAGATAAAGGACTTATGTCTAAAACATATAAAGGATTTTAAAAAATGAGATTCCCAAAATTGAAAGACCCAATCTAAAAATGGGCATCTGAGATAATTACACAGTTCTCAGATGAAGAAATACAAATGGGAAATAAATACATGAAAAAATGTTCAGCATTATTGGTCAGTAGAGAAATACAAAATAAAACCACCCTGAGATTGCATCTCACTTCAGAAAGAATGGCCAAGATCAAGAAAACCACCACCAACAAATGCTGGAAAGGCTTTGGGAAAAAGGAACACTTCTGCACTATTGGTGGGAGTACAGACTGGTACATATAAAGAATGATCACATTGATATATTTATAAATAAATGAATGCGACTTGAGACCATACTCATAAGTGAAATAAATCAAACTCACATGTGTAAATATTGTATCGTCTCCCTAGTGTAAGTAATGTTAAAAGTACATAAGACACAAAATCCTCAATAAATAGAGTGAAACGATTAGAGTCTGCTCAAAGGGGAAAAATAATATCTCAGGGAAATGGAAGATAAAGAAAAAGGTAGGGAAAAATATCTAAAATTATATGAACACACTTAGGATAATTAAGATGATTGCACAACAAATTCTATAAGTTATTGGAACAAAACAGGTAACATTCATAGCATTGGAACAATTTTGCATGTTAGTGTCTGGTGATCTGAGCAACTCTTAAAGATCATTATGTAAAATAACAACGCTAGTTATGTTCCTACCATCTTGTTTTGAAAGCCTATATTGTCAGTGTTTTGAGTTGTTTACTACTGTTATTTGTCTTTTTTTGTTTTGTGTTTTTCTAGTATTTTTTTTCATTTTGTTTTGTTTTGTTTTTCCCTCTAATACAGAAAGGATAGTTGTGCATGTAGAGGCATATACATGTATAGAACTTCTCCTAAACAGTTTATGAGAATTGATTATATAACACTTTTTCTTTTAACTTTCAATATTTTGCATGTCCTAGAGCTCCGTACTACTCTGAATAGCTTAGGAAATGAATATGAATTCATGCTTGTGTTAGAGATGGTGTCAGCAAGGCAGCAGATCCATCTACCACAAATACTCTTAAAATACAGATTGCCAGCAGAAATTTGGATGATAAGAATCCAGGAGTTCTGAAGAGGTCACTGTCCATAATTCAACTGCAGATAAAAGAATTGTGGCAAGACAGATGGAATGAGTGGATTAAGTAGCAAATACCTTTAAAAGGGACTATCTTGAAGATGACAACCTCACTGAGTGACTTTGAAATCACTTTAAATTCCTTGAATAAAAATTTATTTAACGTCCAATGGCATATTTACTTAATAGACGTTCACTTTATACACGTGGTAGAAAGTCAGCTCATGTTTGCTCAAAGTTTCTTTAGTGCTTTCTGTAAAGGGAATAAAAGTTATATAATCAGTTTCAAAAACAAAGAAAGGATAAGTGTACATGTAGAGGCATATATATGCATAGAACTTCTCCTAAGCAGTTTATGGGAATTGATTATATAACACATGATGAACTGTACAGCAACTTTCAAGGAAAAGAGACATTATGATATCCATTGCTGCTTCCATATCATCATGCTGTGAAATTCAGTAATGCTATTATTCTTTGTTCATAATGATTTTCATCTTTTATATTGTTTAATTTTAAAATACAAGAAGGTATGACAGCTATTTTGAAGAGAATGAGAGACTTTATGGCAGCCATTGTTGATTTTCCTATTGTCTGGTTTGGAAAGCCTACAATGCCTTCATCACTCTGTTCCGGTAAGTTTAATACTATTTGGTTTTGTATGAATTCATTGTGTGTGAAGATGTGGACATTTACTTAGAAGAAAACAAGACACATTATAGTAGCCAGTGATGATCTCCTGTTGTCTTGCTTTGAAATCTATATCACTTAATATTAAAATATTAAAATAAATAAATAAATGGATTGATGGGACATTTCTATGTTGACATTGTAGAAAATATCTAGTATGACCACGACTGATATTTGTGCTTGGTTAAGAATTAGCGCAATCAATAACTATTATAACAGTCACATCCAACATTTTAAGAAATTAACAAAACAAGTTTAATTTTAATTTCCACAAAATCGAAAGTTTATTAACCACCCCTCTAGTAGCTTGTAGTTTAAGGCTCTGGACCGTAAGAGAGTTCTAAATTTAATGCTTCCTGAGGAAGAAAGGAAAGGACTAAGTTTGGCCTGGAAAAGACATATTTCACTGCAACTAGGTAGGTATGGTAGCAGACCCTCAAACTTACTGAAAAGGATGATAGATTACATAAATACCCACTAATGTGTGAATATCATTTCTTTGTTCCAGTCATTGTTAGTAGAACATGAATCAAGTAGATTTAATATGAATGTTCATATTTCTTATAAATTGATTAAATGGAATACAATAACAGTTTATGTAATATATCTAATATGATTAATATAAATTTATATTTCAAGTACATTGAGATGGTAGAAGCTAATACAGCTTTGAACGGTTCTACTCTCATGTGTCTAATTACGGAATTTTATCCAAGTAACTCACCCTGGTTGCTGTGAGCAGTTTATATTTCTTCCCTGTAATATTTTTTATTGGAAATTAGCAAATGCAGTCCTCCTGAGTGATGGGGTAGGAAGATAAGAACTAAAATAGATGCTACAAATTAGTATTTTGATGACAACTAACAATGAATTTCAGATACATGAGAGGATATCTGGGAAGTGTATCTTATACTTGTAGTTTCTGTGTTATGTTGAAAAAAATCGTAAAGACTTATTGTGCATAACACAAATACTTAAATGCTCATCTCCTTTTGTTTACCACTCTCAAATTTAACTACAACTCTAGGGATGCTGTGTTATTAAGGAAATTTATTTTCATCTTGGGTCATAAGCTTCATGAAGAAAGGCTATTTGCTGAAAGGAAAGGAAATAACGTTTTTCTTGGTTATATCAATTCTACTTTTCACAATGTAAGATAAAATGTGATGTAAAGTTTCACAAGTGCTATTTTTCACTTTAGACCTAGACATAAAAATAAGAGCGGAGAAAATATGATTTCACTTTTCATGCTTCTACCAAAATGATAGCGAAAGGAAAAAATGGATAATGAATCTAAGCGCTGAATCACCTTCTAAGTGGACAGTGCAATATATTTGAATCTTTCTCAAGGCTGTGCAAGTATTGAAAAGACTTGGAGTCTACAAAGTGTTTCTTATTAGAGCCTTTATGTAAATCCTAATTATGCAGACAAAAATAATGTTCTGTAGCTAAAATGTACAAAATCTTACTGTTCAATATAAAGTATACTTTTATTTTTCTCTCTGAAAAGAAATGGATTTGATTACAGATAATTTAAAGAAGTTGTTTACATTTGATTGAACTCTACACATATGTGATATTGAAGAAAAATATTTGCAATAGCTAAAAGTGTCAAAGAAATAATGAAACTTTTAAAGAAATCCTAACGTATAGGAAAATAAAAAGCTCAGGAAAAATACAAGTACACATATCTATATTTTTTCACTGAGGAGAGGTCTAAACTGCAAGTACTTACATGAAGAAATGTTAAGTCACCAGCTTTCAGAGAATTTTAAATTAAAAAACCAAAGCAATAACAATTCATAAAGATTAATGTGATAACAATTGTGTCATAAAACAGGTTTATTCTAGGAAAGGAAACAAATGCATTGGTATAAAAGGCCCAGGTACTGCTAGCTAGGGAAAAATATTGGTGTTATTTATTAACATTGTACATAATCTGGTGTCCAGTTTAGTAAGCAATATTTCAGTGAAATCAGACACTTGTGTTCCAGGGGTTTGTAACTTTTTAACAACAACAACAAAAAAACAAACAAATAGAAGAAATTTAGAAGATCATAATTGCAGAACAGAAATAGAAGTTATGGTAGGTGCCACAATAAGATACAATGCTATGTGATTATAAGCATTCAACAAGTATAATTTAAAAAAATAGTATATTGAAAAATTGGTTTTTAATGTTAAAAGTACTTATGGCCCATCAATTAACTCCCTATACATATGAATGCTAGAGAAATAAAAATTTGTTTAAAATCTCTTCATAATAGTTTTATATTTTGTAATAAAAAAACAAAGAAAATCTAAATAATCTTTACCTAAGTAAACAAAAATGTGATACATAGATATAATGGAATAGAACTAAATAACAGGAAGGGAAAATATTTATATTGATAAAAAAGTTTCTAAATCTCAAGGGTATTGTACCGGAACAAAAAAAAAAATACTGAAAAGAATACATATTGAAGGGCTTATAATTTCTTTCTTATAACTCTTTCATTGTGAAACAATTGTAGTAATCAAGAACCTATTTTTTTTTTTAAACCAGGAATTGAATTCAAGACCTCATGCTTGCCAGGTGAGTGCTATGCTGCTGAGCGATAATGCCTGGTCCCTGGAGTAAATTAGTTTTTCACAGAGTTTAAAATTAGGAATTTATCTGAGTTTTCAGGGCTAGGAAAAGAGTTTAATTACAATTATAAACAGTCTTATAATCTTACAGTCACAACATAAATTTACACACATAATGAACATCCCTAACATACCCAAAAAGTGTAAAGAATCCTGGTAACAATTTCTATAAGCTGTCTGGTTTTGTTAACATGATTAAAGGTGTCAATTTCTAGTTTTGATACTGTATGCTTTTAATAGGTTTCCATAGTGGGAAACTGCCTGAAGGATACTCACAAACTGTATTGTGTTTGCCAACACTTTGACTCTAAAAATGCTTAAAAACAAAACAGGAAAATATATTTGCATATTGGTAATACTAAGAGAAATTGACATTAATTTCAAAAGAACTGAAATACACTTATTATAGTCTTTCCAAATAGGAGCAAAGAATCCCAGTATTTCTCTTTATTTAATCAAGTCTTTTTTTCTCCTCGTTTTTTTTCAAAATTTCTATATTTTTATATTCTATTGAATTTACATACAGTGCTGCTATCTATCCTGGTTGTACTAATTTATATTTCCACTAACATTTTAGAAATGATTAATACTTGAGACGTAGAAATGTTATATCAATTTTATTATTATGAACTGCATATATATGGAATTATACTACTGTATATACTCTATGCATATGTAGAAGTATTATGTGTCAGTAAAAGTATTACTTTTAAATGACACAGTATATTCATAACAACACATATGAAACATGTAGGTAAAATATATATTCAGATAATATGTTTGTGAAGACTAGTAAAATATGATATCATTTATAAGAAATTATTGAGAAAGAAAAATAAATAAAAATATAAATACTGAGAATAACTCTGTGGTTGAAGAGGTATGGGTTCAGGAGTGCAGAGTTACAGTCAAGGGAGCCAGGGAGATATAGTTTATATCTTGAAACATATGATGGTTAGGTGAATGTATATATAAACTGTTATATCTTTGATTTATGTGAAATACTAGAACAATGAATACAGATAATTTGAGGAATAAAAATACAATTATGATTAGATATTTTATTACAACTTGTTCAGTAATTATAGAATCAGGTAAAAAAATCAATAAGCATTTATACACACTGTTGAGCTTTATCAATAGATTGAGTTTATCAATAGTACACTACAACCAAAAATGTGGAATTATTTTAATTTTATATTCATCGTCATAGTGATAAACACTTATTTTGCACCATAAAGACATACATGAATGACTGACAAAATTGACTTTTATGGAAGATATGTTTTTCCCCAACACAATTAAAATTATGTAACATTAGCTACATTACTTATAAAAGCCTAAATTATGTGAAATTTTTATAGAAAAGAGCAAAAATGTCAAAGGAAATTATAAAAGTAAATTAAGAAAATATCCTGGTTTATAAAAGAAAATAATACAACCGAACAAAATTTACTCCAATAAGTTAAAATAGTACTTGAAGAGAAATTTACAGATTTAGATTTTAAGGGGAAGAAATAAAATATAGAAACAGAAGCAAATGAAAAAATTAAAAAGCAATTATTTGTACAAAGTGTATAGCAGATACAAAAATCTATGAAATAGAAGCTAAACAAGCACAAAAGGTGTTTTTTTCAAGACCAAATGTGATTTTAAACTGTTGAAAACATAAAAACCCAAAATACCACTTCAGAAAAAAAGAAAATATACAGGCATTGTTTATGTTAAAAGGACAATAATGAAATATAAAAAATAAGTATTTGTCATTAGATGTGACAATCAAGAAGAAAATGAAATTCTTCAAAAACACAATAAATAAAAGGGTCATAACAGAAACGAAGATGTTAACATACCATAACTATATTTAGACTGCATTTTTAAAAACCCATATGAACATAATCAAAAATAAGAAAGAATTGATGATGCAATAAAGAATTCTATGTATTTATGAGGTGTGATCAGAGAATAGAGTGAATGCTTAAATTTTTAAGAATTACTACAGTAAAAGACACAGAATACTCCACCTTTCTTTGAACAGATTTATCGCATCGTTCTTGCCACTTTCGCAATAAGTTCTGAAAGTCCTCTTCTGTCTTTACTTGTGCTGTCATGGCTGTCTAGATCTGAGTCGGTTTTAAATTTTTACTTCTATGGTCTAAAAAGACCTGTGAAGCAGAGCCAACACACCAAGGCACTTGATCCGTTAAAGTGAATGAGGACCCTGCATGTTTTTGTGAGCTGCCTTTCTGCTGAATGGTGCGCTGCTGAAACATTTACCATACGTTTGACAAAACTCTGTAAAAACAATCAGGTACAAAGACATTAAAAGTGCTTCAGAAAGTGAAATGGAAGATGAGATAAGTGTCTTTGAAACCGGAGTGAGTACGTAGAGGGGATTAATAGCAGTGTCTTTACTATAGTAATTTTTAAGTTAAATATTGGTAGCATACAGTTAGATTGTCTGTGTACCTACCTATCATGTCTCTATCCATATATATGATAAATGGTAGAAAATTTTTTATTTTAAGAAGAAATATTCAATGACGGTAATAGTCATCAGGGAAATATGAACTAAAGTCTCAGTAAAATGCTGCCACATATCTACCACATTATTTAAAGTTAGACTAACTGAGTCTGATGTTGACATCCAGAACTTGCCTATATTATTTCTGTTTTGCAAAATTAAGACCTTGTTTGCTAATACTTGGAAATGTCTCATAAAGATTATGTATCCTATGCGCAAAAATGTCTTGCTGTATATCCAAATAAAACATTTATAAATGATTTAATTGTGCTGTAAATTATATCACCTTTATATATAATGGATCAAAACAGGATAAACTAAAGAACTCTCAAGGAAATGAGCTGGCATATATTAATTTTTTAAAACACCATTTAGCTCTAAAAATGCATAATTTACTGACGTGCAAAATAAATTAATCTCTAAGCAAAGAAATTTATCAATATAATGAACTTACTATATTGTTTCATGTATGCAAAGTTTTATTTTAGTAAAACCTCAAGTATAGTGAAAAAATCAGAAAAAAAATTGCTTCTATATGACAATTTACTATAAAGGATGTGAGTCAACTTTCTGAAGTGACCATAGAAATTCTCATGGTGACATACAGCAAAGCTTTACTCATAAAATGTCATCAAAGTTTACACTTTGTATTTTAATGTATTATATATTATAATATATAATTGTATATGTCTAGTATATAATATAATACATTAAAATACTTAAATAATAGAATGTGGGCCACAATTTATACATAGAAAATAGAGTTATTAGTTTTATATTTTCCTATCTTATACAAATATCTCTTTGTTATAGAAATTGTGCTTAGCACTTGGACTAAAATCACAAATTGAACAGTACATTCTAGACTGTCATTATTATGTTAGATTTGAGGTATGGGGCAGTTTTCATTAAAATTATTATTGTTGGAAACATCCACTTTTTTTTTTTTTTTTTTTTTTTTTTTTTTTTTTTTTTTTTTTTTTTTTGTCTTTTTCCTTTTTTATTGGTAGCAGGGTTAGAACTCACGACTGCCTGCTTGGAAGGCAGGTGCTTATGCCGCTTAGCTAAATCCCAAGCCCTAAACATCCACTTTTTTAGTGCAAAGCTGCTTCACTGTAATGTTCATTCCTTTCCATTAGTAATGGGAAACTTTACTGACGTTTAATAGAATAAATCTTGAAACACCGTGATACAGAAAACTGGAGTGATTTTGAAGAGTAACTTAAGGCTTCCAATTTTGTAAATATCTAATATTGACTCATATTTAAAAGTTCTATATTCCAGATATGACTAGATATAGCTACAACAAATATCTTCTGGTAATTATAATAACAATAATTAAGAAAGGTTGGGAGAAACAGAAACTTGTGTGTATACGTGTGTGTCTATGTTAAATACACTTAGGGTTTTAAGACTTTAATGCATGAAAGATCATTATAGTTGGGTAATGATATTGCAGTTATTGAGAGATTGGTGATAATGATGTGATGAAATCCTATTATTGGTTCACTCAAGAAGGGATAAAGAGATTTTCTTTATAGCTTCAAAGTCTGAGTCTGGTAAATTTAATACAAAATAAAATACCAGTTACAGAAGATTTACAAGAAGAGCACATATGTGAAACACAATTCCAGCAAACAAAACAAGACAGTGTGAGAAATTTCAAGCCAAAGAATATTATTAGATTAAATTGTAAATATAGATATAGTAATAATTACTTTCTTTGTCACTAATATTAATATTATTAAACAATTTTAAAAATATTAGCTTTATAAAGTGCATTACCATTTCCAATAAGTCACTGATAAATTAAAAATTTGATGATAAATTTTTAATGTGTATTTAGGAAGAGTTTTATTAAATTCTTCCAAGTGACAATTTATTGTTAGAATAATATACTTTTTTGAAAATTATATCCACTTAATTTTGCAATAGTATACATAAACATTGTCACATAATAATAAGTAGGCAAACAAGTTGTCTAATGGGAAATATATAATTGTATCTGTATTCTGTAAATGAGTATAAAGAGAAAAGTATGATATGTTTTTAATATTTTATTGATATCATTCCTAAATGCCATACTATTTAACTTTGATATAAAATATTTAATATATAAAACAGTTATACTTATTAAATAATACACATTAACAAAATATAGTTTTATAAAAAACTCACTGCATTCAGAGAACCATAGGTACAGTGAAAATGACCCCATAGTATTATTGATGATTACATTTCAACTGAATTGCAATTGGTGATACATTCAATTAGACAATATCATCATATACATTTCTCTTACTCGTTAGCTTTACAATTTTAAACTACTGCATATCTATATGCAAATATATATTCATGCAGGTATATTTTTTTGAGTTATACTTTATCTCAACTCATCCATCTGTTCACTAAAATATAATTATACAATTGATTCAATGTAGCAAAGATGTTATGCATTAACTTTGGTAAAATTTAGTTTTAAAAGTATATTTAATCACCACATCAAAGGCCTTAAAAAGAGGCAGGTAAAAATATATAAACTATATGCCTCTTTAATTTATTAATTTATTGTTTAATCATTATTTTATTGTCTTAAAGAACTCAAGTAAGCCTAGTTCAAATGATCTTGTAGATCTCACTGGTCTTTTGTCTACAGTTACAAATTGCTCAGAATACCAAAATCATCATTTTTAAAATTTTTTATAATTGAATATATTTATTTAAAAAATTTTTAAAGAAATAAGATAAAGCAAAATACAACCAAATAAAGCCAATCAAAACAAAACAGTGAAAGTGATTCAAACGGGGATAATAGGAAATCAATAATTACATAATGCCCCTTGTTACCATAATGCCTCTTGCTATCTTCAAAATGGTTGCTGATACCATCAGACATAATAAAATCAAACAAAACAAAAGAGAATAAAATCAATCAAAACAGATTATTAAAGAAAACAAAGACAATAAACAAGAACAAAACACAACAGTAAGAAAATATTGGATTTCAAAACAAGATAGAAGGAAATCTCCCACAATTGCTATACTGCATATTGTTATCCTCTAAATAGATGTGGATGCTCATACTGCCAGGTTTAGGCCTGCAAAGTCAATCAGATAATACAAGAGTTAAGTTGGTTTTGTACCTCAGTTACTATCAGCTCAGCCTATGATCCTCTGCATCAGCAATTGCCTATGGAGCTAGAGGACACTCTTCTTGTCTTCAATCCCACACACAGGCTGGCTCACAGGAAGGAAGATTTGTCTTCCTGTTTTCTTCTTATCCCTGCATGCCTACTGCTGGCTCATGGGAAGGGTGGATTGGCCCATTTTTAAAATGTTTTAATATTGTGGACATGGAATTTGGATTTAGAATGTACCTACTTAGAGTGTTAGGAGCAATAACTTCATTAAGATGTTATTTTATATCCTGGTGATTTATTTTTTTTTTCAAGATTATAATCTGTTAAAGAACAGGTGTCCTCTCCTTGAGAGTTTGAGTTAACTTTTGTTTTGTATGAAATTCTTAGATAAGTTTACTATTATAATAATTTACTATTTTAATACTTATGTGTATTTACTATTATGATATTTTAGCCAAATTTGTACAGAGGTTTATTAAGAAGTATGGAGTTATTTTGTAAAATAAATTTAGTTTTATAAAATCACATGATAGAAAAATTAATTTTGTCTCATGTTTCAGTATATTTGGAATATAATTATATCATAGAAAACCCCCACAACCAAGTTAATTGGAATAATTATATTTTTGGTAAATTATTTAAAGAATAAAAAAATTAATATAATAGAGGGAATTTTACTTTGAAAGGAGGTAATCCTTTTGCAAATATTACAATGAAAAAGTATCATCTGCCTTCTCTGTCCTCCTATTTTCTTGTCTTTATTCTTTTTTAATTTTACCAAAAAAAAAAAAAAAAGAAAAAAGAAAATAATGACAGTCATTACACTGTGTATCCTTCTGTTTTTGTACATGCTTGCTGTTCAAACTCTATTCATTTCTTTTAGTAAAAATGTTCATGACTTTTTGATTGATACTTTTAAAAAGTCTCTTCAGGTTTTGATTGTTGGTTTATCTTCTAGTTAAAAATATGTATCTCCTTTGAATTTGTGAACTGAGTTAAATCTCAGAACACTAACTCTAAAAATATACTGTTTTCAAAGCTGTACAGCATTGACAATTTTAGCTCTCAGGTTCTGCTGTGAGTGATGGGCTTATTGTTCAGCATGCATTCCCTGTATTTTACCACTGTTTTTGGACCTTGCTGGGTGAGTTCTGTGGAGAAGCTGCATGCTTACCAATCCCGAAGAAAGGTGGGGTCATAATGTGCCTGTGCGATTTGTCATCATTCTTGAACTCTACACATGCCCTATGAGCTGAGTATCCTAGTAGTAGTTGTTGTAGTTGTTGATACAACAACTACTCATGCCCTATGAGCTGAGTCTCCTAGTAGTAGTTGTTACAACAACTACAACAAAAAATAGACACACATTCAAAGCACAAGTTAGGGCCAAAATGAACAATGAACTAATTTAAAGCTTCCTTAAATCCCCATGGAGATCAACTAAAGCAAATTTAATCTGCATATCTGTGAATGTAAGAATACATCTGTATTGTAATCTATATTGTCTACAAGTGTTTATCTGGAGAAATGCTAATTTGTAAATTGAATAATTACGGTAAGTATTGTGCCCAGTCCCGCTCAAAGAAAATACACATCTTTATAGTACTCAAATTTAAGTGATAGTATTCTCAGTGTTTAGACAGAATCACCATTAGTTTTTCCATGCATCAAGGCTTATTTTTATAATCTGAATCGATGAAAATATTAGCCCTTTTTTTTTACCAACTTATGTTGATGCAACAGCTGATACAATGTTTTCCCCTCAATATTATATTCTCAAATTCTTTATATGTGAACTCTGCATGTACAAATTTCTATATTTTACAAAAAGAAAACTTGTTTGTGCATTTTACTCTGTGACGGCTGCCTAACACTCTTAATTCTGTAAATCTTGATTGATCTGATAACTCAGTTCTAATAAGTAATAATGCCCATAAGCCTTTGTACACAATTTTTAGTATTCTTCAAAAGCATGAGGCTTAATTTCCTCTTGAGAAATCTTCCACTTTTTAGCTTAAAGTTCTATGATTTGTCTCAGAATTTAAGTCTAAGGTATAAATTTTATTTCAATACTGTTAATCTATTTTCCATTAGTGAAATTATAATCTCTTTAATAATTACTATTATTTCATTCTACTTAAATTTAACTCTTTAAATTAAACTTGTGATTTGATGTTAGTTTTGATTTTTGCCAATTTGTAGTCTTACTATAACTAGCTAGAGTTAATGTTTAATGGCATTTGTATAAGAATTAATGCACAACATAATGAGATTGGTAGTTAAAGAGACCAGCAAAAACAGTGAGTGAGTTTTAGATATGGATATTGTGATTTAAAATGAATGAGAATTAATGGAGGATTCAATGCATCAGAATGTAATAGTTCTGTAGATAGACACTAGTGGTATATTTCTTGATACTTGTAATGGAGATAATAGAGTTTTCAAGAAATTTGTTTGGCTGTGGAATATTTTTTTTTTAATTAGGTTTGCAAGTGTACTTTTCACTAATTTTATTGAATCAATGTTCATGAATTTGGAATTTTTCAGAGAATTTTATTTTGCATATCCTAAGGGGAATGTCTATAATGTAACTATGTTACTACTTCACAGTTTTATGGTTCTGTCACAATCCAAAGAGTAATTCTTATCCAAATTTTTCCTTGGGTTCTGGTACATTTCCAAGTAACCCCAGTTTATCAGGACAGTGACATTCAGTAACAATAATCTTGAATTTAACACACAATGGATATTTTAGTAACTATTCAGATACTAAGCAGAATATCCCACAAATTTATGTAAAATTGAATATATTTTTTAAACATTATTTAATTATTTTTATGCTTTCTAAAATTATTTAAATGACAAAAGTGAATACTATAAAATATTGGAAGAGATCAGAATCAATTATGACTTGCTATTTTAAAAATTATGATTTATATATGTACACAGAGAAAATTATAACCAGAAGTTAATAAGACATAATGTATAATTTCTTTGGCAACATTAAAACATTAGAGGAAACAAAAACACTTGTGACAAAACTATAGATAATTTGTGTTTTTGTTTTGTTTTGATTTAGTTTTTGGTACCAGGAATCAAACTCAGAACACTGCATTTGCCAGGCAGGCACTGTGTTATCTATGAGCTACATCCCTGGCCCCAGTAACTTGACATGACAAGGTGAAATAAATTTTTCAAGTTAATAACTATAAAATAAGATAAAGTCAGCAGAATTGAGCATAAGACTGTATAAAAGATATGCATATATGTATATACACAAAAGTAGAAATATATATATATATATATATATATATATATATATGAAAACATGCATGTGTAATTTTATGATAGGGAAGATATATATAAAATTCTGACTTTAAATTCATTCATAACATCACCCATCAGAATGCTGTTTATCATATATGTTTTTTATTATCATTTTTTTAGGCTGTGGATTTTCTCAGTACTTATAAATTCAATTATCATCAATATTCATATGCAGGTGTTTTGGTAGACATGGTTTTCAAAGGTAAGCATCTAATCTATGACTATAATTTTTGTATATAAATGTTATGAGTCAATATTCAACTTTACAATTCTTGTAAAATTATTTTCCAAAACTCTATCATCCTGATTTCTACCAACAATGTATAAGAGGTCCAGTTACATTATATATTAGACAACATCTGACAATGTTAGTATTATTAATTTTTGCATTTTAATAGAATATTTATTTATGTAGATTTAATTTTTATTTCTGTAACATCAAAAAGTTGTCAAAATTTCTGTGCATAATTTAACTGTTTGGCACCTTTGCCCATCCTGTCCAGTAAACTTCAATTTCGGTGTTGTTCTACTTCATCTGTTTTAGATACTTTATTGGAAATTCTTCTTTTAATTTCTTTTCAAAATGTTCACCAATCAATTGAGTATTCGTAGTTAATGTACTTACTGATAAAACTGCTGTTTGATTTTATACTTCTACTCTTGGATGTTAGATATTGCCACTATTGTTTCTAATATTTTCTTAGAAAAACATCAAACGCTTTTTCCCATTTTTTAATTCAGTTCATATATTTTAGCTATGAAAACTGACATTTGCTTCACAATTGAGCTACAATGGACAAAATAGCCATATTCAATATGCAAAACCTTATATTGCTTTTAAATGACTTATATTAGAAACTCTAAAAATAATTCAATATGTCTTGCCAAAACATGTGATTTTTAATTTAATTGAATTGTAATCTTTATTATGAATTTATAATTTTTCTTTTAAAAGTTTTATATTTTGTGTTGTACTTGAGTACATGCTTTAGGGAAGGGCTGGGGAAAGAGGGAGAGCATGGGCATATTCTAACAAAATCCCATGGCATGTCTTCGGGAAATGAAGGTATGTTTGTTCCCCTAACTGCTGTTTTACTCCATTACTTTAGTTTCCGTGCAACAATTCCTCAGATGATCCTGTCCTGAGTATCTAATCTTTGAGCCTAATGAATGAAAAAATTAAAAAAAACAGTATGTCAGAGATTAACAGTCTGTGGATCTGACAGTGAAAACTTAATAGGAATTTTTCTAAGAATACTCAATTTCAAGTCATTATGAGAAGAATAAGGACTTATCTACCATAGCAGTCATGTAATTGGTTAAGATAAAAGAAATAACTTGAAATCACCACTTAACTTATGTTAGGATATAATGAAAATTTCCCAGTGCTAAAATTATGCCTTCTGAAGAATTAAGCCCAGAAAGACACTACACTATTTCCAGATTCCCTCTCTCCCCTGAAAAATCTCAACAATTATATCAAAACCTATTAATTATATAAAGAAAAATGACATCAGAAGCTTGATGTTGAATGGTAGGCACGTGATAAATTGGCAAAGTGTGCTGATGTCAGTTTTTCTTCCACAGTATCCTTATTGTTTATGATTTTAAAAGGACAAAATAAACATTTCCCAGGAATCAAATCAACTGGCAATAAAGTAAGTTCTATGAAACTTTTATTTATATCATTCATACAAGATCAGTTACAGAGAATAAGTTTGTGATTGTAATCAACAGTAATTTGATACATCTCTCCCACATTGTTGTTAATTGTTACATTTACTTGTCAGAGGAGAAATCAAGGGATCCAAAATAATGAAAATATAAATATGAATGATTGTCATAGAACAAATTTTAAAATATCCTTCAGTCTACTGAGGACAAGTAACATGAGAGTCCTAGACTTGAACAGAGTAAATATATAAGGCATTTTGAAATACAACAAGATAGTTTTATCCACTTTCAGCAAGATGTATATATTTGAATAACTCAAAGTACAGTGGTACCTTTGCTCATCAACCTAATTCCTCCGATGACTTTGAGGAAGGTGGTTACATTTGTGCTTATGAGGGAGGCTGGATGTGGTCAAGTTTATCACCTGAGGTAGAGTTCACCAAAGCTAAATTTTGAATATAAAATTCTCAAAAACTTCTGTTTGCTGGCTGAAATATTTATGAAAAGAAGCATTCTTGAACCAAAATATTACTGTACTTATTTCAATATACTGTACTTATATTCAATATAATTTGTTAGAAATTTAAAAAATTTAAATATAACATATTCTAATTTATCAATATTACAATAGCTAGAATAAAATTGGGCATTAAAAATAAAATGGAATAATAAGCAGCTATGAAACGTTATCACACTGACAGCACATATGAAGAGTCATTTTCAGTGTGCTTAGAAATACTCGGACAGTGTATTTTCCACAATGTGAATTAAAACCTATTTTACAAATAAATTTATAATAGAAACAGCAGATAAAAAAATGTATGTCTCATTTAGGTATTACCTCTATTCAATTAGCAACCAGCAGTATAATTTGTTGATGTAACTTATTATCAAATACTCTTGGAATACTAAATGTTGAAAACTATTAGATCTTCTCTGTATGTTTACCTGAAAAATGTAAATTCTTTGTATTTTTACCTGAAAGTATGAACACCTCTGTAAAATTATTTGCTTAAGAATATTTGAGTTCAAATATTCATTTGTAATAGTGTTCAATAGTTCAATAGTTATTCATAACACATCATAGAAACACTATAACCACCAGTCTCTTTATAAATTTAATGATACATTAGAATTTCGTATTTTGTCTTCAATTATTTTGTTATGATATAATTTATATTATGATTAAAATATAATTCCATAAACTGGTATGAATAGGGAATATTTTCAGACTACAAGGCTTTATGAGACAGAAAGAGGTTTCAAAAATGTTTGAATTGTTAAAAGGGCTTCACTCATTTTGGTTAGCATGGGAAATCAATGGTGTCTTATTAAGTATTCAATAGTGGGAAGTGTGGAAACTTTGGACCAGAGAGGGGAAATTAGTCCTACAATCACATGGATTTGAATCTTGCCAACAAAGTAAGTGAAACTTAAGGTTGAATTATCCAGAGAGTCCCCTGATAAAAGCCTGGCCACTAATGATTTGATTTTAGCTAGCAAAATTAGGAACAAGAAAATCATTTGAATGCTTATGGACTTGTAGCCTACAAATTCTGAGACACTATATTTGTCTTACAAATGCTAACTTTGTTGGGATTTGATAAGGAACTAACAGAAGATACATATGTTTATGTACTTCAAGATCTAATCTAACTCAATTACTTATTTTTGAAATATAAAAGTTTAATTGTAATCATCACTTGCTAATTTTTCTAATTTAGAATTCATAGTATTAAATAGGCATGTAAATCTTAATCATGCATTAATATGTACTTTATTGAATGAAAAATACTTGGATGAAAATAATTTTTTGAAGGATATAAGTTTTAAAGTGTTCAACTAATAAAAGTACTCATCTCACTTCAGTAACAATGACTGTTGTCAAAAAGCCTGAATGGTAAGTGGTGCAATGGTGCACAGAAAAGGAAGGCATGGTTGTATACTGTTGGGGGAAATGTAAATTTGTGCAGCCATAATGGAAAACAATTTTGAGGTTCCTCAAAAAATGTTAGAAATAGATCTACTGTACCATGCAGGAATTCCAATACTGGGTATATTTTCAAAGGAAATGAAATTAATCTATTGAAGAGACATCTGTCCTCCTAGGTTTACTGCATTAGGGAAGAAATGAGAACAACTCTACTTGTCCATCAACTGGTAAACGGATGAAGAAAATGTAGCATATACCCAACAAGTTATTGTTCAACCATAAAAAGAGATGGAATCCCTGGTATTCTTTGATCAGGATTAAACTGCAGATCATCATATTAGGTGAAACAATCCAGGTGCAGAATCACAAGTACTCAACAGTCTCACTCATATTTAGAACCTGAGAGGAGATGGTAGTTATCAGAGGCTGGGAGGTAGGGAGGAAGGAAGGAGGTGAGTGCTTGATCAGTGGGTATTAAATTAAAAATATTATTCATTTACTTAATAATATTTACTTAATAAATTTATTAATCTAGTCTATCGGTTTGGTGTACTATCTCACCATACGGTGATGATAGATAATAATAACATACTGTGTATTAGAACAGCTTAGAAGAAAGGATTATCAATAGTTTCACAAAAAGTAATAATCAGTATTTTAAGAGGAAGATAATTTTACCCAATTTTAAACTATTAATTTGTACAATTTTATGACTTTATGGACCAGTGAAACATAAAGTCATTTTTAAAATAAGGACATAGAATAAAAAATAATTAGTTGATTTTGGTGGTAAATAAAATTTCTGCTTGTTAAACATTACTTGAAATGCTTAAATTCTATTTTAAAAACTCTAAACAATCTTCCCAAATCAGCTTGAAGCATACTTAATATTACACTTAATATTAGTTAGTGCAGAGTATTAGAATATTACTGTCTGGTAGATCTCTGAATTAATATATAAATAGGCCAATATTAAGAAATTAAGAATTATTATTATAGTGGAAATATGTTAAGAAAATATGGGCTAAGTTAATATCAGCAATTACAGTGAAACTTTTTTACCTAACATTCAAAAATAATGAAATATAAAATAGATTTTAATGTTTCCATATATAAATGGATATTATTTAGATTTCTAACCTTGTAGAAAATAGATCAAAAGAAAACATGTTTGGAATTCTTCATGATTAAGGCATAATTTAAAGGATTACATATTCAGCAAATTAAAATCGATTGTAAAAGTCTTCTAATATTGCAGTATATTTTCTTATATATGTTATATAATTCTACTGTTTATGAGGACTCATTTAATGAAATGCAACTTATAAAAATATTTCAACATTAAAATGTTTTTTAAAATGGACTTTATCATTTTGATTCAGTGAAAATTTACTATTAACTAAAGAAATAAGAATGAAAGGAAATAGCTCTCTCTATATACACACAGAAAAGATAGCCAATACATTTATACTGATTTCTTTTAGCTCATGGAATAAAAAGTTTTGTGCTTATATTGTGTTGATCAGTTTTGCAAGCCTATATCTTGTAATCTGAGCAAGTACTTTAAAAGAACAACATGCAATATGTTAACCACTTTTAATTTCCTACCACGTTGTTTTGAAATTCTGTGTCATTATTCTAATATTTTTCTCTTTAAAATAAAAAAGGAATAAAATTTTCTTTGTGGGGTATTGAAGGGACAGAAATAAAGCAATATATATAATCATAGTAACATTTTTGTCATAAAATGCATAATTATATTTATTCACTAGTTAGAATAAATTTCTCATAAACATGATTTAATGATATAGATAAGTATATAATTTATTTTTATTGACTTCATTTGAAATATTTATCACTTTTAGTATACAAATTTATTCTTTGTGTTAATAATGTTTAAATTACAAAGCACAATTAATCACAACTCATAAAGTTTTATGAAATAAAATTGCATCTTTTTTTAGTTATATATTTGCCAGTGCTTACAGTACATCATAATTACATTAATGCGGGAAGTTGGTACATGTACATAGCACATTTTAATTCATTTTAAACTTCCTTCCTCTGCCCTTTCTCTCCATCCTTCCACCTCTGAGTGACATGTTTAATGACTCTCTGCCCATTACCTGGTGCTGTTGAAGTCCTAATTTGTATCGTTTCTTGTCTTGACTTTCTGCAGGCTTCTAAATTTACCAGTTGATTCTGATTTGTATTAATACATTACCCATTGAAATGAATTGATGGAAACATTAAATCATGACTTGAAATACTACATAGATTGTTAAAGCCATGCTTTTAATATGTTCTAAAGCAACAGTCCCCACGTCCTCTTCTTCCGTGACAAGACCAAACAGCCTCGATGATGCTATCTAGAAGGACATTCACAGTTCATGAAAGAATCACCACTGCTAATCAAATCAGAGAGAAAACCCACCACTCTGCACCACTGGAGACATTTCATGTGCTGAATATTTCATAAGAAGGGGCACTTGCTGGAGTGGAAACACTCAACAGCTTCGGGTCGTGTGCAAATATTTACTTAAACATTCTAGCGCAGTCCAGCTGGTACGCGATGACAGCACCAGTGAGCCTGGAGTGATCTTTATGAATTATGGTAATTACTTGTGACATGATTCTCGCTAGGTCACAGCAGATTGCCATGGTCCCTCTTGCTTTACCAGCAGTTCCCCTACGTGAATGATTAAGTGACAGGGTGCCCCAGGAAACCACACGCAAACACAATGACAATTGTCTCTTTTGACTGCTTAAAACTGAAATCAATTGTTCGGATGCACAAACATCAAAACACAATCAAAGGCTGATACCAAGCCCCTGAGTCAGGACAACTGGTGTGAGAGTTGGGATGCGAAGCCTTGGAAAAGGCTCTGTCGGTTTATCTAAACTTGTAAAGCTAATGTTTGTTTATACTGACACACAGTGCTTTACTGCATTTTTTCCCTTCACATTTAAAGAAAACTTTTGCCGCTATCTGCATATAAACAAAAACGTTCAAAGGTTCAAAGATGACCACTATTAATCTTTTGTTATTTTGTTTTAAAATTATGTAACACTTTTATTCATTTAAAATTAAAAAAAGTCGTTTTTGTTTAAAATATTCTTGTAATAATAAAGAGTTAAAATACCAAGAATTTAATAGAAGTGAAGCACCATAAATCAGAAAAGTTGTAAATTTGATAAAGAAGTTAATTCATATAATTATTAAGTAGCCAATTCACACTTTATTGCTGAACTTCCATGCTAAGCTTCTGACATTTCATTCCTTTCTTCAGGATCACAGTGATGTCCCTCTACTCCGATACTGTGAACTAAAAGCCACCTAGAAATTGTTTAATACTAAGCAAGTCAACTATACTTCAGTTTCACCAAATGATAAAATTTGGCTTGCTGGCATAATTCTGTTCAAAGTCAGTCTCCTCAGGTAAAAAATGCAAACTTTGATGAGTCTATGCACAGCTCAAAAATATTCATATAAAATTGATCACAATGTTGTAATATAATGTAAAATAATAAAAATAATAAATATAAAGAAAATAAACAAATTGACCTGCACTTAACTTTTTAAACCTTTTTGGCTGGTGTGAGGGAGCCCAGAAGGAGAAGGTTATGGTGTAGAATGATTTTTCCTGTCACTAAGAGGTCACTGATACCTGTTGGCTCAATGGAATCTTTCCTGTTTTGTTGCTACTTTAACAAGTAAACTATTCAGTGACATTTGTTCTTGTTTCCTTTTGAGGATTTTGGATAATGTGACATTGCCTTGGCATTAAACAGATTCATTACTCGCCCTGCTGAAGGTGGTTCTCTTCTGAAACCTTTTGCACTGCATCCAGCATTTTACACATTTCCTTAGTCTCATTTGTGTGAGAGTTTCCTCTTCTTCTCCTCCTTCTCTACATATGGGATCTGCTCCAAAAAACTTACTTTTGGGAGAAAATGAACCATAATCCCTCAGTGAGACGTGATCATGTCAAAAATCAAATAGCTGAATGCTCCTGAGGTTGTTTCTGTATTTTCTATTCTGTTGCATTTTTCCAAATGTCCCATTTTGTGCCTGTACCATGCTGGTTTTATCACTGTAGCTTTATAATGCAGCTCTGGACTGGGGACTAGGATGACTTCCGGTTTTCTCTTGTTATAAAGAATTGGCTTTGCTCTTATGGCTTTGCTCTTTTCTCTTGTAGTTTTATATGAGTTTTACTATTGCTTTATCTTGTTCTATTAAGAATACTATTGGTATTTTGATTCAGACTGTGTTAAATCTGTATATTAGTTTTGGAAATATGGAAATTTTATCAAGTATTTTTAGCAAACAAGGCTCTCAGTGAAGTCAAGTATACATGGTATACACAATTATTTAAAATTTCATCTTTAGAAATGATTCAGAGAATTTCCAAGATGTCAGATTAAGAATAAGAATCTCACAAATGAGAAAAGTTCTTTTCATCACTCATTAAATTCAAGGAGCAGAGACTGATTTTTACAGATGTGCTTAGCTAACTGAGATGAGGCACAAGGCCTGGGGTCTTGGCATTTCTTTTCTGTTTATATTCATCTGCCTTGGAAATAGTTTTATGGTTACCTCCTAAGAAAATAAGTTTAAGCAAATTTATATGATGAATAGATTCTACCCCTCTAGTATTTCTAGGATATTATTGTATTTCTCACTCTAAAATATGTCAGAAAATTTATGTCATTTCATTGCATTGGCATAGTCTAAACTTTGTTTCAGGTTGCATTGAGTCAGTTATTAGAATCACCTTCAGTCCCTTCGGATGATGTTTAAAATGAAGACTTATGTGATGGGTGTCCACATCTGCAGACACATCCTAATACAGTTTTATGTTCCATTTTGATTCCACACTCTTGAAATGCATTATATCACATATTATTTACATTTCTACAGATATAATTTGGCAAAACTTTCATAGTACTCTTGGTAAGCACTTTTCCTTCTTTTCAGTTACATTTTGTAACAGATTAGAAAAAATAAGAAGTGAAAGGTTAGATTTTTATTATGTTGAACAATTCTGTATTAGGCAGTTACTTAAGCTCACAGCCTTACAGATTCTATTTACTTCTTCAGCCATGGGAGAATGTATGTTTTTAGTAACATAAATAAAGAAGGATCATCAAAATTCAGAGGTTCAAAACCCTCTGTCTTCATCTGATTGTATGAATATATCATGACCATAAATAAGTGAATATAAAAAAAATTAAATAACACAAGAATTAATGTGAAAATAAACATGTTGTTTATAATAACATACTGAATGTATTAAGAATTATGTTTATCTTGTGCATCTTACCTGAAGTTCTAATTGGCTTCTTCTTCTTGATGGGCTCCTTCCAGAGCCAGCATGTCTTCTGCCTATTCACTGAGGGTGCTTCTGGCTTCTCTCTTTCTAGGCCCCAAATGGCTTGCTTGATGGCTTCCTGGCAGACACTATTGTAGCCATTGTTTATTGCCTATTATCCTGCGTCCATGTTCTGTTCCAATTTCACTCTTGTTTTGATTACCTTTATTCTGTTTTGTTGACTTTTATTGTCTTTAAAATTAAAAAATGAATTATGGTTCAGGAGACTTAGTTCTGTCGGAGAGAGTTGGCTTGTGATTTTTTTGAAGTATGACTAATGATCCTAAACATCTGTGTTTAATTATTTTCCTGATACTACAGGAAAATTTAAAGAGTTAGCCTGGTACCTTGGGACATCACCCAGCAACACAAAACAGCATCCTCATGACCTCCATGATTAATCTTCATGTAAGGACTCGCCTATCCATTATATAAGGATTACTTTTAATTTACCTTTCTACCTCCAGCTTTTACATAAGAATCAGAGACATTTTGTTATTCATTGCATTGTTTCCTTCACTGCCTACATTTTAGATTAATACAAGATAGAATATTAAATATTTTGCATTTCTCAAGAATCAAATCAAATTTCTTTAGAGCACTACTATCTGCTGTATACTGTCTATTTTCTTTAGATCAATATAGAACACCACAAACTGAATGATTGATGGATAACGAAATCTAACCCCTCAGTTTTGAGCCTGGAGAGACACAGGACAAGAAAGCAGTGGTATCCTCGTCTTGCAAAGGCCATTTCCTGTTTCACAAGAAGCTACCTTCTTATATGTCCTCATATGACAAGGAAAATCTCTGGGTTTCTTTCATGCAGACACAAACAGGTCCTACTCAAGCTCCATCATGTCCCAAAAGTTCCACCTTCTAATAATATCACCTTGGATGTGATGTTTTTGACATAGAACGGGAGTCATTCAAATCATAGTACTAATCAAAAGGCTAAATACTTCAGGTGCAGTAGCATACACCAATAATATCAATACAAAGGGAAGCTGTGGGAAGAGGATCACAGGTTCGAGGATAGCCTGGGTAATTTAGGGAGACTGATTCAAAGTAAGATGATATATTATGGCATTACATATTATTATCTTAGAAGTATTTTTTCAAGCTACAAAATCAAAGCATAAAATGAACAATCAAGCAATAACAGCACAAACTATTCTGTTTGATGAACTAACAAAAACTTAGTAGTATGGTTATCTGTCTTGCATATTTATAATCCAAGTCCTACAAGTCCTTCTTTCCTTTTGAGCACTTTCTTTCACTTTCATTATTACAATATCAAATTGTGATGATTTCTTATCTTAATGTTAGTTTTTCTGAAATTCTGTATCATTTCTGTAACATTTTTTCTGTTTTGCTTTTTGAAAATTAAAAAAAAGAAATTTCAAAAATAATTAATAAAATTAAAAACAATTAAAATAAGATTAGTTTGTTAATTTTGTTATGCATAAACAATTGTTTCTATAAGGAAAAAATAAAGATGGTGACATAGCTACATGGTAAAGTGTTCTTGCATCAACTCCCAGTATAATATCACACACACACACACACACACACACACACACACACACACAGCATAAATAAACTGATTATAGTTTAACTCTTTCCAAGGGGAAGATTCATTAATATTATGTTCAAAATTTTCTTAAAGCAATTGTATATCTCATGTGTATATGTGTTGCCTGTTAAATGATTATAAGCAGAAAAAAGAACTTTTCCTCATACAATTTTATAAAATAACGGAATTGGAACTGAAGATGTACCTTAACCCACTTTATTATTCTATCTCTTACTGACTTATTTTCTAAAACAAAACAAAGATGTAGAGTGAAAAGATCTTTCCTATCCAAAGTTACCTTTCTCACCCTATGTCTAATCCAAGAGTGCACTTCACACATACACACATATACATATATCACAAATATTATATTTTCCTTATAGAGTTTACAATAAAGCCAAATAAATTCTCACTTTACTCAATTTTTAAGGTAAATAACATATATTACTTCCATGTATGCTATCAGACTATGCACTTACTTGTTAAAAAGCTTTAATGATATGGAAGTTATGAAGTCTATATGAATCTAATATTAAAAACATTTTTAATGTTTTTATGTTTCCAATCCCCCCCCATCTGCTGAAAGTAAAATGGGGTGTATGAGGAAAAAATAAATATAAATAACTTACCTTCAATTAATTTGTAAATTTTCTCCTAGAGAATAAGTAGTCTAAATCTTTCATTTTAAAAGAGCAATGATAATTTGAGAAAAATAGAAACTCTTAAACATCTCACAAGAATTTATCATACCAAAAATCTATTGCATAGTATAAAATACATGCAGTGTTTTAGTAGTCACAAAGAGCTACAAGTTTTGAGTTGTTAAACAGATTGTAAGAAATTATCTTTTACTTATGAAAGGAGAAACCAGTTTATTTTATGGAGACTTAAATAATTTATAGCATTGTATCCAATAAAGCAGATTGTGATGTATTTCTTCTTTTTTGACATCCATTTTTGCATTGACATATGATTTTTAGTTTTTACTGTTTTTTGAAAGGAGGTCTTACTATGTAGTGCAGGCTGGCCTTAAATTCACTTGCGTAGCCTAGAGAGGCCTTGAACTCTGTCAGTCCTCCTGCCTCAGCTTTCCTAGTGCTGGGATAGTATGTACCACCGCACTGTGAAGACATGTTTTTAAACTCATAGTCAAACATCATAGCTTTGAAGTTATTCATTAGTATTTTTTCATTTTCTCCAATTTAAAAATTTTATGAATTTCCTTATTTTAGATTTTGTTATCTTTGTAAATTTTAGTCACATATTCAAAAGTTTTGTTGTTTCTCTATATCCTGCTCAAAATCTGCTAATTGGAACTTTAGACCATCCTCATGTGCGGCTGAACAATGAGAGCATGGTGGATTAACTGGCAACCTTATTCTTCGGTTTCTGCTTCCATGAATTACATTCCATTAATGTATGTAAAAACATACATTAATTTTAAAGCAGTTTTTGAAATTATAACCTGTGAAATGAAAATGATCTTGATATGAACTGCTATTAAGTTATGTTTCTCTATTATCTCAACTTCTTTGTATGCCCATATTCTGCCTCTTTAAATTTAAATTAATTATATATGTTGCCATTGCATATAACTGCTAGAATATGTCATTACATATTATTATGGTAATGATCTTAGAATATATTTTGATGTCATAAAACAAGCATTTTATAAAAAGAAAAAAAGAAATGTTTTGTTAAAACCTTAAACTCTTGTGTAATAATGTTTTAGAAAATTCTGAAAAAACAAGTTCATAAATTTTAAAGGTAGTAAGCAGTATGTGTAGAACTTAGTGTCAATAATACAATACTAGACAGAAAAAAAAACAATTTTCAGAATGATTATTGCTTCCCCTGCTGAATATTATCTACATTTTTATATATAATTATATAATTATTTTCTGCTATCATACATTGTCTTTGAGGGCAAAAGCTGTGTGTCTCTGTAACTATTTATAAAGTAGACTCCTATTATAGTTCATTCATTAGTATTTGCTAGTATGTTATTACTCAAATCTCAGAAACCTAAAGAGATAAATTTATAACACACACACAGTAACACACACACACACACACACACACACACACACACACACAGAATTTCCTGTTTACCTACCTACACGCAGATAGACAGATGTAAAAAACTGTAAGTGGTCTACAAGTGTGGTTTGAAAAGATGTCCAGAGTAGTGTTGCATCATGAAATTTCTATAAGAGGCACTATAATTTGTTTGTGTGTGTGTGTGTGTGTGTGTGTGCATGTGTGTGTGTAGATCTGTTCACCTGGATGTGTAGAAAGAATTTTTTGTCATGTAAATTTTTAAAAATTTGATCATTTTATTAACATTTGAAAATACCATATTTTTATTACAACTCTGTTTCTATGTGTTACACATAAAGAAAACCAATTACAAAGTGCAAAACAATGACTTTTCCTCAAGCTGGCACTTAGCTTTCAAACACATATTAGCTTGCTTAGTTAGGCTTTTCTTTATTCCACCTGGGTTTTGTGATATCATTGGTTTTATTTCATTTAATTCATTTGGAATAAAATAACCAAATTTTAGTTTTTTCCTAGGAACTGCATTAACATAAATAGAAAAATGCACAAATGAAATAGAGTTGTTTTTTTTTTTTTTTGGTCCATTGATTTTTATATATTTTGTGAAGAGTATCACTTGTTAGTAAACATATAGTTTATTTGTGTTACAAGCACTTGCTGAATTTAGATGCTTAGAAAATAACCCTCTGGATAGAGGCACAGGTCATATGGAATATCTGCCTAGCATGCAATCTTCAACATTACAAACAAGACACTTCTATTTATTATAAATTTTCTTACTTAACTTTTTCAGATATAATTGTGATGTTTCAAAAAAAGTAATGGTTAAAGTTTAAAAATGTAGTCACAGAAATGACAATCTGCAAATTATTAAGTATTCAGTGTTGTGGAACTTTGAGGTAGTCAACATGTTTTAAATCCATTGGGATCATCCCATAAAGGTGAATACAACTTTTTAAAAAATAACTACCTTTCTGAAATAAAGGAAAGTGGAGATTCTCCTTATTTCCCCTTTTATGGAGCATTTACTTTAGAAATTATCTACTTAGAAGTCCTTTGTCTCTTTGAAATTTATATAAATATTTTTTAAAAAGATAAATGCATTTCTTACTAGCCTGTTGATCAATAAATTATTTTCTCAAGGACCTGTCCTTGAAAGATTCTTACTAAAGAAAACAGTGCCCAATTTCAATTTCTACAGGAGAAAAAGCATAATTTCCAGACTCAGCTCCCTCCAAGTTGAAAGATTACTTTCTTTTATGAGGATAAGTAGTTTACTGTTTCTGTCGATAAAGCTAATTAGTTAATAAGGAAGGCCAATCCAAATGCTGAACAAACTTATGATGCACTCTAAATGAAAGTGTTGATAAATTGTATATGAAAAATTGTTTCACCTGGGGATTAGTTATTTTTTATCATAAATCATATATATCTAAATTCCAGTTTTAAAATTTAATTTCCTTTAAATCCTATGTATTGTGATACCTCCTATTTTCTTGGAAATAGTTGTCCATATATTTACTCACAACTCAAACAAAACAAAATAGTATAAAACAAACCAAAACAAAAGAATGAAAGTATTACGAGCCTTCAAAACTAACAATAGGAAAATCAACAATGGCTATCATAATGTGTGCTGTTTGCTTCAAAATAGCTGGAGATATTGATGGCTATTTTGAAGAAAGTGTATATATATATATATATATATATATATATATATATAATTTTTAATAATCTAAAATAGCACAATACATAGGATTTAAAGGAAATTAAATTTTAAAACTGGAATTTAGATATTCAAGTATTTAATATATGTAAATAATGCTATTTTAATTCTTTATGTTATTCTTTATGCTTTCTCAAATAATTTCAAACAAATTTATTTTGTTTCTCTATGCAATCACACAAGGCAATTTAACCTTAAAATAGATAACTTTAGTGGGGTCCAAGTAAGAAATAAAAGGTTTTTCCCACAAGCACATTTATATTATATAGAGATTTACGTTAAATGAACTTTTATGGAAGATGATAATAGAAGGTTATCCAATGTCATTTGAGTAACTTTAGAGGCACCATAACACAATATTTTAGTAAACATAAATGCATGTTGATTGCTTCTCTTGAGCTAGATATTGTATGATGTACAGTAATAGTAACAGTTTATCTACATTTTGAGCTTATGAATGCTGAATGTTAGAGATATTCTATTTAGTGTTTTAGTTTAAGGTCAAATGCACTTACCACACTTCATTGGTTGCACATTCTATAGGCAGAAAAGTGTTAATAGTCTGTTTTATTGATTCACAGGGTAAACAATTTCATTTTTTGTTTCCATTCTTTGACCTATAACCTTAGTATCCATTAGGACACTACAATACCAAGGTGTAGACACATCAACTACAAAGAAATAGAACTAAAATGACACTGTCTCCAGCTAGGGATGCATTAATAGACCTGAGAATTCAAACATAGAAAAGGCAGTTTTTTCCTGCTGGGAAGTGCTGTTCTCAAGAGAGCCATCTCCGACTGAAGAACATGATATGAAAATCAATACAGGCCCTATTGTGCTACTGATGTGTCCGGTAAGTGTCATTTTATATCTTGTTAGCAGATATCTAAAGGAAGTTAAAGCTACTTTACTCATAGTAATTGGATTAATTCTCTTTCATCAGTAATCTAGTTCACTGTTCAACTAAAAATTAAAATACACTGGGGGTGCAATTTGAAATGAGATATCATGAAAAATACAAAAACTGATAGAACTTTCGCAGATATTATAAAGGAATCACTGATGCTTTCTACTCTCAAAATTCCTATAATTACACATGAATTTAAACAGATAGCTGTAAATACAGAACTAATTGACAGAAACTGTGATTAGGAAACATCAAATTGGTTAACCAAAGAAAAAAACTTAAAAGCCAGCATTGCAAACATTAGAACGATCTGCAGAAATTGAACAGCTAATTTGAAATGTTTAGTTTCATAAATATGCATTGCATTAAGGTTGAAAGAATTATATGCTTTGAAATAATCGAGATAAAAATTTCTGAGTTCTTTACTGCTTATGCCATTAAATTCCTTTTTTTTTCTCACATCACTATAACATCTTTGAGAATTTTAGTGCAGTCATCTCAGTTTGCTCCAAAGGCTTTTGCAATTTTATTATCATTTCCCACAAATACTTTTCTCCTATAAAAAGTATTTTGATTGTTACAGTACATTGTTTGAAAAAACTAATGAGTTTAGATACTGAAATTTGGGTTTTATATTTGAGATTCTACACTTTCAAAAAATTTTACTTCTAAAGTATGTAACCAAAATTTTGAAACAAGTTGGTCCTTAAATTTAAGCAGAAAACCTAATAAACTTTAAAACTGAATTTGAATGTTCAGTTACTTGAAACAAGCTTCATTCCTTATGTTTGTACAAAATTTGTGGGAATGTATTTATTTATTTCACAAGCATTCTTTGTAAGACAAGTACATGAAAATTACTGTGCAGTACATTGAGTGCTTAAGAAGTGGGTGACTTCAAATATGCAAATAACTGTGAAAATTTGGAAAAGTGGAAGACAAGGGAACAAACACACTTCATCAAGCAAATAGAAAAAAAAAATTACTACTATTTGAGTTACACCTACTGCTGTGTGTTTTTCAATGCATATTTCAGGCCAAATACTTTTGGTTATTTACAAAACCTGAAATCTATCTTGATGGTCATTTTTCTCTTTTACTTTCTAAGTGAAAATGCATATATTTGCATTATTGAACTTTGATACAATACAGCTATTTGATTTGGATAACTTATACAGAGAATATATTATATATAATACATCTAAAACTCAAACTCAAAATAAGAGCAGAAACAAAGCAACTAGATTAAAAACGGACAAATGTCATAAATAGGTATTTTCAAAGATATAAAAATGGCTACAAATCATATGAAAAAATGTTTACTACTACTAATTATTTGGAAAATATAAGTCAAAACTAGAGAATTTCACCTCACATCAACTAGAATGGTTACTACAACAGAAAATATCAAGTTTTGGTGAATGTATGAAGCAATAACCATTCTTGAATAGCTGGAAGGAATGTAAAATGGTTTAGTCATTGTGGAATATAGTATGACTGTTCCTCAAATTACAAATGTAATTACCATAAAATTGGTAATCCATTTATAAGTATATACTAAAAAGTGAAGTAGGGTTTCAAAGAGATGTTTATACATCTGTTTTTAGAAGAGTCTTCTTCAAACATATATATATATATATATATATATATATATATATATATATATATATACCTAGTTTACCTTTAGTTTGAAGAAGCCATTGTAAAAAAACTCTAGTTGATTCCAAGAATATGATTGCCTCATGCAGAGATCTAAGTTGAATAAATTGAATAAAGACAATAGAATTAACAGTGCCTGGGAGCAGAGAAGTATAGGGAATATGTTTTATTAGGTAAAATTTCAAATTTTAAGATAAAAAGTTCTATAGACAAATGATGATTATGCTTGGGCAACATTCTGCATGTCCTTAACAACACAATTATAAATTTAAAAATGATTAAGATAGTAAATTATGTGCTTGGTGAATTTTACCAAAATGTTGGAAATACATGCATACATTCATACATAAAATTCGCCTCTAACTACCTTCATTATCACACATATATTTTCTTAAAACCAGAAAGTAAAAATAAAACCTATATTTGAGCTTACCATTTCTACTCCAAAAATAACTAAATGATATTTATGTGTTAATTCTCATAATTCTTCTCCATAACACAATTTTTATGTTATTCAAAATATGGAATATTTTTCTGAGTTAAAGCTTCCAATAATATGAGACTATATTTCAAAACTGTACACATGTGGGAGCAGAGGGAGAATCATGTAAGCAGTAATTAGAAAATTCAATCAATCAAATGAGAAATGTTGTGAAAATTGATTTTATATTAGCATGTCAATGGTGATACAATGATTGTCTCATTGGACAAATTGATTTTTAGTTAACGTTTTAGGAATACTTTTTATGGTTTTAATGAAGGGCATCTATACATTTTTAAAATTAGTAAATTGACTCAAATATATTGACAGATTTCCAGTGAATTAAAAACTAGTCATATAATTTTACTTAGAAAACTAGTTAGTAGTGCCTGGTCAGCAAGGGGAAGAAGATTGTTTCAATTCATATTGCTTAGTAAATGCCTAAATTCCATTTACAAAAGTAGCAGAGATTGTAAAAATTGATGTGTTCATTTCTGTTTTTCCACTCATCATGTTGTTCAATCAGAGAAAAGAGTCTACTGCAGTTGTCATTTTGGGAGGTGTGTCCTGCACCTTTCTTGGTTTTGAAATTTTCATAGATCTTCACACAGCTGAGACATAACTTATTTATTCCAAAATTGTTTGTTGTTTTAACTGTGTTGCAAAAACATTGATTTTTGCTATCAGAAATCATATTACATAATTAAATATGTATTTTTCAATTTTAAGAAGCATGCTTTCTTGTTTATTTGTATCTGTGAATTTGAAATGCTTGCTATGATTATTGACAATCACTGTGGAACAACTTAGGAAACAATATATTTATTTTGCTTAAGTAAGGGCACAATATCATAACTAAATATAGCTTACAGCTTATAGTTTACGTATGGAACTCTATTCCATATAACTCTATTCATGGCACTAGAAGCCAGTAACTCACCTACTTAAGTAGTTATTGAACCGCAGCTGTAGTTTCTGAAAACAATATGGAAAAAGTCTAGAACTATCTGTCCTGGTTCTATTATAAATTTTGTTGTTCTACTTGTTTGATCTATGTATTTTGTTTCCATTTCCTAAAACCACCTACTGCTGACAACTATATTTTTAGAATCATATTTTTACCTGTATTTTTAAAATAATATGTATTCTTAGTGCTTGTTTTACATCTTTAGGAGGACTTTCCAACTGCTAGCATTATCCATTGCAATCTGAGCTATTTCCTTAATTTACTTTAATTTCCATCCCCTTTCATCTCCACCTCCATCTTTCTTTAGCAAAGTATTTGCATTTCCTCAATTGTGAAGTGTCCATGTCAGGGCAAATTTTGTGTTTTCTGTTTATAAAGTGTCTTACACAATTATTGAACACACTACAGTATCAGGTGAGATTCTTAAATGAATGAGTAAACTGTATAACTAAGGCCTGGTTATTTACATTTACTAATAACATGCAACTAATAACTAATGATATTTCTAGGAAGATCACTTTTACCTGCATAGATATTTATAAAATAACATTTCTTCCCTTTTCTCTTCTATGTTATTTACCCAGTATGCACATGCGTGTTAATACAAAAATTTGGGATTGTCTTTCTCTGAAACAAAAATTTTACTTTAATTGTTAATCTGTGTAAATCTGTGCAAAAATTTTCCATGACACATTAGCTGTTCATGTCTATTTGACACAGTAATAGCCTAATCTATCACATGGAGTGAGATCTGTGCTCTTTCAATATTCTTTTGTCAGTTATTTTCCCTTACTGAGAAACTTTCTGGTATGTTTTTCTTAAACATATTTTTTTAATTTCATGTGTGATATTCTCTAATTACTGCTAACTCCAAGCAGCCTTACAATTATCTAGAAGCATTTGGATGAATTTCCCTTGGTGTTTTATCTTTTTAAAGGTTGCTCTTAATATTTCATCATGTGGTACATTTTGTACTCTGATTTTGAAACTCTATCTTCACACTGATTATTTCTGTATATAGATGCAGTAGAATATTTTCTGTCTGGGATTCTATGTCACCTTTCATGGAGTCTGTGTCATTGAAAATTTAGAATCCTTCTGTTAAACAGATTTGGTCAGCTCTCCTAACTTTATTTGCTCCTTCCATATGTACATTGGACACTTTGACAGTTACAATAGCTTTTGAATTATGCCAGTTTTGAGTTTACTAAGTCCCTTTGCTTCTACTTTAATAATTCATGGGAGTTTAAGTATATGATGTTTGGTTGCTCTCCAGTGATATTCCATGGGTCTGACTTGGAAGCATTTTGCTGCTATGTTTTTTAACATTGTTGTGGTTTTTGGTTTTGGTTTTGTTGCTGGTGTGAAGATGTTTGTATTGAGGTTCTACTTTTCAGTAATATATTTTTGACTTTGTCAGTCGGTGCTGTTTACCACTTCAGTGTATGCAGTTGACTTGGATTCTATTGTTCATAAGGAAAGAATTTCTACTAGTTATGATATTATCAGTGGACTGATCACTCATCTGTCACACATATTAAAATTTATTATGAAAATTTCTCCCTGTTATCACTGACCCTAACAGTCTATACTGAGCTGTTATTGGCAGTTAGGGTGGAGTTTGGAGAGAGTAGGAAGGACAAAGGGGTAAAATAACTCAGTAGCATGAGAGGACGACACCAGTAACATCAATAAGCAACACATAAAACAGAGAGTCAGACTCTGGTGGAGGTATTTTATACTTGCAATGAAGGGATAGTGTTAAGGGGGTTTAAAAACATTTATGTGAGTGACAATGTGATGCAGGGAAAAGCACTAGGATGAAGGAATGGTCGTAATTGTTGAAGCCTACTGAAGTTCCGGTGGAAGTTTTGTTTGCATCCTCTAAACATAATTCTGTTAAGGCTTAATTCTAACCACTCAGAATGTCATTCAAGTTAAAGCACTGACATCTGGTTATTCTTGGTATATAGACCTGTGATACATATGACACACATATATATGTGTCACACATATGTACATATATTATACACATATGTTTATGTATATTTATGAAAGGTGACAAAGATATAAATTACATGGTGACAGGTCAAGTAAGAAAGAGCAAAGAGAATAGAATAGATAGGACAAGGGTTAAAAGGAAAGGAAGTACAGAGCAGAGTAAAGGAAAACTTGAAAGAAGTTTTAAAAAAGAAACAGAAACACAGTAATTCAAGAATATTCAAGAATTGAGAAAAAGGAAAAGAGAGAAAACTGAACTGTTTTGGATCCGAATGTGAAGGAAAGCAATGGGTTGGCTGAGCCATAGAGATCCTGGCAATGTACTAGACAGAAGCCACTGGCATCAGAATATGGAAAGAAGTGCAGGGTCTTCCTGACAGTGAGGGAAGCAGGAGTGACAGGTCAGAGGCAGAAGGAAACAGGAAATCTTTTGTTAGCTGAAATAGTTCATAATATTCCTCTTCCCAAGTTGAGATGAGATCATTTGACCTTCGAACAGAGTTGAAGGACTGCAATTATCCACCCCCAAAATATGGTTTGCAATAAGTTGGAGTCAAAGCCCATGGGAGCTCTCATCCCTCCCAAGCAGGCATTGAAGCAGCCTGCATGCAGGGGAGGAGCTGGCTTGGCTCCCTGCAAGTAAACTATGCTACAGTAGGAGGGGGGATGTTGTGAATGTTCTGGACACTCTGGTTCTATGGCATAGTGGCTACTAATGGATATTTATCTCTATATATTCTTTTCTAATTTCTTTCAATTTTCTGTCACTCTATATTTAGTCCTTAATTGATACTTTTTCTTTTTTTTTTTTTAAATCTAAGTTTGGATTTTTTTTTCCTTTTCCTTCTTTTTAAAGAGTCTACATCTTTATTTCTTTTAAGACAGGTATACTGGAAACATTACTTCATTTTCCTTTGACACAGTACTGGGTCTTTGCTTTCTTTCCCTATTTCTACTCTTCAGATCTGTAATTATTTCACTAGATTCTCTTCCTTCTTAACTGTGTCTGAAAATCCAGATGTATTCTTTTCTCCCATAAAAGAAATACGATTATTTTTCTCTGGCTTTTCTTGAAAGAGAGAAGTTCTTTATCTTTAATATTCTGTCATTTGAAAATGATATAGGTATTTTGGTTTTGTTTTATTTTGATATTTATTTTTGATGTTCTAGAATATTCTACATATCTGATTTCTGGTATGACCTCAATTTTAGACATCTTTTCAAACATTCTTTCTCTCTTACGCTGGATTTCCCATTATGTACATATTGCATTTTGTAATGTTCAATAATTTTTGGATATTTTTCTCTGTCTCTCCTACTTTTTGTCTCCATTTTGTTACCTTTTCACTATTCAGTTCTCCTCTTTTTATGGATTTAAGGTTAAGGTTGAGAATCTTTTCTCACCCGTATGCAGTCTATTAAGAAACCCATCAAAAGCAACTTTCATTTCTGTTAGTATGGTTTTGTATCCTAATTTATTTTTAGCCTTTTCTTAGAATTTCAATATTCTGCTTATTTTGTCCATCTGCGTTTTGTGTATTGTTCAGTTTATTTATTTGAGTATTTGGCATTTTAACCATAGATATTTCAGATTTATAGTGGGATACCTCCAAATTCTTGAAGCACCTGCTTTTGTCTCTTTGAACTATGTCTATTGTATTGTCCAATATCTTGTAACATTTTATCAGTCAAGGGACAAGATATAAGATAAATACAGTTGCCATAAATACACTTTCAATAGTGATAGGTTTCAGGAAAAGGGAAGCACTCTATAGAGTACTCAACCTTATAGTGAATCTATATTCTTGACTATACACTTTTCATCCTCAATTACACTGGGATTATTTTCTGATATCAGTTAGATTCTGATAAAACCCTGGAAACTTCACTTATTCTGTACTTTAGGATACCTTCCTGATATTGTCTTTAGAAGCCAGCACCTACTTTTTGTAATGTTAGCTATTCATTTGATTAACTGTCATTTTTTTAAAATTTTATTTAAGGGGAAAAAAGAAAGAAAGAAACAGAAAAAGGGTACAAGTTATACAGAATTTCAGAAAAAATACAAACAGTAGGAAATCACTAATTAATTACATATTGTCATCTTAGAAATAGTTGTTCAAGTTAGAAAATTAAAGCATATAGAGGGTAATTTCTAAAAGAGAGGAAATTTCTTACTTTTAAGACTAGTTTGGTATATCTGGGAAAAATATTTTCCATTTTCATGAAAGTTAATTTTCTTTTATATTGTCAACTTGGATTCAAACAAATAAAAATAAGGCAAAGTGATCATTTGGATTTTTCTGTGGATCACAAAGTCACTCAAAATATGTGAAAATAAGGATATAAATATTAAATTTTACACCAAAAGATGTATGAGTTACAGAATTACGATAATTTTGACCACAAAGTTTCACATGGATATAATTATTCCTCAGTCTTTGAATGTTAACTATTTAATTCTACAGCAACCTCATATAGTAGAGCAAAAGTTAAGTTTAACTAATTGTCAAACAACTCTTATGTTATGAAATAAATTTTGAATACTAAGTGTGAAGTTCAGAATCCCTCATAAGATTACTTGCAATAATACATTAAGATTATTACTGTATAAGACAAAGGAAAGGTACAAATTAGGGAGAAATACTTTTATAAATTTGATCAAGAGCCTGGTCTTTAAGGCATAGGTAAACTATATGATATAATGGAGAAAAATAAGGTAAAGCTTCATAATTATATTGATATAGCTGTCTCAGATCTGACATTTACAAGCAGTTCTAATTTTGGGCAATTTATTTTGTCCTAATGATTATGAATTGCATGTTCTTTATAATTAATACAACTATAACAATTCTAAATGTTTTACAAAATTAGAGCAAAAATTACATCAGTAGTAATAAACTCACATATTTGAGGTTTCCTGGCTTAATGCATTTTACTGTATTCTATGGAAAGCAATTTGAAATATGCACATTTAAAAATTCTCTATATCAGTTGAACACAGTGTTTCACACCTGTATGTAATGCCAGAATTAAGAAAGCTAAAATAAGATTATCATGTATCTGAGGTCAGCCTGGGGATGCTAGTCTAAGCTATAAAATCAAAAATAACAGCAACAAAAATGTACATTGTAATAAGTAGAATAATTAATTAACTCTTGAACTCTAACTTTAGACAATATTAAACATGGTAAATCTGATCTGATATTAATAATAGCTCTATGCATAAGTATACAATGTAAATATTGAGAGGTAGAATAGTTAACAAGATGGTAAATTTCAATGAAATGTTATTCTTTAAATCATTTTTGAGATATTAGATATTACCATTAAAATATTTGAAGCATGTGATCTTTGTGAATTATAGCATCAAAATAAAATGAAATTAAGGCATAGAAATATCTGGGGGAAAAAGAAAATTATTATTAACATCAAAAAAGAAAAACAGAACAAATGGCTTTACATCTCCATCTTTTTTCTGATTATCCATTGACAAATGATACCCCTAAAATATCTTCCAAATTATTATCTCCTTGAACTATTTTACATTGAAATAAAGTTTTGAGTTCAATTTTGTTCCATTCTAAATTATTACCAATAGCAATTAAAGGATGAGAATGACACATTATCACTTGTACTTACATGTGATATAAGTATGCATTGTTTAGATATAATTATTATTGTTACTCTTCTTACGTAGTTATAACTATTTTCAGGTTTTATTGTAATACATTGACAATGATTAAAGAAGTTCTTTTTGCTTAACTAATCTGAAATGATAGTAGCTTTATCTTCTAAGCATATACAAATATCAAAAAATATAGCTGCATTTTTCTTGATAACTATATTTCTTCTCATATCAAATGACAGTTTCATGTATAGCAATGGAATATAAGGTATAAATATAATTAATGATTTTTATATATTTAGTATATACAAATTATATATCAAGAAAAAATCATAAATCATCAGTCTTCAAAACACCAGTTCTTACATGACAACTTCAGTTGAAAATAATACTAAACTATTGAAAGTATGTGTTAGTAGCAGTACTATTTTGGGTACAAGTATTCAAGCTCAGGACCTTGTGCTTGCCAGGCAGGTGCTTGTGCCATAGAGCTATATCCGCAGCCTTGTTCAAGGTATTTATAAAAGTTTTGGTTATAAGGTTGTCCAAGGCAAGAAACAAAAAAATATATTTGCCAAAAAAAATATTTCAAATACTTATGAAATGGAAGAATTGATTTTATGATATTGGAGATTTCCATGTGTCATTGTTAGTTTTAAAGTAGGTAACTGATAGCCTTCATAAATATGTAAGGAAAACAAATAGTACATTTGCAAATTTAAAGAAAATTGTCTCTAGTGTAAAAAGTAATGAGAACTGTAGAAGTAGTAAAACCTAAAATGTGTAATTGCTATTGTAAAAAAGAGAGGGAAAGAAAGTGATCTAAAGGATATAACTGCATATGTGTGTTTAAGTGTGTAATATAGATGACCATATTACTAAGTTTTTGTTAGATCATTGAACAGAACTGTTTGCAGTCTCACTGTTTGAATGTCCAATTTTATGTTTTAAATTTGTAACTTGAACAACTATTTCTAAGATGACAATATGTAATTCATCAACTAGTGATTTCCTGGTATTTTTTTTTTTATTTTCTATATTATTTCTACCCTTTTTCTCTGTTTTGCTTTTTTTCTCTTTAAATAAAGCATTTAAAATTTTTTTTAAAAATAAAATTGTCTTCAAGCAAATTAATACCGAAGATTTCTGATTTCATGTTATTTAGTGGAAATATGAAAAATGAAAATTAGACATGAAAAAAATGCATCAACATTATTGGAAGATTGATCAACTCATATATACATTCTTTGATTCAGGCAACAAAGTTGCACTCAGAATTTGTGTTTCATCCCACAGTTTTATAATTAGAGTATGTAATTAAAGTTAAGCAGAACAAATTTGCTTTTCTAGTGGAAATAACCTCGAAGGACAAATAATTGAACATGTGATATAATTTCAGATGTTACTAAGTTTCGTGAGAGGAAATAAAGCATATAAAAATATGAAAAATTATGGATTTTTTAATATATGGGATCATCAAAATATCTTTGGATATCTAAAACAAATAAACTATGTGACAATCTGGAGAAAATATATTCCAAGAATAGGCAAACAAAATGCACTATCTTTTCTACACTATCAGTTGTGATTTAAACATGCTCATGTAGAATATACTTAATTTTAATTAATATCATTCCCGTCCTCTGGAGAGCATATTAGAAATACTTAAACTTTCATTGTTTCACTTTCAAATTTTAAATTATTTCTAATTTGATAAACAGTAATGTTCATTAAAACCTATAAATCTCCCAATATTCTATTTTTCTTGTTTCACATTTGGACTTTTTCCCTGTAAGTTATAATACTAGATTCTTAAAGAGTGGGTTTCTGTGAAACTCATTTGTGAATTTATTTTACTGGCAGCAAAGTCAATTCTTTGTTCTGTCTTTTTAAGTGCTCTAGACTCTCCCTAATGAAATAACTTTAATTGTCCATTTACTTTCAGAGCCAACTCTAACAGAAGCACTGGGGTATATGATCTGGTTAAGAGCTTGTTGATTCAATCTAGGTTAATTGTTTTCTAAAATATTTTATTGCAATAAGACTATGTGGCATGAGATATGCCTTTTTTTAAAGTATAAAATACACTATCATTGACTGGTAATGCTATTACATGCACTAATATATAGTAAGTACTTAAAATTTGTTAATCCTCAGTAATGTATACTTTATGGCTTGTAATTAATATTTACAAATTTCTCCTGTCATTAACCAATTGTATACTGCTTGTTTTCATATTTTACTATTTTGAAAAATGTGTGGAATTATGTAGTGTTTATCTTTATGTAAATATTTTATTTCACCTGATATATTCAGAGTCCATCTATCTTGTCCATCTTGTAGAATTTCCTTCAACTTTATGTCATATATATTACATATGTTACAATGCATTTACCTATCTATTGTATATATTGATCTGTTCAGAAGCATTTTGATTGTTTCTACATCTTAGCTACTATGAGTGGTATTGTAATGAACATATGAAGGCCTAAAATATATTTGAAACCCTAATTTCAGCATACCAAATCATTTACTCTTATCCATGTACCTGGGATCTACAGATCTACCTGGGATCTACAGATCAAAATAACAGAGGAACTTTTATAGACAGTGAAAAAACTTCTAAAAGTCATTGATCCACAAAGGATCACTAAAAACTAAGAAAAAGAAGAAAAAGATGGATGAACCAAATTTTGTGACCTCAAAATGTATTACAAAAGTACAATAATCAAAATAATAAGATAAATTCTAGAGAACATGGCTGTTACTGGACATTCATTTTATCATGGAGATACCAGTGTTTAGAACAGTGTCACACTACACAATTATGTTGTAGATACCATCTAAAAATACAAGTATAAAATAATATGTTAAAAGTGAGACAAAAATAGTGCAACCACACACTAAAATCATCAAATGTCTGTGTCTTGAGAGCCAATGATGCTGTTTATAAAATCAGTCTAAGAATTAAAATATATTAAAGTTGCATGTAAAAAGATATAGTTCATATCAATATATTTATTTAAGGATAAATTGAAAATTTGAATTTATAAAAATATACAGAAACATGTTGAGAATTCTAAATATTCCTTGAAGGAAACATTTTGAGGTTATGTGAAAGCATAACGTACACTTTACAAAAATATTTTTAAAAGTACACATATAGTTTTGGTGAATAGCTATAAATAGAATGAAAAATATCTCCAATGAATAATATTCTTGGAAATGACCAAATCAGTTACCCAGGTAAGTCTTGAACACTATTGATGAGAAATTCTCTTGGGGGTTGGTTATTTAGCTCAGCGGTATAAACACCTTCCTTGCAAGTGTGCAGTCAGGAATTCGATTCCTGGTACCCATAAAAATGAAAAAGACAAAAAAAGAAATTCTCAAACTGTTGACAATAGCTATTTTTGTACTTTTGAGCATGTTGCTGAGTTTTACTTTTTTTTTTCTTTTCATATTTTGTACTTAGTGTATTTTTGATATAAGTTGCTAATAAGAAAATCAATGACTTTCAAAGGTTCCCAAAACAAAAATTTATTTTGAGAATTTTCAGTATTTATGATTCCCACACTTTTTGATAAAAAATCATAAAAAGGGTGAGGAATGAAACCGGAAATTAAACATTTTCAAGAAATACCTGAATTAATGAACTAATGAATTTCATCATTCTAACTCATTCGTCTACTGCACACCAATGTGAACAAAGAAAGAAAGAAAAAAAAAAAAAAAAAAAAAAAAAAAACTCCCACCCAGCCACAATAGACTGTTCTGCAGGTTTCACAGGCCTAGCTGGGCCATGCCCAGTGACCTTCTTTCAATCCAGGGAACTGGGGATGCCCAGGGTGAGTTCCAGCACACATTTGTGAGCCTGGGGGGAGTTTAACATCCTCACTCCCAGTGTTTAAGTGCCTGCCCAAGTTCCAGCCACAGTAGACTAGGCTTGGGAGGTTTTGAGGGCTGGACTAGACCACAATTAGTGATCTTCTTCAATCAGGGGACCTGAGGTTCCTAAGATGATAGCCCAGGGAGAGCTTTGGACCATCACCCACAGACGAGCCAGGGCATAGGAGGCAATTTCCAACACACCCAGGGAAAGCTTCGGAACATCATTAGAAACATGGAAATATAGGAAAATGCCATGATAAAAGTCCAAATTGCAATATCAAATTCCAGCCCATCCCAAGAAATTCTAGGAAACATGTACATAAATATATATATATATATATATATATATATATATATATATGCTGTACACCTGAAATAATAGCAACTGAAATAAAAAAGCAACTACAGCAAGCTTTAAAGGAATTCAAATTAGAAATAATCTCCTGGGTAAAAGAAGAACTAATAAAAGTAATGAAAGAAATGCTGAACACAGCTAAAGAAGACACAGTTAAAAAATTAGAGGAACAAAACAAAAAGATAGAACCCCTGGATGAACAATATAAGAAAAAAAAAAAAAACAGAATACATGAAGCAGATTCAAAGAGATATACAGGAAATCAAAAGTTCCATTGAAAGTTGTCAAAACCACCTCAATGAAAGTGAAGATAGAATTTCAGGCCTCGAAGACAAGATTGGGACTAGAGAAGAGGAAAGGAAAGATTTTTTGAAAATAACCAGGAGTCAGGAAATAACAATTTAAAAGCTGCAAGATGATACAAAGAAAAACAACATAAGATTGATAGGAATAAATGAAAAAGAAGGGGACAACACAAATCAAGAGGCTATTTAAAGAAATAATAGCTGAAATTTCCCAAACATGAGAATGGAAACTGACATAAGGATTAGTGAAGCATATAGAAATCCAACAAGCCATAACCAAAATAAAACTACACCCAGACATATAATACTCACATCCCAGACATGTAACATAATAATAGAATGTTAAAAGCTGTTAGAGAGAAAAGATAGAGCACCTACAAAGGCAAACCTATCACAATCATAGCAGACTTCTGAAAACAAACAATGAAGTCAAGAAGAGCATGGAGCGAAGTATTTCAGATCATAAAGGAAAACGACTTCCAACCTAGACTGATGTACCCTGAAAAACTGTCCTTCAAAATGGATGGAGAAATCTGATACTTCCATGAAAAGAACAGCTGAAGAACTTCATGATCAGCAAACTAACCCTGAAACAAATTTCAGGTGTACTGAAAAACGGTCTTGATACACAAAGGAAAAAAGCACTAAGCAAGGCAGACAATTAAACAGAATGGAAAGATAAAGATGCAACAGCAGAAAGTTAACATGTCGACAATAAACTAGTGTGTAACCATTTACACTAATGGTTATAACTTTTTAATAAGATGTGATACCAGTTATTGATTCTGAGAAGTATTTGTCATGGTTTGATTCCTGTCCATGAATTCTCTACCTATCCCTATGTCTTCAAGATTTTTACCTAATTTGTCTTCCAACAGATTGAGTGTTTCTGCTTTAATATTCAGATCTTTGATCCATTTAGATTTTAGTTTAGTACATGGTTATAAGCATGGATCTAGTTTTAGTTTTCAGCATAAGGAGAGCCAGTATTTCCAGCACCATTTGTAGTTCTTAATACAAGGAAAACTTAATACCAACACTCCTCAAACTCTTCGGTGAAATGGAATGGGAAGTCATTCTTCCTAAGTCATTCTTGGAAGCAAATATTACTGTAGTACCCAAACCTTAAAAAAGTTTCTGTATATCAAAAGAAATCTCCATTATAGTGAAAAGAAAACTTACATACTGGGAAAAAAAATCTTAGTGAACTGTCCAACAGACAAAGCACTTCTGTCTAAAACATATACAGAATTTAAAAAAAAAAAAAAATCAGACCCCCGAAATTCAAAGATCCAATCCAAAAATGGTCATCTGAGAAGAATACACAGTTCTCACATGAAGAAATACAAATGGCAAATAAATACATGAAAAAATATTCATCATCATATAGTTGTTAGAGAAATGCAAATTAAAACACGAAGTTTCCATCTCACTCCAGAAAGAATGGCCAGGAAAAGAAAACTACCAACAACAAATGCTGGAGAAGCTGTAAGGAAAAAAGAACTCTCCTGCACTGTTTGTGGGAGTGTAGACTGGTGCAACCACTGTGGATGTCAGTCTGCAGATTCCTCAAAAACCTGACATTTGAAGTCCCATTTGACCCAGGTATTCCACTTCTGGGCATATTCCCAGAAGAACTAAAAACATCATACCACAGTGATATATGTGCAACCGTGTTTCTAACAGCACAATTTGTAATAGCCAGATCTTGAAAACAACCTAAGTGTCCATTAATTGAAGAATGGATAAAAAATTGTGGTATTTTTATACAATGAAAACTACTGAGCTATAAAGAATGATCACATTGAGATATTTTTAAATAAATGGATGCAACTTGAGATAATATTCATAAGTGAAATAAATCAAACACACACATATAAATAATGCATAGTCTTCCAAAGGTAAGAAATGGGAAGAGTACATAAGATTTTATGATAATCATATTTCCCCATTACATTGCTTTGAAGACTTATAATGTTTTCATTCATTGGTTGGAGTGGTTTCATTCTGTTTTGTTTGATTTTATTATGTGTGTTTGTATAAACAGCTATTTTGAAGAAAACAAGACATGACAGCCATTGCTGATTTATTATCATCTTGCTTTGAAGTCCTACCATGCTTTTGTTCTTTTGTTTCCATTGGTTCTATCATGTTTTATCTTATTGGATTTCAATATTTGGGATAGTATAAACAAAAGTTTTATGGATAAGTAGAGAATATAGTAGCCATTGTTCATTTTCTGTTATTTGGTTCTGAATGCCCTGTAATTCTTTCATTCTCGTGAATGGTTTTATAATATTTTGTTATATTTGATCCTATTGTATGTGAAGGTATGCTCAACTATTTCAAAGAAAGAGACATTATGGTACCTACTGTTAATTTCAGGTTGTTTGCAGTAAAGTACTGTGTTGCTTACAATGTTCTGATTTGCTTTGTTCTGGTCTCTTGTCTTAATCACTTCAAAATAAAAAAATAAAAGAAGGGTGGGATTTAACTTTAAAAAAGACACAAGAAAAACTGCCTAGCTAATCACTTCACAAATACATAAAGTAAATAGGACTACACTATGTAATAAAGGAAAAATGTGGGGTTTTTTTGTTTTTTGTTTTTTTTTTTATATTTTGGAACTATTTCCTTTAAAAATCTCAATTATATAAGAACAAAAGCAACTGTTTATAATATAAAATATAATAAATTCAAATAAAATTTTCTTAAATCTAATTTTGTGATTTGGAACCCGGAGACATATGGTTGACGACTTCATGCTGTTTCAGAAGAATGCTTCTTACTGCCTAACACATTAATGAGATAATGGAGCAGTTCATTTTCCATACAGGCACAAATAAGTTTAAATCTGAAAACTTGACTAAAACCTATATCATGATTGATTAGTCATTTTTAAAAATTCAGTTAAACCCTGGATGCTGCATATTAAAAGACATAGATAATGGCTAACAGATCAGATAAACCGGGTGTGCATAAATTGTTTTTCACCTGATTTAAATGCTTAAATCAGTAAGTGAATATCAAAAGAAATAGTATAATAACAATGTGTGTCCATCACACTCACAGAAACTGTAACATCATTGGGTTTTACCACAGCATGATAACTGATATCGTTTCATTAACTTTAACATTTGTTTTAGTCAAAGTGCATGCTTCTGCAAGTTGAAAAATTGTTCGCTTCAAAAAGTAACAGTTTTAATAGCATAGTGGAGACATTTACTTTTCGTTCTTTACTACCTTTGGCTTTTGGATATTTTCAGGATAAATTTAGATCATCACTAAAAAAAAACTAACATCACGGGCTGTTGACAGCTGTTTGATGAAAGTAGATACACAGAAACTTAGCATCATCTTACTAAATTTCTTTGAAATTTAGGATATAAAGGAGATTCAGAGGGCTTTAGTTTTATTCTTAGTTGAGCAATACTTCTTAGTGAGTCCATCTTAACACAGGCTATACTCTAGATTCAGCTGACTTCATTTTTTTTTTTTTTAATCTCGAAGTGTTTTCATCACTTTTTCCAGAAACTCAGAACCTAGTAAGATAAACATATTGGAATTAAAGCCTATTTTCATGACAGTATATTGTAAATTTATCCTTCACAATACTTTTAACTCTATATCAGGGAAGCGAAATTGTGCTTATCAGTGTCACAGGATCTTTCAGTGTGAGTTTTTTGTTGCTGATGTGAGAATGTTGTTAGTTGTTTCACATCAACAATATATGCAAAGATAAATATTTTATGGTTTTATTTACTAGCCAAGGAAAGACATATTAGAATTTATAAATTTTCAAATTACATCAACAAAATTTAGGAAAATTTGAGAAGGCAAACAAGAAAATGAGAAATTCTACAAAAAAAAATTTAAGAACAAATATTATCCAATAATCACGGCAACAATCAATACTCAAAAATGACAATATTTTTAGAAAGATAGTAAAGAGAAACAACCTGTAATTAAACAAAAGAGATACTTTTGATTAAGGATTGTGAGTTTTTTAAAAGCTTATTTATATCCCCAATTTTTGTATACCAAATTTAATATTTTTCTCTGCATAGTTATTATAAATGATATCTATACCTCAGAATTTAGAGCAATGTTACCCCTTAATATTGTTGAACCTTTTGAACAACTACAGTTTGACATTTATGGAATTATGCTCATATGTGAAACATGTTTTTACAAATTGCTTACTGTATGTGAGTATGTTTTTTTTTAATTCAGAGTATATGCCATAGAAGGCATGTTGTATTATATTTAGATATTTTGAAACTATGCACCTCTGAAAATCATGTATAAAATTAAATGGGGATAAAAACATAGTAAACAATATGTATTAGAGATTATAGCATATTTTGTTATTTTCATTATAAGGATTTGCTGAAATACCTATGGAAGAAAAATTTTTACAGAAAAAAGCTGCGTGTCTCCACCAAATAGAATAAAGTAGCATTGTTTTTGTCAGATAATAATAGTCTGATTTTCCAAATTGCTGTCTCTAAATAACCAAGGAAGCCAAAACATCTTTGTATACTGACTATAGCGTAAAGTCTTGATTATTTTAGAATATGTTCTCTGAAAAGCAGCCCTCAGGTAGAATTTTGTCTGTAATTCCATTAATTTAAGAACTAACCCTGGAAAGCATAGTGAAAAAGTAAGAGAAGTGAGAACACTTCAAAGGGAAGCACACAGACATTGTTGATAAGCAGATTAATATTGTGGGGCATTTGCGGTGAATCTTCCTTTGCTCCCTCATGTGTAGCATAAATAGTAATTATACCACCACAGTGTGAGGAGTCCTGTGTATTCTTCTTTAGAGCCTATCCTTTATGCTGTTAAAGTGGATGCTAGGGCTATTCCTTGCTGAAAACAGACTTCAACAGAAGAAAAGAGATGAAGAAACTGGAGGTGGGAAGCAGTCCATGCCTAAAAGGTGTCCATATGTGCAAGTGCACTGAGATCACATCCAGGGTATGTGTAAGGATAAGGACATGAGTAGGTTTTGCACACAAACTTTCCATACGTTATGGTAGATGATGAGAGATCATTAGATATGTGTGTCTGAATGTACTTTAGAGACAATTGTTTTCATAATCATTTGTATATAAATCAAAATGAAATGATATAATTAAATTTACCAAATGGCAATATATACCACAAATATATTTCCTAGGTGGAGCCAACATAAAATGTGAAACTTAGATATCTGGGCCTAATTATGAAGAGCCCGTGAGTTTCTATGCCACTAACTTCTATCATTATTTCTCATTTCTTGTACAACAGGAAGCAAAAGAAAACAGTAACAATTGAAATACATTTGGCTTGTGCTAAGAGATAATTTCATATGAGGAAATAAGGGAGTGTCAACACATTTTTCACATAACAATAATATTGACCCTATTCTTGACAAGACTTTAACCTTTACTCAGTCAAAAAAGTGTTTCGATTTCATTTTTAAAATTTAGACATTAGTAATCGTGTTATTGGTAAAATTAGATATAAGATATGTATGCATATATAAAATATTCACTAAATATATTTGTCTTATCTTTTTAGCATTTGTTTGTCACTGCAACTTATAAAATGCTGAAACTATCCAATTTAATAACATTTACAAAGTATGAAAACAAAACCACCATAATATTTTATCATTGAATATGAATACAATTAAAGTTAATTTTATAATTTCATTGCATGTTTTCCTGCTTTCTCTAACTTCCTCATTCTTTTCTTTATTTTTCCTTTTATAATTCTTTTATATATTTATATGTACTACATGGGAATATGTACTACTTAGGTACTTTATACATACTACTTAGATACTTCCTACTAATGAAGTAAAAAGATCTTTACACCAAAAATTATATTATTCTTAAAAAAAGGAGAATGAACAGGATATCAGAAAATGGAAAGATATTCTTTATTCTTGGATAAGATGAACAAATAGAGTGAAAATGACCATATTTCAAAAATTATTATACAGGTTTAAGGCAAGCCCAATCAAAACACCATTAGTATAACTCATGGAATTAGACAAAATAATAGTAAAATTCATGTAGAACCAGAAAAGTCCTAAAATAGCAAAAAAAAATTCTGGGCAACAAAAGCAAGGAAGGAGGCATCACAATCCCTGATTTCAAATTTCACACAAAACAATGATAAAAACATCATGGTACAGAGGGGGAAAAACACAATAGAGCATCAATGGAATAAATTAGAAGACAAAGAAATAATTCCAGGCACACTCAATCACCCTTTCTTTGAAAAAATGCCAAACATCTTTCTGGAAAAAGACACTTTTATAAATGGTACTGGAAAAACTTGCTTTCCATATGCTGAGATTAAACCCATATCTCTCCCCGTACACTAAACTAAAATTGATATGAATCAATGATCTAAATATTAAAATAGGTTATTAATATTACAAAATTATCTGTTAGAATATAGAATAGGCAGAACTCTTGAAGATATAGGTGTAGGGAGAGCTTTGTGGGAAAAAAAAAAAAAAAACCTGATCACACAGGAAATATTACCCAAAAAAATCAATAACTTGGATCTCATCTTAGTAAAAAGCTTAAAAGCTCACATTAAAATAAATCATTAAGAGTAAAGAAACCTTCAACAGAATGGGAAATTTTTTTGTCAACAATTTCTCAGAAAAATGATTAATATTTACAATAAATAAAAGACTCAAAAATTTCAGATTCTCCAAATTTAAAGACTCCATTTAAAAATGGCAATCTAAAATGAATAGACAATTCTCATATGAAAGGATATAAATAGCAAATAAATGTTCGACGCCACTGGTTAGTCAAGAGATAGAAATTAAATCAATACTGATTTTTCAAGAAATACATATTAAAACAACATTAAGATTTCAATATCAAATGTGGTGAAAAAGGAAACCTTCTCCGCTGTTGGTGGGAATTGTATACTGGTGCAACCACTGTAGAAATCATTATACAGATTCCTCAAAAACTTAAGACTAGAAATAACATAACCCAGTTATTCTCCTTCTTGATAGCTTCCCAAAAGAATAAAAACACCACACCACAGTGACACCACTCATCTTTATAGCATCCAATTTATAATAGTTGAATCTTGAAAAAAAAATCAAATGCTCAACAATGGAGAAGTATATTTATTGACTTGTGAAAGTTTTTTTTTTTTTTTTTTAATATTTGCATCCTTGAGGTGAGTCTTGAGCTAATGATATGTTTGATAATTTCTGCCTTCCATCTGCCAGTATCATGTTGAGTTTTGGTGTCTGTGCAGACTGGTGTGTAGTAATACAATGCCATGGATCACCCTCTTGCCATCACTCGATTTCAACTAATTTACCTATACATCCTCTTACTCCCAACTTCACTGAGATCAAATTTATTATATTTCATGAATGACTGTCTCCACACAGTACCTGTTTTTTGTGTGTGTTGTTGTTCTTTTTTTTGGGGGGTGGCTTATTTCCCTTGATGCAATGATCTCTCATTTCATCCATGTTTATAAAATTATTAAGGTTTCACCCTTTTTAAACATGAATAATGGTTTATTGTATTTTGTTTTCAGGTGTCAGCGGGCTAATATTGATTACTGTGAATAATACTGAAATTAACATGAAAATAAAAAATATTTTAACAATGTAATTTCGTTTCCTTTGAATTTATCTCCAACAGTGAATTTGAGAGTTCACATGTAATTTTTATTTTTTCAATTTATAAAGAGCCTCCAAACTATTTTCCATGAAGACTTAATTAATTTACATTCCCACAAGCAGTGTATAAAATGTCCTTTTATCCCCATATTCTTGCTAACACTTATCTTTAGAAATATTTACAATAGAAATTCTTGGTAATGTTATTACTGATTGATGTCATTTTTGATATTTATCACTTGAAAGATGAATAGATTGCCAATATTATTTCCCATTCAGGAATTTTTTCCTGTTTGCTTCCATGATTGCTTCTTTTATTATGTAGAAACTTTTTAGTTTGATGTTTTACTTTTCTGTTTTAACCTTTGTTTCCTGTGATTTTGGCATGTTGTGCATTCCAGTGGCTGGAATTTTTCCTTCTATACTTTCTTCTAGGAGAGTCATAGTTTCAAATGTTTACTTTAATTCTTTAATTTTGTAATGAAAGAGAGAAAGGAAGAAAAAGACAGAAGGGGGAGGAGTCCTGATTTTTTACCTACAGCTATATACTCAACTGTAGCATCATTTGTTGAAAAAGACTTTTCCTACTCAAGATGATGTAATTAGCACTTTCATAAAATGTCAGTGGCAGTAGATATATGGAGATATTCATTGATTTATTCTATTGATTAATATATCATTTCTATAATTCCATGCCATTTTGATGACTGCAGCTTTGTGTTATGTATTGCATTAAGGTAGTGTAATGTTTCCTGCTTTGTTCTTTTTATTTTAATTTGCTTTTTATATTTGTGTTTTTTGTGACCACTAAAAATGTTAAGTTTTGTGGAAAATTAATTATTAATGGGAAAGAGATTCTTTGAATTTGTGGAAGAGTTTAGATAATTATTTTTATATAAACTCTCTGATGCTATGAATAAGGGTATTTTTCCATATTTTGAAGTTAAAAATTCTTTGATTTAAATTACTTCCAGGTGTGTGTGTGTGTGTGTGTGTGTGTGTGTGTGTGTGTGTGTCTGTGTGTATTTATTGCTGATATTTCTCAAATAATATTTCAGAAAATTTTTTATTGAGAAGTAGCATATTAGTGAGTTTTGTATATTGATATTTCTCCTGTACCTTTGGTAAATGCACTTACTACTCATGCTTTTCTTAGTTTAGTATTTGGGGATTGTCTATGTATAAGGTCATGCCATCTGCATACAATGAAAATTTTACTTCTTGGTTGCGAATTGGATTCCTCATTATATTTTTCTCTTGCCCTCATAAAACTTCCAGTACTATGTTGAATACAACTGGTGGAAAGGAGTCTCACTTGCTCTTAATAAACAACTTCAGCTTTCAATATTTAACATAATGTTAACTTAATGTATACTTAATGTATACTTAATGTATATTTAACATAATGTAGTCTTAATATATACTGTCTGTATGCTTTTTTCATACATAATTTACGAAGCATTTTTATTATGAAGGACTACTGAATTTTATCAAATGTTTCATGAGTCTGTTGGTATGATTAGACAGTTATTATTCCTCATTCAGTTTATGTAGTGTCTCATACTATTGATTTTCATTTTTTGATATATAAAATAGATATATTTGTCTTATGGTCAAAGGTTAGGGCATTAAGCACAGGGCCAGCATTTCTACTTTTAAAAAAAATCTTTATATTGTAATTTTCTACTCGATGAAATACAGTTCACATGTTACTTTTCAAATTCCCTTTATGTTTTCAATTTCAGCATGTTTATGATCACTGATTTAACGTGTTTGTATTATAAGTGCAATATAGGATCTACTCTAGCATGTATTTTTTTTTTTACAGTGGCCTGAACTGAATCAAGGCCTTGCTCAGGCTAAGTAAAAGATATACTAATGAGATACATCCATAGCCCTTTATGGTAGAATTTTCTCTTCAACAAATTCTGTCCTTCCCTGAGTATAAGCCATAGCTTCCTATTTCTTTGCATATTCAATCAAAATAAAACATTTTAGACTCATTCTAACATTTCAGAATAATCTTTGTTGTTGCCAGTGTTTTTTATTATTGTTTTACTTTTCTCTTTAGCAACTTTACTGAACTATTTATATTTTATATTCTTTATACTCTATGGTCACATTCTGTTTTGGCTTGTATTTAAAATTTTTCTTTCATCTAGCTTTCTTAGATCATTTCTCATTCAATTGTTTGCCTTTTGGTCAGGCAGTTAGCAATCAGAAGATATTATTAGAAAACATTATGTTTTATTTGTAAAGAGGGAAAAGAGTGTAAATTACAAGTCATTTTTCTTACAAATTGTAGTCTGCATTAATTTTTATTTTAGCATACAATAAGAGTAGCTATGTTATTTTAGGTTTGTGAATGCAGTCAAAATCACGTTTATTTGGGTTTATATATGTCTAGAAATGTTTGAAATCATTTAAACTTATTTATAATAATCTAGTTATCAGGTCTTCATGCTTTATATTTTTGACCAGGAACTCATTTGTCCCAATAGAATTGACAGCATTAGGCAGCTATACTACTGACTGTTTCTGGTAATCACTACTTTTTAAATAACCCTCTCGTGATAGGCTTTTGTTCATTCAGCTGATCTGAAATAAGATCAATAACAATAAGAATGGGAAAAGCAATTTCACAAGAGCCATTCATATAATGAACTATTGACAGTGCTCTGAAGACAGGTTATTTAGCTGAACTTGGAGACACATTACTCCCATCTGCTGTCTGTGTCTGTTGGTTTCCATGCTATTGCACCACAAAATTGGAACATGAAGGTAGGAATAAGTTTATGTAGAAATATTTGACCCTACTGCTTTTACAAAACATTATTTTAAATTAACATGTGTCATTTTTTACATTGACTAGCTAATTTTCAGAGTGGTGAAACTCTTGATTTTAGAGTTTGAAGTATTATTTTTACCTGTGAGGGAACAGATTCAATGTTATTTTTTCCTAACTTCTTTATCAACTACTTCAGTAATCTTTTTCCTAATAATTTTCAAATACAGGCAACATAAAACTGAAACAGTATGTTCTTTACTTTTATCTGGTATATGTTAATTTAATTAATGATCCATTCCATCTCCAAAGCTGCCATCAAAGTAACTGATTTTTGTGAGGCTATGACCTGACCATATAATTTAGAAGGAACTGATTAGCATGAGGAATATGGGAATATTTGTAGAAACATGCTGGATAAAATGCTATGGCCAATCTTGACAAGAAGCTCTGGTTGGAGGTCAGAAGACCAGAATTCTGATAAGAATTCAGAAAATAAAGTTCAGCTTCAAGTGGTTTCAGATAAAATTGTTAGCAACCATGACTAGAAATCAGTGATTTTCTGGTAGAAAAATTGTGTATTTTGCCTACGTCCAATCTTTTTAAGGAGGTAGAGATTAAGGATTGTAGATTAATTAAACTGGTGGTGGAAATTTCAAGATAGCCCAATGTTTAGGTTGTAAGACAGATAAGTACTTATGATGCTAGTACCTAGCTTTCTTTAGGATTTTTACAGTGGATCACAAGTAAGAGTTTATATTAAGTATCAGAGGAGATTAGAGTTGGATTTTCAGCACTATTAGAATGGCTAAGACTTTTATGACTTCTAAAGATAATCTAAGTGCACTGTATAAATTAAGATGAATGCTAGTCTCTTGAGGGCAAGATATAATTTATACTTTGAACCTAAATTTTCCTCATAATCTCATGGTTTGAAAAATGATTTTATATGGGGGTGAGCAAGATACTCCACAGTGGATTAGTCCAGTGACTACTGATAGGAGGTGAGTCCTAGTTAGAGATAAGTCACTGTTGGTGTTATCGAGAAAGGTGTATTTTTGTCTTTATCTCATTCCTTCATTGTCCATTTCCAGTCTTTTATGCCTTGAGTAAGCTTTCATGTGCCATGCCTTTCTATCATATGGTTCTGCCTTGGATAATGAACTAAAACTGTGGGCCAAAATAAATCTTTCTTACTTTTAAATTGTGAATGTCATGTGCTTGTCCCAATGCTTGAAATGTAGCAAAACTTTTAGGCTAGAATATTTCCATTCTGCTGCCTAACTGAGCATGCCCAATATCTATATTGCTATATCAAGAATGTAGTAGGTTTTACTATGAGTTTACTGTTACTCTAGCTTAGGGATGAAAAAAACATATTTCATTTGTAGTATTAGTTTAGATAGATTCATAAGAGTTGCCTAGGGCAATGTGTTGAGAAGTATTATGAATGTTCTTCAAATCTCAGTGCAAAAGATTGATATGATTAACTAATATGTTTGAAATAAGTAAAGCCATTGTAGACACATAAAGTATAAAGTTCAATTACTCTATTTTCCTGAGATTTAAGCATACAATGTGAATACCCATATGTTATCTCTAGAAAAGTAGAAATACTTTTAAAAAGATAACATTTCAAGTAGAGGTAATATTTTGATGAAATATTAGGAAAGAGAGACTCTCTCAGGGTTATAAATACTTGACATCTCATGAAAAATAAAAGGACATATATTTTCACTGGTAGTAAAATACTTATTTGGAATGTTTGATTTAATGATATGATTATGTATATTTAAAATAGAAAATTTTGAGCATCAGAAATTTATTAATATTAGATCAATAAGTATCCTTTTCCAGTAAATATTTTTACTTAGAATTACTGACAAAATATTTCCCAGGAGAATGCTGGATTGAGAACAAAAGATTGTGGAAAATGAAAGAGCACTGAAAGAGGAAGGGAGAGAAACAGTGAGGAGAGAGAGGAAGGGAGGAGTGAACAGAGAGATGGAGAGAGGGGAAGAAAGCAGGAGAGTACAAAGAAAGAAAGAAAGGAAAAAAAGAATCAATTAATTAATTTCTCTTGTCTAAGTCACCTTCAGTTTTTGTGCTTATCTTTGTATTGATGCATTTTCTTTAAGAAAAAAATTATATACAAAAATATTTCTTTTCCAGTTACATTTCATGCACTCTTGCCAGATAAAATTTGCTCTCCTTAGTGATAGAACCATAATGTGACTATGGATTGTGAGTATCAAATTAGTTTTTCACTTCCCTCAATTAATGATAACAAATTTAATATTTGTATTATATTTTGACTCATACATGTGAATAACCAATGTGTCATATATTACTTAAATATACTTCATGTAGTACAAGAAAGGATTCATAGGTTAACTAGATAGAAACTTTGTATAATGCAGAATTTGTATAATGCTGTCTGTTCTTTACAGTGTAGTTTATGAGTTGGAGTTTCAAAAAGTGGATCTGGAAAGTATGAAGGTTGTCTTACTGATGCATGGATTGATGCTAAGGAAATTCAAACAATCAGGTTGTCTGTTCTTATTCAGAGCTTTCATTTAACAAGCAAGGATACCATCATAGTGCAAAAGAGGAATACCATTTATAAGTTATATGGAAATGTAGCTGAAAACTACAAAATCTAAGTACTACCTTGAAATTTCTCAAATAAGTGGACACACAAGTTTAAACATGGCATGGCTCCTCTTACATGAGATACCCAAAGTATAAATAAAGAGAAAAATAGAAGACAATAGGAAACAAAGGACACATATATTTTGAAAAAAGAAAGGGTATCTCAAGAAATGAGGAGAAGTGTCTCGACCGGGGTAAGTCCATGGAGACCCTAGAAGGGAAGTGGGGATGAAAAGAGACGAGAGACGTGAAGAATGCAGACAAGACAGTGCTCTGATCGAGTCTCGTTTATTCAAAGAAAGAGTAATGAATATATAGGGTATTGGGGAAGGGTCTGGGTTGTAACATGTCAGCAGGTAACTTAGCAACAGCGGGAAGTTCTGGTGAGACTGCGGATTACAGGGTAATACCAGTCTCCTCCACGCAGGCTCAAAGGCAGGTTAATTAGCATAATCGCTGTTTGGCAGAACCACAGGGATGTGTGACAGACTAGGTGAGGAGAGATAGAAACTTAACTACGGCATGGAAACAACATTAAGATGCCTGTTGTCTTACTAACATAAAGTGACAGCCAATTACAGGCTTTCCCCACAGAGAAAGACAAGGGGAAATATATGAAAAAAGAATTATGATGTGTTACCTGCGTGTATCAACTCACCATGAGGAATGTAATCATCATGTAATGCAAACATGGACTAGTAAAACTAAAAACTAGAAAAATACATTAGTGAAATAAAAAAAATGCAGAAAGTAAAGAACATAAGGTCCAACTACATATCATCTGCAATAGTTGCACATATAATTTCTCATTTTTAATAACTGATAGAGTACATGGTAGGTCAACAAACAATAGAAGATTGTAAGAGTAACACAAAACAAGTAAACTTTACTCATAAAGTATTTTTAAATATGTGGAAATCATTGTATTCAAATAAGGATAAATGAGAAGGGACTTTTAACTGGAGCAGAATTTCTTTCTAGGATTATATATTCGGAAATTCACGAGTAGTAATGTTTGCAAAACTGTAAATATATATAAAGCCATTTTCAGACGTGAATTTTATGGCATTGTTACTAGTCACTTAGGTCCATGCAATCTTGTTCTTGCTGATCAAATCAAAGGAAGTCAATTATTTTGTAAAAAAGTAAAAGAGGTTTTATTCAAAGAGATTCAATGAGACATATGGTCCTAGTCACCCAAATGACCATCTTTTCATGTACAGGGTTAAGCCAGGAACAGTGATGAGGCTGACTACAAGACAATAGTTATGGCTGGGATAATTTCGTCTCTTCCTTGACCCAGACTTCTCCCTCCCATGCCTGTGGAAGTGAAATAAGATCTGACTTTGTGGTAATAACATGTATATTCTGTCCTTTATTCTGGGCTGAGAGGCTGGTGATAATTTATACACGAAGTTTGAAGTGGTTTGGAGAAAGCACATGTCTGTGAAGGAAAAAAAGTAAGCTAACATTTTACATTCCATTTCTCATGGCAGTTTTATGGTACATGAGTTATATCTTAAATACACAATAAAACACACTTAGGACACTTTTATTACGTGACATTTTTAGTAAATAAGGAAAATGTGAAGGATATTTCTCCAAAGAGACAAAGAACTGCCCATAAAGGATTAAAAGGATGTTTGATGTGATTAACCAGAAAAATGTAAATTATAGCCATGAGTAGTTCCTACTGTGTACCCATTGGAATTGTTATATTGAAAAGGTAAATTAAAAAATATTGGTGAGAATATGAGGAAAACAAAACATTCATGAGCTGTCAGTGAACTGTCTAATTGGGAGACAACCATGGAACTGTTCAAAAATTCATCAAAATTTAAAAATAAAATGTCCATATTATCCAGCATTTCCTTTTCTAGATATACCCAGGGGAAATTTAATTTTATGTTTCCTCAAAATTTGTACATGAATGTCCATAGCAGTATTATTTATAATAGCCAAAAAATGAAAGCAACTGGAAAGCATATGCCAAGCGAAGAATGAGTAAATAAAATATCGCATTTCAATGCAATAAAATTATTTTTTAGCAAAAAACAAAAAAACAACAACAACAACAACAACAAAAAAACATAGGTATATACTGCCCTGTGGTTGAATCTGAAAAATAGTATGTTAAGGCAATCACAAAACATCACTCATTGAGTGACTCCATTTAGATGAATTGTCTAGAAGAAGCAATGTAACACGGGAAGTAGACTTGTGATTGCTTTAGGGAGGGATAAGAATAAGAATCAATTTTTGAACATGTCACTTTTATTAGTACACGTTTCTAGTACATAATGATTATGTTCACTATAGAGGAGTAGTATATATGTATTTCAATATATTTCCTTTTTATCTCACTTAAATACATATTTTTCAGTTTTTCATATAAGAAAAACTGTATATTATTTAAATTTGAGTTATTCATTTAAAATTATGTTCTCAAGGTACATCCTTTTTCCTACACATGACTCCTTTAATCTTTTTATGGAAGAGTAAAGCATTTCATTGATGTATGCAGACCACACTTTTTATTCCATTCATCTGCTGATGAACATCTAGGCTGTTTCTAAGATTTAGTTATCATGACTTGTGTTACTATAAACATGGGTATGGACTTATCACTGTGGTATGTATGACACCTTTAACTCTTTTGGGCAAATACCAAGAAGGATAAACATCTGGGTTAAATGGAATTTGCACTTTTATATTTTTTGAGGAATTCCATAGCGATTTTCACATTGCTTGCATCTGTTTACAGTTCCATAGACAGTGGTTTCCTTTCTATCCACAGCCTTGATGACGTTTGTTATCAGTTGGTTTCTTGGTGGTAACAATCCTTTCTGGAGTGAAATCTCAGTGTTGTTTTAATTTGAATTTCTTGAATGGCCAGCAATGTTCAACATTTTTCACATATTTATTGACCATTTGTATTTCTTTATTTGAAAAGAGTCTATTTATTTCTGATGTCTATTTTCAAATTGATCTTTAAGTGGGGGATTCTAATATCTTGGAGTTCTTTATACATTCTAGCTAGTAGGTTTTTGTCTGAAGATTAACTGGCAAAATGTTTCCCCATTCTATCAATTACCTCTTCACTCTGTAGTGAATTAAAAAACTGCTTTGCAATTTTTAAATTTGATGCAATGCCATTTTTTGAGTTTTGTCTTATTTTGGGTGCAATCAGTTTTGTTCAGAAAGTCTTTGAACATGTCTAGGCCTTCTTTGAGTGTGGATATTCTAAATGCTTTAAGCTAATTGTGAAGCTCTGTGAATAGAATTAAAACCCATAAAAATATTATTTTAAATGTGTTTATTGAATGGAATGTGTATTATATTACAAAAATATAATGGAATGTGTATTATATCACAAAAAACAATTTTGAACTACAAATATTCCTGTATGTGAAATCTGGGCAGGATGCAGTAGGGAGAGTTTGTCTCTGGTTTGCGTGGAATTGCCTGGGTCTACTCAAAGTCTTGGGGATGAGTTAATTTCAGGAACGAGCCATTTATAAGTTGAGCTACTTACTGCGGTACCTCCTCATTTTTATATACTCTAAACCCATGTTTCTAATGTGACATTTACAGTGAGCACAGAGTTTTCATTTATCTAAGCCATCCAATATCCATGGCAATAGGGAAGAATGGTGTAAAATATCGCTGTTCTTTCAGTAAGCTGAAACTAGTTGCATCTTCCACTACACTTCTTTGTTTGTGTAAAGTCTGAATTTCATAAGAGTGAAGACAAGCATTGTCATGGCACTTTTCAGAGCACGGATGAAGTACAACTACATAACAAGTACATACTCATAAAAATATCTGCCACATGTACTAAGAGATAATTTGATATTGGAACACTATTGGTTTGCTCTTATTTTACCAGGTTTCTAATTCTACCATAATCTTCCCAAGCAGATTTTCATATTTTAGAAAACATGTCATTTTTACCATTTTGTTTCCTACTGTATTGTGGAGAATCTAAGATGGTGATTTTAAAAACTTGAATTTCAAATAATTTTATAATACCATAAGAACTGTAAAAAGTAAAAAGAATTTATTAACATGGCCATGCATTTGATATCCTATCTTCAATGAAATTTTTAAGGAGATACAAGCCATTTTATTTATGAAGCTTTTTCAGCATTTACCAAGTGCCAGCAAATACCAATACTTCTCATTTATTGAATCACTAAAGCCATTAATGTTTTTTTCAGATGTAGAAACTGAAGCACATGACAGTTAAATGCCTTCTCTACTTTCCAGAATTAGTGTTAGGCTTCCAGCTCTGGCTGGAACTGTCTGGATCTGACTCTGCACTTGATCACCGCTGTGCTAAGCTGCAACTTTAGGGGAGAGCAGGAATTTGCAGGATGAGTTAGGAGATTGATCACTGCAGGGATAGACACAGGAGGGTCTGAGAAAGGCAGGTGACTTACATTATTTGCATGGATATCAAACATGTCTGAAGTCCTTCAGAAACACACTTCATGTGCAAGACTCCTAATTACGTATTCAGGAAGTGAGTTTCGGATTTATGGTGGTTTACCTCAACTAGCCTAAAGTAAGTGATTGGTAAATAAGAGTAGTATTGGTAATAATATATATTTTTCAGTCATTTCCAGAAAAAAAAAAAAAGAAAAGAAAGACAGAGAGAGAGAGAGAGAGAGAGAGAGAGAGAGAGAGAAGGAAAAAAAGAAAGAAAAAAGAAAGAAAGAAAGAAAGAAAGAAAGAAAGAAAGAAAGAAAGAAAGAAAGAAAGTTACATTCCTCCCTTAACAGTACACCTTTTGCCAAAGTTCAGTTTGGCTTCTTCTCCTTCTCCTAGGATATGTAAAATATACAGTTTTCCCTGTTTTGCTGTTATTCTCATGACTCAAACACCAGGTTTCAAATCATTCTGTATTAGTGAGGTCAGCTTATTTTGGCGCTAGGCCCCCAAAACAAAGAGTGTAGATATACCCCAGAGCAGTTCCTCCTAAATTGGGATGCAAACTAGAAGATTGTCGTTCTTCGTTTTTTTTTTTTTTTTTTTTTTTTTTTTTGTATTTAAGGAATGGGGGGGGGAAGACTTGAGAAAATTCATATAATTATTTTGAAACTATTAAATATGCAAAACATAGCATCTATATGGTGACAATTACTAAAACCTAAACAATAAAAATAGCCCCTATCCAGGGTAGGAAAAATAAAAACATTTAGGTGGAACAATACTTGAATGTTAAATTCTTTTAAAGTATCAGTTACATTGTTGTCTATATACACACATGCATATACACATACACACACAGGAAGTAAAAATCACCAAATGCTAAGAATATACATGTTGGCTTGGCATGGTGGCTCTTGCCTATAATGCCAACACTCAGGAGGCTGAGACAGGAGGATTGCTATTAGTTCAAAGCCAGTCTACTAATTGAATACTAGGCCAGCTTGAACTGCACAGTGAAACCCTGTTAAAAAAACAATTATATATATGTGGAAAATTATTTGATCTCAAACAATAAATATTATGTAATACAAGTTCATAAAGACAACTTTCATGATTTAAAGGGGTTAAATCATAATCACCAGGAAACATAATGACATGAAACACCTTGCCTATATGAGAGTTTATAGTTTTAATTTTTGTCAAATATCAGTTAAAATAATGATTAATATAAATTATAGTAAACTATTTTAGAAATCAAGAAAGATAACCAATGCAAAAAACTAATTTTAGGGCTGGGGATTTAGCTCAGCAGCATAATTGCCTGCCTTGCAAGCATGCAGTGGTGAGTTCCATCCCTGGTACCAAAAAAAGAAAAAACCTAATTTAGGTAATTCAGCATACAAAATGGAAATAGAAACTTTTGAATTAATAATTGGACTCACTGTCTATTTAAATGAATCTTAGAGATATATGACACTTTTCCTGTTACAGATAATATATAAACTGTATGTGACTCTCCTTGATTTCAAGGTACACTGAAAAATTATGTTTTGGTAATTTGGTAATGTAGTAACAATAATTAGAGTTATATACTGAAAACATACAAAAACTTTTATACTTAAAAATATCTGCAGTTGTATACTGACCCCATAAAATAAATATGCACACATATGCATGCACACACACTCTCTTAATGTTCTATGGTACAACCAATCACTACTATCATACAATTTAGATATTGTTTTTTGAAAGAGACTATTTCTTTTTTTTTTTTTTTTTTGACACAAGCTCTAGGTGTGTAGTTCAAGTTGACCTTGGACTTACTATGTTTGTTTTTAAACCCTTAATAAATTTTCCTTTAACATTTATCTAGAGATTTTTTTTCTTTCTCTGAAAACACTTACATTACTAATTATATTGCTATAGAATATCTTTATGTGCATCTAGGTTATTTTCACTTTTTAGGGGAGTGGGGGATGAAATGTAGGGCCTGTTGCACGCTAGGTAAGTGTACCATCATATCATAGGCCTCCAGGTTTATTTTTGATCTATTATCTTCATAAAATTTTGTTTATAGCAGGTTTTTCCTATCTTTTTGTAGTGCATTTCACTATTATTATTCCATTTTTTTATTATTATTTTATACCATATATTGGAGGGAAAGTTGTGTTCTGTTTTTATCTCCAGGAACTATGTATCTAAATATATTTATAAATCTATGTTCTTATAACCATTGCTTATATGCTATATTTCAAAAGTTAAAAATTAAGGATAAAGACTTTGAGAATAATTAATATTTAACATTCAAAGGCTTAAAAATTGCAGTGTAAACTTTTCAAGTATGTTTTAGTGCAGGATATAAAGAGAGATATAGTCAAGAACTTTATTTCTTTCATTGTAACTTTATAAAATTTATTACAAAAAGCAACAGGAAAATTATAAACAATTTAAAATGTCACCTCTTAGGTGACAGGTGAAATTTTGGCTGATATTGCATCAGCAATTCTATCTTTTTAAGCTTGTATGAAAGAAAGAATGTGTTCTCTCAGTCATGCATTAAAGCAGAAAATTGGATTACTCTGGAAGACTGATCAACAGAGCAAAAGTTAGTTACATCCACAGGTGACTGGAGGTGCCATGGACAGAGGGGCTTGCTCTGTGTCACCATGTACCTGAAAAGTGAAAGACAGAAATCACTCATCTTAATAAATTTCATGGAGAGAAAACATGTCAATAAATGAAATTAAAAAAGCAAAAATAATTAAATATGCTTATATTCTTATAGAAGTAGTAGGAAGGGAGAGTGAAATAAATAAGAAGAGAATAATGGAGACATAATTGACACAAATGTATAAAATACAATATTTTTAGCTAGTTTCCTATTTTTAATTTCTATTATCTTAAAAATTAGCATAAACTTAATGCCTTAAGATCACACACCTATATTAGTTCACAGTCTCTGTAACCAAAAGTCTGGACATGATTTTGCCCAATCTTCTCTTTATCCTAAAACTACTGCAAAGAGTTCAGGCTCTTCTCAGGAACAGGCTAGCGAAGGCTCTATTTCCAAGCTAACTTGCTTTTCCTGGGAGAATGAATTTCCTGTAGTTACAGGTCTGAAGTGACTGCTTCTTGCTTACGCTTGACTGCGAGATGCCCCTAGCAGTTATAAGTCACATCAGCCCTGTGAGTTGACCTGTGGTTTCTTGCCATTTGGCTTCTCTATAGGCCCTGTCATGACAAAGTAGTTTGTTTCCTCTAAAGTAGCAAAGAAAACAGTTGGCATAGTAAACCTGCTACCAAGGTAAAGCCATGCACAATACAGGGTAATGAAGGCTGGGAGTATCCTCCCGTGATCTTTGCCATATTTCTGTGCTTAGAACCAAGCCACAGATGCTACTCATTCTCAGGAGAGGTTATTTAAAGAGAATGAATGGCAGGAGTGGACATTACTTTAGCATCTTTCCAACATATTAGGATGAAAAACAAAGAAAACATAGTACGGGCCTCATCTTTCAAATGAATGACTAAGATGATTTCAAAGAAAACTGCCTGATGTAACTGATAAATATTTGGAAGTCCTTTCTCTACCTCCTTTAAATGATCATCACCAAGAATGTGACCACTAAAATAATGCAGCACTTAACCGAGTAGAAAATTTGAGACTCAAATATGTCTGAAAAGTTCTTTTCTCTCTTAAAAGTTCTTTGTTTAATGTTCTCCATACAGAACATTAAACAAATAATCAAATGTAATAAAACGAGAAGCTTAAAGATTCAGGAATGAATGCAATGTTTTCAAGCTATGATTTCCCAAGGCCATGAAGTAATAAGAATTTTTACATGTTCATGGTAATTGTTAGTAGAATGCTTTATATTTTACTTTAGTATAACAGAACATGTATGTATTCCACAAAATTTATATTCTTTGTGAAAAATTGACACATGTGCATTACACCTCCAAATTCCTTTTGTTCATTCTGTAACACTCTTCCCTTCCTCCTCTCTCCATCTCTTGGTTCCCTTCCAATTTGAGAAAGATGTAGTTCAATCCTTTCTATTGCTTAGATTTTATTTTGCTCATTATTTTTACTTTATGTTTCTCATGTGAATGAAGGCATTTTATTTTGGTTAAATTATTTTGGTTAAAAGTAACCTACTATGAGAAAGTCATATTTCCAAATGTACAATGATTTTTAAGCTCTAGAAAACATTTGAGGATTATGCATACAATTACTCTGGGACATGAGACAAATGACATAATTTTTCCATTAGGACTATTATAGAGTAGGTATATATTTTATATAGATCAATAAGGATAGTCAATTCTTTTAATACTGAGTCTCAGTTTTTAAAGAAATGTTAACATCTTGACCAGAGGCTTTAATTTGTGTGAGGTACTATTCACAGACATAGAGGAAAGTCAGTAGGCACTGGTCTAATTACTAATTATGGGACTAAATTATATTAGTTATTTGAATCCATTTCATTAGAAAATTGGTACAGTTAAAGTTAAAATCAAGAAAAATGAGAAATAAGAAAATATCATTTTGAGAGAGTAACAAGAAAATAATTTGTACCGTCTAATTGTCTAATGGAAAAAACGACAGCTATGCATTTAAAGTGATGACATTCATTTCTCAAGTGACAAGTGTGGGGTCTGAGTGAATATTTATAGTCAACTAATTTTTACAATTATTTATGCAATCACTTTTGGAAATGTCCATTGCAAACAATTTCTGGCGTTCAGTTATTCACAGCAACATAGCATTTGTTGAACAAATTGTTCTGGTGCTTTAACACAGGATAGCTTATATGTCTATCAACAAATGAATGAATAAAGACAGTGGAGTACTATCCTGCCATAAGAAGGGTAAGTGTGAGTAATCTGTAGGAAGATGAATGTACCTTGAAACCAAAATTTCCCTTCTGCAGTGGTTAAATGTTGACAATTTGCAGGGAGGTCTTATCTTTTAACTGTATAAGTAGAAACTTTGTTTCCAATATAATTGTTTTAGTTTCAAAATTTCTATTTGTTTCTTTCCCACAGTTTGCATATCACTTTGATTTTTATTAACTTTTCATTCTTTATCAACCCATATTTCATTATCCCCTTGAACTTAATTAAAAAGCTTTTAAGATTCCTGTTTAGCTAATTCTAGCACTTACGTTTTCTGGCAATCAGCCAATATTATTTATTTCTAAAATTGTGTCATGTGTTTAACTTTATTTCAGGAGTAACTTGGATTGTTTTCTGGATATTCTGAATGGAGATTTTAGACTCTAAAAAAGGTTTCATCTGTTATTGTTACTTCATAAAATTACTTTATTGAATTTAAAGTACAAACTCTATGTTTGGTAGCATCTGAAATTTCAACTTATTTTTTCTACTTGGGTATGGGTTGAAATTTGTCTCCTTTAAATTTTGGGAGGTCATCCAAATGTATGGTTAAGTTTATACAATTTTTTTTAAATAAGGCAAAATTTTTCTTCTTTCATCTTCTCTGTGTTCCATCTCTGTTTCTAGTGGCTCTGATTTCTCAAAAATCTTGACCTCTGATTCTTTAGAACATGCAAAACGTAACTTTATTATCAGTGAGTTCTGTCTTCCTGTGTCCCCCTTCAGAATTAATGTACTAAATCCCAAAACAGTCCCTGAGGACCGTTTTACTAACTAGGCTACGATCTTTCATTACTCAATAATTTTGCTTGGTTTTCTATATTACACAGTGACGTGTTTTGTTTTGTATCAATTCTTTAACCAAGGTACATAATTATTATCTATAGGAAGATTTGTCCAGTGTGAAGAGTTTCTGTGTAAAGGAGCATTTGTTAAAAAAGAGCTTATACTCCCATATTAAAACGTTGCTTAACCACAGTGATTGATACAATTTGAGAATTGAAGATGTTTTACTCTGTTTTGCCTTTTCTGAATTGTTCATACATCTGTCTTTACTTCAGTGGTACAAGGTAATAATCTAAAATCAATAATTAATGCTAAGTAGCCCTACAAATGTGTCCTTAGGAGAGCCACTTAATATTTTAGTGGCATCCACTATGAATAGGCCAATCTGTATTTTGCACTCAATCTCAATCCTTTTATTCTGTATTTTTTTTTTACAGTTTCTTCATTAGATATCAAACTGTAATTTTCTTTTCTTAACAAGTATAAATTACTTTTAATATAGGAAAAACTATAAACATTCTATATTAAACAATGCTTTATAAATTTACAGACAATGAAAATGAAGTACTAATAAGAATTTTAAGAGTTTTTATGGGCGCTGAGGATTTATATCAGCGGCATAAGTGCCTGCCTTGCAAGCAGGCAGTCGTGAGTTTGATCCCTGGTACCGATAAAAAAGGAAAAAAGACCCCAAAAAAGTTTTTATATGTATATCAATCACTGAGACCTCTTTACAGGTTATTATTTGTATTTTTATTAAATCATCTGAAGTTTTTAGTGCATATTTTTCTTTGGGATGCCTGGCTACAGTTATTTTATAGTAGAGGTAATAGCATATACCAACAGGTTGTTTTAAAATACAAAGAGTTCTAAAACATAAATAAAGCAGTAATTTTAATATATTTTGAGCTACTTAATACAACCTACTAAAATAACTTTTAGTGTTTCTTCAAAATAGTTTCCAAAATTTTATCATATGCCAATAAATTAATGAATCTTTAATAAGCCAAGGCCTTTTTAACTGAAAGCTTTCAGTAGTCAGCAAATATATACACTGGAAAGACCTGGCTAAAGATTCAAACATACCATTCTGTATTTAGAAAAAAGAAAAGTTCAAGGAATATGGGCATTGTGTCTGAGTGCGAGCTTCAGATCTTCTGTTTTTTTGTTTGTTTGTTTGTTTGTTTTGTTTTTATTTTTGTTTTTGTTTTTTCTGTAGCAGTCAGATTCTCTGAGACAAGGGTTTCCTCTGGTGCTCAGTTGTACTCTTCACCATAGATGGTAGCCTGAATGTGCTACAGCCATAAGGCACTGATGAGAAAACTCAATCTATTAAGAAGGGGTGTATTGAAACTATTTTCTACAACACTTATTCTGCAAAGGAATGTATTAACTAGAGATGCTGCTTAATGATGCATTTTAGAAAAATTGAATGTAATCAGGAATCTATTATGAAGATGTTACAATACCACCTTAGTAATTATTCAGTGATGTTCTTATGTATTAATGCAAAGTATTAAAGTTATAACATTGCAACGTATAATTATTTAAGGAGAAATGAAGTGTCTGAGAATGTGTTTATACTGAACATTTCACAAAGTGATTGTAAAGAACAAATAACGGAATGGATGAAATGAATAAAGGACACTCCTTTTACTTTTTAAAGGAACATAAAACCTATATATCAATGATTATTGCAAATAATGAGCTGTCTTACTATTTATATCTAACTTTTGCAATTGAAAACAATTTTTGAACTAAATATTTCAAGCTTGAAAAGAGAAAAAAATACCTTTTGCAACTTTAAAATGACAAGTTTGGAATGTTTATAACATAAATCCATAAAGTTTATCAATGTTTATACAATGCATAGGGCAACTTAATATATATTGTGGAAATAAGTAATTTTTTTGAATAATAAATAATGTGGCCAAATGTACACAACAGAAAAGCATGAGACCTGATGATTTTATTTATTGCATGATAAAAAAGTTATGCACGTTTATGCAGAACCAGTCACTATCAGTTTAAATATCAAAATAAAAATTTTAATGAGATATTCTCTTGCTTAAGCCAAATAAATTTAAGCAAATGGAGTTTAAGGCCAGTGATTGACTTTATTTTAAAAGAGGAATAATATAAATTTTAATTTTTTGATGATTTGTCTCAAAGGTTATGGAATTAAATTATTCATGAACCTTTCCATGTTATTTATAAAGTATTTCCTCAATTTTAGAACTGCTTTCTAGCCAAGCAGTTGTTTCTCACTTATAAGTAAAATCTGTAAAGGTTTTGATATATGATATAAAATGCTTGATTCACAAAAAATACTACATCTATCTATCTATCTATCTATCTATCTATCTATCTATAGATCTATCTATAGATACAGATAGATAGACATGTGGATGTATGTATAGATAGATAGATCTATGGATAAGAGGCACCATTTCTTAAAACAGAAATATATGATGCTAAACCTATAATTTATATTACTAGAAATTTTGAACTGTGAATATAATCATTAGTACAGTGTTCTGAATCCCTGAGAAGTCAATTTACAAGTACAAATGAACTCAAGGTATAAGAATTTAAATAATTTCAGAAAACAACATAATCTTTTATGGCTTACCATATTTTATACAGCTTTGAGAGTATACAATAAAATTAACTGTGCACCTTATTTCTACAGAATGGGTGCAAAGGTGACTTTTGTATTACATTTGTGGAGCATATCCACCTCCCTTTCCCCTCTTTATCCTCTCTTCCTACTGACACTTTCCTCTTGCTACCAGTTCTTCACCTACACTCGTGAGAAAAATTATGATATCTTTCTAAGTGTGGTTTATTTTTCGTAGCATAATGATCTCCAGTTCCATATATTTCCTGCAAATGATGTGATTTTATTCTTTATTGTTGAGTAATATTCCATTATAGATACAAATCAAAATTGCTAGACCCATTAATCTTTTGATAGGCCCTTAAGCTTGGTTTTTGTGAACTATGAGACAAAAATGATAAGCATATGACTATGTATTATATGCTTTGATTCCTTATATATATATATATATATATATATATATATATATATATATATATAGTGAAGTGACATAGTTGGATCATCTATTCTATTTTTTGTTTGTAAGAAACCTCCATATATATTTAAATACTTACTGAACCAATGTACGTTGGCACTAAAAGTGTATATGTTCCTTTTTCTAGCATCATTCCTACCATTTATTTTCTGTATATTTGATTTTACCAATTTAAAATAGACTGAGTAGATTTCGCTGTAGTATTGATTTACATTTCCCTGATAGCTGAAGATGTTGCTTTTAACAGAGTGTTTGCAATAGTTTATTAAATTGTCTGAAAGTGTATATTAAATATGAAACAAGCTGTGATTTAAGATGGAACTGTACTGAGGTTTGAGTATATTACTACGCAAATTCAGATAGTTATGAAAATTATAAAGTGAAGAATAGTAATCTGTGTGGTAATTAATATGGTTTTGCTTAACAAGACTCAAATTTTGACATATGCTTCAACTTTCCTTGAAAATTTACTATAGATATATAGTATATAATATAGTAAATATATTATATAGTGTATAATATACATGTATATTAGAGAAAAAATTAAAACAGAAAAAAGTGTAGAAATAATATGGAATTTTAAAAAAATAAGAAATCGCTAGTTGATACATTATATATTGTTATCTTAGAAGTAGTTGCTCAAGTCACAAAATCAAAGTATTATATATGTATATAACTTAATGTATATACACTTTAACATATATATATATATATATATATATATATATATATATATATTCAGAAGGAGCATTTTGTATTGCCTTGTAACTCAGCATTGAATTTTTCCATTTATTTTTGCTTTATTAGTATTATAAAGTCTGACACATAAGTGTTCCATTGTTATGGTGCTTGATATATTTGCAAAACTATCTATGTTTTTACGATTTTTAAAAATATTAAAAAGAATGGAAAACAATAAAAATCAGTTACTAAATTGCTAGTTTTTTAACTTATAATCTAAATCATAAAAAATAGTATATTTCATATGTAGTGGAATTCAGTTGGAACCAGAAGTGTCCTAGAATAACAAAACAATTCTCACTGAGGAGGGAACATCACAATCCCTTACTTGAAATTGTGCTAAAATGCCACTGTCATAAAATCAGCATGGTACTGGAAAACAAACAAACAAAACATACTCACGATCTGTGGAACAGATTAGAATATGCAGAAATGGGTCCAAACACTCTCAGCTGTTCTGTCTTTGGCAAAGAGGTCAAGTACTCTCAGTAGAAAATAAAGATAGTCTGTTTAAGAAATGGTGCTGGAAAAAAAACTGGCTTTCTCCAAGATGAGGACCAGAACTAAACCCATAAAATTAATCTGAATCAAAAATCTAAATATTAAAACAGAAACATTAAGCCTTCTGAGAGAGAATAGATAAAACTTGGAGACATAGGTATAAACAAAGGCTTGAATTACATGACAACTTTTGCAAAACTTAACAACTGAGATCTCATCTTATCAAAAAGTTTTTTTCTCAGCAATAGTAATCACCAATAGAGTGAAAGACAGCCCAGAGTGGGGAAACATATTAGTCATTTGATCCTCAGACAAGAGACTAGAAGATACAAAGAACGGCAAAAAATTAGAACCACAAATTTAAAAACCTGCTCCAAAAATGGACATGAAATGAATACATACTTCTTACCTTAAGAATTACAAATGGCAAATAAAAATATAGGAATTTATTCAATATCATTGATCACTCAAAAGATGCAAATCAAAACATCTCACTCCAGAAAGAATGACTCTCATCAAGAGATCTTATTATCAAATGTTAACAGGGTTATGGTAAAAAAAAAAAAAAAACTGTTTTCCATTTTTAGTATGTTTTTTTTTTTTGTTTTTTTTTTTTTGTCTTTTTCGTTTTTATCGGTCCCAGGGATCAAACTCACGACTGCCTGCTTGCAAGGCAGGCGATTATGCCGCTGAGCTAAATCCCCAGCCCCTAGAAAGGTGGACTGGTGCAACCACTGTGGAAATTAGTATGGAGATTTCTCAAAAAGTGGGATCTAGATCCCATTTTACTCAGCTATTCCTTTCTTGGTATCTTCCCTAAAGAGTTAAAGCCATAGTACCCAGTGACATATGTACACTCATGTTTGTAACAGCATGGTTTGTAATAACCAAATCTTATAAAACTGCAAACACTTATTCATCAATGAATGGATTAAAAATGTGCATTTTGTCTTTTTAAAATATGCATGGGAGCATTACCTTGCTATAAAGAAATAAAAACTTGGGATATTTATAGCTAAATAAATGGACCTTGACACTGTACTCTTAAATGTACTAAATTGGATACACATGTATAAATATTGCATTGTCTCTCTGGTGTGAGAAACTGAGTGTGTAAATAAGAATCAAAATGTATAATAGATCTTGTAAAATAGGAAGAAAGTGTTGTAAAGGAGAGGGGAACTAAGAAGCGGGATAACATCTTTGTGCAACATCTTTAAAAATTAATACAAAATTAATACAAAAATGAATTTGGCCCCAAGTAATATATTCCGTAGAAAGTCAAAATATGAATTGACTTTTTAACAGAAATTTAAAATTTAGAACTTAGAAAGGGAAAAATGAGAAAAGAATGAGAAGAAGGAAAGAAAACTTTGTAAATGAGAGGAAGAATGGCTAATGGGAGGGGAGGAAAGTGAAAATAAAGGGAATGAAGATATATCATTTACATGTACAAATTTCCTATCATGAATGTGATCATTTTGTACATCTAAACTGTACTAATAAACTTAGTAAAAGAATGTGGTGGATACAGATATATGTACACAAAATGAATGTGTACAAAAACTTTAATAAAATATATGTAAGCAATATCAGCATTGTGGGTATTGATTATTTGTTTTGGGTAGCTAAGAAAGATCAAAATATATTAGCATATTATTTGGTTTCATGGTGCTAAATTATTTCTGAATGTTGAATTTTTTCTCATGGATTATCAAACAATTTAGCAAAACTCAATTTTATGTATTAAATTATATTGACTAAAAACACTATGTTTGCCTTATATTAAGTTATATTTAGTGAACAGAGTAGTATAAAGGGAAACAAAAACTACTTAATTGACATGATTAATATCACAGAAGATATTTTCCCTTTGTAACCTGACAATAAATGAATTCTAGATGTTTTGAATTTTATAAAGTACCTTACTGTGTGCAACATCTTTAAAAATTAATACAAAAATGAATTTGGCCCCAAGTAATATATTCCATAGAAAGTCAAAATATGAATTGACTTTTTAACAGAAATTTAAAATTTAAAAATTATTTTCCATATATACTACCATATAACTATGATCATAATTATTAAAGGGCAATAAAGAAAAGAAAGATAAAAAGTAAATTTGGGTTTTGTTACTGTGCTTGGAAGACATGAATATGGATTTTGCACAATTATATTTGTATCTCATATTCAAAAGTGCTTTTCCCTTTTTGATTTATTTTGAAAATAAATTTATGTGCACCATACTCCTTGAGGAAGGAAAACACACAAATTCACTCAAATATTCATACATACTTATAAATACTCAAGATTGCCTATGTTTTAGAAATTGGCATATCTTTGATGCACTGAGAAGTCAAATCACTAAAGTTAAAAGCAGTTGAGGGTAAATATTTTTGCAATGTGTAGAATTGTGCTTAAATATAGAAATGATATAAACTTTACTGGATATTGAAGATGCTGTATAAGTCATATTTTAAACATGAAAAATTGTGTCCTCTATATCATGTCTAAATCATATCAATTAAAAATTAAATTGCATTTTCTGCTATTCCACAGTAGCACTTTAGATAATAGATGTTTAGTCCAGTTGATGACAGCACTTAATATGAATAAATCAACAGAAACAATTTATTTAATTGCAATATATTACTATGACTTCATGAGACATAACTTTTTCAAACTTGCAATAAATTTAGTGGTTAGACACAATTAAATATCATCTTGTAAACTATTATTGTTATATGATTTGGTGATAATTATGTTTCCTTACTTAACAGAAAATTATTCTATGAAAAAGTTAAAAAAAATCAAGGTTTAATCCTGAACACTGAGTATAGTTGAATATGTAATATTCATGTAAAACAATACAGTATTTAAACCCGCATTCATTAAATCAATTTTACTACAGAGATACTAGTTTTCAAATGTAATGCTTTCAATTATTGAAACATGAATAATTTGAGAACTCTATGTTAGAAATCATATGGAAAATACCACTGTGAAATTTTGTTTCTTGTCTTAATTTTTTGTCTTTAAAAATAGTTTTAGAGTACTAGTTTCACAATGAAATGCTTACCTTCTTCACTGTCCACATTATACACATTGATAATATGTTTGTGCTTTATTGATGCACTGTATTTGTCAAAATTCTGTTTTTGTTCTTGATACTGTATTTGAATTTTTATTCCATTTTTTAAAAAAAATTTAAACAGAAAAAGGTAAAAATTAACAGTAAAACAGTTCCAAAACAGGCTAGTAGGAGAGTAGCAATAAGCAACACAGTGCACATAGTTATACTGACATAGTTGTTCAGAGTACAAAACATAGACATGAAAGATTTGGCTTAACTTGTGATCCTCTTGCTTCAGTCTCACTGAATATTAAGGAGGTATTTTTCAAGGATGCAATGACAAAGTTTTGCTTAATAGACTGTTTTAAAAACCCTTTACATGTTTCTTGTTCAAGAAGAAATTCTGGGGTAGATTGACTTTTCAGCACCACAAAAGAATACTATAGGCACAATATCCTCAGAGCCCAGCCTATTTGGGACTCTTGCACCGTCTGGGTGCAGAGTAAGGGCTGGGAGTATCTGGGGTGCCTGCATCTGCCTCCATGTGTGTCTGGAGGACTGTGGATTTCTAAGCAAGCAGGCGGGCATCACCAGTTCCGGAGGCCCCACAGCCTGCAGTAAATGCCCAGTGCACTCTGCCCCAAGCCCAGCCTGTTCAGGACCCTCAAGCCTTCTGGGTGCAGTGAAGAGGCTAAGTGGGTCCAAGGGACCTACATCTGCCTCCCCATTCTGGCTGTGCTCAGAGAACTGTGGAGTTTCAAGCAAGCAGGCAGGCACACACTGTTCCTGGAGCCCGCCTATCTGGAACTATGGAGTTCTAAGCAGGCAGAAGACTGCCACTAGTACTAGAGGCCCAGCAGCCTGGGGGAACTGGGTGCCAGATTCCCAGGAGCTGCAAACATAGAAGTGGATTTTCAATAGACCCTGATGAAGCTTTTAAATAACACTTGAAACACAGAAATATAGGAAAATGACAAAACGAAAGACCAAATTACAACCTCAAACCTCCAGCCCATCTCAAGAAACCCTAGGAGAGATGTATATTGAAGAAAATATATGCCATACACCTCAAATATTGGATGCAATAGCTACTGAAATAAAAGCAACCCGGGAAACTTTAAAGGAATTGAAACTAGAAATAATCTCCCAGGTAAAAGAAGAAATGATAAAAGAAATGAAAGAGATGCTGAAAATATTTAAAGAAAACACAGTTAAAAAATTGGAGGAACTAAACAAAAAGATAGAATCCCTAGATGAGCAACATAAGAAACAAACAGAATACATAAAGCAGATGCACAGAGATATACAGGAAATGAAAAACTCCACTGAAAGCTGTAAAAACCACCTCAATGAAAGTGAAGATAGAATTTCAGACCTTGAAGACAGGATTGCAGCCAGTGAACAGGAAAGGAAAGATCTTTTAAAAATAACAAGGAATCAGACAATAACAATTCAACCTGCAAGATGATGCAAAGAAAAACAACATAAGATTGATAGGGGTTAATGAAAAAGAAGGAGACAGCATAAAGGTTGTCAAGAGGATATTTAGAGGAGTAATAGCTGAAAATTTCCCAAGCATAAGATCAGAAACTGACATCAGGTTCAGTGAAGCCTATAGAACTCCAAATAGTCATAACCAAAATAAAACCACACCCAGACATATAATAATCACCTTCCCAGAAATATAACACAAGAATAGATTATTAAAAGCTGTTAGAGAGAAAAGACAGGTCATTTATAAAGGAAAAATTATCAAAATGACAGCAGACTTCTCAGCACAAACAATAAAGTCAAGAAGACCATGGAATGAAGTATTCCAGATCCCAAAGCAAAATGATTTCCAACCTAGACTGATGTACCCTACAAAATTATCATTCAAAGTCAATGGTGAAATATGATACATCCATGCCAAAGAACAGCTGAAGAACTTCATGAACACCAAGCCAAGCCTGTAAAAAATATTGAGAGACAGTTTAGATACACAAAGGAAAAAACCACTAAGCAAAACAGATAATTAAACACAACAGAAAGATAAAGATGCAACAGCAGAAAGATAACATGTCATCAATAAACCTACATATAACAGTTATAACCAGTAATGTAAATGGTCTCAATGCACCAATCAAAAGAAACAGACTAGCAGAATGGATCAAGAAACAAACTCCAACCATATGCTGTTTACAGGAAACCCATCTAACCCAGAAGGATACTCACAGACTGAAAGTCAAAGGATGGAAAAGAATATTTCACACAACAGGAATCAAAAAAAAAAAAAAAAAAAGCAGGAGTAGCTATTCTGTTTGCTGACAACGTGAACTTTAAACCAACAGAAAGGACAAAGAAAGTCACTACATACTCGTTAGGGGAAAACTCCCAAAGGAAGGGATAACTATCTTAAATATATATGCACCAAACTCCAGAGGACCCAGTTATATAAAAAAAGTACTAACAGAAATAAAAAAACCAAATCAGCATTAACACAATTCTAACAGGAGACCTTAACATACCATCGACACCAAGGGACGGATCAATTAGACAGAATGAGCAAAGAAATAACAGAACTAAATCACACATGTGAAAAAGTGCACTTGATAGACATATACAGAATGTTCCACACAATGACATCAGAATACACATTCTTCTCAGCAGTACATGGGTCATTCTCTAAAATAGACCTCATATTAGCTCACAGAACATATTTAAACAAATGCAAAAGAGTTGAAATCATCCCTTGCAGGTTATCGGATCATAGCACTTTGAAATTAGAAATTAATGATAAAAGATACTGCAAAAATCCCACAAACACATGGAAACTGAATAACACACTCTTGAGTAATCAGTGGGTCACAGAGGAAATTAAAGAAGAAATTAAACAATACCTACAAGAAAATGAGAATACAGATACAACTTACTGGAATCCGTGGGATGCAATGAAAGCTGTCCTCAGAGGAAAATTTATTGCACTGAGTTCCCACATCAGGAAAACAGACCAAATACAAATAACTAACCTGATGTTACACCTCAAACAGCTAGAAAAAGAAGAGCAAGTCAAGCCCAAAGCCAAAAGAATAGAGGAAATTATAAAAATCAGAGCACAAATCAACGCAATAGAGACTAAGAAAACAATCCAAAGAATCAATAAATCACAGAGTTGGTTCTTTGAAAGTATAAATAAAATCGATAAGCCCCTAGCCACTCTTCTTTTAAAAAGGGAAGAAAAAGCTCAAATTCATGCAGTAAGGAATGAAAAAGGTGAAATCAGTACAGACTACAGAAATACAGGAGATCATTAACACCTATTTCAAAAAGCTCTACTCTCAAACGTTTGATAACACAGAAGAAATACACAGATTCCTAGAAATATATGAAGTACCAAAGCTAGATCAAGAGGATGTAAAACTGCTGAATAACCCAAACTCTATTAATGAAATTGAAAATGTAATCAAGTCCTTACCTACAAAGAAGAGCCCAGGCCCAGACGGATTCACTGCAGAATTCTACAAGAAATACAAAGAAGACCCAATGTCAACACTTCTCAAACTATTCAATGAAACTGAAAGTAAGGTAATCCTTCCTAAGTCATTTCTGGAAGCAAATATTACTCTAGTACCAAAAACTGAGAAAGACCCAACTAAAAAAGAGAACTATAGACCAATCTCCCTAAGGAACACAGATGCAAAAAACCTCAATAAAATATTGGCAAATAGGATGCAGCAAATCATCAAGAAGATTATACACCATGACCAAGTGGAATTCTTCCCAGGCATGCAGGGTTGGTTAAACATACATAAATCAATAAATGTAATCCACCATATCAATAAAGCCAAAAGTAAGAATCACATGATCATTTCTACAGATGGAGAAAAAGCCTTCGATAAGGTCCAACATTCATTCATGATAAGAACTTTACAGAAAATTGGAATAGATTGTCTTTGCCTCAATATAATAGAGTCTATCTATGACAAACCAATAGCCAGCATCATACTAAATGGCCAAAAATTTAAAGCCTTTACTTTAAAATCAGGCACAAGACAAGGATGTCCTTTATCACCACTCCTATTTACTATAGTACTAGAAGTACTAACCAGAACAATTAGACAAGAGAGAGAAATAAAAGGGGTAAAGATAGGAAAAGAAGAATTTAAATTACCATAGTTTGCAGATGACATGACACTCTACATAGAAGACCCCCTAAACTCCATTGAAAGACTCTTAGATATAACAAATAAATTCAGTAATATAGCTGGATACAAAATCAATACTCAGAAATCAATAGCATCCCTATACACTAACAACAAAATCACAGAGAGAGAAATAAGAGAAGCCACACTCTTCACACTAGCAAAAAAACATGAAATATTTAGGAATTACTCTTATGAAAGAAGTGAAAGACCTATATAGGGAAAAATATAATACACTGAAAAAAGAAATTGAAGATGATCTCAGAAAATGGAAAGACATCCCTTGCTCATGGATAGGAAGAACACACATTGTGAAAATGGCCATTCTCCCAAAACTGTTATACAGATTCAATGTAATCCCAATAAAAATACCTCAACATACCTCATAGATCTAGAGAAATCACTTCTAAAAGTCATCTGGAACCAGAAGAGACCTAGAATAGCAAAGGCAATTCTAAGCAACAAAGGCAAGGCAGGAGGCTTCACAATCCCTTACTTGAAGTTATACTACAAAGCAACAGTAGTAAAATCAATGTGGTACTGGAATCAAAACAGAGACAAGGATCAATAGAATAGATTAGAAGATACAACCACAACTGCAAACACACTCAACCACCTTATCTTTGATAAAGGAGTCAAGCAGGATCACTGGAAGAACGCAGTCTCTTTAATAAATGGTGCTTGGAAAAACTGGCTCTCCATTTGCCGAAAACTAAAGCTAGACCCATGCCTATCACCATGTACTAAATTAAAATTCTAATGGGTCAAAGATCTGAATATTAAAACAGAAATACTAAATCTATTGGAAGACAAATTGGGTAGGAACCTTGAAGACATAGGGGTAGGTAGAGAATTCATGAACAGGACTCAAACCACATGGAAAATACTTCCCAGAATCAATAACTGGGACCACTTCTTATCAAAAAGTTTCTACACGTCAAAAGAAATCTCCAGCATAGTGAAAAGAAAACCCACAAACTGGGAAAAGATCTTACTGAACTCTCCCTCAGATAAGGGACTTTTGTCTAAAACATATAAAGAATTAAAAAAAAAAAAACTCAGACACCCAAAATTCAAAGATCCAATCCAAAAATGGTCATCTGAGATGAATATGTACTTCTCAGATGAGAAATACAAATGGCAAATAAATACATGAAAAATTGTTCATCATCATTGGTCATTAGAGATATGCAAATTAAAACCACACTGAGATTCCATCTCACTCCTGAAAGAATGGCCAGGATCAAGAAAACCAACAATAAATTCTGGAGAGGCTGTGGGGAAAAAGTAACTCTCCTACACTGTTGGTGGGAGTGTAGACTGGTACAACCTTTCTGGCAGTCAGTCTGGAGATTTCTCAAAAAGCTGGGATTGGAAGTCTCATTTGTTCCAGCTATTCCACTTTTAGGCATATTCCCAGAAGAACTGAAAGCATCATACCACAGTGATATATGTGCATCTATGTTTATAGCAGCACAATTTGTAATCGCCAAATCTTGGAAATAACCCAAGTGTCCATCAATTGAGGAATGGATAAAAAAGTTGTGGTATTTCTATACAATGGAGTACTACTCATCTACAAAGAAGGATCACATTGAGATATTTATCAATAAAAGGGTGCAGCTTGAGACCATACTCATATGTGAAATAAACCAATCTCGCATGTGTGAATACCGAATAGTTTCCCTAATTTAAAAAATGATTCAAATATATGAAAGTATGTGGTAATTATTATCGCCCATTATGTGGCCTTGAAGCGCTATAAAGTTTTCACTTATTAATTGGAATGGCTTTATTCTGGGCTGCTTGATATTATGGCCTGTGATGAAATGAACAGCTATTTTGAAGAAAACAAATCATAATAGCTAGTGCTGATTTACTATCATCTTGTTTTGAAGCCCCACCAAACTATGGCTCTTCTGTCTCCATTGGTTTTATCATGATGTATCTTGCTGGACTTTATTATATATGATAGTATAAACAAAAATTGTTACAGGCAAAGATATAATATAGAAACTATTGTTCGTTTTCTGTTAGCTGGTTCTAAATACCCTACAATGCTTTCATCCGCTTGAATGGCTTTACACTGACTTGACATGTTTGATGCCATAGTATATGAAGTTGTATTCAAATATTTCAAGGAAAAAACACTATGGTAATTACTACTAAGTCGGGTTATTTCGTGGTGACGCACTATTTTGCTGAAACTGTCATGCTTTGACCTGCATTGTTATGTTGTTATGTCTTCTTTTATCTCAATCTCTCCCTTATTCTTTAAAAATTTGTTATTTTTTATGTTTTTTTAATTAAGGGGAAAATTAAAAAAAATTAGCAGGATATATTATAGTAACTTTTTTATTTCCTATTAACTTGATTTGCAGTCCAGTAATACTCTACCTTGTTTTGACTGATTAGACTCTGTTCCGTCCTGTATGATAGTATCAAGTTTGAGGGAATAGGCAACTACTTTGTGCCTATTATGTTTGTGCTTTATTGATGCATTGTATTTCTCAAAATTCTATGTTTTTGTTCTTGATACTGTATTTGAATTTTTATTCCCTTTTTAAAAATTTTCAAACAGAAAAAGGTAAAAAATAACAGTAAAACAGTTCCAAAACAGGCTAGTAGGAGAGTAGCAATAAGAAACACAGTGCACATAGTTATATTCATGTAGTTGTTCAAAGAGTACAAGACATAGACATGAAAGATTTGGCCTAACTTGTGATCCTCTTGCTTCAGCCTCCCTGAGTGTTAGGGAGGTATTTTTCAAGGATGCAATGACAAACTTTTTCTCTATAGACCATTTTAAATCCTTTTTCATGTTTCTTGTTCAAGAAGAAATTCTGGGATAGATTGACTTCAGTACTACAAAAGAATACTACAAAAGAATGCTGCAACAGAACACTGGCTTGTCAATGCCACAAAAGAATATGCTTCTAAATATATTTTTCAGTAAAACAGTCAGTCATTTTTAAATAGGATTGATCAAATATTTGCATTTTTATATTTTGGAGTAAGATACACCTTAAAATTGCATAACAAGTGGGATGTTTTTCTTCTTTTAATATAACCATTTTGATTTTAAATATATTTGTGTAGTGAAAATAGAATACTCACAATTTCTTAATAGATGATAATAATTCTGGAGCTTTTTTCTGTCACAATGACTGAGACATAAAATGGAGAAATCATCCCCTTATGATTATAAATAAAACTTTTCAGTTTTCATTAATAATTAATGCTTATTTAACTGTTTCCAATATGTAAAATCATGATGAAGTTCTGGTAAAATATTTCTCATAAGTCACTTTAAATTTCAAGAAATAAGCAGAAACCAATGAGGATAATATTAAAAGTAATACATTATTAATATGTTTTTAATTAGTTTAGAAACAAATTACAATTTTTATATTTGTCATTGCTAAGGCTAAGTGATTTAGTCTCCATATCATGAATTATTAAATTTACAGTAGGTTGTGTGAGCAAACAAATAATAATTGGTGTTTGAGTTTTCCTTTTCCACATTGTTTTTCAATTTTATACATGCTCCTAACCTTTAATTAACCAATCAGTGACTGGTTTTGTGTGAATCTTTTGCTGGTTTTTAAAATTTAAGCTTCATACCTGAATTGTGGATTCTTTTTCTTTGTTAACCAAAACCTGTGTGTCAACCTTATCTACATTCTGTGCCCTGTCATTGTATACAAACATCTATGTTTTTCTCCTTTACATTGGTGTCTTTTAGACAATAGTCTAAAGTGACTTAAACGAGATCTGTTTTTAAGTTAAGACATGGTTTTGTCTCATGCTCATTCACTCACCTGAAAGACTGAGTGCCCTTCAGAAGTCGGGTCAGTGCTACAGTGAGGTTGGAAACTGGGTTTGATGTGACCATTCATTCCAGCAGGAAAGGTGAGTTTAGCTTCCTGTTGATCATAATTCACAGTAATACTGAAGAAAGAAAGAGTGAAACAAATTCCTTTTAAAAGACCAAAATAATGAAGATTGAGCAACAAATATTTGTCACACTTTATTAATGCAATATTAGAAGTTTTGCCATAAAAAGACATTATCATAATGTACAAAAGAAAAAAGGAACATTATTTAAATAAGAAGATAAATGATCCATCTGCAATTCATGATAACATGAAAATTAGAGAGTACACATTTTTAGGAGCTTTCAACAGTTACATAAAGGGATATGTTTTTAGTAATATTTTTCTTATTTTAATGTTACATAAGAAATTTATATATCGTCACTTGTCAAATAAATGTCATCATTTTGAATTCTTTATATTTCCAATGATGATCAAAAGTATTGTAGTTCTGATCTTAGCTGAATATTTAGAGCTGGCTAATTATTTATAGTCTAATTTGTGATGTGTTGACTATTTTAGAAAGTATTAACAAATATTAATTAAAATTTCATGTATTTAAATTTACTAAATTCTTAACAATCTAATCCTTCTCTAAGTTCTTTCTAGCTAAATTTCCCAATTTTATCTTTTATTGTAGTTTACCCATGCTTTATGTACAGCCTGATACAGGGGAATGAAACTCCTGACCTACTATGTCTGTTAAGACCTCGTGTTCTCTAAAATTGAAGAATGGCTTTTAGGAACAATGGAGGTTAAGAATAGAGTATATTTATTGAAAGAAAAAAGCTTCTGTCTGAGAGAGAGACAAAATGGGTCCTGAGCGGATTGCCAGGGACTCTATTTCACCCCAAGATTTTAGTCTATGTATGTCCTTAGAATTTGGACTTTATATACCTAGAGTACAATTAAGGGGTGAGACAGGTTCAAGGTGGGGAAAACTGAGAATTTGAAAGGCAGACAGGCATAAAGTGGGACAGAACTATGGTTAGCCAATAAGATTAATCATTCAGGTAAAATTGATTAAATTGGGGACAAATAGGAAATTCACATAGAAAAGCGGTCATTTTTAGAGTGAGTCTTTCCTTTAGGGGATTAAGATGGTAAGTCCTGACTTCCTCAGGGTGATAGGGAACTATTTAGAATATCAGTCCTTAGGATATGGATGCACTTGTTTGATCTTTTGTCTTGAAGCCTGGTCCACAGTAGGAGGCACCAATGTACCCAACAGTTGTAAGGTATCTGGGCTTCTGTATTGGCACCTTCAAGGACCTAACCCTGTCTCACTGGTTATAGTATTTTTAACTAACTCAGCTTCCTGTAACAGTATGGCTCATTTTACCTCTATGTTCATTTTTTATTACTAATTATGCTTATGCTTACTTTTAGTTGTTTATTAATGAAATCTGAAACATTTTTTTCAGTCTTTTCTTTCCTCTGAGTAAGAATTTATTACTCATTTCTAATTAAGTAGCTCTTTTTTTATTATTTGTTTGACCTACCTTTTTTTGCTGATGGTCTGTCTTAGTTACTTTTGTCTCATTGTTAAGAGAAAACCTGATACCCAAAGTGAAGCAAGGGAAGGTTTATTTCTCACAATTCTTGAGGTTTCCGTCCATTCTCAGCTGGCTCTAAGGCAGGATGGCATGGTGGGCCTGCAGTTAATGGCCACCACAAACAGCAAGCAGAGTGAATCACACACAAAAAAGAAAAGAAAGACACTCTTCTTCCTGTCTTTACACTCTATGTTGGCTCTGCCCTTGCAGAGCTGTAGCACTCCCACCACCAATCCCAGTGCTAGATAATGAGTCAAACACAAACACTGGATTCAACTGTGTCCATAATTGCATGAAGCTTGGGGGCATCGAAACACAAACCATAACAAGGTCCTTGGTAATATTTATCATTTTCAGTAAGCTGAAAACATAGATTTACCTGGGCACAGTAGAATTATTAAAAAGGAGCAAAATATTGAAGACCTTTGTTACTATTTTTGGCTAGAAAGAGAAGTAGTGAGGAGTTGAGAGAAATGAAGTACATGGTTATATTTTAAGACACTTCCAATTTTAAAGCCAGTTGGATGACAAATACAAACTTTTACTTAAAAGTTATAAAATAGAAAATAATTTTTCTGTATTTCAATTTTATTAAATAGTTAAAGATTTTAGAGTAGGACTAGACATGGATCTAGGCCTTGAACACCATATAAATCACACAATCAAAGATTTTGAAGGTGCTGGAAATTATAAAGTGGCAAGCTACAGTGACACCAATTCTTGTCAAAACTTAAGGTTAACATGAACTCAGGTGAATCTTGGAAAAGTTAAAATGAATTGATCCCATTCTACCTGTGATGCAGAGGAAAAAATGGCCTCTCATCTAAAAATAATAATATAGGCTTCAATGTAAGTAGTAGATGCTCTTTGGTGTCTCAATAGCATCCCTCTATATAAACAACAAATTCACTGAGAGAGAAATAAGAAAAGCCCCACCCTCACAATAGCATCCAAAAAAAAAAAAAATACTTAGGAATCAACCTAACAAAAGGAGTGAAAGATCTATTCAGTGAAAATTATAATATCCTGAAAAATGAAATTGAAGATCTCAGAAAATGGGAAGATATTCTTTGTTTCTGGATAAGAACAAACATTGTGAAAATGGCCATTCTCCCAAAATTGTTATACAAATTTAATTGAATTACAATCAAAATACCACTAGCATACCTCACAGACCTACAGAAATCATTTCTAAAATTCATATGGAACCAGAAAAGACCTAGAATAGCAAAGGCAATTGTGGGTAACAAAGGCAAGGCAGGAGACATCACAATCCCTGACTTGAAGATATACTACAAATCTCCTGTAATAAAATCAGCATGGTACTGGAGTAAAAACAGACCTGAAGATTAATGAAATAGTTTAGAAGACAACATGTACAACTATAGACACACTCATCGACCTTATCTTTGATAAAGAGGCCGAACATATTAACTTCAAGAAAGATAATCTTTTTAATAAGTGGTGCCGTAAAAACTGGCTCTCCATATGCCAGAAGCTAGGTTTCAAATAGTCAAAGGAAAATTGTTCTCGCCAAGAGAAAAAGAGATATGCTTTCAGTTGTTTTGTGAGTTTAAAATTATATTCTAGAAAATTGAAGGCCTCAAACATTCAGTCAGTTTTCCCAATCCAGCTTTGCTTAATTCAAAGGCAGCAGAAGAGACAGAACGATTAGGCCAAAGACATCTTAGAATCACAGTAAGATTTTAAATGCCTTTGAGATAATAGGAAATGTGAAGAATGCTGGCTCAATTCAGTTGTGTCTAATCTATGTATTTAATCTTTTGCCACGATGTGAAATCATATTAGGCAGAAATTAAAAGCTCTGAAATTGTCATGTAAAATTACCTGAGAAGCCACAGCCCCCATCCTCAACTAAAAAAATATCATATAAACTAAAAATCATTTTTTCTCAGGTATATTTTCTTAGGCACACTAGGAAACCCACACTACCTCTAAAGTGGGACACAGTGGAACACGAGAAATCTCATTTTACTTGAAACAGAAGCTAGTGCCCCAACAGTATACGGCCAGCTACAGAGAAACTGAACAAAGACTGTTGAGAGAAATATTGATGCGGAGTAACTATGTAGCATTTTTGTGGGAGATGGCAGAGGATTACATAGTCATGTGAATTTTTTCACAACACTTGATGTCAAGAGAAATGTATTTTCTAAGAACCAGTTTGATTTGAATTGTACCAGAACCTAAAATGTGCCAGTGTGAAGCAGTATAAAGTACTTCCCACAACCTGCAAAGGTAAAGTTGCACAACCCTGAAGTTTTTTTTTTTTTTTTTTTTTTTTTTTTTAGTAAGTTAAGTATAATCTTATCTTGTGATCCAGCCAATATCTTCTCAATCAATATCTACTCAAAACAAGTTTAAAATATCAGTCCACACGAAAACTTTCATAAGGCTGTTTATAACAACTTTATGCATAACTGATAAAACTTGAGATTAATTCATATGTCCTTCAATAGTTGAGTGCATACACAATGTGTTGATTATGCAAACAATGGGATATTGGTGATGAAAGCATGTGACTTACAGAGGAAATGTAAATACATATTGCTAAATGAAAGAAATTTTTCATTTTACCTATACAATTATATAACTCCGTATCGATGACATTTGGAACTTCAAACATACAGACGGTAAAAAATATTTCTTTAAAAGATAGCCTCTTTAATGAACTGTGCTGGAAACACTTGCTCACTAAATCCTGAAGACTAAAATTAGACTTATGCCTATCACCATGTTTACTAAACTAAAGTCAAAATCTATCAAAAAATCTAAATATTAAAACAAAAACTCTAAATCTACTTGGAAATGAAAATAGATGGAAATCTTGAAGACAGAGTTATGGATGTAGAGTTCATAAGACCTTTACTGCATGAAAAAATACTTCAAAAAATCAATAACTGGGATCTCATATTATTAAAAAGCTTTTTTTATATCAAAAGAAATCACCAACAGAGTGAAAAGACAACCCACAGAGTAAGAAAATACTTTAGTCAATTATCCTTCAGACAAAAGGTTTCTATCTAAAACACATAATGAATTGAAATCATTCATAACCCACAAATTCAAAGACCTAATCCAAAAATGAACATCTGAGATGAAAACAGACTTCACAGATAAGGAAATACAAATGGCAAACAAATATATGAAAAAATGTGCGACATCATTGATCATTTGAGAGACACAAATTAAAAGAACACTGAGATTCCATCTCACCGCAGAATGACTGAATGACTATCATCTAGAAATCAATCAATAGCAAATGCTGGTGGTGCTGTGGAGAAAAAGGGACTCTTTTCCATTGTTGGTGGCAATGCAGACTGGAGCAACCACTGCAGAAATTAATGTGGAGATTCCTCAAAAAGAAAGCTAAGATTAGAGGCCCTATTCAACTCAGCTATTCCTTTTCTAAGTTTTTTCCCAGAAGAATTAAGAACATCATCCTGCATCAACATATGTGAACCCATGTTTATAGAAGTAAAATTTGCAATAGCTAATACTAGAAACAACACAAATGCTTATCAATCAAGGAATGGATAAAATGTATTTTATACAATTGAGTACTATTCCTCTATAAAGACAGATAAACTTGAGTCTTTATAGGTAAGTGAAATAAATCAGACTTGCATATGAAAACATCTCTCTAGCATAAGATCCTAAAAGTATAAATGTGATCCAAAATGTATAACAGATATTGTGAAATGGAAGAAACTGTCCAAAAGCAAAAGAAACTAATATGAGGGAAAGGGGAAAATGAAGGGAAAAGGGAAAAAAAAAAAAAACAAAAAACAAACAAACAAACAAATATATATATATGTATATATATATATACACACATAAAGTAAGTATTAAGTATTTAAGATAGGATACTTAAAGTTAATATTACTTCTCTATTATTTCATTGAAAAGAAATTTTGTGCATATATTTTTTGTTTAATTTTTCATAGTTATATTCATAATCATATTTGTAATCTAAGCAACATTGAAGATAATACACAATGTATTAACCATTCTTTCTATTATCTTGTTATCAAATTTTGTATTATTGTTTTTATTGTTTTTGTCTTTAAAATAAAAAATAACTTTGTATCAGAGATTTCTGAAGACAGAGGGAAAGATAAGGAGCAGAGCATAGGAAAACTTTAAAAAACAGAATAATTTACTGAAACTTTTGCATGATATGATAATGGTGAACAATGACGTGTGTTTGTCAGATCTCATAGAACTTTCCAACTTCCAGTTTGTAAACTGTAGGCTTTCATTATAATACTACACGAAAATATATTCATTAGTGTTAACAAGATGGTTACACTGGTTCAAGATGCTAGCAGTAGTGGACACTTCTTAACAGGGAAACGAGCTATACCGATACTTGTATTCTGTGCTTTTCTTTTCTCTAAGCATGAAGTAACTAAAACCGAAATTCAGTAAGCTAGAAAAGAGAAAGACTGCAAGCAAACTGAATTCGTCTCATATTTCTACTGATAAAAAAAAAAAAAAAAAAAAAAAACTTCTTATTGTAGAAATTCTGAAGGACAAAGCTCTGGAAATAATGAGGAAAAAGTACATTGAATATTTAGTGAACTGTAACCCCCATGCTCCTTTTCATGGTTGGATTTAGAAATGAATGTTGTTTAAAATTAGTGAGTGATAAAAATTTTTACAAGACAAAAGGGGAGTATAAAATCTATCTTATAAAGCATAAATACATATTATTTTAAATTAAAATCCAATTTACTTGTTTAGGAACAAAACAGTAGGAATTTTTTTTCAGTCCACTGTGTTAGACTGAACTATAGTCCTTAGAAATCCCATTATAATAATATCTATTTGTAAAAGGCTTTCAAGCAATATTCTGTCTTTTGAAAAATTGAAAAAAGAAAATAGTAGAACTTTTTTATTGTTAAGACCTCCAATTTATTCAATCAAAATTCAGGTGCCACAGGAATAGATTTTGTTAAATCAATTTATAATGTGAAGTATGCCTTTAGGGTAAAATCTACTAATCTAAAATTTAGTAACTGCTGAATCTGAAAATGTCCAGCTACTTCTAAGTTATATAACAAATGTTTGAATATCACATACAGGAACTCATAAGTCTTTTCAGAAAATTAAAAATTAAATATATATAAAAGTTAGAAAATTATATATAAGTATATAAAATTATACATATAAATTATGTATATATTATATATATTTATATATAATTATGTGTGTGTGTGTGTGTGTGTGTGTGTGTATTCTGTCAATACAAGATGTGGCCTACAAAGCAGAGTGTTCTATGGAGGGATTTTTAGTGTTAAATGGATATACTAAGAAAGACATAAATCCAAAAACTTAAACATCAACAAGGGGAAACTGAGACAGAAGAGTAATTTAAGGCTAACATAAGCAAGTGAAAAGAAATAATAATTGTAGCTGAAGTTCTTTAAATTTAAAAATCAGGAAGCAATAGAAAAATACCAAACCAAAAGGTATTTTCTTAAAAAGTCTGAATATCTGAAATATTGATTAATCCATATTCAAGCTAGAATGAAAAAAAAAGATACGTCAAAAAGACCCACATAAAAATCAAAAGCAAGATTATCGTGAAGGATGGTATGAGACAGCAGGTATAAAACAAGATTATTACAAATGTCTCAATACCCCAAGTTTGCTAACACAAGTGAAATACATCAGTTACTTAAAAGAAACGAATCATAAAAATTTCAGGATGTGTAATGTATAATCTGAATAGGACTATATCTATAAAACCAGTAATTAATGAGCTGTATAAAATAGAATGCTAGTACTTCCTTCAACAGCACATATACTAAAAAAGAGGATATTGGACTCAGATGATTTTGCTGATGAAATATACCAAGCTTTTACAGAGAAAGTAATAACTGTAATTCACAGTCTCCTGTAGAGACCAAAATAGAAGGAATGCTTTTCAATTAATTCCATGATGGAAACACTGTAATAAAGTCAAATGGAACGTGAAAGAAAAACTACAGACAAGCACTTCTTGAAATATAGATAGAAATCACTTAACAAAAGATAAGCAAATTGAATCTTAAATAGTTTAAAACAACAATTTATTTGGAGTATGCATTATTTATTTTAGTAGCAGTGTTCATCAGTACCAGAAAATCAATCAGTGCAATCCATTACACCAGTAGAAAGGAAACAAAGTCATCTAATCATGTTAATTCAGGAAGATTAATGCATTTGAGAAAATCCAACACACAATGATGATAAAATTCTCACCAAAGTTTGTGTGCATTTAAAGTTTATAAACCAACAAAGAACAAACTGATGAACCTCAAAATAAGAAACTGATGTTAAAGAAAAAAGAATTGTTTTTAAATTTATTAAAAATACAAAGATTCTCTAGTTCATTATTATATAAAACATTTTATATTGGTCACGATTAGTGCTTTAGTAAAATAAATAAGATATATATAGTTTAAAGAGAGGAAAAAAATGTATTTTAGAAGAATAATGACACAGATAGAAGACAGAGATAATCATAAGACAAAGCCATCCCAAAACCTTTTATAAACAACATAAACAACTATAAGAAATATGAAAGATACAAAATTAATATAAATGATTATATATGACCAACAAACAAGTAGAAAATAAATAAAAATAGCAGGATATATTATAGCAACCCACTTTGACTTTCCATTATCTTGATTTAAAGCCCTGTATTACTCTCACCATCTTGTTTTTGACTGATGTCCCCCTATTCTGCTTTGTTTGATATTACCAGGTTCGAAAGTTTAGGCAACAGCTGTGAAGATAGTGAGATTCATTAGGACGCCCATTCTCGATGACTTTTATCTACTTTTGAAGACCTACAATGTCTCCAATGTTTTGGATTTGTCAGTTTTGTTCTTTACTGTTTTGTTCAATTTTATTGTAACTGATGATATAGGCAATTCTATTAGAGATAGCAGGAGGCATTATGGTAACCATTATTGATCACCTTGTATTATGCTTTTACATTATCTATTATGTCCACCCTTTTGATTTGATTGACTATGTTCTGTTATGTCACATTTGGTTCTACTCACTTCCGAAAAAGTAATAAGAACTGTGGGAGTAACAAAACCCAAAATGTGTAATTGTCATTGTACAAAAGAGAGGAAAAGAAAGTGCTCTAAATGATATAAATGCATGTATGTTTAAGTATATAAGATAGAAAATGATATCACTGAGTTTTATTGGATCATTGAACAGAACTGTTTGCAGTCTCACTGTTGGAATGTCCACTTTACAGGCTTTAACTTTGTGACTTGAACAATTATTTCTAAGATGACAATATGTAATCCATTAAAAAAATAAATAAATAAATTTTAAAATTTATAACACCAAAGTAATGAAATATGTTGGCACAAATTGAACAAAATGCATAACCTCAATAAAAATCTAACTACAGGAAACTGGGAAATCTGGATGAAAATATTTTAAAAATTAATAATGATGAGATAGTACATGTTCATAGATTAGAACACATACTATTGTTGAGAGATCAACTCTTCATCATATAATTTTGGATTACCCTCCCCATAAAAAACTCAAAAAGTCCCATGACTTCTAGAAAAGCAAAATACACATTATTGAATGATAGCAGTTTTGGAATACTCATACTAATCAAAACATATTATAGTGCTAGTATAAAAAGCACATCTTACTGGAAATGAATGCATGTATATATTAATGGAAAAAGCATGAAAAACTCATATATAGAACAATAAATACATTACCAACTAGATGAACACAATGGCATGTGCCTTGCAATTGCAGTTACATGGTGAATAAAAATTAAAAATGAAGAGGCAAGAACATACCTCAGTGGTGGTTTGTGTCTGGATTCGGTTTCCAGTATTGCAGTGACAGTAATGTATTTTTCAACTTTTTTCTTACAAAATACAAATGCCACTAACTATTGTGAAAAGACAGGCTTTTCATCACTGGCAAAGAGACAGTTGGGCATTCAAGTTAAAAGAACAGATAAGTAATTTACACCATCTAAAAAACTGTAATGTGGATTATATGTAAAATTTAAAATATATACATTAACAATTTAAAATATGTATATTAACAATAAAATACAGGGAAATTCTGAGAAGTAGGGTTTGGCAATGAATATTCAGTTAGAATAAAAGGCATGAATAATGAAAGAAAATTTAATAAACTGCATTTTGTTAAAATTAAAATATTTGCTATGCAATATATTTTTGATAGAATTAAAAGCATGTGCTAGGCTAAAAGAAAACATAAGACTATGGTATATAATAACTTATTCATAAATGCAATGTACTCTTAAAACTCAATAATAATAAAACAATTTTATATTTGTATATTATTTGACAAGCATTAAATCAAACTACTGCGAGATAGCACTGCATAACATAAGAGCACTCACCTCCTCATTCCCCCAAAGCATTTAGGAAGATGATTAGGATGTGGAAAAATGTACTATTAAATGAGATAAATAAAAATAAGAAGGACTAAACAAAAATTTTCTAACTGTAAATTATATGTGACATCAAAATTCCATTCCATAGTCTTAACAGCACAAAAGAAATTTTAGAACTATATCATGATAACATGTAGAGAAAAATCATAACCAAAGTAGAGAGAGAAAAGAAAAGGGTGAAACAGCTTCATAGAAAGACTGCTAGATATATTGACATGGATACAGATATAGATATATGTACTAATATAAGTAATCTATGGAAGCATCGATATAAATAAAAATATATCTCTCTTTTTCCCAGAAATATGTGAAAATACCATACAGAGTGTCAATATTCCCATTTATCAACAAATACAGGTGTGTTTTTCATAAGAAAAATAAGAGTCTTACATAGCCACAGAAAAGTAAACATCAGTAGTTTCAAATGTCGACACAATTAAAACAATTAAAAAGCTACTTATGTGAATATATATTTACATGTGCAGAAAAATATGTATTATTAAAAATGGGATAACCATCTAAATAGACATTCTCAAAATGAGACATGCAAATAGAAAGCAGATATATGAAAGTCTTGAATATCATTAATCATCAGGAAATGCAAGTCTAAATCGCAGTGAGATACCACCTCATCCTAGGGAGAAGGAGATTTATCAGAAAGACAAAAATAATAATTTCTGGAGAGGATGAGAGAAAGAGAAGCACTGTTAAGAAAAAGAAGTTTGGGAGTTCCCAAGAAAACTAAAAAATAGTACCCAGATGGTCCTGCAATCCCTCTGCTGAGTATAGATGTGGAGGACAGGAAGGCAAATGGTGAGAAGACACCTGCACTCATATGCTTATGGCATAATGTTTCACAATAGACAGGACAGGGAATCAAATGTAATGTCCATCAAAGTGAATAAGGAAAATTCTGTATAAATACACAATGGTGTATTACTCAATCACAAAAAACAGAAAATCCTTTCACAAGGGACATCTTCCCAGCAAAAAAGACAAACAACAAAGTAAATAAATAAATAAATAAATAAATAAATAAAACACTATTTTCAGAATCAATAATGAATTTGCTAGCTACCTGTTTGACAGAGAATTAATATCTAGAACAAATAAAGTACTAAAAAGTTAGACACCTCCAAATTAAGTCCCAGTCAAAAATACCGTCTACTGACATGAGTAGACAGTGCTAAACATAAGTACAAATGATCAGAAACTACAGGAAAAATGTTTAATCTTTTGTTCACTAGAAAAATGCAAATCAAAACAACATACTAGACTCCATGTTCCTCCAGAAAAAAAATATTTATCATTAAGAAATCAAATAATAATAGATGCTTCCAAGGCTACAGAGAACAAAACCTTTCTTTCTTGGTGAGATTGTAAACTAGTTCAATCACCAGTATGGAAATCTGTTTAAGAGATTTCTAAAAATCTGAATATAGAAATTTCAACTGTCCCAGCTACTCCTCTGTCCCAGCTACTTCTCCTAGGTAACTTACCAAAAGTGTTAAATGTATTATATTACTACCATACATGCATTGCTATGTTTATATGAGCTCAATGTATAATAGATAAATCTTGGAAGCAGCACATATGTTCAACATTAGATAAATGGGTAAAGAAAATATGGAGTGTTACTCTGCATAAAGCAAGTTAAATTTGCGTCATTTGTAGGAAAATAGATGAATCTTGAGACCATAAGTGTAAGTGAATTAAATTAGGCGCACGAACTTCAATATTATGTTTCTCTGATACAAAACATCAAAAAGGTAAATAAATTAAATAACCAAATAAAAGACAGAATAGGAAATAGGGAAATAGACTTTCTGTGATTGGAAGGGAACTAAGACATGGAGCAAGTGAGAAAGGAAAAGGGACATAGAAAGAAATTAAACTGTTATTACTCTCCTGCTTCTTTTGAAATTTTGTGTCTATTTTTATTGTTTCTCTCTTTAAAATAAAAAAAAAAGAATTTAGATGTGTTACATACATGTATTGACTTCTTGGAATAAGAATAATCTTTTCTACACACCTTAACTAATAAAATATAAATTTTAAAAATTGTGAAAGTATTTTGTAACATTTTTTTCCAAAAAAATATGTAGTCATTAACAAATGCTAACATTGTCCCATGATCTTCTTAATATCTAGTATTGAATATATTGATAAAGGTGTGAAAAAATCCGGTTTATATTTGAATAGAAGTTTTGATATTTATGTACCTTTAGTAAATTTCTGAGTATAGTACAAAATAGTAGGCTGAATATCCCATAAACACACATGTTAGCTCACTGGCCCAGGGGGCACTATGGGAAGATGACAAGGTTTGGGGAAGTAATCCCTGGGGGGAGACTTTAGTTGACAAGAGGTTATGTACTCCGGGAAGACTGTGGGCCCGCTCTAGGATCAGTGGACTTCAAGCACTGAGAAGCATTGAACTCTTCAGTGTCCTTGAAAGGGGCATTATATTTCATTACATTGAGTTTAACATTAAACAGTCCTCATTTTTAAACCATTACTTTGTTATTTCCTACTGAGTTGCATTTCTAAAATCTCACTTGCTTTGAATATGTTCAAGAATACACAGACACGTGGAAATAAACCAATAGTCTTCTTCAACAAGTAAATAGAAAGGGAGTAAAACTTTCAGAAGTACCAGGTAACTAATTGCTCCAATAACAATAAAACAAGAAACACATATATTTTCGAATTAAAAAATGAAATCACTTTCCTAAGGTTTGGAGGTAAAATGTGCATGATATGCAGCATAAAATATTAGTATTTTTACGTATGGAATTTTCAATTTGACCAATCAGAGAAAGAGCCATGCTGTAGAAACTTAAGAGGAGACACTGGATAACAAGTATTTTCAAAGAGGGGAGACAATCTCACCGAGATACAGAAAATCTATCTGAAAAAGATATCCTTCAGATCAAATCAAATGTTTGAGTAGTTAGTAAAGGGACACTCGAGCCTCTCATCCTACCCTTTACCAGTGAACATGCCATCTTGGGAGCAGTTCTGACACCAGAAGGAAGGAGGTGGACTGCAGAGGTGGGGCTCCTGTGATAGGCTGTCTACATAGTTTGAAAGAAGTAACATTGAAAAGGGGTAAAGATGTTGGGACCCTGGGAAGCAGCAGTCTGAAAAGGAAGAGAGCAATACAAAAGCAGACAATCCCCCTTCCCCTTCAGTGTACCAAATATTGAGTAACACTGCATCCACGCAGAATCCACCTATCACTTCCCAGGATTATCAATGGAAGTCTCCAGCCATAGGCAGGGAGAGGCCGAGCACCAGAAGCCATGATCAGTGCCAAGTCTGCTGTCCAGGACACGTGGAAGACATCCTTGGAAAACGTGGAGTGTGCAAAAACGCAACAGAGTTGGTCTAGAGTTGGCATTATTCTATTGTTTTATCAAATATTGGAAAGATCTGAAACAGTGGGAAATCCTGTCCATGGTCCACAATGTCATGTCTGAAAAGGAGACCCTCTGGCAAGCCTGAGGACTGTGTTAGAGTCCATAGATTGGAAATCAGCACTCATAAGTCAGGGATAGGTACAGGTTTGTCAGACAAACTACATCAGGTCTTCCACATGACAAACTAATTGAAAAGGCTGGACCTTTGAATAGAGACAAAGGTTTGCAATCTGCGCAAAGGTTTGCAGCTCAGAGGTGGCTCCACAGAGACAGATCCCTCACCATTCCTGGGACACAGTTAACTCTCCTGCATGAGAAAACTGCATGGCTGCTGCAAACTGAGGGACTTACAGGGGAAGAGACGGGGAGGAATACTGAGGAACATGCAGGCTCTTTGCTCTCAGTTTTTCTTCTCTTATCTCTTTTTAATCTTCTGTCCTTTAATCTTTTTTCTTTGCTCTTCCCCCATTTTCCTGTCCCTTGGTCTTCCCTCACTTCCTCTCCACCTTTCAAGTCACACATCCGGAGTGTAGCTTAAATGCACAAAAGAGAGGAAGCATAGATCATTGTTCCTTACTGGCCATGCTGGGGTAGCCCTTAAAATAATTGTCCTTACAGAATCTGAACAAAACTAACAGTAACTGTATCAATAGGTTCAACTACTTCCCAGCGTCCTTGTATTTCTAATTGCAGTTCTTTCCCTCTGCACCCCCTCTCCCGCCTCCACAAATATTTTCCTAAACGCTTTCCCCACTAACCTTTTATCTCAGGTATAAAAGTACCTCAAACAGGCCAAGCTTTTATCGCTTGTTCACTTACTCTCATTTCTTTTATGTCCCTCTGCTCTTACTGACTTGTTACTTTAAAGTCCCCCCACCTATTTTTGTTACTTTAAAGTCCCCCCACCTATTTTTTCTTCCTCCGCTTCATATACCAATGGAATAGCCATGTGGTGGAGTCTGTAAGAGACATTTGTGAGTGTGAAATTGTCAAAACAAGTTTCAGTGTTCATGGATGACGTACAGTTGGGACTGTGGATGGTGATTTAACGAGTAGGGATTATGTCTACAGCAAAGTGACTGTGTCCAATGGAATTAAACTACAAAGGTTGAATTGTTAGACTACATCTCTTGACAAAACCACTTTGCATTACTGGAAAATAGAAACTAACTAAATAGTTCCTCTTACCAAAACTAAAGTCACCTCACTTAGTTTGACCTCAATCCTGTGCAAAAAAAAAGGAAGCTAGACAAAGCCAAAACAATACAGGGACTCCCAATTTTTCCAAGGTGACACAAGGGGGAGTCTTGGAGAGGAAAAAAAAAACACTGACTAGCTAAATCTGCACAAATGATTAAAGTAGAAGCAAAAAAACTTTGCAAGCTCCTAAAATGGGAGTGGACCTGACAGACAAATTGACCAGTGTGTTTAAAGAAGAATCAAATAAGATCAGACCAAAATCAGCAAAGCATGACTCACAAATTTACCAAAAACATAAATCATGGGGCTAGAGATTTAGCTCAGCAGCATAAGTGCCTGCCTGGTAGGCACCAGGTCTTGAGTTTGATCCCAGCACAAAATCTTTTTTTTTTTTTTTTCTTTTTACTATACCGCTAAGCCTAATCCCCAGCCCTGTCTTTTCTTTTTTATACTAGTGGAGATGGAACCATACAGCAGACTATCATTGAGCTCCCCTTCAAATACTCTTTATTTGTTTTAATTTTGAGACCAGTCCAGACTGGGCTGAAACCTGACACCCTCCTGTTTAGGCTAACAGCTTGTTGGCACCACTCTCAAAGCAAGAATGATTTGGGGGCATAATTAGCAGTACGCATGCTTTATTTTTCTATATAAATATGCCATCAATTTTCTTCTTATTTGTATGTAAGTATGTAGCTCATGCTCTGCATGTTGTCTTTATTTCTTTAAGGTTTCTGAGAAAAAAAAAAAAACAGGTTATGAAGCTGTCTGTGACTTCATTCCACTTCTTATGGGAAAAAATGTTATCATTACGTCAATTACAAACATGTAGAAGAGATTGTTCCACCAAAGTTTGCCTTGGTTACACTCCTAGAGCACCAGCAAGTTGTGTAAAACAGTGAATTTCAATTATGGTCAGAAAAATGCCTATAGAAGCCTGTTTTTATAGTTTAAGCCTAAATACCCTGTCACTACAGTTATGTAACTCAACAAAATAACTATACTTATAAAAGCTTAAAAAGTGCGTTTTGGTAGTGTCTTAGGGACCTTAGGTTCTAAGAACAAAACTGAGAACACCCATGATGGCTACACAACTTCTAGCAACCCTTAATGATGAGGGAATGCTGGCACATCTGCTTGAACACAGGTGACATATCAGAAGCCAATCAGTAGCAAACAGAACTGAATAACAGACTTGGATTGGCTACTTAGAGAATTCCCACCTCTGAAGAAAAAAAAAAACAAAAAACAAAAAACAACAACAACAAAAAAAACTCTCCACTTAAAGTGTATACCTATGGTTTCTACAAAAGGGGAGAAGTTAGTTAAATTTTAAGGAAAAATCAGAGAATGAACGAGGCATCGACCACTGAACTGCGACTTTAAAGAAGTGCATTATAGATCACTGTTGCATGCTATTTCATGTCAATATCTATTGAAAAAAGAAGCATTATTTTAAAAATTGTAGTCTCTACCTTATTAACTGATTCGTTGTTATATAAACTTATATATGCACTTGTTTTCATACTTGCCAAGGTTAGGAAGTTTATTTTTGAGTGGACTGTATAAAAACATCAATACAATTATTTGGTCAAGGAAAATAGTCCTTACATTTTGCAGTTCAATTTATTTTAGCTGAAGATTAATAACTTCTGAATAATTAATTTAAGAATGTGACATTCTGACAATCTTCACATGTGTACACCTTGATTTGACATAATTTAGTAAACTAATTTACCAAATCCTATTTTGTTACATTTCTTCAGAGCAATAATATTTAAGTAAGTGTGTTAGAGGAACAGAATAGATAATGCATGAGCAATTTATAAGGAGATCTATCAGGTAGGCTTGAAATATCAGAAGCAGAAAATTCACAATGACCATCTGTACCATGGAGAGCTGGAAGGTCCAATACCTGTGAAATCCAAGAGAATACAAGTGACAGAAAAAGAAACATTAATAACACAGCACCATCCCAACCTACAGCCCGGAAAGCTCAGACTAGAGTCACAGGTATGAATTTGTATTAGGAGGTGAAGACACTGCAGATCATGTCCAAAGGTAAGAGAAAGTCAGTATGTTTTCCAAAATGGGACCAATTCTTTTTTCTTTTCTGTTTTATTCTCTTCAAGCTACAATCCTTTTGGTTGCTGCCAATCATATCCAAGGTGGATCTGCTCCCCCCAGCTTGCTGTCCTATACATCAAACATCCACAGACACTGTGAAAACGTTGTATTAGTTCCTAGATGTTTATTTTTATTATTTTTATTACTACACAGTTGCAACACATAATGTTTATATTTTTATGTGGAGTTGATAATCCATTTAAGTCCATATATCATGATTAATGGTCACAGTAACAATATATATTTAAATTTAAAATGAGTTTGATAATCAATACAAAAACATCAATACAAAATATTTTGTGTATGACTGTCTTTCAATAATATCAATCTCAGTAAAATATCTTGATAAAAATGAAGTAAAGGAGCCATTTAGGGAAAATCTTGAGTAGTTTTCTGATATAGTAATAATATTTTTATTTCAAATGTGAGACTTAGATGGGCATGATGACACATTCTTCTAACACTAGCACTGGGGAGGCTGAGACAAGATGAATGAAATAAGCCACAGTGAGACCACTGGACTATGTAACAGGTTCTGGGCTACATGCTTTGTCTCAAAACAAAACAAAACAAAACAAAAGTGAGACTTTGTCATCTTTTTTGAATTATATCCAAAACTGAGGTTAAATGTAATATGCAATGTATCATATTTCTAGAAATTTGAAATGACTGATATATATATATATATATATATATATATATATATCTTCAAGTATTATTTATAGTAAGGAAGAAATTTATTTCTCTGTCTCTCTGTCTCTCTCTCTTGTGTGAATTCTCTCTCCCCAAGTCGCATATGCTACTATCATTTCAATATCTTAATGCTAAAATAAAAATTATCAGATCTTCTACACTTTTCAAAGTGTGTAGTTGTGTAAGTAGCTATAGATTTTATTTTAAATTTGCACTGTACTCTTTCAATTAAAATTTTAATAGTGAGCAGTTACAATTAGCTTGCTGTGTCAGCATCACTACATTTCCTTCAAATATGAAATAAAGTGATATTTGTTCTATTCAAATGACATTTGCCAAGACCCATGAAGAAACATTTGCATTACATACCAAAACTTTTTATTAAAAGGATAATTTTAAAGAAAAAGATTACCATAGAAATGTCTATCAATGATATTATTGTTTGCTATGTTAAAAAATAAAAAAAAAAAAAACTGTCCTTACTTAACACTTCTTTTCATTGTTTGGAAATTCTCCTACCTGTTGGAATTACATCTTGTTTTAGTATCAAGCATAAAATATCTTACAGGAACATTTGTGTTTGGAAATCCATCAAATTTATAAAATATATTTTAAACTTAGAGAACACATCTATTCTATATGACAGGCAGAGGATGTACATCTGAGAATGTATAACAGGATGGAGTCATTTTTCAAGAAAAAGTGATCTATAAAGTAGTAATGGGTTGACCCAACATAGAGATCAGGGCAGGAGGACTGTAGGATGACTTGTAAGTTTGGCACAATTTGGAGTATGAATTGATCTTTAAAGTATGCTTGCAACTGATGAAATTAGAGTATGAAGTATGAATTTGACAATGCATGGTCCTTGTTACCCTGTGTCCTACCTGCCATTTGATCTTACTAAAACTGCAATATTGTCAATTGCAATTTCTCCTCATATCAACAGGAGCTATACATGCCTATGCTTATACTTTAAATTTTGTTATTGACATAAGAAGAAATAACTAATTTAAAATTAGATCTTACTCAAATTTCAGAATTTTTGTCGTGGTCCAGATTGGCATAAGATTTTCTTGCTAATCCAGTTTTGTGCCTGCATACATAAATTATATTCCCAGAAAAATTAGTAAAGTTATTTTTAAAAAGTTACTGATATATGTGACATACAGCTAAATAAATGGAATTAAAATGATATAATAATAGCATAAACTAGTATCTAAAATAATATACTGAAATTGTGTATGTGCGTGTGTGTGTGTGCATGTGTGTGTGTGTGTGTGTGTGTGTATGTTTGAAGAAATGAGAAATGGAAAGAGAAAGGATGAAGAGAAAGAGACAGCGGAGGGGAGAGATTATGAGAAGACAAAATGTGAAGCAAATCTTTAGGAAGCCATTTCTTTAATCAATTAAATATTTTTCTTGAAAATATCTCAGGGATTCTGCATAGTAGTTATTTTCAGAAAAGCTGGTATGAGTAGCGTCTTTACTAGTGACTCCCAGAGAGGTATACCCACCCCATCCAAGGAACCTGTGAATATGATCTCAGTTTAGAAAAAAAAAGACAAGTGTTTGGAGACATAAATAAGAACCTCAGAATAAGATCTCCCTGAATTTATAGTGTGCCATAAATCTGAATATACATGTATTTAAAGGAAACAATAGGAATGTGGGCTACAAGGATAACTAAAAGAATGTCTTGCAAAGGCTGGAGTTATAGTATATTGCCAAGGACCAAGGGATGTCAGACTCCACTAGAAGGTAGAGGGGATAAGGAAGAATTCTCCTCCAGGGTATTCAAAATAAGTATGGCCCAATTGACAGTTTAATTAGAAGTTTTCTTTGAAATGTAATGTGAATTTTACCTATGGTTACTATGTACACTTTAGTTGCAATTTAGAGTATAAGAATTCAAATTTATAAATTAAATTGTAATTTTGACCCACGTACATAGTTTTGAAAATATTATGGCTAAAGTATTATGAGTGCTAAATTTCCTAAAAAGATTCCAAATGTCAAAATCTTCTTATGAATAGCAGTTAAAAGTAAAAAATTTTGAATAACAATGACCAGACTTTTAACAACAAAGGCAAAAGTCATAGCACAAAGTAAAATCAATGCTTTTAATTGGGTTACATAGAAGTTATACTTATATACATGGTCAAGTACTTAAAATATGTTTTAAATAATATATACATAATTCAGATATGTAAATACATGCATGTATATACAAGTGAGCATCTCAGTGATGCAGAACAAATCTTTTACCAAAATTCAACATATGTTAATGACTAAAAACCTTGAAGAAAATAGTTGCAGAAATATTTTATCTCAAAATGATAAAAAGCCAAACATTGTAACCCCACAATGAAATTTTCACCTACAATTGGGAAGGAGAACAGTGTATCCATTTTCCACACACCTGTTCACCATAGTGCTTAACATTTGGCCAGGCCAAGCAGTTTACATCAGAAAATAAATGTGCTATGAATAAGAAAGGAAGAAGTCATAACACAATTTTTTGCAGATGATGTGACTACTTACATAGGAGACCCTAAAAACTCCATCAGAAGATTCTTCTTTAAGACATTGTCTTTCTCTAGCATGTGTTTGTAGCACTCTTGTTGAAAATCAAACAGCTACTGCCCTTTGGGTTTATTTCTCTGTCTTCTCTCCTACTCTAGTCGTCTCCATTTCTGTTTTCATGCTAGTTCCACATAATACTTGTTACCATTGTATTGACTCTACCGTATAGCTTGAATTTCAGCATAGTGATGCCTTCACCATTTTCTTTTAACGCTAGATTTAGCTATCCTTTGTTACTTCCATCCCAGATTAAATTCAGGATCATTTTCTGTTCCAAGATGAAATTTAATATCTTTCATCTAGTGCTGCGAAAAACAATGTCAGTATTTTAATAGTGTTTGCACTGAACCTACACACAATTATTGGTAATATGGTTGTTTTAACAATGCACCAATTCATTTCAGTTTTCTTTTAGTTTTGTTTTTCCATTTTCTAAAGTCAGCTTCAGTTTTGTTCTTCAGAGTTCTGTAACTTTTATTTTAAATGACTTCGATTTCCTGGGTAGGTTAACTCCAAGGTACATAATTCAAAGCTATCATGACTGGAAATATTTCTTGACTTTTTTTCTTAGTGTATTGTTTATTAGCATGCAGGGATGCAATTGATTTCATGTATTAATTTTATATCCTGCCTATTCATTGAATTCATCTACAAGCACTGAAAGACTTCTGATGCAGATTTTGGCTAAAGAATTAATCATTTGTAAATAGGGATAATTTTATTTCTTTCTTCCCTATTTGTAATAACTTTTTTTCTTTTTTTTTCTTCCCTGATTGTTCATGGTTAAAATTTTTAAAAATGTATTCAGCAGAAGTGGTGAAAGTGTACATCCTTCTCATTCCAGACTGCAGAGGGAAGTCTAGCAGTGCTCATTTCCTGTGATGGTGGTTGTGGATTTGTCATAAAACTTTTGTCATTTTAAGACAAGGTCCTTCTCAACATATTTTCCTTTGGGCTTTTTGAAAAATCCTGATGGAAATTAAATAAGTATTTTTAGCACTTATTTTATTAAGTATGTGATTTTTATCATTTATTCTATTTATGGGGTGCAGTATTGATCTACATATGTGGAATCTTCATTGCATCCCTGGGATAAAGCCAACTTGTTTAGAAAGGATGATCTTCTTGATTATTATATTGAATTAGTGACAATTTTATAGAGGACTTTTGTAACTATATTCTTCAAGGATTTGGTGTGTCTTTTTCCTTTTCAGAGCATTTTTGTGTGGTTTTGATAACAGAGTGATGCTGGTTACACAGAATATATTTAGAAGAATGCACATTTATGCTATAGGAAAAAGAAGAGCAGCATTGATATTAGTTCATCTCTAAAGGCCTGGCAGAATTTACCAATAAATTCATTTGATCCTGAGCTTTTCCTAGTTGGTACAGACTTAATTACTCATTCAGTTTTATTTATTATTATTGATCTATCATCATTTTAAAACTGGTTTCATCTGGAAATTCACCTGCCTCAGTATCTCTTGGATTAGCTTGTGGGAAGTAATAAAGTTTGTTTTGCATGACAGCTTTTCTTACATTCCCATAAATGTTGTGTTTCTGTGTTGAATTTTCAAACAAGTTGGGATAGATTCTCTCTCTCTCTCTCTCTCTCTCTCTCTCTCTCTCTCTCTCTCTCTCTCTTTCTCTCTCTCTTTCTCTCGTAGAAGTCTTCTTTGACAATACTATTTGTTTTGTGATGATCCCTGAACTATGATTATGGCTCAACATGAAATCTATTCCAAGTGTTCTCTGATTAAGGGTGACTGAAATACAAGCTGTCCACCAGACTTGTCACTCCGAGTCAATAGATTTGACCTTGCTGTGGATCAAAGTTCTGTAACAAACTAGTGCCCAGTGAGTGCTCTTGTGCTATCCTGCTCTCCCTGAAAGGGGTCTGGGTGTGCAGTCTGTGCTGGCATAGGAGGCTGAGAATGCCTATCCTTCTAATGGATTATTCAGCAGCATTTCCAAAATCAGGCTTCCTTCTGTGCAAAATGCCACATGGCTGACCCCTCTCCCCTTTCCATTGTTCAAATCACCACAGTCATTTTGCTTTCTGGCCCCTTCTCTTTCTTCCTTTGTCTTGCCTGGTTGAACACACTCACTGTCTGTTGAGTTACATATGATTAGCCCATCCTTTCAGACATTCCTAACTAAAAGTTTGGTTTTCCTTGGGTGAACTATTGGGTTCATCCTCTAATCCTGGGATTTTGTCTTTTCTGTTTCACACTCTGCATTCCTCTAGGCCCAAGCTAACTATTAGTGCAGATATCACTGCCTACCTGAAGGAGAGTGGCTATTGTAACCTGATGATGTAAAATATGTGGGTGCCTTCTGCTCTCACTTGCCATTTACAGGCAGAGGGTGCTGTTTAAGGTGGCTTGCAGCTACATTTCTACTTAAATCTATCTACTGCTTGTTTTATCAAGGTTGAAGAAATTGCTTTCCAAAAACCTTTTACCTGACACTATCTAAATATGGCTGACAACACTGGGACTTACCATTCCTGTCCCTGTTCACTTGGGTGAACTCAAATTTTCTATCAAGCAGTGTTCCTATTTAGTAGCGAAGTGTGTATTCACAAGGTCATGCTGCTCTTCCCATGGAAGGGAAATTTCCCCTTTTTCACCAGAAGTGTTTTGTTTAGTGATGCTTCTGTGGCTGCAGTTACTTAATTATCTTTTCAAACAAAAATATTTCTGAATTCGGCCTAGTTCCTACCTTGTTCAAATTCTGTCTCACACTTTCCATGGTTCTCCTGTAACCTCACAGCACCATGTACTTGATGGTTTGGATGAAATTCCTGGAGCAACCTGTGGTGGTTACCTAATTTAGTCTGCTATTGCTTTCTGAATATATTTTTTGGTGAAAAATAGTATCTTAATCCAGGTAGCTTTAAGTGACCGTTGATGAACTGTAATAAAATTAATCAAAATTATTTTTTTATGTTTTATCAGAAATAAAAACAGAAATAACAAGCTGGATTTTATTTCAGTTTACATCTTCATATTAAGTTTATTATTTATTAAGTTTATTATTTCATGAATAAAAATAGTTTTCACAATAAGTTTGGAATATCTTCTACGTAATAACCATTTGTCTAAACATTTACTATTCAGAGTGGTATATAACTCACAAAAGCAGTACAGTTAAAATAATGTTTGACCTTATTTCAATCAACATTTCTAAAACATATTTTAAGTCCTGAAAATTCCCACAAAGACAGAACTTGCGATATACATACTCATTTAAAAATATTTTTACATTTATTGAGCTATAACCAATATAAAACAAAAATGCAAATGGTTTACTTGTTTCAGCTAATTGGTTTACATGTAGGTATATGGCTGGCAGAGCATTATAGTAATCAAATATTGATGATATACATTCTCTGCCAAAATGTTCATTTACCTCTATGTAATTTGTTTTTTAATAAACATCAATGCAATTTCAGCCATAAAAAATTAAATTATATTTCCAATAGATCAATTTGAATGTTTACATAAAACTATTTTTGTCTGTCTTTATTTAGGAATCATAGTTAATTTGACATCCACTTATGTGATGATAAGACTTCATCATTATTGTTTTGGTGAAATATATGATCAGATAGTTTCTGAATTTATGTGGGGGGTTGTATGCTGGCTTTTGTAGTCTTTGTATATATTCTAGATACAAGTCAGTATATATTCTAAATATGTCTTTTATCCTATATGTGATTTGATACGTCTACTTCTCATCCGCTGTTTCCCCTAGCATTTTCTTATTAGTTACATTCCCTTTAATAATGATATCAAATTTATGATAAAATGCAATGGGTTAAAACTATTTTAAGAAGTATGAAAACAAATTAAGGTAATAAAGATGGTTACACTTCATCATTTTCAACTCAAAGTTTATAATCTAATTCATATAACATTGTAGCCTCAGTATCGAATAGTGAGATCTCTTTCATAAGGATGATATTATTTACAATTTTTTATAAGGAAGCTATTCAATGACTACTGCCTTTTAAAATCTTTTTTTTTTATTTCACTGAACAGTTACGTAAGCAAATTTAAATGAACACTATTATACATAATAATCAAAAATTGTTTGAATTAAATTCCTGTACAACTATAGAAAATTAGAACTTGTGAAGTTTTTGGGCACAAGAGAAAAAATGTCTCAGTATACATAGTTTTCTGCTAGTGTGGTTAAAACAATTTTGATAAGCTATTGCTCGATGCTATGTCATTTAATTCACAAAGAAGCAATGGGTTAAACCTGCTTAGAATAGTTTATTTTTAATGTCAACTTCCTACTGTAAGTATTTTCTTCCTTCTATATTCTTTCATGATGTATTACCACGGTCCTTTATACAATAATATTTTATTTTTATTTTTATTTATAAGACCCAGAGCAATGGTATCGAAGGTGGATTTCCAGTAGAAAAAATAAACAGTAGAGCTTAGTTCTGGTTGTTTTACTTTTTGTAACGTTTTTATTTGTTTTCATTTATTAAATAATGTGAATATGCTGACAAAAGATACGTTTTCATAAAATTTCCTGCATTAGTAATTTTTTTAGCTCAGCAGTTTTAATGACCTTCTGTGTCCTGAAAACTTTTGTCCAAATAAAATTACCTTGGAAATAATCCAAAATATATCAATTGTAAGGCCAAAATTTGTTCCTTATTTATTACTTTTATGCCTGCACTCAAATCTGCTGTCCAAACCTTTCTGCAGTTTTTGAAGAAATATACAGACGTAAATCTAAAGCAAATATTTATCTTATATTCAAGAAAATTTCATATGACTTGTTAATAGTTTGACTGAAATGATAACTTTAATATTTTCTAGACATTTACACAGCTGGATTGAGAGTATAAGGTATCACGTAATTGAATATAGCCTATAAAAGCAGTGATAGCATTTAAGAAATCCCAGACTGTTATATATTTAAAGCCATTGAACTCAGAGTCAGTAATAAAAGATTTTATGAGACAAATAAAATTATAAAGATCAAGCAACGTGTAGTTAGGTAAGTCACCCTCATATATCATCCAGTCATATAGAGATATGGCAATATATTTACTCCTTAAGAAATAACTTAGAAAAAAAGACATAATTTAGAAAATTCTTAAATTTTTCATGTAACATCCAAAGGAAAACTTTCTACTATGCATTGCATGTCTGTCTGCATCTCTTTTTTAACAAAAATTAAAAGTAATTTATCTCTTTCAATATTATTGGTAACGTAATACAAACAACTTTGTATTTGAACTTGAAGTACCATTTAATCATTGAAGCACGTGGTGGATAGTATATATGGTTTATGGTGAGGCCTATTAAATATATACTTAATAAATTTTATAATTTAAAAGACAAGAAGTCAAGAAGGCTAAATTTCATTTATAATTCTATTGCTTATTTTCTGTTTGATGTGTTAATTTCCCAGACATTTGTTGTGGCTCGTACCTAGACATCCCCTCACATCCTCATGCAGTCATAGGTTAAGCTTTTAGGACATAGATGAATCTAGGACATGTGCTGCTAGATTCAAGGATGTGATGTTGGGATTGATTCATGGAGCCATGCTAGGCTGAAGGATGCCTCACCTTGGGTGTGAATGCTAAAGGTGGGTAGCCTGAATAAGATACAGCAGATAGAAAGAGGGTAGTTGCTTGTTGTGAGCTGCTTCTTGTTTACTTCACTGTTTGATGTCTTCTGCCCACCATGACCTTTTCCTCCTGTGAGTTGCCCCTCTGCCATGCTACCCTGCCTTGGAATCAGCCAACAACTGAAGACTCTACAAACCATGAGCCAAATAAACCTTTCTTCCTTGAACTTTGGTTGTCAGGCATTTTGCTTCAGCAATGAGAAAAGTAATACAATATTCATTTAATTTTTTAAGCATCATTGTTACTAACTTTTCCTGATTTATGTTTTTAAAGTATGATATGGGTTTACCTATAATATTAATATCTTAGTTTTTTGGTAATGAAGCAGTAAAATTAACAATGATGTTTTGCTAATTAAGTAAAAATAATACCGAATATCATGCCACTGTACATTAAAAATAAACAATATCAGTTATAAAAGTAGTACTTTGTATGGATTGAAAATGAATGAAATACATGGGTTCTCCTATGTCAGAAATAAATAAAAAAGTATGCTGTCCTGTTATTTTGAAGCTTCACTAGAATGAAAAACAGTTTTTACAGTTAGTAAACATTAAGAGGATACTATGAAAAATAGTTGATTTAAATTCCAGACAATTTCAAGTCATAAAATGTAAATTATAATTTTTACATCTTTATTTTCCTTTGTGTTTTCATCCACAAAATCTGTGACCAGATCTGTGACTTACATAGAGTTGGAAGTTTGAGCCTCTTGACCTTACAAATCACTAATTACTATTGATGGCCTCAATGAACTTCAGTGTAATTGAAAAATCATGGTTCCCTGTGTAGGTGAACAGTTTAGTGAATGCTTATTTTGTTATATCAAACTGCAAAATGTTAAATTATAAGCCAAGTATTTCCTGGATCAATACAGAACATGTCTCAATTATCACAGTAGGATTTCTCAAACTGCATTTTTTCCATATGGGTATTGCTAGTTATGCATAAGTTAATAGCAACTTGATAGTCAAAACAATACAGAGCCTAACTACATCTGTGGATAATGTTAGGTAAGGGTGACAGTGATGTTTTCAAGAAACAGTGACTTTTTAATATTACAGGTTTAGCTGTATATTGTTGTATAGAAAAATATCTTGACATAACTGCTAGATGAAATTTTATTATGAAGTAACTATAGTTGTTATAAGTTCAGTAAAATTCAATATGTAGAACTCTCAGGCATTAAATTTTGGATTGTGCAGAATGAGGCAGAATTTTTATTTAATATTTATCAGTTTCACGGTAATTATATTAAATGTATTTTATGTTAATAGCATCCACATGTTTAAAAGAGATTTTATCCACTCTTGAGTTTTATATATCATTTAGAATTAATCAGATGGGCATATATCTCAGTGGCACCACACTTGCCTGGCAAGCTCAAGGTCATGAGTTTCATTTCAAGTACCAAAATTAAATAAATAAATAAATAAGAGTATCAGAATTATAGAATACTATAATGATTTTGAAATTAAATATTCTTAGTTTTTAGAAGTTTCATTGGTATAGAATCTATTTAAAAAGGAAAATTGAATACTTTAAGTTCCCACAATTCTTCAATCACTATCAAAATCTAATGTTATTACATACATAACCTACCAGTAAGAAAAAATATGCACACACTAACAAGAACATCTTTTTCCTCATGGAATTCCTTCAACAAGCTCCAACATACAACCCTGGAAAAATAATAGCAAACCTTTTTGTCTGGTTAAGTCTATCTGTTGTATATTTCATATAACGGAGACATACAAAAGATGCCCTTTCCTAATTGATTTGTTACACTTAACATGATGTTTACAAGATGAATTCACGTGGTAGAACCTATCAGAACTTCATTCTTTTTCAGTGATGACAACGTTCCATCATATTCCTATATAATATATTAAAAAGTCAACGATTGGTGAACAGTTGTGTTGCTTGAAGATTTTGCATTAAAAGGAAAATAAACAGCTCCACAGTGATAGCAGAAGACTTTCATGGCCTATTCACTCTTATTGAAAAACCCCAGTGGAATTTACAATAAGAAAATAAATTAAACATCACCATGGAGCAATAAAACCTGATATGAAAATGAACTTTTGCCCCCAAGTTTTGTGTGGTATGTCTGAAGAAGTATTTTGTCTACTTAATTAGATGTGGAATTGCTGGTATCTCTCAGTTTGAGACTTTGGGTGCTGCCAGACTAACGGCAATAGCAGCTACAACACCTCATGGTCTCATAGCTGTGTATGAAGCTTTCAATTTTCCCTCATGTCAAAATTCACATTTTTGTCATAAATTTTAGTCACAGATTATAATAATATTTAAATATGGTGGTTCCAAATCTTCTGGTCTTAACAGCTATGATATATGGTGCACAAACACACACATAAAATATGTATTTCTGTAATATGCATTTACATAATTTTAAAAGATGAAGTATATACACTTTAAATATGAAAACCTTTCTACATAGAACTGTTTTATAATTTCTGTGAAATTATATGAAGACACACTATACTAATTGCATTAAATACAAACGATTGGTAAATAGATGACTTTTCTGGAAAATAACAAATAGAAGAGTCATTATCTGCATAGAATTAACAGAGGAACTCAGGAAACCCATGCACCATTCATTGTCTCTGTATTTTTGTACCTCAGCTTACAAGCAAATGTCAGTGGAGCTGTTTCCTCCTTTTTCATCAAATCCAAAGTAAAATGGAACTCAAAGTAGCTGTGAAACTTGACAGTTGAATGGTGGATGAACAATTACAGGCTTTTGGGAAGATAAAGTCATTTCAAATGAAGACAAAAGTAACTATTGTTACACTAACAACTTTGAGTTCATTCAGTAGTTTTCTTATGCCAAAATGGTTATAAATCAGTATTAGACTCATCTAACTTCTATATTAACCAAGTAAATTTTTGTACTCATCATAAAAGAGAAGCTTTTAGGAAATAGTGTGGGAATATTGTATTAGGGTACCATCTGTTAATAATTTTTAAACATAGTTTGTTATGTGTTTTATTTTTGCTGATGTTATTGCCAAAATTTTGATTGTTGGTCAAATATGGATGGAAATTCAAAGACTGTACATTTTAAGAAATTGAATTTGACCTCTAATTAGGCTAACATACAGTTGTACTCTTTTAAATACTCTTAATTTTGTACTCTTTTAAGAAATTGAATTTGACCTCTAATTAGGCTCACCAACATTTGTAATTGAGAACTTTTTATGTAAAGGACATTCTACACACTGTTAACTCTTTTATAGCAGATGATATATAATGTGAAGTGTGATCTATACAATATGAACTGGCATTAGTTGGCTAGAAATTGTTATGAGAAAACACATGAGGTAAAAAACTTAAAAAAAGGAAAATAATTTATTTTGGCACAAGTTTGAGAGATTTCAATGCACGATTGTATTATACCTATACTTTGAGTCTGGGGTAAGGCAGAACACCATGATGGGGAGCCCCTAGTGCATTCTTAAATTTTCTTGGACAAAATTTGCTTAGGATATAGAAAAAAATGACATCAGACTTATAAGGATAGCATCACTTTAGCAAAGCAGTTGGTCATTACAGAAAATCACTGCAATGTGTTTACTCCTGTGGAAGTTATTGAAGGCATGTATATCATACAGTATTGGAGTGGGTTGGAGACATATTTTGCTAGCAACACTGATTAACTGGTCAAGTTTGAGTGACCCTTTATCTACTTTATTTCTTCTAAATAATTCAAGCTTAGCAGTAATTTGTAAGTAGATTTCTAAGTAATATATTTCTATAAAACATGTTCATTTTAAAACAAACTATATAATGTATAATAAGATGTTTCATATTATGAACTTTCTCAGTACCATCAAAAATACACTATTGTATTTCTTTCCATTTGCATGTTGTTTCATATTATTGAGTTCCTACATGTGTATTGCTGCCAACTGCATTCTAGAATTAACAATTTGAATTGATTTGAGGCCAACTGTACTAATTGCCAGGGTGGAGATTTGGTTAAATATAGTGGGAATTAGAGAAATTAAATAGATAAAGGAAAGTGGCATGGTCTTTAAAAAGAAGCATGTTAAAGTTTAATGCTAGGGTTCCTGCATCAACATTTAACTTGGCTCTTTCTCCAAATTACATTCATGTGTGGAGAATAATCCCAGGGATTTATACCTAAGGACTGTCAGTTTCTTGGAAGCCTGTTCAGACATTTTTTGACCCCCAGCTGCAGATTTCTTCTCTTGGGTCCAAGACTTAAGTCAAAGACATCGCTGTGATTAGGGATATTGGTTCAATCTTTTACACTTATTAGCAGTCCTGAAGCAACAGTTTTTGTCACCACTATCAATGAGAATAGCAGTGGCAAGGACAGTTATGTTCCACAGGGCAACAGTGGGACTAGTAAAGAGAAAAATACCTAAAATCTGAGGATTTCTAATTTCTCTTGGGAATATGTATTTAGATCACAAAAAGAAAATCACGTTTAGATAGATTCTATTCAAGTCGTAGATGATAACAAAGGCTACAAACTTTATACAACTAGTTTTTAGAAATCTCTAAACAAACAAGCAGCATCAAACAGAAACAACAGCAGCAAAAGTAGCAACACAAGGAAACGTATTGTGAGAAAAAATTAATTTCTAACAGTACATTATTTTATTTACAAGTTTGATGTCTATGTATTTATTCATAATATATTTTATGTTCAGTTTTCAACTTTTTGAAATACATAATGAAATATATAATATCTAATATATAATTAGCTGTATAATTTTTATCTATAGTTTACTACTGTGCAATACACACTAGAAATTCTTCTAACTTGTAGCCCAGCATCCATTGCTCACTTTTCCCAATTCTTCCCTCTTATTTTCAATAGTTTCAAAAACATATAACTTTTCTAAATATCATTTTACCATGTAACTCAATTTAATGAGTATATGTCATTTTTTCATATATTTCATCCAGGTCTTTTACCTGTCACTAATATCTGTGTTAATTTGAAAACATTTATGTTATTATATTAACAAATTTAATTAAGGACTATCCAATTGCTTTGAAAATAGCCTTATTCACTTAAAATATTTATGTTTGATATATAGAAATTTATATAAATTTAGGAAAATTTTATTTCCTTTATATGTCTTGGCTTTTCTTTCATGCGCACATGTGTGTGTGTGTGTGTGAAGGACGGATTGAACTCACGATCTTGTGTTTGACAGGCAGGCTTTGCAATGCAGAGCTTAATACCCAGCCCACTTTACTAGCTATTTTATGAATATTTATTTGTGATACATGATTGTTACATTCATCTTGAGGAACTGCTGCATTTATGAATAGCATCTTGATCATTTTTACATCACCTCACTGTCCTTGGTGTCTAACCACCCATACAACCCCCTTCACATCTCCACAAAGTCCCCACTCTGTTTTTTGTTGTTGTTGTTGTTGTTGTTTTTGGCTTTTTTGTTTGTTTGTTTGTTTTGTTTTGTTTTTATTTTTTATCGGTACTGGGGATCGAACTCGGGACCATACACTTGCAAGGCAGATGCTTATGCCGCTGAGCTAAATCCCCAGCACCTCCCACACACTCTGTTTGTTATCTATCTTTTGTCACTTAAGATTATTTTTATTTGATGTTTGTAATATAGGAAAAACCATGCAGTATTTAATTTTTTTTTCTTTTTCGTTTTTATCGGTACCAGGGATTGAACTCACAACTGCCTGCTTGCAAGGCAGGTGCTTATGCCGCTGGGCTAAATCCCCAGGCTCTAGTATTTAATCTTTTGTTTCCAGTTTATTCCAAGTAGCAATATGATTTTCAGGTACACCCATTTTCTACAAATGATTCAAATCTATCCTTTTTAATGTTTCAATATTGCTCCATTATGTAAAGCTACAACTATTTGTCTATTCTGTTGAAGACAGATAGCAACTTCCAATAGTTAGCTGTTATAAATTGGGCTTAAGAAAAAATTCCTTTCAGTCTTGATAACACATATTTTGTTTTGTACTTTAATTGTTCTATTATATGATTCTTCATTAATTCTTTATTGGAAGACAAGATTTTTTAAGGCCCAGTTTAAAGTAGATACTTTAAAAATAACCACTATATATATATATATATATATATATATATATATATATATAATAACAAGTCACTATAGATAAAAATTTTACTTAAACTGAGCATGATGGCTCACACCTGTAATCCCAGCACTATGGAGTCTGAGGCAGGATTTTTTCCAGTTCAAGACCAACTCAGACTACAAAGTGAGCTCAAGACCAGCTCAAGCTGCACAGAGATACCCTGTCTCAAAAAGAAAAAAAATATTTTTTACTTAATGTGGGTGATAGTTGATTTCATTGAAAATGAAGAATAGGCAAAAGTATCTATTGATTATATATTCTTTCTAAGGTCATTCAAAATGGATGGATTATTGTAAATAAAGATGGATCATAAAGTATCATGAATTATTTTGTAAAATTGAGTAGAAGAAATTAATTCCTTAGAAAAAAGAATTTCTGATTTTCTTCATTTCCTGGAGCGTTTGTCATATTTTCATACTAAACGTAAATTTTAATTGTGAAAAAACTACATATAATTTATGTACATCAATAGATAAGTACATATATAATGTGCTTCATAAGATTAAAATAGCATAAACAAATAGGCTCATTAATAAAGGAACTCATGGGACTGGGGATTTAGCTCAGCAGCATAAGCGCCTTCCTTGCAAGTGTGCGGTTGTGAGTTCGATCCCTGGTACCGATAAAGACTAAATAAATAAATAAATAAATAAATAAATAAAGGAACTCATTTGTTGTGGCCCTTGATGTTGGGAAATCCAAGATGTTGGGGGTAAGGACTCACTTTCTAGAACAGGCTTGCTTCTTAGAAGGAAGTGACAAAATATCAGTCTTTTGTAACGTAACTAATATTATTTGTGATAGTTCCTCACTTATGATCTGATTGCTTCCCAAAAAGTTGACTTGTTAAGACCATTAATTTTTAAAACATTATTTTATTTTATTAGTACACATTTACAGTACATAATGACTTCATTTATTGTGAGGAGATTCATGTACATAATATTTAATTCATTTCCCCTTCCCTTCTTCTTCCTCCTCCTTATATCTTTTGACTTGTCACTCTTTTGCAAAATAATTATCTCTATATTGCCTAAATATCTTTTATTTTGCTGTATAATTTATGAATAGTTTGGTTTTCTCATGTAAGAAAAACCATGCAGTTAAGTTTGTGTGCTGATTTATGTCACTTAACCTTATGGTTTTAAGGTGAACCCATTGTCCTACATATGGATCAAGCTAGTCCTTCCTAATGGTATAAAGATTTCAAAATATGAATTTTGAAGGGAATGTAATTATTGAGATGATGGAATGCTAGTTCTTATATTTTAGAAACTGAGACTTCCTTTAAAGACTCTCTTGATAGACATGAGCCTATTTAGAAAACACAAAATTGATAGTTTATTATTGGCTTGTATTTTGAATAAATGAAATCTTAGTTATTTGGATGCACTGGAGGAAATGAGACTAAATTTTTAACTTTTTTTTATTTTAAAGAAATTAAGATAAAACAGGGCAGAACAAAGCAGATCAGAACAGAACAATGTAAGCAATGTAGCACTTCACCACAAGACAAGAGGATATTAACAGTAGCTAAAAACTTCATAAGGCTTCAAAGCAATGTAATGGGGAATCATGATTACCATAAAATCTTATGTACTCTTCCCATTTCTTACACTAGGAAGACTCTATGGTATTTATAACATGTGAGTTTGATTTTTTTTCACCTATGAGTATGGTTTCAGTTGCATCCATTTATTTATAAATATCTCAATATGATCATTCTTTATAGCTGAGTAGCACTCCACTGTATAAAAATACCACACTTTTTTATTCATTCCTCAATTGTTGGTCACTTAGATTGCTTCCAAGATCTGGCTATTACAAACTGTGCTGCTATAAAGATGGGTGCACATATATCACTGTGGTATGATGTTTTAAGTTCTTCTGGGACTATGACTAGAAGTGGAATAGCAGGGTCAAATGGGACTTGCAATCCCAGATTTCTGAGTAATCTCCAGACTGACCTCCACAGTGGTTAAACCAGTCTACACTCCCACCAACAGTGCAGGAGAGTTTCTTTTTCCCAGTAGCCTCTCCAGCATTTCTTGTTGGTAGTTTTCTTGTACTTGGGCATTCTTCCTGGAGTGAGATGGAATCTCAGTGATGCTTTAATTTGCATTTCTCAAATGAGGAATGATGGTGAACGTTTTTCCATGTATGTATTTGACATTTGGAGTTCTTCATGTGAGAACTGTGTATTCATCGCAGATGCCCATTTTTGGATTGGGATTTTCGGGAGTCTGATTTTTTAAAAATTCTTTATATGTTTTAGACAGAAGTGCTTTGTCTGAGGGACAGTCCACTAAAATTTCTTTCCCAGTTTGTGGATTTTCCTATCGTTATGCTGGAGATTTCTTTTGACATGCAGAAACTGATTAATAAGACATGATACCAGGGGCTGGGGATTTAGCTCAGTGGCATAAGCAGAGGTGATACCAGTTATTGATTCTGGGAAGTGTTTCCCATGTGGTTTGATTGCTGTTCATGAATTCTATACCTACCCCTATGTCTTCAAAACTTTTACCTAACAGATTTTTCCAACAGATTTAGTGTTTCTGTTTTAATATTCTAATCTTTGATATACTTAGATTTGAATTTAATACATAGTGATAGGCATGGGTCTAGTTTTAGTTTTCAGCATAAGGAGAGCCGGAGAGCCAGTTTTTCCAACACCATTTATTAAAGAGACTGTCATTCTTCCAGTGAACATTGAGTGTGTTTGTAGTTGTGGTTGTATCTTCTAATCTATTCCATTGATCTTCAAATCTGTTTTTATTGCAGTACCATATAGATTTTATTATAGTAGCTTCGTAGTATAAGTTCAAGTCAGGGATTGTGATGCCTCCTGCCTTGCTTTTGCTGCTTAGAATTGCCTTTGCTATTCTAGGTCTCTTCTGGTGCCAGTTGAATTTAAGGAGTAATTTCTCTAGATCTATGAGGTAGGTTGATGATATTTTCATTAGGATTGCCTTGAATCTGTGTAACAGTTTTGGGAGAATGTCATTTTCACAATATTTATCCTTCCTATCCAAGAACAAGTGGTATCTTTCCATTTTCTGAGATCCTCTTCTGTCGGGGTCGCTCCCAGCCGGCAGGAAAGACACACGACAAAGTCTGGCGGTGTGCAACCTTGTCTTTATTTGTCTCCGCGTGGGCCCCGCGAGGCCTCCGCTCTGTCACCAGCCCTTTCTCGCCGGTGGACTTTCTCTATCCCTCTCTGTGCTTCTTCCTCGTGGCGGGAGAGGCATTTACTTTTATAGGGCAACAGTAGCCAATCAGTTCAAAGCGCGCGATGTGGGCTGACTGGCTAACATCAGCTGTTGCTAGGCAGACTATCTTACAGAGCGGGTTGTTTAAGTCGCCAGCGCAATCAGGGGGCAGGAAGCAGGCACCAACTTGGCTCACTCGATGGGAGGGGCAATCTAGCTCAGGCTCCGCTCCCACCCACAGGCCCTACGTCCGCCAAGTAAGGCGACCGGTGTCGGCCGCGGCTCCCAACACTCTTCATTTTCTTTTTTCAGGACATTATAATTTTCCTTGGACAGATATTTTACTTTTAACTGCTAAGTGTTTAATTTTTTTCAATGCTAATATGAAGGGTGTGGCTTCTGTTATTTCTCTTTTAGTGATTTTGTTGTTAGTATATTGGAATGTCATTGATTTTTGAGTATTGACTTTGTATCCAGCTATATCGCTGAATTTATTTATTATATCTAGGAATCTTTCAATGGAGTTGTGGGGGTCTTCTATGTAGAGTATCAGGTCATCTGCAAACAATGATAATTTACCTTCCTCTTTTCATATCTTTACTCCTCTTATTTCTCTCTCTTGTCTAATTGCTCTGGCTAGTATTTCTAATAGTGTGTTCTATAGCAGTGGTGGCAAGTGACATCCTTGTCTTCTGCCTGATTTTAAGGTTCAGTTTTGGCCATTTAATATGATTCTGGCTGTTGGTTTCTCATAGATGATCTTTATCATATTGAAGTAAAGTCAATTTACTCCAATTTTCTGTAAGCTCTTATCATGAATAAGTATTGGACCTTATCAAAAGCCTTTCTGCATCTATATAAATTATCATGTCATTCTTACTTTTGGCTCTATTAACATGGTGGATTAGATTTATTGATTTATGTATGTTGAACCATCCCTGAATGCCTGGGAAGAATCCCATTTGGTCATGTTGTATAATTTTCTTGATGATTGGTTGCATCCTGTTTGCCAATATTTTATTGAGGATTTTTGCTTCTATGTTCTTTAGGGAGATTGGCCTATAGTTCTCTTGAATTTGTGAATTTGTCTGGGCCTGGACACTTCTTTGTAGTTAAGGACTTAATTACGTTTTCAATTTCATTCATGGAAATTGGGTCATTCAGAAGTTTTACATCTTCTTGATCCAGCTTTGGTACTTCATATGTTTCTAGGAATTTGTGTTTTTCTTCTGTGTTATCAAACCTATGAAAGTAGACGTTTTTAAAATAGATGATGATCTGTATTTCCACAGAGTAGATATTTAACCTGTTTTATTCCTTATCACATGAAGTTAAGCTATTTCTTTAATTTTTAAATGAGGTTGGCTGGGGGCTTATCAATTTTATTTATTCTTTCAAAGAACCAACTCTTTGATTCATTGGCTCTCTGGATTGTTTTCTTAGTCTCTATTGCATTAATTTCTGCTGTGATTTTTATAGTTTCCTCCTTGCTTTTGACTTTGACTTGACTCACTCTTCTTTTTCTAGATGGTTGAGGTGTAGCATCAGGTTGTTTATTTGTTTTTGTTCTGTTTTCCTGATGTGAGAACCCAATGCAATAAATTTTCCTCTGTGGACAGCTTTCATTGCATCCCACATATTCCAGTAAGTTGTATTTATATTTTCATTTGCTTGTAGGTATTCTTTAATTTCTTCTTTAATTTCCTCTGTAGCCCACTGATTGCTCATAGTTTTTTATTCAATTTCCATGTGTTTGTGGGTTTTTGCAGTTTCTTTTATCATTAATTTCTAGTTTCATGGTGCTATCACCTGATAACATGCATGGAATAATTTCACTCTTTTGCATTTACTTAAATATTTTTAATGGGCTAGTATATGGTCTGTTTTAGAGAATATCCCATGTACTTCTAAGAAGAATATACATTCTGATGTTGTTGGATGGAAAGTCCATAAACATATATCAACTCCATTTCTTCCCAGGTGTGATTCAGTTCTGTTATTTCTGCTGATTTTCTAGCTGGCTGATCTGTCCCTTGGTGTCAATGATGTGTTAAGGGCTCCTGTTATAATTGTGCTATTGCTTATTTGATTTTTCATTTCTGTTAATATTTGCGTTGTATGGCTGTGTGCTCTGGAATTTATTTATTTAAGATTGTTATCTCTCACCCTTGAGGTTTTCCCCTAACTAGTATGTAATGACCTGCATTATCTCTTTGGATTATTCTTTGTTTGAAGTTCACATTGTCTGAAAATGAAATGGCCACCCCCACCTTGTTGGGGGTTCCTGATGTTTGAAGGATTATATTCTATCCTTGACTTTCAGTCTATGAGTTTCCTTTTGGGTTAGATGGGTTTTTTGTAGACAGCATATGGTTGAATGTTGCTTCTTGATCCATTCTGTCAGTCTCTTTTAATTGATGAATTGAGACCATTTACATTAATTGTAACTGTTATATATTGATTTTTTTGTTGACATGTTACCTTTCTGCTGTTTCATCTTCACCTTTCCATTCTGTTTAATTGTCTGCCTTGCTTAGTGGTTTTTTCCTATGTGTGTCTAGAATGTCTTTCAGTATTCTTTGCAGGATTGGTTTGGTGATCATGAAGTTCTTCAGCTGTTCTTTGTCATGTAAGTATCTGATTTCTGTATCCATTTTGGAGGACAGTTTCACAGGGTACATCAGTCTAGTTGGAAATCATTTGCCTTTAGAATCTGAAATACTTCACTCCATGCTCTTCTTGACTTCATTCTTTGTGTTGAGAAGTCTGATGTGATTCTGATAGCATTTCCTTTATAGGTTACCTGTCTTTTCTCTAAGGGCTTTTAATATTCTATTCTTATGTTGGATTTATGGAATATAATTATTATATATCTGGGTATAATTTTATTTTGTTTGTGGCTATTTGGAGTTCTCTTTGCTTCACTAATCCATATGTCAGTTTCCATTCTCATGTTTGGAAATTTTTGGTTATTCCTTTTTTAAATAGCCTCTTGGTATTTAGTTCAGCATCATAAGCACCTGCCTTGTGGGCACATGGTCATAAGTTCAATCTCTGGTACCAAAAAAAAAAAAAAAAAAAAAAAAAAAAAAAAGATATGGGAAATCTAGTACATAGACACAAGCATTCTTGATGTATTTGTGAGCATATAGCTTAAAGGATTAAAGAAATAAAACAGGAAAACAACTTCAGCTATGGAGAATTGTCAATGTAGGTTCCATGAAAATGAAAGCATGGGTAGGGTGACCCATGCTGTCCAAATTGTGGTGACCAGCAGAAAGGAAATTCTGGAGGTTTTTGTCTGTGGTAAAAACCTGCATTCGCATATAACAATGACTCTTCTTGGGAAGAGTGTCAACTCCACTGGTTTTTGGGATCTGTTTCACAATGGTGGTGAACCTGTGGCAAACATGCCACAGTAGACTGTTTGAACTTTAAATGCTCTAAAAGATTTGTCATCACTAGACATACCTCCACGTGTCTTTAAGCTGCTCCTGGAGCTGTGGGCTTGGGTCCTCTGTCTGATCTCTTCTCTTTTCCTCTTTGGCACTGTCTCCCTTTTCTGCTTTGACCAATTTTCACCTGCCATGTCATTCCAACACACTGAAAAAATGAAAATGTGATCCCAGGTAAACTCCTGATTTAAATTGTAGGAGCCAGCTATTTAATCCCAGTGATGAAAAACTAACTAATACACATTGAATTGTTGAAGTGTAAAGTTTAAAAACATATTAATAGAAAATGAGAAAAAAAACTACTTGACAAATTTGAAGAAATGTTAAGAATCATTGCAATTTAAGAGGAATAGAAATGTTTGTGTCTAAGTAAAATAGAAGATGAGAACAAAAGTAGGAAAGATAAATACAAAGTAAAATGCATTAATGAAAATTTTAAAATTTTGCAAGAAGTGCACAATGGAAGATTGGGCCACACTTAAATGCATCTTTTAAGTATAAATAAATGAAACCTGAAGTTGAAATTACGCAAAATATGTCTTAGATAGAGAATGAAGAGGAAATACACAAATGTCTATTCTTTAAGAAAAAACATAACAGCAATTAACGCACCAGTCACTGTGATGATTGAGTGATTGTTTCCGCTAGACAGGTTTAATTAAGAAAATTTTATCTAAATGGACTCAGAATTTCCACACCCTAGGGTGTGGAAAACTGACCCTTGGGTGGCTGACCCCTGCATGGTACAAAGGGTAAATGATGGACAGACCTGACTCTTTTTTTCATCAGAGGTTTAGTCTTCAACTTTACCTTGGATGTCACCTCTGGCTCCTGATATGGAATTGTGTAGGACATGGCAGTCAGCTGCAGAAATTGGACAGATTCGTTCAGTTTTCAGTGAGCAAGCAGACCCTCTGCACTCTTCCCAATTACACTATGTGGGAGGCCATTGTAAGGCAACCTTATAAACTCTTATATATTTCTATATCTTGTGTTATAGCTCTATCTCTAGTAAAGACTAAGACAGTAACTGTTCTCCTGGTGTGACAGAGTTATTGCTGAAAACACCTGAAAGGAAGAAAGATTCTTATTGTCCCATGCATCAAAGATTTCAGTCCTAAATTTGTCAGTTGCATTACTTTCAGGCCCAGGATGTGGAAAGAGCATCATGACAGAAAGGCATGGCAGAGGAGAGCTGCTCATCTACCTTTTGACCATAAGGAACCAGATATAACTCCAAGATCACACTCATATTATATATTCCTTTAAACTATGACCCAATTCCTACTCTCAGTGTGTCCAAATAACACCTTCAAATTATTATCAATTAATTCAATTATGATCAATTCATTTATAGTCTCTCCATCGATGAAGTTAATTCCCTCATGACCTGGTTAGCCTCAATAAAGCCTGTTAGCTGACAACTTTCAGCTAACAGCTAATATTTTAGTGATATTACTGGGATAAAAATCCCAACCGATTAGATATCCCAGTATGGGTTCATGTTCTCTAAAATAAAAAGTGGATCTTAGAAACAATGGAGGTTAAGAACAGAATGTATTTATTGAGAGAAAGAAAGCTTCTTTCTGAAAGAGAGACTGAAGTCGTCCCAAGTGGGTTGCCAAAGACTGTCATTTCTAGGGACCTTTATAGAGCAAAACTAGAAGGTGAGATGGGTCCAAGGTGGGGAAAGTATTACAACTCACAAGGCAGGTGGGCATGAGGTGAGTCAGAAATATGGTCAATCAATATAATGTTTAGGTAAAATTAACCAAATCAGGGCAAAATGGAGAATTGAATCAAGCAGCAAGAGGGAATGCTTAAAGAGCAGACACTTTCTGTAGGGGGTTGGGATGGTGACTTCTGGCTTCCTCAAGGTGACCCATATCCATTTACAATATTAATCCCTAGTGTTCATACTTAAAATGTGGTTGCATTTCTTTTGCCTTTTGTTTTGAGGTCTGGCCCACAGCACAGGTGTCTGTCCCTTCCAGTGTTACAAGGTATCTGGTATTCCGCACTGGCTCCTCCAAGGCCTCAGTCCTGTCTGTCTATAATATTTTGAACTAACTTAGCTGCCCGGAACATTAAGACCAAACGCAATTAATGTTTGCTGTGGTTTGTGTTTAGATGCCTCCCTCAAACCTCTCGCAATCATGGGTGTTGCTGAACTCAGTGCTCATGATTGGTTCATTGTACAGCCCTGGGATTGGTGGTTTGAGGATCAGGCTACATTACAAGGATGGGAAGAAGGCATGTCCTTTCCATTTTATAAATTTCACTCCTGCTGTTTTGCTGGGGCCATGAATGGTGGCCCCACCATGTCATCCTGCTTTGGAGCCAGCTGAATATGGAGTAAAACAAACAAAATTGCAAGAAATAAACCTTCTCTTCCCTAATTTTGGGCGTCAGGTATTTTGTTTCAACAAGAGAAAAGTAACCAAGACAAAGTGCAATGAAACTGAAATTTCCTAAAAAAATTGAAAAATTGAAGAACACAAACTCAGTCTTAAACTATATGAAAATGCCAGACTATTTTCTCTTGTTCAGAAAGAAGTCAAACAAATTTTAAATGAACAAATTGAATAACATTGATCAATAAAATATTGTATTTCTGGTCTGGGGATCTAGCTCAGCAGCACAATTGCCTGCATGGCAGGTGTGAGGTTGTGAGTTTGACCCCCTGCCCCCCCCAAAAAAACAGAATTTAAAAAATATTTTATTTCTGTCAAATACACAAAGAAACTCAGTAGTTGTAAAAGTTAATTTTTGACTACTACTGTACCATACATTTCCTTAAAAATAGAATTATAAAAAATTTTATCCCTTCAAAGAACTACATATTTTTAGTTAGTATTTAATGTAAAAACTTTTGCTTGTAAGGTGTGAGTGAAAATAATATAGCCATTCAGCTATCAAACATTAACATGATACTTGTATGTCAGTACATATTGATTGTTCCTAATCTAAAAATCTGAAATATGTAAGGTTTCAAATTAGAAAAATTTTGAGCATAATTATTTTAGAAGTAGAATAATCCATATCTGAACGCATACATCACAGTTACAATCCATGTGTCTTAAAAATATTGCCTCAAATTAACTTTGTTACATATGAAATATAAATGTGCTTTTGTTTACTCATTAGACTCATTCCCACTATATCTCATTCTGTATATGAAAAATATTCTAAAATCAAGAAAAGAGTGTGCTATCTGAAACATTTATTCAAAATCTTTCAGTTAAGGAATATTCAATTGTATATCACGATGTCTTGGTGAGCTTATAAAATCAAATATTTATTGTGTGTAATGGGTAATAAATAGAATAAATGTTTAAAACTGCAATACTCATTTCACAAAAAAATATATAGAATTTCAAAGTAGTTTAAGTATTGTTTAATTTTTGAAAAACCTAATAGAAATAACACTGAAGAATATTTTATATGCTGTTAAAACTGTAAGATGTTTGCTGTAACCCCCAAAATTATGCATGGTGGCCTAACCCCAAATGTGATGATATTTAGATATAAATCTTTTCTATTACTGTGAAAAATATGTGAGAACAACAATTTGAGGAAAAATTTACTTATTTTGGCTCATGATTTCACAGGTGTTAATCTATGGGCAGCTGGTTCCACTGCAATTATGCCCTCAGCAAGGGGAAACATCTCAGCAGAGGGCATGGAGGCTGAATGGTGCTTGCTTTCTGGCAGTGGGAGAGAGTGAAAGGGAGAGAGAGACAGAGAGAGAGAGAAAGAGAGAGAGACAGAGAGAGAGACAGAGAGAGAGAGAGATGGGACAGAAGAATGGCCATCTCAAAGACTTGTAAAGAGCCCTCACAAGTAACTTCTTTGGCTAGCACCATGATTTTGAAATTCATAAGCTCCAAAACTGAGAGAAAAATGTCTTTTTACAGCACCAGGTCTGTAGCTTGTTATGACAGCACAAGTTTAGATTTACATTAATATCAGATATTTTATTTCCTATGTTGTTTTCTGAAGATAAGCTTCTCATTTACTTAAATATAATTAGAAAGGAAAGCACAACGTGTGGTTAATGACCAAGTTAATTTTAGCTGAAACTCACTGTGATTATGAGGAAACTTATGCTGCTAATGACACTCTCCATGCATCATTGTAACTGCAATAATTATAATGTACCACATAAAAAGATATTCAACATATTATTCTCTCTATCAAACTATATTTGATACCATAGTAAAAAATGAAGTTTTCAAAATCATTTCAATAATGTTTAGTTGACATTTTTCACGTCTCAAGGCCAATAAATAAATACTAAGCTATAAACTGACTCTGACTCTTTAGAGTGCCTTAATATTATATCATTATTAAGTTCATTATGACTAAATAATTTACTTGACTGTCCATAGAGATTTAGCTATTACTATATACTATAAGCCAGTTTCATGCATATTTGATTATTACCTTAGAATTTATTTCTAAATATTCAATTTTCAAATGAAAGGCAATGATTTAATAGTCTTTACAAAACTAAAGTCTGGAAAATGTAACATTAATGTGAGTACTAATCCTTTACTTAGTTCTTATATATATATATATCATGAAAATTAAATGGTTTTTCAATAAATATGATATCGGTTATGAAGTAACATGCTATTGACTAGAAATAATACTGGCTACGTAAGTCAGAAAAAAACCTGTAAATCTCTAAATTGATTTTAAATGTGTTAAAATAAATATTTTTTTTTCAAAGGAGTAGAATGAATAATTCAAATAACAATAGATTAAAGTTACTGACTTACAATTTTATATTCAAACATTCTTACAGTTCCTACAGTTCCTACAGGCCATCCTGCACTGCTAATTTATTTTTGAAATTTATTTCCAAAGTAATCAATAGTTCAATATATGTAAAGTTATTGATCTTAAGCTTTTAAGTTATGAATTAAGTTAAAAGTTTTTAGACATTTCATTATGGTTTGATACATTATGTTTGACTTCAGACAAACTAAGTTTACCTTGTGAAATATACATAATATCTAAAAGAATGAAGAGGACAATGTTTACTGCATAGTGGAAGGGCAAAATGAACATTCAGGCAGAACTTTGATGTTAGCAAATATTTGATATTGAAATCAATGGAATTGAGATATTTTGAAAAAATTTACTAAATATTAATGTGAACTTGCAATTCCCATTCTATATAGGGGGTCTTAAAAAACACATTCTAACAAAAGCAGAAAGAAAAAGAATCCCAAAATTGAAGAAATCTCCAGCATAGTGAAAAGAAAACCCACAAACTGGGAGAAGATTTTAGTGAACTCCCTCTCAGATAAGGGACTCGTCTAAAACATACAAACAATTAAAAAAACTCAGACCCCCAAAATTCAAAGATCCAATCCAAAAATGGGCATCTGAGATGAATACGCACTTCTCAGATGAAGAAATACAAATGGCAAGTAAATACATGAAAAAAATGTTCATCATCATTGGTCATTAGAGAAGTGCAAACTAAAACCACATTGAGATTCCATCTCACTCCTGAAAGAATGGCCAGGATCTAGAAAACCACCAACAACAAATGCTGGAGAGGCTGTGGGGAAAAAGGAACTCTCCTACACTGTTGGTGGGAGTGTAGACTGGTACAACCTTTGTGGAGGTCAGTCTGGAAATTTATCAAAAAGCTGGGATTGGAAGTCCCATTTGTTCCAGCTATTCCACTTCTAGGCATATTCCCAGAAGAACTGAAAGCATCATACCACAGTGATATATGTACACCTGTGTTTATAGCAGCACAATTTGTAATCTCCAGGTCTTGGAAACAACCCATGTCCATCAACTGAGGAATGGATAAAAAAGCTGTGGTATTTCTATACGATGGAGTATTACTCAGCTGTAAAGAAGGATCACATTGAGATATTTATCAATAAATGGGCGCAGCCTGAGTCCATACTCATAAATGAAATAAATCAATCTCTCATGTGTGAATACCAAATAGTTTCCCTAATGTAATGATTCAAATATATAAAAATATGTGGTAATCATGATTCCCCATTATGTGGCCTTGAAGCCTTATTGAAGTTTTGACTTATTAATTGGAATGGCTTTATTCTTGGCTTCTTGTTATGGAAATATCTGAAGATATAGTATATGAAGTTATATTCAAATATTTCAAGGAAAAAGACAGACACTATGGTAACTACTATTAAGTCGGGTTATTTGGTGGTGATGCACTAGGTTGCTGAAACAGTCATGCTTTGACCTGTATTGTTATGTTGTTATGTTCTCTTTTATCTCAATCTCTCCCTTATTCATAAAAAAATTATTTAGTTATTTTTTATGGTTTTCTTAATTAAGGGGAAAATTTTAAAAATTAGCAGGGTATATTATAGTAACTTTTTTAAATTTCCTATTAACTTGATTTGAAGTCCTGTAATACTCCCACTATCTTGTTTTGACTGATTAGACTCTATTCCATTCTGTATTATAGTATCAAGTTTGAGAGTATAGGCAACTACTTAGAAGGCAATAAGATTAACTAAAATGCCCATTCTGGTTTGACTATTATCTCCTCTGGAAGTCCTGTAATGTTTACAATGTTTAAGTTTTATTGGTCTTGTTCTCTACTGTTTTGTTCAACTTTATAATACCTAATGAGATAGACAATTCTTTTTAAGGAAGCAAGAGACATTATGGTAACCATTGTTGATAACCTTGTACTCTGTTTTTACATGATGTACTATGTCTGTCCTTGATTTTGACTGACAGCTTTGTTTTGCCATATTTGACTTTACTCTCTTCCAAAAAAAAAAGTATTAAGAACTAAGGAGTAATAAAAATGTGTAAATTTTGTTGTAAAAAAGAGAGGGAAAAAAAGTGCTCTAAAGGATACAACTGCAAGTGCGTTTAGGGGTGTTAAATAGCTGACCATATTAATGTTTTTGGTTGGATTATTGAACACAACTGTTTGCAGTCTCTCTGTTTGAATGTCCATTTTGTATGCTTTGATACTGTGACTTGAGCATTTTGAATGTCCATTTTGTATGCTTTGATACTGTGACTTGAGCTTGATATGTGACTTAGCATATTTCTAGATGATAATGTGTAATCTATTAACTGGTGATTTCTTACTGTTTTTTTTTTTTTTTTTTTTTTTTTTTTTTTGTAGTTCTGTATTACTTGTACCCTTACACCACTTCGTTTTGTTTTTTCTCTTTTTCCTTTTAAATACAATTTTTTAAAAAATTGAAATATCATTTCTTTAAGTCTATAAGAGAACTATATTCACCAAAAAAAAAAAAAAAAAGAAACACTACTAGCATCAAAATTGGAGAGTCAGAAAGGAAGAAAGAGCAATTATAAATGAGAAGACACCAACACAAGAACCAGTGTAGGTAGGAAGATCAAAGCCGTGTGAACTTATGGGAACTCAGAATGGGTAGTTGGGAGACTCAGGTGAGTCAGTCATGAGGAGGGTAGCATTTGTTAGCTTTCTCTCCAGAAACTCTAGTACATTTTCACAGTAAATATCAGATAACAATCCCCTCCTACTTGTTGCAGGAGGAGGAGCCACTTTTAAACATGTCTACACTCCATATTTCTCACCAAGGACTTGTCTCAAGAGACACTGGGGCCAGGAATTTGGCTCAGTGCACAGTGCCTGCCTGGCAAGCATGAGGTTCCCAGTTTGATTCCTGGTACCTTGTGAATACCACCCTGTGAAGCTGTCTTTTGAATGTTAAGGAAAAGCAAAATTATTAGAATCTCAAAGCTATTTAAAGAAGGTCAAAGAATCAAGAAGCTATAAAAGAATGTAAAATAAAATGTTCATTCTTCATATTCATAATTGAGCTAGTAAACCACAGTTCATTCAAAGCAACAATAGATTTAATGAATCTTCTATCAGGACATGAAAGAATTAAATATCAGAAAACTAGTCAGAAAATATTAAAGCTTGGAAATCTAACAGCACACTTAAATGTCACATGTGTTGAAGAAGAAACATCTGTGTTTTTAGGGACTTTTTTATTTGTGTTTTTTTGACAAAGTGTTTCATTTTGTAATGCAGGTTGGTCAGGAACTGACTGGGTAGCCCAGGCTGTCCTGTAAGTCACAGTGATCTTCCTGCCTCTGCTTACTGAGTGCTAGGATTGCAGGTACCCACTACCACACCAGGCTAAATATAGGAGCATTTTCAAACTAAATGAAAACAAGAGCACAGCTGATCATCATTTGTGAGCTCCAGTGAAACTAACACTTAGAGGAAAATGTTTAGCGTAAATTGTACTCATTAGAACTGAAGCAAACTTTAAATTCAGTTATGTAAGATTGTACTTTAGGAAACTGAAAAAATAAATAAAAATTAAAATCGAATTAAACAGAATGTAAGAAATAATGAAGAACACAGGAAATCAGTAAAATTAGAAATAGAAAATTTTAATAAAATCAAAATAAGATTTTTGGAAACTATCAATGTAAGTACCTTGAATAAGAAAAAATAAGTTACAGAGTTTAGTATCAGAATTGAAAGAGATGACATTACTAAAAATTTTATAAACATGAAAAAGTTACTAGAGATATTTTCAAAACTTTGGGCAAATAATTATGATGTCTTAGATAAAAATGATCAATTGTTTGAAATATTTTTAAAAACTCAAACAAAAGAAGTAGATACTTTTAAACATGTCTGATAATTATCATGGTTGTATAATTAATAATTTTCAAGCCTCCAGAGAAAATTCCAGGTACAGATCAATGATAACAACAAACCTTTGTGAGAGAAGTTTTACCATTTTTCTAAAATTTATTATAGAAGCTGGACATTTAGCTCAGTGCTATAAGCTCCTGTCTGGCAAGCGTGAAGTCATGAGTTTGATCCCTGGTATCAAAAAAAAAAAAAATCTATCACAGAATATAGATATTGAGAAAATACTACCTAACTTATTCTAGAGAACCTGCATCATATTAACCCAATAAACAAAACCAAAAAAACTGCCATAAATTAAAATCACAGATCAATAAGTCCTCTGAACAAAAATATTTTTAAATGACCAAATCAAGCATTAATATAATATGCAAAATAATTATTTACCACAAAGAAGTGTAATGTATCCCAGTGAATACATTCTTTCAGACAATTATCTAAGAATACAAAATAATATGATTATATCAGTATATGCAAAAGAAATATTTCACAGAATTCATTATTCATTTATTATAAAACTTTCAGTAAATTAGTAATAGAATAATTTCTTCAACTTATTAAAACATATCTACTAAAAACTACAGTTAGCAACATATATAATGGTCAAATTCTTAAAGCCTTAGCATTAAATTCCAGGAAGAGGCAAATATGTTTTGTCACCAATACTTTGATTTCATTTTTTTAATTAATTTTTTAAAAATCTTTTTATAGCTAAGAATAAAACTAAGGGCCTTCACATGCTGCTACCTATCCTTTTCCTTTTATTTTATTTTATTTTATTTTATTTTATTTTATTTTATTTTTGAAACAGGACCTTAATAAGTTGTCCATGATGGGCTCAAATTTGAATTCTCCTGTCTCAGCCTCTCAGTGTTGGGATTAAAGGATTCCTACACCATGTACAGTTCACCACTGCCTTTCTACATGGTTATGGAAGCCTATATAAAGCAATAAAAGAGAAAGAATAAAAGATGTACAGTCAGGATATTATGAAATAAAACTATCAAAGTTCATCAATAATATGATCATCCATGTGGAAATCCAAAGGATGAACGGTAACAAAACTCTGGAAAAAAATTATAGTGTTCTAAAGGCTATTCGGCTAATATTCACAAATTGACCACATTTTATATAATAGCAATGAATAAGTAGAATGTGAAAAACAGTATGTTTGTTACTAACAAAACTCGGAAGCAACCAAGATGTCCTGCAGTAGGTGAATTACTGAAATTTGTATTATTACCCAGAATTCTCCAGAAAGACACCAATATGATTTATTGTTGAGATGGTTTCAAACTCTTGTAAAGGATAAAAGTCCTACTGTGTGTTATTGGAAAGTTGAAGACTCTCAGATATCAGTAATGTGATTTGGACCAACTTTAAACCTCAGGAACGTGAAACTGATGGTGAAATGACCTTCAAATAAAGTCAGAAGGCTGAAACCCTGGGGAAGGTGACACTGGGTAAATACTGTGGTCCCAAAACACACATAAGGATAGGCTTTACAAGATCTCTGGATAGTCCGTGATCCAGCCAAGTCGACACCTAGAGTAAAGCATTGCATTCTGGTAAATCTAGACAATGAAATATTCATTGCTAAAAAAATGATCAATGTAGCTATGAAAGGATGCAGAAAGTAAAATTAAATTATTAATATTAAGTAAAAATGCCTATATTTAAAAGCTATATATTGTATGATTCCAAATGTATGACGCTGTGAAAAAGACAAAACTATGGACCCAGTAAAATGCTCAGTACTTGCCATAGTTTGGAGCGGTGGTAAGAGAAATGGATAGTCTGAGAACAGAGAAGTTTCATGTAAGTTCAAATGCTTGGAACGGTATAATGCTTATTAATGCACATTGTTGTTAATTTCTCCAAACCTATAGCTGTACAATGCCAAGAGCAAACTCTAATGTGAACTATAGACTTGGTGTGATAATGATGTTAGCTTACTTCCAATTGTAAAAAAAAAAATGTTTAATTCTGGTAGGACTTATTGATAGTAGAGAAGACCATGAGTGTGCTGTGGGCACTGCCTCTGTGCTGACTACTTGTACTTCCCTGTACATTTTGATGTGCACCTAAAACTGTTTTTTTTTTTTTTAAAGTGTTTTAAAGTCTACGTGTACTAAAACTTTGTAAATTTACCTGTCTATAATTTCAGGGGAAAATGCCACTAAATTATTTGTCTAAACTTTTCTGTGATGAGGAAATGCATAGTTCAATACTTCACCATGGTGTATGCAAATTTAAATTATTATGACTTATTGTTAAAATACCATAATTTTAAATATATCACAACTATTAGCCTATGTATAGATGTTAAAATTTTTTGGCTCTCCAATAAACTTACTTCAGTGCTTTTGGTAGTGTCTCTTTCTCTCTTCCTTTTTCTTAGTTTTGGAATTAACATTTGCTTATACTTTTATAATATGTAAACTTCCAGTTACTTTAGAATAAGCCCAAGTGTGTAAATCATCAAGGAAGTGACAATGTGTTGTACATAGTTGTATTCTCAAATGGAACACTCATATGTTACACTTAGGAGGTGCTCAATAAAAATTGATTAAATGTGGAAATTTTGCAATCCATAATTTATGTACAAATTTATTTCATGCTTCTCACTTGAAGTGAACAAATTAGAGTATATTTCAAAGAAGGCAGGTCAATTCCTTTTGTTCATTTGTAATTTACTTGAAGTTAATGGACTCAATAAGTCATTCTCTGGGGGAGTATGTTACTCATTTGAGAAGATATTTTAACTCTTTCAATACACAGTAAAACCATCTTTGCTTAAAAGTTTGAATTACTACCAAAGTCACTTAGATACTAGTGATTATAAATTTTCTTTAGTAAGGTCAAAACATTGAGCTGATATGTGAATTAAACTATTTTATGTTGCTGTATCACCTAGAGAAAAGAAATTTGGCAAAATCATACCAATAGACGTTTGTTGCCACCACAGAGAATAATCTGTCAATTGTGAAAGAACTATTCTATCAAAAAATTATTTCTGTGTATATCTTCTAAGAATACATATTTTTAAAATATATGTAAACATTCTTTGTGTATTTTTCAAGGAAAATACAAAGTTAATTTTAAAAAGTGATCTATAATTTGATATTTGATTTTCATTCTCCTCTCACACGAGGGTAAGCACTCAGTTGCAGGGCAGTTACAGTGTTATCGGTATGCATCAATTCAATCAGAAGGGAGAAAGACATAATTTCATATTCTGTTTTTGAAAAACCTGTGAATATTTTTAAATTAAAATAATTAAACTGATACATAAACAACAGAATTATATGCATTAATGAAATATGTAATGTATACTACATCTTCACATTATATTTACATAATATTTAAGTTCAATATATGTATTTTCTCAATCTTTTGTCATATCAAAACCCTATCTTCTAGTTTTTTGAAGTACATAATTTTTATCTATGTTCACCATAGTGAATGCCAGTATGGTAGAAGTTCTTACTTGTATTTGAAATTCATGTGAGTGCAATATTGACTTTAAATAAAATTTTGAAAGTACAATTCTCTGTGATTATTTTCCCCATTTGTTATTTTTTATCTGTTCCATATTTACACAAGTAAATGATTATGGAAAACGTATGAGGTGTTAACACATTTTGCATTTCAGTCATAAGAATCAGGATAAGAAAATCTGTTTTCGTCATGTCCTTAGTTATGTTTATAAAGTTTATGAGACAGAAAATGTGAAGCTTAGTTTTCCTTACATATAAAATTCATGAATTTCAAAGACGTGATTGCAACCATCTCAACACTACTTTGATTGCATTTCCCTTTATATACTACATATTTTATGGTTTCTATTTTTAATACATTTCATATAAATAATCTTATTCTCTTTAAGTTTTTTATTTTGTCACAGTTACCTGTAATTATTCAATTCATGATAAATAAAATTTTGGTATTCTTTGTATGAGCACAGGCATTGGAAATAAAAATATATAATTAATATTTTAATCAGCTCATGTATCAGGCAATTTTCTAGTCGCTGTACAGAAAATAACAGCATCAGAAATGTCCCTTCGGAAGCATGAAATCTTATAAAAGATATAAATAATGAATGGGATAATTGTTTTAAATTATAATAATTAAGTGGTCATAATGATACTAAAATAAAGGGAAGAAAGAGACGTGTTGGGAGGATGTGCAAAGGAAGCTTCATGAGAAGACAACGTTTGTGTAAGACATGAAAGAATTAAGAATGTGAAACACACAAATGGAGGACAGAAGAGTACAGCTGGCAGAGAAAGTAACGAATCCAAATCCTCAAACAGTCCTGGATTCTAAACTTGTATTAAAGCCAGTGTGAGGCACAGTAGCCCTGGGGCAGTATTGTGTGATTGAAGTGTGGTCAGTTAATGAGACGTTAGAAACCATTTAAAAAATTAGCATCTTGGATTATCCTAGTCCATTTTGTTTTTCTTTCAGAAAATTCTTGATACAACATATATCACAAGCAATGGAAATTTGTCTCTTTCAGTTTTAGAGTTCAGGAAGTCCAAGAACGAGTTCCCTGAAGATCCCTTTTCTGGTGAGGATTTGGCCTTTGCTTTCAAAATAGAACCTTAAATGTCACATCCTTCAGGCAGTACGAATGTTTTGTCTTCATGAGGCAGAGACAGAAAAACAAAAGAACAAACACCCTGGATTTCATAAGGGCCTTTCTTCCTACTCATGACAGAAGAATCTCTCATGATCTAGTCACCTTTTAAAGGCCTCTATCTCTCTCTGTCCTCTTTCTTTTCTTCCTCTTTTCTTTTATCCCTCCCTTCCTTCTTTCCTTCCTTTCTTTTCTTTTCTTTTTTCCTTCCTTCTTTTCTTTCCTTCTTTCTTTCTTTCTTCCTTCCTTCCTTCCTTCCTTCCTTCCTTCCTTCCTTCCTTCCTTCCTTCCTTCCCTTCCTTCCTTCCTTCCTTTCTCTTTCTTTCTTTCTTTCTTTCTTTCTTTCTTTCTTTCTTTCTTTCTTCCTTTCTTCCTTTCTTTCTTTCTTTCTTTCTCTTTTTTTTTTCTTCCTTTTGTAGTGAGGATTGAATCCAGTGTCTCCTCACTGAGCTACATGTCCTGCACTGGCTTTTGTTATTACTATTTTTTTTTTTTTTATTTGAGAAAAGGTCTCTCAAGTTCACTAAATTATGCAGGCTGGCTTTGAAATTCAGTCCCCTTGCCTGACCTTCTGGAGTTCTGTGATTACAGATGTGCCACTGCCCCAAGTTAATGCTCTCATTTACACCATCGTATGGGCCACTGACTTTCAACACCAGCATTTGGAGAGTACACATTCAAACTATTACGTCCATGAATTGACTCATGTTATGTGATTATATGTGCTGACAGGTCTGAAATCTGAAGAGTAAACCAGCTTGATATAACTCAGTTAGCAACTGTTATTGAAAAAGGTCATATAAACTCCTATGCATTGGTGCCTAACGATGCAGTGTTCTTACACAACCCTGAGATTTCAAAAGGCTATTGCACCTTTATTTATAAATAAATAATACAGCAAATTTTGGGTGACTGACTAGTATGTATAACAAGAATATAGTAATTAATAAAATCTAACTGATTTGGTGTGCAAGTTAGAAAATATGCTTCAAAATCATTTCTTATGATATTCCTTGAGACACTAGTTGAACAGTACAGATTATTGAGGATAGAAAATATAAGAAAGCAGTAAGAGTATGATGTGTTTGTGTGTGTGTGTGTGTGTGTGTGTGTGTGTGTGTGTGTGCGTAAGTACAATGAACACTTACTTATCTTGACATATGGAGGTCATATGCCTATGAAAAATGTCAAATATTTCTAAATTATATATATAGGAAATAATATGGCAGAGGAAGCTGAGCAAAGATTTGTACATATGCACTATGTGTAGTATTTTAAATACAAGATGAGACATAATTTCTTTAGGATAATTTTGTGATGAAAAGGATAAATAAGTCTCAGACAACACTAAGCATTGTCAAAGAAAGACAGTGATAGTCCAATCAAATAGGGGACTGAGATTTCCAAATACTAAAGAGGTGCTTATATTTTCAAGCAAAAAACTTACAGAGTTGAAATATTTTACTTTCCACCAATGTATATGAAACTTTCAGTTTTTTCGCATTCTCTAATACTTCCTATAGTCAATCATTTTAATTTAAGAAAATGCAACAATGCTTGAAGTGCTATCTAATGATTTTATTTCCCATTTTCCTTAAGATTATTGATATTGGGCAACTTTTTAAATGGTCATTTATTCCTGGAGTTAAAATTATAACTCCAAAATCTTGTAAACTGAAAATATCAAAGTGAAAGATTCATTTAATATATAGCATACCAAATTTTATTAATTAGCTTAGCATATCTTAAATATAGTTAGATTGCATTAGCATCAGTTGAGAAAATCTTTTGTACATACACAAACCCAAATTTTAGAAAAGTATTGAAGATTTCATTAGTTTATTGAATATTATGCAAACTGAAAAAACAGAATGCCTTTCTAATAACACTTTCTACCACAATAAATAAGAAAAAATAAATCAACGAAAAAAATGTACACTGAGCAATAGCAAGTCAGGGACCATCTGTATTTTGTTGGTGGATTATTAGTTCAACTATTTTGTGCATTTTTACTAAGATGTTTTCTTTTCCATTAGTAAAAATACTATTTTTTAATCTTACAATTTTGTTATTTACATAGTGTTATTCAGGTCATCTGTTTGCCCTATGTCCTATTAACATGTGTAAAATTGCCTTGGAAAACAGCTAAATTTATTCATTTAAGTATTAGCATGTCTGTTATCATTCAATAAAAGTAGGGCTGAGAAATGACAACACAGATTTAAATCTGTATAAATTAAAATATTTTCTATATCTTCTTCTATAGACATATTTTATCAGTTCCTAGTTGAATATTTGATTTCTATAAATAAAATTCTCTGTTTCACTCATTTTGGTAATATATTATCAGTATAAGTATTATAAAAAGCATATGATTAAATTAGTCATTTTCTTGTCAATCTTCCTACTATGTAATGTTTTCTTTTCATTTTTATAATTATTCATAGAAATGTGCATACTCCTAACAATGTATTTTAAATTTTAATTTATATTAATTTTATTTCTAACTTCTTTTAATTGAATAAAATGATATTGCTTCATTTCTTTTATTCTGCTCTTCTAAGAATAATTTTTATCCTTCTATTTCACATCCTTGAGATATTAATATATGATCTAAAATTAGCATAGTTATAAATTTACTTATGTATTAACTGATCTCACAATGTAAAGACTTTACACTACTTTAAGTTTTGAATTTCCCCCTCTTACATACGGTTGTTAAGCACTATTTCAGGTATAAAAATATAATGAAATTATTGACAAAATACAATTCCAAAATATTAACTTCTATTTCATCACTGCAAAACATGATTATGATTTTCTCATGTATATCCACAAGTATTTCAGACTGACATCCAAATAAGCATGTATTAATTTTCTTGACCTTTAAAACATTGTAACTGTTTCAAAAGCATTATTTTCTCAGTATTTGAAAATTCACTTCATAATTTCTGTTATGGAGAATTCTGTTTTAGGTACTCTTCACATTGCTGAGATGAAATAATTGATGCCTACAATTAAAGCAAATTTTACTTAGCTCACAATTTGTGGAGGTTTCAGTCTAAAATTGTCTGGCCTCAAGGCAGGAGGGATAAGAAATGGGATTCACAGTGAAGTTCAAATATATAGAAATTACATTTTAAACAGATTTAATCATAATTTTTATCTTAACTGTACCACTGTATTGAATCTGATTATGTATACAAAATATAAAATAATAATTACATATAAAAAAGAAAAAATGTATGTAAAAATAAAATTATTTGTCAAATTTTAAGAAAACTAATTAATGGAAGGCATATTCCAAAAAAAAAAAAGATGATTTAATATAACATTCCCTTTCTTCTAAATTTCTAAAGTTTAATTGATAAGAAATTGTTAAATTATGAGATAAAATATTATGAGACCCAAAATAGACATTTTATATTCTGCTTAAATCACTACTTAACTGGTAGTTATTGATTTTTCAATGTCAAATCATATTATGAGTTATAAGAAATAACGTTTAAATTAATAAACACATACAAACATGCACATAAAAACGCTGTTGTATACCTTTGAGGAATGTGAATAAAGGAAATGTTTAAAACAACAAATCAAAGGACTCTGTGGTCGGTTTCTTTCATGAGTTTTATTATCTTGAAGTATTTTCCTGAAGTATTTCCCTGGAGAACTAGAAATGTAAATCAAAAGCTTCATGGAAGGAGGATGAAAGGAAAATGATTAACTATTGAATGAAAGAGCGTAAATACATTTAAACAGGCTGTCACTGAAATAACTAACATATCCATTTCACGTAGAATTCTAGTAATCTTGTTTTCAAAAGTGATATATGCATACATCATATTACATTTTAATAATACCATAAAATTTTGGAAAAATTATTCAAAAAAGATCAATGAAAAACATAAGATAAAAATACTTAACTGAAAATTAAATAACTATTATCACTGCAATTAGAATGATTGTAAGAATATATTTCTTATATTTATTGGACATATATTCTAAAAAACATAAATGATTTTAGGTAAAACATAAATCATTAAAATTTCCTGTCCAAAAAGCAGAAAGTTTAGTAAACTTATAGAAAGGCAAAGTTGATTAGACATGAAATTAGCTTACTGAACAAAGACATTGATACTACATTGATTGAAAAGTGTAATAAAGATTGATTTGTGAAGTTTTTTTTTTCCAAATTGCCTAGGCATATGAAAGCATATTAAAATGATTTTTTTTCAATTTGATTCATTAGCATAACAATTCCCGAATCACAAACATGGTCATATATATATGACCATGGTCAGCAGTCTCATTCTCCAAAATCTATGTTAGTCATTTATTAAGACACATAATTGTTAATGCTCCTTCAATATTGAACACTCATTAATTGAATTATACACACAAATATCAACATAAAAAGTAAATTATAATATAAAATAAAAATAAATAGTGACAATACAATGTTTTACAGTATGTATCTTTTTCAAAATTCCAAAGCCTAGGTTCAACAATCACTGTGAATGTACTCTTATAAATGTAGGCATAGAGTTGGGTTAAACAATTAACTGTAACAAAACAATTTATGTTTCTCTTAGTAAATAGGTTTTAGGAAAATTATTATTCACTTTTAGGTTGAAATTTCAAAAAATACAATCAATTCTTTGAAAAATAAAATTATGTAATAATTTCTCCACTGAGAAAAATACTATAAAAATGCTCATTGGCATTATTGAGTAGAAATAAAAATTTCTGTCAAGTGTTATGAAAATATTTAGCAGAGCCAAGTATAATTTCGAAGTGATAATATGGAACACAAACACTTTTCAATATAAGAAATATATTTCTAAACTAAGATATAAAAGTAAAGTATACAAAATAATTTCAATATAAAGAAATATATTTCAATATTAGGAAATATAGAAGTAATGCACATTACTTTAAATTCCAACACGAACTACAATTTTATTGTCTAAGTGTAGTTCGAAAAATTTCACCTGAATTTCCAATAAAACTTCTAAAATTAAAATAAAAGGGCCTATCAAATCATAAAGTCTATGTATAATACTAGCAAAAAACTGATAATAAAAATGTAATTCTGACATCAGTTTTCAGTCTATTAGGAAAAGGCATTAATATTCTCTCCCAGTTGTATTTTTAAGAGTATAAAACCAAGCAAAATAAAACAAAATAAAGTCAACCAGAATAAAACAATGGAAGTGATTCAGGACTTCAAATCAAGATAATAGGAAACCAACAATGGCCACCATAATGACTCTTGTTTTCTTTCCATCACACATAGTAAAATCAAACAAAACAAACCAGAGTAAAACCTAACAAAACAAAAAATAAAATACTATAGGACTATAAACCCAGATAATAGAAAATCAACAATGGCTACTATAATATATCTTGTTATCTTCAAAACGGTTGTCCATAGCATCAGACATAATATAAATAAACAAAACAAGACAGAATAAGACCAAACCTAACAAAACAATCAAAAGGATACAGAAACTCAAAACAAGATAATAGGAAATTAACAATGGTAACCATCTTCCCACTTTAGACATTTCCTGCCCCCTATGTACTATCTATTGTACATTTTGGATCCGTGCTAGGAAATAACATGATGTTCACCCTTGTGAGTCCAAACCATTGCATGATCTCAAGTTGCAACCATTTACCTATAAGTATCTCAAGATTTTCCTTGTTTATAGTTGAGTAGTCATCCACTGATAAAACTTCATTATTTTTCTTATTCTTTCTGCAGTTGGTGGGCAAGCTACCTTTGCTAGTTTCTGATTTCCTGTCCCACAGAACATTTTTTTCTGTCCTTTGACATTCAATCTATGAATTTCCCTTTGACTTAAATGTATTTCTTGGATATAGCGTGTTGATGAACTCTGTTTCTTGATCCAGTCTCCCTCTATTTCCTTTTGTTGGTGAACTGAGGCCATCCTCATTAATGGTTACTATCAGTATACAGTGGCTCATCTCTGCCATGCTATACCCTGCATTTGGCCCCCACTTTTCTCCTTCATTTATCTGCCTGCTCTGTTTGGTGATCTTCCTCTGCTGCTGCTCCTGTAACTATCATTCTCTTTATCTCTCTGTAGAATATCCTTCACTGCTCTCTGAAGGGCTGGTTTGGTGGTTGTGAATTCCTACAGTTGTTCATGGAAGTATCTTTTACACCCATTTTGAAAGAGTTTCTCAGGGTACATCAATCTGTGTTGGAAGTGGTTTTTGTTCAGGACTTGAAATACTTCACACTCCTTTTGACTTGTTGGTTTGTGTTGAGAAGTCTCCCATGATTTTGATGAGTTTTCTTTTATAGGTGGTCTGTTTCATTTCTCCAGAAGCCTTTTATATATTTTGTTCTTGTGCTGAATTTCTGGGATCTTGATTATTATATATCTGGGGGTAGATTCTCCCATCCTATATTGACTGCCCATGGGAAGAAAGTGTCTTCAATGGCATCCTCTGGGTGCACAGGGCATATCTGACTGTTTCTCCCTGTCCATGCTGGTTACCTGAGGGATGAAAGTGCCCTGATGGAAGCAGGCATGCAGGAGCAGATCTGGGTGTTTCACGCTGCCTGTGATGGCTGAGCACAGGAAGCAAGTGCCCCAGTTGTGGAAAGCGTGCAGTGCTGGGTTTGAATGTTTCTGTCTTTCCATGCTGGCTCTCACTATTGTATTGAAGTACAAGTTCAATATTCAAATTAATTGAGGAGCATTAGAATGGTAATATGCTACCCCATAATATATAACACTATTTCTACTTACTAAAATACATAAAATATAGACATATCCAAGACTTTTAAAACATTTGGTACACTTAAAAAAACAAATAAGATGAAGATGCTAGATTGTTCTGTATGTGATTTTGTCTCAAATGAAAAGGAACTTGAGTAGAGAAGGTGCTCCAACTACAGAGTAAACTACGGGCAGTAGTTCAAAACATATTTCATAATTATAAAGATTATGAAATCTCTGACACTGGACTTTCTTAAAAAGAAAATTTTATAGGTTAATTCATTTTAAAATTAATGTATTTAAAAGACAAAACACCTAAATTTTTACCATTTCAAATTTTAAAAGTTGTAGATTGTGAAAAGATTCTAGAACATATTCATTGCATATTACTGTAAAAATAGAAGCAATAAATTAAAAGTTCCTCAGTACTAGGAGGAAAGTGATTTGTATTTTGGCTTTGTCAGTGTGACAATAAACTTGTGAATTTGAAAAGGGCTTTGCATATCATCATTTCAAGCTCTTTTTTAATTATATAAAATAAAATTAAAATCATATAAATAATTTTGTCATATGTATGTGTATATATGTCTTATACTACTAATGTATTTCATTCTATATAGATTTTAAGTAAAATTTTCAGAAGTAATGAAGCCATCTCTAAGTTCAGAATTTAAAATAAATCATATACACATATCTTTATTCAATAAGGCACATTACTCTTTATGCATATGTGGGACACTATCTCTCCAGTAAATTATCCAGAACCTAATTTTTCCCTGAACGTTCTGTCTTCATTTTCAATATTAACTGTGAATGCATATGAATGCATTTCATATGCATTTCCAACTATGGAGTTGAATAGCAAGTGTATTTGCAATTTTGAATCATAAATTTTCACTCATTGTGATCTTTACTCATTAACAGCCATCGTATGATAAGAAATATTATATTCACTAAGATTATAATATAAAAAAGACTACCTACATAGACCTTAATTCCTAGCATGGAAGATATACACAAAATTGGATTCAATTAGATTAAATTTTCCAAAACCCCTGATTTAAGTATAAATCTAAGAACAGTGCATGTTCACGTAAGTAAAATATATTAAGTAAAAGAATGAAATGATATTACTCACATCAAACTTTGTGATTAAAAAATTTATACTTGCATGAGATTTCAAGCAATTTACTCAAATATCTTCCATCATGATTATAGCTAATATCTTAAAATATTCCAAGTTTTTCAAATAATAAATTTTTAACATAAGATCAAAAGCAGCACAAAGTTTTGCATATCTTGATATTACACAGCATGAAGGCAAAAAATGTTAAAAAAAATTTGTACTACTTCCACAGGAAATCATGAATAAATATTTGCAACCCCCCCCAAAAAGCACAATTAATGTTTGATTAATCACTGTGTTGTTAGTGAAATAATTGAATATACAATGAAAGTACACATATGCATATCAAATAACTTTACATCTTTGGATAGGAAGGACCAGAATTCTCTATCAACAAACTATTATGCCTTGCCAAGTGTCCCAAAGTTGCAAATTCAGATTTTCTATTTTAAATATAAAATATTAATAAAAATAAAATACTGATTGTATAGCTCAGTCTTAAGTCTAATGTAGACACTTAACATATAGAAGCTTTTCTGTTTCAAATTTTATTAAATTTATACATTAGTTAGCAATAATTACTATTACTTGTCAATATTATTTCAATTAAAATATCAAGTTGAAATGCAAATAAGAGCAAATCAGACGATGAAAATTTAACCTTATGTAATGGTTCATACATTGTGTCAGTTTGAGTCATTCAGAAGCTTAACTAAGTAATTTAGCAATTCTCATCCTAGGGTTTAGACCACATCCCTAGGATGCCTGTTTATGCTCCAGGATGTTGCAATGGTACATATATTGTGTCAATTCAAAAGGTTTAGAAGTTTAGCTAAGTGACTCAGCAGGAGACAGAGTTCCCTTTTTGTAATCATCCTCAGTCTGTACAAGAGGAGGGCAGGGAGATGCTGTGAGTACTATACCTGCCCCGTGGTGAACTATCCTGCATGCAAAGTATTGGAGGGAAAGGTGACTGCTTGGCCCTTTTGCTGTTGCTTTTGTTGTATCATTGCCAGAAACTGTTGCTCTCAGCCATGCCACCCTCCCTTGGAACTAGCTGATTGCAAACTAAAACATTCACAAATTATGAGCTAAATAAACCTTTCCTTCATTAGTTTTGGGCATCAGGTATTGTCTCAGCAGCTAGAGGAAATAAGACACCATCATTACTTCTATGCGTCCTGTGAACAAATGTAAGTAATACTTTAGAACTATCACAAAGAAACTGCTATGTATTAAGATACACTTTTAGTTACTAATTGGATGGCACTAACTTTATAAAATCTATCCACCCTGTTTTGAAGATGTTAATAGCTGTTATTAAATTTTTAGTTTAAATTAATGAGTTTAGTTCTAAATCTTGGTACTTAATCATATTGTGTGGACCATTCATGCTCTGTGCGGGAAAAGAATAAAAAGTCACCAAGAAGCAAGCCCTCTCTGTGATTCACTGCCACATATAGGCTGCTGGAGGGATAGCTACACCCCAGCCTTTTTTTGTGAGTCAGCATCATTCATGAACTACAGGGAAAGAGAACAAGAAGTCACCAAGAAGCAAGCCCTCCCTGTGAATCAGTGCCATGTATCGACCACTGAGAGGAAAGCCAGATGCCAGCCTCTTCCAGTGCTCAGCCTGGGAAACAAGAAACCCCAAAACTCTCCATGTTCCCTCCCATGGAAGACCTGCTGACCTAGAGAAACATGGGCTGCAATGCTAGCCACTGAGAAAAATGACTATTTAGTGCTTGTAGCATTTGGTGTTTTGCTAACTTTGCAGGTTTAGTGCCTATAGTCTGACCATCTATTCTGAGGATGATGATACCCAGTGTAGGGTTTATGGGAGATCTGCTGAGGGTGATGGCTATTATTAATTCCCTTATCTTGCTTTGAAGTCCTTATCATTTCCATTATTTTGTTGGGATGTTTTGTTTTGTTTCATTTTATAACATCCAATGGCATGGGCAGCTATTTCAAAGATAACGATATATTATGATAGCCATTTTGAATTTATTGTTGTCTTGTTTTGAAGTCCTTTATTGCATTCACTATTTATGTTTTTATTGATTCTGTTCGATTTTTACGATGTCTGAACGTATCTGCAGCAATTTTCAGGACAAGAGACAGTGTGACAACCATTATTGATTTCATATTGTTTTGAAGTCCTGTTTCACTTACACAGGTTTCTTTTGATTGATTTTATTCTGTTTTATTTTGCTTGGTTTTAGTGTCTTTAAAATAAAAATTAAAAAATCATGTTTGATAGCTATTATACTTTATAAATTAATGAAAATCTCACAGTTAAAAAATTTCAGTGATACATTTGTAGACATTTTCTACATTTTCCTGTAGTTTTTCACTTAATTTTCGATATCTTACAGAAAATATTTAATATTTGAGTCCACATAATTATATAACTATTATGATATATGGAGATAATTCAATATTGAGTTCTGTTTATGCCTATAAAATTATTCTGGTTGTATCTGCCACAGAATAAAGTATATTTTTTCTGTGTTCCAGACTAGTTTCCGGCAAGTATATGATTAAAATTACACAGCAGATCAAATTATCCTCATTAAGGATTTTCCCACTTTTTGATATTCTAATTACTGTGCCAAAACAAGACCAATCTAGTTATCAATGAATTACCTTAGTTAATGTTTCAAAAATGTTTAAAGTAATCATTTTCTGTAGATTTTCTTACTCCATAATCTCATAGGTGAAATTCAAGAGGAACAAAATATAATCTCTCAATTCTCTGAAAATCAAGATTGGCATGTGGCATAGTGTGATTTCCAAATTGTGTGGTCCACACAGCTCTGGGGATAGACTAGTTATTTAGAGATGTAAAGACCGTGAAAGGGCACAAAAACGAATTGCTGATGATCTTATTTTGTTATATCATCATTAGTTTATTCTGTATTAGTCATAAAATGCAAATATAAATTGTGAATTTGAGTAATAACCAAGTATTTTCTGGACCTTGTTGTAGTCAGAAGAAATCCACATTTTCAGTCCCAGAGAACAATTATTGGAACCATAGTGAGTTCATTCTAGTCTATCACTTCTTGTGCAGTGCATTGTGCAATTAAAGACACAAATACATATCTAAAATGGTGGGAGACAAGAGGCTAGATTTAACTGCCAGAATAATGGCTAACCAGAACAAAGATCTGACCTAAGGCCAAATCTAGGTTTTATCAATTCATGAAAAGAGAAGTGGCTTGAAATGAGTGACTGTGAGAGTGCCAGGAAATATGGAAATATTTGAGTGCTGTGAGCTGGGCTTGGTAGGAATTCTAAAATCACCTCTGTAGTACAGAGAGAGACAGAGAGAGAGAGAGAGGGAGAGAGAGAGAGAGAGAGAGAGAGAGAGAGAGAGAGAGAGAAAGAGAGAGAGAGACAGAGAGAGAGACAGAGAGACAGAGACAGAGAGAGAGACACAGAGAGAGAGAAAGACAGAGAGACAGAGACAGTGACAGAGACAGAGAGACATAGAGACAGAGAGAGAGACAGAGACAGAGACAGAGACAGAGACAGAGATGCAGAAGAGTAATCTGCATATCACAAGTTAAGGCAGTATCTAGTGTTTCTAGGAGAGGGCTTCAGTTTTGATTTGTAACATACATCATGACCCAAGACATCATAGCCTCTTTTTCTGATGTTCATTTTTAGCTGACAGCACAGCATCTCTCAGCCTATTTTACACATACTACCTGGATCTATAGATGGGGCATCACTAACCTATGCACTGCTTCAAAGGCTATATACATCAGCAGTTTGACCCAGCTGAATAGCTTATAGCCAATTGAGGGGACAAAGAAATGTCCTAACCAGCTCTGTATTTATCTACTCTTTGAAGTAGAGTCAAATGTCCTTTTTAAAGAAATCATCCAGGTTGTCCTCCACATTTGATTAATCAAAAAGAACTATTTAGGGAAAAATGCATCACATTCTACACATAAAAAGGAATCTGAGGTGAAACATTAAACCTCAGATATATCTGATGGTAGCCCAATCATAAAAGGACTACAAACTTGAAGTATAAATTAGTATTTTACACTAGTTAAAAGTAAACACCTGGTGCTTACTTACAAATGAATATCTCAGATATACATTGAAAATAAACATATTGAAAATAAATGATAGAAAAATATATGCAATAAAGCTGCCATTTACAGAAAAGATATTTATGGAAAGATTATTTGCAGAAAAACTGTTAATGTAAAATTTACAGTGCAAAATATTCCATAGAAATAGAACCAAATCACTGATGGATAAAAAGAATCAATTAGCCAAAAATGTATCACATTTTAAAATTTGAGTGACTCTTTTAAACAGAAGACTAATAAAATATTAAAATTTGTTTTTGTTTATTTTGCTGCCACAACAAAATATCACAGACTGGGTAGCCTACAACACACCTATTTTGTTACTCCTATTTTCTGGGAAGTCCAAGTGAAACAGATTTACTCTCAGTCACGGGCCAACTCTAATATGTACTCACAATTTCTATAACAGTCATGGTTGTATCATGACACTTTTCATAAATAATTTTATATCAGTGTTACATTATTCCTTTCTGTGAAGTCAATGAACAAAAAAGACCACTCCCCACTCATATATAAATTCAGAGAAAACACTGACTTCGTCCAAACTACGAAATGATCAATTAGTCTCATAACAAATATAGCTATAGCTTTGTCAATAGCAGATATACCCTCATACTGTTCTTCCCTATTTCATAATAAGAGATACACATCCTACTGTAGTATTGTCTCTATGATAGAATCCAATATGGAACAAGTTCCACTTCCTTGAAACTTCTCAAAAAACTCCCTAATGCAAAACAAATTCCTATGATAAATAGTCAAAGATCCTCTAATTAGGACGACACTTGATTTCCGTGGTGTGTATTCATTCTCATTGCAACAAGTCTTCAACACAAGCTGTAATAAAAGGGCTTTTTCATGATTTTGATGTGTCATGATTTCTCATGGTTTTTACATTACTGTCATTAACATGACTGTATATGAAATGAAATTAAGAAACTGGGGAAAATACCCGTAATTGTGAGTACCTAAAGGATATTAAGGATGTTAACAAGGTAATTGCCTTGAGCTTATTATTAGTATATGTTTGCAGTAAATAAAGATTATATTTATTGTGGAGAGTTGGTATGTATACATAAGACATCCTAATTCTGTTTTGTGTGTGTGTGTGTGTGTGTGTGTATGTGTATGTGCACATGTCTGTGTGTGTGTGTGTGTGTGTGTGTGTGTGTCCTACTCCTCCCAGTCACTCTGTTCATTCCAAATCTTGGTCCCTTTCCCATTTACATTTATTTCCATTTTTTCTCAATATTTTCAACTATGATACTACTATAAAAAAGAAAATAATACATGCTATAATTTTTCTGTTAAGACTGCTTAAAAATGAAACCAATTTCTTTTTATGAGACAAATTTTATTAGTTACTCTACTCCAAATTTAATTTTTGCCAATAAGATTAGATTATTTAAGTGAAGCAATTACATAACAACTTTTATATGTGATATCTTCAGTTGTACTCACTGAAGGTGTCTCTGTCATTCAACGTTACTTATTACATAAAGGGAAGTATTTCTAACAAAAATCTAGTAGGATTTTTTTCTGGCAATAAGAAACAACATTTCTATAATTTCTTTCCACTTTTTCATAGGATATTTTTTATTCATGATCTCAAAAAAAAACAATTAAATTATCCTTCTACCCATGGTTTTGCATTTGCTGTTAGTATTCTTCATAACACTTTTCTCATCAAATGAGCTACACTGTCAAGAACCACTGATCACATTCTATGACTTGCATTGCCTTCTTTATAGGACATAATTATATATTATCATATCTGAGAACACTGAATTACTTAAAATATGGTATGTGAAACAATTAAAATTTAAAAGTGGGAATACTTGTTGCAGATAAAAGCTAATACCCTTATGATTCTATTTTCCCCCATTAATTCTAAATACATTAATTTTTTTTCTAAATTTGAGTTGCAGAATTCAAAAAAATAAAAATCACCTAAACCTGAAATCAATTCTCTTTAAATTTTACTCATTTATTCATCTGAGGCATATTTCATATCTACTAATTAATAGTCACAAACCTGAGATCAAAATATCTTAAAAACAAACTTTAATAAAATATTTTCTTTATCACACTTCAAAGCATTATTATTATCTGGAGGTAGAACAGCTTTTGTCATTCAGATTCATTTTAGCAAAATAGATGACCTTGAAATTTATTATAGTTTCTATTTATAGAAATTTTAACTCCTTTTATAAGTTAATGAACAAGATAGCAACTTGTGTTCTTATACTATGTCATAAGGTAAATTGAAGGAATCACACTGGTTTCATCTTCCTGATGAAACTCAAACACAATAGATGAAACTTCAGAGCACTGTAATAAATTCAGAGACAAAGAGTCTATTAATCCTACTTTATATGTGATGTGTCCAATTAAGGAAGATGATTTCTGCATTTCCTCTACTTTCAAGTCTTCTCCTAAATCCTAGGTGGTTAAAAATAGTGAGTTTCATTGTTTGTAGTACTTTAATAAATGCTACATAGAAGTCAAAGTTAGGAAACCAAAAATACTTGTCAATCTGCTATTCTGTATTAGTTCAAGAGGATAAATTATATGTACTGGGTATATTGTGTATATTACAGAGTTGTTTTTGTTAAAAATATTCAGGTGTATGATATTGCAACATACATATTTTTGTTTTATATAGATATATATATGTCCATGCACATGATGTGTGATTAAAATTAAAGTGAAATTTTAAAATTTAAAAATCATAATAAAAGACATTGCAATTAATCCCCTTCACATAAATATTCTCTCACACTTCAAAGACATTTGTGCCATCATTGTTGCTGCTTGTGATGCATTGCTAGAAATCCTTTTTAAAGCAGTGTTTTACTTGCACCGTTGTGGCTATCTTAGTGTCAGGAATCAATTTAAAATTTCTACCCTCCATGATAATCTTGAAGAACCAGAAATCTTACAGTGCCAGAGTGGTGATGAATGTGAATACTATTCTATGCTAAAAATGTTTCTGCGTAGTCTCCTTTCCATTGAATGCAATTAGTAGCAACATTCACTGTCTTTTTTATCATATATTATAAAACAATGCATGAAATAAGACTTCTAAAATTGCTTTAAATAGAGGAAAATATGATGGCATAAGTATGTAGGAAGTAAAGTTAACTGTTTTGAGTAAAATTCATGGCAATGTGTCTTTTACCTTAATTTTTAAATATTTCACCACAGTTTTTGGGCACGGCTTGTATTTGCTCATGTACACAGTGAAGAGCTTACTTTTAGGGTGCTTTTAAGAAATTGAATAAAAGCATATTTTATTGAAACTTCAATTTTAACCGCATTTATAATTAAGTAATCAAATATAATACAATGTAAAATATAGCTATCTTTTTTTTTTCCAAAATGAAATTCTTAGTCAGGTTATTATGTTAAATGTAAATATACTTAAAATATAACTTTATTTTGTATCATTTTACTATATGTTCCATCCAAACAGACTACTACATTAAGGTAAATAACTAATCATATATTAAATATTGAAGAATATGCATTTGAGTATGTGCATTGATTTGGACATGCAGTTTAATGTAGCACATGTAATCCTATTTTTCAAGCAAAAGTTTTGGCCATTTTTTTTATTTAACTTTAACTTTCCAAAAAGAATGTACATAATTGTGAGAAACCATTTTATTCTAGAAATTAAGGAAGTGCTCAAAGAATTAAAATGATTTCAATTTACCAATAACACATAAACTAAGCTTATAAAATTCTAAAAAATACTAATTTTGAAGTATTTACATATTGCAAACAACTTCCCTTTGCTTGAACAGGAGTTAGTTCATATTTATTTAATATTATTCACTGAAAATTGCTGGACACTTTACTTTTTATTCCATCATAGCAGTTGTATTTTCTTGATCCACAAAATTCTTGTTCTCTTTTACATTAGTCTTTTGATGGAATTTTTGCTTAACACATCCTCAAATGAACTAAAATTTCCTCCATATTTAAGTCTTTGGCATCCTCATGTATTTTTTGCTCAATTTGGAATCCCAAAGACAAATACTTTCATTATCCTACAGGGAGTGATGCTTTCTGAAGTTTAAAATTTAAAATCTATAAATAAATGTAGCTAGCCATCGCACAAGTTTAAAAAAGAGAAATTTTAAAATTGTAGATTCCCCTAATTCAAATCAAGTTGATTTAACTTTAAATGAGAATGTGGTTACAATGTCACAAGGGAAAATGAATTCATCTTATTTAACTCAAGTTCAAAAATTAGTAAGATCAAAAGAGATTGTTAGTGTGAATCATGGAACCTGCCTCGAAAGGAAGAGTGAACAGTTTATTCAGGAAAATTCAGGGTAAAGATATGATAAGTCCTCAAGAAAATGGTAGAACTGGAGCTGGGGGTTTAGCTCAGCGGCATAAGCACCTGTCTTGCAAGCAGACGGTCATGAGTTCAATCCCTGGTACCAATGAAAAAGACAAAAAAAAAAAAAAAAAAAAAAAAAAAAAAAAAAAAAAAAAAAAAAAAGAAAATGGTAAGAACTACTTTTAAGTTTTGCTTTCATAATTTTCTAGTAGAACAACTTTCAAAGTAGTTAATTTTTTGTTGTATATTGATGCCTTGGAAGCTCCCTTCAAATTATTAACTTGGATTTCTTCAGAGAGTGACTGTAATAAGAGTTGCCCAATCCAATAACATAAACACTAAACATATGGATGAAACACCAATTGCAGGTGTATATTTTAGTCTCAAGTACCTCATTGCTATAATTGCTATACTCAACTCTAGAGTATAAACTCAACAGTTTTTATACTATCCAGACTCTAAAATATGAGACACATGGAAAGAAAATGTTACATTTGGGTGGCCCTCCTTATAAGGCAAGAAACTTACTACTATGCTTTTATAAACTTGAGCACATGGCCGAGATCCAGAGTTGGTTCATTGAACTTCAGCCTAATATTGCAATAAAACATCAGCATGAGGGACGTTTGCAAATTAACGAACCTAGAAAAATGGACTTTTAATCAAAAGCTTACATTTTATTTTGGTGGGTTATTTTAAAATAGTGAACACTGTGAAGATGTGAAGTGACCTTGGTGGCTAAAAGTAAATACATTTAAAAGTTTCAGAGTGGCACAAACCATCACCTCTTAATACAAATTACAAATCTATTCTAATGAATGATTTCCAGGTCTAAAATATAGTTTCTATAAATTGCTTATGTTGACAGTGTGCTACATGTCATTTACAGTCCATGATAAATAATAAAACATCACTTGGGATAGTAGTTCCATTATGCTTTTTATTACAATCTGTGACCATGTTGAAATTGAATTTCAAGTTTAAAATCTACCCTAGCCTATTATAAGTTTACAGCTAAATTTAAATTACTTAAGCCTCCAAATGGTACTTTAAAGACACAAATCTGAGTTTATTCCTAATTATGTAATACATCTGAATAAAAACAAAATAAAATGGATAAAACACAATATGTAGTTCTAATAAGTATTTGATGTAGTAATCAATTTTTGCTGTAGTATTTCAATATTTTCTCAAACAATCAATAAAATTGGCTTAAACATTATATTGAAAATTATACTACACTGAATTTCATTCTTTGATGCATAAAAAGATCATTTTTCTTCTCATTTCAAGTAATATTTCATTCTTCATTCAATTAGACTAGAAACTTATATGATCTGAATAAACTAGCTGCGTATATAAGGAACAGCATTTCAAGAAGAATATGTTCTCAATGATTTATTGGGAAACCTTGCTAACTTATAAGCATGATTCCTAAGTCACTGTGCTTAATTAAAAAGCTGAGTGTTAAGAAGCAACTAGAGAGGTGGGATACTAATTTGTATTTATTATATAACTATTAACAAAATTAACTGCGTTGTGTCATGTGTCATTTCATCTTGATCACTTATATTTAATTATTTTGATACCTAAGTCCAGCACTGCTAGATTTGCCTTACTGCTAAATACCAGTCCCTATATTGTTTTTAATCTTTTTTATAATTTAGTGAAATATTTTATTTTATTGGATATATTGCTGAAATCTTCATATACTTCAAGCATTTATTTTTCATAGTAATAAAATTAAGCAGGTGCTCTCTTACCACCATTTTATCCTTAAGTAAACAGAGGTTAATGAGGATACAAAAAGATAAAGACAGAGCAGCAAGCACAGTTTGTGCTCATCCTTACTTTTTCGTATTTAAGCCCATATACACTATTTATTTGCTCCTTTCTTAAGGAGCCAACTCAGATAGTAAATGCAAAATAATGATAAAGACATACTTTATAATTTTCCCACGATTCTGTTAATAGCATTCATGGTTACTCATCTGGATGTCATTGAGGAGAATTTTGCACCCACAAAATTTGATATCCTTATGATAATAATTGTGAATGTAACCTTATTCGAAAATCAGATTTTGCAGATGATCAAGTTAAAGTGAGATTGTCAGGATGGTACTAATCCAATATAACTATTCTCCTGTAAGGAGGGCATTTGGACACAAATACACTAACTAAAGGAATATATATAAAAGTAGAAAATGAAGTGATGTACCTATGTAACAAGGGGCATCAAAGATGGCCAGCATATTTCCAGAATATATCAGACACTTTGGCAAAGTAGTCTTCTTGAAAGTCCGAAGAAGTTCATCATTCTTTCACTCTTTAATCTAGAACTCCTAGTCTCTAGAAGGAAGAAAAATAAGTCATTTTTCCTAAAGTCCTTTCTTTCGTAGCACAGCTATAATGATCCAAATAAATGACTGTGAATATGTTGTGTCCCTTGATGTCAAACAAGAGACATACTGTATATAAATAAATATCTGAAAAATCGAAAGCAATTTGCTGGTGTATTTTTATCAGAATAGCAAAGCTTTTTTGAATTAATTTAAATTCCATAAAATGAAAAATATTTAAAAGCAAAATTACATGTTTTTAAAATCAGGTGAATACTGAACATAAGGTAGACATATTTTATAGTAAAACTTACTTTCTACTTGAAGTTAAAAATTAAGTAATATTGTGTATTTAATGTAAATGCTTTGATTTCTTAACCTACAGTTAAACATTGGCTGTGTAGAACTCTCTAACTGTAATTTTCATGTATTTGTTCTTTTTCACATACGTAGTTTTCAGGATTTTAAAATAATAATCCGATGTTTGCATATAGAAGCACATTTTAAGTTATTAAATACAATTTATGCTTCTAGAAAAATCTTTTTTAAAATTGGAACAGTAGTATAAATTTTGTTATACATTTGAAACCTACTTATTTTCTTACACATACAATATTTAGAAAATTATAGGTTTCTTTCTAACAATGAATTTTAAAGAAAATTTCTTCCCAGTTCTTTTTTTTTTTTAATTTTTAAAATAATAAAATCCAAAAAAAAAACCACCCAAAAAAACAAAGCAAACAAACAAACAAACAAACAAAAAAAAAAAACACCCCAGAACAAAACCAATCAAAACAAAGGAGCAAAACTGGTATGGAATTTCAAAGCACAATACTAAGAGAACAACAATAGTTACTATAGTATATCTAGTTACCTTCACATTAGTTGTCCATCGCATAGGGTATAGCAAAATCAACCAAAACAAAGCAATAAAACCAATCAAAACGGAATGTTGAATAAAGCAAAACATTTAATTGGAACAACAACAACAAAAAAAAAAAAAAAAAAAAATCCCAGTAAGTATAATACTGGTTTTCAAAGACAGACAGAAGAAAATTCCCCATACATGCTATATTGCATACTGTCATCCTCCTATAAAAGCTTGATCACTGGCCCCAGCCAAACAATGCAAGCATTTAGTTGCTTTTTTGTACCTCAGCTGCTATCGACACAACCTGTCCTCCAGATAGTAGCTTAAGGAGTGGGTGTGGACTGGGACTGATTCTGAGCCAGTGTGCCAGTAGGCTTGTGGGAGGTGCTGATTTTTCTCCTTCTGGACCCCATGTGGCATTCCAGTCTTATCAGAAAGACTGGCTAGTTGACTCCTTGTTTGGCTCCTCCTATTCCCAGCATATTGTTTTCTGGAGAGGCACTGATTTTTCTCTTTCCCTGTTTCCCTGTTCTTAAATACCATAAAAGGTATTTCTTCTAGTGGTTTTTGTTTTTACAAGAAACTATTATCAGGGCTGAGGATTTAGCTCAGCGGCATACGAGCCTGCCTTGCAAGCAGGCAGTCATGAGTTCGATCCCTGGTACTGATAAAAAGGAAAAAGACAAAAAAAAAAAGAAAAAAAAAAAAAAAAAAAAAAACAAGAAACTATTATCATTTTTTTGGTCAATCATATAAAACTGAAAACATCAATGTTTCTTTAAGTCTTAATTAGGGGATATTGAATGCTTAAGTACAATTTCCAAAATAAACGATAAAAGTCAAGAGTAATGTATAAAATTCAAACATCTTTATATTATAAATATATTTGTGTATATTCAAAAGATTAATAACACTAGTATATTTAGTTCACGTAGAACAATTTAAATCTCAATATCTGTCTTTGACATTAAACCAATTACTTTCTAGAGAATCTCACTTATTTTCATTATCAGTGCCCTTTTCTATGTGAAATAACTCACATCCATTTTTTTTTAATTTCATGGAGAATATTTATGGTTGAACATAATAATTAGTCAATCAGAAATATGTTCAGAGAATTTAAATTTCAAAAGAGTACCAATAGCAGTTACTTTACCCAGGATTCACACTCAATTTTTAGCCTTTTAGTATAACTAATGCAATGGAAAACAATTTTAAATATCTTTCAGTTACTTTTAACTTTTTATTTTAACAATCAGTTTTGTTTGTTCAACAGACAAAAACCTTTTACATGTGTAATTTATTTTGCTTTTAACAAAAAAAATAATATCTAGAAAATACCTTAGAATATTGACATTTTGAACTCATTGTTAGTAACCTTTCAACAATCTATGCAAAATATGTCAGGCTTTCCTTTTAGATACTTGATAATTTCCAGTTTGCTCTGTTGTTTGGCAAATCGGTAATGGATTAGATGCATTTATATTTTGAAATTTAACCTTCATAATTTTTTGTCATTCATTCCCTAAATATACACAGCAAGTACGTTTCCTTGGTAAAAAAGTGCATTTGTTTTTCATACATCAAATATATTGCCATGAAGATTTTCATTTCATTGTCTTTAAAACAATCATAGAAATCTATGATAAAGTATAATATTATGAAGCAGACAGCTTGAATAAATAGCAATTGAAATGTATTATAATGTCTGGGATTTTTTTACAGAAAAATTCTTCACTGAAATTTTAGAAATCAAAATATTTATTGGGCATATATAATGTGAAATGAATTTCATAAAATATAACTAGCAGTAGTATAGGCGAGATTATGTCACAGTAAAAATGATGGCAAAATCTCAGTGGCTATTCTGACATTAATTTCTTATCTGCGTAAACTGAGAGAGAACCAAATAGTTTTCTTGGGACAGCTCTAAATTTTCTACATAAATCACTTTTCTTGCTTTCATAGAATAAAAATACAGCACTGTAGAAATTCCTACCAGGCATTCATACTTGGAATAGAACAATCATGTCCTATATGGATTGTTCAGTACCCAGATATCTAGGTGGACCCAATTGAATTACAAAAAAATCAGGAAGTGCACATAGAAAATGAAAGTTTAGTTTACAGAAAATAAGACTCCACAATAAATCATACAATTTAATTTTTACAGATAAAGAGATACGATTTCAAAAAACTGGTAACCTTTTGAAAGTTGAAAAATGTCTTAATAGAAGACATTGAAATTTATTCCCTTCAAGACTATGCTACATTTAAGACCCAGATCTGAAATTTGTATCACACAGTTGCGGAAGGCAGTCAAAGTATACCTAACACATAATTATATAAATTCACAGCTATAGTTCATAGTGCAAAGTACTACCTGGTTTGGCTTTTGTCTAAAACAAACTAGGTTGCTAACTTAGAGTTCTGAAAGAGAAACAGAAGTCTAGTTTTGGTGACTCCATAAATTTTGCATTCAAATAAATATTAAAGAAATGACAGTTATTAGTGCCTTGTATATGTTAATTGACATCTCTCTTTTTACATTCTCTACAGTATGTAAGCAGGTTAGCAGCCTATCTTGAGAATTATGAGTTTAGGAAAACTTACACATTTTAACATGTCTACAGACATTTCTGTCTCTGATCTAATGCAAGTGCTGCAGATCCAATAACATGATGGTTACAGTGATGACTGCTGTTTTCCACATCATGATAAACACAAAAGCTAAACAAATTTCATTTTTGTGTTAAGTTAAACTTGTGTACTATATCATTTGCATGAAGAAATTCAGATAAGTGGATAAAATAAATTCCACTCCAGCAGTTAATCTAAAAATGAGGGGATGTATCTGTCTGTCTACCAATCAGACAAGATTTGCCTAATCTGGATATGACTATTCCTGAAAAATGATATAACTTATAAAATTTGATAATTCCTTAATCTCTGTGTTTGTAGACCAAATTAGATACTGCTTCAAGGATACTTAGATACCAATTTAAATAAAGGTACAAATATATAAGTGAGAAATTGCAATATTTATTATGAAGGCTTCCCAATTTAATAGTACATTTTTATACAGTAAAATAAGAGTAGACTGTGAGATTTATAATTTTTATTTTATTTTATATATATATATACATCTACCATCAGAAGCCACAGTCAGTATGTCATGCTTTGTAAGATTATATTTATACTTTTTAAGAGAATAGTTTCTAAATGAGAATATTTAGATTTAAATTGAAACATTTTGTGAGAAGCTATTTAGGATGAATTTGAATATTGTGAAAATGCTTGAGTGTGCCCATGTAAAACAGTGGGTTTACTTTTCATTCATCTTCTTTTTATTATTATTGTTTAGATATTGTAATGTCAGCTCACACATTTAGGTGTAACTTCTCTATCTTCAAATATTATTTTTAAACAGTGATTTTTCCATGAGTACTGTGAGTTTATGAGAAACAAACACTTTCAGAATTTCTTCTTCTATTTCCATATTTTTTAATACTTGGTTAATTTATTTCTTTTTCATTTCTCAATTTCAATATTTGCAACTGAACTTTCACAGGGACAAATGAGTAATTCATTCTCTTAGTTGGTCCCAAGCACCAAATTATATATTACATACATCTCATGGCTTCCTACCATTACTACTATGTCATGATTATATGCTGAAGGAAACTTAGTGTATATACACTTCTCTCTCTATATATATATTTTTTTTCACAGATGTGTTAGATAGTATATTTTGAAGTGAAACATTTCAGTATGTGAAACCATGTATTTCAGGGTTACAGACAACCTATTGATATAGTCTCCTGTTGGTGTGATATCTGTATTTTTTTAAGTTCTAATCTCTTTTATACTGAATGATTTTTTTTTTGTTTTTGTTTTAGTGGATCCCTTTATTTTCTTCCTTCATCTACAAATCATTATCTGTTTAGCTAAACTTCCCTGTTGATTTGAAGTATGACACTTTGCATTGAACATGCATTCATGGAATGTAAGAAGAGGATGTTTCTGAAAGGGTTTTGGCCCAGACAAGACACTGTAGCCAGGAAAGCCTCAACCGGAAGCAGGAAGCCCCTATCTCCCCCGCCCCTAGGAAGTTACCTGTGATGCCATCTTCCCAGCCCTGGGAACTTACATATGGTGCCAAACCTAGGACCAATGGGCTACCTGTGCATCCCTAATGCCCGCCTTAGGTTCCACCCCAAACCAGGCTATTTATAGGCCCCCACGCCACGTGTCCGCCAGAGAGATCTCCAGATGCCAGCAGTGGGGGTGCCGGTCATCTCTCTCCGTGTTCTCAGAATAAAGGCCGCTTTTTATTTTATACTTCTCATCTTTTGGAAATATTTTTCGTCTTTTGGAAATAATCCTAGCAGTTTCCAAGTTTTACAGTAACTTTTAAAATCAATGATAAAAGGCTGAATGAAATCTGTGTAATCACAGTAGAAGATTGTCCCTAGTTAAGTTTCACTATGGTATGGAAGGGAAGAGACATTTTCCTTATAACTGAAAATATTTTTATGTGTTACATCTATTTTCCTGATGGCTAACTTTCCAAACTTCTCCCCGATATAGTCTATTAATTCTATACTAAGTCTGAAAGAATTTTGAAAAAAGATTTCTTGTGTTAATACATGCTGATGTCAAATATGACATCATCTTTTCAGTAAACTTAGTAGGAGTTCTGGAAAAAGACTCAACAAACAGTATAACAATAAGGTAACTTCACTATTCATAAACAGAATTATATGAGTCAAGCAACAGACAATTCAATAACTCAGGGTTAGTAACGGGAGGAGCTGTTACCAGTCCTAGGAATCAGTGCACAAGTGGAGAGAGTTGGCATCCGGATTTAATAAAGAAGGAGCCTAAGTAGTCAATGTGTAAACAGCCAGTATCCAGAAGAGGGAAGATCAAGAAATGAGGTGCCTTCACATTTATCCAGCACAACGTTCCTCTCCTGAGACCAGATCCACTCTGGAATACTATTTTCACAATGATTTTGTTGGTGGAGTAAAAACTGAATGTTGTTTGACTAGGCTGCTATCAGGAGGGAACTGGCGTGTCTATGCATTCAGTACACAGAATATCAACTAATATTGCTGCAGTCAACCCTAAAATTCCTTTCAGAAGGATTTTTTGATATATGTAAAAGCGCTAGAAGCACAAATATAAGTAAATTTATATCTGATTCACATAAAAAAAAAGCATTACATGTCTTTGTCTGGTACACAAAAGAACATTTTTAAAATCTTCATGAGACTCCAATACTGTTCTCTGTTTTTCTTTAAGGAAGCTCAACTTGGATTTATATTACAAAAACAAAACTACTAGAATTCCAAAAAAGATGATCCTGATTTCAAAAACCACCCTTCATTTATTGTTAATTAAAATCTCTGATATGTGCATATCTCACGTGAAAGCAGAACTCATATGAAATTAATTGAGAATCTGCATGTTATTGTTAATAGAGTGCTTGGAATTCTCATTTACTCATTATTATAGAAATAATTAGAGTTGTTTTGATTTTTTATTGAATTATTTCCCAAGAAATAATAATTACCACTATCAATGAATTAAGATAGCCTGCCTGTAAAATCAGAATTTTAAAGATATTGGTAATAGATTTCTATTGGTGTTGTAACAAATTATCACAGATTTTGAGCCTTAAAACAGCATAAACATTATTTTATAGTAGAGGAAGACAGAGGGTTGCATTTTTTCACTAGTGTAAATTGAATGTACTGGAAGATATTGTTTGTACTTTTAGAGATTTTAGGAGATAATTCTCTTACCTTATCAACTTCTGAATGTTACCTGCATACATTGGCCTTTGAGTCTTTAAAAATAATCACAGCTACCTTTCTTACTCTTTTTCTGACTCTTTGCCTCATTATTTGCATTTGATTCTGACCTCATTACATGCTAGACAATGACTATACTATTGAGACACATCTCTGGCTGTCATTTTTTCACTTTTTAATAAAGTGCATTCATCCAGAAAACCCACCCTAATCTCTTCTTTACTTAATCATAATATATATTCTCTTGACAATTTAGCATTATGTATTCAGAGGGTCTAGTGACCAATTTGCTTAACATAATGGTATTCAACCAAATATTTCTTTATATAACACTATAGAGAAATATTGAAGGTGCAATTTTGGTTAAGTGATATAATTTTTATGTAGTGCAAATGTGTACAAATACAAATAAATATTTAATTAAAAATATAACAATAAAGGTTATGTAATTCTAAGGGCAAAATAAAATGTGGATAATAGAATACAAGGATATGGATCTTTAGCAAATGGAAAGGAATGAAGATTTGGAGGAAGAAGTTGTACCAGGGACATGGATATAAAAAACTGTTACAAAATTTTATATATGAACTTCCTACCATGAGCTTAATCATTAAGTATTACAAACATGCATTACTAAAAATGAAGACAGAGTTTTTTTTAAAAAAATACATGATTTTTATTTATGTTTAGTCTTTCTATTGCATTTTATAACTGTTTATGTGTCTGATAAATAGATAGAAGAATTGATCACAGCAAAAATTTAATGATTTACTTTATTAATCACATTTTCCAACAATAATAGTAAACACAAATATACACACACAGAAACACACACATCATATACATCATTCACATTTATTTTTGACAGAGAATTAATGAGCAAGTTAAGGATAAAATTTCTTTCAAATTGGCTCACTAGCCTGAAATATCTCAGTATCACTATCAATTGAAGAAAATCTTTATCTTAAGGTATAAGATATATAAAGATGGGAGCTAAAAATTCATAAAGTTATGTAACTGTGATAAGATGCTAATTATTGATAGTTGTGTCCTGTAGTGACCATTCTACCATTTGACTTTCTCCTCATCTAGAGATGATGTTCCTTAAATGTTCCTTCAGTTAAGAATAACTTTTAGAGACTCGGCCCATGTATATTTTTCCAAATTATAAATTTTCTTTTTCAATCCATTTGTGATAGCTTTTGGCGAAGAGAAAACTATGAAGTTATTTGCTTTAACATACTTGACTAGAGTTATTTTACATTAACTGATATTTTAATACTATTCAAATATTTAAATCAAAACTATATTTATTGCTTAAATTAGAAAGTTTGAGGATAACAATAAACAAATTGCATGGAATTTCTATTATACTACTCTGTTGACACTGTTGTCTTCTGGTTATGTATCTTTTTAAAACTATAATTGCTATTATGATGTGCCTTCTTTAAATACAGACTTGTTTTAAAAAGACCAAGTTCCAAGATGTTATGCACTCCATGATGAATATAATCATTGTGGATTATGAATTTATACTAACACATTTTTAAAATAAGGATTTTTACTTTCACAAAAAAAATTGAACAAGAGGGAAAGAAAAGAAGCTAATAAGGGGAGACAGTTCTTTCTCATGGAAAAGGGATTAAGAGATGGATGGAAGAAAGGAGGAAAAGGGTATGAAAAAAAGAAATTGAGACGTGTTCTGTAAATGTAACAACTCCACACAAGGAATGCATACATTATGTACTAGAAATATGTGTCAATAAAAATTTAAAAATAATTGAACAAAGGTGACAGAGTTCCCATACATTCCCTCTGTCTACACATGCATTTTCCATTACTGACATTTATTTCACACCATGATGAGACTTTCATCACAGTCCACTGGTAGCTGCATAAAATTTTCATATGACATCCAAAGTTTACATTAGCATTTACTATTGCTGCAGTATTTCTATGTGTTTAGACAAATGTGTAATTATATGTATTCAGCACTATAGTACACAGAATTGCCTCACTGCATGAAAATCCTCTGAACTCTAATTATTCCTTTTTTTTTCCACCACTCCAACATCTGGTAATCACTGATCTTCCCAATGTCTCCAACTCTACCCTTTATAGAGTGTTTTACAGTTGGAAATCTTACAAAAGAAAGTCTTTTTAGATTAGGCTTTTTGACTTAGTAATATGTTTTCGGGGTTTCTTAATATTTTTTTCCCAATTTGATAACTCATTCCTTTTTTAGTGGAAGGATGTGTCACTGTAAATGTAAGGACTACTTTTCTCTTCTTAGACGGTGTAAAAAAAAATCTAACAGTTACCTCTATTAATCTTACATTATAACTATAAACTTACACACTTACCTTTGACATATTTTATAAGGATATTACTACTAAAAGAAATTTGAGTTAGCTGAGTATATGATTCACTATTTGAATAATGAGGAAAACCATAATATAGTAAATATTTCTTATTTTAAAGCATTTACTTATTCTTTCTAGAACTATAAGTACATTAAACAGACTATCACATATTACATATAGTATATATTATTTATTGTATTAATATCTTAGATTATATGATAAAATATAAGATTTTTGAATTTAAGAGACTGTGATAATGAGGTAAATAACTTCTGAAAGACATCCGTGATACTCTTTTAAGGTCATAGGGATGTTCTTTAAAATTATTTTAAGTCAATGTTGTGTCTGTGAGCCAGGAATTCTACCTTTGCGTTTAAATTAACTTCAGTTGTGTAACAAATAATCATAATAGTATTATGGTGATATGTCCCAGGTTTCAAGTGTTATTTAACATCTTTGTGGGTAGAGTATGTTTCAGGCTGTTTACATTTTCATTATCGGGAGAACTCATTAGAACATTTAAAATAATTTTTTCATCCTAATTTTCTTAACTTTAGTTCATATATTCTAAATGTCATGAATTTTATTTGAAATCATAATCCCTGAATCTCAGTGTCATGAATGGTAATTCATTTTTCAAACAAACATTAGTAGATTATTTATGAACTGTGATATTCTACATCTAAAACACAAGGGCAAAATAAGCAATTTAATCACTGCTACATAATCATGTCTTCTAATTTGTTCTCAATGCAGTTGGCTGGGTAGTACATTATAGGGTGTTCAAATTCTAATATTACTCACCTGAGAGTGAAAAGAGCTTCATTCTTGAGAATATCCTGATGCTCTTGAAGACAATGATGTTTTTTCACTCCAGTGACAGTTGCTTGCAGTTCATTTACAATTCTGCCTTTTGTATGCCTTCAGAATTTGATACGTTGCATATATTTAACAAGAATCTATTAATGTAAGGAGTACCAACTTGAGTCTTGAATTTGAAACGTTATCTTATTAAATTGTTGTTCACATACTACATATGCTTGGGGAACTGGGAAATAGATGAGTTCTGTAAATCAAAATATTAATAATATGCATGAATTTCAGTTTATTAACTGTCTCTGGATCAGTAGATAAAGAACTATATTAGTACAGTTTATGTTGTTTGATAGAATGCTTTTCCCCACAGATTGCCAACTTTTTAGATGCTACTCACAATTCTACTACACTTTCAACTTTGTTAATTTACAAAACCATAATGTTTCTTATAGTTGTAGAGGTTATATAAAATACTATTTTGTAAATAATGTAAATATACAATGTAGATAAGTATTTTGGTACATATATGTATTTATAGATGCATATAATTCCTTCTCAAATAATTGCAGATTTCAAAGTATTTCAATAAAGTGTATGTGGTAGCTATCTTAATGCATTAAATACATTTTTAATTAAAACTATTCTTAAAAGTTGTTTCCAAATAAATATTTACTGTTCAAAGTGATTTCCTCTTTTACACACTTCATTTGTCAAAGCATTTATTCCTTAATTGGTAGTCTTGTATTGCATATCATCAGTATCCTAGAGGTTTTTATATTTCAAATTAAATATGTAACAATTTAGACCCAATTTTTTATGTGTTTACACTGCTTTCACTGTGTTGTGGATGTTTATTTGCTGATTGGATTATTAAATAATATAGAACTTTAGAAAAATATTTAATGTTGTGACTATGTCTTAGTCACCTTTTTCATTGCTGAGACACAATTCCCGACAGCAGCATCGTAAAAAGGAAAAACTGTCTGGCTCACAGATTTAGAACTCTCAGCTGCTGGTAGGCAGATTTCAAAGCGGAAGCACTGCTGCGGAAAGGTCTGCCAGAGGAAAGCCGCTCACATCACGGCAGCCAGTAAACACACAGAGAAGAAAGAAGCCAAGGAGAGAGATTCACGATGCTATTTAGGTCTCCTCATGGGTGACCCACCCTATTTGGCCAGACCCACCTTCTAGCAGCACACTGAGCTGCTGAACTCACAATGGAGAATTCCACTTACGCTGTTGAGTTCAAAGCCCATACTCCAGTCTCTGATCACTTTGTAAAAGTCCCCTGTGAGTGCATAACACTCTTTTGGGACATTCTTGATCTAACCATAGCAGGCGTGCCTGTGTCTCATATTGACATGCACTCATTTCAAAGATGTTCCCATCATCTGTCTTCATCACACAATCTGATCAGTCACCAATGGAGTGAGGCGTTAAATGAAGCTGCACATAAATGAATAGGTTTACATTTTATGTCATATCACAACAGTCATTTAATACTCTATATAATAAATATATTTCTCTGATAACTATGTCATGTTTTACAGCAATAATCTCTTTTTTGGTTATTGTTCCTAGTAGGAAGTATAGTCAGATACAATATTGTTCTTGCCAATATAAAATTTGTATCATGGTAGAAATATGATTTTTTTCAAAACTTACTTCCTACAAAACAAGAGTACAGGAGGGTTGCATATTCAATTAGAAAAGGATATTATGGGCTGAGGGTTGAGATAATATAGAACAACTAACATTTCTGTTGATTACTGAAGAATAATTTAGGTTAGGAATGTAAAGCCAGGCAGACATTAAAACTTTATTGTGAACACAAAATAAATTGTATGGAAAATGTAAGAAAACCTGGATACTATGTGGGGGAAAATGAACTATTCAGTTTGATACTGCAAGAAGATCTGTGTATGCAGATTTCAAAATATTTCAATTTATTAGAGACTATAGCACCTCCTTTAATCTATTAAAAGTATACATATGTGTGTATATATGCATATATGTATATTTATATATATAATTATATCTCATTTCACATGAAATTAAGGAATGTAGATTTCATTTTCATAATACTCTTCTAAATGCATTTACTTGAGTCATGTTTTGATCCATAACTTAAATATATATATATATATATATATATATATACAATATATAGGATTTATTTTAGGCATAAAGAACTGAATAAAACCTGTGTTTGTATGGCATTTCCATATCTGACAGAAATGAATGTAAATTAGATAAGCACAAAGACTTTTACTTTTTCTCTACTTCTGAAATCCTACATTTAGACAATAAAAATTATATCTGTTATGGCAATCTGCAGACTATACTTCACTGAATGTAGCATGATAATTATCAGACTAGTTGAAGCTAGAAATTTCTACTTAAATTTTACAATTTCTACTTCTAATTAATGTGTATGATAACTCAGAATTCCTCACTGCAGTCTTTCAGTATGGCAGACCACCACAGTTTTCTAAATCCTGTCAACCAGATGATGTTCCATGTAAGTACCAACTAGCAGTGGGCACTGACTAGTCACTTGGATGCCAGTCTTAAAGTGTGTGTATATCAGCAGTTATATTAAATTGATATTTGACTTACAATTCATCATATTCATGTAAATAATTTAAAAGCTTGGATTTATTTTTTTCACTAAATATTATTAGACATATTTGTTTATAATTTACTATTAACCTATAATTTACTATTTAAATTATAATTTAAATTATAATTTTAACAGAAATTTATAAGGGCCTATCTCCTGCCTTAAATCTTCTATTTCATTATTTAAATGCCACCTATAATTTTTATTGTCATGAAATATTATTGATTTTTAAAAAGTAATTATTAATTGAATTCATATAGTTAAATTATTGTATGAATGAATGACATCTCTCATTTGATAATAAAAAGTCTGTTAGTTTTCACTCCAACAATACTCTAACATGTGAAGCTACACAGATACATTACATTTTTCTATTAAAATAAAAAATTTAATTATAAACAATTTATACATAATTGGAAAGAAGTAGAAATTGTAAGAAAATTATTAATGTAGATTTCTTTATAACACTTGCATTTCAAAGTTCTAATTCATTTTTATAGTTTTACAAACTTAAGACAAATACTAATAATTATCCTTTATCAATTTATTATCTTTAATAAAATTACTTTCATAGGAAACTTAAGATCTTATTTAACATTATTAGTATACACTCAAAATCAATATGCTCTGCATTTTACATCTACCAAAATACACTCAGCAATAAATGAGAAATTCCAGATAATTTTGATGCAACTCAAAATACAAAGGTCTCAGTGGGAAAGTTCATTGCATCTCATTTACACTGTTGTCTAAATACCCAGTTTTCATCAAGTATTTTTACAACACAAAGAACCAGATGAAATATTGGTGACCCTGTTATTTCATAACATGTATTAAAAACAGGAGAACATAGGCACGGATGGTAGACTTATTTGTAGCATTAAATACAAGTGCAGCAAGTTGGTCCACAACACTAAAGACCTAGAAAATTCAGCTGAGATCCTGGATCCCACAGTAATACCTTGCACAAGTCCAGCTGAAGACCTGGAGCCCATATTGGTGCCTCCAGTGAGTCCAGCTGAAGGTCTAAAGCCCACGAGGAAGGACTCACACCAGTCTGTTTTATGGATCTGAGCTGGGAAGGCCCAAAAGTCAGTGGTTGAAGCTAGCAAGTTTCTGCCAACAGAGTAAAGGATCTGTGCAAGGAGCTTGGGAGTTCTACACTGGAGTCAAAGAGTGACACTGAAAATCAGGACCAGGGCACCCCTGAACAGTACCACAGCCATCCTCAGTGACATGAGGAAACACGCTCCTCCAACAGTGGAAACAGTTGAGTACATGTCAGGAAGCCAGGATGACAGCTTCTCCTGGAGATTAAACAGCACACATCTTTCCCTCTGGAGCCAGGAAGCAATGCTCAATGTAAGGACCAGAGCTCTCCCAAAGTGAACCACAGCCACTCTCAGCAAAAAGGTCCTGAGTCCCTCTGATGACAATGGCCAATTCATATCAAGAAAGCCAGCATAGCAAGCTCTGCCAAGAGAACCAACACAACAGCTAAAGGATATTCCAAAGAGAGACAAAGATGTCCACAGTTCCAGGAACAACAGCCGAGGAAGATCACAAAACAGGACATGCAAATGAATGAAGGGGAAAAGTGGAAGGCCAACAGCAAGTGGATGGCATGGCAGAGACAAACCAATGTATGCTGGCTGTAACCATTCATGTAGATGGTCTCAATTCAGCAATACAAAGAAGCACAGGGAGAGTGGACAAGAAGCAAGATCCATCAATATACAGTATACAAGAAACACATTTAACTCAAAAGGAAATTCATGAACTAAAACTCAAAGAAGAGAAAACAATTGTTCTGTGTGACAGGAGAGCAGAAAAAAGCAAGGGCAACTTGCCCATCAACCACAGACCCCATGTAACAATGCATGCTGCTGGTTACTGTTCAGTTTTCTAAGAGTCTATGTAGAAAATAAATAAACTCATTTCTTCTCAAAACATTCAATATTGATTAACTGTCCAGTTCAGGAAAACTAATATTGCCTGTGTTTTCATCTCTGGCATTCTTGTTTAAAGTTCTAGCAGTAAAATCTTTATGCTTTAACTTTGATTTCTTCAGGGTGCTTTTGGTGGTTAAATAGCTACCAATCAACAGCTTGGATATCCTGGCTATAAAAAAGAGATCTGCTTCATAAATTTGTACTACTTTTTAGAATATTACCACTTTCTACTATGCCTTTCATTATCATCACATCAATGCATGTTTAACAGATCTCCCATTCTTAGCCTCTTTATGATAAAAACTTTCTATCTTCTATCAATAAAAACTTTCTAACTTTCTATCATTACTTACTTTCACTCTCTTCCTTGTTTCTAATTCTTCTGAAGAATATCAAGTATTATACCCAGGTTTGTGGAAGCAAATCACATGCTGATACAAATCACAAATATTTCTCACTTTCTAAGACTGTGTCTCCAATCATATCATGTAATATTGTTAAGTGTTACCTAAGAAGAATATGGTAATTTTACTTTGCCACTATCAGAATAGACTGCATACAATTCATTGATTTATTGATGTATTTTCTGACTTATCAGTGATATATTCATTACTTGCTTTTGGCTATGTTCTGTGGTAGTCATTAACTAAAGAAGGTTACAGTTTAAAAACATTATAAAAGACATTTACAGGGATTACATTGCATGATAAGTGAAACATTTAGTTAGACTTAAGTTAAAAGAGATTTATCAAAAAGAATTAGTCTTATACATTTCCAAAAATATGAGTAGCAGGTAGGCAAATGAACAGTAAAGGTAAAATATAAAACCACAGAAGCCATTAAACTGTCATTCTGGTATGTATGCTCCTACCTTGATACTGATGAAAATAATTAGTGGTTTGTTCCCTTACATGTCTATGTTCATGACAGAGCATTTTTGGATCTTAATTTTTTCACTTTGTATATCTGGCTACAAACTGTGAGATATAACAGATATCCAATAAATGTTTGCAGTCATAAAATAACTTAGTTATGCAAACTTTTAAGATACAGTCAGTATTAAGTCAGTATCATATATATATATATATATATATATATATATAACATCATACATATATAACATATATATAAGATGTTAAAATATATCAAATGAACTGTATTCCTTTTGAGACTTTAATTTCAGGTTTATAAACTTCTACCAAAAGATAAAGGCCAAAATTTGTACATTTGAAGATGTAAACATACTTTTGCTTTATTTCATTATTATTTATTGATTAAATAGTCCAGGACAAAAAGAGATGAAATTTAAACCTGAAAAGAATGGTTTTATCACTGACTAGAGACCTATATTACTAATGAAAGCCTGTAATGTAAAATAATACATTATGTGAGATATCCTTGGAACGTATTCATGACGCATTTACAAACATTTAGGAACAGAATGCTGGGCAGCTTTTCAAGTCAGTTGCTGTACTGTGTCCCAGCTTTCATAAATGGTTTTCATTTATTCTCTGCCATGTTCCTCTGGCTTGTGGTGATATTTATAATGAGTCAATCAGCAAAGGTGACTGACTAAATTGATTTATGCCAGATGGACGTATCCTCTTCACATAAAAATGGCATGAACTCCATCAATCTAAGTTCTAAAGGTGCTGGCCAGCTTTAATGAAAGCAGAGACATTCATCCAACAGGCAGGAGCAATAGCTTTTGCCTCTGTTGCTTTATTTCTGCCAAAAGCACGAGGACTCCTAAGACACAGCCAATGAAACTTTCCTGTTTCCTGGTAGTTGCCTCTTTTACATGCTCTACACATTTTAAACTTTTAAATTTTTAAACATTTCTCAGAATTATTAATGTAAAGAGACTCAGATATCAGTAAATCAGCAAGTATAAATAAGAAGACTAACCCTTATGGAGTAATCACTTTATACTACCCATTTAGGTGAACACTTTGAAATCTCATTTGCTTTTCACAGAAGCCTGTGTAAAGTACTAAACTGGTCCGTGCCATTTAGCATTTGAAGAAGCTAGAGAAACTGAGGCATCAGACAACATAACAAGTTGATCACAGTCAGATAAGAGGCAGCCGTGGGAACAGAGATTTTATACCCAAATTTTTCTACACCACCGCTTCTCACCTCCTACCACTACAGCACTGTAGAAAATTTGGATTTATAAGAATCTTGTTGTAAATAGGAAAATAAACAAATATAACTTAGTGTATTTACTTAATTATAAAGATATAACTGAAAATTAAAGTAATCATTGAAATAAAACATGTATGGTTGTTAGTTGAAAGACAAACTAGAAAAATACTGAAATAATATAGGCATGAGAAAGAGGGGAAGATCTATAAAGCAGTGCAGCTATGCAGAAGCTGTTTGGAATACGAGTCTCACTGAAATATTTATTCTTATGATAAGTGTAATTTGTTATGTTTGATTTTCTTTTCTGTCTACGAAGTGCAATACTGGGAAATAATGAGAGAGGCGTCTAATGGCAGTGTCAACAATGTCAGGACTTTTCCTGGCAGTCACAGCCTAATAAGACACAGAGGGATGAGAAAAAAGAAACCGGACTGACTCCTGGAATCTTAGGGAGAATTACTGGCAGCAGGCAGCAAAGTGTTCATTCACACACAGTTATTTTGTATGACCTCACTTAAATTATTAAAATATAACTCACCCCAGAATCACTCATTATTTTAATAGAACAATACATTAACCCTATATTTTTATAATTACTGTGATTGCAATGTGTAATCTCAGGGAAACTGCTGATGTGTGTCTTTTTAACATTTTTGCAAATTGCCTAGTGCTTTATCTAATCAATCTAAAACAGCACTTAAAAGCTCTGAATTGACATCACACTTTAAAACTTTCTGAAGGCTAGATTGGATGATTTAAACGCATATGTTTTTCCTGTAACTTTAGCATATATCTTAAAAAGTCCTTGTTAATTTACTAAGTTTATATGAAGCATAATAGCTCAACCATTTCTCTTTGTTTTATGATAGTACACCTAACAAATGTTATGCACAGTACAAATGTGTTTTCAAGTCAGCGCTTCTACCTAAAGCTGTATGAGTCTAATGAACAACTGTAGCAAGTGACAAGCAGGATCACATGTGTGAGGGGCGTACTCTACACCAAGTTTCAGTGGTGCTGGACCAGCTCAATACAAGTCTGTTAGAAAGTTTTCAGATTTAAGGAAAAAAATTTATATGGTTACATGCATTGGACTCAGGCATCAGATTTTGAAATGATGGAATACTGTATAACAAAACAGTTCTGTCTAATACTAAGACAAATTTTGTGAAACTGAGCTATTTATGTACATAAATCCTTGCCAGCCTTTACTTTTTAAGGTGTACAAGTATCTATACAGATTACTTATGAGACCCTAAGGTGATAATGAAGGGTTTTGTATTCCAAAGCAGTTTTTTGTATCAGAAGTCTATTTATTCCTATAATTTCAACAATATGGTATTTTTTCCTTTCATTTCTTGTTCCCTTAATACAACTGTATTGGGTAATGAAGAATGTTTTTATATTTGATTATGTAAATATTAAATATATAACAATCCTACAGTTTAAAGTCCCTAGCATATTGATGATACTGAAAAATAAATAAATTTTTGAACAAAAAACTACCTTAAAGTAGCTAAGAAAATATGTAAACTATGTATAGATATAGTCAACATTTACAAAATGCCTTAATAGAAGAGCAAACCGTATATGTTAGAGCTCAAAGTATTCAAACCACAAATATTACATTGCATTAATTATTATTTTTTTTTTTTTGTACTGGGAATTGAACTCATGACCCCGCACTTGCCAGGCCGAAGTTTGTGCTTCTGAGCTAAAACCCCAGCATATTGTATTAATTTTGATTCAAATTATAAGTGATCTACTGAATAAGGCAAATAATATATTGAATCTAAATTTGTAGCTATGATCTAATCACTTCCACCCTTCATGCTAATGCCTGTTTAATGTGTTAGTGATCACTTGATACCATTTTTATTTGGAAACAATAGCACAGTGGTAAATCAATTATGGTATACTTGTATTAAAGAATTTTAATAATGGAAATAGGGATTGTTTTAGACAAAATACAATGTGAAGTTTACAAAACCATCTTTAATATGTGTTTATTTATTGTATATATTTAAATTATCCCTTCATGATTTGACATGTGAACACTGAAATAATCACCATAACTAAGTGAATTAACAAATCCATTACCTCACAAAGTTAATTTCTTTTATCTTGAAAACATTTAGGATCTACTTCCTTAAAAAATTTCAAGTATACAGTTAAGTATTGTTATCTGTAGTCACAACATTATACAACTGACTTACAAAATTTAAACATTTTCCAAAATTAAAATTTATCACTTTAGCCAGTGCCTTTCCCCTCCTGCCAGCTCCTGGAATACTTATTTATTTATTTATTTGGTACCAGGTATCAAACTCACAACCTTGTGCTTGCCAGGTGGTCTCTGATGCTGCTGAGCTATATCCTCAGCCTAGACTTTTTCTTCCACTCTTTGTTTTCACTATACAAAATAATAACAAAATCAAAAATTTCTTCAGGTATTACTTTCTATGCTGCCTCCAATCTTAGCAAATTCTGACTTATTTTCCTCCATTTCAAAATGGTGACGTCTGAAAGAAATTACTTTTTTTACTTTAAAAAGAATAAAACTAAACAAAGCAAACCAAACCAAAACATAACAGATCAGAGTAAATAAATGAAAATAACATAGAACTTCAAACCAAGACAATAGAAAATCACCATAATCATATCTCTTATTTCCTTCGAAATGGCTGATTTTCTATTTTGGAAGACTCGTAAAGCTCTCATTCTTCTGTTTTGATTGTTTTCATATTATTTTGTTTTGTATTAACTTATTGCATGTGAAGGTATCTACACCTATTCTGAAGAAATATACGTTATAATACATTAATACCATGAAAGATATGAAATAATTCTTTAGTGGAATTATTCTGAAAATGTTGCATACCTTGAAAGTGTTTTTCTAAACTGTGTATTTTTCAGACTGACTTTCTAAAAACACTAACCCTACACATTCAGTTCCTCAACAGGCTTGGCACATAACCAAGCCAGGAAAAATGATGTATGAGTAGGGAAGCAAAGTAATTATGACCAAAACTTGTATACTTTATGGATAATAAGTATCTTTAAGTACATGTAAAACATCACATAATCAGTGGTATTAGATTGGCAAGCACAATGGAATCAAGATGTATTATACAAATGTTTCAATACTCCATGATCAATGTATTATGTATTACACACATATATTAACACACAAAACTTTGACAATATAATAAATATCAGGACAACTACCATTCAGTTTAAGCTTAATGTCTTAATGGTAGCGATGCTGATAGCTGTATCATGTGTCTGTTTGCTCCCCTCCGAGTAGCAAGTATTCTTCAATTCACTATGCACCCTACATTGCCTAGCCGTGTTGAAATATCTAGGAGGATGAGAATTGTTTGTTTACTTCAGTATTTTATTTTTACCACCTACTAAACTGTACATGTGATGGCACTTTGTATTCATAGACATATTTGTTTTGTGAAAGAATGTTAATGAAAAAGGCATAAAAGAAAACAGACCAGAATGAATTAAAGTCTCTATATCACTGAAAATTAACAGCCATTTTATTTGCAAAGAATAAAAACATTGCAGGATTATTAGTTCTTATGTAGTTATTATACTACTCAGCTGAATTACCTAGAATATCGTTAAAATAGGAAAATTGGTTAAGAAATACAAATCTCTTCCTATTTGCCCACCAAATTTTCTGATGTCTCAGACTTTACTTTCTTAAAGTTAAATACTTTATTAACATTAGAAACAAAGACATGGCTGAAGTAAGAGTTGGCCTCAAGCTGAAGTTTGCTATTTAACTAGTTACTCCCATACACACCAATGGTAGTTTGCAGATGACAAAATATACTGTTTTGGTGATCACTCCAGATGGCTGAGAAATATGGTTCAAGGTAGCTTCATGCATTCTTTTATTACAATGACAATCTTTGATGAATGTCAATCTTTGACACTTATGAGGAGTTTTTAAAAAATAATGATCCAGAGTAGTAATTCAGAACCTAAACAGTGAATTTCAGTGTGAAGACAACACTGGTTAAAATAACATTTTTTTTTAACCTGACCAAAAACATCAAGTTCCAGGTATGTCAAAGGTTGGCACAAAGACAAAAGATAACTTGTGAACTGCACCACAAGTGTCAGACACCATTGTTCCAAGTGAAAGAAGAAAAAGATTTCTTTGGAGGATTTGGTTCTCTCTAGAATCTACTACCCGCCAAAGGAGGTTTAGATAGCTAGATGAAAGAGATGTTTATATTAAAAACCTAGAAAATAAGGAAAATAAATAGAATTGGAGCAACAGGATTACTGGCTATGCCCACATTGGAAAGACTCATTGCTAAGTCTCTCTACCAACTTTTGTTGGTTGGCCCTGGCCAACAAAGGCTTACAGAATTTTTGTTCAGTGTAGAAAATTTCAGTTTGCTGAACTAATTCATTCTTGCTTATTGTATATAAATAAAATGCATTTATTTGAAAGTGTAGTTTTTTCAAGTCCATTAATAATTATTTCCTAATACACATTTCTTTAATTATTTTGTAATATTATAATGATTAAATGAAGTAGTATATTTCTTCCAATGAAAATTTGTTATAACTGGCTACAGTTAATGCTAATATCTGAGTTTAAGTGCATTTAAACTCTACTAGATGATTTGAACATTTAATATTACCAGACCTCATAAAATCACAATAAAATAAAATATAAATTTTAAATGTATTGAACTAATCATTAATCAATAAATTAAATGTTAAATACTTGTGTCTAAAAATGCACTTTGTTTTTAAAAATACAGCCTTCTTGCATTTTATTTATTTTTTACTATGAGGCTGTTGAATATATGTTCCTAAATTTGCTCTAGTAAATTTTTCTGTCTAGTTTATGTCCAGAGCATTGTAATTAGCAAATCAATAGGCATAAATTTATTTTTACCAATTATTTCACTGCTAGTAATTTTTTTTTGATATGAGTTTTGTATGCATATATATGCTGAAAGAAAATATTCTTAGTTTAAAGCATTTTTTTTTTTTTACAAATCTACTACTGATGCATTGTACTACTACCATGGGCAGACATACTGATGTTTGTTTTATAATTTTGCTGATTGTACAGAATTATTCACTTCTTACACAGGAGCAAATGTATGCATGATAAATTTGTCTGAGGTCACATTACTGTTGACTGAGACAGCAGCAATCCACATCTAGGTTGTCTTATTTCAAATATTCTCATCTTAACTACTACACAGTGCTACCAATCTCTAGGCTCTTGCCATGTGTTCTTACTAGCTCTTTCTATAATCCCTTCTCTAAATATGGAAATGGCATTAACTGACCATTTGTCCAGCCTCTATATAAGGCTATATTTTTCTTATTTTTTTCTTTTCTGCTTCAAATAAGATAAAGTCTTGGCTTTCTGCATATACCTCTTTTTAAAAATTTTTAATTGTCATGTATTATTGCTGTTGCTTGTGCCTCTATTTATTTAGGCAAAACACTTAGTAAAATCGCACAGAGATAGGAGAGAACTTGGTACACTCATGAATATGCTAAATAAAATAGGTACAGAAAATCTTCAATATGTAATAGTAAATGGGTAAAATTATTTATGAATTTTAGAATCTAAATACTATTCAGGAGATACTTATATTGACACTAATTAAATAAACTATGTTGATGCTGTATTAATTTTATGGGGTGCTAATTCTTCCAATATGTGGCTACACACATTTAGGAGCATTTTATATGCATACTACATATTTTCTTTATCTTCAGATCCTCGCATAGCATTTTGTATTATGTACAATACATAATCAGAAATAAGTTGCACTGACAAAATATATAAAAGCTGTTAGTTCTAGTTTTCTCCATTCTGGATATTGACATATTTATTAGAATGTAAGGCTCTCTTGGGCTAGTTTCCATAGGAAACCATAATTTAAAAAGCACTTAATCTTATGAATTTTGCATATCCCAAAAATGTTGAAAAACACAGATCACACTCATAGAATTACACTATATATTTAAGGAATAATAAATTATTTATAGTTGACATTCAATATACATTTGTGTTTCACCTAAGTAGAGACCTCTTAATAATCCTTCAGTTTTACCATAATCATCAGAACGAAGATATTCACTTATTATTTAGGACTCTACCTGAACTGTCTTGTGTCTTTGGTTAAACACTTTCTCAGAAGGCAATATTAAGTACTTGAATATCCGCAGGATTGCATGTAATGTTTTTTTTTTATATTACACTTATTTTAAATTTGGTCCAATGATTAAATAAAATGCTGCTGTAGTTTTTGTAATTCTGCTCCCTGTAGACATTATTCCCATCTGTCTTTTTCTCTTTCCTATTTGCCTGTGTATAGTTGAAATAATTTTTTTAAAATATTCTTTGGTTGGAAGATTTACATGCTAATACATGCTGCAACACCATGTCAGTATCCATGATGTATGGTAAATTATCTGGAAAAGGAAATTAATTAATGATATTTTGAATTATTTACTTAATTTATAGCATTTGAAGTCATATAAATATTAATGTTATATACTGACTATAGATTTTATAATAATTCAAAGTGTAAAACTAAATGTTTGATTGTTCTCATAGTTTAGAATTTTATAACAAAGTTCCTTATACTGAGGTGGCTTTAACAACAGATATTTATCTTTCACATTTTAGGAGACAGAAATTCAAGCTCAAAGTATGACAGATTTAGTGTCTAGTAGGTGTTCTCTTCTTGGGTATAGATGTTTGCCTTTTTGTTATAGCCTCACATGGCACTGAGGAAGTAATTTTATTTCTCTTTCTTATTACCATAACATAGAAGTTCAGGTCTCATTACCACGTTTGTCTAAGAATAACATCTTTTGTCTCAAATGGTTGCAATTTCTTGTTTTTTGTGATTTGAGTTTAAATTTTTCTCAATTGATCGTAATCATTTTTTATGTAAATCATGTAAAAAACTTGATAGGTGTCTGTCTAGTTTATGTCCAGAGCACTGTAATTAACAAATCAATAAGCATAAATTTGCATCAGCCCCAACATTTTGATTTCTGTTTTGAGTCTGTTATTCATGGTGATACTGTGGTTACCATACCTACTTTGCTTTTGATGATTCCACTTAACTCCTGCCACTCTGGAATTAAATTACCTTATTTCATTTAGGTTTTCCAGAGGAGAAGTTGCAATTCCTATGGTGAAATCTGCTGTACAAAGAACAGCAATCCACACTACAGTAAGGTGCAAGAACTCCAGTTTTGATTCAAACGTTGCAGCAATAGGTTTATTTTGGACCTATCTACTCCAGCTAATATGTTTTAAATGATAAGCCCACTTTAATATTTTATTCACTCTAAGTGTTTCAGTCACCCTCTACATTCAATCACTTTGCTCACAGTAGATCACTTTTTGTTCCGTGTTTCAGTCAATCTAAAAAATAAACGTAGTATTAAATGTCAAAATTGTATTTAAAGAGTCCATATCAAACAAACAACTCAACTCAACTTCATTATCCTTCTACCACAACTCATGCACATATTCAAATTTAAATTTCTTCCAGAATCATCATCACAGATATGAGCAAAAATAATATTTTACAAGATTTATGAATATCCCATTACTATCATAATGAAAAAATAACTTGTCTACCCAGTTAGCTAGCTAGTCGGCTAATTACTTATCAATTGTAATGTAGTCTCATACATCCCCTGCACCAGTAGAGAAGCAAACTTCTCAATTGACCTGAACTGTTAACACAACGAAACAAGCAAGAACCTTCCAATCAGAATCATCTCTGAAGGCACAATTCCTTTAGAGAAGCACTGGAGGCTGTCTAACTAGGAATATTACTGGTGCCCACAACCACCCAAAAATGAAATTCTTCCTGTAAAATGTGATAAACGCAAATATGTTTCATCAAATGTGTGTTGTTAGCTTTTAACTAAAGGTTACCAACACTGATAATTAAGTCATTTCTTACAATTGTACTTGATTATGTGCAATTTGTTTTTACATAGAAACAAGTTAAATATGTATTTTCTAAAACTAATGTTACATAAATGATGGAACTAACCATCAATGAATGCAATATAACATAAAAATATACTCATAAGCAAATACCTTCATAAAAGAATAATTCTTTTTTTCTTTTTCTGTTTCTTTGTAAATGTATAAATTTGGTTGTTTGAAAACAGTGAATTGCCTTTTTAACTATTATATAGGTAAATGAAAAACATGAAGAGCAAACATAATCCTGGTTTTAATACAATGTGAAACAAAGCAGAATACTTTTAAAAATGTATACAGGTGCTGGGGATTTAGCTAAGCAGCATAAGTGACAAGCATGAGGTTATGTGTTCTATTGCCGGTACAAAAACAAAGAATATATATATATATATATATATATATATATATATATATACACATATATAGTAGAGGCTGTTTGAAAACATATTGTCCTATGAAAAATATTTTCTTTGTAAAATTCTAACAATTATGCCATTATACTGACACAAATAAAGAGCTTATTTGTCTCAAGTGTCCAAATAAACTATATAGAAAATCAATTTTGACTAAACAAAGAACAGATGGTAAATAATGTGATTATATTAAAATGAATATGCTAGTAGTCACCACATAAATGTAAGCACTAGGCTTCCTTTTCTCAAGACTGAATATTGTAGAACAGAGGAAAGAATTATCACAAGGGAATGAGTGTAAGTCTCCTATTGTTTCTTTTTCTTACCCTCTGACTGACCAGCATCACCATTATCATAAGCAGATGAGTAAAACAGAGCTCTGCAATAAGTCATAATAGAGTATCATTTAGAGAAAGCATTAACACTGCCATTTTCTTTAAAACTTTGCATGGGAAAGTAAACAAAGGATGTCTAATAAATATTTTATATGAATGGCTATTTAGTTACCTGAACACAAAAGATCTATTACCCAGTGCCTTAACTGAATGTAGTTTTTAGGCAGCCTGGCATATCCTTGAAAATATTATTCCACAGAATTAAAACTGCAGTCCTTGTATTACTTGTACCCTTATACTGTTTTGTTTTTTCCTTGAAATAAAAGAAATAAAAATAAAAAATAAAAATAAAAATAAACACAAGGAAACAAACAAACAAAAAAAAACCCTGCATTTCTTATTGTCTTATGATTTTGTACAAGCTCACAAAGTCTCATAATTTTTAGCAGGAAAGATAGCTATTTCTCAGAGGAGTAAAGTGAATACAGAACAAAATAGTGTCACAATAATTATGATATATTTTTCTATGTTTTCATAACTGCTTAGGGAAATATTTGGGCTGAGAGTTTAATGTAAGCTTTACTTATCATGAGTACTCAAAACTTTCAAGATATTTCATTTCATAATGTGCTTCCTGCAACTTCGGGTCACATATTTTTTCCTTTTACCATTTTTAATGCCAGTAGAAGGAGGAGAAAGGGGAGAAAACAATACAAAAGGAAGAAGAAAATAGAGAATCACAAAGCATTTTACTTCATGAAAATCTAAAAATAATTAGTAAGGATTTTTTAAGGAAAATCAACTAGAGAGTGTATTATGTTTTTCAAATGTGAAAACCGTTCAACACCAAAGAAACAAAATATCTTCAAGTTGATTTGCATACATAATACTTTCACTGAAAAAATCAAATTGCTAATATAAAAGCTAATTTATAATATCGTTTCATAGTTTTTTCAGTAAGGATAAAAAAAATCACTATATGTAGAGTATTTTGATAAATAAACTGGAAGAAAAGTTTTCTCAAAATAACACAAATGAAAAATCAGAAAGAAAATAAATTTTCATTTAGTTTTTGATCACGCCAACCAATTTACTTTGTGAATTTCATTTCTTTAAATCAAACATCACTTATCTTTTGCTTTGTTTTATATAAAATATATTCTCAAAACATCCTTTCTAAAAATATTTTTTCAGTTACCTTTAGTAAGAAACTAAACTTCAAATGCATTAGAATAAGACTCTCGCTATCTTTTCCCATGCAACATTTTGTACTCCTAATCTAAATTCCCGGGATATATCCTTTTTTCTGGTGTCATAGCCATTTAATTCCCCAGTTATCGCTACAAATATTTTTGCCATTCCACCTACTTGCAGTATCTACCCTCTGATTCTTTTTCATTCTGTGTGATGAAAAAAACAAAAGCAAATATAATCACTTATCTACACTACAAAATACCTAACACATATATTATGCATAATCTTCACTGTAAAACAATATACATTTATATATATAAACTTCAAAGCAACACTCTTCACATCAAAGTGTTTGTTCTAAGTTTCAGATCAACCTCTGAGGAATTCTTTATATTGCATACAAATCCTTTTGATCTGTAATAAAATGATCTATTGATTGACAGATACTGAGTATGAGGGTGATATTGCTGTGATTGCAAATATCTTAGGGAGTTTCTGTCATACATGGGACAATGGTGACATGATAAGACATCAAGTGGTATTATTGCTCTTTCTGTGTGTAGTTGGAAATTTGGCTGGGAAGCTTACTCTGTGCCTGAATAACGGAGCAGTCACAACCTGGAATTTTGAAAAGATCAACAGAAAAACATTAAGTTATTTAAAATACATAACATTTACAATGAAAGAATTTGTAATATAAATAGAAAAGCAATTCTAGCATATCATTCTAGAGTTTTGCACAGCAAGAAAACAACATGACAATTTATGTCCTCTTTGCAAAGTTTTCTCCAGAAAGATTGAATGTCATGCATTTTATTAAAGGAAAACCTCATAGTTTCGCCTAAAACAAATGAGGCAAGTGAATAGTATAACCCTGGCCAATAAGGAGATTTCATGGTCAGCTTGTGCCAAGATACAAACATCCTAGGAGAAGGCGTAGTGGAGGAAATCTGCTGGGTTCATGGTGTACAGTGTACGGGACGTAGCATGGGGAAGAGGGGTTGAGGGGAAAGGACAAGGGGTTCTATACAGAACTCAAGGTCATGTGACTATAAGCCCAGACACACACAAAAGAGTGCTTAACTAATCGCTTAGGCCTCTCTTAGTCTAGCCAGGTTTATATACATGAATAATAACAGCATAAAAATATTATTAATATTGGATTTAACTAGTTATGATGAATATATCCGTCTTTCTGAAAGTCTTTGTTTTTAATCTTCCATAGTTCAGTTCTAAAATTTTGAAATTTACCTACATATATAAAATGTCATTTTAGATCAATTATGGGTAGTCTGTGACATACATTATAAAATAGAATTCTTCAAACTCTTCTCTTTCAGCTACAATAATTTCTATATCATACTTGCCAGTGTGTTGTGGGCTAGAAATAGAAAAATGAATGATTTAAATTACTATTTCGAGTTCATAAAAAATCAATATAAACAATGAACTGAAATAGCAATATTTTATTTTTACAAATAATTTTTATACAATCAGTAAATGTTCAAAATATCATCAGTTAGATGACGTATAGCTGGGAAAATTTCATAGATTTTAAAGTGACGTCCATAATAAGAAGATACTACAATTCAGCATAATTTTATAAAATTGCTTTATGTTCTTCCAATTACATAAAAATTATTGACTAATAATTGCATACTATTTATAATGGACATTTTCACTGTCATTAACCTAATAAATTTTGAATAAACTTACAAGAGGTTGAACTGAGGGCTGGGGGTTTAGCTCAGCAGCATAAGCACCTGCCTTGCAAGCAGGCGGTCGTGAGTTCGATCCCCGGTACCGATAAAAATGAAAAAGACAAAAAAAAAAAAAAAAAAAAAAAAAAAAAAAAGGTTGAACTGATTCCTTTTTGCTTTTTTTTTTTTTTTTTTTTTTGTAAAGGAATCAACCTCATAACCTTGCACTTGCCAGACAGGCAATGTGCCTATGAGCTATATTTCTGCTTTTGTTTTTCTGGGTTTTTTTTGGTTTTTTTTTTTTTTGGTTTTTTTTTTGGTTTTTTTTTTTTTTTTGGTTTTGTTTTTTTTTTTTTTTTTTTTTTTTTGTAGGCTCAACTGGAAAAGGATACTTGAATTAAAATAATACGTAGTTTGAATCTTCTGTTTTACTTCAAATAATTTCAACTATACTATTTCCAGAACTTTTGAACTTTTCTTTACTGTGTAGTATATTATTATTAGAAGCCATCTTTATGAGAAAGTTGAATTTCTGGCAGCATAGGAAGATACTATACTATTGTTATCATATAAAAATATGGAAAGTCTAAGTGCATGTCTTTAAAATTACACATCAAAATTTTGACATCACCTATTCTTTTCAGTTTTGTAATTGTGAGTAATATGTATTTTTAAATAACTTTTTCACTTTTCTATTTACATTTTTTGTATTTCTGAAGTGTTTTTAAGTGAGTATGTCTTATACTTTAAAAATAAATGGAGGATTTATTTGTGAATCTTTTTATATTATATATCCAAAAATTGTTTGTAATACAAAATACCCAATAATGTAATTATTTCTTAATAATAATTATTCTGAGGTGCATTTTTAAATGATTAGTCAAATACCCAATTAGGAACGTGCAACCCAGTTTAATTGTACCAAGCATTTATTAAACACTACTGTTTAGATTTTGAAAGCGAGGACCACTGTTTTATATAGCACTTACTAATAGCAGCCTCTTTGAGTATACTCACTTGAAAGCAGTCAGATCTGATAAAGAATAAAATACTTAATCTGGAGTCTGAACCGTCATCAGATTTACATAGATTGAGGGACTGATTGATTTACCTTTTTTTTTTTTTTTTTTTTTTTGCTTGTGTGCTTGTCCAAATGCATTGACAGAGTCTCTGATGATAGATTCCAGATTTGTATACATTAGGAAAAACCCACATACCATTTTCTCAGATGCACTGACAGCTTTGGATCAATGGTTTCACTGAGAAAAGTATTTTTTCCAATATTTGGGTTTTAAAAAAACAAAACTTCAGCCTGAGCTTTTATGTGAGGAGCTGGACAGGAAGAAGGGGGTTAGAAAGTAAAAAAAGAAAAAAAAAAAAAAAAAATCAGATGTCACTGAAGGAGCAAATGCTAGTTTCAAGGAGCAAATCCAGGAGAGGAAGCTGCAATGGTGTCAGTAAAGAAGAGTAATGCCCTGATTATGAAGTCAGCGATCCTTAGAAGATCAGAAAATTTCTCTTGGAAAAATACGAGCTTGTTTCATAGGTCTCTTCTATCACCTCAGCCCTGTCCCAAGGAAGAAAACTGCAGCAGACGCTTCTGGGCGACCCTATTCCATTTTTCTCAGCTGCTACTTCCAGTGACAGCCACTCTTGGGTCAGTTTCAAACTCAGATTCCCAAGACTGGCATTTACTCACTTCATCACTCCTTTTCAAGAAGATCAGTGAGACTCCATCTCAAAAACAGCAGCAACAAAAATGATGTGAAGCCAGGGTAGAGAACTGTGCCTGTAATCCTATCACTGAGGAGGGTCAGTCAGGAAGATCCCCAAGTTTGAAGCCAGCATCTGCTACCCACTGAGCTCAAGGTCACCATAAACTACATAGCAAAAACAATCTTAAAAAGAAAAGAAAGGAAAAAGCCACTGCTAAATTGCTTACTGATATTAACATGTGGCACTGACTTGCTATATTCTTTCACTGTGATGGCAGATGTTATCCCGTGAGTGTTTTAAGTTAGAACATTTTGATAGTAACAACAGTTCATTTGCACTTGGGAGTTATTTTTCTAGTGGGCAAAGTCGCAAAGTCCCAGTCTATACTCAAACAGTATCCACGAAGTATAGGTATGTGACTCATTTGGTGCGTGTAGAAAAGTGTTCCTTGAACCAAACTTTTTCGCTTTCTTATTTGTAGCGGTCTAGATTAACTCATTAAAAGCAGAATATTCTAGGGATGCAGCTTCCTTAGAAAAGGATGAGGTAGCAGGGACAGTCTACTCTAGAACGGAATGTCCTTTAATGGTTTAGCCCAGCAAGTCACATAATCACAAAATATAAAATACAGAAAGTGCTGTCTGGCGTTCCTTAGCTGTAGTACACCTGGAATCCTTACAACCAAGACTGCATATTCCCTAAGAAACATTTCCAAGTCTTGGGGAACTGCGTCCAGATGAATCCTAGTCTCTTGCTATCCCTGCTGTCTACTGTAAATGATAAGAATACTTCACGCATCTTGGTACACATTAGTGTGTGCTGTCTTACCACATTCAGAGAAGTTGGTAGATAACCAGTGTCCTGCATCACAGTGCTGCTTCTTTTGCAGCCAGGCCGCCAAACAACTTTGTAATTATGCACATCACCGAGGGACCCGGACTGTCAGGTGAATGTATCACTAGCATCATCATCAAGACAGCCACCCTGGACCCCATCTTCCAGTCTTCCAGAACTGACAGCCACAGCAGCATGACAGGACTTGCCTTTGAATGCTTCAATAACTTTTCCCAGCATCTGTGGCTCAGCTCTAGCTTTTTTACACTATATTATTCTAGTTTAATGACTTCACCCCGGATTTTGGCTTTTGGATGACTAGTAGTGGGCCTATGCTCTCCATACAAAGCCAAATAACATAACTTCTACCATCATTTCTTCATCTTTGCCACCTTCTATTTACTCCTTCAACAAAATATCAGTAAATGGAACCCAAAGATATGTAAAAATAGTTAAATAAATGACTATGTAAAATGTATTCTAGGAATAAAAGATCTGCTCCATATATGAAAATAAATGAAGTAATATACTATGTTCATAGAATAAAGGATAGAACCCCTGGGTCATCCCCAAAAGGAGGAAGAATCATTAAAAAACCCAGAATCCTTTTATGAGAAAATTCACTGAACAAAATTAGAACATAAGATAATTCTTTCAACTCAGTAGATCATCTGTGAAAAACTGATTGCCAGCACCTTACTTAATGTTGAAAGACTGACTGCTTTCATCCTGAAATGAAAAATATCTGTTCTCATCAGTTTTTAATTTCTCTTTTGCTTTCTTTATTTTAAAAATGAAAAAGAATAAAAATGATTATACAGAATTTTAAAATAAAATAATATGATATTAACATTGGTTTAATATATTGCAAAGGAGTTATTCACATTACAAGATATAAGCATGAAAAATGATTAATCGAAAAATGAAAAACTATTGAACAAACTGTTCTTCATTCAACTTTGTACTTTGGAGTTAGCAAGGACAATTAGGAAATAAATTAATTAAATGAAATATTTTTAAAAGCAATTAGTAAAAAACAACTTGATATTTGCAAATGACTTCATCTTATATTTAAAAATCTATAAGAAAAGGAAATTTCTGCAAAATAATTTAATTGATTTTGCAAGTGTGTAGATACAAAATCAGTATAGAAATAAAAACTGTATTTCTGAACATACTCAGTGGACATAACAATGAATATTAAGAAAACTATTTTGGAGGTACCAGGGATTGAACTCACGCTCTCACATTTGGCAGGCAGGTATTTACACCGCTGAGCTAAATTCCCAGCCTGAAAAAACTATTCGTTTATAATAAAATCAAAAATAGTAAAATATGTGGAACTAATTTTAGCAAAGTATACAACTTGAACTCTTAAAATTACAATAAATGCAAAAAATCCCTAATTTATGAAAGAATTGATATTAGTACTTCTTACATTGATTTTCAGATTTAACACAATGCCCATCAAAAGCCTACATGCTCTTCTTTGTATAGAAATTGTCAAGTAAATTCTCAAATTCTTATAGAACTGTGAGGACCTTAAAGAGTATGAACAACCCTGAAAAGAAGAATATAATTGCAATGTTCTTTTCCCTGATTTTAAAACTTATGATAAATGCCAAGCACAAGTAAAGATACCTCATTAGTGAGATATAATTAACTGAGAAATAAAATTATATAATTCAGAAATAAAACCGTTCACTCTTCTGTAGCAATAGTGTCCAGAAAATTCAGAGAGGAAAGATTTGTGTCTTTAACAAATTCTTATTGGAAAAAGTAACCACACCCAAAAGAGTAAAGTCAAACACTTACAAAACTCTTATAAAAATAAATAAGCATAAATCTTCATGTTCTTGAGTTAGGCAATTTTTCTATAACAACAAAAGCACAAACTACAAAAAAAAAATAGATAAATTTTGCCAAAATTTAAAGGCTTTAATATATACTGTCCAATGTGTAAAAACAACATATGGAATAGAAACAATATGCATGTTTTAAGAAATATGTACCAAGATTGCATAATTATCTCATACAATTCAATAAACGAACAAAAGATTCAGTTAAAAAATACACAAATGATATGAGTAGACATTTCTCTGAAAGTATACACAGTGTAATCAAGAAACAAATGAAACTATGTGAAAAATCAATAGATTTTAGGAAAATAAAAATAAAAAGCAGAAGAAAAAAACTCTATAACCATTTAGAAGGCTACAATAAAAACAAAGGTTTTTAGAAATATTAATGAGAATGTGGAAAAATTGAAATGTTCATACATTGGTAATAGGTAGTTAAAATAATGTAGTTTCCTTTTAAAATAGTCTGGTAGTTCCAAAAACGTACTTACCATGCACTCTAGGAATTTTACTCCTAGGTAAACATGTATGATAATTGATTGCATATGTTCATAAAAACATAAATATAAGCCTTCATTGCAGATTTATTCCTAATAGCCAAAAATTAAAAAAATAAAAAAACAGCCTAATGACCATCAACTCATGAAAGGATAATCACAGTGTGGTATATCCATACAGTGCCAAGGTTTTCATCTACAAGAAGAAATATGAATACATGCTGAAATAGGGATGAGAGTTGGAAACACGGCAAGTAAAGCAATTCATGCTAAAATGTACGCAATATTATATGATTCTACTCACATTAAATGGCCACAGTAGTGCATTTATAAATTTATGCAGTTGTACATACCTGTAAACCCAGCATTCTCAAGGAAGTTGAATGAAGATTGCAAATCCAATTCACACCTGAGCAATTTAGCAAGAACTGACCTCAAAAATAAATAAATAAATAAAAGGAAATTTACAAATTTTTAAAGAAAAATGGAATGGTTGTGGCCAGTACAGAGGGAGAAAATACTAGTAGGTAGAGACTGTATCTACAGTGATTTTTTAATTGAAAAAAAGTTATTGAAATGTTCTTAAAATTATTCAGAAGTAAAAATTATACAACTTCACAAATACACTAAACACTACAGAGTTGTACTTGAAAGGGTGGATTGTAATGCTATGTAAATTAAATTTGAACAAAAAAAGATAAAAAAAAAATATTGAGGACCAGGACCTGGGTATGATAAGTACAGGTTTTCTTAATGGAAACAAAAATGGACCAGGCGTGGTTGTGCCCACCTGAAATTTCAGCACTAGAAAACAAGGCAGGAGGAGTGCCTCAACTTGGAGCCCAGCGTGGGCTCCATAGTGAGTTCAAGGAGTGCCTGAACTATACAGCAAAATACACAAACATATTAGAAGAAAATAAAGCAAAATAGTGGTGATAACTACATTTTAAAAGCCGATATTTTTCTTCTTGCCCCCTTTTTTTATTCTCTTATGTTTCTCTTAAAATAGTACTTCATTACAATTTAAGAACAATGAAAAAATTCATGATATGAAAAAATTCACCTCCCACTACTTTTTCAAACTAAATCTAGAATATTTTGAGAGCAAATTGCCTTTATTACTTTGAATAAATGGACAAATTCTTTATTTTTTAATCAGTGCTGATAAAATAATTATAAAATAATAATATCATTTTTGTGAGAGTATCTAATTTTAGCTCACTTGAGCAAATACCTGTAAATGAGATTGCTCATGGATACTAAAGGTACATATTTAGCTTTTAAAGAAGGGACCAAAAAAGTCAAAGTGTGACAATACCTTTTTGTTCTTACCAGTAATACATGAGAAAGTTAGCTGTTGTTATTATTTTTCTTTTCATTTTAAATATTCTATAAATGGAGTATGATGTCTCACTGCAGTTAAATTTGTGTTTTCCTAATGATTATCACTGTCATAAAAATTTTATTATTTTCCATTTTTGTGTGTTATATTGTGACAGATATGAAAATCTTGTATGTGTTTGTCCGTTTTTCATCTAATTATTGGGTTTGAGAATTTTTAAATTCTGAATGTAAATTCTTTAGCGTAATTACTTCTTGCTCATTTTAAAATTTTTCATTAGGTCATGTTTATGATGCATAATATTTACGTTCTCTGTGTGGAGTTGGTACATATACTTAATGCATCTCAATTTTTTCATTCTCTTTCTTCCCCTTCCTTTCCCCATCTCCTTCCATCTCTTGATCTCCTCCCCATTTGACATAGATCTATCTCCCCACTTCCTATTACTATATCTAGCTTTATTTTGGTTTTTATTTATAATTTTCATTTATGAGATAATACAAGCATGAAATATTTAAGCTTGTGTATCTGTTTGTCATTGAATATTATAGTCTCAAGATGCATCCATTTTCATACAAATGACTCAATTTTATCTTTCTTTATGACTTCGTGGTACTCTATTGTATCTAAATATCACATTGTCGGGGCTGGGGATTTAGCTCAGTGGCATAAGCTCCTGCCTTGCAAGTGTGTGGTGGTGAGTTCAATCCCGATTCGGTACCGATGAAAAAAGAAAAAGACAAAAAAAAAAAAAAATCACATTGTGTTTATCTGTTCATCTGTTAATTGACATATAGGCCACTTTCAAGATTTAGCTATTATGAATTGTGCTTTGTTGCTTATCTTTCACTTTTTTCTTAACTGTGTATTTAACAGAAATTTTTAAAATTATTTGGGTGATGTTGAAAATATGTTTTTTCTTAAATTATTTTTTGTCTGATTTACATTTTTTTTTTGAGACAGGATCTTGCTATATAGCCCAGGTTGGCCTTTGAGCCCAGGCTGGCATAAAACACAAACTTCTTCAGCTTTGGAGTGCTGATATTAGAGGGCAGTGGCACCACATTTGGCTTATAAATCATGGTTTTAGGGTAAGTTTTATTAAGCAATTATTTGCCTAACTATGCAGAATAAAATTACTTTTATATTTTATTGTTTTAGAGTTTGAATTAAAATTTAGGGTCCATTTTGAGTTACTTATGCATGGTATATGTTTCATTAGTTTATTTTTCAATATAGTTATTAAATTATTTGATTGCCATTTCTTAAAAGATGGAAGGTAAACCAGAATATTGTGGGGGGTCTCTTCGTAAGCTGAAATTATTGCAATAGAGCTCTATGTTGATTAGGTTTAGTTGCTGTTTTGGTGTACCATATACTTCCACCTCTCTTAATCAAGAAGAAAATCAAGTGCTAAGTATTTTCCAGGTAAATTTTTACATTTGTAATTTCATTAGTTTTGAACAAGAGGAGTTGCCTGCTCAAAGTAATCTCTCCTTAAACATGACCTGCTTTTAGTGACTGATTCATGTAGAAATTAAAAAGCTTGGTTCTCTTTCCTTAATTTTGAGCATATTTGAATATTGATGCCGATTAACAATCATAATTGGAAAGGAGGTCTTTGCTAAAAAGCTAGGATGATTCTTCCCTTTTCCTCACCTAAAACTCTGTTGCTTATATTCCATCAAGCTGCTAGACCTAGGAACATTTTATGGCAATCTTTCTCCATGCATGTCTTGAACTTGAAGATGAGACTGGACATAACCTTTTCACAGTTATTTTGAAGATATCGTGATCAACATATTTTCTAGCATGTAGGGCCACATATGAGCACCCACATAAGTGTTACATAGCAATGTGTACACACATATATGTACACATATGTGTATTCAGATGTATACAAACTTAAATTTTTTGTCAAACTTCATTATGCTTTTCTCAAATATGCTTAAGAATTTATATTGAAATATGAAGTCATTCCTGTAAAATATTAGTCGATTGTTTAACCGATACTAAAATGTTCCATTTGATAGCCATGTCATCCCCAAATATTTATCATGAGTAAATGTTTATTAATCATACACTGAGGAAATTTGCAAATATGAATTCAAATACTTCTGCAGTGACTCTATGAAATATAATTTATTATTAATTTGTCACTATCCCTATTTTTGCATATGATGAAACTTGGATTCATAAAGTTTTTAATTTTTCATGGAAGTGCATAAAATCTGTACAGATTTTGGCCTTAGACCAACTTACTGAATCAACATTCTTATTTTTTCTATAAAAAATTCATAAAAATTATTTTAATTCTTATAGATCAGTGTATCAGTCTTTTAAAAAGATGTCTCTTAAAATGTAGATGTCATTCTAAACTTTCACCCTACATGCAAAAGTTTGGCAACCATATTAATTTTGTTATAAGCCATGCTTGGTAATGACTGTACTAGACTAAAATAAATTATTTTCCTTCCTACTGGTTATTCATGGTAGACCCCAAAAGAGCATATTCTTTCTAATACTTCTCTAAGTATCTTATTTAGTTTTATTTTGTATTTTTATTTTTCCAATCCTCTCCCTAGTTTCTTGAAAGTTAGTACTTTTGTCTTTTCAAATTCTGAGCCCATTGTTTCATTGTCTATAAAAGGAATTAAATTAGAATTTGTTGACAACCTTAATTATGTATAAATTGTTTGTACAATTTTTATGGAAAAATAATTTTCTTTTTATGGCACAAGAATAGTGTCTGGTTTAATATGGTCCGTATCTACTGCAACTCTTAAATTCAATTGTCGAGGTGGTGTTATCATCCCTTAAAACTGGTCTAATCTCTTCTGAGTGACCTGGGCTGTGTGCTACAAAGAAATTTTTTCTTAATTTCAGAGTCTAGCACTCAAGAGCCTCCACTCTTCTGAATCAGAGTCTAAGATCATCATGGAAGCTAAATCAGCACTCGGGAGGACAAAGTTTAATTTGAAACCAGTCCTAATTACCATCTATGATTGAGGCCATCTCAAACATTCCATTCTTACCAAGGTTTTGGCACTGTTGACTTCCAAGTGAATATTGTTACATAGTTATAGCCAACAGTAGTTGAAAACTGTCCAATTAACTCATATTATCTTTGGAAATCTATAAATCGCTGCAGTTCTATGCCTTTCATTTGAGATTAGTTTGTTACATTATGGTAAATATGTAATATATAAATTAGTACTTGCAAGTAAAACTTTGCTGTGTTAGAAGGCCTAAAAGTGTGTGATGCTGGCCTTAATATGAGATAGCAAGTTATAACTAAAAAGGTAACAGAAAAATTTAAAAATACTTAATTGTTAAGCAGAAGTATGAGATACTATGTAAAGCCAAAGATATTGGACAATTAAACTATTTCACATTTGTTTCTTAACACAGATTTGAACAAAAATAGAGTCAGCAAAAAATGCAATATGAGTGTCTGGATCTCTGTTAAAACTTCACAGAAATGTAGAGTGGCATCAAAAGTAGGGCTTCTAAGAATATTAATGGCTTAAATATCACAGCATTCTCAACCAAACCCAACAAAAACAGAATGTTATTGTGAAAAGATCCGGTGATATGACTATTTTAGTATTGAATAAGTGCAGTTTTAGGAAGACAGTCGGTATTTTGTTAGCTATTCTACTGAAAACACTGCTATTCTGGAATAGGAGTTTAAAAAAATTAAAATAATTCAAAGTGAGAAGGTTCTAGTCTTCAAATTCTTTATTTAGGAAGAAAACTGAAAGCCCTACTTATCATAAACTCAGCATACTTACCAGAAGAAAATATTCTCAAAAAATAAACATTGATAACACTAATGGCAGAGCAAAGACTGAGGACAACTGTGTACTTAAGAAGCATATCTAGAGTTTAAAGCTCCAGTTGGATATTAGGAATTTACTAGTCCATGACAGTCACAAGCTTTTCATTCCTCTTCCTCTTGGATGATTGTGTCTATTACAGAATCATCCAAAGGGACAATGGCTCAGAGTCGTCTGGGATGAACCTGTCACTAAATCTTCCTGCATCCAAAGAAAATGCTACTGCTTATTTGTCTGCCCAAAGTCTGATTTGTAAGTAGGGCAAAGATACTTTTCCTTTATGTTCACCAAGGCAGATGTCCCTTGACATTGCTTCTTTGTGGAGGAGGATTTTGGGCCTCATGAAAGGGTTAAGTTTCTCACTGTTTAAAAGAACTTACTTTTGAATGACATTGACTAAGTAATATTTGCTATTTTGCTAACTTTAATAAAATTATATTTCCAAAAAATATAAGCAATGCAAAGTTTACTTTGAGATCAGAAGAGTTCTTAGATAATAATTCTCATGTTCTACCTATTGCCAGTTATCCATTACGTATACCAATTTAAGTATCTACTTATTTCTATCAAGCTATTGTTGATTAGGGCAGTGGCAAGATCAAGAGGTAACATAATCAAGAGGCAACAAGCCAGAGATTCTTATGTGTGACTGTCACAATCATTTTCTATTCATTTGTCAGTTTTTTTTCTGTAACATGAAACTTCCCTAATATTCTAATGATAACTTCAATTTTTACCTTTGAGATACATCTATATATTTTTGAAGAAATGTAGTAGTCCATAAAAAAGAATCAAACTGGATGAATTCAATTTAAAAGGGCTTTTCCTTTGTCTTGTAGCAAAAAGAAAGAGAGAGACTATGATAATCTTCATGTAATTTACTGCCATTTTGAATAAATCTTCAAGGTCTCTAAGTGCATTTCTCATGTGTTGGGTAACAGCCTCACGGAATACTGAAAATGACTGCTAAGTTTTTGGAGCTCTTCCCTTGAAGACATAGGGTTCTATATGGCTTATATCTAAAGGTTGCCTCAAACTTCATGTGCTCTTAGGTGGGGCTTTGGGATTGATTGGATCATGTGTGTGTGATACTTGATTAGCACACTTATTTGTTTAACATATTTGTGTCTATGGATGATGGATTTATTGAGGAGGAAACACAAACCTGAGTATAGGTGGCACCAAACAATTGGCTTGTAGCCTGAATGAAATAAAAAGCCCATACAGCGAGCTATTTGTCTTCTGCCATGGCCCTCCACCATGCTACTCTGCCTTGGAGCCAACTATGGATTTAAACTTCTATGAACTGTGAGATAAAGTAAATCTTTCCGTTAGCTTGCTTGTGTCTAATATTTTGTCCGAGCATTGAGGAAGTTATTAAAATAGGCATATTTACCTATGGTTTGAATTTGAACTAAATTTATGAATTGACTGAACAACACACAATACAAATGACATTGTAAGCACCACAACTTGGAGATCTTCCAGAGCCCTTGTTGCTTCTAACTTCTTTGATTTACAATATCAATCTGAGACAGTCGCAGAAAGATATTGGCCTAGATTATTTTGAGAAAGCTGAGATGGGCTGATGCTCCCCAAGACTTACATTTTAAACTTTTTTCCTTCTGCTTTTGTCCAAAACACTATGCAGCTGTATGTCAGTGTTTCATGGCCACTCTGGAAATAACTTGCTGTGACACAGCAAGTTTTGGTAACAGGTCCATCCCATGTGACTTTGAGCCCCAGCCTCTTTGGATGATTTCACTGTTTTCTATGATTCCTAATCTGGTCTGCAATAAACCACTTATCCATGACTCAGCAGGGAGCTGGATATCATGCACGACTGTCTTTTTAAAAATTTTTTCTCTTCCTAATTAAGCAATTTCTGCTTACCAGGTCAGACAAAATACTCTTACACTTTTTTTGGTAAGTTTTAGTAAAGCCTTTTTGTGAATAGATGTTTGTGAGTATACATGATATTCATCTTTAGTAGAGCAAGTGGAACTGGTACATGAAAAACTGTTAATTCCAATGGGCTGCTAGCCACACTAACGATAACCAGTAACCAATATCAGTGATCAATGAACAGTAATTATGAAAAGTGCCATTTCCAACCATTGCAAGAGTTCTTGAAAGCTTCTACCAGCTACTAGGTACATCTGACAGGAGGCTAAAGAAAGGCTGCTAACACTAAATTGCTGATGCTCAGGTACTAAAGCATGAAAATGAACTAAGGCCGTGGAATGGAATATGCAATAAAAATTATAGCATTCTGAAGAATTAACTGTAACTGACATTTATCAATTTCAGTTGTATGTCATGAGGTCCTGAAAGATCAGTTTTAAATTTTAAAAAATGACAAGAGACAATATATAATTATCTGAAATATTAGTAACTACCTAGAACTTTTCTATGTCTTGTTTTTAACATCTCTCCCTTTCTTCCTCTCTCTCTCTCTTTCTGTCTCTATCTCTCTATATATATCATGACTATATGCAACATATATACAAATATCTATAAATACATATATAGATATATTTGATGTATATTTAAAATTGATTGAAAGAAGCCTTATTTGATTATCTAAAGTCATAAAATCTGTCCTACAGAGACAGACAGAAAGTTTTTTCACTAACTGAAAACCTAATAGTAATATGAGAGTAGAATATTTTCTATAGAAAATTTCCTATCTTGCTTCCAAGTACCAAAAACACTATTTGTCTGTTACATATATACTGAAATTTTCTTATCTTGCATACATATATAATGGTTTACATATTTTTATTTAAATATATATTGATATGCAAGTACGGATATTTGAAAGTAAAATTGATCATCTTGTTGACTATTTTGTGAGCAATTTCAGATAAAAAAGTGGCTAGAATAAGAGTAGCTATGTAGTACAAAAGTAATAAAATGACAAATTTATTTGTTATATTACAATGTATTATAAAAGATCTTTACTAATCAATATAAGCCGCACGGTGATAAAATGATGAATTATGTTTGGGGGAAAAGCTTACATTTTATCAAGACTAAACTAATATTTGAATGAATACTAACAATTCTTTTTTAATTTTATTTAAAGAAAGACTAAAAACAGAAAATGTGTAGAAATAACAGATATTTTCAAGGAAAAAATAAACAGTAAGAAATCACTAGTTGATGATTACATATTGTCCTCTTACAAATAGTTGTTCAAGATACAAAAGTGAAACATACAAAGTGGGGATTCAAACAGTGAGACTGCAAATGGTGCTGTTCATCTATCCAACAAAAACTTAGTAATATGGTTATCAGTCCTATACACTTAAATATATATGCAGTTCTACATATCTTCATTTATGTTGAGATTAAACAAACCATAGCAGGTTAAAATACTCTGAACAAAAAATAATAGTATTGCTGGAGTTCACGTCATGACACTACAGGATCAACAGTGGCTTCTGTACTCTTTTACTGCAAAGTATTTGTCCATTTCATCATGCATTATAATATCAGTTCTTGTAAACTATTTATAGGTTCTATGCATGATTGAGTCTTAAATGTATTTCTATCCTTTCTATATTAGAGGGAGAAACAAAAAAAGCAAGACAAAACAAAACATATTCCTATAAACACATGAAATGAAAAAGACATATAAAACCACTGTACAAAGTGTTCTACAATTGTTACTGTGTTGTCTCTTATCTTCAATAGAATTGTCTATATCATCAGACATATAATTGAATATAGCAGTACATAACAATATTAATAAAAACAAAGCTCTTTGTAGTTAATGTAAAACTTCAAAAACAGGCAATAATCAAACTGGAATGGGTATCATAGTGAATCTTGTAATCTTCAGTGTAGTTTCCTATACTCTCAGACTTGATATTATCAATCATAACAGTTTTGAAATAAATCTGTTGATGCCAAACAGCATCAACTCCAGTTTGTTATTGAGGCGCAACCAAGTGGCAGTGTATACTGGCTCCTCTCCTAAAGCTAAAACTAAAACTAAAGCTTTCATTGCGTTAGTGTGTGCATCATGTAGAGAATTGGTTTGGGACAACTTATTGGGTTTCAGCCAGGGGCATACCCCACCACTCTTGTCTGGGAAGGGAATAATTGACTGAAGTCATTGCCCTTCCTGTTCTTACTAGTCCTGCCTGATTCCAAAATGTTTTCCCGTTGGTGTCCCTTTAGCATAGAAGGATTTTATTCCCAGCACTCACCATAGGTCAGTACAGCTCCCTTGCAAGCTCCATTCTCCATTGGGCTTGCCGAGCTCTAACTTTGGTATGACTGCACTTCAGTGTGACTGTGGTTCCGGTGAGTCAAATTGGCAGGAATTCAATTGTGCCAGAGCATGGAATTTTAGTTGACTCAACAGTAGCCCCAGGACTGCATGTTTGACTGGTTCTTTTCACTTTAATTTCTTCCTGTGTCAAGAGGATCCATCTCCTTCTGTCCAGGATTCCCCACAATGTGTTATTTTTCCATCTGAGTTGTTTGCTTCTGGGAGCCTCTGTATTTTGCTCTTATCTCTCTGCCATCTTTAACAGAAGCTCTACTAACAATTCTTGTCATTTGCATATTCTTACCTTTACAACCAAAAGCAAAATAATTCATCAAAAAGCATTCATTAAAACACAAATAAGGTGTCATGTGCTAGAAGATAATGAGATAAGAGCATTCTTTTCCTGTCAGTATTTCCTCCAGCTTTACTGCAAATATGTCTTCATAATGAAAAGACAATGACAAGAGAATAAAATGTATCCATTTACATCTTTATGAATCATACTCTCAGGAGAAGTTGCAAAATTGATGTGATATTAAAATTTTTAGCAATATTTTGTAATAGGAATATATTTATTGGGGTTTGCATTGTAGCCTCCTTAACCACACAAATTCCATCATCTACTACATGAATAATCGTGCATACATTTTGACAAATTCTGAGAATCATTCAAGATTAATTTTTCATCCATGTAAAGGTGAAGTGACAACAAAGGATCTTTACAAAACTTTTTGGCGCAGAATCTTCAAGGTTATGGATGTGAATTAAATAAAATTCAAAAGCAGTTTTCTAATGGGGAACACTTTCACTGTTTAAATGAAGGTGTGATATAATTTTTCATGTACTTCTGGGCAAAAGCTGAAACTAGGTAACTGAGCTTCCTCCAGCAGTCTGATTAGATCTCTGCAATGGTACTTATATAGTGTGTGTGATCATATAAGGATGTTTCTACCTATTACTCCTTCAAAAGTAATTCATATGTCTGGAATACTGACATTTTAGGCAAACAATGGTGCTTAAGAAAAAAATCCCATTTTGTTTGGTAATATCTAGGTGTATTATTTTATTATAACATCTCTGTTAGTATTGACTATGAAATACAAATTATTTCACATGAATATTATTAAAATCTAGGATTCTTCCTTTTTGGGGTCAAGTTGAGAAACTATAAATACAGTACCTATGGTTTCATTGGACTCTATATTCACCATTTTTGCTCTTTTATTTCTTACTCTGATTTATACGCCAGTCTAATTTTCTAACATTTTTTAAGAAAATATACTATGAATAGGCCACATAATGTTAAAATTATATTTACAGATAACTTTAACCAAGTAAATTAAATACCAAGACTAATGAGAAAATGTAAAAATATATCTAAGAAAATCATTAAGTTCTTGATATTTAAGCAGAGAGGGATGAAATGACAGCTGCATATTGCATCAGTAATACATTTTCGTAGTATATGTTTTCTATATATAAGCTTTGAAAGGCACCTAACACATGACTTTATTTTCATGATATAAAGAATCATTTTAACACATTTCATAGCAACCTGCAAAAACATATTTACTATTTCAAATTATAATATTAAAATAATCTTTTTCTTAAAAAATTAAAACTTGCTAAAAACATTACCCAATTTTATATGATTTAACTTTGAATATTTGCAAGAATATTTCATCTTTGTCTAGACTATGCTGTTATTTTAACATGATAACAATTTTCCTAATTAAAATGGTGATTTGTTATATTAAAATGGAATATATTTTATTCAGGAGAATATGACTTGCATCTTCTAATCTTGTGGGTCCATTATAATCAGACTCACTGGTGCCACCATTTGTAAAATATTTATAAATCTAAAAAGCAACTTGTGAATGACTCTTAGAAGAAATTGTCATTTGACAAGTATTCTAAACAATTACTAAGTTGAGAAATGTGGTTTGATACAAAATAGTGACAATTTATAAATATGTTTTTTCTTTGCTTTCCTTTTTTTTTTTTTTTAAAAGGTAGGAAAATCTATTGGGGAATAGGAATGAAGATAATAGTTTCTGAGTGACAAGAGGGATCTAAATGGGTTGCTACAAGTAAAAGTGTTACACTCAAGTTCCTTTATCAATTTTCCCAGTGAGTTATTCACTGGGTAAAATAAAGTACATTAAAATGGGAACATTTTTATAAAAATGTCTTAAGAAAAAAAATTTTGATTAAAACACTTTGAAATACATTAAAATATTTTAATGGAAACTTTGAGTCAAATATTTCATGAAATATTTTAGAATAATTGTGAAGAACATGTAAAATTAACCAGTATAGTATGATATTTTATGGCCAGTATAGTAGGTAGCATAAGTTCTAAAATTTAATCTAGTAATTTATATTCAGTTGTTAAAATCAGATTTGACTTGGAGCTGAATTAAAGTTGACTGTATCTGTAAAATAATTCTTCTACATCTGTGATTCAAAACTAGGCTAACATGCAATAATTTATTGATTTATAAATTGCAAATAAAATACTTAAAGTTGAATGCTCGTGGGTAGGAAGAGGAAAGAGAAGTTCAACAAAGAAAATTTTCAAATAATAAAATTTATCAACACCAGAGACCATAGAGAGGAAAATAGTAAATAGAAAGATGGCAGGCAAATAAATAATTTTGAAGCACTTCAAGGAACCTGGACAACATAGTTTAGAGACATAGATTCCTGGTTAAAATTTACATATGATCTTTTCAAGCCCAATAATAAATGATTACAAAAATCTTAACTGGCAGGAAAGCTGCACATCCTACATTAAATTTACACTCAGCAAAATAATTAAAGACCCTGATGAAGTTTCTAATCAAGATCTAGATATTCTCTGGCTGACCTTTCTGTTACCTAGAAGTCATTTCTTACCTCAATAGTTTTCATAGGCAGTCGTCCTTACCAGAATGAAGATGTCTTTGGCAGACATCTTTGGCAAACGGGGACCTCTGACTCAATACTCACTATTTTTACACTACTGGCCCCTTAATTTTCCTTTCCCCTAAATTCCATGTCCATAACACCACAAGAGCCTTTTGTCTGAGGTTCTTCTGTGGAGAAACACTCCCCATATCTCTATCCATGCTGACTGTTACATCTTGGCTAGCATCATGCCACAAGGAAAGTGGTGTGGTTCTGGATGTGGGAGCACAGTGAGACAAAGGGAGTGGGTACCATCTCTCCTTCAGCTCCTATCATTCCACAAAGGATGTAAGTGCTCTGTAAATTATATTACATTTTTCTTGTTGTTTTAATCTTCTACTCCAGAACTTGGGGGCTTGGCACTCTCCAGGTCACCTAAACACATGCCTAATCAGGAAGTCTTTATCAAAAGATATAAGAAGCAGAGTTTGAAAAATCTTCAAATAAGATGTGGATAAAAATTAATATATAAATCTCCAATATTTATAAAATTGTGTTTAACCAATTATTAGCATAATTAATTGTTTAACGACTCCAGAGCAGAAAAAAAAATTTGTCAGTGAAGCAGCTGCTATTGATCTGTTAGATATTAATTAGAACACAAGACTGATACTACAGTATATAAAGATGAGGATAGTTAATATAAATCATTGAATATAGATGAAAGTAAGGAAAAATTTCCTTTAGAATATTCGTTATTGTGAAAGATTATGAGAAAAAGAACAAATTCATTTGGGAGTATAAGTAAATGTTAAAGATAGACATGTATTTGTAAGTACTCAAAGTTATTCAGATATATGAAATACCTATAAAATGTATTTCTCTTGGAAATATTCTTTGCTGAAACACAGTTTTATAAATAAAACTATCTTTGTTTATTCACAAGTATTTTATTACCTAAATTGTGTGGTGTTACTCTGATGTGTTTATGAATTAAACCTCTCTGTTTATTTTCCATATTCTAAACAAAATACTGTAAAGAAAACAGCATATGTACACAAGTATTAAAAATTCATGAATCACTAAACAAGTTACTCATAAGCAATTAGAATTTTCTTACTTATTGTTCTTATATTGTCACTAATTTATGAAGATGTTCAAGTAAAGTCTGTGTATTTCAAATAACTATTTCTATCTCTTTTTATTGATAAAATTAAAAGGGCATAAATTCCTGACAAAAGAAAAGAAGGACACTAATGAACATTAGTTCGGTTAAAAATATATTCTCTTTTATTCAAGAATTTTCAGAGAAAAGAAACAGAAGAAAGGGAAGAGAAAGCTGATTAAATACAAACTTCACTGAATCTCCTAATATTAAATTTTAAAGAATTTTTTAGTCAGGAAAAAAGACAATATTTCTTTTGATTCTTAATGTTTATCAAAATTTTGCTAGCAGAATTAATGAGTTATAGAATGGTTGATATTAACTTAATTTAAATAAATTTAAATAAGTAATTTCTCAAGTCACTTACACAGTAATAAAATATCAAGGGTAAATTGTTTTCTGCCTTCCTTTCCAGCTTGGTTTTTTATTAGGTCCAATTACTTCCCTATGCTTCAGCCACAAACACAGGCCTCAAATCTGCTAGTCAGTACTGAAGTAAACCTGGAATTCACACATCATTGCATCCCGAAATTTCCTCCTTAGTCACATATACAAATAAATTCTTATGTGGGGTATTTATTAAAAAGTTCTATAATTTATTCCAAAGATTTCTGTCCACTGGTGTGCCATCCACAGAGCTGTGAATTAGATGAACTACCCTGATAACGTTATGTTGTCTGGCACAATTATTCTGAAGATAAAAAGTGATTCCACGTGATCCTAACTTAATCACATGAGCCCTTTAAAAGCACAGTTTTACCTAGTTAGTAAAGCGGAAGAAAAGTAGCCAGACACATTTCAATTGGCCTAGAGGAAACCAATATTCTTACTAGGACTAGCTATAGGAAAAGAACAGCATCTGGGAACTGAACAGAGTAAATGGGGCCTAACACTCAGAAAGAGAGGGCATACTTCGGCCCTAAAATCCCAGTACTGTAAATGAATTCAATCAAAAAACACTAGGATTGATAAGGAACTGAAGACTCAGATAAGGAGTGTAGCTCTAGCCAATGCCTTAATATTAGCCAAAAAGCCCCAACAGTAAATTTACTTACAAACTGTTTCAACTTCCGACCTATAGAAACAAAGAAAATTTATTAATTTGTGTTGATGCAATGCTTTTCATAATCTTTTACCCAGCACAGACATTAAGAGAGATGGGTACTCAAAGTGCAAAAACTAAAACTGTGCAAATATTATTGGGAAAGAAAACTCAAAATATAGAGTCCTATGTAGTGGTTAAGAATAACTGAGTGTACTTTCCCAATGAAACATGGAACATAATATACAATACCAAGGTGAAAAAAATGTAAAACAGAATGTTAAACTATTTTATGAAATATAAAATAAAATATAACTCATGTATACTGAGAAGATATGCTTATACATCATCAATGCATACTTTAAATTCAATTTATAAACTGAAAAGAGAGCATTAACTCCTCAGATTGCATATAAGGAAGAATTTTGGAGTCAGGAATCTAAACGAAGGAATAAGTAAATAAATAAAGCACGTAATTCTTTTGAGGGTTGGTAATGGCATTATGCCATAAACTAGAAAATGATGATTAAATTAGCCTTGAATATAGGAAATGGGAGAGAAGAAAAAGCAAAAAAGTCAGAACTCCTATCAATTCTTTCCTTCCTTACAACTTTTCCTTACACCCGTGCTCTTTCTCTGAAAAAAAAATTCCTAGTCTTAACAATCAATTTGGGTCTGGGGATACAGCTCAGAGTGGCAAGTTGTGTGTTGAATCCCCAGTACAAACAAACAAACAAACAAACAAACCAAAAGTCAATTTAAAGTCTCTTAAAAGGCTTTTACTCATATTTTCCTTTTGAAATTGTATTATTTTATGCAAATATAGATTTTATAACATATTGCACTTTAAATAAAGCCAGACAACCTAATTCATAGTAACTTTCACTTTTGTACCCACAGAAACATTTAAACTTTCATGGGGAAAGGAATTCTTTTTGCTAAATATTAGACTTTCTATGACTATCAATCACAGTGCCGGAAAATTGAAAAATGCATGAATTAATGTTTAAACAGTGAATTACTTGAGGCTGAACTAAATGAACAGTTTGCATTGCTCTTAAATTGTTTTTGTAAGTATGTCTCAAAAATGATTCTGCAGGATGGATCACAGGTGCCTCTGCTGTCAGTTTACAGTTCTCTCAGGAAAACCTGAGAGAAACCTGGGGCAAACTGGGATGTGAATTAGAAGATCTGAAGTCCTAATCCCTAGAGCCCTGGAAGGAACATGCAGCACTGTTGTGTTTCCTCATCTCTTCTCTGCGGTGTTTACTTTCCTCCCCAAAAAGACTACACACAAGGTAACTGCATTTGAAATTTTAAATGTATTCCCAGAAGATGTGTTTCTAAGCATGTTCCTTTTCTTTTATTTTAGTGAATTTATCATCCTTACCTAATTAGGTTTTGTATTTATAACTTTTTAGAATGAAATTTATAATAAAATTATGATCAAGTTAGAACACACTTCTCAAAGTGATTCTTGAATAAAAAGTTAAAGAAATTCTTTCATATGTGGATATATCTCTTTAAAATCTATGCTATAGTCTACTCTGGAAAAGTCATTTATACGGTTGATTAAGTTACATATTTATTATGCCTGAAATACATTCAATTTAGGTTTTAACTTTTCATTCCATTTATAATTTTAAATATGCTTTATTTTTCTCATGAAACTAATTAAATGTTATTTGAATTAAACAAAATGAATGAGAAAAAATTTGGTTTTCTATTGTAACCAGAAAAATAAAATTTATTTCATTTCTTATAACATGTATGTAAATGGTTGTTAGCATAAGAATAATGGGGAGAATTTCTCAGGAGAAATTCTTTTGTCCTCCTAAAAAGAAATTAAGAAGGAATATTATTGAATTTATGACAAAATAATGTACCTCTCATTTTTAAATGCTAAAGAATGACGAATTTCCTTTCACAGAACATTTATCTTTGTTTACTCAATATATTATAGACAGCAAATTGAGAATATAAAATGAAGCAATCCTAAACATAAAGCAAATATGAGGCTCTTGGAATATTTCTATATTCTACTGAAAGCATTTTAAAGCATTTAGAGGATTTAATGTCCCTACCCATGATAACAAATTTCAAAAAAAAACAAGTCTGTAAATGGACAATAATAAAGATGACATTTTTAGGTTTAAAAATTTGAACTCTAAGGAGAAAGGAAATTATGCTATATGTTTTATTTTCTGAGTTAAGTGTCCTGTTCTTATATCAATTAATCTTCTTGAAAACCTTCCCTCTTTCAGAAATCCTCACTTCATATTATGTGTAAGGAAAATGAGCTTAAATTATTTAATTTATTGAAGTCAAATACAGTTAGGAAGTTTTATAACCACTATTCTGCCACTATTCTAAGAAAGTAGTATGTTCGTCTTTATTTTGTTCATATTTTAATTGTCTTGTAATTATTCATTTGGTGAACACGTTTATTTGGTATCTGTAGTACTTTGTGTATAGTTCTGGACATTATAGTAACAAGAGTCAAAGCATGAGGAATCTAATTTTATGAATATGTTTCTATTGAACTTTTAAGGATTTTAATTTCTTTTATTAATTGTCAACCTCTTCGGAGTAAATTCTAGACAAATATAGCTTCTATGAAGACAAAAATTCATTAAAAGATCCATAACACTCATTTTTAATTTACTACATAAATTTTACTAACTCTTTAAGGAATAAAAATTATTATTAAAGCATCAATATCTACCACATTTGTGGAAGCAAATGTGACCATTAAATCCTTCTAATTTTATCTATGGAAAGTCACAAATCACATAAAATCACTGAAAATGTTTAAGATGGCTGAGGAGACAGCAAAGCCAGGGCTTTTACTACGAATTGTTGTTTGTTTTTTGTTTGTTTTAGAGACAGGGTCACACTGTAGTGGCCTGAACTCACTATGCAGCCCAGGCTGGCCTCGAACTGGTGCCAGTCCTGCTTCAGTCTCCAGAGGGCTGGGTTTACAGGCGTGCGCCACCACACTTATGTAACATCATAGTTTAATTTACTGCATTCACCAACTAGAATAATCACAAACCTTGGATTTCTGGAGTTTTTTTAAATAAGCATTTAAACAACGAATTCTTCTCCAGTATATAACATTAAAAAATGAAGTTCAGTTATTTGATTTTAAAAATATCTGCATTTACTTTCTGATGTATATTTTAAAGATGTAGTATTTACTCATGGATAAAAAAGATATTATCCACTGAGGAACTGGATATAAAACCTGGATATAAATTCAAAATCAATTAGAGGAAATACATATAGATTAGAATCCACCAATTCATAGTTGAAATAAAAAGCAAATTTGAACAAATTCTATTGTTTTCCAACTTATCTTTCAGTATGTTTGCTTATTTTTTTGTTAGTTAATTTAACGAAAAATACTGCAAATAAAAACAAGCAACTTACTTTCTAGATACAAAATATTTACATGTGGTATTTGACATTTATAAAGATATTTGCCATTCTCCATTATTTTGATTAGAGTTGTCTTTTAACACATTTTAAGACATAGAAAAATCAATTTGTATCCACCTAGTAGGACAATATAAAAATAACAAAATGTTTTAAATAAGAAATTTAATTTAATAAATTTTATAATTACTACGATAACCATTACCAAACCATTAAAAATGTCACATTTAGAGAGCCAGACTTTTAGGATCGTCTCTATGTGGCATTGAAACTTATAAGATGACACATGAATTCCACTGAATAAACTATGAAGGGCAAGAGAGACATTTTTAAAAACTCATGGCTTGACCTAGTTATTAGAAAGCAGTTCCACTCATGGCAGTTACTTAGTGTCTGGGCTGTGTTTTTTATTTACAACAAATAAGAAGCTCTTACCTTCTAGCAGTACATTAACTCACTTTAAAAATAAATCCTTTATCATCTATTGATTTCTTGCTAATTTTGGAGGGATCATTAGTAGTTTATTTTTCAAGGCACTTTAGCCATTGTCTCAAGGTATATGTACACACATAATATCAACTCATGCATACAATTAGCTCGAGATACACATTAAATAAACCTCTTTATATCTCTAAATGTCCTTGTGTTCTTAATAGTCCTTATTAATAAATGTTATTTTAAAAGTAACATTACTCATAATGCATTTATACTTCCTTTTATTTTTATTAATCCCAAATGTCCAGGTAAATAAGCCAATATACATTCCGATACTAATATCATGCACTTAGTATTTTCAGCAAAAGTATGGTCATCACTGTTATTAAACTGAAATCTAAGAAGAAAACCCAGTGAATTATAAGGCAATACTTTTTAATAATGTCTGAAGATTATTCTTGAAGTACCAAGTTAATGTTATTTGAGATGGAAATGATGATGTCGGTAAAAGCTTTGATAGCTATTCTAATGATACCCATTTTGTAATTTAATAGAGAAACAAAGAAAGAGATCCAATTAGATGAATAAAAACAGACAGAGAAGGGAATTTTAATAGAAGGAGAAAAGTACGAAAAGAAAGACAAAGATGCAATAGTGAAAAAAAATCATGAAGAGCCATCAGTGTATTGTTTAATAGCATTATCAATAACTTTAAAGCTGTGTAAATATCTTATCTGGTATCTTTCTCCAGTTATGCACAATAGTTTATTTCATTCAAATCCAAAAAAATCAATTCTATGTCATGTCAATCTCAGTTAATTAAATTTTGTTTGATTTCATTGACTATTTTTAGTAGTTAGTATTTTAAGTAGTCTTGTAACCTTTATTACATTTTCATGAATGTATTTTACTTGCGCTCTTAGATCATCTATTTCAACGCACCTCATTTAACAAAAGAAAGTATCAAAGATTATCAAGTTCATTGTCCTAATGAGACACTGTTAGTGCTTTGCCAGATCTCGCAGGATTTCACTATCATTTCTGCATCCTATGTGAGCATCCAAGGGCTCGATCTAATATGTTTTGTAGAAAGATTGCCTTCTTCTAGTAGAGTATCAAGAAGCTCAATATTCTGGGGAGTGAAATTCCACTAAAACCATCCCTTTGTTTTAGCCTCAAGGTGATGCACGGAAGAATACAAAGTCTAGAATATTTGTTCTGAAACCTCCTTCATTCCTACTTGTGATTCTTTTCCAAACATTCCTTCCTCCACATGCTCACTGTTATATTAGAAGGAATTTCTTATCCAATTGCCTGCCTGAGACACTTTGTCTCATGTGTACAGCTAAGAACCCTGAGCTGAAATAACTATGAAGAATTTAAGCAATTGAGCAATTGATATTTGGAGTTTTTTATATATACACTAAAATTTTAAAAAATCACATCACTAAGAATAGCAAGTATTTGAAAGAAGTCAATGAAAAAACAAACTCATTTAAGAAATTTTCTTATTCATTGGGCTGTTTTGAAGCTATATTTCTGTTTGTATGTGGAAGTATCTGTGTGTGTGTGTGTGTGTGTGTGTAATAAATGAAGAGAAGAGGGTTGTTAGTTTGTATTATCATCAGGAAATGTAAGCAATAAAAATTTCAGGAACACAAGAATTAGAAATTAGATATAATTAAAGAGTTGTAAGTAATTATATCTATTATAGGACCTCGACAAATTTTGATAATTATTATAAAAGATAGAAACATTTTTAGAGTTATGTGATTTTTGTGTATATTTGTAAAAATAAATTATTAGACCAAGATTAATGTTCACATCATCCATTGTGCCATAAGATGCATGCAGATTTTAATTATATGTATTTTGAAAAAAATGTGAATTTGTGTGCACATGGAGATATAAACATTGAAAATATATTCCTCCTCACTTTCTAATGGTAAAGTATTTATAAATAATTTTTAACAAAGTCATACTTAAAAATTATTGATGCTCTTTGGGTCCAATATTTGAAAACAATTTTATGAACATACATACTACTGTGAGTTTTGATTTTCAGCCAAAAACAGATTCCTATCTCTTTATGGAGCATTAAGAAGAGGTTGAGCTCACAAAATTATTTATGCTGTATAGTAGAGAAAGTTATAAATGATGCTACAACAAGGAAGCCTGGAGATAAATTTTGCTTCAAACATAGTGGGGCTAGAACTCAATGTATGTTCCTCTGTAGCACTTAGCTCTCTTCCTCTACTTTCCTTGCCATGATTTTCATCTAATTCTCAAGGAGGCTGTCCCTGATTAGCAGTAAAAAGGATGACGGACAGCACCAAATATGCTCTACCAGCTAAAACAGTCTGTGGAAATTATATGCCTTTTTCTGCATTCTTATAGAAAATATATGTATGATTTTATGGGCTCACAAGATCATGTAAGAGATCTGGTCATAATGTTAAGGGGTTATGACTCTGATGGACCAGACCAAGCACACAACTAAGCTAATCTGAATGCAAACATCAAGAAGTGGAGAAGCTCTAGGACTAAGAGGTGAAATGGATACAAGATAACAAGGCAAAGGTGTTGTGGACTTTGTCAGAACCAGGATGTCATCAGGTTAAAGTTTCAACTTTAAATTAACAAATCAAATGTTCTCACATTTCCAACCCCTGATTAGAAGCCAAGAAATAATCACAAAGGGGAAACCCAGGGAATGGAGTAACAGCCAATGACGATCGACTCCTTCAAGCCCGATATTTTCAGTCTTAATGAGGAAATGTGCAGCTGAGTGAATTTGACAAGACAGAAGCAGTTGCTTTGAAACTACAAAAATGTCACTCTTGTGTTCTTTTGTTCAGTCTTTGTTTGTTTGTTTGTTTGTTTGTTTGTTTTTTTGTGGGGTGTTCAAAGTTAAATGGTTTATTTAAAAGTAGAATACTACTAAAGTCAACTCCAGATGCCACCAGAAGGTGAGAGATACACAGTTTCTTCTTTTTTTTTTTTCATTTTATCATATTTCCTGTTTGTTTTAGGGTGTTCTACAGTGGACTCCTGAGTATTTATGATTTGCCACTGATCTACTTTTAATTTTGAACTCTGTATTCTCCATCAAGTTGGAAGCTCCCTAGTTCTGCCTCCTTTTGTTAATGGTGGCCTCTCTACTAAGGATCTTTTTTAGTTTGGTTGAGGCCCTTTCACACTTTAGCCTGTTTCAGTCAAATAAACAAACAACAGTTTAAACCATTCTCAACCTACTGCAAAAAACCACCTGTACATGGTCAACAGTTCCAGAGACCACCAGCCACTGCTCATATCTGACTGTCTGACTATCCACCCTGCACCCAGGAGTTGTAGCTCCTGATTCTTCATCATATTGGATGGCAAGTTCATTGAGCAAAACTCCTTGTTCTTTGTTGTAACTGGTAGGTGCAAGGGTCACCAGAAGTGGGGAGGAGAATGGATCTGTCTTCATTTGGGAATTGATGCTCTGGAGCCCAGAAGTAACAAGGCAGACAAGAAGGTTAATAATGCAGGAACCAAAAGCAGGGCTAGAATAATGATTGCCAAAACCTCTATGAGCAAGAGCAGGCAGGAGGACCATTTCCAGATACTGGTCCAATTAATCCATGAATCAGGGAGCTCCTAGAGGATTTGGGAGGTGTGATCAGTTAGATTTTGTTCTAAGTGGTTGACCTAAGAGCAGCATTCTCTTCCAAGAACACAAAATACTCCACTCTTATTATTGTTAGTTTTTCTTTGATGTTTCTGTACAGCAATATTGATTGTACCTTACCTACATGCAAATGTAGGTCATTTGTCACTGACTGTGGGCTATTTATTTTGTTATTTCAATATTATGTTAATCCACTCATATCTGTTTCTAATTATTAACATTTCCCAGGTGTCCAGATCTATTCTTAAGGGAGAATATGCAAAAATCATTAGCTTATTTTCTTAACTGTGTCAGTGTTTAAGGAAGAATAAAAACATGTAGAAAATCTAAGCAAGTATTACTTCACCATTTTAACCGGTGTGTTTTATGTATTTCTCACAGTATCTGCACATATAAATGTTTCCACATTTCTTCAAATAAATAATTTGAGTGGCTGATATGAAATTTATATCCCACATATAAGTCATTCTTATGATTTAGATCTAAAAATCTCCCAATTCTCATGTTCAGAGGTGGTGGCTCTTCAGAAGGGACACATCCCTAGAGGCTTTATTCAGAAGGGCACATTCTTTTCCCTGGCACTCTTGCTTTCTGGCTAGCATGATGGTAATTTCTTCTACCAGGCCCCTCTAGTACACTGTTTCTGCACCAGAAACTGCTGACCATAGGCTAGACCCATTGAAAATACGAGCCAAAATAAATTGCTCCTCCTTTAAATTGCAGTGTTGGATATTTTGTCCTAGTGGTAGGAAATCTAACCAATAATTTCAGTGAAAACTTATATACATAAATTATGTAAAATATATTTCAAGTTTAACATTTGAAAAAATAAAGATACAATTTTACATTTCTTTTAAACCAACATTGATATAGAAATACTGTCAGTTCCTTCTGTACAATAGCACTTAACTCTGATAACATTTTTAGTTTGATCTTATTTTGGACTTTTCTTACTTGGGGTGGTACACACCTATAATTCTAGAAGTGGGGAGGTTAAGGCAGGAGCATCATCACAAGTTCAAGGCCAGCCTGAAGCACATAGTGCTTTCAAGGCCAAAGTGAGTTATGTAATGAGACTATGTCTCAAACAAACAAACAAACAAAAGGCTCTTCCTTAAAAAATACAAGAGAAGTCCTTTGAAAATATTGAATCTAGAGACAATATTATTGCTTATAATAATTTTAAACAAATTAAGCTGATGTTGATCAGCTATGTGGGTAAAAATTAATAAGCAATCAGATACACACAGGACCTTGAAGAAGTCAGCACAAAAGATGATAATATATAAAAACTGTGGCTGAAAGCAAATCTGAAGAAGGCAAGGCCTCAAGGTCAAAGTCACAAAACCCACTTGCAGATTTCCCTAAGGAATGACTGGATATTTGAAATTACACTACAATTGGTACCACCCAGCCCATTAAATCTTGATTTTCATCAGACCTCGGATGGTGACTGGACCTAGGACCATCCCTTCCTCAAAATGTTCCTGTTTTAGAAATCATGGATAAACCAAGGTTAATACATCAGCCTTGCTACACACTCTAATTTCATATTAGATCAATGTTTGCTAAGCGTCAATACTCATAGTATTATTGGTTGACTAGAGTTTGACTCATGCTATATGGACAGCTGTAGCTTTGCTATACAAATTAGCTCTAAAAAAGATGCTTGTTGGCAATCCATTTGTGGGACCACTCATGTCTCAGGAGCTATGTTTCTATAAATCCTTCTTCATGTTTAACCTCCATTGCCCTTTATAATTTATTTGATTTCAGTGGACACAAACTTGGCACATCTGGACATAGGAGTTCAAAAATTGGCAAAACTGTTTGGGGAAGTAGATATGACCTGCTAATTACAAGTTCTTAAAGCACATGTGTAGAATAGTTCCCAAAGCTCTGTATACAGACTTCTAACAAGAACTACAGCAAGTTTTTAATAAGATGGTATAGACCTGCTATCAGCCTGGGGCATGGGATTCCAGCATCACTTCTTAGGACCTGAGTGTAGAAGTTCTCTTGGGTTTCCTTGAGATGTGGACAGTATAAAGAGACACAGAGGCCAAGAAGAATTTGCTATTGTGGCTTTCCTCATGCTGTACCTGCTTCTTCCAGGCTGTTCTTTTATCTTCCTTTTTTCTCTTTTACTAGACCCAAACTGACTCTGCAAGGCCAGGTTCTCTCACTGTTCACATTTATTTTCTGAAATAAACTTTGCACTGCTTTATGCTAATTTTGTTGAAATATTTGACATGAGAAGAACCTGGAATCATCTCTGGGAGGAAAGGTGAGTGATCTAGAACCTGGTGACATTTCATTAGTGAGCCACTTTTCCTAGAATCCAATAATTTTTTAGTGATGCAGCTAGGAGTAAAGCTCAGATACTGGAGACAAAGGTACCGCATGTTGGGCATAATTTTTGTTTCTCTCCATGAGACTTTTTTTTTTCTTTTCTCTTCTTTCCCTCACTCTCTCACTCTAAGTTGGGAATGAGGGGATTCTTCTCAAGGTGTTAGGGGGGAAACTTCTTGGCCTGGCTATGGGGATGGGGAACCAACCTGGTCTCCACATACCCATTTTATAAGTGAAATTTCTTTCTTAATTTGTATTGCCTTTTTTTCTTTTTAAAATTAACCTGCTCTCCACTTACCTCAGTGTTGGAAATGATTTTCTTTTCTTGGTTTGGCATGATGCTGGGATAAAAGATATCCTAACCTGGGTATTTGTGAGTTTATGTGATCTTGGAATTAATGGCAATATACTAGGTTTAAGAGGATCCCTCCTTGAGTGTGTGAATAAATAGACTTCAAGCCTGCCTAGAATCGTAGGGCTACAAATGGATTTATGTCAACTGTCATCATTTTTTTCCCTTTTCACTAGCTATTCTTTTGAGCTAACCATCTGATTTTCAAGAACAAGATGGAGGAACCTCTTTTCATCTTGAAATCTTTTATCTGACACAGTGACTCTTCCCCACATAGAAGAGAAAAATTTGTTTGGTTTCAAAGAAAATGTCTGGTGATTTTTCTGAGGCAAGTCAATACTTGGAAAGATCTGCTCAAGCAAGATTTAGCTGACTGCTTATCTCCTTGTTTCAAATTGCACATTGAGCTATAATTTTCTTTTTTGTGTTTATCTCTAATAAATTCTTCTCATAACTCTTTTACTGATGCATTTTGGAAGTTATTCTTCCATAATAGGAGTCAGTGGGCCTGAATATTTATTTTACAGGAGTGAGTTAAATTCTGTATTTCAGTTCAGAGACCTCCAACCCAACTGATAAACATCTTTCTTGGGGAGCCAATAGCAGGAAAAAAGAAAAAGAGACATCTTTTGATTATTGAAAGATGATGATTTTCAAAAGAAGAATCCTGGGCCATGAAGACTTGAGAAAACCCAGGAAGACCTAGTCACCTGGGACTGCCACTGCTGGGCCTGCCCCCCTTTGGGAACACATGGGCTGGCCCAGCAGCCCTGGGTCATCCGGAACTGCCACTATGGGACCATTACTTGAGGAAGCCCCTCACTTCCTGGACTTAGTGCTGCAGAGGATCTTTGAATCCAACCCCTTATTCCAGAACCTTGGACTACAGTTAATTACAGTGCTGGCTGGATGGGAGTCTCAGGAACCCCTCACTCAAATAGAAGACCTCAGCATGCTCTAGTTAGTGTGGTGACTATGCCCTTAAAATAAAGGTCTGCAGTGTGTAAATAGGTGTGGAAGTGAAATTCCCTCCAACTATAAGACTTTGAGGAACCTGACAAGAGAGTGGGTAATTCACTCCTCCATATAGAGAACATCTGATAGATTGAAGACTGTGCCAATAAGGCCTCCACCAACTTGGAGAACATTAAAAGAGTTTATGAGAGTCCTAGTGACACAATAGGGCCTCAGCTGACACAAACACTATAGACAGGAAGAGCCAGTGACCTGCAACAACCTGAAGACAAAGCAACAGCAGGTACTAAGAGTTGACCTACATCGATACTTCTAGGCTAGTTATTCCAGAAAGAGTATAGGACTCACCTAACAGGCCCTGTAGGAGGAATTCAGGTGACTGGTTCTCTTCTACAATTTGGTACCCAAGAATTGGACAAACATCAACAACACAAGTAGGACCTTAAAATTCACACTATGGACAGTTGAGACCTGTTGGGATTGAAAGACCAAATATTTACCCACAAGATGAAAATGATAAAACAAAAAGGTAAATTGCAATCTCAAACATCTAGTATATCAGGAACAAGTAGAGGTGACATTGAAATAGAGGACTGTAAAATTCATACACCAGGAATCTTTGGAATGATAACAAATGAAGTAGACAAACAAATCCATGAGGCTACAGAGGAAATCAAATTAGAAATAATTGTTATGTAAAGACAGAAATAACAAACTTAGTAAATAAATTGTTCAACATAGCTAGAGAAGAAATAGATTTAAAAAATACAGGAGCATGGGCAATTGAATTAAACATTGAATGAACAACGGAGAAAACAAGCAGAATCCATGAAACAAATTTAAAGGAACAAAAAACTTATTGAAAGCTGGCAAAACCATTTAAATGAAGCTGAAGATATAATTTAAGACCTTGAAGACAGGATTGCAGATAGGGATTACGAAAGGGTAGAACTTATTAAAACTGCAAAACAACATAAAATGACAATCCAACAGCTTCAAGACAATGCCGAGACAAATAATATCAGACAATAGGCATCAGTGAAAATGCAGGAGTCGATACAAATGACATAACTAAATTATTCACAGAAATAATAGCAGAAAATTTCCCACACATAGGGAGAAAATCTGATATACAACAAATGAGGCATACAGAATGCCAACCAGTAACAACCAACATAAATCCACCAAGACATATAATAATTAAAGTCTCAGACATAGAGCATAGAAACAGAATTCTAAAAGCTGTTAGAGAAAAGACACAGCTCACCTATCAAGAAATGCCTTTGAGAATCACGGCAGGCTTTTCAGCATAAACCTTCAAGTTAAATGAACTTGAAGAGCTGAGAGTGAGGTATTTTAAGCCCTGAAAGAAAACAACTTTCAATCCAGCCTGATGTACCCAACAAAACTGTCTTTCAAATTTAATGGGTAAACCAGATACTTCCATAACAAAGAACATCTAAAGGAATTTTTGTCCACCAAATGAACCCTAGAAAGAGTTCTGAAAGACATGCTAGATAGAGATAAAAATGACCCCAATCTTCAGAACAATAGCAGAAAGAAGACACTAGGCTGGGCAAGAAAATAAACAGGGAAGAGAAGCCAGAAACTAGCAATAGGAACACAACATGTTAAAGTCAAACCAGGATATATCAGTGATATCCATAAATGCAAATGAGCTCAACTCACCTGTCAATAAGAAACAGGATGAAAGACTGGATCAAGCAACATGATCCCACAATATGCTGTTTTAAGAAACACATCTGACCCAAAAGGAAACCATAGATTAAAATTCAAAGGATGGAAAACAGTATTCCATGAAATAGGAACCCAGAAAAAAGCAGGGGTAACTATTCTATTTGTACACAATGTGAATTTCAAACCTAAAATGATAAAAGAGATAAAGAAAGTTGCTACACACTCATTAGTGGAAAATTTCAAGAGGAAGAACTAACAATTATAAATATATAGGCACCAAATACAGGAGTACCCAACTACATAAGACAGATACTAATGGACATGAAAAACCAAATACACAAGAACACAATTATAACAGGGAAACTTAATACCCCATTATCACAGAGATAGGTCAACTGGACAGAAAGTCCACAAACAAATAATAGAACTGAATCATACCTGTGAACAACTGGACTTAGTAGATGTTTACAGAGTGTTCCACCCAACCACATTAGAAGACACATTTTTCTCAGGTGTTCATGGTAGACTCTCCAAAATAGACCATGTATTACCCCATAAAATATTCTTAAATAACTGCAAAGGTATTGAAATTCTCCCATGTGTAATATCTGAACCCAGTGCACTGAATTTATAAATTAATGGCAAGAAACTGCAAAACCTGCATAAATACATGGAAATTAAATAACCTTTTGAAAAAATCAGTGGGCTACAGATAAAATTAAAGAAGAAATAAAGCAATACATACAACTCAGTGAAACTGTGGAAATAACATACAATCTGTGTGATGCAATGAAAGCAGTCTTAAGAGGGAAATTTATAACAATAAATTGTCATATCAAGAAAACATAATGAGCACAAATAAACAATCTAATGCTTCATCTCAAGCTACTAGAAAAAGAAGGGCAAGTTAAACCCAAAGTTCATAAAACTGAGGAAATTGTAAAGATTAGAGCAAAAATTAATGCAATTGAAACTAAAAACAAATACAAAGAATTAATGAATCAAAAAGCTGGTTTTTGAGAGAATAAACAAAATTGACAGACCACTAGCTAACCTTATAAGGAAAAAGAAAGACAAAAAACCAAAATTCATGAAATAAGGACTGAAAAGGGTTATAAAATCCAAAATATATAATTGCTATTGTAAAAACAGAGTGGAAAGGAAAGTGTTCTAGCAATAGGAACACAACATGTCAAAGTCAAACCAGTACATATCAGTGATATCCATAAATGCAAATGAGCTCAACTCACCTATTAATAAGAAACAGGATGAAAGACTGGATCAAGCAACATGATCCCACAATATGCTGAAACACATCTGACCTAAAAGGAATATAACTGAATATATGTTGAAGTGTATAGGATTGATAATCATATTTCTAAGATTTTTTTGAATATTAGAACAGAACTGTTTATATTCTCACTATTTGAATGTCCACTTTATATGCTTTACTTTTGTAACTTGAACAACTATTTCTAAGAATACAATATGTAATTATCAACTAGTGATTTCTTACTGTTGTTTTTGAAATTATGTATTATCTCTACACTTTTTCTTTTATTTTTCTTTAAATAAAAAAAGAAGAATCCCAACATTTCTGTGTTTACTTTAGGTAGGCAGGAGGAGACTGTGGTCCATGGTTAGTCAAGATGAGAATCCTCTTTGGCCTGAAGCAGTTACTGAAAAGCATAAGTGACCTTCAGCCACCCTTTAAGATTAAGGGCCCTAAATCTGGGGTGTGATGTTTTGGATGAGATAGGGGAGAACAAATTAAATTAGAAATGAGAAAAGGAACTACAGATTTTAAAAATTGTCCCTTAAAAATGTTGTGGCTTCAGAACAGGCCCAGTTTATATTTTTTCACTTCTTCCAAATCAACAAACCTAGGCAAGTCTCTTTCATCTACTTATGGGTCTTCTCATATCCTATTACTTGCAAATAGTCCTCTTGCACATAAGAATGGATCATCCTTTTGGTATTTCTCACAGAAATAGTCCATTCTCTCTTAGAGGTGGGCCATGCTCCCACCCACTAAAACTAAGATTGAGATGGAGACTGAAACTCAAATCCCACAGATTTCTAACTCCCAAATTACATTAAAGATATCCAGTTCCCAGCATTATTGTTCCTCATTTCTTTGAGCACATGCACTTCAGCCATCCTATATGTACCTCTAAAATATGTACCCAGAAAAGAAAGAAAGAACAAAAAGAAAGAAAATAAGAAAGAAAGAAAGAAAGAAAGAAAGAAAGAAAGAAAGAAAGAAAGAAAGAAAAGTAAGAAAGACACAAGCTACAAGAGGGTCCAACAAAGGTAACAACCAAGTATACATAGAAGGAAGTTATCCTTTAATTCTTAAATAAAAGAGCTATGAAACCACAGATCATATGCAATGTCATTGAGGTCCTGTGTGGTGGCTATGAGATAAAATTGAGCCTCTTAAGACAGAATATATAGGAAATTTTAAAACTGGTGGTATAGGGAAATAAAATTCCTAACTTACTATGTCCCATACAAGTTCATGTTCTCTAAAATCAAAAAATGAATTTTAGGAACAATGGAGGTTAAGAGCAGAATATATTTATTGCGAGAAAGAAAGCTTCCATCTGAAGATTGACAGAAGTCTCTTGGGTGGGTTACCAAGCACCCTGTCTTTTCTAGGGACTTTTATAGAGTAAAACCATGGGTTTGAGATGGGGGAAGACTAGAAAGTCACAAGGCAGATGGGCATAAGGTGGGACATAACTATAGTTAGCCAATAAGATCAATAGTTCAGGTAATTGATTACATTAGGGACAAATGGGGAAGCAAGTCACATAGAAAGTGGGCATTCTTATGGAGCATTGAGTCTTTCCTAGGGGGATGAGAACTATTCAGGATATCAATCCCCAGGATATGGGTACATTTCTTCAGTCTTTTGTCTTGAGGCCTGACCCACAGGAAGAGGCCTCAGCCCCCATCCACCCACCCAGTTGCCAGGAATCTGTATTGGCTTCATGGATGACCTAGCCCTGTCTCACTGCCTATAATATTTCTAACTAACTCAGGTGCCTGAAACATTGGGATCAGAAATTGATATCACTCATATCCACAGTAGACATATTTTAGCATCACCTTCTTTTTTTTTTTTTTTTTTTTTTTTTTTTTTTCTTTTGAACAGGAATTTAAAAGGTCCTCCACTGGTTCATAGCTGTAGGTGGTTTTTGATGTGGGTTTGGCGTGATCTAGAAGTATGTTATTTTTTGCTGCTCTTGGAAGAAGGCCATAGCTTTATTCTGCAGTGATGAATCCACATGTTGCATCCTGTCACCTTGACTGCAGTGGGCTGGAAAGGATCACCATGTAGGAACCTTCCATTTGGGTTGGCTTAGATCTTCTATGGGACCAAGGCTCTCTAGATGGAGTAGGCCAGGGATCTGTTTGTCTGAAGTTTGAGAGAACTGATTGGAACTGGCCTAAGGACCCCACTTACCTCATGGCTCCCTCAATTCCCACATCATTTGGCGTGATATTTTTGAAGACGGGTTTCCTATACAGAAGTTCAAAGGGAGAGGGCCTTGAAATCTGAGTGCATTTCTGGCCCATATAAGACCACAAATAGAGTGTGTTCAAAAGGAGCCTTATAGCCTTGTGTTAGTATCTGGATTCTTTCTTGCTTTGTTAAACCTTTCAGGCAAATTCGTAATTTTGTTACTTGGGCCTGCTTTTTCTGTCCTTTGTCTTTCTAATTGTTCTAACATTAGAATCTAACTGTTCAGGTAATTGTAGCTTTTAGTGAGAATTTCTATTGATTTTTTAAATTAATAGAAAATTTAAAATTAACTTTTACCTGCACTTTAATTTTCTCTTAAGTATAAAAGTATTACCTGCACTTTAATTTTCTCTTAAGTATAAAAGTATTACAGCAGATAAGTTACAATATTATAGGCAGACATACAGGGCTGGGCCTTCAAAGAGTTAGTGCTGAAGACCAGATACTTTGCAACTGTGGAGGAAAACAAGCACCTCCTTCTATGAGCCAGATTTCAAAACAGAAGACAAAACAAATGCTCTTATACCCTAAAGATAAACATCAGGGACTGGTATTCTAAATAGGTATATACTACCTGGAGGAAACTAGAAGCCACTAATCCAACCCTCTACAGCAAAGGCCCTGTTCACAATTGCTATGTGACTCACATCATTGGACCCCAATTTAGTCAATCTTGCCTGAGCAATTATACTCATAATCTCATGGAGGGACCACAGTTCTGTCCCTCCTCATGCCCACCTTGTGGGTTCTCATTTTTACCCACCTTAGATCTGTTCTGCCTTGTGGTTTTGGTCTATAAAAATCCCTGGAAAAGGTAGGGCTCTTGGCAACCAACTCAGGATCCCCTCTGTCTCTGAACAGAAGTTGTCTTTCTCTCAGTAAAAGTGTTTTGCTTTTAACCTCCATTGTTCCTAAAATTCACTCTTTAATTTTAGAGAACATGAACCCATGCCAGACATCTAGGAGGTTGGGAGTTTCTTTCCCCTATATCAAAAGAACATCAGTAGTACTTGACAGATAAGCTGTTTTTTTATAAGAATGTTAAACAGGTGTCACGTGCTAAACACAGCTACTTCTTCCTATGAATCAAAAACTACTGACATACCCTGAAATTATTTTTCCTCAGTGAGACACACTGAGCCTTAACTGTACTTCAAGGGTTGTTTAGAAATCTCCTAAGACCCTGTCCAGTGACATCTTCTATATAATTAGGTCCTTTCTAGATTTTTTTATTGTTCAATTGTGTCACAAATTTAGCTTTTAGAGTTTATGCTATACTTTAAAAAATTTATTTCTAAAGAGCTTGCTAAAAGGAAAGAGAATCCCTGAATATTAAAGTTTTCTTTTTCTTACATTTACTCATAATTTTTCTTTCCTTTGGGGAGGACATGTGGAGGCTCTGTCCAGTTACACATATGATCATCCTCTTTGAAGGGCAGATGGAGTGTGTAAGGTAGTTTTAATTGCTGAAAGTGACACAGGGGAATGAAACTCCAAACTTACTACATGGAGGTTTATCACTATTTCAGCAAAACTATGTGAAAACACAAGACAATCATAAACAACGGACAGAAATAAATCACAAGCAATGGATAAAAACGAGGCACAAATAATTACAAGCAATGGGGAAAGACAAAGCAAAATTTAAAGCATAATAATTCATTGCATAAAGGAGTCCTACTCCAGAGACTGTGAAACAAAAGCAAACTCTTATCTCCATCCAATGACCCTGGTGGAACCTCCAAATAATAAAAGAGAATGAAACTCCCAACCTACTAGATGTCCAGTACAAGTTCATGTTCTCTAAAATCAAAGAATGAATTTTAGGAACTATGGAGGTTAAGAGCAGAATACATCTATTGAGAGAAAGAAAGCTTCTATCTGACAGAGAAACAGAAGGTATTCCAGGTGAGTTGCCAAAGACTCCATCTCTTCTAGGGACCTTCATAGAGCAAAACCAAGGGGTGAGACAGATCCAAAATGGGGAAAATATGGGAACTGGCAAGGCAGGTGGGGATGAGGTGGGACAGAACTATAGTCAAGCAATACAATTAATTGTTCAGGTAAAAAAGACCAAATAAGGAACAAATGGTGAAGTGAGTCATGTAGAAAGTTCACATGCTTAAAGAACAGTGACTCTTTCTGTAGGGTGCTGAAATGGTCACTCTTAGCTTCTTTAAGTTGATCCATACCCAGTTAGAATATCAATCCCTGATGTTTGTACTTAGGGTGTGATTACATTTGTTTTGTCTTGAGGTCTCGTCCACAGCAGGAAGTGTGTGTCTGCTCCAAAATATCTGGCTCCTTCAAGGGCTGAGCCCTATCTGACTGCCTATAATATTTCTATCTAACTCAGCTGCCTGTAACAAAAGCATGAATTATTTCATGAGCATCTACTGAGTGACAGTAAGGAAATCTAAAAACTCTACAGTTCAGATGAAAGAGGTAAGAAAAAAATTATTCCTGTTGAAGTAGGATAGACAGAATAAGAAAAGAAAGGAGACAAAGAAAACCATGATTAAAGAAAATAAAAACTTCTATGTTAAATGACACATACTGAATTTAAAATATTTTTTTCTCCTTTCCCAGAACACAAAAGCCTGCACAATTTCCTATCTTCTGCAAATGAGTTTGACCATTTCCTTTTTATTGGTAAGCAGTGCTTTTTACTTGCAAATATACCACATTTTCACTGTAAAATACTTTCTGCTCTGAATCTACCATTATCTTTCTGTTAGGTGGGCCATCCTTAGCATCCAAACCAAGATCAAAACCATTGATAAATTCACAAATTTCCACTGTCACAAAATACATAGATATGCACAGCTACAAATTGCTGGGTGCCTTCATGTTTTGAGGGTTTGCACTTAATTTTTTCATGTTTGATTTTAAGTGTCTAATAATTCCCTTATGTCTCTTGCTAACACATCCTCAATTTTTTTTTTTTTGCAATAGTAATCAGTGAACTTGCCACCTATTCTATGCATAGGATAGCTTAGGTTCTGTGTCTCAGCTTCTAAAACTTCCTCAGACCCTGCCTGGTGGTACAGCCAGAATAATGATAATAATCCTATTTTCAAAATACCTTGAAAAGGAGTACTATAGGCAGCTAAGTTAGATAGACTATTATAAGTAGTCAGACAGGATTGGGCCCTCAAAGAGCCAATGCAGAAGAACAGATAAATTGCAGCTATAGAGGAAAACACACACCTCTCATTAGTGGCCAGATCTCAAGACAAAAGATAAAATAAATGCACCCACACAAATATAAACCTCAGGGACTGATATTCTAAATAGGTATCCTTGATACATTGATCACCTTGAGGAAGATGGAAACCACAAATCCATTCTCTTGCAGGCTAAGACCCTGTTGCTGTTGTACTCTGTCATCTTGTTCCATACTCTCCATTGCCCTAGTTATTTGTCATAATTACCTTGTGTCTCTCTTTGCTAAAGCAGCTGTTTCTCACAACTGACCACCCTGGAGCAACTGACCACAATGTTTTAAAATTAACCAAAAGTGCCACCATACTGTTCTGTATGTGCCATTACCCTGGTAACTTGTTTGCTGTGTTAACCTTTGTTCCCTTGTGAGGGACAATTGTTCCTGGACTCAGTCAACCTCGAGTTACCTATATTCATCTGAATCTTTGTCCCCCTTTTGTGAGAGACAGTTGTTCCAGGAACTAGGGGACCACAAGTTACCAAATTATTGTAAAGAAGAAACCCGTTGATCACCAGCTGTGAAACTTCCTATAAGAATGCTATCCTCAAGCAAAAAGGGAACAAAGAAAGGTCTTCCTCAAACTAAATCTCCTCCACCCTCTAACATTGTGGTTTTTCCCTTTATAAGCCTGACAAAATTTTAACCTGGTTGCATAGCTTTGCAAACTTCAATTGCACTGTGTCACTGGTACCAGCTTAAATAAAATGTTTCTTTTTCTTTTAAAAGATATCTTGCCCTGTTTTAGGACAACATCTTGGGGTCTCATTTTTGGGGTACAAGAGTTTCCACTTGCTATGTGACTCACTTTCCTATTGGGCCCTGATTTAATCAGTCTTACCTGAACAATTTTAGTCATAATTTTATTGATTGGCTGTAGTTCTGTCCCATCTCATATCTACCTTTCAAATTCCCATTTTTCTTCCCATGTTAGACTCACCTCACTTCAAGCTCTATAAAATTCTCTAGAAAAGACAGAGCCTTTGTCAATACATTTGAGACCCCTTCTATTTCTATCTTGAACTGAAGCTTTCTTTCTCTCAATAAATATATTCTGCTCTTAACCTTTGTTGTTTTCTAAAATCAATTCTTCAGTTTTAGAGAGCATAAACTCTTAATGGACTCATCATAAAAAAATATCTCATAGGTTTGAAGTTTCTTTCTCCTATAACATTTGGAAATCTTCCTCTAAGATCACTGGATGGAGGTAAGAGTGTGCTTTTGTTTCACAGATTCTGGACTAGGAATCATTTAGGTAACAATTTTGTATACTTCAAATATTGTTTTATCCTTGCCCATTGCTTATAATTACTTTATCTTTTATACTGTTTTGTTAAAATGGTGATAAATCTAAGGTTATAAGGTTATGACATTAATGGGACATTTTAATTCCTGTTTTCTTTTTGTACATGTTATTGGAACTAGTTACTAAATTTACCCAGTACTCCTTGCTTCATTTTATTTTGACAACAGTGCTAGAAAAAGATTACACCCTAGGAAACTTTAATATGAACTTCTGTAAAATGGCTCTTCTTAGATACAACTGAGCTCAGTCTTAGAAAAATATGCATGTCTATAATGAAACATGAGATTCTATCAAATAATGATGGCTGTTCTTAAGACTTACAAAAACCTGTCTGGGAAAGATCTTCCTCATAACTCTAGAGGAAATGTCAAGAATTTTCAGCTTTGGTTTCCTTGTTTGTCCTGACACTTTGTACTTTCCTTTTTGGAGTTATGTAAAATCAGAAAGAAAAGAACTCTGGGACATTGCAACCTTTCCCTCCTAAATTAAACCCATAGAAAAATAAGCATTTGTTAATTGTGAAAAAAGGGAGGTCTTTTTAGATGAGGGACACATACCCCATCTCTGCGTCAGTTGAGACTATAATTTTGCCCATTCAGGAGAACATATATAAAATCCACAACCCAGCTTAGTGTTTTGGGCACATGTCCCACAGACAGCTGAATCTGAGACACAGTGGAAATAACCCACTTTTGGATGAAATCAGAAGTGGCCATTTACCAGAGCACCACACTTGCAGGATCAAAACACATTTAGCTAAAGGGAGGCTCTCCAACTTTTCATTCGTGTGTGTGTGTGTGTGTGTGTGTGTGTGTGTGTGTGTGTGTCTGATGAGTCTCTTAAAATCTAAACCTCTCAAGTTGACACAATGTATCAACCATAACAAGTAGCAGAAAGTCTTAGGAATTTCTTTGCCTTAGAGTCTAGGGCAGAATTCTCCAAGTCATCTGTTGCTTTATCTGTCTTAGGAGATCTCCTGCATAACACAGCCAGAGATGCACTCTACTCCAAAACATCTTTTTACACATTCCCTCTTCCAATGAACAAAAACAATAGTTTGTTACAAAGTTAAATTTCCTTCTTTAAATATTCCTTGAACCAATTTTAACATTAGTTTATAAATGTCTTATGGAAACAGTTAACAAGCTACTTGGGAAGAGAAAATTATGTGCCAGCTTGAAGATGAATAGGCTGGTATATTTTATCTTCTGCTCTCTCCAAATGACATCCATCTGCCTGGACTGGAATCAACTTGAGGGATGCCTTGAGGACATTATCAAATAGCAATAAGAAAGGGATGCCCAATGATTTCCTTTTGCATAGATAAGTAAATCAATGTCAAAGCTTCATATTCTTTTAGAGTACATTCTTAATTAATAAAAATATTCAACCCTTACATATTGCTTCTTACATTGCAGGCACATGTAGCTCAGTGTCAAAATTACTTATTCCTTTGAAATGCATTATTTAGTACTGAAAGATGTTTAACCCTTACATACTGAAAAAGAGCCACTTGATATTTCTGTGCATGCATGCAGAAATCTCTAACGCATAGAGCCAAAATGGAGCAAAAAGGGAAGTATTATTTATGTTTTTTACAATTAAAACCAGACTGTAAGAAATAGGAAAAATGGTCAGAATTGATTTTGTTTAAAAGTTTTTTGTTAAGAGATCCTATTTATGCTCAAGATGTAATTATAATCCATCTGAGAAACCTCCATTTAAAGGTCTCTTTCTCTTAGTTACTTAAGGAAAATTAATCTAGAAGTTGGAAAATTTTGAGATGATTCTTACAAGTACATTGATGCTTTTAAAGAACTTACTCAGACCTATGATCCAGATTGGAAAGATGTAATTTTACTCTTAAATCAAACATTGATTTTTCATGAGACAAACTGCATTACAAGCTGGTATTACATTTGGAGATGGATATCATATTGTCTGTGTTAGATAACCAGAATATTTACCACCAGGGGAAACACCAAGTCCCACTGGGACACAAACAGTTTCCACCTAAAACCTTACTGGCCTAGTAACCAGACAAGAGGTTGCAGCAAGAGACCTTTTCAACTGTGTATTCTTGACGTTCTATGAATTATAAAAACAAAAAAAGTTATCTTAGATTGTCCGATACTTTTAAGGAGAACAAGGAAAACTGCTCTGACATCTTAGATGGTTTACTAGAGGCCTGAAAAAAACATGCTTTCCTAGATTCTGATTCATAGAGGGACTTATTGTGCTTAAACACCTATTTATTACTCAATCAACCCCAGAAATTAGAAAAAAGTTGCAAAAGATAGCCTTTGTTCCAGATAGTCCATTTGATACTTTAATGAAAACTACCTCCTTAGTACTCTATAACTAGGACTGGGAGAAAGTCAAAGAGAGAAAGGAAGAGATCTTAAAGTAGTTACCTTTTTTCCTGCCTTAAAAGAAAAAAATCTTAAATCTGATTTTCAAGAACTCATAAACTAGGCTTAGCTGCTACACTACTGTGGAAAACCAGGCCACCTCAAGATGGACTACTTAAGAGGCCCCCCAAGCCATGCCCTGACTGTAAAAGCTGGCCCTGGAAGGACACTGCACTCCGAGGTCTTCAGATTCATCTTCCCAATTGGCCTACGTATTTACGTTCAAGGTATAATTACTAAAGGGTCTTGAGGCACTCGGCCTCCTCCCTCTAACCAGCCTGTCATTTCTGCCTGCCATCTCCATGGAGGAACACTTAGTAATATTGGCAGGAGATAAAAACTCAGCCTATTGCTGCACACTGGTGCATATCTCCTTGTCCTTCTTCAAATCTGGCCTTTTCTGGGCATCATATCTCAATAAAAATGGTAACAAAATATCTTGCTTAAGCTATAGCTGGAATACTTTTCTTTTCACATATTCCTTTTAGTTATGCCTAAAAGTCATCCTGGATTTTATACTGTCTATGCACTATATATATATATATATATATATATATATATATAGCATCCAAGTAACCAATTAATTGATGATGTTGAAACTGACTTTTACAAATACAGTATATAATTTTGTTTATGTACAAATACTGAAGATAATTTTTATTGGTCAAATAATGTATTAAACTAGTTCTTCATACATCATCAAAAACTTGGAAATAATTAAAACTAATACAAGAGCAACTTATGAAAAAATGTCAAACTCTATCAATAAAGAGGCCTAAGAGCTAGTGAGTTATAACTCTTATCCCTTAAAAACAGTTTCTAAACTTACCTGTCAGCTCCAATGCTAATTCATTAATTGGACATAATCTTATTTCTCAGAAAATTTGTTCTTGCCTAGAGGATGCCAAACCCCAAGACATCATGCAGATAAAACCAAAAACAAATATGCTAGATTAATTTTTAGATTCCTTTTACTGAGATTTATCAAATCTTGTCTAGATAGTTACATGTCACATATCAAAGCCTTAACTATACTCAACAGAACTTAAATGATACCACACCTGTTCTCTCATAAATAAAAAAGTAAAATTAAGGAGACAGGGCATTCTCCAAAAATAGGTGGCATTAGATATTCTAACAGCAGCACAGGAGACACTTGTAAATTTTAAAGACTGAGCACTGTGTGTACATTCTGGATTCTTATGCTAATATCTGAATAACTGTTCAAGATATTAGATGACAAATCAATGACATGTCAGACTCTCAAATTTCTTTGACCTCATTCTTATCATCCTTATGGGAAGCCATTATTAGCTCCTTTTGGTAGAAATCTTCATTGACTGTATTCAAATTTATCCTGTGATTCTATTATTCACACCACTCATTCTTGTTTCTTTGGCTTTGTCTCCACCACACTTAAAGCTCTACACCTACCCAAGATGAAAATGGCTACCATCAATTGCCTTTTGACAGACTCTCGATAGAGTACCTCTGACTGCAGATCAGTAACTAGAACCTCTTTCAGCCTGAAGAAGCCATACTAGTCATTGCTTCTTTCTCCATCATGGCATTTCTGGGTAGTTCTTCTGAGGGAGGAATGTTATAGGCACCTAAATTACATAGAATGCTAGGCCCTCAAGGAAGCCAATGCAGAAAACTAGATACCTTGCAACTACAGGGAAAACAAACATCTCCAGGTGGGGTCAGATCTTAAGATGAAAGACAAACATGCCCACACCCTAAGGACAAACCTAAGGGACTGATATTCTAAATAGGTATCACCTGGATACCTTCTTCACCATGAGGAACCCAGAAGAACCCACTAATCCAATTCCCTACAGGTAAAAACCCTGTATCTACTTGCCACCTAACTCATTTCTCTATTGAATACCAATTTAATCAATCTCACCTCAGCAGTTGTATTATAATCTTATTGATTGACCATGGTTCTGTCCCAACATATGCCCACCATGGGAGTTCCCATTTTTTGTCATCTTAGACCAACCTCTGCTCATGATTTTGTTCTATAAAATTCCCTTTAGAAAAGTCTTTGTCAACCCCCTTGGAACTTTTATCTCTTCAACAGAATCTTTCTTTCTCTTAATAAATATATTCCACTCTTAACCTATTTTATTCCTAAAATTCATTCTCCAATGTTAGAAAAGATGAACTCAAACTAAGTATCTAATAATTGATTTGGAGTTTCTTTCCCATGTATCATGTAAAAGCTGCTAACATGACTGGTTTTGTGGGTGCTGGAGTCTCCTCTTTATCAGGGATCCCTGGTGGGTGGCATCAATGTCCTAAAAAATAACAAGAGACAAATAGTAGTACAGTGGAAATCTGGGATGACCAATTGTTCATGAGGAAGAAAAGGCCACAAGGCAGCCAGAACCTTGGTGTTTATTGATTGAGGAGGACTCAGATGACTCAGAGTGTGGCAATGGCCTTATGCTGAGAAAGATCTTGCCTTGGAACATTTTTAGTCTTAGTGGTTTTAGTTTTAGCCTTAGTATGTGGGAAAGGATGGCCCTATCTAATAAGATAATGGGAATTTTCAAAGGGTGTTTGCAAAAATCCCAAACCTCCATTCATCCATTAGGGAAGTATGTAAAACTAACCCCTGTAAATTGGTGGTCCCCACACCACTTAGAGGTGAATATTAAGTCTTTTTTTTTTTTTCTCAAAGAATTGAATGAAACAAGTATAAGTGGTAGCCAGATTTCACATTTATTAAAAATAAAACATGAGAGGGAAGGAAAAAATAAGCTCACTAGAGTGAATTTCAGCTGAGTAAAAACCGAGGAAAAATAAAAATAAAAAACAACACACTTTTTAGTGTAGAGTAGACTATCCTGAAGAGCCATGTTAGCAAGTGCTTAATGGTGGTCATCTTTCAGTGTTTCCCACAGTGGCATCTTGTCTAGGTCATCTTATCAAAAACCTGCTCAAATCTACATGCAGAGTACTGAGCATGTCATGTTCATGTGTTCCAGAATCTTGTCATGTCTCCATTTCCAGCCTGTTTCACCCAGCCCTAACTTCTTGTTTCAGAAATGTATTGAAAAACTAGATGTGATTGTATGGTTGTATAATCCCAGGCTTGGGAAGGTGAGGCAGAAAAATCACTATGAGCTTTAGAAAAGCTTGGGCTACAAGGCCAGCCTCAACTTCACAGTGAAACCCTGTCTCAATCAGACAACAACAACAATAACAACAACAACAACAACCTGTATTAAAGAAAAACACAGGAATGATTACTTCAGGAATTTCCTTTATGTATTTTTTTAGTTCTAGCATATTGTAATCATTATAGAAAATATGATTTAGACAATATAGATGATAAGACTTTTATATAATTCATGAATATGATAGTGCAAAAAAGAGCTTTTCTAGCTTATGGGAACTCATTTAATGTTGTATGATCAGTCATATTGATCAGAATTAAAATAAGAATAGACAATAAATAGGGCTTTGAACAAAGAATTGACTCCTTCAAGCAAAATGAAATGTAGCCCATTCCACAGAGAAGGGACTTACAGCATCTCCTGATCACTGTATTTTCCCTCGTTAAAAGACCAAGTCTTACATTTAATTTTTGCTCCAAAAAACACAATATAATTCAGTTTCTGGGGCTATCTTATTTTTTCAGATACAAACATCTACATTTACTTATAAATAAGAACCTACTTTTGTTTAAATAGTAAGGTATCTTCTTCTGGAACGTCATCACCCTGACTCTTCAAACTATAAATTCTGACCTGAATGTCTTACGAGTCCATTTCCATTAAAATCATTGGCCCCAGTCTCTCATGTCAAGCAATGAAGGTTTTCTTAAATGAGAACTTCTTGTCCATATTTCATTTCTTCTCATAATACATTGACAACACAAGTGTCATTCATTTTATTCCATGAATTCTTCACCAAAGTTATGATCTTTTGCAGGTCAGGCTTCACAAATATTTCATTAAATCAAGTGTTCATGGAAAATTTAAGGATAAAGAGTAGCAAGAAAATGATGACAGTCCAAAAGATGGGTCTCATAAAAGTGACAAAAAGTTACATGCCCCAAAGTTCAGATAACTTTTCAGTTTCTCATGTGTGTATTAAGTATGTTCATTACAACATGGTATATTAAATTATTAATATTCATATTAAACACTGTATTCATTATCTAGTATGCAAGCTAGTCTCTTATTATTTTTGTTCTCTGCTTTCTGCAAAAATTATTGGGTTCATTTGTTACCATTACCAAAAATGTCTTTTTCCTTTCCATGTATTTTTTCTGTGTGACCCACTTCCATATTGGGTCTTATCAACTAAGAGACTATACCTGACACCCTACAGGTTGGTGATAGTTTGAACCTCATTGTACCCACATTGAAAAATAACTGCTGAGAGACAGGAGAGATCCCAGAAATTTTAAGGGTAATTTATACTGTTTTCTGTATAAATTCTGTTTTGTCCTTTGGAGTTAATTCTTGTACTTCAGGGAAACAAACTTAGCACATCTGATTTCCAGCAGATTGATGATTATATTTGTCCTGTATCATTCCAATTATCTGGAAAAGTCAGTCTAAGATTTATTAACCACTTAGGTCTTATTTTTAGGGAAATACAATCAGTTCCTGAGTGTTTTTTTTTTTTTTTCATTTTTATCGGTACCAGGGATCGAACTCACGACTGCCTGCTTGCAAGGCAGGCGCTTATGCCACTGAGCTAAATCCCCAGCGCCCCAGTTCCTGAGTTTTAAGGAGTGTAAAATGAAAATAACCAAGTTTTCTTTAAAATCTCAATTTTGTTTTAACCTTCCAAATTGAGTAATTGAGTATCTGGGTTAAACTCTTTAAGTTCCAATTGGTTATTTTAAATTCACAAAGCCATTAGTGGTATGTAGCCACTTGTTCATAAAAAGTTCTGTATTTAAGGACCACTCCACTTTACAGTTTCTCCTCCTGGAGAAACAGGCAGATGGGAGACTTTCCTCTCCCTCTCCCTCCACTTTATCTTCCCCTCCTCTTCTTGTCCATCTCCCCTTCCTCTTCCTTTTATTCCTCTTCCTCTCTTTTCCTTTTCCTCTTTCTCCTTTTCCTCCCCCTCTTTGTTCTTTTTCTTCTATTCCTTCTCCTTCTTTGTCTACGTCTCCTTTTTCTCTTCAGCTCTCCTCTCTGCCTTCTTCTCTTTCTTTCCAATAAAAACTCTCCTTGATGCTGTGAAATAGTGAGCTCTGTTTATACATAATTAACTGTTTCAACAGTAGAACAGCAAATTGATAGTATGGAACTGAGCAATTACATAACTTTCACTAATTGGGTTTATCATAAACATAAATGAATAGACTTTATAACTAAATATTTTGTACATTGTTGATCATCTGTCTTTGCAATTTATTTGTAAATACACATTTCATGCACAGTCATAAAAATGTCACTAGATATAATTTTTAGTGTGTATCACAACTACAAAGGAAATTTTCTAAATTTACGAGATACCAAAAATATTTGTCATAATATTTTTGGGAAGGGTATTGCTCTTTTTAATTTGACTTCTAATTTTTTTGCCAGAAAATATAATGCTGACACTGCATCTTAATGTTGAAATTTTTCTTTTATTTTTCCCTTAACAAGACACACATTTTTTTCTGTTGTTGATTCAGTTGCCAGATGTTATACACAGTTAGTTATCCATTCAATTCACTCTTCTTCATTTAATCAAACATGTGTAAAGAAAACTAAAAAGAACTTCACAGCATATGCTAGATTTAGTACTTGCCAGAGGAAACCTTGACCGATTAAAGAACCACTTAGTGCCATTAAAAAACAAGTTAACTGCCAAATTTATGTTTATGGAGACCTCAGTAACATAATTGTCAGATAATGTATCCACTTGAAAGCAGAATGGGAGAATCATTTCTATTTAACAGTAAAACAAAAAAATTCAGCCTATAATTTTTCATGAAAGATTAATATTTATAATTATGCTATAATATGTTATCAAATGAAAAAATACAGGAATGCAGAAAAAATGATATCTCCATTACCACACACACACACACACACACGCATACATCCACACTTTCTTATATCTTGATCAGATGTAAGAAAAATGGAAAATAAGAAAAACAAAACAAATGAAATCCTATAAAGCTTAACAATACTGATAAAGGAAATAACATGAATATTGGAAGCATATCCACTAAGTGTCAGTCAATTTGTGTTCTAACCTGTATTAACATAATATGATCTTTAACATCTATATTAAAAATAATCTGAACTATATAGCTCTCATAATGTCTTATAACACTGAAATGTGGTGATTTCACATTTTAATGAACTACAACCACAGCATATAGTGTTTCATATTTGTTTCAAGTAAGCTGTGACTTCTGGACAAATTTTTCATGCAGTCATGAAATGATCCATGCATTAAATTCACTTTATCCTCCACATTCATTTTACAATTTGAGTATACCATGTATCTGTACTAGAATTACTTTGATGTGTCCAATTATTCCCAGTACTCTTGAAGATAAAGAAATAATCCACTTGTGGTTTCCTGTATCCAACACAGCACCTGGATCATAGACATGCTCAGTCAAAATAAATTTAAAGAATATTTAGAAGATTTATAACTGACTTGTAAGAAGTCATAACAATTCTCAGATAATAGAAGTTCTTGATGTTGGCCAAAGTTAAGAATAGTTATGAAATTGTCATGATGGTTCCAGATTTGATCAGAGCAGTTGGGAGATTCAGATAAGATGATTGCCATGACTTGGAGGACAATCTAAGCAACATATCACTACTGTCTCAAAAACAATTGTTTGAAAAATAGAATTATGGCATTTCGCATATGAGGAAGACATAACAGAAACCATGTGGAGTTTATTTCAGTTCACTGATATCTTTTATTTTCTACATTGAAAGAATAATTCAGTATTTATCATTCCTTTGCTTCTAGAAAAGTGTTGAGAGACAGAAATCCAGATAATTATTTAGCTAAAAGAAGTACATCAAATCCATGGTGAAATGAGGATTTCAGATGTGATTACAATGATCAGAAGATAGTAACCCCATGGGTAATAGGCAATGACCGAATGTGAAAGCATGAAAGCCACAAACAATGTTTAACCCAGTTTATTTTGTCCTTATATCTATCCTAACTCAAAGTTACATATACAAATAGTATTTTTATAATACCAACATATCATAAAGTTTCAATTTTGGTTATTATAGGGCTTTTGTTCTGTCTCATTTGTTAGCTTATATTAACCCAAAACCAGTCTCCCCCAAAAATAATTAGCAAAATGCACTTTACCAATTACGTTCTTTTACTGAATAAAGTATAGTCTTTACTTTTTTTTTTTTTTTTAAATCGGTACCGGGGTTCAAACTCATGACCACCTGCTTGGAAGGCAGGTGCTTATGCCACTAAGCTAAATCCCCAGGCCCTTGTCTTTACATTTTAACTGCTATAATATATCTCAAAATTTATTGAAGTTGTCATATACAAGCTTTTATTTTTACATGAAGTTTAAAAAATGGAAATTTAAAAAATGAAAATTTCATAAAAATTATGCATCACTTTATATTGAATAGAAATAACTGCCTATTGAAGTGAACATTCAAGTATTTTTTTCAAAATAAATTGTTAAAGAGGTGTTTCTTTGTTTTCTGAAACACAGAATAGAGATCATTATACACATTTTAAGAAAAAATTGGGCACAGGTAGCATGAACAGAAATGACTCTGCCACTCAATAGGAATGTTTTAAAAGGCACCGTGGACTTTTAGAGAAGTCTAATATTCAACCCAAAAGGAGCTTTTATTTGGCCTTATGTCCTAGAATAAGAAGATTTGTGGATGAGGATAGCTAATGTACAGAAACTGATGCATGATGTAAGACAGAAATGATAGTAGCCACAAAAGCAAGATTTTGGTTGTTGATTGCAATCAAGGTGACAAGCCTGATCACTGACATCATGACAAATTGGTACTATCACATTTGTATCATTAGTTCTTTAAATGTGGCCTACAAAGAATAAAGACATCAAGTTATTTTATCCTCCAAGATTTGTCTTTTTCTATCAATAGAAAGAAAACAAAGAAAATTCAAAAACCGGCTACATTATTTACAAATTATCAATATTACAGAGGAAAAAAACAAACTTTAAAATAATAAATTTAAAATAATACAATAGCTAGGAATGTTGGACTTACATGATGAAATGTTTGCTACAGAATTAGCACTGGGTATCTGAGTGTCTCTTCCTCTTCAGAGTAACTGTTCCTTGCATCTTGCATTATATAATCTGTTCCCATAAACTGTTTAAAAACTCTTCCCATGTGTGAATCTGTACATGTATATCTATCCTTTCTGTATTTTAGGGAAAAACAGACCAAAACAAGACAACAAAACAAATTCCTAGACAAACATGAAATGAAAAAGACATATAAAACCACAATATTACAGTAGTTACAATGCTGTCTCTTGTTATTTTCAATAGAATTGTCTACAACATCAGACATAATATAAATAGCATTACATAGCAATTTTAATAAAAACACCACATTGGAGTCATTGTAGTACTGCAAAAGTAATTAATAATCAAACCAGAATGGGTATCTTATTATATTTGCCATCTTCAGAGTAGTTGCCTCCACTCTTAGACTTGATACCATCAAGCATATCAAATTTGAATAAAATCAGTCAAGACAAAACAGCGGTCTAACAAACCAGATTCAAGTAATATCAGTCATAGTAAGACAATGTAAGTAATACAGGGCTTCACTTTAAGTTAATAGGGAATTCAGGATATTTACCATAGCCTGCATTTTGGGGATAGCTGTCTGTGCCCTCTAATCTAGTATGAGTAGACAGACTGGAACCAAATAAAATCAAGCTAAACAGAGTGATAAGACTAATGTAGCTTTTAAATTCTGATACATTATTAACAATGTCCTCTGCTTTCCTTTTGTAGGCAATTTTTCAGCTTTCCCTTTCTCAGGTGGCTTTGTATATTTGGGTCCCACTAACTCCTTTAGTTTTTAGCTTAGGGTGGCAACCCGTTATCTATCTAAGTAGTGTTGAACCTTTTTACTGCTGAGCTTGATCTTGGGCTGTGTTCCTTTACTTACTATCATAGTTACTTTTTACTCACGGCTGAGACAAAATACCTGAAGCATAAAGTTGGGAAAGGAAAGGTTTATATCTTACAGTTTTGGAAGGTTTCAGTCCATACTCAGTTGGTTCCAAGGCAGGCTGGCATGGTGGGGCCACAGTTCATGGTGGCTGCAACAGCAAAAGGGAGTGAGCCACACCTTCTTCCTGTGATTACATTGTATGCTGGCTCCACCCATATGTGGGTATAGCACTGACATCATCAATCCAAGCACTAGACAATGAACCAATCACAAATGCACAATGCAAACTCATGAGGCCTGGAGCCAAACACATAAACCATGACACTTACTAAAGCCACAAGGTTTTCCTTTCCCGATAGCTGAGTAGTCTTCCACTGCACAAAAGTGTTATGACTTTCCAATCTATCTACAGCTGCTGAACAAGTTGTCCCTATTTCTCTCTGATTTCCTGTCACATAGTGCATCATTTTCTCATCTTTGACTTTCAGGTTACTAACCCTCTTTCAGGTGAGTATATTTCCTAGTCAGAGCATCTCTATGGATCATGTCTCCTAATCTACTCTGCCTGTGTTTCTTTTTGTTAGTGTATCAAAGCTATATATATTAGAGATTATAGCCCACTTTCTATGCCTCATCTCTGCTATTCTATTTTTCTGCTATTATTTGTCCACTTTTCTTCCTCATTCCACTGTCTGCCCTGTTCACTGGAGCCTCTCTGCCACTGTTGCTGGAATCCTGGTATTTTTTTCTATCTCTCTCTAGAATGTCCTTCAATATTTTTTTGTAGGATTGGATTGGTGGCCACAAACTCCCACAGTTCCTCCTTGTCTTGCAAACATCAAGTTTTTCCATTAATTTTGAGAGAGAATTTTTCAGGGTACATCAATCTGGGTTGGAGGTTATTTTCTTTCAGGGCTTTGACTACTTCACTCCAGGCTCTTCTTGACTTGATTGTCTGTGTTGAACAGTCTATTGCAATTTTGATGGTTTTTCCTTTATAGGTAATCTGGTTCTTTTCTCTGACCACTTTTAATATTCTGTTCTTATGGTGAATTTCTGAGATATTGATTATTATATGCCTAGGTGTAGATCTGTTTTGGTTGTAGTTGACTGGAGTTCTGTATGCCTCATTTATCTGAATATCATTTCTTTTTCCTTTGCTTGGGAAGTTTTTTTTTAATTATTTCTGTGAATAGTCTTTTTTAATTCATTTGTGGTTATTCCTGCTTCTTCACTCATGTTTTTTATTCTTAAGTTATATATTCTCTTGTCATCTTCTAGCTTTTGTATGGTTACTTCCTGGTTCCTTGTTATTTTTAAGAGGTCTTTTCTTTCATGCTCATACATTGCAAAACTATCTTCAAGTTTTGTAAGGCTAACTTTTGTTACTGTCAAGGCATTTTGTCAGCTTTCTATGGAGATTTTAATTTCCTGGTAATCTTTTTGGATCTGTTTCACGTATTCTAGATTTTAATTATATTTTTCCCCAATGGTTTCTCTTTCTTTTCTGGGTTCCCCCATTCTTCCATCTGTGTCTTCTTGAGAAGGGCTTAGCATTTTTTTTTAAATTTTATTTAAGGAGAAAAAAGAAAAAAAACAGAAAAAGGATACAAGTTATACAGAATTTCAGAAAAAATAAACACTAGGAAATCACTAGTTAATTACATATTGTCATCTTAGAAATAGTTGTTGAAGTTACAAAATTAAAGCATATAGAGGGGACTTTCAAACAGTGAGACTGCAAACAGTTTTGTTCAATAATCCAACAAAACTCAGTAATATGGTTATCTATCTTATACACTTAAATATATATGCAGTTATATATTTTAGAGAACTTTCTTTTCCTTTCTTTTGTACAATGATAATTACACATTTTGGGTTTTATTACTCCCACAGTTCTTATTACTTTTTTTTGAAGAAAGTAAAACCAAATGTGACATACCAGGACAGAGTCAGTCAAATCAAAAGAATGGACATAATACATAATGTAAAAACAAAATACAAGGTGATCAACAATGGTTACCATAATGCCTCTTGTTATCTTAAAAAGAATTGTCTATATCGCCAGTTATAATAAAATTAAACAAAACAGTAAAGAATAAGACCAATAAAACCAAAACGTTGGAGACATTAGAGGACTTCCAAAGAAGATGATAGTCAACCAGAATGGGCGTCACAATGGATCTTATTGTCTTCATAGCTGTTGCCTAGACTTTCAAACTTGGTACTATCTAGCATAACAGAATAGAGGAAAATCAGTCAAAACAAGATGGTGAGAGCAATACAGAGTTTCAAATCAAGTTAATAGGAAATCAAAGTGGGTTAATATAATATATCCTGCTATTTTTTATTTATTTTTCCCTTAACTAAAAGGACAAAAATGAAAAAAGTAGATAATAAAAAGGAGATTGAGATAAAAAAAGAGGGCATAACAACAAAACAGTGCAAGTCAAAACATAGCCATTTAAGCAAAATAGTGTTTCACCACAAGATAATCTTGACATAATAGTAGTTACCATAGTGTCTTTTCCCTTAAAATCTTTGGGTATAACTTCACATACTGTAGCATCAAACATATCAAGACAATGTAAAAACCATTCAAGAGAATGACAGTATTACAGGGTATTTAGAAAATGAACACTGGTTTCTGTATAATCTCTTTTTCTATAAATGTTTTTGCTTATATTATCACATATAATAAAATCCAATAAGATACAACATGTTAAGACCGATGGAGACAGAAGAATAAAAGCTTGATGGGACTTCAAAACAAGATGATATTAAATCAGCACTACCTATTATGATGTCTTGTTTTCTCCAAAATGGCTGTTCCTACCATCCAACCTTCTCTGCCTCATTTCTGCTGAGCTTTTTTTCTGTCACTAGTTGTCAGTTTGTCCTCTTCATTGTGCTTTCTGCTCCATTCATTGTGGGTGCTCTGCCACTGTTTCTGGAATCTTGGTATTTTTCATTTATAGAATATCCTGCAGTAATCTCTGTAGAGTTGAATTGGTGGTTGCAAATTCCCCTAGTTCCTCTTTATCCTGGAAGCACCTTGTTTTTCTATCAATTTCTAGGGACAGTTGTGCAGCATATATCAATCTTGGCTGGAGGTTATTATCTTTCAAAGCTTAAATTATTTCCCCCCAGACTCTTCATGATTTGATGGTTTGTGCCTAGAAGTCTGCTGTAATTCTGATGGGCGTTCCCTTGTAAGTGATCTGTTTCTTGTCTCTGACAGCTTTTAATATTCTGTTCTTATATTGGATTTCTGGAATTTTGATAATTATATGCCTGGGTGTAGCTCTGTTTGGATTGTAGGTGGCTGGGGTCCTGTATGCCTTATACATCTGAGTATCTACCTTTTGCTAAAGTAGGGAAATTCTCCTGGATTGTTTCTGTGAACAGCTTTTGTAGTTCATTTGTTTGAGTCCCTACTTCTTCTTTTACGTTCTTAATTCTTAAGTTATAGATCCTCTTGTCATCTTCTGGCAGACAAATAACAGCAGTCATGGAGGCTCTCTGAGATTACCAGCTTAGAATCCAGGAGAGGTGCTGTGTGAGGAGTCCCACGCGAAAGGAGATGTACCTTGCCGACCCAGGAGCAAAGTAAGCTGAGAGAAACCAACTGGAAATGCAATCCTGATGCTATAACAGGTACAGATAAAATCTCAGTGCGGAAGCTGGATCCCGAGCCACTGGAAGCCGCAATTTGAATTTCCTGCTGCCAATACTGTGTCCCAATCTGCATGGCAGGGAGAGAGATGCACAAAAGCTCCGAGAGCTGGAATCGGGGAACAAAATGGCGTTGAGAGCGAGACTGGCAGGGAGCTCTACATCTACCTGCGGTGAGTGAAATGGGAACCCTTTCATAGACTAGGAGGCTTAGCATTTTTTTTATTAATGTTCTTATATCTTGCCTCACTTGGAATAGAATTTCAGTTTTAAGTTAATCTATGATGTCATGAAGATATTTCTTTATGTCTGTTGATGTGGCCAATATTGCGTGCTTGCTGCACTGGTTCTCTCTCTCTCTCTTTTTTTTTAACCTCTCCTGGACTCATTTTCCCAGGGTCACTGGCTGGAGGTTTTTTTCTTATTTCTTTCTCAAGTCATGTTTCTGGTTTCTTTCAGACAGTATGTGGTGGAGTTCTCAGTCCCTCTCCATATTGCTTACAATTTTTCTAACGCATGCTGCCTGGGGGCTTGCTACCTTCTCCAGTTTGCTGTATCTGAGGTGCACATAGGGACCTAGGGGTGGCCCCATTTCTCTGAGCCATTCAACCAGTGAGTGCCTTCAGCAACTTAGTCTGTACTGTGTGGATGTCATAGGTTTGGAATAGTTTTGTCCCTGGCAATTGGGTCCCCATCAGGGATGTGACTCAGCCCAAGTAGATCCCACCCATCCTCTTTGGGCCAGCTGACTGACACCACTGTGGCTCTGGGTTCAGGCCTATTCTGCCTAACTCCAATATGTCTTCCAGTCAGCAACACCCACTGCAGGACCCAATTTCCAGCACTCACCATGAATTAATGCAGTTCTGCACCTTGACTCCACTCCACGCTGCACCGTGTCCTCCCGCCAAGGGCCCAGGACTCATCAACTCCTGTTATCGCCTGCCACAGTTTCAACATGACCGTCAATTGCCCAACTACATGAAGCACTCAGCACAGCATGGGACTGGCCTCAATAAGCGTGTCTGGCTCCAGCCCTCCACCCACATTTTTCTTCCTCTCCCCCTTTTTATTTTTCATCCTGGGTCACAGGAATCCCTTTCCCATCATCCGGCCCTCTCTATGTTGTTAAATTCCAGCATCTAGGCTATTTTTCCCAGAGAGGCTTTCCACTCAGCTGCCTATCAAGTCACCATGTTCTTGTAGTCTCTAATAATCTGTGTTTTGACTTTATTTGATTTTAACTTAGCTACTTAGATCTGTTCATATTATTATTTGCCTTGTATAAACTTTTTCCACAACTATAATTTCACCCTTTATTGTTGTATTTGTAGTTTATTACTAAAACATGAATGACTGAATGGCTTTCAGGATTTCATACAATATAATTTACAGTCATTAAACTTATGTACAGTATGCTTAAAGCTAAATAATTTTTAACAACATAGTAGAGTGAAAATTTGTGAATGTAGGAAGAATTCAAGGCTTTGCAAAGTATACATTTATAAGTATTTTGGCATTCATGAAGCAATCATGTTGATAATGTGATGACTCAATTGTAGAAATTTTGATCGCAGATTTAAATAATTTTTTCTTCTGACATATATCATCTAGTTAAAAATGACAAAACCGGGGGCTGGGGATTTAGCTCAGTGGCATATGCACCTGCCCTGCAAGCAGGTGGTCGTGAGTTTGATCCCCAGTACCGATAAAAAGTTAAAAAAAAAAAAAAGACAAAACCTTTTTTATGTATGTGTATATAATATGTTTGTATTAGAAACAAGCATACAGATAATAGACTACGAGTTTTGGCAGAATTAAATTGTCAATTAACATTATATTATCCTGGATTTTATACTTTCCTGAAGTGCTTATTTTTCTTCTAGTATTGAATTCAGTACTATGATTATCTTTCTAAGTAATACTCTACGTTTTAAAAAATGATATTTTCATTTCTAATTTCTTATAGAAAACATTGAAAGATGAATACCTATTACATAAATCATTACATTTTTGGGTGATGTAATTACTGGGCTATGTGTTTGACAAAGATAGACATATCCTTAGAATTCTTATGAGGTATTTCTTATAGTTTTAATAGTTATAAAACTCCCTCATTAATTTTGTATTTAACATATTTTCTTGATAACATGAAATATGAATTCAAAATGTTTGCTGTTTTAGATGTGCTAAGTAAAATTTCTATCATACATTGCTTGCATAGTTGAAGTCAGAGACTATTTTCAAAATAAGTAACATGATGTAGTAGTTGTAATGCTAGGGAAGTTATTCTCTACTATAAAGTCATGTGAGCTTTGGATTTAAAAACTCTGAATATAATACAGAATGAAAAACTTTTTGAATGACTACTTGACTTCCCATATTTTCAAAGGCATACTCTATTTTTTATTATTTCAATTTTTATCAGTTAACACTGTTGGTATTATCTTTATATAAGTTAAGAAAATACTTCTATGTATATATTTATGTGGAATATTTTTGAGATATCAGTGCTATAGAAATATAATTTTTTTCATGTTCTTTCTCAAGATAATTCAAATCCCTTCTTTAACCAATACTCTTAAAGTATGTGATAAGTTGAATTATTTTTATTTTTCTTTTTAACAGACATACAATTAATATGCAAAATACCCTGGGCCTTTCCTTTTGTGTACCTATCTTGCTTTAGACATTGTGGTAATTAGGAATGTTTCCAGGCCAGAGGGTAGTGAGAAAATGTAAAATACAAGTATCTGCTAGGTCTCCTGCTCACTTAAATCATCGCATGAAATTTGGAATGTAATTATATTTCACCAAATTATAAAATTATCTCATAAATTTGAAGCTCTATTTCAAATACTTTCAAAATTACAAACAGTAGGTAAAACTAAATTATTGCTTTTATCACTTTTATGATTTCTAACACCATTGAATATCAGCATTTTCCTAATTCTGACTTTATTAGTATTGTTTTGACTTGCCATAATATTGAATCACTTATATTTATTTTCTGACAAGTAAAAAGCCAATTTACCTCTTATCATATAAATCTGAATTAATCTAAATCTTTGAAGATATTGAATTTAAATCCCATATTTTCTAGGCAATCTAACTTGATTTTCTAGGAGCTAGAAATGTTCTTTCCATCTTAGATAATGGCAGCTGGCTTTCTGTGTATGAACTTGTGAACAAGGTCATTAACTGATTGGATCTCGAAACGCATAACTGTACTAAATAATGAGGAAAAAAGCAAAGATTTCCTGAACTTTTATTTAAAAATAGAAGGTAGTGTTAGAAAAGACATTCTTGAATTGTTGGAATGTGTAAAGGTATGTGTTGAAGCAAACTGGGGTGAATTTATGGTAGTGAAAAATTTGTGTATAAAGAATTTGAATATAATATGAAGGACTTTGCTAAATTTAAACTTAGATAATCATGATTTAGCCTACAGAAATCAAATACAATATGAATACCTAGTTTATAAATTATAAAATGAAGACCGTTACTGTGTTCCATTAATTTTCAGAAATATCTTCCTAAAAGTTTTCCAGAATTATTTTTTCAATTATTGTTGCAATTTAGAAGAAATGATTTCATGGCACATGATGTGTATTCTTGTGTATATCAGTCCTGTAATGCTAATTTTAATACGAATGGAGTTAGATAGATCTGAAAATAGAACAGAAATCAAATCATGTGAATACATTTTAAAAGATTTTTCTGGCAAATGAAGACAAATATTATTTCTTGTCAATTGAAGAAAAATGCCTTGAAAAACATTCAATTATTTGTGTTTGAGTCAACAAGTCAGGAATAAATTAGAAAAGTCTAAGTATTTCTGCTCTAAAGAATTATTAGATATTCTTTTGACCTGCTAATTTAAAATAATTTATTATACAAAATAACTCCAACTTAATGTATGATAAAATGTAGAATTTTAATGTCACATTATTGTTCTAGTTTTAAATATCAGTATGAATAAAAAATTTATTAATTATGTAATTTATGTAATAAAACAAACTGTTAGCTATCTTTAAGTATACTTTTAATTCAGTGTCTTTGGGAAGTATTAAATTTAAAGAGAAACCAATTTTTTTCAAAAGCATGGTACTGTAAATTCAGTAAAAGAAATAAATTAAAATTTATCTCATTCGAATATAATGATATAATTTATATTGTAATATATGAAGTATGTCATAATGTCAGCATCAGCATTTATTATTAGGAGTGACTATTATTTTCAGTAATAACATCTGTCATTGAAATATGAAGTTATCAGCATTTCATATCAGGAGAATGAACATTCATGCAAAGGAAATGTTTCAATTGTAAAGTACTTCCAGCTTACAAGCTAATAAGGAAAATGACTTTTAAATCACCCCAAAGCATTTCAATTACATTTCAGTGGCCACTTCACATTTAACGTTGTAAGTTCATTATCCCTGAGATATATGCTCAACTAATTGCAATATTAACATCTTGGAAATAGTCTTTTAAAACTTAAGGCAAATTCTATTTGATGACTGAGAATATTTTACTAAGAAATAATGTAAATCTAATGGCTTTAAAGAAGTGCAATATCCAAGTGGTAATTTAGAGAACATTTAAGGTAAAGTAGTAAAACTTTGTGAAAAAAAAAAGTATTCTTAATGAAACCTTATTTTAGACTTTTTAAAACTTTAAAGTATTTTGTTTTCCCTTACAATTATAGAGGTAATCCATATTTTCTTTCCTAAGAACCAGGGCACATTTTGTCTAAGCCAACTTTTTAATAATATTTAAATTATATAATGAGCTTTTATTTTTATAAAATTATCATTTCTAAAAATAATGTGAAATTCAATTTTACCTTATATCAGTCTCTAGGAAGCAAACAAATGTCTAAATCATTTTACATTTGTATTTCTAAGTAAAATTTAAAATGTCATTATGTTATATACTTATCATCCAGCATGATAACCTACATTTTAAACAGGCAATAGGTGATAAACTATCAAAGAAACAATGGAATTTTTTCAATATATTTGTGTTAGAAGCAAAATAATATTGTTGTCCCTATCACATATAGAAAATACGGGGAAATTCTCCAAAAAATGTTTGATTGAACTGATTTTTATGCTGACCTTCAGTATAATTTTGGTTCTAAAGTACTTGAAAGTAGGGTAAAACCCAAGTTTTAATCATTGATCTTAAAAGATACATTACAATTAATCTTGATGTTAAACTGAAGAATGTCATGGACTAAACTGATTCAACAATTTATTGAATATGAGGTGATTTTCCAATGTGTGGACTTGAAAATAGTCATTTTCTTAAATGTTCCTTTCTAAAGCAAACAGAAGAAAAGCATTATAGAGGATAAAAAGAATTTTTAAAAATAAAAATGCAAATTATTGAGAAGAATGTGATAAGTAAGTCCATTTCATTTTTGTAGTATGATGAATAATGACCCTGCAAAATTATTGTCACATCCTAATTCCTGGAACCTGTAAATGTCACCTTACTAGGAAAAAGTGTCTTTGCAGAGATGAGTAAATTCAGGATCTCAGTATAAGATGATCTTAGATCATTCAGGTGGGCCCTAACTACCATAAAACTACAATAAAAGTAAAAAAAAAAATGTTCAAATGGGAAAGGAAGCAAGAGAAGGGGAAGGAGAATGAAGAAAGGGAAAAGGGACAAGAAAAAAATAGAATCGAAACAATGGTAAGAGACATGAGCCTCGTTTTAGTGTTTGGCATGAAAAAGCCAGAGTTTTCAGTGCCATTTTTTAAGGAGGCCATCCATTTAACCCAACTATTTCTCTTCTTGGTATCTTCCCAAAAGAATTAAAAACATCACACCACAGTAATATATACACAGCCATATTTCTAGCAGTACGGTTTGTAGTTGCTACATCTTGGAACACACCAAATGCCCAACAAGAGATGAATGGATAAAGAATACATGGTATTTTTTTTCTGTACTACTATTCAGGCTTAAAAAGGATAGATGTAAGTAGATACATCTTGAGAGCATAAATCAAATACACATGTATAAATATTGCATTATTTGTCTGCTGTGAGGAACTGAAAGTGTAAATTAGGACCAGAATAAATATCATCAAATAGGAAGAAAATGCTCAAATAGGAAAGGGAACTATGGAGTGAGAGGGAAAGAAATAAAGGAAAAAGGAAAAAAAAATGGGAAAGGAAGGGGAAAATGGAAACAGTTTTGTAAATAAGGGGAGAAAAGCATTGAAGGGTAGGGAGTGGAATATGAATATTTTTTAAAAAGAAAGAATTAAGACATGTCTTGTACAGGTACAAATTCTCTATGATGAATGTGATCATTATGTATATCTAAAATGCGCCAATGAATTAATCCTTAAAAAACAAGAAAAGAACATAAAAGTAAATTTCTGCCAAAATAAAAAAAAATGTGGAAAGAAAACTATGTAAATACAGTGGGGAGGAAAGATTGATGGGCAAGCAGGGGAATGGGGAAAAAAGAGAGTCAGATAGATTATGTACAGGTACAAATTCTGTATAATGAATGTGATGACTGTGTATATCAAAGATGTATAAATAAAATTAATTTTTAAAATATGGAAGAAGAGAAGAAACATACATAGATGACAAGGCCCAGTAAAGGAGACAGTTGCTGTGGAGTTATAAAGATACACACTATAGAACGCTTGAAACTCTGGAAGATAGAAGAGACGAGGGAGAATGAGGTATTAGTTAAATCAAGGGGCAAATGAGCCTGCAGACCCTGTCACCTTGTATTTCTGACCTCAAAATATATCATCAAATTGTGATTGTTTGAGACATCTCAGCTTTTGGTCTTTTATAAAATAGTTCTAGAATACAAACATAATTGTCAAACAGCAAAATGAAAATTTTTTAAATAAATAATTATAACTGTACCTATATTTGATTAAAAAATAAAACTAGAGATCCAGTCCCTTTCATTAGGCTACTGAAATTTGGATAAAATTACCATAAGAAGACACAGAGACCAGCAAACATCAACAACACAGCAGGGCCTCCCATCAGGATGCACAGGATGGCCAGCTAGGACTAGCGGTATGAAACAGTCAGAAGAAACAGTAACAAAAAGACCAAATGAGTAAGAATAGCAAACAGCTCTAGAACAGGTCTAGGCTTGATAATGGAGTCTGCTGGAGGAATCCTGGCATCTGAACCCTCTTCCCAACACCACAGGACCAACAACCAGAATGGGAAGAATCTGGGACAGAATAATTGGTTCTTTTCTCTCAATTTTTTTTCTTTTCTTCTTTTTTTTTTACTTATTCATTCTTTTTCTTTTTTCTCTCTTTTCTAAATGGCTGGGGAGAAATCCAGTTACAGAAAACTAGCCCCGTCAACCACAGTCAGAGATCATGTTCAGACAAACTTTTGAATAGTCCTTCATTCTTTCTTTTCTATGCCCTTCTTCAGTTTTCCAAAATTTGTGTAACCACGCTTTGTCCTCCAGCCTTGATTCTACTTCTTTTCAGGTTTTATTTGTTTTATGCACTGTATTCACTAAGATTCCCATCACAGGATAAAACCACTCTACCAAGGGGAAACACTTGGCATACAACTTCCTAATTTATGATTGATTCTGTTCTATGAAGACTTTGCTCCTATGTTCTAAAGTACAAAATCAATAATTATCATAGTTTCTTTAGTTTATAAATTGTGCTTGATGGTATTGTTAGTGTCAATATTACTATTTATCTAGGATGCCTTGTCTGCTGTAATCAATTGTTCACCTTTCTGTAACAATGCTGGAAAGCTTTGGGATAATAACCTAACCAAAGCACTACACCAAAAGACTGGGGACTGAGCCAAAAAGGACACTAACATTCCACTGTTAATTAATTAGCATCCTGTAACAGACATAAAGCAAGAATCTTGTATAGAAAGCTGTCCCCAAAGAACAGATTTTTCCTAGAGAGTTCCTAATATTAGTAGGTAGCTAGAGCTACCTACTACAAAAACTCACAAGGATTACTGCAGTGGGGGAAAATGTTTTGAAATATAAAATGATGAGATGAAAAAGGGAAATGCAATCTTAGACCTCCAGCTCTCACAGAACAAGTCCAGAGAAATCAACATAGAATAAATTGAAACAAACACACCTCAAATTTCTGAAATGATAGGGACTGTAGTAAATTAACAAGTCCATGAGGCTGTTGAGGAAATCAGATCAGAAATAATCTCTCAGACAAAAAAAGAAATGTCAACATTTTTAAAGGAATTGCTCAGCAACCCTAGGTTAGAGCTAGATTATTTTTTTTAAAAAAGATGATTACAGGAAGTCAGTGGAAACCATAAATGATCAATGTAGCAAAAATTAGAATGCATGAATTGGATTCAAACACTTTATCCAGAATATTAAAAATTTCCTTGAAAGCTTGAAAAACTTCTTGAATGAAAATGAAGACAGACATTCAGACTTTGAAGATAGAATTACAGCTAGTGACAATGAAAGGAAAGATGTCTTAAAAATAACAAAAGGTCAGAAAAGAAGAATTCAACAGCTACAAGATTATGCAAAAAGAATAATAAAAAAGGATAATTCATGTCAATGAGAAAGCAGAATTCAACAGAAATAGACAAAAATTTCATTTGTAGAAATAATAGCAGAAAATTCTCAAGCATGGGAAAAGAATCAAACATACTGATAAGTGAAGCATACAGAACTCCAATTAGCCATAACCAAAATAAATCTACACCCAGACATATAATAATCAAGGCCCCCAAATTCAATACAGGAACAGAATATTAAAATATATTAGAGAAAAGAACAGATCATTTATAAAGGAAAACCATAATAATTACAGCAGACTTCTCTACACAAACACTCAAGTCTAGAAGAGCTTGGAATAAAATATTTCCAGTCTTGAAAGAAAACAACTTCCAACCTACACTGATGCACACTCAAAACTATCTTTCAAAATAATGGAGATATAAGATACTTTTATAAGAAAGATAACTGAAAAAAATTCATTACCATCAAAACATTATAACATTAAAAAATTTACTGAAATATATTCTAGACAGAGATAAAAATGACCACAATTTCAAAACAATAACAGAAAAAATAACAGCAGGCCAAACAAGAAATTAAGAGAAGGGGGAAATTAGGGAACCATTAGCAGAAAAATAACATAACAAAGATAAAGTAACACGTATTATAATCATCAATGTAAATGACCTCAATTCACAAATCAAAAGAAAGACATTGACAGAATGGATCAAGAAACAAGGTCCAACAATATGTTGTATACAAAAAATATATTTAACTCAAAATAAAACTCATAAACTAAAAATCAAAGGATGGAAAACAATACTCTATGCAATAGGAACCCAGAAAAATGCAGAGGTAGCTATTATGATTGCAGAAAATGTGAACTTCAAACTAAGAATAAGCAACAAAGAGATAACAATCATACACGTATATGCACTAAATATGAGGGTACCCAACTGTATAAGATAGATATTATCAGATTAAAAAATCAAACAAGCAATAACAAAATTGTATTGAGGCCTTAATAGCCTATTGTTAAAAATAGACAGGTAAACTAGACAAAAAATCAACAAAGAAATAGCAGAACCTAACCAAACTTGTGAAAAATGAACCTAGTAGATGTTCACAGAGTGTTCCACGCCACAGTGTCAGACTACACATTCTTGTCACCTGCACATGAGATGTTCTCTAAAATAGAACATACACTGGCCCACAGAATATGCTTGGAATTGAAATTGTCCCATACATATTATATGACCACAGTGTAATGAAATTAGAAATTATTAGCAAAAGAAAACACAAAAATTCCAAAAACACATGGAAATTAAATAACACCCTTCTGTACAATCAATGGGCCACTGGTGAAATTACAGAAAAAATTAAACACCGTATAATCAAACAAAAATGCAAATATGATTTACCAGAACCCATGAGCTGTAATGAAAGCAGTCCTAAAAAGGGAAATTTAGAGAGGTGGATTCTTGCATCAGGAAAATAGAACAAATACAATAGACTATTACTCAGACATAAAGAAATATAAACTAGAAACTTTTATAGTAAATCGATGGAACTTGAGAACATAGTGTTACATGAAATAAATAGGACACATATGTATAAACATCCTATTGGCTCCATCATGTAAGAAGCTAAAATAAACAACATATGCATATGCATATGTATATTTATATATAAATAGTTAAGATAATTACACTACTGATTTCTCTGAGTTCACTGAAGGAAAGATTTGTGCTAGTTGAAACAGTTGAATGTACATGTCTTGTACTCTTGGTGAATAATTTGGGTTTGGCAATGTACAATGTATGTACCATCATTGCCCCCTGACTGACATGTTTTGAAATTTTATTTTCTTTTTCTCTTTAAATTTCAAAAATAGGTAAAAATAAAAAATAAATAAAAGAAAATGAAAAAAGAAAAAGAATAGAAACTCAAGCCTAAATTCCATATGTGAAAGGTAATTATAAACATCAAAGCAGAAATTAACACAATTGAGACTAAGAAAACAATACCAACAATGAATAAATTTAAGACCTGGTTCTTTGAAAGAATAAATGAAATTTATCTTCCCTACACATTCTTGTCAAAAAAAGAAATGGATAACCTCAAATTCATGCAATATGGATTGATAATGGTGAAATGACTATGGACTCTGTGGAAATTCAGATCAATATTTACTTCAAAAATCTTCAATTATACAGGGTGAAAAACAAAACAACAATGGAAAGATTCCTAGATACATGAATTACCAAAGCTGAATCTAGAACATAAATATTCTGGACTTATGGGAGAACATGGCGGACAGATAACAGCAGCCACAGAGGCTCTCTGAGATTGCCAGCTTAGAATCCAGGAATGATGCAGTTTGAGGAGTCCTAAGCAAGGGGAAATATACCCTTCTGGCCCAAGAAGAATTAAGCTGAGAGAAACCAACTGGAAATGCAATCCCGATGGTATAACGGGAACAGATAAAATCTCATCACGGAAGCTGGAACCGAAGCCTCTGGAAGCCGTGATTTGAATTTCCTGCTGCTGCTGCTGTGCCCCAATTGGCACAGCAGGGAGAGAGATGTGCAAAAGCTCTTAGAGTGGGAATCAGCAAACTGAGCAGAATTGAGAGTTGAGTGGAGTTCTGCATTGACCTGCGGTGAGTGAGAGGAATGGGGACTCTTTCATAGACTAGGAGGCTCCAAGAGAGGACATTCTGGGACTGGGCAGACTAGCTGAAACAGGATGCTGCAGTGACTTTAATCACATATTACCCTCTCAAGTAGGATTGGTGGGGAGGACTTGGCCTGGGTGATGTCGCGGACTAAGATCCAGTAGGCTAGCCCAAACCAGGTCCCAGTGCCTGGTGGTGAACCCTAGCAGTGAAGCCTTCAGTAGGTTGACCTGGAGGGGTGGTCCCAGCAAAGACTACCCAGGTCTGTGTCTCCCTAGTACACTGAAGTGGGTGGGAACACTAGCTGGCAGATTCAAACAAACTGTAACAAAGAGAAGAAAAAAAAAAAAAAAAAAAACTGGACCTCTTACACATGCTTGTATGGAAGGAACAAAAAGTATGGGAAGAGGGAGCAATAAGAAAGGGTCCTTAGTCACTAATCCAGAGAACACTGATCCAGGAAACGTGAACACAAAGGAGAATGAGGACAGAAAACATGCAATATCAGACACAGCACCAAGAGATAAAGCAATATCTCCAGAGTCTCATAGATGAGTTCAAAAGTGAAGTATTTAATGAAGTAAAGCAAGACATAATTAAAATAGAGAAATGCTAAGAACCACCCAAGAAAAAAACAGATGGTGGAATGTAAGAACAGAGAAAAAGGGGAGAATTGTTTGATGGAGAAAATAGAGAAAACATAGAATGCATGAAGCAGATTCAAAGAGATTACCAGGAAACTAAACCTCTATTGAAAGCTGGCATAACAGCTTGAAAGAAACTAAGGATAGATTATCTGAACTGGAGAACAGATACGTAAGGTGGGAGCATGGAATGAAAAATTTCTTAAAAATAACAAGAAAACAAACAACAATAATACAAAGGCTAGAAGATGATAAGAGGATATAACTTAAGAATTAAGAACATAAAAGAAGAAGTAGGGACACAAACAAATGAACTACAAAAGCTATTCAGAGAAACAATCTAGGAGAATTTCCCTAATTCAGCAAAAGGTAAAGATACTCAGAAGTATGAGGCATACAGGACCCCAGCCACCTACAACCCAAACAGAGCTACACCCAGGCATATAATAATCAAAATTCCAGATATACAGTATAAGAACAGAATATTAAAAGCCATCAGAGACAAGAAACAGATCACTTACAAGGGAACACCTTTGTAAGAATTACAGCAGACTTCTCAGCACAAATCATCAAATCACGAAGAGCATGGGGGCAAATAATTCAAGCTTTGAAAGATAATAACCTCCAGCCAAGATTGATATATCCTGCACAACTGTCCCTGGAAATTGATGGAAAAACAAGGTGCTTCCAGGATAAAGAGGAACTAGGGGAATTTGCAACCACCAATTCAACTCTACAGAGAATACTGTAGGTATTCTAAAAAAAGAAAAATAACAAGATTCCAGAAACAGTGGCAGCGAGGCCACAATGAATGGAGCAGAAAGAAAAATGAAGAAGACAAACTGACAACTAATGACAGAAAAAGAGCTCAACAGAAATGAGGCAGAGAAGGTTGGATAGTAGGAACAGCTATTTTGGAGAAAACAAGACATCATAATAGGTAGTGCTGATTTAATATCATCTTGTTTTGAAGTCCCATCAAGCTTTTATTCTTCTGTCTCCATCGGTCTTAACATGTTGTATCTTATTGGATTTTATTATATGTGATAATATAAGCAAAAACTTTTATAGACAAGGAAATTATACAGAAACCATTGTTCATTTTCTGTTAGTTGATTCTAAATACCCTGTAATCTGTCATTCTCTTGAACAATTTTACATTGTCTTGATACATTTGATGCTGCAGTAAATGAAGTTATACTCAAAGATTTCAAGGAAAGAGACACTATGGTAACTACTTTTATGGTAGGATTATCTTGTGGTGAAACACTATTTTGCTTAAAAGGTTATGTTTTGACCTGCACTGTTTTGTTGTTATGCCTTATTTTATCTCAATCTCCTTTTTTATTGTTTACTTTTTCATTTTTATCCTTTTAATTAAGGGAAACATAAATAAAAAATATCAGGATTTATTATATTAACCCACTTTGATTTCCTATTAACTTGATTTGAAACCCTGTATTGCTCTCACCATCTTGTTTTGACTGATTTTCCTCTATTCTGTTTTGCTTGATAGTACCAAGGAAAGTATAGGCAACAATTGTAAAGAAAATAAGGTTCATTATGACACCCATTCTGGTTGACTATTATCTTCTTTTGAAGACCTCTAATGTCTCCAATGTTTTGGTTGTACTGGTTTTGCTCTTTAATGTTTTGTTCAATTTGCCAGGATTCTTCTAGCAGACTGCATTACCAAGTCTAGGCTTGTTCCAGAGCTACTTTCTGTGCTCACTCATTGGGTCACTTTTAAGATAGCAAGAGGAATTATGGTAACCACTGTTGATCACCTTGCATTTGTTTTTACATTATGTACTATGTCCATCCTTTTGATTTGACTGACTCTGTCCTGTTATGTCACATTTGGTTTTACTCTCCTCCAATAAAAGGTAATAAGAACTGTGGGAATAATAAAACCCAAAATGTGTAATTGTCATTGTACAAAACAGAGGAAAAGAATGTGCTCTAAAGGACATAACTGCATGTATATTTAAGTGTATAAGATAGATAATCATATTACTGAGTTTTGTTGGATAATTGAACAGACCTGTTTACAATCTCACTGTTTGAATGTCCACTGTATATGCTTTTATTTTGTAACTTGAACAACTGTTTCTAAGATGACAATATGTAATCTATTTATTAGTGGTTTCCTACTGTTTATTTTTTCTGAAATTCTGTATATCTTGCACCCTTTTTCTGTTTTTCTTTCTTTTTTTCTCCTTAAATAAAATTTTAAAAAAAGAAAAAAAAGAATATAAATATTCTGAATAATCCAATATTAGTTAATTAATTTGAAAATGTAATTTTAACTTACCAATGAAGAAAATGCAAATTTTCTGATAAGACTATGGCTGGATTCTATGAGAAATTATGAAGATTGAAAAACCAATACATCTAAAAGTCTTTGAAGAAATTGAACGAGATACAATCTGTCTAATTCATCCCTGGAGGCAATTATTACTATGATGGGAAAACCAGAGAAAGTTTCAACTAAAAAAGAACTACGGGTCCATTTTCCTTATTAACACAGATGCAAAATTCCTCAATAAATATTAGCAAGTAGAATGCAAAAAATATTCAAGAAGATTATACATCATGAAATAGAGTTCATTTCAGAAATGTAGGGATGGTTCAACATGTGCAAATCACAAAATGTAATACACTGTATCAACAGAATCAAAGATAAAATTCACATGATCATCTCAATAAATGCAGAAGTTTTTGATGAGGTCCAACCCTCATACATGATAAAAAAAAAAAAACTGTAGAGAACTGAAAAGATGGTCTTTATCTCAATCTGACAAAAGCCATCTATGATAAACCCACAAGCAACACCATTCTAATGGAATAAAAACTGAAAGTTTTTACTCTAAAATAAGAAACAAGACAAAGATGTCCACTATAACCACTCCTATTCATTATAGTTCTGTAAACGAGCAAGAAAGATAAGAGTGGGTAATAAAAGAAATAATAATAGGAAAATAAAATTAAACTATTGAAATTTGAAGATGGCAATTTACCCTATATAGAAGACCCCAAAATTCCATTTTTAGAATTAATAACAAAATTCAGTAGTATAGCTGGATATTAACTCAACACTGAAAAATGAATAGCACTCTTGTACACAGATATCAGATTCGCTGAGAGAGAAATTAGGGAAACAGCATATTTCACAACAGCATCCAATAAATAAATAAATAAAATACTTAAGAATCATTCCAACAAAGGAAGTAAAATTTCCATACATTCAAAATTACAGTACTCTGAAGTGGGAATTGAAGAGGATATAAAATAGAAAGATACTCTTCGTCTATGAATAAGAAGAACCAACATTTAAAAAAATGACCATAGCCAGAAATGTTATGTGGATTTAATGTAATCCTACCCAAATAACATTAGCATACCTCACACATCTAGAGAAAATATTTGTAAAGCTCATTTGTAAACAGAAGAGATCCAGAATAGCAAAAAGTAATCCTGGGCAAAAAAGTCAGACAAGAAGCATCACAATTCCCAACTTGAAATTATACTACAAAGTTACTATAATAAAATCAGCATGATACTATCAAAATAAAAAAAAAATACCTGAGGATGAGTGGAACAGGTTAGAATATTCAGACACAAATACGAACAAATTTAACCAATGTATCTTTGATTTAGGGCAAAACAAGAAAAATAGTCTCTTAATAGTGCTAGAAAACTTGCTTTTGCACATGCAAAAGACTAAAACTAGACCTACATCTATCACTGTGCACTAAAATAAAAATGAATTAAAGACCTAAATATTAAAGCAGAAATACTAAATTTATTGGAAGAGAAGATAGGTAATAATTTCAAAGACTTAAAGATAGGCAGAAAACTCATGAGCAAAAACCAAACTGCCCAGGAAGTACTTAAGGGAACAAACAACAGGGATATCATTTTATTAAAATTTCTTACATATCAAAAGAGATCCTCAACTGAGTGAAAAAAAAAAAAAAAAACTCCACAGTTTGGGAAAATTTTAGCCAAATGTCCCTCAGAAAAAGGATTTCTATTTAGAACATATAAAGATTTTTTTTAAAAATCAGACCTTCCAAATTCAAAGACTCAATCCAAAAATGGCCATAGTAACTTTGCAATTATTTATTGAGAGTTGGCCATGAGATTCAGAGTTTTACAATCATGACATATACATAATATCCTATAAAACTTGACTGAAATTCTTAATACTTTCTTTTCTCTGAACATCTTCTTTGTCTTATAGCACTGTTATACTGTACTTAGAAATGAATTAAACTCAAGAAGTAGGAAAGTGACATAAATAAGATTCCATAATAGGAGCTCTAGACTCATAAGTATCTAATAAAACCTCAATTGAGCAACTATTAATTGGCAATCATATTTTTGTGAGGATCCTAGAACCTGGAGGAGAGATGCCAGCATCTGGATGGAGTACAAAACAAAAAACAGAAAATAAACAAACTACATCAAAAAGTGTGAGGAAAATTATGTTTTTTGTTTTTTTTTTTTTTTGTGGTTTAATCTCCCTAGTCCTGGCATAGAGTCACATAAATAAAAATCTTTTTTGGCTTACAATTTATTCCGGAGAGGAAAGTGTGCCAAGTAGGTGTGTGGTTTCACAGCATTTTGGAGCACTTCCTGAGAGCCCCCCCTCTATCTCATGCTTTATATAGGACACTAGGAAAATTAGTAAGAACTAGAATATAAGGAGATAAAAAGAACAGTTTATAGGGGGAGGACTATGGTGACTTATATGTGGATCTTGGCAATATTCCCATTCCTTAGTCAGTGGTCTCTTGTCCAGGGCATTTGTACATCAGTCTTACCAAAATGAGGAGCTCAGGTATGTATAGCAGTACATTCTTGTAATTGTAATTCCAGCACTGTGACTCCCTAAGACAGGAGGATCACAAATTGAAATATATGTGTTTAGCTATGCAGTTTAGCTCATGGATTTAATTCCAGTGCCATAAAAATAAATAAAAAAAAATAAGAAGTGATGAGAAGTTCCTTCATACAAGTCCACCAAAGATGCAGTCTAGTGGATAGTGCCATGTGACCAAGGATTGATAGCTCTCCTCCCAACTAAGCAGGGTACCAGGCAAGCAATATTTTCCAATTACAAAGTAATGTATAGCCAATTTCCATATAAAAAAAATGACGTTCAGCCAGTAGTCACAGAAGCAGTGAAATCCAGACATTAGTCATTCAACTTCGGATCCCAGCCACTGACCCTGCTTGACGTATCCAGAAAACTTGCTCACATATGGTGTCCAGCCACAACTTTACAAAGTCCACCTGGCAGCAATGCCTACCGGTGGGCCTCCGTACTTCACCTAATGAAAGATCCCAGACAGTGACTCTGCTTCTGGTGTTAGAGCAGGCCTGCCCAGAGCCCCATCATAAGTCGTGGAGTCACTTGTGGTTGAAGTTCTTTAAAGATTTGTTTCTTACTGAAGGCAACGTATAAAAGTACTGGCTATATATTCAAATACACAATTACCAATGCAAGGACAAAAGGATCAAGACGAAACAGGGAAATGTGATACTTTATGAGGAAACAAAGCTGCCGTAATTGGTCTCAAACAGATTTGAAAACTGAGAAAAAAATTTCATTGTCTGAAAGAAGCTTTCTGAACTACAAGTAAACAGAGGTAGCCAAGTCAATAAAATCAGGAAAACAACATATGAATGAAGTTAGTAATTATGAAAATTCCTCAAAAATTTTTAAAAATCCCATTTAACTCAGCCATATACCCTTAATGGGTGTCTACCCTGAAAAGTTAAAGACATCGTATTATACTGATCCATGCATACTTATGTTTACAGCAGCACAACTCACAATGGCTAAAACTTGGAAATTTCATAAATATTTATTAAGAAATGAAACTGTAAAGAAAATGTGATATTCATACACAACAGAGTACTATTTAGTCATTGATTAAAAAAAAGTCATTGAGCCATTTGTGGAAAAATGGAGGCATTTTTAGACTATACTGCCAGGTGAAATAAATGATTCATGAACATGGAGACAGTACGCCTAAAGCGTGACAGAATATTAGCAACTGTTTTGAGAAACTATGTGCAAACAAACATGAAAATCTTGAAGAATTAGATAAAGTTCTCGAGACATATATTCTATCAAAACTGAATCATGAAAATGGACCAATAAAGTGATGAAATGGAAACACTAAAAAAAAAAAAAAAAAAAAAAAAAATTCCTAACAATGAAAAGTCCAGCTATAGATGAGTTTACTACTGAATTCTACCAAATATTTTAGAAAACCTAACACTAATTCTTGTTAAACAGTATCAAGAAATTTGAAAGGTTGGGCCTCTTTTGAGCTCATATTCTGATACCAGTTAACAAATCAAAGTGTTTTACAAAAAGGAAATTATAAACCAATATCAATAATGAACTTAAATGCAAAAAATCTCAGCACAATACTAGCAAATGAATCTAGCAGTGTGTCAAAAACATGGCCCATAATGATCAACTGGAATTAAACCCAGGGAATATAATTTATCACGTAACAGAACAACAATCATACAATCTACAGAGGCAGAGAAAACATTCAATAAAATTCAAATACTATTCATGATAAAACACAGTATGTGTTTGATTAAAGGTACATAATTTCAACATATTAAAAATTACATATGATAAACTTACAGGCAACAACATACTAAAGAAGAAAAATCTGAAGTTATTATCTCTAAGGTCTGATACTAGACAGGGTTGCCCACTGATCACTTTTATTCACTATACTGCTGAAATTATTCACCAGAACAATTGCTCAAGGGGAAAAATAAAAAGAATAAATATAGGATGGGAAGAAGTGAATTACACTTACTTGCAGATAATATAATTCTATAAATGAAAAAAATGCTGAACCCTTTAAGAACAAACTATTAGAACAGAGTAAATTCTGTAGGAGGAAGATAAACCAACAGAAAAGCCACATAATTATATCTGATAAAGTTAGCAAAATAGCAGGATAAAAATCAACATAATCAGTAGTTTTGATGTACATAAGTAATGAAGCCACTGAGAAAGAAATCAAAAAGGCAATTGTACTCACAGAACTGTGATAAAGCTAAAGTAAAATAATAGTCTAAGGATACATGTAATGAAGGTGGTGAAAAATCTTTGCAGTGAAAACTACAGAACACAAAAAAGTAATTTACATCACTAGAAAATGGAAATATCAGAAGAATTAATAATATAGAATGGCCATATTACTAAAAGCAACCTATAGATTCAATGTATTTGTCATTAAAATATCTATGGCGTTCTTTAAAACCTAGAGAAAGGCAATCCTAAAATTCATATGGAATCACAAAAGACTCACAATAGCCAAAGCAATAATTTGCAAAAGAGTAGTTGCACAGGAATCACAATTTCCAAATTCAAAATATTCTACAAAGCCACTGGGGATTTAGCTCAGTGGCTTACGTGCCTACTTGGCAAGCGCGAGGTAATGAGTTCAAACTCCAGCACAAAAAAAAAAAAAAAAAAAAAAAAAAATTAAAAATCAAAATATTCTCCAAAGCCATTATAACAAAAACAGAATTGTAACGGCCTTAAAATTGAACAACAAAATGAAAATGAGAGCAGAGAACCAAACTCACACAGCAATAGCTACTGGATTTTTGAGAAAGGCCTAAAAGCATGTCTTAGAAAAAAACAGTCTGTTTAGCAAATGTTTCTGTGAAAATTGGATATGAAAGTATAGAGAATTGGAACAACTTTCCTTATGACTTATCTTCTACAAAAAACACATTAAGTATGATTGCATTCATAACAGTTATAACTAGTACTTAAAGAGATATATTTAACAAAGGTAAAGAAAAACAAGAGGTACATTAAAAAGATTATTGATAAACTGAAGAATGCACACACACATATGCAATACAAAGAGCTATATTTGTTGGTTAGAATAATATATGCTGTTATAACATTCGCATAAACCAAACTGCATAGATTCAATTCTCTAAAAAATAGTTATGATATTCTTCATAGAAATAGAAAAATTATCTGTAATATATTTAAGGAATCATAAAAATAACCCTGCATTGCCAAAGCAGTCTAGAACAAAAGTAATAAAGCTGGAGTTATCACAATACCTACTTTCAAGGAATGCTGGAGCAGAATATTAACCAAGACAGCAGTGTACTCCCATAAAAGACAATAGATCAATGGAACAGGGAAAAAGAACTCTAAAATAAACAGATGCATCTTTATCCAATGAACTCCTAATAAAACTGTTAAAATAGGCACCACAGAGAAGACATTCTATTCGATGCAAGAAGCTAGGCTAAATGGATATCCATATACAAAAGATGGAATATTACCTCCTATCTCTCCTCCAATACAAATCCAATACAAACGGACTTATGACCTTCATATAAGAGCTAAAACCTTGAAACAATTACAAAAAAAATTTAGGGAAAATCCCCACAGCATCAAAATAGCAAAACATTATCTAATAAGATCAAAAAAGTACAGAAAATAAAAGCAAAAGTTGATAAAACTGGGTGTATTACACAAACCATCCCCAGCACTGCTAAAGAAATAATTAACCAAGTGACAAATATACTAATTATTGTAAATTAGATTTTAATAAATTTGGGAAATTAAGACCTACAGGAAGATCTTGGTCTGTATCAAGGATGAAAAATAAAAATTTACTCAGATGAGTTGTATTTACAGTGAAGAGATTTCTACACATTGCCTTAATAAATAAGATTAGATTTCACTACAACATCAAAAAACTAAAAATTAACTCATGAGAACCAAAAGAATAAATACAAGTACTGAAATTTCATATGAATTTTTGACATTGTCCTTTTTTGTGTTATTATATTTTTATTTTATCCCATTTCAAATTATGGGCTCTGTTCAGTTGTGTCTCACACTTAACCATTTCTTATAAATCATTTTCAATATGTATCGCTACATGGCACTTCAGCTTCTGTGTAGACATGGCTAAAATTTTTCTTTTTGATAATATGTTAATTAATCTGATAGCATTCCAATTCCTGATCCTCACAAGTAATAATTTGATTTGTGACCTAATAAGACAGAGCTTATTAGAGTAGAGAGAATCATGGACTATATATATACAGATAGATAGATAGATAGATAGATAGATAGATAGATAGATAGATAGATATAATTCTCAGACTAGTAGCCATAAGATAAACATACATTGAAACTGTAATACTCTAAACCTGGGAGACTCTTAATTGTAAATACAATTATAATTTCTTCCATGCAGTTTTGTATCATGTACTTTACCATACATGTTAGTCCACTGACTTGCATTGGAATATATGTAACTTTGCTGAGCATAACTTTTATTTTTTAGAAAAAAATTCTGTTTTCCTCTAAAATGATATTAATAATAGAGGATGTAATTATGCATATTTTAGGACAAGAGTAATTTGAAGAAAGATTGCATAAGATTTTTATAATTACAAGAAAAGTGTTTCCAAGAGTTCAACAGCATTTCTTGACAATATATTGCCATTTTTAGAATGACTAATGTATGTTTATATAAAGTATAGGTGATACAAATGTAAGTTTTACACACTCTTCTAACTCATGTCCGTTATCCATTGAATCTATGAACTCATTCTGAAAATGTTACTCAATAGTTTTATGCAAGAGGCTCCTCCTTATAGCTCCATCATGAATCTCATTTCCTTGTCTTTGCTGAGGTACTACCCAACAGATGCTACCTTAATGATATTTTTTACCTGTACTTTCTCATGCTTGTCATAACTAGAAGCTTAGTGGCTAAATGACAAAAAGTAAGACTTTTGTTCAGTACATGAAAGTAGATACCTGATTGAATATAAACACTTTCTTTTGTGAAAAATAGATATTTGGATAAATATATGCAGAGAGAGAGAGAGAAAGAGAGAGAGAGAGAGACAGAGAGACAGAGAGAGAGACAGAGGCAGAGACAGAGACAGAGACAGAGATAACACTGATAATCTAGACTTTTATAAGGCCATATAACACCATCTGGGGTCCACTGATTTACAAAATGAGTATCAATATATCAGGCAGCCAAAATGTCTCCATATGGTACAAAACAGACTATCTAGGCTGAACTCTCTCCAAATTTCACTTATAACTATGAACAAACAAATGTTTGAGGTCTAATGCCTTTAAGTTTGTCATACAAAAATATATACTAAAATATAGGAGAATAAAAATGATGCATAAGTTTGTTGATATACAAGTAATTTGTAAATAATTTAACATAAGAAGAGATAGGACTAAGGGATTTAACAGGAGATATTAAATAATTTAATCTTTCAAAATGGGTCTGTCTGGAACTTTTCTGAACATCAACAATGAAATACAAATAAATTATTTTTTTAACTTTTTAAAAATTTATTTTAAAAAAGATTAAGATAAAAGAATACATAACAAAACAGATCAAGAAAACAATTTAAGCAACATAGTATTTAAGCACAACACAACCCAACATAACAGTAGCTACCATAATGCCTCTTTCCTTGAAATATTTGAGTATACCTTCATACACTAAAGTATCAAACATAACAAAATAGTATAAAACCATCCAAGAGAATGAAAGTATTACAGGACATTCAGAGCCAAATAACAGAAAATGAACAATGATTACTATATTATATCCTTGTCCATAAAAAATGTTTGTACTATCACACATAATAAAATTCAATAAAATACAACATGATAGAACCAATGGAGACAGAAGAACAAAAGCATGGTAGAACTGCAAAATAACATGATATTAAATCAGCACTGGCTATTATAATGTCTTTTTTCTTCAAAATAGCTGTTCATACCATTACAGAAAATAAAAACAACCCAGAATAAAAACATTTCAACTCATGAATGAAAACATTATAAGGCTTCAAAGCAATCTAATGGGGAATCATGATTACCATCTACTTTTATGTATTCTTAACATTTCTTACACTAGGGAGACTATATGGTATTCATACATGTGAGTTTGATTTATTTTGCTTATGAGTATGGTCTCAAGTGGTGTCCATTTATTTATAAATATCTCAATGTGATCATTCTTTATAGCTGAGTAATACTCCATTGTATAAAAATGCCACAGCTCTTTTATCCATTCCTCAGTTGATGGAAACTTTGGTTGTTTACAAGATCTGGCTATTATAAATTGTGCTGCTATAAACATGGGTGCACATAACATGGGTGGTATGATGTTTTCAGTTAATCTGGGAATATGCCTAGAGGCGGAATAGCTGAGTCAAATGGGACTTCCAATCCCAGCTTTTCGAGAAATCTCCAGACTGACCTCCATAATTGTAGCACCATTCTACACTCCCACCAACAGTGCAGAAGAGTGATTTTTTACCCACAGACTCCCCAGCATTTGTTGTTGGTGGTTTTCTTGATCCTGGCCATTCTTTCTGGAGTGAGATGAAATCTCAGTGTGGCTTTAATTTGCATTTCTCTAATGAGTAGTGATGATGAACATTTTTTCATGTATTTATTTGACATTTGTATTTCTTCATCTGAGAACTGTGTATTCATCTCAGATGCCCATTTTTGGATTGGATCTTTGAATTTTGGGGGTCTGATTTTTTTTTCTTTACATGCTTTAGCAAGAAGTCCTTTGTCTGAGGGACAGTTCACTAAGACTTTTTCCCAGTTTGTGAGTTTTCTTTTCATTGTGCTGCAGATTTCTTTTTACATCAAAAACTTTTTAATAAGATGTGATCTTAGTTATTGATTCTGGGAAGTATTTCCTTTGCAGTTTGATTCCTATTCATGAATTCTCTCCCTACCCCTATGTCTTCAAAATTTTTACCCAATATGTCTTCCAAAAATTAGTGTTTTTGTTTTAATATACAGATCTTTGATCCATTTAAATTTTAGTTTAGTACATGGTGATAGACATGGGTCTAGTTTTAGTTTTCGGCATATGGAGAACCAGTTTTTCCAGCATCATTTATTAAAGAGACTGTCTTTCTTCCAGTGAGCATGTTGGGCCCCTTTGACAAAGATATGGTGGTTGAATGGGTTTGTAGTTGTGATTGTCTCTTCTAATCTATTCCATTGATCTTCAAATGTTTTTATTCCAGTACCATGTTGACTTTATTACAGTTCCTTTGTAATATAACTGCAACTCAGGCATTATGAGACCTCCTCTCTTGCCTTTGCTACTTAGAATTATCTTTGCTATTCTAGATCTCTTCAAGTACCAGATGAATTTTACGACTGATTTCTTTAGATCTATGAGGTACTTTAATGGTGTTTTATTGGGATTGCATTGAATCTAGATAACAGTTTTGGAGAATGACCATTTTCACAAAATTTACTCTTCCTATCCATCACTAAGGGATGTCTTTCCATTTTCCGAGATTCTCTTCAATTTCTTTTTCAGGGTATTATGATTTTCTCTGTATAGACCTTTTATTTCTTTCATGAGATTAATTCCTAAGCATTTCATTGTTTTGGATGCTAGTGTGAAGGGTGTGGCTTATTTCTCTCTCAGTGATTTTGTTGTTAGTGTATAGGAATGCTACTGATTTTTGAGTATTGATTTTGTATACAGCGATCTAGGAGGTTTCAATGGAGTTATGGGGGTCTTCTATACAGAGTATTATGTCATTTGTAAAAATGCTTTGATGGTCTTCTATGTAGAGTATCTTATGATCTGCAAATAATGATAATTTAACTTCCTCTTTTCCTATCTTTACCCTTTTATTTTCTCTTTCTTGTCTAATTGCTGTGGCTAGTTCTTCCAGTACTATGTTGAATAGGAGCAGTGATAAGAGACATCCTTGTCTTGTGCCTGATTTTAAGGTGAAGGCCTTCATTTTCTGGCCATTTAATATGATGCTGACTGTTGGTTTGTCATAGATGGCCTTTATCATATTGAGGTAAAGATCATCTATTCCATTTTTCTGTAAGACTATCATTAATGAATGCTGGATCTTATCAAAAGCTTTTTTGCATCTACAGACCACGTGACCATGTGATTCTTACTTTTGGCTTTATAGATATGGTGGATTACATGTATTGATTTATGTATGTTGAACCATCCCTGCATGCCTGGCATGAATCCCACTTGGTCATGATGTAGAGTCTTCTTGATTAATTGGTGCATCCTGTTGGCCAATATTTTATTGAGGATTTTTACATCTGTGTTCATTGGGGAAATTGGCCTGTAGTTATCTTTTTTAGCTGAATCTTTCTCAAGTTTTGATACTACAGTAATATTTGCTTCCAGGAATGACTTAGGAGGGATTGCTTCCCTTTGATTTCATTGAAGAGTTTGAGGGCATTAAGCCTTCTTGGCATTCTTTGTAGAATTCCGCAGTGAATCTGTCTGGGCCTGGGCTCTTCTTTGTAGGTAAGGACTTAATTATATTTTCAATTTCATTAATAAATTTAGGTTATTCAGCAGTTTTACATCTTCTTGACCCAGATTTGGTAACTTCATATGTTTCTAGGAATCTGTCGGTTTCTTCTGTATTTTTGACCCTATGAGAGTAGAGGTTTTCAAAATAGGTGTTGATGATCTTCTGTATTTCACAGAGTCTGTAGTAATTTCACCTTTTTCATTACTTATTGCATGGATTTGAGATTTTTTTCCCTTTTTTTTAATGAGGCTGGATAGGGGCTTATCAATTTTACTTAATTTTTCAAATAACCAACTCTTTGATTCATTGATTCTTTGGATTGTTTTCTTAGTCTCTATTGCATTAATTTTTCCTATGATTTTTATAATTTTTCTCTTCTTTTGGCTTTGGGCTTGACTCATTCTTCTTTTTCTAGATCTTTGAAGTGTAGCATGAGGTTGTTTATTTGTATTCATTCTGTTTTCCTGATGTGGGGACTCAGTGCAATAAATTTTTCCTTGAGGCCTGCTTTCTTTGCATCCCGCAGGTTCCGGTAAAGTTGTATTTGTATTTTCATTTGCTTGTAGGTATTCTTTTATTTCTTCTTTAATTTCCTCTGTGACTCTCTGATTGCTCAAAGTGTATTATTCAATTTCCATGTGTTTGTGGGATTTTTGCAGTTTCTTTTATTATTAAATTCTAGTTTTATGAAGCTATGATCTGATAACATGCATGGGATAATTTCAGCAACTTTGCATTTATTTAAATATGTTCTGTGGGATAGTATATGGTCTATTTTAGAGAATGTCCCATGTACTGCTGAGAAGAATGTATATTCTGATGTTGTTGGATGGAACACTCTATATATGCCTATGAAGTCCATTTGTTCACAAGTGTGATTCAGTTCTGTTATTTCTTTGCTGATTTTCTGTCTGGTTGATCTGTCCCTTGTTGTCAATGGCATGTTAAGGTCTCCTGTTATAATTGTGTTATTGCTTATTTGATTATTCATTTCTATTAATACTTGCTTTGTACAACTAGGTGCTCTGAAATTTTGTGCATATATGTTTAAGACTGTTATCTCTTCCTCTTGAAGTTTTCCCCTAACCAATATGTAATGACCTTCTTTATCTCTTCTGATCATTCTTGGTTTGAAATTCACATTGTCTGCAATCAGAATAGCTAACCTCACTTTTTGGGGGGTTCCTGTTGCATGAAGTATTGTTTTCCATCATTTGACTTTCAGTCTGTGAGTTTCCTTTTGGCTTAGATGGGTTTCTTTTAGACAGCATATGGTTGGATGTTGTTTCTTGATCCATTCTTCCAGTCTGTTTCTTTTAATTGGTGAATTAAGACTATTTACATTAATAGTAATAACTTTATATATTGGTTTATTTTTGACATGTTATCTTTCTGCTGTAGCATCTTTGTCTTTCCATTCTGTTTAATAGTCTGCTTTGCTTAGTGGTTTTTTTCCTATGTGTATCTAAACTGTCATTGAGTATTCTTTGCTTGGTGATCATGAAGTTCTTCAGCTGTTCTTTGTCATGGAATTATCTTATTTCTCCATCCATTTTGAAGGACAGTTTTGCATCAGTATGGGTTGGAAATCATTTTCCTTTAGGATCTGAAATACAGCACTCCAAGCTCTTTTTTACTTCATTGCTTGTGCTGAGAAGTCTGCTGTGATTCTGATAGTTTTCCTTTAAAGGTAATCTGTGTTTTCTCTCTAACAGCTTTTCATATTCTATTCTTATGTTGGAATCCTGGGATGGTGATTATTATATGTCTGGATGTAGTTTTATTTTGTTTATGGCTAATTGGGGTTGTATATGCTTCACTAATCCTAATGTCAGTTTCTATTTCATGTTTGGGAAATTTTTAGCTATTACTTCTGTAAATAGGCTCTTAATATCATTTGTGTTGTCCCCTTGATTTCATTTATCCCTATACATCTTATGTTGTTTTTCTTTGCATCATCTTGTAGCTGTTGAGTTGTTATTACCTAATTCCTTGTTATTTTAAAAAGATCTTTCTTTTCCTGTTCACGAGCTGCAATCTTGTCTTAGAGGTATGAAATTCTATCTTCACTTTTGTTGAGGCAGTTTTGACACCTTTTATGGAATTTTTGATTTCCTGTATATCTCTTTGAATCTACTTCATGTATTGTTTTGTTTCTTATATTGTTTATCCAGGGATAATATCTTTTTGTTTTGTTCCTCTAATTTTTAACTGTGTCTTCTTTAGGTGTGTTCAGCATCTCTTTCATTACTTTTATCATTTCTTCTTTTACATGAGAGATTATTTCTAGTTTGAATTCCTTTAAAGCTTCCCGGAGTTTCTTCTTTATTTCAGTTGCTATTATTTCAGGTATTTCAAGTGTATGGCATATATTTTTTTCTATAGCTCCTTACCTTTTTTGGGATCGTCTCAAGGTTTGAATTGCATTTTGGCCTTTTGTTTTGTCATTTTCCTCTATTTCCATGTTTCAACTTTTGTTCCAAGATTTCCCCTGGGCCTGTTGGAAATTGTCTTCTATGCCCTAGGCTCCTGAGACTGAATGGAGGTTGCTGAGTGTGGTCCAGTCAGGCCCACAGGACCTCCCTTATCACCTCCAGTGTTCCAGGAAGCTGGGTGGGCACCTAACCATTGTGCATTTATGGTCCAGAGCCCTCTCAAGGCAAGAACCAATGCTCTGAACCTCACTTCACATGCCCTCAACTATGCTGATTGAAGAAGGTCACTGTGCATAATCTAGTTAGGCCACAAAACCTCCCACAAAATCTAGTCTAGTCTAGATTTCTGGTAGCTGGGCGGGTCCTTGACCATTGGGAATGTCGATCTTAAACTCTCCTGGGGCTTGGGATGGTGCACGGACACTGACCCCCAGGCTGCCCATTTCCCTGGATTGCAGGCCCAAAACCTGCTGAGCCAGTCAAGATTGCTGGAAGCTGGGTGGTTCCTTGACCACTGGGAGCAATTATCTTAAACTCTCCCCGGACTCAGGATGGTGCATGGACTCTTGTCTCCAGCTGCCAAGTTCCCCAGATTTGAAAATACAAATAAAGCCTTGTTAAATTAGGGAATTTATATGCCATTAAAATTATTCACAATCACTCACTTTCAGTTAGTGCACTACCTGTGCCTAAAATCACATAGTGCTGTATGTCAGCACACATTAAACTGTTTTAAAGAGATAGTTGACATCTTATCTATATTTCATTGATTTTATAGTTTTTTTAGACAATGATGAAAAATTGTATCTACATTTGTTTATCCATTTATCCAAATCTAAAACTAGTAAGATGCAGAAAATTAAAAAGATCATAGTATAACTTAATAAAATTGAGATAAAGAATCAATAAATTTAAAATTAGATTAGTAAATATAATTGTTCTTGAGTTTGGGATATGCCATTTAATGTATACTGATATTTATGAATGGAAACATTAAATACTATTTAGTAAGTAATAAGCTAAATGCTCCAGATAGTGAATTAATTAGGCACTTTTAATTAGCATATTGGATCATAAATTAAATTCAATTTAGGAACAAGTGCAACTAATATATGTATTATTATATATTTAAGGTATGTTAGTTCATAAGACAGCTTAAAAACATTGAATTGTTACACATTTCAAAAACTAATCATTACAATGAAAATTTTGTAAGTTTTTATTTCATAAAAATATTTCATTATAAAATGATAAAATAATTACAAGTCTTTACACTCTGTATCATTATCTTCAAAGTAGTTATTTGGGGTGCAACAGCTGTATGAAGATTCCTAAAATGAAGAAGCAAATGGATAATAACACATAACATTCTTTTCAAGGAACTAATTTTTATTTCAAATGAATCTTTAACCTTTTTCAAACAAATATATCAGGGTTCAAAATAGTTAAATATGCCCCCAATTTTTGTTACTCTTCTGGTCATTCAATTGCAGGTAACAATTTTTCTTAAGGACATTTGTATTTAACCTATTTGTATTTGTATTATTTTACATTATAAGCATACATATCTCATGTATTTAAAGTATACTATTTTCTGAAATATATCTGAAATAATAGTTTATTTTAGTAAATATTATAACTAAATTATTTTTGCATTGCAGGTGTTGTTTGTAAACTAATTTGCAATAGTGGGGGAAAGATAAAAATAAGCATAAAATATAAGTGAAATTTATTTTCCCATAGCAATATATAATCTAATGAGGTCACACTCCAGAAGCAGTTCTTTTTTCTCTAAATATGCAGAATCATTTCACATGAAATGAAATTCACATGATGTTCACAAATAACAAAAAATCATGGTTTTCGGCCCTTCATCTTGATCAAAAAAATGATTGCGACAAATACAAATAATGAGCTGAATCCCAGAATATTAGTTAGTTGCCTAGTAAGTTTCAACTTTTAAAATATATTGGGTAATTTGTTTTCAATCTTCTTGAAGACTGTTATATTAATTATATTTTGATTGTTTTTGTGTCTTCAATATTTTATGAACCATAGAAATTTAGAACAGAAAAACAAGTTTACCAGGTCACAATTGTAGGTAACTAAGAGAAAAAAAATCAGACTACTAATGCTACAAAGAGCTGAAAAGATCGTAAGTTACAAAGTGGCTTATTTAGATTCACACTCTGGATCCTCTGTTGAATCCAGTGATCTTTTAGAATTACTATATGCTAGTGTTTATTCTAAAGACAGATTAACGACTACATTCAATGACTAAATAACAAATTGTTTTGTCAGCATTTCAAGTTGAATGAGTATTCCCCATTTATCTAAATAATCAAGCTCAATATTACATAAAATTTTGTGTCAGTGAGGATAATGACAAAAAAGCATTTTAATGATCTGTGTATAGTGACTCTTTTCAGTGAATGTCAACTCCATGCTTTTCAATTTTGGATAATGAAAAGACTAATATTTTTATGAAAATATTTAAATATCACCTCAGAAAATAATATTAAGATAGGCATTTAAAATTACTCTGGTCTTGCATTAGTGAGCTTAAAGAATGCAGTAATATTAAAATGTGCTGTAACATGCCAGTGCTAATCATTTTAGTGTGGTGACAAACTATAACATATGACAACTCATTTGCATTTTAATATGCATATTGCATGGCATTATTAATTTCCATCAATTCATATTAGATACATTTCTAATGTGGAAAGTATATTTTTCAAACTTTTAAAGATCCTTCAATTTTAATGTGCATTAGAAAACCTAGAATACTCAGACAGAGATATGATTGAGCTTTACTCTGGATTATTGAGGTCAAAATCTTCCAGGAATATTTTGTCTAATGTCTTCGAGCTTTTCTGCATTTTCCCAGATAGATAAACTTTTGAAGTTTATTCTCTGCATTTCTAGATTTTAACTACTTACAGCAATATCTTCGGGAAAATTTGGAAGTTTTGTTTACATTCAACTTCTTAATATGAAATATTTCACGCTAAATTTCACTGTTTAAAATATAATATTGAAGTATTTCATTTGTGCCCTTAAAACTATTTATAGCTATCATCTCATATACTACCCCAATGCTTGGTAACAAATTAAAGCAATGTAGATTTTAAAACATTGGTTTTCTTATTGAAACATATTTAAATAAAGAACGAAACAAAACAGTGTGAATCATGTGGCATTTATTTATGCATGGTAGATTTTTTAGTTATGAGGCTGAAATCCAACAGCTATCAAATGAGTAAAGTGTGCATCTTGTAAAGCCTGCCTAAGCAGGTGTGTCTAATAGCATCATGCAATATGATCCTTAAAAAATAAGTTAATATAAAGCAACATGTATAAGTGCTTTCAATTAACAAGTTGAATTCAGGCAGGAATACCGATAGCTAAAGATTGTTACTTAAAAATATAGTTTTGAAATTCTTGTTGAAAATATGAACAGTTGGGATTTTATTAGTTTCTTCTTTTGGACTTCTTTATTTCAGTCTCATATATGAGTGGATAATATAGATATTAACAAACACCTCATCAAGTAAGTCAGATCCAACACATGGAGTCTACAGATAGCTATGTTTGTGAATTTAAGCTGCAAATTTGAACTTCCTATAAGCTTTCTTGGCTATCCTTCTACCAGTATCTATACCCAATAATCACTATTATTCCACTGAATAACAATATTCTCAAATACACTGCTGTTAACAGCCCCATATATATATATTGCCAGAGATTAGAATTTCACATACTGTTAGTCCAATATCATGTGTATGTATCAAACTACTATGTAAAATTTGTAAAATTTTCTACCCTTACTCAGCTTGATCTTATATTAACATTTAAAAGGCACAGGCAGTTTTCAAATTAAGTAATATCATTATTATAATGAGGTTAAGTTTCAGTAGCTCTTTGGATTTTTTTTTTTTTTTTTTTTTTTTTTTGTCTTTTTCGTTTTTATCGGTACCAGGGATTGAACTCACTACTGCCTGGTTGCAAGGCAGGCGTTTATGCTGCTGAGCTAAACCTCCAGCCCCAGCTCTTTGGATTTTAATACTTGTTCCATTGATATTCTTTGTTTTCGTTCATGGATTAAATGTAAGATTTATAGGTGTTTACAGCAGATGTTAAATTAGCCCAGTGATAAGTTTTAGTATGTTAGATTTTGTTGTTATAATGATCATCATTTCCCCTAGGTTCAAAATTTTGTGGAAATACTTTACATTTAGATTAGAAATTGGTTTGCAGAAACATCTGTACAACACTGAGCTTTCGGTCTTCTCCTTGCTCTGTGTCTCAGAGATTTTCTTTGTATATTCTTATCTCTTACCCAGTATTATACTGCTTGTACTTAAAATTTTCTTAGCTTGGTATAAATATGATGGTCATAGTTGCCTACCCTTGGTTGCTTCTGTTGAACTTCAGTTTTAGACATGCGATCTGTCTTGTTTCTTAAGAGATTTGGCTATCTCTATTTATCTGCAGAGGTTGTGGGGTTTAGAGCATAATCCTAATCCTCCACTGGAAGGATTCATGTTATCATCATGTTTCTTGCTCCTTAGCTACAAGGAATTTTCATCATATTCTAAAGACAGGGATATTTACTGCTTCTATCCTCCTAGAAGTATTTTTATTCTACAGAGACAGTAGGAAAATTATCTGAGTGAAGTGTGCACTCACACCCAGGGTTGGATGGCCTTGATTCTAGGTTTGCATCATGAATCAATTAGAGCATCACATGCATGATTCTAGCATCACAAACCCTAGACCCAGACATTTCCTAAACCATCTATGACTGCACGATGATTTGGCAGGATATCTAGATACAAGCAATAAAATATAAGACACAGAAGACATAAAGATGAAATATCCATCTTAGCTAAAATATCTTTTAAGGAAGAAATACTATCAAATGATTTTGTACATTCTGAAATACAATTGGGCTGCTATGTGTTCACATAAATGCCTAGTTCTACTGACTATTTACAAATAGCTTTGGTTTCAATGTTAATACTGTAAAATAAATTATAATCGATCTTCATTTCTTTAGTTATCATTCATTTTATTATGTAACTATGTAATTTATTATTCTGATGTTCTGTTGAAAATTCAATGCTAAATAATATCTTTTAGTTATTTTGGGGCATTAGAAGCAATGAAATAAGAAAAGTACCAAATTCAGGCAGTTTCCTTCCTAGTGAGTTGATGAAGTAAGTATTCTCTTCTAAACAACATTTAAAATTGTTAGTCAAGCATAATGATTTTCTATTCATCTTCCCTAAAATTTCTGAAGAAAATTCTAATACAAAATCCCCCATCAATTCTAAATATTTTTTCAAAACTAAAAATAATCACTGATCAGTAAACAGATAAACAAATTTACATTGAAATTTGAATTGATGATCTATGCCATCCAACTAGAACTGATGAAGGAGATCTAATAATGTTTAGACTGCTATGAACACCTCTTTGTGGATAATTTATATTTTAATATTTATAACACAGTTTTGATGTAAAATATGTATGAAAGGGTGAAGACCCTATCAAAATGTATGATAGAGGAAAATGATGACATTTGGAAAAAGGTATGTCAGGTATGATTTTCTTTTTTGAAATATTTATTTAATTTATTTTTTTGTGGTACTGGCACAAAGCCCAGGGTCTCACACATTGCTGAGCTCTACTACTGAGAGTTCCAATCCTAACCAATCCTTAATTTAAGTTTTTCTTTTTTCTCTTCATTGCAGTCCTGAGAATCCCAGTATTTTACTGAAAACCCAGAATTTTACCCTGAATTACATATCAAACTCTTTTAGAAAACTGCTTTGTTTTGAGACAAGGTCTTACTAAGTTGCTGAATTTCCCAGGCTGGGCTGGAGTTTGCAATCCTCCTGTATTAGCCTTCCAAGTAGCTGGAATCACAGGCACGCGCATCTAGTATTCTTATTCTCAGTTTTAACTCTTACCTGTAGGCTAGCAGCTGCCTATTTCATGTCTTAGACTTCTGTCCTAAGAAAACGCAACTTTTCTGTGAAACTGCCCACTTGCCAGTTTCTCCTGGGAGTCTCGTGCATATCTCAAATCACCAGGGTGGAGGCGGAACCCCTTGAAAGGTGAGCTACACCAGCTCCAGAGATACTCCTTCCTGCCTCTTCCCTTGGGCAAGGGCAGTGTCATCTCCCTGGTAGCTCAGCCAGGAACCTGGAATTCTGGGACCCGTGCGGAGACAGGACCCGTAAAAGAGCCCGGCAAGTGTCCGTTGTGTGAGAGATTTAATAACTGGATCAGGTATGATTTACTTAGAAAACTCTTTTTAAACATGAAAATTAGTAGGAGACAATCAGATTACAAGAAAAATGGTTACTTTCTGACAACTATTTTAAACTGTGATGATGCTTCTAGGAAACAATTATGTTAGACATATGTAGCAGTTTAATAGATGATAAAACTAAAAGAATATAAACAATAAAGGACTGAAAAGCCAACATAAATTATAAATTACTTTCTTGATACTATTAAAAATATTCCTTCAGAATTAGTGGCAACAATGGTTCAAATAATGTGCAAAGAATGTATACAGTATTTTTATCACTTGGGTATATTATTTAAAGGATAGGAGTTCTTGTGAGTATTAAAAACTATCTTCATTAAAAAGAATGACAAGCTTGTGAGGACATAGTAAAAAGGTGTCAACAGTAAAGAATGAAAGGCATCAAATTTTGTGTATGCCTAACCTAGAGTTACTTTTGTACTTTTTGTACAAGTTCATTCAATACATTTTCTTACGCTCATATTCATTAACTTACATAATTAGTAACCTTGTACTTTCAGGTTATTATTTAGATGTTTAAAGACATCCTGTGACTACTTAGCATGTATTCTGTGGAATTCACATAATGATACAACCTATAATTATTTTTAAAACATGAATAATTTTGTTCCTGAATGTCAAAATTTTACGCACACTTTCTCATTGAATTCATAATTCTACTCTATTTTTCCACATTGAATTTTATTCTAAAATGTAAATTACTCTTGAATTTTTTTATTGATTGCCCTCTTTTCTACAACCCCTATATTTTAAAGTTTTAAGAGTTATATTTTTTATATTAATGTAGTTACTTTTAGAATTATTTTTCATACAGCATATTAATGTAATCTGAATGTATTTATCATTTGATGATTTACTTCTTTTCATCAAAATTAAACCAACTGTAGATATTCTACATGACAAATGAGGCATTAAACTCAATATTGAAATTCATACAAACCCTTTTAAGTTTAAAAATGACATTCAGTATTTGAATTCTTTCAGAGTAATATGTTAAGAATTATATAATGATGTATCTGCCTTCTGATAATTTTACCTGGTAACTCAGTGACTTTATGCTAAATAGAAAAAAAATATAGTAATAGTAACAAGATAGTAATGAAAAGGGAAAACCTAGTGTGTTAATAGCAAGTGAATAATCATTACTTATTCACTTTTTCAGTACTTCACATTTTTACTCTTTTTTAATGCTGATGCTTTTGTTTGAATGTTTAAGTTTTATTGGTATGTAATTTGCATATCATAAAGTTCACCTGCTTAAACTGGTAAAACAATTCAATGAATGTTGGTATACTTACAAAAGGCAGCAATCATCATCATTTTCTAACTTTAGAACATTTTCTTCATTTATAACAATAGAAAAAATTCTTGTGTCCATTAACAGGTCATTCTTGAACAAAGCATGGTAGTAAATTTTAACTGGTGTGCAAGTTAGCGCTCAAATATGTTGTGATTTGTGTAGGTAGAGAGGAGAAACTGCTTTATCCAAGACAGTCTCAGGCAGATATTGCCAAGAAAAGGGCCCACATAGAAGCTGAAAATCTAGCAAACTCTTCTGCTTACATTTTTCATGCTCTTGGATCTTTTGGGAAGTGTTTGTAAATACCTAGACTTATATTGACACGGAAGGTATTTGTAGTTTGATACCTATTCACATGAGACTGTTTACTGGCTGACAAATTATTTGAGTGCATTTTCAAACTTAATATACCACAAATTATGTATATAAGAAACAGGAAAACTTTTACACATAGGGCAGACTTACTCTAAAACATGCACTCTGATGTTTCGTGCTTTAATTTGCTTCATTAAATGCATTAGATTACAACATTCAAAAATATTCCGTGACCTTGGTCATAAGGCAGAACTCCAATTTAAAACAATCACCAGATTTCATAGTTGGATCAGGATCAGGAGAGTACAATTGCATAGTTTCATCATAAAAAAAAAAAAAAAAAAAAAAAAAAAAAAAAAAAAAAAGAGTACAATTGCATAGTTTCAGCTAGGTTAATAAAGTTTTTGGTAATTATTAGAGTGCTTCCTGTACCATATTCCAAAGAAGTATTTATATACAGGCTTCACATAAACAAATTTTGCTATGACAGAAAAACTATGTATTGCACCTGTAATAAGCTCTAAAATATTTCATATTTAATTTTGATTGTGATTAACTTATTTATAAGCATGATATGGTATTATGACTAACAGAAATAATTTGAAAGAAAATTTTATGTATTCACATTTTAAGCAAGGTTAGTAGATAACAATTCCATGTGGTCACAAAACTTAATTAGAAACAAATTTTTAAAAAATTAACTCCTTTCTTCTCTTACCTTTTCTGACTCAAAAACATTTTATTCAACTTTTCTCCTTTTTGCATCCCTTCAGAAAACCATATAAGTTTGCAGAAAAATATTTTACTTAAATATAGAAATCTAAAATTTCTGTTGGATTTGAAAAACATTACTACTGTCATGTAATATTTATCCTGATTTATATGAAGCTTCTCAGTGTGAGAAAAGGAAATTCAGTTTTAAGCATTTAGATTAACAACTTCTTCATTTAATAATCACAGTTCTCAAAAATATTTATATGTTTAATTCATTCAGTTATTTATGCTTTTTAAAAATAATATTATTTTTCAAGTTTTAAATATAAATAATACTTAAAATAACAAATATCAAGTAGTCTATTTATGGCCTTAATAGCTCATCAGAATGATAGCGTTCAAAGAATGGACATTATTTTGTTAATCTAAAATGAAATATTAGAGTTTTAATTTCACCTTTATTATTACAGATATAAAAATAATAACTACTTTCTTGAATAGGCTACTTTACTGCATGGGGTATTCATTTACTTATTAACACACCTAGATTAGGTTAAAAACTGAAATGAATCAGTAAAACACAATTTTAACCTTTATAAAAATAAAATCAAAGTAATATAGAGGCAGCTTTACTACTTATATTAATAAAAGCACGTAAAGAATGGTAACTAACTTATTACATAGCACACATTATAAAATTGTATAACATCATTTTAATCATTTACTGCATTCTAAACAATATCAATTACATAATATCTGTAATTTAGACAGTATGATATAATATGAAATTTGTGCTAAAACAATCTTCAGTTGCTTATAGAATGTCAGCGTAAAATATTACCTTTTTACTTTTAAGAATAAAGAAACCATTAAACTTTTTTCAGATAATTTGTTTATATTTCTTTGAGAAGTTTATAGTTATCTTTGTCAATTAACAATAATGTTTAGAAGGCACTAAATTTATACACATACTAATTAGATATCTTAAAGTGTTTAGGAACTTGTTTTGCTAAAGTTCTAAAATTTGTTGAGAATGATTTGAAATTTAGAATTTGAAAATTAATGTACCATAAGAATGTTTTTACAAAACATGTATTTATTTCATCTTTCAGTTGAACATGAATGTATTTAAAAGAGCTTTCTATGGAAATACTTGTTTATTCACAAAATAAAAGAAGTCACATACACTTCTTTTGGGTATTAATTTGTATCGCACTGTTACCATTATCTAAATGTAGGAAACAGTAGAAATTTCTATAAAACATGAGGAGATTATTTTAGGTGAAGGTGAATTTTAAACTTTGTTTTCTTCTCACTGATTATTTGCATACATCCATTTTATGAGCTGTTTCATTCATGTCACACAGCAAAGTAGAATCTTAGATTTGACAAAGGCAAATCCTTATTACTTGATTGTATTTTCAATCTGAAAGGACCAGAGTTTTTCTGAATTTTGTTGATGGAAAATCTCTTAAGATTAACTACTTGTAAGTTCAACTTGTGTTTGTGACACATCCTGCCATACAAGATAATCAGTCTAATAAGATAGCAAACTGCAAAGAATTGAGAAATTGATTTTGCCAAGTTTTAACTTAATGAAAAACAACCTGGTTTCAATCACACAGAAGGTGAAAGATAGAGCTGCTCATTAAGATCAAGATATGTTGGGAGCAAGCAACTTTGAGTCTTTAGAGATAAGATGTAACTGAAGAGAGTGGTCGCTAACAAATACAAAACAGAACAAAGAAAATCAACAGGAAAGACATGAAATTGCCAGTCTGCTACCTAGAAATCATTTCAGGAGCCACTATGAAAACTTTTTGCTAAATAAACAAAAGACAATGGATTTATAACTATTATTCTTTGATAAACAAAAATTTCTGGGCTTTCACATCTCTTCCTTACTAAAATTTCTCTCTGACACTCTGTCTTTCTTTGTCTCTCTCTTTCTTTCTGTCTGTCTGTCTGTCTCTCTCTTTCTCTCTCCCCTGCCCCTCATACACACTCTCCTGTCCCACCCCCTATACAATATAGAGACCCTAAAAAATCAAAACCTGGCCAAAATATATGTGCTAAAATATCAGACATTAGATTTTTGTCTTTCTCCTAAGTAGAAAAATGTTACTTCCTCAAATAATGAGCTCCAACTGTTTCTTTTGAAAACACAGTTTGTTCTTTACTAAAGTTTTACCCAAGAAATGTAAAACTCCATTAAAACTACACATACAGACAAATAGTTTTTTGGGTACTAATTGTGACCACATACATGGATAAGGAATTGGTTCTTCAGCTGGAGAAAATTCCACTTCTTGGCTTCATTGCATACAAATATTGAGACAAATCCTTTGTCATTTTGTGAAAAGTGAGTGCATTCAGGATTCTGATGATCTTTAATGACAGATTATTAGTCTAATAAGCAACCAACTTTCCTTGCTCCATATCCTTAACCTGAGAGTATATTAAATCCACCAGTAGAATTTAACTATCTTTTAATATTTTCTACCCTGTGTGCAATAATTACTCTTTCCTAAGTGCAAGTTAGTTAAATATTTGAAATACTCAAATCATCCTGAGAAAGTGGTTGAAAGGAAATTTCAAGTATTCCTTTTAGCATGTTTTGAGTAACGCTTTTCAGCCCAAAGGTTCTTTTGTTGTTTACAGGTAGGGATATCCCATTAAAAAAAAAAAAAAAAAAAAAACCAAAAAACACACACACACACAATATGTTTCTTCAGTGCTATGCATGGGGAAGTAATTTCTTTTTTCTTTTAATTTAAAACGAATTATCTATTTATTTATTTATTTATTTTTGTACTAGGAATAGAACTCATGTCCTTGCACTTACCAGGCAGGTGCTGTGCCATTGAATTATATCCCAGGTCTTTGCTTCTTCCTTTTTTAACTTAATGCTTAATGAAGGAATAAAAAAAAATTAGTCCCTATTTGATACTCTTTACATTTTCTTACATATTAATTCAGGGTTATCAATTCTAAAAGCTTCACAAAAAGAATTTGCTAATCTTGGATAAGATGCGAGGACATTTGACCAGTAGAACCTTCTCAATCACAATCTTTGTTTGGAAATGGATAAATATTCTTCCCAAATTAATACTGAATTTCTGAGTTCTGTGAATAGCCCTCAAAACTTTCAACATTTGTAGTTATTAACAGTTTTACAGCTGTCACACATTAACTCTACAAGATGACGTTTTCTCAAAGCCAAAAGGACTAAATCTTAACATTTTAAACAAATAAAATATGAAAAGTACAAATTGCCAATCTATAAAACTGTTAAAAATTTCTATTCCCTTCTTCCCATATACTGTGGCAGTAACCATTCAGAACACCTGTAACTTTATCAGGCTTTCCTATGTTATGCTCTATCCTTGCTTTGGCTTTATTTTTTTAGAGATTTCATATCTTTTCATTGGAAATTACTAATAAAGAATAGAAAAGTAAGAAAATTTAGTATTGTTTCACAGATTCTCTGGCAAATTGTAGCTATGTACTATAGTCGCTCTTCAAAGTATTATAGTGGTCAATTTTTCCCATGACATAGTTCATGTGACCCTATATGAGATATATTATAGCCATGTTAAAAAATATAATGAGTTTCCCTTATATGCAGGAGGACTGACACAAATTTAACCCTATGTAGGATTCTGTTTGTTTTGTTTTTCAATTTTTCTCTGCTTGCCTTAGAATACTGTCTGTTCCACATATTCTAATTTAATGTTCTCTACCAATCTTCACTGTACATTTAATTACTTTTTAAATTTATATAAGAGAAATGTTGGAGAAATATTTTGGTATCACTAAGTAAAAACTCAAGGACCATTTTTCTCAATTATTTTACTCTCCAAAATTGCTGGCAATATACTTTTCTTTAGAATAGAAATTGCAATTTTTTTATTATTAAGCATATGTGTAGCTCTGAGATTTAAAAACATTATTATCTCACAAAAATGAAACAATAAATTTTTCTGTGACCTGGAATTTAAGACATTAATCAAGGGCTGAATCAAGGGCTTCAAGTTTTGTAAGTGACTGGTTTACTATAACTGAGTGCAGAATTCAGAATAATTTAGGTTAGTGAAACTGAATATTAAAGCATCTTTTGAAAGTAGTGACTGAATGATTCCTAATGTCTACTAGAGTTTGTTAAACACTGTGAGATTGCTGATGCAGGAAAGTCAAAGTGTTTAAATTCCTTTTGATAGTGTAGTTGGAAAAATAGCTTTTATTAATTACAGAACCTAATCATACTCTGAAACTTTTTAAAAATAATCTTTTATTCAATATTGTAAAACGGGTTTATTCTCAAAAATCTTTAAATTGCAGCATGCTGCATAGTGTTATTAACATCAAACTTGTCAATACTTAGCAATGTGAATGGTTTTCTTGTTTTGTTATTTCTGTTTCTAATTTATTTTTGTAGTTTCTGAATGGGATTGACTTTCTTTTCCTGTTTTTTAGTTATAACTGCACTCTTCATTTTATCCATTGTTCATTCTTATTATTAGGTTGATTTTCAGTTAATCTAATTTGTAAGAACTATTTCTAAATATGTGAAAAGAAACAAAGACACATTCCTAAGTTTTCCTTTTTAAATGTTGCACATATGCAGTCTTTTTTTCTTTCTTCCTCCTTTTTTCTTCCTTTCTTTCTCCCCTCTCTCCCTCCTCCTCTCTTCCCTCCCTTCCTAGCTTCCTTCCTTCCTTCCTTCCTTCCTTCCTTCCTTCCTTCCTTCTTGCCTTCTTGCCTTCCTGCCTTCTTTTTTGGGCAAAATCTCTCTCAGTCCTAAAGGCAGCCTTGAGTTCACTATGCAGTTAGCCCTGCTGATGATCCTAAGTGTTAGGATACAGATGTGCGCCACTGTGCCTGCTTCCTTTTTCTATTTTGATTCTGATAATGAACTTTTAGTCATACAGAAATATTATAAAAGCAAATTTCACAATTTTTAAAATATTCCAAAGTGTTTTTTTTTGTGATTATACTTAGGATGTCTACCCCAAATATACACATTGTCTGATACTTGCATGCTTTAACATTTTAAATGTATTTTAACCTAAATGCAAAATTAATAAAGATGGAAGAAAATCCTATGTTGATTTTATTAATTTAGTTTGGCAATTTGAATATTTGAACCATATTTCTCTTGCCTTTTCATTGATTTGCTTTCAATATTTTTATCTATTCATATGGAATTATTTGCTATTTTAATTTATTTCTATAGATCAAGCTCTGGACAAAACATAAAAATTATTTGTCTGGCTCTTATATTCCTAGTGAGTGCAACATTAAAAAGTTATTAGTAAAACAAATGCCAGTCTAAGCAATCGGAAATCTTGGTTCAAATTGGAAATTTACTACTTGTTAATTGTTGAATGACCTTTGGCTATTCCCTATTCTGTCCTTCAAAGGCTGTCCACCTAACTATACATGCACTTTGGAATACAGACAGGACAAGGATTCTTTAAAGCCATGCTGACTTTCTGCTCCTTCAGAAACATCTTTTAGTAAAAATGTGGTTTCAGGCCCACTTACTTGAATGCTATCTCCCAGGAAAAGTGACCTTAGTTTATTGCATTTTATAAACAATACATTTGCTTTAAATTCAGAATAATACCAGTCACTCAATCCTTGAATATTATTATTACTATTGTTACTATTGTGATTATTGTCTCTCTTTAATAAAGTTTGTTTCTATATCTGACTCCTGGTGTGCACATTCTCTAGGAGGGCAATTTCACTTGTATTAATACCTGCAATTCATGCTGAACCTTCCCAGAATTCTAAAAGTTCCGGGAACTGATAAATGTCTTAGGTTCTTAGGTGTTCACCTTTGAATTGCCCACACTCAGCTGGTTTCTGCTTCTTTCATTTGACCAAATAGCTTTCATTTTAGGAAACTAAACTCCATTTCTCACCACTTACTGAAACTATTTTTAGATTTATGTACTTACTGAAATGTAAAATTGGGATTGAACTAGATGATTTTTAAGTTTCCTTTAGCTCTGACATTTTATAATTTATAAATTTATACTTGAGTCACCATCTCTAGGTGATTTTTTCCTACAGCAATTATGATCTCATTTTCTCTTTAAGAAATAGAACTAAAAAAAGAAATAGAGCTCACATGAGGAATATCTATAGAATATACAAAAAAAGAAGGTGACTTAAAAGTATTATGTCAATAATTTATTAATGATAAATGTGTATTAATACAGTATTATACGGTATTATATGTACATATGAGAAATAAATTATGCTAATGGCTAAACTCATTGTTTCAGAAATGTATCATTTTTTGTGTAATTGGACACTTCACACTCAGTAATATGAAATAAACAGTATATTATAACTGTTGTCACTGTGTTGCATAATAGATCTCAAAATGCATTTCTGCTAATACCTTCTCTTTCTGCACCCCCGTTCTCTGTTAATCACCATTCTTCCATCTGTTTCTTCTAAGTTCAAGGTTCTGCATATAAGCGAGACTATATATTAGGCATGTTTCTTTGTCTGGCTTATTTCATTTTCCCATTTATCTGTATTTTAAAAAAGACAGCATTTCTTTTCTGAAAGTCAAGTACTAATATCCATCTGTCTGTCTATCTAACCTCTCACACTATTTTCATTCATTCATCTGATGGATGCCTATGTTCTTTCCATTTTTTAGTTGTTATGAAAAATACTTAAACAAGCAGTAATGTGCATATGTCTTTTCAACTTACTGCTATATTTCATGCAAACAAATAACCAACTCTGGGTTTGTTGGGTCACGTGTAATGAGTCCATTTCTTCTTTACTCAGGATATTCTTCCTCATGCCTGCATTAGTTTATTCCCATGAGCACAGAGCAAGCATTCCCTTTTTCTCCACCACTTCTCGAGCACCCCAAATTTTTATTGCCTATTTTCTAACGTTGCTGTTATTCTTCCTCCAGTCTGCAATTTCCATGAATCTCACTTATTTTGATTCCTGTGAATCTTTCAGATTTTTATCACAATGGCAGGTTTCACATTTTTGTCATTATTTTAAGATACTTTTATGGTCCTCAGATTCACTGTCATCATGCTCTGGAACTGCTCTGAATTAATTCAATAGACTCTTCTATTTTGGGGAGTGGCACATCACCGTGACTATATGCTCAGCCCTTCCTTGCAACAAATAATAGATTTCATTAAGAGAATGATTTTTCAAACATAGAAATTATGTTCCTCTGACGTTCTTGCCTTCATTGTTAAATTTATCATCTCTACTCTAAATCAAATTTGTGGGAGTTCACTGAGGGCAGAAAATTTATTCCCATCACCCTTGAATTTCAACACAACTTAATGACTAACATTTTGGGGATTATGCTATATTTAATAATTCAACAATAATAAATTGTTTATGTTTAATGTTAAACATTTTGTTTTGCATATTTTGTTAAATATTTTATTTTGCATTTTGTTAAATATTTATATATTACATTTTAAAATCATATATAAATTGTTAAATGTGATATTTTGCATACTCCCTCAATTTTTTATTCTAAGTTATTACTAAATATTTATGACCTCATCTACTTCGTCATTTTGTGGAATATCTGCCTCATTCTATCTTGCTATTTATGTCATCTTTGTGAAGTACATTTTTCTAAATAAAATAAATTTATTGTTTTGAAATTAATTTGGGTTTCAAATATAACTCTTTATATTAATTTCTTCTAAACGTGTTAGTATTTACCTTATGACCTGCATTAGCTAGAGCACAATACATTGTGTTCTATATTTTTCATGAGAAAGTAAGTAGATTAAAAGACAAAAGTGGAAATCAGTTGAAGGAGAAAAAATAAAGAACATTGGAGAGACAGTATAACATTCTTGAATAGAAGAGAAAAATGTTATTTTACCTCCTGCTTTTCTTGTAATTGTTTTTAAGCTAAAATCACCATAGACCACTGTGTAAAGCTATATAAAAAAGACATTACCTAGACTATGTGCGCAGGTTTTTTTTTTCCTATTTGTAACCTCTAAAGAACTTCAAATTTCCTTAAACTTAATAAGAAATTTAATTATATTTTGTCATCAATAATTTATGGCTCCAGATTATACTAAGTTGGCAGCTGGTGAAGTGAAATCAGGCCAATTCTAACCAAATCAGGCATAAAATTATATTGTAATAAACTTTGATTCTACTTCCTATTACCCTTTTCTTCTTAGCATGCATGCCTGAGCTCCATGTGTAATTTGCGGAGCCAGATGCTGAGTTTTATTGCTTTGATAATTTAGAAATCTGACTGGTGCAAAGGAGATATTAGTACGTACTGGCAGAAATTAATGAAAACGCTTTTTTAAGATAGTGATGGAAACTGACTGCGAAAGAAATAGATGATGAGCAAAGATAAAAGAAACAACATCTGTCTTTCCAACTTCTCTATATTTCTTTTGTATGTGAAAAATATGTTTAACCTACGTGGCTTTGCACTAATTATTTATATAACAGAAGGGATTAAAGGAAGCAAAATTGAAGGCTTTGTCTTTAGACTACAGATTTTTTTTAAAACAAATAGCCTATAGATATTTACAGAAGAGAAAATCTGTAATATCCCATAATATCAGATACTTACGTTATCACATTTTAAAAATGAACATACTATCTAGGAATTGTGAGTGGTTAAAGATAGATTGCTGAAACCAATCTCTCACAATATCCTAAAACACAATAATAATAATGAGTAAAACTATGCAAAATTCATGCTTCAGCATAACTAGAAGAAAATAACTAAATAGCAATCATCAATAAATATGATAGGGTCAGGGATTTAGCTCAGTGGCACAAACTCCTGCCTGGCAAGCACAAGGTCATGCGTTTGATCCCTAGAACTAACAAAATAATTCATACCAAACTATAGGTCTTTCTCATTCTTCTCTGAAAATTGTTTTTCTGGAATAACATGCCTGGTCCAAGAAAATCTGCATATGTAAGATGATACAAGAGGAAGCAGCAGGATAAAATTGACCTATTTTCAGTAACAAAAAACGAAAGTTTGAGCTAGTTCCTGCACGTAAAAATAGTGGAAAAGTTTAGTAGATTAGAGGAACCACAGGGAAGGAATTAAACAAAATGTTTAAAATCTGAGATTCAGGAGACATGTTTACACTTCAGCTGATGAAATGCCCCCCTCCCTGGCCAATTTTTTAAGAGTATATACAAAATTTACAAGGGGGAGAACTCCACTCACTGAATTATATACTCTAGAGTGATTTTCAGTATGGTGACTTGCCATCCACAAGAACTGCCCACAGAAACAGGAAGAGAAAATAACTTTTTAAAAAAATAATATAATTAATAAATTAAAAATACTAGTAAAATCCAATCTACTTGCATACTAAATAAATGAAGATATTAGATATACTTAAAATAATTTTCAATATTAAAAATAAAATTACTTAGTCAATAAAATATTAGAGTATATAATTATAGAGAAATGAACTAGGGAAAATAACATATACTTGAACTTAGAAAAAAAGAAGTAAAGATAAAATAATACTGTGTCAGTACCATGCCACTTTTGTTGCTACAGTTTTTTGGTACAATCCAATATTGGGAATTGTGACAATTTTGCTTTGTTTTTTGCTTAAAATTGTTTTGGATATTTTGGATCCCTTTTATTGCAAGTTTTAGGACTTTTTTGTGTTGTGGTTGTTCTGTGAAGAATGCTGCTGGTATTTTAATAAGGTTTATTTTAAATCTGTAGATTGTTTTTGATAATATCACCATCTTGATTATATTTATTCTGCTTTGTCCAGAACTGTGGATGTGCTTCCATTCTCCAATATTCTCTTCAATTTCTTTTTCAGATCTCTACAGTTTTTCTGAAAGAACTAAAGACATCATGCTATAATCATACATGCATACTTAAGGTTACAAAAGCAAACTCACAATATTTAAGATTGGAAAACTGCTTAGGTGCTTAGTAACACACAATGTAATATTGTTCAGACATGAAGAATAATGAAATCGTGTCACTTGCAGGAAAACAGCTGGAACCAAAATTGCTTTAATACTTATAATGTATCAATGTTCTAAAATTTTATCTATGAAATCTTGTTTAAATTAAAAAAAAAAAACTTTAGTTAAGTAACTTTTACAATTTTCTCCGCTCCTAAATACATGAAGGGGTCAATCAAATATTTTAACTATAGCAATCAAAAACCAAACCATCGAATTATATTGTTCTTAAAAGAAATTTTTGCACACTATTATATTGATCAAGGATATTAAGTATATTGTAGTTATATTGCCACACTTAAACCTTTAATATAGCCATAATGGAATTTGTAGCATTTTAAAAACTTAAAAAATATACTTTCAAGTATCAATTAATATTTTCCCATTTTATGAGCAGATACAGCACAATGAGTACTTTACAAACATAAAAATTTCTTTATTAATGCTGCTTTATGCTTTCACAAACAGTACAAACGTGCTTTGTTTTAAGTTTTTTCATAATGGGAATCAAGCTGAGGACCTTGTGCTTGTCAGGCAAGCACTTATGACACTGAGCTATATCCCAAGACATACAAATATTAGTAGAGAAATAAATATTTGTTTGAAATTAACTTTATTACAATCACCATCTGAGTATTTTTATTTTAAAAAAGCCTGAAAAAAAAAAATATATATATATATATATTTGTAATGATCTTAAAAAATATATTTTTTCAGAGTAAAGAAGTAGTTTTATGTCTCCTCTATAGATTTTTAGGAACTCATTAAATAAGTAAATAAAAAATGGTGAATGATTCTGGAGATTTCGGACTTTAATGTACAAAATGACATTATAATGAAATTAATTTCAACGAAAATCCTACAAGTTACTTGCAGTCTAATTCATGAGTGGCCTAGTTGATCTCAAATCTCAGTTTTCTTACTGACAACTGTGACTGCTGTAAAGATGCTTGTGTTTATTGCTGTTTTGTCTTTTTTTTTTTTTTTTTTTGTTGTTGTTGTTGTTGTTACCAGGGATCGAACTCATGACTACCTGCTTGCAAGGCAGGTGCTTATGTGGCTGAGCTAAACCCCCAGGTCCGGCTGTTTGGAACTAACAAGTTACAAGTAATTTATTCTGCAGTGAGATCAGGTTTAATGAGTAATGAAAGATAGAAATGAGCAAGATAAGTATTTTGGTGATTTCTTTCTCTTCATTTCATAATTCCCATCCATAGAAAGTTTTTTCTAAAACTGTATAAACATAAAGTCTCAAAATAATTTTAAGTGCTAGAAATTAAATAACTATTATTTATGTTGAATTCAGTTCCAGATTTGTAAATAAAAATATCTCACATAATTATTTTGAGATTTTAGATAATGAATATATCTTTAAACTTATTTATACATATATTTATATAAAGTTGTAAGTTGTAGCTAGTATAACATTTGCTTTTATTCTTTACCACATTGATTTGTTAGATACATGCTTAGTTGGTAAGTTGGTGATAAAGTCAAACATGAACATATTATAATATCTATCAGATTTGCTGTAAAATTGATGATTTAATAAATACACTTATGAGTAAGCTTAGAATTTTAGGACTTTCAAATTCCATTAAAACTAACTTTATATTTATTTTTAATTCAGATATTCTTGTTACTCTACATGGCTTAATTCTTGAAAATAAGACTAAAATAAGGTAACTTTATAAAAAGTAACATTAAAAAGTTGATACTTTGACACTGTTTTATAATTAGGGTACTTTGAAATCATTAAAACTAGTTTTGACTTTTAAAAATGATTATTTCTAGAAAGTAACTGTATATTTAGATCATAACACTGTGCTATAATTATAGTTAAGATGGTGCTTTTATTCTTAGTTCATATTTTCATTTCTGTATAACTTCATGACAAGTACCTATTTGGGCTAGAATTTCTCACACATTTTAAACAAAAATAGGAAATTTTCCCTGTAAATTGCTTGAATAAGCAACAATTCATCAACTACTAGGATAAAAAGAGTGTTCTGAAAGTACTGTGAAAAAGATTTTTTTACTCTTATTTTCTATAACTTTTAACAGTCACTTTAATTTATATTGGTCTCATACTTTTAGTTTTGTATCTAATTTAAATCTTTATTTATGAAAACTTACTGAATTATTAAAAATGCACTAAAATATATCCTAGTGATTGTTTCAAAATTATGACACTTACTATGATGCTCTTATGTTGAAAGAAAAGCATGTAAACTATTTAAATAAATATGAAATTTATCCCTCACTAAATCTTATGCCTTGTAATATCTTGACCTTTCCCTGATGAAATCTTTCTTTGTTCAAGTCTCTATGAATAAACTAAAGTTCAGGATATTGACAAAACTAACAAAAACCCAACTAAGACATGATAGAGCGAAGCACACATTTCCATTTGTAGACCTTGAATTGGGAGAGAGCCAGTTGTATCTTGGGATGTCCACAGACTGCAGGCACAAGACCCTGACTTGACTGGCAGCCACCAGGCACTCAGTACATAAGCTTATCACACACTCAACTCTGTGTAAGAAGTTGCAGAAAATTCACTGTTGAATATTAATGTGGAATCCTCCTGATTTGTTTTCTGCTTTTATCAGCATTGCTGTGACATTTACATTTTGTCTGAGCAAAGCATTTGCTTAAAATGTAGGCCATATTTGTCCTTTAAAAGCCTGGCAGCCTATATAAATGCTGTCTTCCCTATTTCCTTAGCCTCATAGCCGCATTGGAGTCACTGACCATTTAATTCCGATTGCTTCATCAAATTCTGACCACCTGCCAAATATGCACCATAAAATACTGGCTTATTTCTTCATATAGAAATGACAATGACAGTAATAATGGCCACCAAGAATAATCTATAATTTTGGAATTTTATTACCCATTTTGTATGTAATCAGATCCTTCATGGTATACACTCCGTAGAAAGCAAAATAACCAACCCTTTATCCTATCTTAAGGGATTTGAGCCTAATTCCTAGAAACTGTAAACATATTGATTATACATTAAGGAAAAAAATCAGGATTACAGATGGAATTAAAATTTCTCATCAGTGTGCCTAAGACAGGAGATTTTCCTGCATTTTGTGGGTTAGCCCAATGAATTCCAAAAGGGAGTTTAGAAGATGCACTGTCATGGTGATAGAGCATGAGAAAGTCTCAGTCATTGCTGGATCTGCAGGTAGAGATCCCTTTCCCATCCTTGTGGCAGTCTGGGAAGTTTAAATTTGGAATCCCATGGAAAGGCTATTGGAATTCTAGCAAGTTAGCTCCAACCTGCCACTTTCAGTGCAACTCACGGTAAGAATAAAGACACTAAGACATACTGATAATTATGGGGGGTCAAGGGGTCCCGAGTCCAGCCAGGATGAAGGTTTATCAACCCAGGGCCTAACCTGGATTTTTATTAATCTGTGAAGAAGGGAGTGGCTTGAGGATGAGTGACTGTGAGAATGGAGGGAATTACATGAGTACTGTGATTTGGAGCTAGGAGGCCAGAAAGCACCTCTGCAATATGCAGAGAGAAGGATCTGAGAGAGATCAATCTGCACATCATAACTGAGGAAGCATTTAATGCCATGCAGGCTGGTGCTTCAGTTTCTGATGTGCAAACTTCTCTTCTCTGGAAGTCTCAGTCTCTTATCTCAAGACTTGAACAAGCTGATTACTCTGTAGTGGTGGCTTTGCCATCTTGCCTGGCTCAATCATGTTTAGGGAGACACTGGAAAAGGGAAACAGCAACTGTCACCTAGTTTCAAAGATTATGCATCAGCACCTCAACTGGCCTTGTTTTCATTGTTGAGAGCCAGTCAAAGGGAAAAAGAAATAGCTTAGACAGCTCTGTACATATCAGTACACGGAGGCAGGGCTAGGATTAACCAAAGTGGAATTGCTCTGTATTCAAAGAGAGCCCTCCAGGTAGTCATCCACATCTGAAGAAGGAAGTACAGTCAGACTCTAAAAGCTACAAAGGAAAGAATGTGGTTTATGCCCTATAATCTATAGAAAAAAAAAAAAAAACTACACTATTTTTAAAAAAACTCTTCACGCTTGCCTGGCAGGCACTTATGTCATTGGGCTAAATCCTCAGCCTCAAACACTTTCTTGGAGACAGTGTGATTCTAGCCTAGGAAGACCCACTGTGTACTGTTGACTTCTGGTTCTGCAATAAAATTGATACTTGTTTTCATAAATCACCAATTTGGTGAAAATTTCTTGGAGCACCAACAAGATACAAATTATCTCTGTGATGTGTATTACTGTGCATAATGAAGAAAATACCAAATACCACAGAGATTATTTGATAAGTTATTTAGGATATCATACAAGTCCCACTTATCCTGAATATCATCCACTGACTGTAGGCTAAGAAGGAATGGATGGGTTTTTGGAAAGATAATAGGCAAAAATTGAACATGTTAGAAGAAAACCACCTGATAAATGAAATGTTTCAAATTGTAGTGAAAGTAGAAGACAACATACATTCAAATAACTGAATATTTTCTTCAACCATATCTATTATGTTATTTGCCTGATGCCCAAATGTGATATTTCTCAAAAGCACTGAATATTCCAGGAGAACACATAGCTATGGAATATGTGAATTGCTGAGCTGATTAATCAGTGCTTTAAATGTATGGCTTCATTGGGTTTGTGTGTTTGCAGTCTTGCTCATCAGATAAAGGAATAGCTCTCATCGAGAGCTTGTATTAACATTTATTAATCACTCCTTATTTCCCCTCTAATATGACACTTCCATCTTGTAGGAATAAATAAAATGTTGAAGCATAAACAATGTGTCTCAACTTGAATTATGTACACTCAAATATTCGTATTTTAAAATCTAACCAATAGTAACTTAGAATGTGTGTATGTTTGAAGACAATCCTTAAAAAATCATTTAAATTAACATGACTTAAAGAATGTGGGTCTTTGTCAAATGTAATTGTTGTCCTCACAACAAGATATAATTTGAGCCCATTCACATTCTGCATGACTACAGTGTGAAAAGACAGGGAGAAGAAACCTACCCACAAACCAACTAGATTAATCTGCAGCAGACACAACCTTCTTGGCACTCAGAAGGACACAACTTGGTCAAGTTCTCTATTTCTAGTTCTAAAATTCAAAAGAGCAAAACAAGATATTGTGTTTATTAACCTGCCATTTGATCTGAGATATATCTTATGGCACCCTAATGAGCAGATATATCAGATTAAAAAATAATATTCAAGTAGCAACTCTGTGTTTTTAAGATATTTGTCATTGAAAGATAATTAAAACCCATTTTCTATTATTCAATGGAAATTGCATCTGATTTCAGCAAACAGTAGGTTACAAAGAAAGTTCCTAAAATCCCAAATCAGTAATAGAAATTTACAATAACTATTTCAATAACTATTTGGAAGAAAAGAGAGCAGCGGTGTAGAAACAAAAGGAAAGGTACGAGGTGACTGCTTACTGAAGTAAGAAGCTATAATTCTGAAACCATTAGAAGGCAAGAGTTTGCTCAGGAAAAAAAAAACACACAGATGGAAATGTCTCCTAAAATTGGTATTTTTTGGGTAATTCTCTGCTGGATAGTTCGGATGGGTTGTCACTGTGTGGCTGTGGAAATAAAGGTGTGCTGTATTTTCTACATCTGCTATTACATCTGATGTGTTTACATCATGAACAAACAAAACCAAACACTGGTTTGTTTTTATTTTATTTTGCTTTTTGTTAGTTTATATTTCAGAATTAATATTATAACATTATTTTTTATAATACTATTTTTTACTCACTGGTAGAATTTGATGGTTTCAGTCACTGAAATAACTATTCATTTTATCCTTTGGTGTATGGTTAATATTACAAGTTCTGTTTAAATCAAAGATTTGCATTGTAGAAGATAATTTATGTATCTCAGAAAACATACACAAATAATAATTACCAGTAAATCAATGCATTTTCATTTATAGATCTAAAAATATAGTTAGATATTAAAATAAGCAGTTCACACTTTTCTTTCCATGTTTAGTAGACAAAACTTATAGACCACTTTTCAAGTTTTTATAGACAAAACTTAACATCTTGCATGATCTCATAAGTTATTAGTTTTTGTGATGAGGAAACAAAATCTAAGCTTATTATTATCACTTATAGTTACCATGTTGTATTATAATTTTTTTCATATTTATTTTTCTTTCTAAAATGAAATTTTCTATTCTTTGAGCATCACACCCAAACTCTGTCAGCTCCTGTATGGAAACCACCTTTTGCTGTCAATCTAAATGAGTTTAACTTTTTTATATCATACAAACAGGTCATGTGATATCTCTCTATTCCTGCTTTATTCACCTTAATGTCCTCCAAGTTCATATTTTTCCTGCAGATAAGATAATTTCTTTATATTTATGGCTTATTAACATTTCAAAGTGTGTAGTTACTGCAGAGACCTTACCATTTTTTTTTGTTGATGGACCTTAGTTATTGTGTATATTATTTTAATATGATAATATGATAATTAAGATAACTCTTCATCATATTGACTTAAACTTCTTTGGAAATATACCTTAGAAAGGTTGCTTGCACATAACTCAGTACTTTAAGAAGTCTTTCAGTTTCCTTAATGTTTACACTAACACACATTGCTGCAAACACTAGATGAAATAGGTGTGAGAGGATAACTCACTGTGGCCCTAATTTGTGTTTCTCTGGTAATCATTTGTGCTGAGACTTACTCATATGCCTGTAAACTCTTTGTGTGACTTTTTACTCCTAAAACACTTACTGAATTATTTTACTTATTTTTAATTAGATTATTGTTTTCTTGTTGCTGAGATTATATTTCCATATGGGTTTTGGAAATTTATTCTTTATCCACTGTACGGTCTTCAAATATTTTTTTGCATTGCACAGCTTATCTCTTCAGTCTAGTGATTATTTCCTTTGCTTTTGTTGAGCTCGACAGCTTGAAATAATCTTCCTATTTAGTTACACCTTCATTTACTGTGCTTATAGAAGCCTAAGATTTCATTGTCTAGATCCATGTCAGAATTCCCTATGATTTTTTCAAATATTTTGACAGTATCAAGTTCTGTGTTTAAGTTTTTAATATGTTTTGCATTTATTTTTACATATTAGATGAGATATACAAATCTGCATGTGGATATCCAGTTTTTCCAATATCTTTTTAAGATTCATTTCTTGGCTGCTTTGTCCCAAATCAGTACAATGTAACGTGAATTTATTTCCGGACTCTCCATTCTTTTAATATCCATTCTATGTCACACAATGATATTTCAGTTACTATGCTTTTGTGGTATTTGGGGTTGTCTTTGTGAACACAGTGATTCTAGAGTCATTATTTTTCTTTTATTTTTTACATTTCTTTTTGCTTTTCCTGTTGTTTTCTCCTTAAGGTTCCTTTGGTTACTCCAAGATTTTTGTGTTTTCATACAAATTTTGTGAGTTTATTTTTCAAGTCCTATGAAAAATATCATTGGTGATTTGATAGTCACTGCATTTAATCTATCGACCACTTTGGGTAGTATAGGTTTTTAAAAAACATATTAATTCTTATAATCCATGAAATGGAATATCTTTCCATTGATTTTGCTGTTCTTCAATTTCCATCATCAATATTTTATAATTTTAAATTCCATGACTGAATGTATTCCTAAGGTTCTGTATGTGCTAATGTGTATCTATGTGTGTGTGTGTGTGTGTGTGTGTGTGTGTGTGTGTGTGTGTGTTTTGCAAATGATATTACCTCTAGCTTATTTCTCAGCAATTTAAATATAGGTGTATATAAATGCTGCTAATTTTTATATGTTAATTTTGTATCCTTCAATTTTAATGGATTAATATTTTTATGAAGAATTTGGAGATATTTACATGTAATATACGTCTTCTGTTAGCATAAACAACTTATTTTTTCTTTATTTTGCTGGGTTTTCTTCCTTTCCATTCTTAGTTATTTAAGCTAAAATTTTCACTAGGATATTAAAGAGACAAACTTGGCAAATGGGCAAACTTTTCTGATTCAACATATTTGTGAAAAAGTAATAAATTTTTTATCACTGAATCTGATGTTAGCAGCACATTTTTGTAGCCTTTATTTTATTGAGACACAGTTTTCTGAACCAAGCTTATTGTTATTATCAAAAAATATAAAAATTTGCTGGATGCTTTAATTTTATTTGCTTATTTTTTATATTAAAGAGATAAGGAAAAAAGACAGAACAAAGCAGATCAGAACAGAACAATGCAAGCAACACAATACTTCAAAACAAGACAACCAGATATTAATAATAGCTACCACAATGTCTCTTTCTTTGAAATAGTTCAGAATATCTTCACATACAATAGTACCAAACATAACAAAATAATATAAAAACATTCAAGAGAATGAAAGTATTATAATGCATTCAGAACCAAATAAGAGAAAATGAACAATGGCCACTATCTCATTTTTATAATAAATTTGTATGCTATCACACATATTAAATTACAGTAAGATACAACATGATAGTACCAATGGAAACAGAAGAACAAAAGCATGGTAGGACTTGAAAGCACAATGATATTAAATCAGCAATGACTGCCATAAGGTCTTGTTTTCTTCAAAACAGCTGTTCATACACATCACACATAATAAAATCAAACAAAACAGAATAAAACCATTCCAACTAATGGGTGAAAACATTATAAGTCTTTAAAGCAATATAATGGGGAATCATGGTTACCATAAAATATTATGTACACTTACCATTTTTTACACTAAGTAGACTGTAGGATGTTTATACATGTGAATTTGATTTATTTCGCTTATGAATATGGTCTCAAGTTGCATCCCTTTATTTTTAAATATCTCAATGTGGTCATTCTTTATAGATGTGTAGTACTCCATTGTATAAACATACTACAACTTTTTTATCCGTTCTTCAGTTGGTGGACACTTAGGTTGTTTCCAAGATCTGGCTATTACAAATTATGTTGGTGCATATATATCACTGTGGTATAATGTTTTCAGTTCTTCTGGACAATGATTAGAAATGTAATAGCTGGATCAAATATGACTTCCAATCCCAGCTTTTTGAGAAATCTCCAGACTGACCTCCACAGTTATTGCACAAATCTAGACTCATACCAACAGTACAGAAAATATCCATTTTCCCCAAAGGCTTTCCTGTATTTGTTGTGGGTAGTTTTCTTGATCCTGGCCATTCTTTCTGGAATGAGATGGAATCTCAGTGTGCATTAATTTGCATTTCTCTGAGGACCAGACATGATGAACATTTTTTCATTTATTTATTTTCCATTTGATGTCTTCACCTGAGAACTGTTTATTCATCTCAGAGGCCCATTTTTGGATTGGGTCTTTGAAATTTGGGCTGGTTTTTTTAATTCTTTATATGATGTAGACAGAAGCCCTTTATCTGAAGGAGAGTTCACTAAGATATTTTCCCAGTTAGTGTGTTTTCTTTTCACTTTTCTGGAGATTTCTGTCAACATACAGAAACTCTTTAATAATATGCGATCCAAGCTATTGATTTTGGGAAGTATTTCCTGTGTGGATTGAGTCCTGTTCATGAATTCTCTGCCTACCCCTGTCTTTTAAGATTTTTACCCAATTTGTCTTCCAACAGATTTAATGTTTCAGTTTTAATATTTACACCTTTGATCCACTTATATTTTATTTTAGTGCATGGTGATAGATATGGATCTAGTTTAATTTTTGGCATGTGGAAAGCCTGTTATTCCAGCAACACTTACAGAAGAGACTATTGATCTTCCAGTGAACATGTTTTGGCTCAAAGATAAGGTGGGTGAGCATAGTTGTGTTGAGTTGTACTTCTGATTGTCTCTTCTAATCTATTCTACTGATTTCAGATCTGTGTTTATTACAGTACCATGTTGATTTTATTACAGTAGCTTTGTAGTATAATTTAAAGTCAGATATTATGAAGTTTTCTGCCTTGCCTTTGCTGCTTAGATTTGCATTTCCTATTCTAGGTCTTCTGGTTGCAGACGAATTTGAGGAGTGACTTCTCAAGTTCTGTGAGGTATGTTAGTGATATTTTCTTTGGGATTGCTTTGAATCTGTATAACAGTTTTGGAAGTGACCATTTTCGCATTTAGTCTTCCTATCCATGAACAAGGGATGTATTTCCACTTTTTGTGATCTTCAATTTTTTTCAGGGTATTATAGTTTTCTCTGTATAGATCTTTTACTTCTTTTGTGAGATTAATTCCTAAGTTTTTCATGTTTTGGAATGCGAGTGTGAAGGGTGTGGCTTCTCTTATTTCTCTAGCAGTGAATTTGTTGTTAGTATATAGGAATGTTATTGATTTTTGTGTGTTGACTTTGTATCCAGCTACATTGTTGAATTTATTTATTATATCTAGGAGTCTTTCAATGGAGTTTGGGACATCTTCTACTTAGAGTACCATGTCATATGCAATTAATGATAATTTATATTTCTCTTTTCCTATCTTTGCTTCTTTTATTTCTCTTTGTTGTCTAATTGCTCTAGTTAGTATTTACAGTTCTATATTGAATAAGAGCGGTGATGAGGGACATCCATGTCTTGTGCCTGATTTTAAGGTAAAGTGTTTCAGTTTTTGACCATTTAATATGATGCTGGCTGTTGGTTGGTTGTAGATGGCCTTTATCATATTGAGTTAATGACCATCTATTCCTATTTTCTGTAAGGTTCTTATCATGAATGAGTGTTGGACCATATCAAAAGCTTTTTCTGCATCTATAGAAATGATCGTGTTATTCTTACTTTTGGCTCTGCTGATATGGTGGATTATATTTATTGATTTATGTATGTTGAACCATCCCTGCATGTCTGAGATGAATCCTATTTGGTCATGGAGTATAATCTTCTTAATGAATTGGTGCATCCTGTTTGCCAATATTTTATTGAGGAATTTTGCATCTGTGTTCGTTATGGACATTGGCCTGTAGTTGTTACTTAGTTGGGTCTTTTTCAAATTTTGTTACTAGATTAATATTTACTTTCTGGAATGACTTAGGAAGGATTGCTTCCCTTTTGATTTCATTGAAGAATTTGTGGAGTTTCCGCATTAATTTTTTTTTTTTTTTTCTGTAGAATTCCACAGTGAATTCATCTGGGTCTAGGCTCTTCTTTGTAGGTATGGACCTGATTACATTTTCAAGTTCATCAGTGGAAATTGGGTTATTCATCAGTTTTACATCTTCTTGACACAGCTTTGATAGTTCACATGTTTGTAATAATCTGTCCATTTCTTCTGCGTTATCAAACCTATGAGAATGGAGGATTTTGCAATAGGTGTTGATGATCTGGATTTCCTCACAGTCTTAGTAATTTCACCTTCTTCATTTTTTATTGCATTAATTTGAGCTTTTTTTCCTTTCTTGTTATATAAGATTGCCCAGGGGCTTGTCAATTTTATTTATTCTTCAAAGAATTAACTCTTTGATTCATTGACTTTTTACATTGTTTTCTTAGTCTCTATTGCATTAATTTCTGCTCTGATTTTTATAATTTTCTCCCTTATTTTGGCTTTGCGCTTGACTTGTTCTTCTTTCTTCAGATGTCTGAGGTGTAGCCTCAGGTTGTTTGCTCTGTTCATTCTGTTTTGCTGATGTGGGAACTCAGTGCAATAAATTTTCCTCTAGACTGCTTTTCTTGCATCCCACAGATTCCGGTAAGTTGTATTTGTATGCTTATTTGATTGTAGATATTTTTAAATTTCCCCTGTAACCCACTGAATGCTCAAGAGTATATTATTCAATTTCCATGTTTGTGGGTTTTTTACAGTTTCTGTTTTGATTAATTTATAGTTTAATGTCACTATGATCCGATAACATGCATGGGATAATTTCAACTCATTTTCATTTACTTAAAAATGTACTGTGGGCTAGAATATGTTTTTTTTTTTTAGAGGATGTCCCATGTACTGCTGAGAAGAATGTATATTCTGATGTTGTTGGAGGGAACACTCTGTATACATCTATCAAGTCCATTTGTTGACAGGTTTGATTCAGTTCTTTTATTTTTTTGCTGATTTTATGTCTGGTTGATCTATCCCTTGGTGTCAATGGTGTGTTAAGATCTCCTGTTGTATTTGGATTATTTCTTCTTGATTTTTCATTTTTGTTAATACTTGCCTTCTATATCAGGCTGCTCTGGAATTTGGTGCATATCTATTTAAGATTGTTATCTCTTCCTCTTGAAGTTTTCCCCTAACTAGTATGTAGTGATCTTCTTTATCTTCTTGGGGCATTCTTGATTTGAAGTTCACATTGTCTGCAAACAGAAAAGCTACCCCCACTTATTTTCAGAGGTACCTGTTGCATGAATTATTATTTTCCATCCTTTGACTTTCAGTCTATAAGCTTCCTTTTGTGTTATATCAGTTTCTTGTAGACAGCATATGGTTGGATGTTGTTTCTTGATCCATTCTGCCAGTCTGTTTCTTTTAACTGATGAAATGAGAAATGTACATTAATGGTTATGACTTTTATATGTTGGTTTATTGTTGACATGTTATCTTTCTGCTGTTGTATTTTTCCCTTTCCATTCTGTTTAATTGTCTGCCTTGCTTAGTGTTTTTTTTTTTTTTTTCTATGTGTATCTAGATTGTCTTTCAGTATTCTTTGCAGGGTTGGTTTGGTGATCATGAAGTTCTTCAGCTACTCTTTATCATGGAAGAATCTTACTTCCCCATGCATTCTGAAGGACAGTTTTACAAGGTACATCAGTCTACATTGGAAATTGTTTTCCTTTAGAATCTGAAATACTTCACTCATATGCTCTTCTTGACTTTATTATTTGTGTTGAGAAGTCTGCTGTGATTCTGGTAGGTTTTCCTTTATAGGTGATCTGTCTTTTCTCTCTAATAGATTTTAATATTCTATTCTTATGTTGAGATTCTAGGATAGTGATTATTATATGTTTGAATGTAGTTTTATTTTGGTTATGGCTCTTTGGAGTTCTGTATGCTTCTGTAATCCATATGTCAGTTTCCATTTTCATGTTGGGAAATTTTCAGCTATTACTTCTGTAAATAGTCTCTTGATATTATTTGTGTTGTCCCCTTCTTTTTCATTTATCCCTATCAATCTTATGTTGTTTTTCTTTGTATCATGTTGCAGGTGTTGAATTGTTATTTCCTGATTCCTTGTTATTTTTAAAAGATCTTTTCTTTCCTGTTCAGTAGCTGTAATCTTGTCCTTGAGGTCAAAATTCAATCTTCACTTTTAATGAGGTGGTTTTGACAACTTTCAATGGAATTTTTGATTTCCTGTGTATCTCTCTGAATCTACTTCATGCATTCAGTGTGTTTCTTATATCATTAATCCAGTGATTCTATGTTTTTACATTTGCCTCTAATTTTTTAACTGTTTCTTCTTTTGATGTGTTCAACATTTCTTTCATTTCTTTTATCATTTCTTCTTTTACCTGGGAGAGTATTTCTTATTTAAATTCTTTTAAAGCTTCTCAGAATTGCTTCTTTATTTCAGTTGTTATTATTTCGGGTATTTCAGGTGTATGGCATATAGTTTCTTCTATATACGTGACTCCTAGGCTTGGTTGGGTATGGCTGGAGTTTTGAGATTGCATTTTGATCTTTCATCCTGTCATTTTCCTATATTTCCATATTTCAAGTGATGTTCCAAAGCTTTTTCTGGGCTTGTTGCCATTCTCCTGCTATGAACTTGGATCCTGGTGCTGAATGGAGATTGCTGAATATGGCCCAGTGAGGCCTGTAGGGCCTCCCTTGCCACCTCTGATGTTCCAGGAAGCTGGGCAGGTGCCTAACCACTATGTGTAATGGTCCAATGCTCTCCTTGGGCTATCACTGTTGCACTGGAACTAACCTCTTGTGCCCTCAGCTCCTCTGATTGAGGAAGTCAGTTGCCATCGTCTAGTTGGCCCACTAAAACTCTGAGTCTAGTCTAGTGTGGCTGTAAGCTGGGTGCATTATTAACCACTGGGAGTGATGATCTTCAAGTTTCCCTAGGCCAGCACTGGTGTACTGTAACTCACCTTGAGCAGCCCCAGTTCCCCGGATTGTGCTTATATTATTTTAAAAAATGCTAACACATGTAATATTTACAGATTTACAATTGTTTATTAATAAATTGTATCTTAAAATTGTTCTATAAATTATATTTCTCATGCATAATTATGTTGTATATCTTTTCATTTCAGTATCTAATGATATATTTTATGTTCAAAGACTGTATTAAATTTTATTTTGTTGATGTTGTAACTTAAAAAATAAGCATAATCTGATAGATACTAGAGTATTTTTAGTTTTATTCTATTGCTGAACACCTATTCTTCACAGCTCCATTTGGCATAGCTCTTTAGTCTTCCATTCTCACTTACCTAGTTCATTGCAATTGCTTTGCAAATGATCCCTCAGCTTCAACTCTTTCTCACACACAATCTACCTCCAGCATAGTAGTTTGTAAAACAAAACATAATAAAACAAAAACATTTTATAGTGTATATTAGTTTTACAAAATATTGGAAGTTGAAGTTTTTGGTTTTTAAAAGTTTTTATTTTTATTAATACATACTTGCAGTATGCAAGATTTACGTTCATTGTGAAGAGTTGGTATATCTAAATAACAAATCTTTATTCTGTTTTTTATTCCTTTCTCTCTCCCCTTCCAGTGTTGTATCATTTTATTTAGAAAAACAAAAACAAAAACAAAAACAAACCAAAAAAAAAAAAAAAACAGATTCCTTACATAGTGAGCCTATAAAATTTGGTCCAATTTTATGCATGTAAATATTTTTCTTATTAATCTCTGTTATACTTACTTCACTGGACTTTCTTGTTGGGTCCCAACTATATCTTGCAGAAAAGTTCTTCTATTGTTTTTTTTTTTTTTCTTACAAAAAAAAACCCAAAAAAACAAAACAAAACAAAACAAAAAAAACCAGTTTCCTTGAAAATTTTGGGAGACTACTTCCATGCTTCCTTATAACTCTACTTTTGAATGTTAACCTTTCAGATCTTCTTCTAGTTATGGTCACTAATGTTTTTCAGATTTGCAAGCCATGCTCCCAAAGTGCAGTATTTTATTTCATATTTTAAATACTTTCACATAGTGTTTATCACATTTTAATTCTATATCTTAAACAATTTACCTATATTTTATCCCTTCTCCTTGACTGTAAAATATATAATGGTAGAATTTAAGCCTGTGTGAATATATATACAAACCAAGATCCAGAAACAACATACTAATTTGTATAAGCAGTAAACCTATAATGAATAATTAATGTGTCAATATTCAAGTTTTTTGAATGATAGATTTGCACATTTGTCTCCCTTAGAGTAACCTAAAAGTACAGCTCTGTCCAAACAATCATGAAAATTTTATATTAGTATTTAATATTTCAATCTAGAAGTAAAGTAACACAGAGAGAGAATTGATGCACTCCCACACCCTCATTTAGACATCACATTTTTAGCTTATATAACGGCTTTTCTCTAATGTGTAACAAAATCAGCACATTTGAAAAATCAGTGTTTTATACTAGTGCTGTCATAATAAAGCTCACAGTTTTGATTACAAATTCTCACAATTTGGGAATCTGTAAGTCTGACACTAACGTTTTGGAGAGGTGCTTTCTTCTGATACCTCTTTTTTGGCTTACAGATGGTGGCTGTCTTCTCTCCAGTCTTCACACTGTCTTTCATCTGTGTATGCTAGCTTCCAAATTTTCTCTTTTTATAAGGACAAAAGCCATATTGCATTGAGACCCACTCTAACAACTTAATTTAAACTTAATTACTTCTTTAAAATTTCTGTCTTCAAACATAAAATATTCTGTTTGTGCTGATTAAGATTTCAACATGTGAATTTCAATGATGGGCATAACACAAGCCATAATTTTAAGATAGTCTTTTATTTTAACAAAATATAGTTTTATTTTCTATGGAAAATTCTCAAGAATACATGCCCATATGAATACACATATAATTGTATAGAGATGTCTAAAGCAAGAATTGGAAACTGGAGTTTTTTCTTTTTAAATGTGATGACAGAAAAGTGTCTTGTTTCAGTTAGAGTAGGGGAAAGAGGGCACATTGTACTTGGTTTATGCAATATGGATGCTATTGTACTCTATTGTTTTTTTAAATTTTATTGAAAAAAGGTAAGAAAAATTTTTAGCAAAGTATTTTCAAGTGTAAGAAGCTGAGAGAGAAAATAAATTCCAAAATGTATCAATAAATATTGTGAAATGGTAAGAAATTGTTCTAAAGGAAAAAGAAACTAAGATGAGTGAAAAGAAAATTGACAGTAGAGAAAAGCAAAAGAAATGCAAGTCAGTTATACTATTAGTACTCCATTCTTACAGTGGAGACCAGTGTTCTTTAGAATGAGTCAAACTTTCTGTTAGGCAGAATTTCGTTGTTCACCTGGGACTTCTACAGTCTCTTCCCTTAAATGTAGCTGAGTTTGAGATTTAGAAAGGCTGATGGGATAATCCTAAATTAACTTATATTGAATGGTAAATGCAACAGGACAGTCAGTGGGGCAAAAATATTCCAGGTTGTCTTGAAAAAGAAAGTTGTCCTATGATTGTAGCCACAAGGAGAACATTCTACAAGCAATATAAAGGAGCACAAAAGCAAACTCTTCCTTAGCTGTGGCTCAATATTGGGATTCAACACAGACAGTGCTTTGATCCTTTCCCCAGGGAGATCGTGAGAAAAGAACCCAGCAAAGCTGTTTGGACTTCTGACATGAACAAGTCATGATATAATGGAATTTTTAATTAACTACTTTGGTAGTAATTTCTTAATTAGGATAGAAAATTAATCAATTATTTGAGGGAGATAAGGACGGAATTGATTACAGAAGAGTTTACAGGCTATAGCATTTGCAGCTGCTGCCTCCTCTTCAGTGGATCACCAAAGTGAGCAAGTCGTTTGATATTCTAGCTTGTTATTACCATCAGTATGATCTAACGTTATTTTTCAGAACAGTATTGTAGTGCAATGTCTACTTTTCTTGAATATTTTTCAGATTTGTCTTTCTGCTCAGGCTTGTTAGTTTATGATTTATTTTTGCCAGGTACTCACCCAAACCACAACTTGAAATAATTTAATATGGTGATTGTTTGGAGGCTATGTCATCTCCAAGGCTGATTTTACGTACTGTAATCTCCTATGCCAGATTTTATCCTGATATTAATTTAAGTATCACTTTCTAACTACCACTAATGAAAGACAATCAGGTAAATGGAATTGTTAGGAAAAAAATTCAAATTTGAAAGGCTATTAGTGTAATTTTCCAATTGCAACAATTCCTGCAAAATTTTCTTATTTTTATTGGAACTTTAAATACTTGAGATACTACTTTCTGACAAATATTTTCTAGTTTTAGAATATTCATTTAAAATTGTTTTGATAACAGGTATTGAACTCACAACCTTGTGTTTGCCAGACAGGCACTTACACTGGTGCACTAAATCCACAGGCCAAAATTCAATTATTCTGAAGAGCCAAATTAATTACTAGTGTTATTAGTTCAAACAATGGATCAAGTTAGAGTAAAATTGGAGTGTCAGTTTGTTTGGATGGTTTACAGATTTATTTTTCCAGGACATGCAGGGTGGGAAGTTCAAGACAAAATCAGTTGCAAGTTTGGTGTCTGGCCATAGCACATGTCATGCTCAGAGAGTACTTTTTAGCTGTATATACATGAGGTGGTGTTGGGGACCACAAATTCACAGTGATCTGTTTTGTGTATTTCCCTGTGGGATGAAAGGAAGGATTGGGATCTTTAATACACCAACTGTGATTTCCCATTGACACTTCCAAGCATAAGATCATATATGCCTTCTTAAATAATCTGAGGATTATACTCAAGGACAAGATATGTCTAAGCATAAGATCATTTATGCCTTCTTAAATCATCACAGGATTATACTTGGGTCAAGATACTTCAAATGTAAGATTACCTACCCCCTCTGGAGTTGGAGTCTTTGGATTACTTGAAATCTTTTGTTAACCCCATCAATCACAATATAGGCCAAATAAATAGTGGCTATTTTGGGAGTGGAAGAGGTTGGATCTAGGGACATTGACTTTCATTGCTGGAATACAATACTTGTTTCTTTTTTTACTTGTTTTATGGCATTCTCAAGTCTGGCAATCAAGATTTTTGGCTGAGTTTTATATATTGACGATTAAGACAAATGGCTGGTTTCTGAATAATATAGAAAAGTCCAGGGATATCTGAGGCTGTTTTATAAGGGCACTAATCTCAATAATGAATGTTGCCATTCAGCATAGGGTTCTTGGGCTCAAGATCACGTGGAGATCATAAATTCACAAAACACAGCACTGTTACCAGCTAATATCAGACAATGATGGATACTAACAGCTGACACACCCAGCTGCTGTTCACTGCTGCTGTCCACCAGGTCAACTCTACTTGGTTTTGGTGGTTGCTTTCTTTGTGGGCTGCTGTTCTCTGGAATTCCGCAGTGTTAATACCTCTGAGTGTTTTTTGTTTATATGATTTTTTGTTTTTATTTTTTTTTCTACAGAAATGACCGATTTGTCAAAATCATTCAGTATAAAAATCCCACATAGATTTAAGGCTTTTGGGAGCCTGCATTCCCTGCAATAAATCATAAGCAGGTTTACAGGAACATAAAAATGAGTCTATTTTAACAGAGTGTCCTAAAGCACAAAGGATGCTGTATACAGAAGGGAGGCCTCCTACACTAAAGCTGGAGAAGTGACCATGCAGTGCTGCTTACATAGCAGTTGCAAATCTGTGTCAATGAGGGACTGTTCTGAAACCAAGAAATCTTCTGGAAGGCTGGCTATGAGGGTTGGATATGCCAATAATGGGGCTAGATTCCTCCCTTCCTGATCTTAACCACTCTAGGGTGTCCTTTTTTTCTTTTTCTTTTTTTTTTGGGGGGGTGCGGGGGGTGAGTTACCAGGGACTAAACTCATGACATAGTGCTTGCCAGGCAGGCACTTCTGCAACTGAGATAAATCTCTGGCCCCACTCATTTTTCTTGAAAAAATGCAGTGTTATGAGCTGAAGTGGCAAGAGAATGGGCAAGGCTCACCACCCTGCCTAACTGTCTGGACTTATATTGGAGTGGAAAAAGTCAGATTAATAGCTAGAGAGTACACCTGTGGTTAGCCAGGGATGACACTGAAGCAAACTGTCCAATCCATTGGGAGTAAAGAGGGAGCAAATGAAAATAAGAGAGGGAAATAAGAAAGGGGCAGACAGTTGCTGGTTAAGTCACCTCCATCCCGCTGGAGCAAAATGAAAGAAGCACTTCTTGCCTCTTGCCTGTTTCATTTCATTCTACCTTTATGACCCAAATCACATGGACAGTCTCATTGTAATTTTAATATCTTAGGATAGAGTTTCAACATAACCATTCAGGAGAACACATTCCTAGTACAAGGCAAAGGTAACAAGTCTGGACCTGAAAATTACAAGTAGGCCTCAGGAATGGGACTGGAAGTTTAAAAAGCATGGGGAAACGAAAGTAGAACAAAGAGACTGAGGCCACTGAATAAAGTCATTCCTACAGCATGTAATATGTTACCTGTTTCACAATTTTTATTAAGCAGAATCAAGTAATATCAGTTTTGAATTCTGTGAAGCTTTTATTTTTGACGTGTTTCTTTTCCACCTGTGGGCTCTATATCACCAAAATGACACCTAGTTTTTTTTAGCACTGCTTATACTTGTGAGAACACCAAGTTAAAAATCTTGGTAAGAAACGGAGAATTAGTTTTCAAAGTTTATTTTTTGTTTCTGAGGAAAAAGGAAATTGTGACTTCACATTTTTCAAAATGTCTATGAAACAGGTTTTATTCGTAAAATAGATGAACTATTGATAAATATTCTCATTCGATCTTTGCAAAATCATCTGAGTAAAATGGCAAGATAGTGTGAGAAGTATTGACTGATGCATTGTTTGCAATAAAAATTAACTTAAACCTAGCAAAACATTTATTGTCTTAGTTCATTGTATTTGCTTCCTCAGTAGAATCTCCCAAGTTCCTTGGAAATTTCCAGGTTTTAAACTCATGATGTTTGAAGTAATCTGGATTTTATATGCCAGAAATTTATAAAATATTATCATCTTATCTAAGTACATCAAGATATATGTCTTACTGATTGATAATGAAGTTCATACCTATGTTTCTTTAATATATGCTATGCAATGATTTCATACATATGATAAGTAATTTATCACTTATACATTTGTAAAAATTTTGTGATATTATTTTCTTCAAATTATTGTCAGGTATAATGTTGTTAGTGACTGTAAATTTCAATAAATTTACATTTAACTTCTTTTATATATTAACAGTTTGTATGATGCATATTTATCTGTGTGCATATATATAGTATTGATGTACTTGCCAGTAATATTGGTTCAACTTATATAAATTTTATTGAAATAATTATAAACTTCCATAGCTACACAAACTACATGTGTGAAGTTAATAATACCACAATATGGTGTCATTGGCTTTGATAATTTCAATTTACTATAGTAAATTGAAAAGAAACTACTCTAACAAATAGTGTATTTATTTTCAAATATTTTGATGCTATAGTCTATTTCTTTAACTTTATTTGAAAAATACTTTAATAAAAGTAAGTATTGTCTAGCCTTTCGCTCTCTTCTTCCAGTTTGGACTATTACCCCTGAGCCATGCAACCCTGCTTTAGAATCAGTTGATTATGTACTGAAACTTCTGTAAGGAAGGTGTGAGCTAAATAAGCTTTTCCTTCTTTAATTTTGAGTGTTAGGTATTTTGCCCCAGTAACAAGAAGAGAGAAGTAACCAATACAAATACAAATGACAAAAAGAATTGTTATTTAAATCTATATAATGATGTACAAATAAAAGTAGTACATGAATAATGTAACAGAACTGAAGTAAAAATATTTCTTTTAGTTTAAAATGTTTGTCTAATTAAATACTTAATAGTTTTTAAAGGAAACAAGGTAGAAAATTAAAATGGTACAGTGTTGATTACATCCTTGATGGTGGGGCTGGCTGGACAGTAGTGAGTTCGTACTCTGTGCCTCTTCATTTATCCCAGGTGGAAGGAGCAGCTGGAAGACAGTGAGTTTATGTTCCTGGCTTCTTCCTTCACTCCCTTGGATGATGGGACTAGCAGGAAGAGTGTAAGACTGACGGAAACTCCAAGACACAGGACACACACATCTTTGGAGCAAAATAACCAGTAAGGTGAGTAACATGCAAGCATTTGAATCAGCAGCAAGAAGACAGAATTTTCAGGTAGCTTTAAATACTCTGATTCTACCTCAATTGAGGAAGGTGTCACCTATGTTTTCCTGACTTCTATAATAATCATTTATTGTGTTCCATTTTTATTAAGCATACCAAAAAAGGAAGCAAGGAATTTCAAAAATCTTTTAATCAACTTTATTCTTTTACCTCACATTCTAGCTTCCAGGTTTATGACATTCCAAAAGCATGTTAGGGGATCAAACCTGGACTCTCCATATAAAGATCTACAGTAATTGAAATGTTAATGAAAAAGAGTACATAAATCATTTAAAGAGAATACCATCAACCTCTGTTATTTCCTGAGGAAAAAAAAGACTGGTGTTCAAGTGCACAGGCACTGGTATGGGGAGAGTTTAAGACCATCACTCCCAGTGGTTAAATGCCTGCCTCAGCTTCCTGAAACACAGGACTAGGCTAGGGAGGTTTCATTGGCCTGAATGGACAACACCCAGTGACCTTTTTTCAATCTGGGGAGATGAGGCTGTACAAGGTGAGTTCCAGCACATGGTGCTGGCCCAGGGAGAGCTTAAGACCATTGCTCCCAGTGGGCAAGTGACTTCCCAGCTTCCATACACACTGGCCTAGGTTGCACAGTTTAATGGTCCTGACTGGATCATGCCCAGGGAACTTCTTTCAACCCGGGGAGCTGAGGGCACATGAAGTGAGTTCCAGTGCATCAGTGCTAGCCCACAGAGACTTTGGACCATCACTCCCAGTGATTAGGAGCCCATCAAGCTTCCTGTCACACCAGAGGTGGCACTGGAGGTCCTTTGGACCAGACTGGGCCACACTCAGCTAACTCCATTCAGTCTCAGGAGCTGAAGGATTAGGAGATTTTGAACACACCCGGGGGAAGCTTTGGAACATCGCTGGAAACAAGGAAATATAGGAAAATGACAAGACAAAAGACCAAAATACAATCTAACCTACAGTCCCACCCAAAAAAAGCTTCAGAGCCATGTACATAGAAGAAAATATAAGCTATACACATAAATGCCTGTAATGATAGCAACTAAAATAATGAAGCAACTCCAGGAAGCTATAAAGGAACTCAAATTAGAAATAATCTCCCAGGTAAAATAAGAAATGATAAAAGTAATGAAAGAAATGTTGAACACTTCAAAACAAGACATAGTTACAAAATTAGAGGAACAATGCAAAAACATAGAATCCCTGGATGAATGATAAACAAACAAAAAGAATACATGAAGTAGATTCAAAGAAAAACACGGCAAATCAAAAATTCCATTAAAAGTTGTCAAAACCACCTTAATGAAAGTGACAATAGCAATTCAGACCTCGAGGCAAGATTGGAACTAGTGAACAGGAAAGGAAAAATCTTTTAAAAATAACAAGGAATCAGGAAGTAACAATCCAACAGCTGCAATATGATGCAAAGAAAAACAAGATTATATTGTTAGGGATAAATGAAAAAGAAGGGGACAACACAAGTAACATTAAGAGACTATTTACAGAAGGAATAGCTGAAAATTTCCCAGACATGAAAATGTAAACTGACATATGGATTAGAGAAGCATAAAGAACTCCAAAGAGCCATAATCAAAATAAAACTACATTCAGACATACAACAATCACCGTCCTAGAAACCCAACAGAAGAACAGAATATTAAAATCTGGTAGAGAGAAAAGACAGATCACCTACAAAGGAAAACCTAACAGATCACAGCAGATTTCTCAACACAAAAAATGAGGTCAAGAAGAGCATGTGAGTAAAGTATTTCAGATCCTAAAGGAAAATGATTTCCACCGTAAACTGATGTACCCTGCAAAACTGTCTTTCAAAATGAATGGAAAAGTAAGATTCTGCCACAACAAAGAACAGCTAAAGAACTTCATGATCAGCAAACCAATCCTGCAAAGAATACTGTAAGACAGTCTAGATACACGTAGGAAAAAAAAAAAAAAACGACTAAGCAAGGTAGACAAACAGAATGGAAAGAGAAAAAGACAACAGCAGAAAGACAAAATGTCAACAATAAACCAACATATAACAGTCATAAACATTAATATAAATGTCTCATTTCATCAATTAAAAGAAACAGACTGGCAGAATGGATCAAGAAACAACATCCAACCATGCTGTCTACAAGAAACCGATCTACCACAAAAGGAAGCTTATAGACTGAAAGGATGGAAAATAATAATTCATGCAAGAGAAAACTCCAAAAAAAGTGGGGGTAGCTATTCTGTCTGCAGACAATGTGAACTTCAAACCAAGAATGCTCCAAACAGATAAAGAAGATCATTTCATACTAGTTAGGGGAAAACTTCAGGGGGAAGAGAAAACAATTGGAAATAGATATGCATCAAATTCCAGAGCAGCCAGATATATAAAGCAAGTATTAGTAGAAATGAAAAATCAAGTATTAAATAACCAAAATATAACATGAGATCTTAACACACCATTGACACCAAGAGATAGATCAACCAGACAGAAAATCAGCAAAGAAATAACAACTGAATCACACCTGTGAACAAATGGACTTGATGTATGTATACATATACATTCTTCTCAGCAGTACATGGGACATTCTCTAAAATCAACTATATTCTAGCCCACAGAACATTTTAAGTAAATGCAAATGAACTGAAATTATCCGATGCATGTTATTGGATAAGAGTGACATGAACCTAGAAATTAATGAAAAAGGAAACCATAAAAAACCCACAAACACATTAAAATTGAATAATACACTCTTGAGCACTCGGTGTGTCACAGGGAAATTTAAAAAGTAATTTAAAAATATCTGCAATCAAATGAATATACAATTATAACTTACCAGTATCTGTGGGATGCAAGGAAAACGATCCCCCAAGGAAAATTTATTGCACTGAGTTGCCACATCAGCAAAACAGAATGAACACAATAAGCAACCTAATGTTACACCGCAAACATCTAAAAAAAAGAAGAGCAAGTCAAGCCCAAAGCCAAAAGAAGGCAGGAAATTTTAAAAATAAGAGCAGAAATAGACTAAGAAAACAACGCAAAGAATCAATGAATCAAAGAGTTAGTTCTTTGAAAGAATAAATACAATTGATAAGCCCCTAGGCAAACTTAAATAAAAAGAAAGAAAAAGCTCAAATTAATGCAATAAGGAATGAAAAAGTTGAAATTACTGTGGACTCTGAGGAAATCCAGGAGATCACCAACACCTATCCACAATCCTCCACTTTCATAGGTTCAATAACACAGAAGAAATGGAAAGATTTCTACAAATGTATGAAGTATCAAAGCTGGGTCAAGAAGATGTAAACCTGCTCAACAACTCAATTTTTATTGATGAAATTGAAAATGTAATCAGGTCTGTACCTACAAAGAAGAGCCCAGGCCCAGATGGATTCACTGTGGAATACTACAGGAAATAGAAGACGTAATGTTGACACTCCTCAAACTCTTCAATGAAGTCAAAAGGGAAGCAATCTTTCTTAACTCATTCCTAGAAGCAAATATTAGTCTAGTACCAAAATCTGAGAAACACCCAACAAAAAAAGAAAACTACAGGCCAATCTCCATAATGAACACAAATGCAAAACTTCTTGATAAAATATTGGCAAACAGGCTGCAGCAAATCATCAATAAGATAATACTCTACAACCAAGTGATTCATACCAGCCACGCAGGCATCTTTTAACATACATAAATCAATAAATATAATCCACCATATCAGTAGAGCCAAAGAAAAACCACATGATCATTTCTATTGATGTAGAAAAAGCTTTTGATAAAGTCCAACACTCATTCATGAAAAACCTTACAGAAAATTGGAATAGATGGTCTTTAACTCAATATGATAAAGGCCATCTACAACCAACCAACATCCAGCATCATATTAAATGGCCAAAAACTGAAAGACTTTACCTTAAAATCAGGCACAAGACATGGATGTCCCTCATCACCGTTCTTACTCAACATAGTACTGTAAATACTAGCTAGAGCAATTAGACAAGAGAGAGAAATAAAAGAAGCAAAGATAGGAAAAGAGGGAGTGAGATTATCATTAGTTGCATATGACATGATACTCTACATAGAAGACCCCCAAACTCCTTTGAAAGACTCCTAGATATAATAAGTAAATTCAGCAATGTAGCGGGATACAAAGTCAATACTGAAAAATCAATAATATTCCTATACCCTAACAACAAAATCACTGCTAGAGAGAAGCCACACCCTTCACACTAGCATCCCAAAGCATGAAATACTTACGAATTAATCTCATGAAAGTAGTAAAAGATCTATACTGGGAAAATTATAATACCCTGAAAAAGAAATTGAAGATCACAGAAAATGGAAAGACATCCCTTGTCAATGGATAGGAAGAATAGATGTTGTGAAAATGGCCATTCTCCCAAAACTGTTATACAGATTCAATGCAATCCCAAAGAAAATATCAGTAACATACCTCATATATCTTGAGGATCACTCCTCAAATTCATCTGAAACCAGAAGACCTAGAATAGGAAATTCAATTCTAGGCAGCAAAGGTAAGGAAGGAAACATCATAACACCTGACTTTAAATTATACTACAAATCTACTGTAATAAAATCAACATGGTACTGTAATAAACACAGATCTGCAGATCAATGGAATAGATTAGAAGAGACAATCACAACTACAAACACACTCAACCATCTTATCTTTGATAAAGGGCCAAACATGTTCACTGGAAGAACAACAGTCTCTCCAGTAAGTGTTGCTGGAATAACAGGCTTTCCACATGCCAAAAATTAAACTAGACACATTGTCATCACCGTGTACTGAACTAAAATCTAAGTGGATCAAAGGTGTAAATATTAAAACTTAAACACTAAATCTGTTGGAAGACAAATTGGGTAAAAACCTTGAAGACATAGGGTAAGTAGAGAATTCATGAACAGTACTCAATACACACAGGAAATACTTCCAAGAATCAATAACTTGGATCACGTATTACTAAAGAGTTTCTGCATGTTGACAGAAATCTCCAGAATAGTGAGAAGAAAATTCACTAACTGGGAAAAAATCTTAGTGAACTGTCTCTCAGAAAAGGACTTCTGTCTAAATCATATAAAGAATTTTTAAAAAGTCAGACCTCCAAGATTCAAAGACCCAATCCAAAAATGGGTCTCTGAGATGAATACACAGTTCTCAGATGAAGATATACAAATGGAAAATAAATAAATGAAAAAATGTTCATCATTGTTAGTCATTAGAGAAATGCAAATTAAAAACTCTGAGACTCCATCTCATTCCAGAAAGAATGGCCAGGATCAAGAAAACAATCAACAACAAATGCAGGAGAGGCTGTCGGGAAAATGGATATCTTCTGTACTGTTGGTGTGAGTCTAGATTGGTGCAACCACTGTGGAGGTCAGTCTGGAGATTCCTCAAAAACCTGGGCGTGGAAGTCCCATTTGACGCAGCTATTCCACTTCTAGGCATAGTCTCAGAAGAACTTAAAACATCATACCACAGTGATATATGTGCACCCATGTTTATAGCAACACAATTTGTAATAGCCAGATCTTGGAAACAACCTAGTGTCCAACAACTGAAAAATGGATAAAAAAAAAAGCTGTGGTATTTTTATACAACTGTTATACTACACAGTTATAAAGAATGATCACATTGAGATATTTATAAATAAATGGACACAACTTGAGATCATACCCATAAGTGAAATAAATCAAACTCACATGTATAAACACCATATTGTCTACCTAGTGTAAGAAATGGTAAGAGTACATAAGATTTTTTGGTAACCATGATTACCCCATTACATTGCTTTGAAGCATTATAATGTTTTCATTCATTAATTTGAATGTTTTTTTTTCTGTTTTGTTTGATTTTATTATGTGTGATGGTGTGAGCAGCTGTTTTGAAGAAAACAAGACATTATAGCAGCCATTGCTGATTTAACAGCATCATGCTTTGAAATTTTACCATAATTTTGTTCTTCTATTTTCGTTGGTTTATCATGTTGTGTCTTATTGGATTTTAATATGTGTAATATTATAAACATTTTTTATGGAGTGTGAGATAATATAGTAGGCATTGTTCATTTTCTGTTATTTGATTTTGAATTCCCTGTAATGCTTTCATTCTCTTGAATGGTTTTGTACTATTTTGTTATGTTTGATATTATTGCATGTGAAGGTATGCTCAACTATTTCATAGAAAGAGACGTTATATAAGCTAATGTTATTATCCGATTGTCTTGTGAAATGCTCTGTTGCTTACATTTTTCTGTTCTGATATGCTTTGTTCCATCCTCTTTTCTCTTAATCTCTTTAAAATAAAATTTAAAAAACTGGGATCCTCTCCTGCTTTTAACTAATTCACTGGAGCCTGCATGGCTCAGAACTGAAGACTGAAGACTGTCTCCCCCATTCTAATGTCCATTTCAGGAGAAGTGTACAGAAACACACAGAAGTATGATAACTTCAGGGTTAAAAAATTTTAAATCACTTCTTTAAATTAAATAAGTAGAATTAAATGTTTTTAATCTGCTTTCTATATAATACTTACAGTTTACAAACACATTTCAGTGTTTCACTATAAGTGAATATTTACTTTGTCACATCAGATTCAGATGCTATTATGGTTCACTTATATAATTACTCTAATTTATAAATGAATTGTAATTTAAATTTTCTTACCATAAGACCTTTGGAAAATGGAAAGGACTGAAGGAAAAAGTGAGAAAAATTCCAGTTGCTCTGTGACTTATATCTCTTATTCCTTTGAAAAGGAAGATTTGTGGTGATTTTGGTTGGAGAAATTTTATGCTCATAAATTGTACTCTGAGTAACTGCTTTATGGATGACAATATGAAATGTGTTAAACCTTGCTATTATACTCTTACTATGTTATGAAATTGTTTAACCTTTTTCTATAAAATAAAACATTTCTTGGGAGTATATTAAAATATAATAGTAGGGATTCAAACATATGTAGTTAATAATTATATTCAACTTCATTTCTAATAAATGCATGTATATATTGCAAGCATAAATATAATAATGTAAAATTTAACTATCTATAGTCTTTAAAGTAAAAATATGTTTTCTAAATCATTGTGCACCAATACAGTGTGATATCTTTGAGGTGTAATTATTTCTTAAAGAAGTATGGCCTAGGTAAGCGACACATACTTGTAATCCCAGGATTTAGGAAGCTGGCGTAGGACGATTGCCATGAATTTGCACACAGTTTAGGCTATATAATAAGTTCAAAACTATCTGGAGATGCAGCAAAACCTTGTCTCCCTCCAAATCCTAAATAAAAACCCTTCATTTTTGATGTGTTTCTCACATGTATATGCTTCCTAACTGTAATATAATTTCATTAGGTTAGCATTATATTGCTTTTATGTTAACTTGGGTACAAACAATACTGTCAAGTTTGAAAACTTATCCTTAACAAATAAGTAGAATTAATCCATGGAATAGTACTTCAAATACCTTACATTATTTAATTTTATGTCTGTCCTTTGTAAAGTTAATACCACAAATATGGTAATAAACTTTCTGACTATTATAGTGAAGAGTTTTACTATAACCAAAATTTATTTGAACTTCAGTTTTCTGAAATTAATTTAAGTAGTTATAGTACTGTTGCACAATTTGTAAGTTGTTGGACACAAAATTATTATGCTGATTAGTTTCCTTGTCTATCTCTGTAAGCATAACCAAGAAAGGGTTGGTTATCATTTTTATAAGTCAAAGAAAATAGTTTTACTCAATTAGGCAATAAAAGTATAGTTTTTAACTGAATATTATTCATTCCTAGAAAAATATAAGCTTTTTTTAAAAACAGGATATTATTACTTTTCTTTTTTAAACTGCTTTGTATAAATAAGATACATGGCACCAAGTATAGTTCACTTTGTTATCCTCAGAAGGATTAAAATATTCTCCTTTGCAAGGAAAATTTTCATTTGCTTTCTAATTTAAGATGATAAAGAAAAATAAATTCATTATTTTTATTTTCAGTTTTCAGATTTATGTAAGTTGCAGGACCAAACATAAGAAAATGCCAAAGGGAATAGAGTAGTTAAATAGGAACAAAAATAAAGAAACAAAATCAGAGCTACTTTAGACTGATTTTTTCCAAGCTGCTGATTTAATAAGTACCGTTTAACTGGCTGCAAGAAAATTAATCCATATTTTAACTCAGTAAGTAAATTAAATATGCCAACAGTTTATACTATCTTATAAAACTAATCAACTTAATACTTAAAAATATGTTCATTACTCTTAAAATTTTCAATAACAAATATAATTTAAAATTAATTTTATATGTACCTCAATATCTTTACGTTATAATGAAATACATAAAATACCACAGATAAAAATCTGAGCAATAATCACTTACTGGTATTGTGTATCTCTTTTACTTACACAACTGTCTCGAAATTTTCTCAATATAAAATTTTGCATATTAAAATAATACTAATAAGTGTGCTTTTGTTTACTTTAAACTCATCTAAAGACAAGTTCAATGAGAAGGCCAGGTTGGGCCAGGTTGAATGTATTTGAAAGCATTACATCATAACATAAGTAGAAGATTTAAATACTGCTGATAAGAAAAGATATTTATATTATGCGAAGCAGTATTGAATAGAAGTTTGATTCTGGGAGTAACAGTTATAAATTAATACTTTGAACCTATCTCCAAACTATTTCAGTTCATCAGCAAAATAATAACATTGAAAATATGGTGTTAAATGTCATTTGAATTTCTACACTTCTATTATCTTGAGTGACTTAAAATAAGTGTGAGATTATTTGCTATAGTTTAATCGTAATACATTTTATTTATTCTCTTGATTCCTGTGAAGTTATTCAATTTTTAAAAGTTTTATTCAGAAAGTAGTTAATATTTATTGTTAATAAACACAAAAATACTAGGTTTAGCTAATTGCCCAAGGGATTTTGTCGGTGATAGCACTACTATAAGCAAGTATTGTAGATTGCCAAGTTACTTTGGATTGCTTAGTGTGAGGTACTAAGTCCCTTATGCAATTGTTTATTTCTAGATAAATATAATGCATGTAATTTCTTCATAATAATTTGCTGTAAATTATTTAACTGTGTCCTATAAACACAGAGATGGTCCTACACATAAAACAGTTTAGACCAGATGCTGTGTATTTCAATCATGAGTTCTGATACTGGCTTGGCCATTAGGAGATAATAAATATGACTGTTATCTGAATTTAAATTTCTGCTTTGGTACCTGTCCATTATTGCATTTAAAATGCCTTATTATAGTAAGAAATAAAAGCAAACTCATAAATAATTAAATCTTTAACCAATTTTTCTACATCAGTGTCTGCAATGTAGAAGCATTTAATGTCAGTTTATAATATTAATTATAAATGAATGCACCAGATTGGCTACTAAACATTTATGTTGCAATTATATTGCATGGATGAATACATTGTAATTAGTTTAAAATTTACTGTCAGAAGTTAATTGTGCTTAAATGGAAAATACTGAACCCAAAACTGCATAATACATTTTTAAAGTGGTTTTGCTTTGTGGGAGAGATGCACTGTTAAATGACTGAGATAGGTGATTACTGCTACAAAATTACATCTGTGTGTCAGACATCTTAAATTTACTCTTTAGACAAACCTAGGCCTTGTGAGGTCATTAAAAAAATTAATGTCAGATACAAACAAAAAAATGCAAACACCACTTAAAATCTTCTAGATAAAGTGAATTGAAATAAAGACCTAGGGATGTTTGAGATTCCAATGGTTTATATATAATGCAGTTCATATTGAGCCCATTTAAAACAAAGTCACATTATATTCCATCCAATCAACATTAAATTAAAGTCTAACACTTCAGATAACAGTGTTGATTTTTTCCCCTAAAATCTATTCAGTAGACTGGTGACCAGTCATTAGTGTGTATATCCTCTCCACAGACAAACACAGACTTATCCCCCAATATAAATCGCAGACTTTTAGTTACAGAAGCTGTTCAACACTTCTGGTGAACATAAACAGAAGCTAGAATTCTGAAATTCTACAATGGGTGTCTTCTTGATTTTCTGGTTGTTGTTGCTTGTTTTTAATTGTGAAAGTCATTAGAGTTATCGTGAAAGACTGAGGTAAGAGGATTTTGAAGACTTTGGTATCAGCTTCCAGATAAAATTGGTTTATATAGTAGTGGAACATTTGGCTTCTGGGACCGTAATGCCACCCCTTACCAGCTTAAAGCTAATGTGAATTTGGGAGAAACTGATTAAGGCAGCAGGAATGGCAAACATTAGCTAGACATTATTTGAAAATTTGAATCTAAAATACAAAACTGCTCTACTGAAATGAAATTCAGTATGTACCTGTATGCTAACATATGATTATTATATTCTTTCTAAGAGGACATTTGTACATTTGTCACAATATCCTTTGGGAGGATTAAATTTATATTTTATAGATGAAAATGAGATGGGGAATTTTATTATGTTTAAATGAGCATCATTCTAAGATATGGATATCAGTAATTCCTTGATAAGGTAGTTAGAGTAAAAGTACACCTGTAATGTCTTGGTAATATCATGAAGGATAGATTTTTCTGCAAAATATGGACTAGCATTGAATCCGTATATATGGATACTGATTTGCCAGAGTGGCAGATATTTGTCTTACACAAGCTAGTCCAATACAACAAAAATAACAAGAATAACAAAATTATCTGTAAATATCCTCAGGCTCCTAGAGTGCAATTTTTCCTAAGATAGCATACATATAAATTTAATGTGTTTAAATATTTTAATTCACCATTTATGAATAGTATCAAATTTAATCCAGGAAATTCTTTACATTTTCTTACAGTTTATTATGGTTATGTAATTTATATAATAGGGTTATGTAATTTATATATATATATATATATATATTTTTTTTTTTAAATATACAGGTAGAAAAAATTTATGGTAAATTTGAATTATATTTATTCTGATATGCTTATGTATCTTACTGAGGGTGTTTAACCATGATTTTTAGTTCATTTTCTCAGTGATCTTTACATAAAATTTTGGTATGTACCAAAGAGGAAAACTCTAAGGAAATAGACCTATGTTGGTTCATTTCAGTTTATTTACCTTCTGCCCTGCATATGACTCCTGTGTATACCTTCTACAGTGTGTATTTTATCATCCAGAAGTCTTTGAAATAAAGCAAAAAACTGCATGAATTAGCAGGATGGACCAAATTAATACACCCACTGCAGGTAAGAACAATTTTGAGAAAGATATTTATTGTTTGCTTTAAGAAACGGCATTATTCTGTTTTCTGTACTGGTTGTTTTGTTTGCTTTGATTTTGGTACCAGGAATCAAACTCACAACTTTGTGCTTACCAGGCAAGCGCTTGAACTGCTGAGCTAAATCTTCATTGTTTTAGGTATTGTTAATCCACAAAACTAATGATCTTTATTTTCATTTCTGAGTTGGTAAATCTCATTAAACTTCTTCTAAAAATTGTAGCTTAAATTACATGATAATAAGCACTAATATTTTTATACTCTAGACAAGACTAATTTGGTACCATTATGTAGATTAGAGTCAAGCTTTTATGTGAGAATAATTAGAATTTTTTGTTTTTATTTATTAGTTTGTTTATTAATGTTCTGGAGACAAATTTAATTCTTGGCATTTCTAAGTAGACCCAACTCTAAGTAGTCAAGTCTACATTATTTTGTACAACAAAAATATCTATTATTGAAACAAAAATATCTAAATATTGAAAATTAATATTTAGCCACTCAAGCTAAATAAACAAACCATAGAACGCAAAAATACTAAGGGATGTTACAAATGTCAGTACTTCTTTTGACTTGGGGAGACAAAAGAAATAGAGGCTAGCAATTGTTTAAGGATTTGACTGAAATATTTTCAACTGAAGAAATACATATATATATATATATATATATATATATATATATATATTATATAAGAAATGCAACAGAATTTTTCTGTAGAAAATATTTATGTTCAGTTTGCTAAGGAATGTTTTCTTCATATCAGAAAATATTTTTACATATAGATTAAAATGTTTAAATTATTCTTGTTTTAGTCGCTTTTCCTTAAGAGGTGTTTCTCATTATTAAAAACAAGAGGAAGAATGCTATACAAAGCATAGTGTCTTAGATCAAAATACAGGAGTTTTTTTTTTTTTTTTTGGTTTTTTTTTTTTTTTTTATCTGTGTGTACCTAAATAGCCAGGATAACTAATGTCTGCTATTTATTTTCTTAAGTTTATATACATTCGTAAAGTAAAATATAAAGACAAATTCATTGCAAGAGCTGTTATTCTTTTGAAATAGCTGTGGGTTTAAAAATGCAAACTGAGATTAGCAATGTGTATATTTGTGGTTTATAGGAATGATTTCTTTTTTACTTTTTCTAGTGATTTGAAGAGAAATGTTATCAAGAGAATACTGAAATTATAATATTTACAGAATTTTAATGTTTGACCTGCTACATGGAAAACCCAGCAAAATATCTTCATATCAATTTAGCAAATAATTGTGAAGCCTAAAAAAATCAAAGTGTTTAGATTCCTAATTTGAAAAAATTACAGATTACTCAAAGATATAAATTTCTCAAAAATTAGTATGTGAAACTAGAATATTAATTACTGGCTTTGTTTATTTGTTTCAATAACAGAAACCAACAGGGCTTAGGTTTCTTATCACCTGATAAACATGATACTTTCTCTGTGTAAAATTTAAATGAAACTTGATGTTTGGTTGGTGATAAATTATAATGTATAGATTGATCTATATGATTAGTGAATTGTTCCCAAATCAGAACCTAAGGATTGTCTGACAAAACAGATCCTCAGCTCCACCAATCTGGATGGATCTGAATGAACCAGACGGGGAATAGTCACAAGTGTCTGTATTTGGACAAATCTTCCAGAATATTCTAATGAACATTAAAATTTGAGATTTGTAGCTGTCCAAAATTTATACTACCAACTAAATGTAAGTCTGAAAGTCTATCTTTAATATCATGGTCTAGATAATAAATAGATTAGTTGTGACTAATGTCTGTCTTTGTATTATAGATACTTAAATGTTTAGAAAGGGCAGCATTTGTGTTTATCATAAATTATATTAATAAAATCTTTTTATTTTCAGATTGGCTATAATAACATCTATTTTCCAGCACTGGATGATTATTTTATGTATGTCTTTTATGTATTTATCTATAATTGACTCTTAAAGCTTATGTTTTCACCATGCCTGGTGATTTATAGACAATTTTACTCCATGTAGCTTCTTCAGTCTCTGCTTGTTTCTCTCTCTCTCTCTCTCTCTTTCTCTCTCTCTCTCTCTTTCTCTCTGTCTGTCTGTCTCTCTCTCTGTTTCATTTCTATATATGTATTATGTATTATATATTATATTCTAGATTATATATATATATATATATATATATATATATATATCCTGTCTGTTTCATTTATTAGGGTTTCAAGCTATCAAGAAAAATTCTAGAATACTATAGGTAATATATGTTCCTTTTCTTGAAAAGTATTAATAAGTTCTCTTATGATTTAAAAAAAAGAATCAACTATACTAAGCTGCAAAATAACAAAATACAATATTACAGTGTCTCGCAGAACACTGAAAAATTTTAAAATGGAAAATATTCTGAATGTTTGCAGCCACTGGATATCACAATTTATACATCCCAAGTATGGCCTTTGAAAAACACATACTTTTAAATCCAGTGGTGCCTGTAAAGATGCCAAGTCAATAGGATAAATAAAAACTACAAAAATATGAAAAAAATTATAGTTTTTAGTTTTTTTTCTATAGATGTCTGTGCTGAGTTTTATTTTTGGTATAATAAAGCATGGAATGCACTCTTCTTTTTCCAAAAGTAATTATTGTAGACAATTTAAGATTTTTAAATGATTATTTTATATTTATTTAAATTCTAGAATATTTTTGTCCCAAGCCTAGTATTTGCATATATAATAATAAACTAATTTTGTTTAAAAATTGTTTGAAATGTTAAAATATTCCTAATTTCTTACAATAGAAAAGAAAGTTCTTTTCATAACATTTTACCTAAACAAAAATACCCAATTTATTGTATTTTCATTACAAAGAAACTTACATAAAGAAAGTTCCCACTTCCATGATGTAATCAGGCACAATTGTTTCACTCCTAATGAAGCCAGTAGGTATAACCAAGCGGTAAGAGTGAGGAAAGATTTATTACTTCACAAGTAAGAAGGACAGAGAATTAACTTCCAAAGAAACGTCTCCCTGAAGGAAAACAGCAAGGGAATTTTATTGGGCAAAATATGCATAAGTGTATTGGAAAAACACTTGTGTGTGCCGAGTTTAAGGTTAGGCTTCATACTACAGATACCCAAAAGGGTGGATCAGACTGCTTCCCAGATGGATAATAATACATTATAATAAGATTATAATGAGCAAAGCTTTCTGTAGGCCAGAGAACCTCAGAAGGACTCAGTGATTTTGGTTAGTTCCTTGTGGATTTTTGTGCAGGGTCTTGTCTGAAATAAAAACTTACAGAAATTGTGAGTCATTTAAATCTCCATCAGCTTTGCTTCCCCCTGCAAGGGTAGATTCTGTCCCTAAAATACCCACCTATAGAAATTTGATCATTCATTAAATAATTTTGTTTATTCATCAAGTTAGTAATATGCAAGTGGAAAATAAAACAATATTAAATGTAATAAATTATCAGTCATTTTATAACCTTCCCCAAAGCTTAGTAACTTTTATTTTGATATTGTCTTTGTAATATTAGTTTAAAATATAATATTAAAATGAACACTTGGAAACTAAAATTTTCCAAATAGATTTGTCCAGTAAGGAACTGCTTTCTGACTTTAAGCAAGATTAAATTTTAAAAAACTTTCTTGATAATATAAAAATAGACCTTTTAATTTAGACAAAACTATTGTAAAATACACTGCATATCTGATGTATATAAAAAGACAGATTCAGGTTTCTGTTTCTTTAAAAAAATCGTGCAGTTTAGAATGTTCTTCAGGAAAATAAAGGGTTTATTCTTGGGGGATAAAAGAGGACTCCCCTTTGAAGAAAGTGGATTGTACTTTGAACATATCCTTTGGGATCTTTGTTTGAAATGTTAATTCGAATAACCAGTTTAGAGAGGATTAGGACAAGAGCTAAACATTGCTGACAGCAAGATACACTCTTCTGGGGTGCTTTGCTGTTTCAGTGACTGCTATGGTGCTTAAAGTGGATGAAGTCATAATATCCTACCCAGGAAAGTTGTTAAAAATTATCCACCGTATCATTTCTGAAAATAAAATTCTATAATGAAGAAAAAAATAAAGTTATATTTCAGAAAATTCAAATATTTAAAATGTAAAAGTATATTAAGATATAGATTTTATTTTTTTTTATTTTCTCCCAGATTTTTTGAGACAAAATTGGGAAAAAAAACTGTATATGCTTAAATGTAGAAGGTGATTTTTTTGTTTGTTTGAATGTTCTGTTTTTGTTTGTTTGTTTTGTTCTTTTAGGTTTGTTTGGTACTGGGAACTGAACTCAGGACTGTGCTTGCCACGAGGCTCAAGCCTCTAAGCTGTGGCCCCCGTCACAAGGAGGTGTTTTGACTCACAGAAGCACTGTGATTGTCAGCATCTAACTAACTGCTATATCCGTCATCTACGTAGTTGCCATTTGTATGTCACGGTGAAATTACTTAAGATCTACTCTCTTATCCACTCCTGGTCCACTCATACATGCATCTTACAATTTGTTTTCAGGAGTAATGTCATTATTTTTGTGTATTTTTGTCTTAAATACATCTACAGAAGGAATTCCATTTAAACTGATGACTCAAATGCGTGAAATCTCAAAACAATTACAAATGTTTAGTTATTGATTGATTCCATTAATAATTATTAAAAACAATTTGAATCAAATATTAAAAAGTACACATATGGACTCTGAGCTTACAGTATTTCTACCAGTGATGGCACAGACAAAAGCCATAATAGTTATTCATGCTTCAGTGGTTGAAAACATATTGAGTATTTCCATACTAAATATATAAAAATATATTATTAAATTAGTGTGATTTTCATTTTTTACATTGTCTCTGAATTAAAAATTTGGTTTGCATCTTATATATTAATGGCAGGCAGAAGTGAAGTCTTAAATTTTATTCTTAATGTCAAGATGTGTCATTAAGTGAAATATATAATAGAGTCTGAGTTAAAAACTAACTTTGAACAAAATTATCAACTTTTCTCCTTTAAGCCATTTGTTCTTTTTCACCTGCGAACAGCTTTTACGCTATTCAGAAGAGGAATCAAAAATTGGAAGAACATTTGAAAAGATCTTGTGTGAGAAGAACAGTGAGCACCTTTATAATTGTAACATATGCACTTGTGGCAGACCTAAGGCAGTGTAGAGACATTTCTCTTTTTATCACTGAAGAAAGAAAATATCCCACAATAATAAAAGTCCTGTTAAACTTTTTCTCATTAAAATACTTGGCATGTGGGGAATGCAGCTACCAAAATGGCTTGAGAGTGGGACATATATCTAAGTAGGGGGAGGCCTTGGAACAAACGTAACTGATATAACTTGAGATCCTAAACTGATATTGACTGAAATAGGAAAGTGAGTAGTTTGGGTTGAGATGATTAATGCTGCTGTGGAAGCGAAAGTGATAAATATCCATTGGATGCTTGCTGGGTTAGGCATAAGCAGTGATACATAAGAGCCTGGAAGACGCAGAACACATTGGATGGTATTTGTAAACTTCAGACAATCATTTAAAAATGTCGGAATAATCTAATGCCTTGTGTCAAGATATTGAAAATGAACAAATATTCACTGCAGAGTAAATATTAGAAAATAAAATACACTGCTGTATTAAGAGAGAGGTTTGTCTTTTTTAATAATGTAGAGACGAGAGAGTAAAGAAGAGTACAGCTGAACACTGAGGTTTGTCATGTACATGTGAGAGTAGACTGACTCACTGACTTACTGACTGACTGAATGAATGAAAATATTATGTACACACTAATGCTTTCCTGTTGGCTTACTGGTAGACAAGTGTGGCTCAATTATTGATCATGGGGATTTCTAAGCTTATTATTCTGAGGACTAGTTAGGATTTTTCCAAAGTCAATATTCCTGCCAAAGAGCTTGAGAATCTGAGACACAGGCTAACATACAGAAAGCAAGGTGGTCTTCGATGTATTTAGAGAACAAAAAAGTATTTGAGAGTTTTATTAAGTCATAGAAGTTAATTCAAGTTATTATAGATAGGCACCTATACCATTGAGCTAAATCCTCTGCCCCATTATCTCTTTTTAATCAGCATTAAAATTTAGAATTTAATTTTAATATAATTTTATTTTCCAATAAGTTATAGGCACAAACTTTCAAATTGCATATTTGATGCCTACATAAAAAATAATACTTGCATATAATTACCCTATAGGTCCAATTATTACAAAATTTACATCATATATTTGTAGAAAATGTAGTTTTTTGCATTGATAGGTGCGGGAGTTTAGCTCAGCAGTACAAGCGCTGAATTTGACCCCTGGTACCAAAAGAAAAAAAACATTGATATACTTGCAAATGTAATGCAGTAATACTATGAATCCATGCAATTATTTAATAATATAATCAATGAAGCAGTGAAAAGAGAAGCTGGGTGTGGTATGCATGCTTATAACTACAACTTTTGGGAAGATGAACCAGGAAAATTGTGATTTCAAAGTGAGCCTTGTCTACACTGAGAGTTCAGAGGCAGCCGGTATTACACAGTGAGACACTGTCTCAAACAGCAATAGCAACAATAACAAAAAGAAAAATCAATCCAAATAAATAAAGAAAATAAATGAAAAAATAAAAATATAATAAATGAAAAACAGGTTATTATTTGTCTTTATGAACAAATATGTTGCAATACATATTATCTCAAAATAATAGCCAGCTCACTTTAAAATATTCATAATTTCTAAATATTTTCCATTGTTGAATTTATATAATATTTACATTGACTTATTAATATTTAAATAAGATTTTATTTCAGAACTGCTACAAAATCTTTTCTGCATGGAAGCACATTTGAAAACATTTGGGTGATTGATAGGAAGACTAATCCAATGACAATTTAGGTTGAATTATATCTTATTAAATGTTACCAGAAACTGCTAAGCATCTGAGTAATGGAGAATAATAGAGCAGGTAATGTAGAATTAGAGAGGAATTAATAGAATAGCTAAGTCTCTGGGTCACTTTTCCTTAAAGCAGTAACAAGTAGAATAAAATTGACCTCTTTATGTCTATCACACTGTAGGCAACGTAGCAAGAGACATATGAATAAAAGGGACTGATACACAGCCCAAGGCTTCAGAAATACAAATTTTTGTACTTAGATCTAAGAGAGACAGAGAGCTGTTCACCTCTTTCCTGAATGAGAGTAGAGACAAATTGAGAGAGCCAGAGAGAATAATTTGTACATTGTAAAATAATTATTTTATCTGTAAGAGAATAGTATAATGCTGGTTCTTTATTCTTGGGAATTTAAATACATACCTACAAAAACCATGTAAGGATAGTTCCTCCAAAATTAAAAGCTAGAGTTGTATCTTGAAATATGAACACACAAAAAGATAATTCTAAAAATTCTCTGGAGATCTCAAGCGAATCAACAATCGTTTCCACTAAAGTCAGTGCTCTAAAATGGAACCATTTATCCCACGAGGAGAAAACAGAAGGCTTCTTATGTTTCACATTGGAGAATATAGAGACAGGTGGCTGCAGGTCTGCTGCTCATGCTTAAAACGCAATGTTTCAGGAGGAGATAACAGGAACTAACCTGCATCACTATGATATGTCAAACCCATGTACAGAGGGGCTGAGTTTTGGCAGGAACACTGGGATATCCAGGAGACATTCAGTTTTCGGTAGTAAGTATATTTCATGTCTCTGTAACAGATCTATTTGTATTGATATATGAATTAATGAGCACATTAAAAGCACAAAATCTCTCAAGTCCCACGTAATCATTCATGACTTTTCAAGGACTAACTTGGGAGAATATTTGGATTCAGAAAAGTTACAGTAGCTTATTGATTCATTCTGTCACTAAGGATGAATAGACATCATGTCAATGCCTAACTGCAACAGGCCATAACAGATTACGTCTTCCACTGTTTTGAATTTTGCTTTTAAGAAATCAGACTTTTATCACCGGTTTAGTACACTTTTATTCATGGAATTAAATCATTATTTAAATTTATTACTAAGAGTGAGTTTTTATCATTTGGAAGAAAGGAAGGAGGAAACAGGGCAGAAAGAAATGGGAGATAAATTTTAATACCTTTCTGTACATACTGTTGCAATTAAACATAATAGCGAAGATAAAATACTTCAAGCTTGAGTATGATGATGTTATAATTTCCTATCATTTAGCAATAATTCCATTTTTGAAAACCATTGAGATCAATACTATTTAAACAATATCTGATTGGTCAATGACCAGATGCATAACATGTCCAACAATATCCTTGGTCATCAGTTTATGGACTCTCTTCTGGTTTATCTTTGAAATTAAATGACAGCTATGCAGATCATTCTTATCCACCATGTTCCATTTCTTGTTTTCTGAATTCATTCCAATCTCATATTTTACAAATTTCCATGAATGGACATAGTATTATCTCTGATGAAAATGATTGCTTATGTATTTTTCAAAGAAATTATATAGTTGTGGAGTAGTATAAATACTATACAGTGAATAAACAAGAAACACACCTTATTCTGATTATAAAAAATGAAAAAAATCATGGAACTGCTGCCCTCTGGGGCCCTCTATACCACATGTTAGTGTTTGTTTCTCCCACATCCAATACCCATCCAGAGTGGACACTATTTTGAGGTTTATCAGCTTTTGTGACTGTAAAAATTCTCTAAATATATTGACTAAGATTCTTGAGCAGAAGAGACTCCATTAAAAAATAGATATAATTATCTACAAGATGTATTAGATTGGCTTACATAATCATATATAGAAAAGACCGTCATAGCTGCCTCTGTTCATTGGAAGACCCAGAATAAAATGTGGATTGTTAATAAAGTTAATAAGAAAAGCCAAAAACTAAAAGAGGAAAAAAAGAAAAAGAAAAAGAAAGTTTATTCTTTAACTTTATTCAATGTAATCATGATACTTCCTCAAGGAAAATTTTGAATAAAATCTTGGTATTCATTTCTGGCCCACAGGGCAAATTATTTGGAATGTGTTTAATCAATGAATCCTTTTCATTAGAAACATTTAGAAAATATTAATGAAATGCAAAAACTAAGGACAGATCATCAAATAAGCAATGTTTTATCATTTTGAAATTAAATTTATATGTAATATATTTACTGTGCTCATTATTTAGACTTACTAAAATAAAACATTTTTGTGCCAACTTCACTGGGGCCACGACTTTCCAGACAGACACTTAAAAACTACTATTGAATCATCTTACGAGGTTACTTTTGAAACAAACTAGTGTTTGAACAAATAACTTGACATAAAGAAAGAAGTAATAAATGCAGTGGAGCATGCTAACCTTTCAGGACTTAAATAAGACAAAAGGGTAGAGAACAAATTCCCTTCTTCTCATTTTTAAAATAGGACTTTAATCTTCTCTTGCCTTCATACCTTGTAGCTCCTGAGCAGTGGACTCAGACTGAATTGCATGATTGAAGTCCTCATTCTCCAGTTTGTAGAGGATGCAACACAGTAATTCTCAGACTGCACAGTTTCATAAGCAAAGTCTCATAATAAATTTCCTATTATATACCTATTAATTTGGCTTTTGGAGGACTACTAACTAATAGAAGGGACCCATATCAAAAACATGAAAATTAAAATTTTCCAATTTTTGAATTGCTTATATTTTATTCAGAAATGTTAATTTATTTCATAGATGTCTTATTTTTTACCTTCTGTGATTGAGGCCATTTGCTAGATTTTTGATTGTATAGTGGAAACTTTGTTGCAATTAGATTCGTTTTGAAGAAAAAATATACAAATAGTGATAAAGACAATGAAGGAAAATTGTGCAATGTTAATAAAATTATCATATGGAGACTTGTTATTTATTATATGTTATTTTAATATATGCTACAATAAAAAATTAAATTGCAATTAAGTTCCTAGAAGAAAGACTTGAAATATCAAGGGTTAAAAATGAAGAAGCGGGAAAGACAAAGAAATGCAAGTTTTAAAAAGTAACTAAAAATTAAAACTGAGCTACAATAATATATAATCTACATTCTAATTTTCCCACTACTATTGACCATCCAGGAGAACTCAAAGAAGACATTGAATATTAACACTACAAGATCCAATTCTCTATGTATAAGTATAAATGCAAATATATATGACTGTTAAATCCATGAATTGTACAGCATCACAGAAAATATTGCGTGCATCACTGTGTAATTGACATCAAGCAAATACCATGATTTATGTGAAGATTAAGTTGTTTTAAAAAGTCTTCACACTATAATTATCATTTGTCCTAATCATTTGGAAAAAAAAAAAAAGGCTCCCTCCTGTACTACAATATTATTTCCATGTGCAGTGCTTCAGGTTTCCTGAACAAACTGAAAAATCACCAGGAACACTATCCACTTTAAAGCTTTTATTTTGATATGCACGTGTTCTTTTTAATTTTGAGATTAATTCATATATTCCCTGAAATTGTCAGTGTTCAAAACCCACTGATACAATTACAATTGACTGAAATGTCAGATAGATAGTATGTCAGTTCTCATTTGTATATATGAATATCTGACAAAGAGCGACAGCTGCTCAGAATATGCAATTTGGTGTCACATTATTTCAATGAGTGGAGTAATTTCTATCGGAAATTACATATGAAATTAAACCTTCAATTGATAGACAATGCTTTATGTGAGACTAAATATTAAGGCATACTTTTAATTCTGACACTTTTAAAGCAACAAGGGACGGGAGACTGAAAACAATTCTGAGAGATTGTACACACCTCATTTTTCTTGTGTAAGAGAATTGTTCAACATAAATATGAAACATATAAATATATTTGAGTCATGCACTAATTTAAATTTGTCATTTCCTAGAATCCACAATGTTTTTCTTCATTCATGATTGAATTATTTTCCACATCAGTTAAAAATAATTTCTAAATGTTTTATTTCAATTATTTTGAGTTATTGTTGTAAGCACACAAAAAGATGTTTGATTTACTTTAAGATTTTATTAAATCATTTCTTAGAATTGATGTCATGCAGTGAGTGAGGTGCTAGGGCTGATGATGCAGTTTGTGGGTGACTGCAAATTTAAACTCCTCTATGAAGGATACATTTTATAAAGGAGGAAGGAGGGAACCTCAAGTGAGCATTTGTTCATGTCATGAAATAAATTACATATTTAAAGGTCTGTTAATACTTTCAAGGCACTAAAATCTGTAGGGTTAAGCCAATTGGCCTTTTCCTTATCACAATATATTAATATAACTTTAAATAAGGAAATATAGTCCTGGAGGACATAGGGTACATATGAAAACAATAACTGTCAAGTAAAGAACACAATTCAGAAGTTTAGAAGAAAATCCAGAGAGAAAAACAGGGGCAATGCTCCATCTTTGTAGAAAAATAAAAGAATGTTGATGGAGGAGAGATCTAAGGAGGCCTGAGTAACAAGAAAGCAGGCAGGTGATCTCACAGTAAGACACTGAAATCTGTAGTGTATTTTTGGCTATGAGTGGAGCAAATATGTGTGGAGTGTGTTATTGGCTTACTGTTCTGTGTTTCTGCAAACTCTTCGCTCATAAAAATCCTCTACTCAAATTGTGCTGAAAAAATAAAGCCAAAGAATCCAACCAACAAAAAATGATAGGGTTTTACAGACACCCAGACAAGTGTAAGTTGTACAAGACAAGTGTAAGTTTGCTGCTCTGTTCCGTATTTGTTGGTTAGGTTATAAAAAAAAAAAAAAAAAAAAAAAAAAAAAAAAAAAAACTTTATGTTAGCTGTTAGGCAAGGCAGGTTGAAGTACTGAATCCATGAAAAGTGTAATATCAAAATAAGAAAAATCTAGGTGATTTATAATAAAATCTCTGAGCTCCTTACAGTATGGAAGCAAATGTGAATTTCCCATTTTGCGGGTTAGATAAACAATTAATTTGTGTTAAAACATAATGTGAGTATGTTTTTCAAAAAAAAAAAAAACAGCATTTTTGGAGACATCTGAACATTATAGTTTATAAACAAGAGTATCTTCAAAAATCCATGAGAAAACTGGTTCAAAGACAGCCACATGATTAAAGCTGGTACTCTTCTTTTGCTAATAAATTATGGGGTTTTTCTTCCTTGAAAGGGTCTTATAGCATAAATGTAAGAGAAAAGATCAAATGTGACATCATTCTTAATAATAAATTCATGTGACCATGTATTTTGAAACAAGAATCTAAGAGAAAAAGAATCCAGATCAATTTTCTGTATAATTGGAATATTATTAAATCAACTTCAAAATAAATTATTTCCTTTTACATTGTAATATCTATAATGCTTCGCTTTTACCTTAGATATTATTTCTTTATATAATCACAGTTATAGTAGTTAGATGGGAAACATGAAGTTACAGATTAAATAAATGCTTATTGGTCAGTTTTTAAATGATATTTGGTGACTGTGCTCATCAAAAATAAACATGAGAGGAAAATACTTTTTAACAAGTCCTAAAAATAAAGTGAACTCACATCCTCAAAGAATGCAGGCAGAATGTATGTCATTCCGCCCTCTTCTGCAGTTTGTATGTTTTTATATTTTTATTTAACAAAATCCATTAAGCAATAAAAGATGTACATGTTTTTAGAATGCCAGTAGGGCAAGCAAAGAAGAATCATTATTTTAAAATGTTTGAATTCTGGTGTACAAAACAAATAATAAGCATAAAAAATCCAGGTTAAAGAATGTTAATGGAAATATGTAGAGGAAGAAGGAAAATAAAGACAGTCAGTGAGTGCTTAGGATAAGTGTCAGTAATGAGGTAATATCAATTTTAATTTAAAACATAGGTTTAACAACTTCTTACATTTATATTATATATTTTATCATATTCTATGTTTCTTTTCTTTTCTTCTTTTTCCGAGACACTGTCAGGCTAAATGGCTAAATTCTCCAGCTTGGACTTGAAATCCTCCCACTTTAGCTTTCCTAAGTGCTAGAATTACCTCCATCCCTGATTCAAATGTGTTTTTCTCATGATTGGAGAAAAATTCTTCCCAAGAAATTATGTCTCCTCTGCCTTTATTGTTCAGGGTTCCTCAATGCACACATTTGATTTGATCAAAGTAGAAAGGACACAAAGAATTCACAGTCATCTGCAGAACTGAAAAAAATATTTCCCTCAGCTAATCTGGGGATAATATTCATATATCACAACATTGTTTATACATACACCTTTCCAAGTGAGATGTATGACTATGGTTTCATGCAGCTGTTGAGTATTTCTTTGTTTCAGCTTGAAAAACTTTCTTTTGCATTGCTTATAAAGCACATCAAGAAGCAACGTACTGCCTCAAATTTTGATGTCTAGGAAAGCCTTCCTCTGTTATTTTTGAAAGAAGCTGTACCAGTAATAGTATTGTTGTTTGACTCTTCCAGCCCACTTCTGTCTGGACCGCCAGGTCCTTCAGACAGAGCTGAGAATCTCATGACGCTTCTCTTCCTTGCGATGCTATTTTCTCTTGATGCTTTCAAAATGTTTTTTTTGGACTTCAACTTTTAGAAATTGATTCTAATTATGTTGGTGAAGACTTCTTTTAGGTCATATTACTTCGTATTTTTTAGTCCTCATGAATCTACATGTTAATTTCCCTCTCAAAATTTAGAAAGTCACAATAGATCTCAGTCTCTGTTCTAAAAATCATAGTAATTTAAAAAGAATAAAATTCATTTTTAAGCAAGACATCTGGTTAATACAACTACTAGAATTATTAACATCATCATTTTGAAAAAAAGTATAATTTGTAAAACTTTGAATATTTATATCCTACTAAAGCCTATAGTTCTTGGAATTTTTATTATTTTCTCAATGGAATATCTCATTTTTACATAAGTATTGCATATTTTAAGCAAAATTTCTTTTTCTTTAAATGTTTTCTTAAAATGGTGAATTTGGAATAAAATTTCAAATGAAAGTGACAATTATTGCTGTTTAAACACTTATCCAAATGAGCAACATGATCAGTTTTTAAATACACTCTTTGGGCTAAGCAGGATAAGCATCTGCCTTCAAAGTTCAAGGTCTTGAGTTTGATCCATAGGGCACACACACACAAAAAAAGCACTCCTTACCATTTAACCTTAAAAATGCTTTAAGAGCAGTTAAAGAGTAGAAAGACATTTCAGGGCTCCTCCTCCAGAATATGGCTTAGAGTTTAGCAAAAAAACTTGAGAGAAAATCTGCAAAACTTGAAGATACTATCAGTGATGATGTAGATAGCTCTTGAATTTCATTGTATCATGAAAGAATGTGGAGCACATTTTTATTGACTTCTGAATAAGAATTCTAATTATATTCTAAATTCTTATTTACTTCTAAGTTAATTTAAAATTTAGAAGAACATTTGAAACTGTGTTTATTATTCCTTGTTTAGAAAAAAATTTCCCCGTATGGCTGTCATTCTGAAAATTCACTCAAAAATGATTTAACAATTTCAGATTTGAAAAGATAGATCAAATAATATACATCAAATTAAGCAGTTTTTAACATTATTGTTAGACTTTTAGTTGCCATGCTGTTGTTATTATTATTTTTAAATTTTATTTAAGGAGAAACAGAAAAAAAAAACAGAAAAAGGTTACAAGTTATACAGAATTTCAGAAAAAATAAACAGGAAATCACTAGTTAATAGATTACATATTGTCATCTTAGAAATAGTTGTTCAAGTTACAAAATTAAAGCATATAAAGTGGACATTCAAACAATGAGACTGCAAACAGTTCTGTTCAGTGATCCAACAAAACTCAATAATATGGTTATCTATCTTATACACTTAAATATACATGCAGTTATGTCCTTTAGAGCACTTTCTTTTATTATTTTTAAAGATTTGCTTCAGTGCCTGAAAAAGTCTAGTACTAAGGAAAATGAGTAATAATAGGTCATTTGATTTGGTGAACATGGACATTAATAATATACCAGTATGTAACTGTAAAATAATATAAAATCAGAAAAAACACATAACTATAATTATAAAAATAAATGTGAAAAAATATTTATAAATTTTAGATTTGTTTGGCATTTATTATATTAGGCAGTGGCAGTTTTCAATATAGAATGCAAGTATGAACAGTAGAGAGTAAGATTGTGAAGGTTTTAACATAGATTTAATATAGCATTTATATGTTAAAAAATTATATGTTAGATATAGTGCATTGGCTTGCATTATTATTTCATTAATATTTTACTCATTGATTGGGCATGAATCACAGATTATTGAGATTTTGATAGGCTGGTGTTCAGTGCCCAAGTCCATATCTTTTCTAAAATTTATCCAATAGACTTTTTTCAATTTTCCTTAAATGCTTAAATTTTGTCCTACCATAACAAAGATTAATAATCCTGAGACTGTTACTAAAAATGAGAGGATTTTAATTAGTGGAACTTATCAGACATAAAGATAACTATATTTTCTTATTTTCTTCTGTAGGCTGTTAGTGCAACAGTAAAGGCTGAAAATCTTTTATCCTAGCTTTACATTGAATATTCAGTCTTCTTTTCATAATAGTCATTTCAAAATTTATCAAGATGTTAATATATCATCCATTTTCTTTTATTCTAGAATAGAGTTAAAAACATAAATCTTTTAAAAATGCTTATTTATATTTTTAACAAATGTTGCTAATAGAATATCTTTATGAGAAAAGGTTTTCTCATACTTCACACTGTGCAGAAAAAATCAATCCTTTACAGATTCCAGCCACAAATATAAGTGTTAAAATACAGTATTTACAAATAATATAGGATGTTACTCACCATAAAATACACAAATATAAAATTTCATAATATTCTCAAAAAATTAAAAGAATACACACTAAACCATGTCAGTAGTAACCAGTTCTGCTTGCCAGAAGACATCATAAAAAATGAAATGGCAATGTTTTAAATACTATGATATACATCAATAACGTAATATCCAGCATGAATTTATATGAGTCCATGTATACATAAATAAATGTTTCCATAAATGACTATTTTTTAATTTTCTTTCTTTCTTTCTTTTTTTTTTTTTTTTTTTTTTTTTTTTTTTTTTTTTTTTTACTGGTACCAGGGATCAAACTCACAACCGCCTGATTGCAAGGCAGGTGCTTATGCCGCTGAGCTAAATCTCCAACCCCTATTTTTTTAATTTTAAAAAGCAAAACAGAATATTGAATAAAAACAACATAGAATTTTTAAAAATTATAGAAATTAATGCTATTTAATATGTTGTTTTTTGTTTTGTTTTTATTTTATTTTATTTTATTTTATTTTATTTTATTTTATTTTATTTTATTTTATTTTATTTTTTTTGTACCGGGAATCAAACTCATCACCTATTGCTTGCCAGTATGGCACATACACCGCTGAGCTAAATCCCTGGCATGAGTTAATATGTTGCATATTGTTTTTTAGAAGTAGTATGTACATATATACAAGATAGATAACCATACTACTAATCTCTATTAGTTTGTCCAAAAGACCAGTTTTTGCTTTTATTGTTTTACTGTTTGATAATTTTTTCATGTCTAAATCTTGTAACCTTCATTTCTAAAATGAGAATATGCAATATATTAACTAAGGTTAATTTACTACTATTTTTGAAATTGTTTCCATATATGAAAAGGAAGACAATAATTAAACAAAAAGGGAAAGTCTTGAATAGACTCTTCACTAAAATATCCAAAATGACCAAAGATTTGAAAGTGCTAAATTCATTATGATCAGGAAAACTCAATTAAAACCATAAGAAATGCAATTGCATTTTCGCCAAAATGTCTAAATAAGGGAAATGATGCACTGACTATTATGTGTGCTGCACAGATCTGTCCATGTACACTGAAGCACTCATTTCTTGAGATGCTGGGAATTCTGGTTGTAGTCCAAACCAGTGGTTCAGGCTTATGCCTCCTTCTTAATTACAATATGCACACAAAGACATGGGTTTTGAAATACAAATGCTTGCTCCTTCATCCAAACAAGGACAAATGCTGAACAACTCCAGTTTTAGTTTTTCTTAGAATTGGCCTAAGTCTTTGTTATCTTTTTTGCGTCCCAGTTCAACTTTTCCTTATGGCTAATTCTGCTTCCTACATTATCTAGAGAAGTGTTTATCATGAAAACATTCTAAATACTTTTTTTTTTGTTTTGTTTTTAAATTCATAATAAAACTTGCTTCCCATAGAATTTAACTAATAAAAATTAGTGCTTGGATTCATCTGTAAAAACAGGCTCCACTATGCTTTTTGGATCTGGGATCTTTATGCGGGTTAAAATAAGTACTCCATTACTGATTATAGGTAGAATATAATGGTGTGTAATGATATTAGAACTGTTTAAACTTTCAATGGAAGATAAACTAATACATGATAACCATAAAGAAATACCACAGTAGGGGATACACTGACAGTTAAAAGATGTCTACCACTTAGAAATATGAAAACTGTTAATTAAAATAACTATGAAATCAAATGACTATACTAGAGACAGTCAGTACTTTGGTGAAATGTAATGAAAGACTAAAAATAATTAATTAATAATTGATAAATAAGTGTGAATTCCAGAAGATCTCTTTGCAGAGATCCATTTCCTGCATTTTGAAGGTTGAAAAACTATGCACTAAGTCAAAGAATAAGAGAATCAAATTCCAGAAATACAGAGTTGTTGAAGTTGATAAATCTACTATGCCAAGGTAAGGGTCCAAATTTGGAAATAGAGGAATTCTTAGATATAGACTAAGACACTTAAATTGATTAGAAAACTGTATATCTCCACACTCTTCTAAATCTTCTGGAGGACTCAAGGGAAACTTTTTGGGGTGTGTTCCCAAGGTTAAAAAACCACATATATGTGAGACATCAGCAATAACAGCAGGCAACACAGCATAGAGCAGAGCAGAGAGCAAGACTTCAGGAGCCACCTGTGTCTGTATTGTATAATTCTTATACAGGTTGTTACCTCATGTTTACATTCTTACAGAGTGCCGTAAGTAATGCATGTGTGTTTATCTGTGCAAAGTCATTGTACATAACTGTATCCCACTGAACCCCTCTCCTAGACAAGCAAGGTCATATCCCCAGGTGTCCTAACATGCCTCTGAGCATTGAAGCAGTCTGAGTGGTTCTCTAATTCATAACTAAGTAGTTCATCCCTTCCTAATAAATACCAGTGTTTCTTAAAAGTTAGAAAATAATGTAGACACTAGTCCTGGTAGCACATGCCTCTAAGGCTAACACTTAGGAGGCCGAGATAGAAAGATAATGAATTTGAGACCAACTTGATTTCAATCGCTAATTGAAATACTAATCGCTAATGGAATACATAATACTTTGATTTAAAATGGAAAAAAAGAGAAGAAATAAGAAATAGAAAAAAAGAAAGAGAGAGGGAGGGCAAGGGAGAGAGAAGAGAGACAAGAGAAGAGAAGAGAAGAGAAGAGAAGAGAAGAGAAGAGAAGAGAAGAGAAGAGAGAAATAAAAAAATAGTGAAATAGTGGAAAGATGTCCATTTTGAAAGAAATATATGCCTCTCCACATATGTGCTATAGTTTTTCTGTAGACACCACATGAGTAACTGGGATTAAATCATCATGTAGCCAACCAAAGAAAATATGTATTGCTTTAGTTGGTGAAATGATTTATATCATAATAAAGCTGCAGAATTTAGTATACAAGTATATTTGAAGAGCAAGCCTAGTTACTAGATCTGTAACTTTGAGCACTGCAGGTTTAGAAACAAAGACTCCTTTGAAAGATGATACTTCACCTGTTGAAAGCAAAAATCCACTGAAATTCAAAGTTACAACACCAACCACTCAAGTCCGGGTCCAGGTGCCAGGAACAGCAGGCAAGGCTTGAAGTCTTGACCCCAACTTGGAATGCAAGCTGTGAGCACTACAGTGAAATAGGGCTGACAATACTCAGTAGGGAAAGGTAGTAATATACCTCACATCCAGGTAATCACCTACAAGAAAAATTTATTGGCAAAATTTAAGGTAATCGATAAAATCGATATAAAAACGTTGATCTGGGATTCAACACAAGAAATTAAGGTCTATATCAACTAAGATCACGTAGGTCAGCAGAAACACCAGTAAACATTAGTAAAATCTATAAGAGATGATGTAAGTGGTACAAATAAATGAAATTTATAATTCTGAAATTTGTAGAAAAGACATGGGCTTTACTTTTTCCCTCTTGCAATTTTCTTGCAAGAGTTTCTTCGCAAAAGCATTAGATCATGTAGGAGATATCCGTAGACATTTTCCCTACAAAATTATTGCATTTGAGTAGCGGCATGAGAAGTAAAAGGGGACTATCGGTGAGACAGTGTGGCATCCCAGTGTTTACCCTACCCTTACCGTGCTGGAGTGACAGCCCGAAGGTGAGTCCAGAGCCCAGATTTGCTCTTTGTTGCAAAGATAGGCCCTGTCCAAAGTCAAGAGATTGCACACCACCTCCTTCCCACTAAATTGGGCCTTTTTGAAGTAACATTTAGCTGCGGAGTGAACTAAAGGATCAAATATACCTTATATACTTGCTGAACTGTTTTTTTGAACTTCTTTCCTTGATTTTATGAGTTTCTGCACACATTCACATTTTAGAGATATTTTCTCCTTTAATGAACAGCATACAGAAAATAATTAATCTTGAAAAATATTTGAAACAAATGGAAGTTTCTTATTCCTAGTTTAAATGTCAACTATATGAAAATTTTGAAAGGCTATTTGTTAGTATTTACTGACGTGGAACATATATAGAATATATGAATAGGACATTCACTCAAGTAGAAACACAGACATATCACACATATTTGCTAGAAGGGGTTTATAAATGTTCACTCTTGTGTATTAAACTCAAACTGGAATTAAATACCTGCTTGTGGTATAATGGATATCTTACTATACAAACACAAGTAAAATCCTATAAGCAACAGATGTAAATCATTGTATAGAACAATATACATGAGTCACTAGAACATAATATTAAATGAAAGAATCTAGACACAAATACTTAATATTTCCCTTCCTATAACATATTCAAAAAGAACACAAAAATTGAATATTGGATATATGGTCATGTTCTTAAGTAAAATAGAGTATAAAAGTAGATGTTGGGGTTTTAGTAATTTGGAATACTTAGTCATAATTATAACAGAGAAGGTTCTAAGTAAGCTTAAAGCACCAGGCAAAGAGTAAGTATAGACAGAATGTTCAAAAGATAGTAAATATTTGTAACTCATGGATAGATTATCTTATTTATCTCAATGATTCATAAACAAAGTCAATCAAATATAGACACTCTTTACTGCCAAATAAACTTTTTTTTTTTGTGCTACTTTGTTAGGCTAATATGGGAGTAGAAGTAAAATAAAATGTATCTGAGGAGAAAATTTAAGCTGTGTCTTTATTTTGCCATTTTGTGTTTACATCCTGCAACAGGAATAAAATGTCCTAAGTAGTATTTGCTTTTCCCCTACAAGAAGAGTAATAGGAAAAAATCAGTAGAGAAAATTGGCCTACAACCAGCATAGAAAATCACTGAGAAATAAATATTTGTTGTTTTCATAATCATAATTAAAATTTTTGACTTCTATGAAAATTGCTTTAGAAAAGTATTGGCCACCACATTTTGATCTTCTGTCTACACTATGCAGCTGTGAAGTAATCATTATATTGATTTTCTGAAAAATTATCTTTCTTCCTAGTTTAGAATTTAATCAGAAAAGTTTCTTATGATATGTATAACGATATATCATTTAAATAGCAAAGACCAATTAAGTACTCAAAATCTCCTAAAGAATGGAAAGTACATAATTCTTTTTTTTTTTTTTTTTTTTTTTTTTTTTTTTATCAGTACCAGGGATTGAACTCAAGACTCCCTGCTTGCAAGGCAGGCTCTTATGCAGCTGAGCTAAATCCCCAGCCCCTTGAAAGTACATAATTGTAATAAATATGCTTCATATGTGTTCAATGTTGATAAATTGGGTTCTGACATCATCTCAAATTTACTTTGGATTTCCTCTTGTTTTAAACACAAAAATAATATGCAATAATCACGGTCGTGAAAAGCCAAACAAAATATATTTCTGTTTACAATGTGAATAAGAGGTGAATAAACACAAAGAGAGAAAATGTGTGAACTGGAAGCTATCTCTAACACAGAAATGGGACAATGAACAAGACAGTCTCTTAAATTTCTATTCATTATGATGAAAATATGTTTTATGCTTTTATGCTTTCAATAAGATTTTTTTTATTTCTGTGTTTTAGTACTGGGAGTTTAAAATTGGAATAATTAAAACCTTTTACCAGTAATTAGTTTTACATTTAGAAATAATCTTCTTTTGAAAGTTGCCACAAAGGTCTATTCAAATGGTAACCAGATCAGTTGTTTCTCAATTGTTTAAAATACAAACTACAATTCTGTGACAGGAATTCCTTATATAAAACTTTTAGATAATTAACTTTGCTTTACTCTTTTGTGAGAATAAAGAGATACATAGGCATTGGTACAGCTTATGTCTTCCAACTAAAATCTCTTAGCAAATCCTGTATTTTGTTTTTTATATTGGTATCTATTACAATTGATTTTTGACAGTTTTAGGTTTCTCTAAAGTCCTTTGCACAGACGCACATGTACCCACAGATAGGTACACACACACACACACACACACACACATATACACACACACACTCACTCAGAGATGCTAAAACTAAGGTGATGCCCTCTTGGGTGTAATAGAATCTCTATATTAAATGACGGAGGAGAAAATATTAGACTTTTTAAGAGATTAGTCCTGCAGAGTTTGGCAAAATTTGTATGTGATAGGTCATGTATAGATTACAATTTAAAAATAGTGGAGGAGTTTAGTTTTTAAATGCTGGTTTTACTCCAATTCTGTTTAGAGATTCAATTATCCCAATCTGGAAATTAAATGAGTTTTTAATTTATTTATCAAAGATATTTTAAGAATAAAAAAATTGCTTGATTTTTCCACATGAAATATCATTTAAATATTTGCCTATTACATTTTAGGTTCTCTTCCTTAATAAATAAAGAAAATATAAGAAACACAAAAGGTAGAAACAGGGCTGACAAATGTATAATTCATTGAGTGATTCATACTGATGATCCCTATTGGAACCTTATTTTTCAATATACTATCTCTTGGAAAAAAAGAAATGCCAAATATTAGTATTTTGATAGGTAAAAACCCAAATGACTGAACATGTTGTATATATGTAATGCTTGTTCATATTCAGTATTCTATCAATGATATCAACTGGAAATGTCTTTAAGGAAATCACAGTTACTTAAAGCATTCTAAAATCTTCAGAAACTTGTAATTATCAAAATTTAACTGTTTATACAAGGTTGTATACCCAGTGTACAGCTACGATTACATTATTATACATGTACTAACTGCCCATGAGAAATGTAATCATCAGAACAATGTAATGTTTCAAAAAAGAAAAATTCCTGCATATAATTATGACTAAGGCAAATGGAAAACAATAGATATATAACCCATAAAGAATTAAGAAAGCAAAATATAAAGAGAATAAAATTTAAATCATTATTTTCACACCTTTGCAATGCATGTTTCTATGAAATATAGAACTATGCTATATAGCGCATGCTCAGAAACACACCTAATAACTGAGCATGTAGTTGTACACCTATAGTCTCCACCATTTGAAGAACAAGGTATGAAAATATCCTGAGCAGAGGTGTTCCAGCCAACCTAACCAATATAATAAGGCTTATACATAAAAAAGATAAGTAAGTAAATTATGTATGTATGAAGAAACTTACAAAATGTTTTATGGATGATGAGGACTAGTGTATATGAATGAAACCTCTTAAAAAACTGGAAATATAAAATAATATTTAATTATATTCAATATGAATGACATAAAGCTGATATTAAGTTAATTACAATTAGTGAATTTCAATAAGGAGGCCAAGTTCCAACTCTTAAACATTTTCACATCTAAAAATGATACTCAATTTCCAGATGGAATCTAAGATTTTTTGACTAAATTTGAAAAACTAAACAAAGATATAGCATAATGGTTCTGGAAGGACTACTAGATATAATTTCTTTTCATCATTCTTTTAATATTAGCAAAATTAAGAGGCAGAGAAATTAAATGATGGTACTTTACATATTTTGTTAGGGTAAAATACATAGACAAAATTGATTTTTAATTATAATTAATTCTGGAATTATTCCCTAAAATCTAATTAACCAAAAAGAATTACAAAAGTCAATTTATTTTATACAGAATTTCCAGAAACCAACAAGTGTCTTTATGTATTTTATTAAAGGCCCAGAGATTATAAATAATTATTTATCACCTTATTGCCATGCAGTAGAAAAGTTCAGAAGTAATACTAACAACATTCTACAGTTCATGTCCTCTCTTTGATTCTCAAAGGATAGAGAATGACTTACATTCCAAAATTAGTTTTCAAAAATTATCTTAAAAATGACCATTTAAAAATATTTACCACATTTCCTGTTCTTAATTTTGCTATCATAAAGGACATAAAAGTCTTTCTAGAATTTTTGATGATTTTATAATTTTATTTCAATATTATAAATGGAATCAAAATTTTATTTATGGCTAAATTCAATGTGGAGCAATGTATCTTTCTTAAGGATGAATTTGTTTTTACTTTTGTAGGCTAAGAATATATCTTATTTAATATCCCAACAGTTTTAACACTTTATAATTCTAATTGACTTAAATATTAATATAGCTTTTATAAACAATATTATATGATTAATATATTCACATATAATCCATACTAACTGAGCTAATTTTCATTTTAATAAGTAATTGTAGTATCTGTTATTCTAACCTTTTAAATTGTGTGTAATTGTTCACCACAGGATATTTCTAAAAAGAGTCAACATATTATGCTTCAAATTCAATTATATGACAAAAGTTGAATTATCTTAATTCTGTGTTTACTAGTGTTTTAGGTTATGTTATATTTAATTGAAGGTGAAATAAAATATTTGGGTTTTGTTAATGAATTGTTTTTTTGCAAACTTTATCAGTAAGTAGCTCTGCCATTCTTTGGATTTCTCACACATTTCTGCTTCTCTGGACTAAGAAGTGTTGCTTGATAGAATTGAGAGAGCAAGCATCTCTTCATTACTAGAAGAGGGAAAAGAAATGAGAAAGCAGAGACATTATGGATGAGATTAGTAATGAGACTTAGAGTTTTGATAAATTATTGCTGAAAATAAACTGATGCTTTAAATGAAAGAAATTTTAAGTATTATCAGACCATACAAACAATTTTTAATGTCATAAGAACATAAGAATTGGAATATTTATCTACTATACTATATTGTTTTATATTTACTTTCTCCTTAGTGTTTATTATTTCTTAACAACTGGGTTCATTGGTTTTAATGTTACCAACAGACCACATACAATTTTTTGGTTTATAAATAACACCAGGTGTAACTTCTATGACATTCAATGTGTTGTATGTTATTAAATTGGAAGTGTATTCACCAATTATGAATGGTAGAAAACATTCATCATACTTTTCTTTATTTTTGTTTTGTGTAGAGTCAAATAAGCATCTGATATTCCTTGAATATGCTACTGTATGCTAAACAGATGAAAGAAATTGATTCTCACTAGTGTTACCTATTTTTTTTTTAAGTATGCAAGGACCCTCTTACTTTAAAGATTGAACTGTACAATTATAACATTTCCCGGTTTTCTCTTGTTACTCAGAATTTTTTTTTTTGGCAACCCAGGTTTTCCTCTGATCAATTAAAAACTGCATACCACTGGCAAAATGTAGATATCATGATCAATGGAAAAGAATTAAGCATGCAGAAACAACTTTAGGCACTATCAGCCATCTGTTTTTTTTTTTTTTTTTTTTTTTTCACAAAAGGGCCAAAAAATGTTCTGGAGAAAAGATAGTCCCGTTAGCCAATGTTCCTGGGAAAATGTTATCTAGTGCAAAAGAATGAAAGTAGACTCCTGTTTCCATTACTGTATTTAAATCAAATCAAAATATATAAAAAATATACATTTTAAAACAGAAACACCAAATTTGCTATGAATATATGTAAGACATTTGGATATCAGCAAAGAGGTTGTGAACAGAAGCCCAGTTGCACACAAAATAATAACAAGATTCAACAAATAGAATTTTAACAAACTAAAATAAAATTTTCTGTACAGTAAATGAATCAATCAGTAGAATGAAAGACAACTTATTGAACTGGGGGCAGGGATTTTCCAGCTACTCCTTGCATAGAAGACTAATTTCTAAGTTATGTAAAGAAAACTGAAAAACTCAGATCCCCCAAATAAAACACCTGGTCAAAATATGAAAATTAAAGTGAGTGAATATTTCTCAAAAGATGAATAGCAAATGGATGATAGTGGTAGTAAATACATGAAAGAAATGTTCAGCATCATTGGATATCAAACAAATGAAATCAGGATGAGACAGAAATGCCATCTTACTCAAGAAAGAATGTTTTTCAACAATTACAAAAAAAAAAAAAGAAAAAGAAAAGAAACCCTCACAAAACAAAGCAAAAACTCTAGAGAGGCTCTGAAATATTCAGCATTGTTGGTGGACATGTAAGAGTAAATATCCTATGTAAATCAGTTTGAGGAACCCTCCAAAAACTATAAAAGGAAATTTCATTTTGTATAACTATATGTCATCTGCCTATTTTACCAAAGTATTAAAGTTATATTTGTAGTGATATGTGAACACTCATTTTTATGGCAGCACAACCCATTAATAGGTAAATTTTCAAAGTTACTATATGGCAATCAATAGATTAATGAAAAAAGAAATATATATTTGGTTAGAATATTCCTTAACAATGGAATGCTTCTGATATGATAATCTTAGTTTACACTGTTTTTAAAAACAAATCTAAAATGTATGGGATCTTTAAAAAGTCACATAATATGTGAAACTACTTGAGTATTAAACACAAATATTTGATGTCCTAAAAATAGTTTGTTTAATAATTTGCCCACTCCTTTTATACAACCTCTTTAATACAAGAGGTTCTTATTGCTTGAGAGAAAAACTAAGCAGCTAATTTCAGAACACCTGACATTCTTTGCTCTTGGTTGTCTCTTAATTTCTTATTTCCTTGAATTTTTTAGTATCACTTAATGTTGATTTGTATACCTGTGATTTAGCAAATCAATCATTTATTTCAGCTCAGTGTAAAAAATGTAAAATGATGTCTTAATCTTATATTTTGTTTGAAACTATTGTTCTCTTAAAAAGTAAAATTTCTGCTTTACTTTTTCAGAACATAATTTTGCCTTTGAAAGTATTAGTGCTGTTTGCAGTATCATTGATGGAATGTCCACTTTACAAGCTTTAATTTTGTGACTTGAACAATTATTTCTAAGATGACAATATGTAATCCATTAACTAGTGATTTCCTACTGTTCATTTTTTTTCTGTAAATCTGTATAACTTGTACCCTTTCCCTGCTTTTTTTTTCTTTTCTCCTTAAATAAAATTAAAAAAAAAAAGAAAGTATTAGTGGACATTTTAGTTAAAGATGATGTCGAAAATTCGCCAATTTACTAGAAAACAGATCACAACGTTATTTGAGACAATTTTTGTCTGATTTTTGTTTAGTGAGGCTCATGTTCTTTCAAGAAGAGTTTTAGAGTAATGAAGTACATATATTAGGAGTTGGAATTAATATTGAAACCTATGCTTTATAGATTCATTGCATCAAACTAGAGGAAAATAATCTTTATTTTCTAATAAAAATATGCAAAGATAGTTTTCTAATTTAAAAAGTATCATGGAATGAATCTTGAAGCAGAAATCAAACAAAGCTAAGTTCCCATGTATTCCCAAAATGACAAAAGTAGTGAAAATAAGTAGAATGATGGACACATATTTTTATCAAAATGAGGAACTGGAATATTTTTAATATCTGGAGGAACAGCAACCTATATTTTTGGTACAGTAGCATATAATGGTGATGGAGAATACATGAGGACTAGAATGGAGGAACAGCTTATGGGTATTTAATATTCCTGCTAGAGAAATATTTGAGTGCATTCAGCATGGTTCTTAGCAGATATGTTATAGGCCATAGACAAAATAAAATAGTTCATCCCCAAAAGTGAAACATACCGATAACATTTGCAGAGCTTTATGGGTAGTACTTTATTGTCCATCCTTAAAGTAGGACCCAATTATTAACTTGGTTTTGGGAATGAAATCCAGAAAAATGCACTGTGCTTCCATCACACATGAAATGAAACGTAAGCTTCCAAACTGGGATTAAGAGAACCACATATTGAACAAGCAACATCCATAGCAATGAGCAAATTTGCCTCAGGCCTATAGATCAGCAAGTCAATTATTTGAAGATAAAAACTACAATTCTTCTAAAACATACTTTCTACTCTCTAAATTATTCTCATTTCTTCAGTTTGCATTATAGTCTATGATTACATATTACATATTATAGTCTATGATTACATATTCTCATAGCATGAAATTATTTATTCTTAGAAATCAGTTCATTTATATGTAAAAGTATGGAACATACAAATATGAACACGTTTTAACTTTAGCCATTAAATTAAATGAATTTAGTATCAAAAGTCACTTAGTTTTCCAAGAAAATAATGTTGAATCTTACACTGTAAACAATAATGTATTGGGGCTGACGATTTAGCTTGGTGGCTAAAGTGCCTGCCTGGAAAGTCTGAGGTCATAAGTTTGATTCCTGTTTAAAAAAAAAAAAAGTGTGTATGACTTTAGACCCTTATCTAATTTTGTTTAGTGAGAGTGTAAATGTACTTGAAGCATGAGACATAAAACATGATTCAACCTACCAATCCTTCACTGATTTCATTTTTAATTCTTTAAATTATTTTCTAGAATTGGATCAATTAAATATCATGATGATCTAATAAATGACATGTATCAGATATCATCATATTTAATTATAACTGTAAAGAATAATCACTTATTCATTAGAAAAACTTTCAATTGAACTTCAGATATTTTAATAAGTATGGCAGAATTATGTCAACTTCTGCTAGTACATATAATAGAAATATCTAGAAATGATTAATAACAACTGTTGAGCAAATAAAACAAACCCATGGAAAGACAATATCAACCCTGTTACAGCACAATCAAATTATTTCTTTAATATTGAGATAAAATTTTGTATCTTTTAAGGAGCATATGTGCCAGTTCCTGCCAGGAACTCCTGCTATAATATAGCAGCCACAGATATTCAGTTGGTGGGATTTTTATATTTATAAATTCTGTTTTTGGCCATGTAATTCTTCAGTCTGGAGTTGCACTTGCCTTTCTGTATTCTGAGTTTCACATGTTCCTCTAACTTTCAAGACAAAAATTTAATCATATATTTTAATAACAAATTTGATAATATAGAATGAAAATCTATGAAAAGCAGGGCCAAATTGTGGGTTATATCTGAATCCCTTTCGTGGTTGATTTGCAGATAAGATATGAAACTTTAGAGTTTAAACTGGTGGATTCAGACTACATTTTACACTTCTATAACTGTAATATCATTATAAGATTTGCCAATACAGTTACTCTGCATAGTGCCAAAAATTATATTGATTGAGGAGTTTGAAGTCATAAGTCTGGAATTTTTCCACTGGCTTTACTTGTATGATTATTCTTATATCAGTTTTCTTAAATAGCTGTAATACCTAATTTTGTGTGTTTGAAAACTTCATTCAGAACAGATATTTAAAATAATGTATCATATGCATAAAATATTATAAAAATGGAGCATTGTTTAACATTCCTTCAAATATTTCTATAATTTTCATGACACTTGTTATCTTCAGAAATGTAAGATTTCCTTTGTTAAGTTATTATTACATTATCTGTGTTTTATAGACGAAAGAGAAAAAAAGCATGTTATTTCTTTGAAATACGAAGGAATAAACAGAATTTCACTTTCAGTAATGTTTCACTGAGTGTGTTATTATCAAATAAAAATACAAAAAGTTTGCTTCTTGTTTGTAACTTCAATATAACTTCTCACAGTATTATATTGAAACAAATTTTCATATATGTAACATATACTCACTGTTAATGAGCAAAGTAGCATACACTTTTGAAACCTATATGTTCATACTGAACACATGAGACTTAATTCATGGGTTCAATCCGTTTAAAATGCATGTTTAAGAAAATCCAATGAAATAAAACTGGAGAATGCTTCTGGATGAACATAAGAGCCCATGAATCTGTAAACTCCATGCTTCAGTCATACAAATATCTCTGATTACACTGACTAGCACACTGCCTTCATGCATATACAACTCTTTGTCATTAGAAAATAATTTTGCCAGTATTGACACAGTTTATTTACATTGTATGGGACTCGATGCTAAATATCCAACAATGCTGAATTATTTAAATTCTGTGAATTACTAAACAGCTGTGTATGTTGCCTCAGGTTTTTCTCCTGTTTACTTTCCTTTTATTTATGACTATAACTTGCAACCATTTTCACTGAATCTGATCCACATAATCATATTTAATTAAGAAAAACCTGTCAGTTTATTCAATTCCGACTTTTCTTTATACCTTAAAAATATGACTTTCTTAAAGCAACATGCAACTTAATTTTTTGTTTGTTTGTTTGTTTTACAATCATTGAAAAATGCATAGCTACATTCAACATGATTCTGTAAAGGAAAAGAAGCTATAGGAAGTCTGTGTTTCAGTATGCAGGGTAGTTTCTTCGTGGGTTTATAGGATCAAAGTTGTCAGAGCCCACAATGGCCCTCTGTGCAACTGAGAGCTAGAGGATCAAAGAGCTCCTCAGCCCAAAATTAAGTCTGAAAGCTTAGTATAGAATCACATGTGTGAGTTTGTGTTCAAGGACTGAGAAACTGAAAAGCAGAGTCGAAAGTGACATTGTCAAAGGAGACACCTCAGTGAGACCAGAGCACATGAAAACCTGATTAACTCCCTCCTATTTGTTTATTCTCTCCAAGTTATAAACCTCTTTGGTGGAACCACGTGCAAGCAGGGTGTGTCTTTGCCTCTCAGTTTAAAGACCTGAATGTTGCTTATCCACATACACATCCATAATATTGCTTTACTGATCAACTAGGCATCTTTCATTCCAGGTAAGTTGACATATCACAATTAATAGTCACAGTCCACACTTGTCAACTTGACAACCAGACACATTTTCAACGACACTTAATCTGCAAATGAAATATCAAGTTCATAAGTGTGCCTAACACAATATGTGTATGCTGTGGACTAATTCCCTTCCCTGAATAGCAGGCAAAGTTTTTCTCTGAAACTGGTGACAGGTTGTACTAGTATTTATGACCACCTTTTTCTACTACCCATCCTTTATTCACTTGGCTTTTAGCAAGTAACTTGGTGAGTCTTGGTTGTTTATATGATTGTGATCAACATCATTATTCATAAATGTTCTGAGATGTTTGCCATCTTGTCTTGATTGAGCAATTTCCTCTTGACTTTAATAAAAGAAAATGGTAACAGGAGATGCCTTGACGTGTTCCCTGTACTCTAAACATATTCTTTACTCTCTCTTTTAGGGAGTAAAATCGAGTTTCTTCTCAGTACTCTGGATAAATCATCTATAGCCACACTGTAACTCCTGTTTTTAGCTTGTTGACAGAGAGATAAGAGAAGCTCCAGATGACCACAAATTCCTGTTATTTGTTTAATGTAATCATTGTTGTATTTCCTGGAAGGAACCTTCTCCCATCAGCAATTAGGATTTGTAGACCAAAAGGGTATAAGGAATCAAAAACAGGCAGGAAAATATTTACTAGTGGATCACTAGTGGTGAATGGTATAATTCTTGCTTTCACTCTTTGTTTCATGAGAATGGAAATGCTGGCAATGTGAGAGACAATGCCATGCAGTGAATGCTGATTCCAATCATATATAATCTTCTGGAAAACCTTGCATCAACCCTGAGCAATATTGTCACAAAGGTCATCCCAAAACTTCAATTTTCAAAGGTCAGTCTGTGATTCTATCAATCCAACTGCTTCTGGATGATATAAGTATGGTAAGACCAGTGAATTACATAGGCATTTGCCCATTGCTACACTTCCTTGGCTCTGAAATATGTTCCTTGGTCAAAAGTAATAGCATGTGGCATATGATGACAGAAGATGTGGCATTCTGTAAGTCCATGGATATTAGTTTTGGGAGAAACATTTCATACCAGGGAAGCAAATCTATGGGCCTGAAATAAATGTCTACTCGTGTACCAGTAAAGGTAAAGTGGTGACCTTTCCATGTTACAATTCATCCAGTATAATCCTCCTGCTACCAAGTCGCAGGCTTATTGCCTAAAGCAGTAGTGTTATATTAGGAATTGGTATTGGAAAATGTTGGCAGATTAGATATTTGATAGTAGGCAGGTCATCCTTGATGAGTGTAAACACATGTTCCTGAGTCTATGCATGACCTCCAACCCTGCCACTATGGTCAGGTTTTCCATGAACCCACTGGGCGATGAGACAGGTGTGGCTGAGGAAAGGTACTGACTGCTATCCAGACAACTGGTAATCTTGGTCACATGATTATTGTTTTCTTATCCTCAGGCCATCTTTCTGTGGACATGCATGTAGAGCACTTTATCTTCATATCCTTTGCCCTCATGGACTGGTCTATCTACATGTTTCTTCTCCAAATTCTCTCTCATCAGTTTTCCAGTCATATTACTCCCATGTTCAGGAACATCCATCCAGACCATTGTTAACAACCCATGAATCTGTATATAAGTCAAATATCTGGTCTGTTTTTTCTTCTAAGAAAAATAAATATCTAAGTGTACTCTTTGAAATTCTACCCATGATGAATTCAGTGCTGTTCTTCATGGATGTCCTGAAAAAGGCTCTGTGTCTGTATTTGGTGCATGCACAACATGCAGAACCATCTGTAAACCAGGAATTAGTCTTATCTTCCTCTTTAAACAGATAAAGTGGTACATGTTATGAGGCTGTGGTTCCATGCTGAGGAACTGAAGCAAGAGTAGGAACCATGGTACTTGGGCTGCTTCTTCATATAACATAATTTTGCCTTCACAACCTGCTGAGGTCCTATCTGGTATGTACTACTTCTATTTGATAATGAATTTTGGCTGTGAATGTCCAACTTTAAGATTTCATGAATTAGAGTGCCCATTTTATTGTGTATAACTCAGGATGTGTGCTAAGCTGTTGTCCTATGATCGCATATTCAGTTTTCATTATGGTCTCATAGAAGGCCAGGAGCTATTTCTCAAAGAAAGAACAACTGCTTTCAGATGGTGGTAGAGATTTTCTGCAACTCTAAGTGCCTCCACTGTGATTTGTCTTTGGATGCCGTTCAGAGGCTCAGAATAGGATCCCTATCCACTGACCCCTCACTTACCATTATTGCTGCTGAATCATATGGTTGAAATGGCAGAGCAGCCTGTACATCTGCCTAAACCTGTTGCAAAATCTTCACTTGACCTGGCTTCCCCAAAACACAAATGGTAAAATAAGATTAATTTTCTTAATATAGTTGGAGGAGTGTAGGGTCCCTTTGTCACTGATGATGGGAAAATCTCTTCTACTGTCAAAATATCTCTTCATAACAATGGAGTTCAATGTTGCCATCTCCTCAGGTTTTTCCTACATGTCTCCATCCCACTTCATTGGATCCTTTTATTTTTCCTTTCGGTGGTCTCACTTTAACTTCAGGTATCCTCCAGGGCTAGGCATCAAACATTTTCTGTAATTCAGTTAATTTTATTATTAGGATTTGTGTTTGGTTTTCAGTAACTTTAGCCGTATTGCTAAAGTATGCATAAAATCTGTTTTAGAAATATCTTAGTACTCATTAGATTATTTACACATGTATGTGTAATTGGGAATTTGAATCTGTGAGTTTATTATTTTCCATTATTACTTTCTCTAGATGTGCTTAGAATAAAAATCCAACATCATCATGTTTCTTGATGTTCCCAAAATATTCAAAATATTGTGCATTAGACCCATTAAATTTCTTGCATCTTACAAGTAGTAAAGTAGGATAATCAAAAGGATTTATTATGTGTATTACTTGGAATAGTTCATATCACTATCAGTACTCACTAAATTATGAGAAGAAGAGACCATGGTGACTTTAAATACCATCAAATCAGAGAGCCAGCTTAAGAAATCATGAAACCAGGAATTCATTCTTACAATTTTGCTCCTCTGAACCCACTATAAGTAAAGAAATCTGTGCTATGGTTATTTAGAGGAACAGGATCAGTAGAACCTTTATGTATAACTTTTAGGTAGACCTGAAGGATCAGAGTTTGGAGAACTCACAGTGGCCATTTACGTGTAGGAAAGCCAGAGGATCCAATAGCTTCTCAGCCCCATGCAGTGGATCTTTAGGGATCATGAATGCAGCACCAGTCCAACCTCACTGGAGAGGCATAAATTTGAGTCAGTTTCAGAAGACTGAAGGACTTGGAGATTGCTGTGTGGCAGCGTATTATGTACCTACACAGAAGGACCAAATGTCTTCAAAAACTGACAAACTTACTTCCTCTTTACCTTTTTTATTCAATCTGGACTATAAATCTTGGTTATTGCCATCTGCAAGCCTAGTAAGTGGTGCCATTCCCAACTGTGCTTTCCTCTACAATTTGTTGTTGATTTACTATTAATGATCCACAAACACACAGACAACTGCAATTTAATAATCTGCTGGATGTTTCTTACTCCAGTCAGGTTGGCATGTCTTAGTTAAGGGTGACAATAGCCATATTTTTTATTTATTTACTTTTTATTTTTCATATGTCTAAATGTGACACTAGGTTATTTAAATATTACATTATGAGAATAAGAACAATACTGACATAAAATATTTATACATATACAAAGTAAAATATAAAACTTATAAATATAAGAGATTATTAAAAATACTTAATGTTTAGGTAATTTTTCAAAGGATTATTTTATTGAAGCCCTACTGTAATCAAATTTTACTAGTTTTAACTTTTTACTCTGTGTGCGTAGACAATTGTCTAGATGTTAAACTTCAAATGATAGAATGTGTCCTCTAGTCTTTAGTATTTCAAGTTTAAAATTAAAAATTGGAACCTGCGCCATGCTGTCAGGTAAATTGGTAACAATAGCTTAGAATAAATACCTGGTATCTGCTCAGATTTAAATAAGCATTGCTTACATGAAAGCCATGCTATTTTTAGGGATTTAGACCCTTTTCAGTTTGTTACGTTGCATCAGAAGCAGAAATCCACTGCAATTAGAAGAATGACTGTAAAAGAAGAGGAAGAAATAGAGGGAAAGAGAATAGAAGTGTGAGGAGAGTTTTGAAAAGTTAAAAATAGTTACAGTATATATGACTAAATCAATATGACCACATGAAACCTACTATCTGTGAAAACAATATGCTATAATGATAATAATAATGATGATTGACCACAGAGTGGTCATTGTCTTATTCCTGATTTTAGAATGAAAGCTTTCAGTTTTTGCCTACTTAGCATAATGTTGGCTATTTGTTGTTATAGATAGTTTTCAACAGATTCAGAAAAAGACTATTTATTCCAATTTTTGTCAAGTTATGTCATGAATGGGTGTTGCACATTGTCAAAAGCATTTTCCACATTCATTGAGATAACTATATAAATTTTGACTCTGTTAACATTATATATTACATTTATTGAATTATATGTGAAACCATCCCTGAATCCCTGGAATGAATCTTAATTGGTATATAATCCTCTTGATGATTTTCTGCATTCTGTTTGCCAGTATGTTATTGAGAATATTTGCATCTGTGTTCATTAGGGAAACTGGCCTACAGTGCTTTTTCTTGGGTGGTCCTTCTTTGATTTTGGTATCTGGAAAATGCTTGCTTCCAGGAGTGAATTTGAGACTATTTCTTCTTTTTGATTACATTAAAGAGTTTCAGAATTAAGCAGGGCTGAGTAGCTCAGATTTGTAAGCCCAGCAAGGCTGAAGCAGGAGGATCCTTGTAAGTTCAAGAGCAGCCTGGGCTACAAAGTGAGCTCAAGGTGAGTCCAAAGTGCATACAGCAAGGTCCTGTCTCAAAAAGCCACACACACACACACACACACACACACACACACACACACACACACAGATTGTCACAGTTAGTAGAGTTAGACCTTCTCTAAAAGTATTGTATTCAGTAGTGAATCTTTCAGGGCCAGGGCTTTTCTTTTTTGGTAAGGTTTTAATTGCACTTTCAATTTCATTGACTAGTATTAGTTCATTTAGGATTTTTATATCTTCTTCATCCATCTTTGGTAATTCATACATACCTAGAAGTCTGTCCAATTTTTCCCTATGTTTTCCATGTTATTAGAATATAAGTAGGTAAGTAATATACATATAAATATTATAAATATAAACACAAGTAGGTAGAAATGGTCTTCTGGATTTCTGTAGGATCTGTCATGATTTTACCCTTTTTATTCTAATTGCATTGATTTGAGAGTTTTCTTTCCTTTTTTGATAATTTGCTGTTTTGTTGATTTTATTTAATATTTCAAACACCAAGTTGTGAATTCTCTGATTCTTTCTATCGTTTTTTACTTAATGATTGCATTGATTTTTACACTGATCTTAATAATTTACTCCCTTTAATAAGCTTTGCGATTGACTTTTTTTTTTTCTTTTTGTAGAAACTTAAGGATCTATATTATGTTATTTACTTGAGTTGGCTCTGATTTCCTGCTAAGGTTATTCACCACTATAAATTTCCCTTGTAAGGCTGCTTTCATTATGTGTCACATATTCTGGTATGTTGTATTGGAATTATCATTTAATTGTAGAAACTGTCATTTATTCTTTGTTTTTATCTATGACTCATTGGGTGGTTCAAGAAGTTGCTATTTGGTTTTCATGTGCCTTTGAGGTTCTTGTGTTTTATCATTGATTTGTAATTTCATTGCAGTATTGTCTGATATTACGCATGGGATAATATCATTCCCTTTGCATTTACTTAAACATGTTCTATGGGCTAGTATGTGGTCTATTTTGGAAAACAGTGCATGTGCAGCTGTGAAGAATGTATTCTAATGTTGTGGTGCTAACATTCTTTAGGCATCTACTAAGTCCATTTATTCAAAAGTTTTATTCAATTCTAATATTTCAATACTGACATTTTCATCTAGAATCTATCTTTGACAGTGGGGTATTGAGGTCCCTTATTAAAAATTTTATTAGTGCTTGCTAGATTTTTTTTATGTCTGTCAATATTTATTTTATATAGCTGAGAATGCTAGTATTTGGTGCATATGTTTTTATAATCATTCTCTTGGATTGCTCCCCTTGAAATAATGTAGTGACTTTCTTTTTCTATACCAGTCTTGGCTTGAAATCAACCTCGCAGATAAAATAGTTATTTCAGATTGCGGGGGGTGTCCTGGCTCACAGAGAATTGTTTTCCATTTTTTGACTTTCAGACTATGAATTTCATTTTATAATTAAATGCGTTTCTTTTATGCAGCATATTTTTGAATCTTGCTTCTTACCTGTTCTGCCAGTCTGTTTCTTTAGGTTGCTGAATTGTGACTAGTCACATTGATAATTATAACTGATATATATATATATATATATATATATCGAGAGAGAGAGAGAGAGAGAGAGAGAGAGAGAGAGAGAGAGAGAGAGTTTCTTTGTCATGTTGTTTTCCTATTGCTGGCTCCTTCTTCTTCCCACTTTAATTGCTTGATTTGCCTGGTGAATTCCTTCTGTTGGGGTTCATGGTAGCTTTTGTTATCTCTTTATAGATGTTCTCAGAACATTTTGGAGTGCTGGTTTCATGCTCATGAATTTCTGCAGGTGTTATGTGTCATCTAAGCATGTTATTTCCTCATCAATTTTGAAAAGGATTTGAGTGAATATGGGTTGAAGGCTGTTTTATTTCAGGGTTTGAAATACTTCCTTTTAAGTTCATCTTGACTTGAGCTTTTGTGGTAAGAACTTTGCTGTGATTCTGATGGTGTTTCTTGCATAGATGATTTATTGCTTTTCTATAGGAGCTTTCAACATTCTATTCTTAAGCAAGCATGATGGTGCATGCCTGTAATCCTTCCACTCAGGAGGCTGAGACAGGAAGATAATTGTGAGTTTGAGACCAGCCTGGGTTACTAAATGAGCCCAAGGCTAGCCTGAACTACATAGAGAGACCTTGATTCCAGAAAAATAATTATATTTTTGTGTTGAATTTCTGGAATTGTGACTTTTATATCCTGCTATAATTTATGTTTGGGTGGCCCCCAAGCCTCATGCAATCCTGGAGGTGGCTGAATCTAGCATTTTTGATTGGTTTATTGTCTAGCGCTAGGATTGACTCTGTGAGTGCTGTACCTACCCAGAGATGGATAGCCAACATACAAATAAGGGACAGCAGGAGGCATGCTTTTTCCTTTTTCCCCTTTTGCTCTTATTGCTTGTGGCCACCATGAATGGCTGCCCATTAGCCATGCCGCCCTGCCTTGAAGTCAGGTGATCATGGACTGAAACTGTCAAAAATTGTAAGCTAAATAATCCTTTCTTTCCTTCATTTTGGGTGTCAGGTATTTTGTTTTGGCAACAAGAGAAAGATAATCACGACATATGATTTTCTGTAGATTGTTTTGTCTTAGTTACTTTTTACTCATCTCTGAGACGAAATACCTGATGCCCAAAGTTGGGATGCTCAAAGCAGGGCCCCACAGTTCATGACGGCTGCAAACAGCAAATAGGAAACCAGCAAGAGAGCAAGACAGGCCTTCTTCCTGCCATTACATCAGCTCCTGGCTCTGCCCTTAGGTACTAACCTAGTAGCATTCACTCCTCCCATCCAAGAACTAGACAATGAATCAATCACAAATGCATAATGCAAAGGCATGAGGCTGGGGGACCACTAACATAAACCACGACAGTTTTTATTAGAATTCTATTTCTCTCACTTATATGTATGTCAAAAGCTTTCCCTCTCTTTGGGAGGTTTTCTGACATGACTTCTGTGAACAGTTTTTTTTTTTGTTTGTTTGTTTGTTTGTTTGTTTGTTTGTTTTTTATGACACTTGTAGTATCTTCTGCTTTTTCTTTGGCTCCAATACATCTTATGTTATTTTTCTTTGAGTCACCTAGCAGCTGCTGTATTGAATTCTTAGGGGCCTTTTCTATTTTAGTTTTTGAACCAAGAATTAAAATCATGACCTTGATTTTTCCAGGCAGGTCTTATGACACTGAATTAAATTTCTAGTCCTGTTTTTGCTGTTTAAGAAATCTTTCTTTTAATGATCACTAACTAATCCTGCTTTCTGTATCTGAAATTCTGTCCTCCCATTGGATCACTCTACTGTGTATAATTTCAATGGAATTTGTAATCTATTTAGTGTCTGTTTAAATCTGTTTAATACATTCCATTTCTGTCCTATGTTGTATATTCACTGTTTCCTTCCTTTTCCTAAGCTCTTCTATTTTCCATCTGTATCTGCTCTAAAGTCACTAAGCATGTCTTTCATTATGGTCTCCATTTCTGTAGTTACCTGAGAAATTATTTCGAATTTGAGCTTGTTTCATCTGTTTTGTTACTTCTACGGCTACCATTTCAGAAGGTCCAAAGGCATAGTTTTTGAATTATTCCCTTTCTTAGCTCCCTGGACTTGGCTTGATGACCTGGAAGTCTGTGAGTTGTATCTTCTTTAAATATCTTCTCATTTTCTATGTTTCATTAGTTTAATTTGTGAGTTCCTGCTTGTAAATTGCCTATGGTGAGTAGCTTTATGGCCAACATTCAGAAGCTTTAAGAAATCACTATTTCTCAGAGGTGTTTTCTAGATATCACTGCCTTGTCAGTTTTAAGTTTGCTAAAAGATCTTAACTCTAAAATTTATTTGTGATGAAAAGTTGCTACTTACTTGTCCCGGGTCCTGGTTCTTTGGCACTTGCCAGTATCATTTTTATGACCCTATGTGAATCTCATTCTTGATATACAACTGGTTAAAACAATTATATCACTTTTAATGAAGTGGTACAACTAGCAATAAAAATAACATCAAAAACAGCTTCTAAAATGACAAATATAATAATTTGACACATTTATTTATATGAACTAGATTTATGGTTATATAACAAAATCAGAAATCAACCAGAAAATTATATGCAGTGACTAAATCCTCAATATAGTGAGTTTTCCTGCAAAAGAGAGAATTTAAAAGAGGTTAGGGAAAAAAATAGAGAAATTGAAGGAAAGTAAGGGATGACAAGCAAAGCTGGAGACAAAAGACAAGATTGTAAATGTTGGAAAAGTGGTGAAGAAAAAACAGAAAAAGACAAGAAAGAAACAGAAATGAGCAGAACAAAACAACAGCAACAAAAACTAAAAGCCATGTTCACACTCCTGCAAACAGGAACAATCAAGCAAGCAAAGTGAAACAAAGCAAATAAGAGAAGTGAAACAAAAGAAAAAAGAAAGAAAAGGCAGAACACAGTTCACGTCAAGGCATGTCTCTGCAGTTATGGTAGACAACACAGGCTGACAGAGTTCACATTTGAGTTCATTAATTCCAGGAAACCAGCAGTATCTTTATGGTGGGCAGTGCATAATTCTAGAAAGCCTGCACCTTTAGTTTCACTGAAGTTCTGACTGATTTCTGAATGAGGCTGTAATGAGATTTGTTCAGCCTGCAGCAGCTCTGTCAGCTTTTGCTCAGCTCCCTGAACTGTCAGCTTGAACTCAGCTCCCTAACCCTATCACTGTGATAGTCAACAGCTGACTTTTCACAGCTGTGTTGCCTTCTGAGCTCACTTGATCCCTCTACAAGATGGGTACTGGCCAATTGCCCTCTCCTGGGTGATATCTGAACCCAAATATCTCACAAGTTACTGCAGCCCACTGTGCCTACTGCTCTATTCCACTAGTGCATTTCTCTGTGGAGGCCTCTGCAGCTGACAGTCAGCGTGCATCTGCAGGTTTGAGCTCCCATCCCCTCACAAAGTGAGTCTGGGCTCAAGGAGAAAGTGTCACATGCCACCTCTCTGTTTTTCATTGAAGTGGTCTCCCTGTGGGCTTTCTTCATTGTTTCAGAGCCTTAGTGAGATTTGGGGACCCAGTTCCTGTCTGCTTCTCTTCCTGTCGTTGCTCTATTCCGGTGTCTTAACACCAAATCTCAGACAGGCTCTTTCTTCTGCTGCTCACTACTCCATCACTTCCTGGAGGTCCAAATAAATTTTATTACATGTCAGTACTACACAAAATAATCACACTTTGTTTTTTTGTTTTGTTTTGTTGAGAGTCTCACTTTGTAATGCAGGCTGGCCTTGAATTTATAGAAATTCTTCTGCCTCTGCTTCCCAAGTTCTGAAGTTACAGGCATACATCACCATGCCTGCCAAAGTAGGTATGTTTTATATATATATATACAAACACACACACATTAAAAAAACTACTGACTGTATGTTCCTTTCTTAGCAGTTATCACTTTCATGAAGGAAACATTTAATTGCTATTGCTCTACATCCATTGTTTATAGATTGCAACTATTTACTTTTGAAATTTGATTTCTGACATAAAATTTTTTCAATCCAATATTCTGTATTTAACCAAAATACTGTAAAGAATGTTTCAATAATAAAAATAGTCACTTTAGTCACATTAAAAATAGTACAGGCAACAAGTATATGTTAGTGTCATGCTGTAATTACATCTCTTTGTTGGACACTAGGCTATGTGATAGATTATGAGGGCCTTAAAGTATAAGGATGGCTGTGTGCCTCTGACTGACCTTCTGCTCACTTGAACTCAGTTCTGCCTCATCCTGACACTAGGGACTGCTAGATAGAGCCAATCCACACCTGCTTCAGCTCAAATGACCTGTCTTCCAGATAGCTATAACTCAACTGCCCTCTTCTGATGAGTGTCTAATGCCAAATAACTAGCAGTCACTGCAGTCCACTATACCTACTGCACAATTCCATTACTGGGGTGCTAATAACTCACCACTCCTGAGACAAGACAGCATCTGCTGAGGACAGTTGTCAAAATACATACATTTGGTACCAAGAGAAAATCTGGCTCCTCGTTGTCAGTTCTTATCCACCTACTTCCTACAGTTACTGTTCTATGAAATGCATGATCCCCTCCTGCCGTGCTTCTTGCTAAAAGTGAGCCAGCTGCAGAGGTAGCCAAATCAATCCTGTGGAGCAGAACTCCTCCAGGTTTGCTTTGTACCCTGAAACTTGTCTCTTTTTATTTATTCCCCATTTTACCCCCTACAAGCATTTGAGGGTCTGATCAATCCTCAGTATCTCTCCACTCTACCCTCATCTCCCCCCAAAAAGAAGTCTACTGTCATTGCTTGAATTACAGATCAGTTTAATTTAAGTGGATGGTAGGTGTCTGTTTATTGTCTTTTCCATTGGTGATTTATATTTTATTTAATGGAAAGCTGGAAAATCTGCTGTATTGGTAGCTGAGCCTTGCACAGCTGGTGCAACAGAAGATTAAGTTGCACCAACACTACACTAAAAGATAGGTTGCCAAAGTTTTCATATATAAAGGGCATTTTTTTACATAATTAGCAGAATTATCTGTAACACTATATTTATTTCCTGATCATAAATGAAGGGGTTGTTCAGTCTGAGTTACAAATGAATTTATAAACTAATTTGTGGAAAACAGCATCTGTTGTGAATAAGCAAAAAGCTCCACTAAAAAACAAAAGGTTATTTTAGTTTTGTAGCTAGTTATAAGACCAAGGAACAGTGAGTATATATATTGTTTGTCTGTGATCCTTTAAAAGTATTGGTCTACACTTGTATACTCTGTAAAAATGGTGATACATTTTTTACTAGTTTAGGGAAAAAAAAGAACAAAATGTAACTTTTCCATTCAAAGAATTTGTTTTCTTTTAACTTGCTGTACAATTAAACATTGATATTGTTGCTATATCTTGCACTGGATATATTTTCATGCATTCTAAAATAGTCCAGTGTTTAGAACACAAGAAAAATTTTTAAGTTTTTTTTTTCCCACAAGTTGGATGATAGATACATCATCACTATGAAAAACATTATCCTATTTCAAACTCAGTTTGTTTGAATTTTCATTTCTTTCTGAACCACCCACGCAAATTCTGTCAATTTTACTCTTTAAAGAAAACTTGTTGCTGGGATTGATTGAACTGAGTTTAGAGTAAAATATAAGGAATTTGAGGTTGGTGTTCTGATCAAACTAAGACTTGTTTGTGTTATTTTCTTGAGTTACACATTTTTCAGCATGAACAGCCATTGTGTCTGGGTCTTTTGTTTGCTGACAGTACATGACTGGGTAAAGAATTTCTGATATCTCTAAGTTGCATTAATCTTCTGTGTTCTCAGGACAAAATATATTCCACAGGGTAAAGAAAGTAAAATTAAGAAGTTTTATTTCATCTGTCATGATAGATAGGACCAGTTGATCAAACAGTTGATCAAACCTGACTTTAAGTGTCACTACAATATCTTTTATAATTACTTATATTTAATTCAACAAATATTAAAATATATTACAGTCTAGAGCATATGAAACATTGTGTGTAATGAAGAATATAACAGTCAAATGTTCACTAGAGCAAGAAAACTCATGTTTTGATAAATTTGACTTTGAAATGAAAGGTAGTTCTTCTCTGTTGTAGTATCTTGACATTCTTCTCTAGAGATTTTGAAAGTATAGTCCCAAATCTGTTTCTCTGTCAATGTCTCTCTGTGTCTGTGTCTGTCTCTATGTCTAGATACACACACTGAAACACACATACGTACCTCCCAGCTAACACCTAATTTCTAGCATTTATAGAATTCTCAACTGATATAAATTATAATTATAATATATTGGGAAGAATGTATATATTTCTTTCATTTTGAGGGTTACTGTTACTTTTATATGTTGGCACTGATAAAATGTAGCAATGTTATCCAAACTTTCATTTAGCCTTGTACTAGTGTGTGCATGTGTGCTTGTGTGTGTGTGTTATGAAGAATTATATGAGTATGTTATTGGTATTTTGATTGGAATGTTTTCAAAGCTGTATATCACTTTTGATAACATGATCATTTTAATAATATTGATTCTGCCTATCAAAATTGGATATTTTTTTCATTTTCTTGTACATTTTTCAATCTATTTTATAGGGGCACTATACTTTTAATTATAAAGGTCTTTCATTTCCATTATTGAGTTAATTTAAAAGTATCAAATAATGGGCAATTGAAATGAACAGATACTTCTCACAGTAAGAGGTACAGAGGACCAACAGATACATAAAATATTCAGCATCTTTGAGCATTAGAGGAAAGAAAATTACTGGAGTTATAGCTCAGTAGCATAGAGACTGCCTGGCAAACACTAGATTGTAAGTTGGATCCCTGGTACAAAGAAAAAAATCAAAATACTAAGTTCTACCCTATTCCAGTAAGAATAGCTAAAATTATGGGCTGGAAACAAAAGTTAAAAGACTGTTGGGAAAAAGAGTCCTTGTGGACATATAAATTAGTACAATGAAATTAGCGTGGAGATTCCTCAGAAAACTAGAAACAGAATTTAATTCAAATTTATTCCGTTTAACATGAATATTATGTCTTTTGGGTTTAGTTGAAATAACAATTTAACTCTAGTTAAAAGGGTTAAAGTCTTTAATGTGTGAGTTTACAGCAGAGCAATTCACAGTAGTTAAAATTTTCAAGTGGCCTTCATGTCTATAAAGAGATGAATGGATAAAGAAAATGAGGCATATACAAGAGGTAGTACTTAGATATAAAGAAGGGTTTATCAATCTTGTCATAAAAGAAAGCCCAAATGTACATAATTTAAACAGAAAAATGAAAGAATGATGCTTGAAACAGTGTGGTAGAGTTGGTGGAGATTAACAGGATCTTGCGATGGAGGGACATGGGGGTATCGAGCAGAAGAGGTAAAAAGGGAGGAAAAATGATCAAGATGTGTATGAATTCCAAAAGATTAGTGTAATTGTTATGCACTAGAAACACTCATCTTAAATAACCTGACATTTGAAAAACAATTTTCCTAAATTTCATACAATTTTGAATCTAAAGGTTGGAGAATTAGAATGAATTATCTCATCAAAGACAGTCCTCTATGACATAAATTCACTTCCCTTATCGCTACTATACTGATACCTCTCCTTGTGGAAAATTTGTCCTAATACGCAAGTCCCAATTTTTGTTAATTTTTTGAAATAAATTGTTAGTAAGACCAATACTTTAGAGAACAATAATCAACTGTTTCTATCATTTTGAGCAATTGTATTTCAAAAGGAGTAGCTGGAAAATGTTTTCTGAATTGCTTTTAGTAAACTACTTCATGCCTTAATGTGAGAGAAACAAAGAAGTATCTTAAATGTATCACACATGCATTCTTTTTGAATTAGTCACTAATCTAACTCTTCTCTCATTTATTAAAAATATGTTGGAAACTATATTTTCAAAATTAATCTACGTTATACATGTATGCAATCATAAAAATTATGAGTCCAAGAGTTTAACTCAGTGTTAGAGTGTGTGCATAGAATGTGTGAAGCCTTGGTTTGACACCCAGTAATTTCCTCTTCAACAAAAAACCAACAAATAAGAGCTGGGAATGGTAGAGTCCATCTGTAGTCCTAGCATGCAGAGACTTGAGGCAGAGGGGTCACCATGAGTTCAAGGCCGGCCTGAACTCAAAGTGAAACCCTACCTTAAAAAGACAATAGTAAGCAACACAAACAAATGAAAAAATTTTACACAGGTGAAATGTCTTATTTACATATTAAATGTAATTTACTGACAATTTCTGAATGCTATGAAAATAGTTTCATTATTTGAATGTCAGGTAGTTTGGAGGTTTTATTGAAATGGCTATATCATCTGAAATTAAGATATTTTGCATATATTCTTAATTTGTTATGTTTTAAATTGTTATGAAGTCTATAATATTTTCTTTTTAACAAAAATTAAGCTGAGATTTAAAAAAAAATGTTTGAGTAGGCTATAGAGGCTCAGGACTGTAATCCCTGCACATGGGAGGTTGAGAAAGGAGCATAATAATGAGTACTAGACCATCCTGGGCTACAAAATGAGCTCAAGTCCAGCCTGAACTGTACAGCAAGGCCCTGTCTCAGAAAAAAAAAAAAAAAAAAAAGGAAAAGAAACGTTTGCTAATGTGAAATGAATATACTGTCAGTATTAATGTTTGAAAATTTAGTTTTTAAACACTTTTGGATGGTAGTTTGGTTAAATACAAAAATATGAACATACAAAATAGTTTTTCCAAATTATCCTTTCAAAAATTCGTCCTAAAATATATATCTGATAAGTTTATAATAAATATTTGTTGAAACACCACTTGTGTACCAAGATACTGGAAACACTTTAAATATGAATAATTTAAAAACTATTTAATCTGATTTTAGAGGAGTGGAAGAAGGCTTATGTGGCAATTTAATGGTGCAACTGGTATATCTGTGCTAATTTAAAGCTTTTTTTATTTAAAGAGAAAAAACAAAAACAAAACAAAACAATAAAAGGGTACAATACAGAATTTAAAATAAAACAGTAAGAAATCACTAGTTAATAAATTACATATTGTTATCTTAGAAATAGTTGATCAAGTTACAAAACTAAGCATACAACGTGGACATTCAAACAGTGAGACTGCAAACAGTGTTCAATGATCCAACAAAAACGTAATAATACGGTCATCTATTTTACACACCTAAACACACTTGCAATTGTGTCCGTTAGAGCACTTTCTTTTCCTCTCTTTTTTTACAATAACATTTAAACATTTTGGGTTTTATTACTCCCACAGTTCTTATTACTTTTTTGGAAGAGAATAAAACCAAATGTAACAAAACAAAGCAGAGCTGGTCAAAACAAATGATGGGCTTTAAAATATATTAAATATTGAGAACAATGTAGAGAATAATTTGCAAAGAGGAAAAGTATATATATGGAGAAATTCTTATTGTAAGTTTTTCCTGGAAAATATTATTTTCCATTGAAGTGAAAGGGCATTATAGGAAGAGTAGACATGTGCGCTATGATCAGACCTGAGCAGGTAATTCACATAGGTAAGTCAAATCTTTGACAGAAAGACCAAGTAAAGTACTTATTTGTAAAACTGGGATAATATTACTTTATGTAACTATAATAATCAGATATGCATATAAAATTATTAGCAAAGTTAGGCATTTGTATATGAAATCTAACTTTATGCATAAATTCCAAGGATATGTAAAACTGTGAGCTTCAACGTATCATTGAATTAAGCTAATAATGCAGGTAAGGTATATGATATTAAAATATTAAAAAGTTATAAATTAAAATTATATTTTTGGAATTTTCTATGTGCTTCAGTGCTTACATGAATGTTCTATAAAATACATCATAAAAATTTTTTAATAACAAACTCAGCAAATCATTATTATACACCCTTGTTGATATAATTTGCTTTTCATTAATCTTACCACAGAGAACTGTATCTCTATGAAGTACGGAGGGCATGTATAAATACCATGAGTCAATGCTTAAAAAACAATATGAGAATTAACTAATTTTAAGATAAATAAGTTGATTGACTTACAGACTTTAGTCATTTTTAGGATTATTAGGTGACTTTGTTAATATTTTATGACAAATATCTCAGTGTAATAGTTCTGGATGTTTATATTTATATACCTGTAGATCTATCTCATATTTCTAATAACTATGTCTAAATTGGTTGAATGAACCATACATACAGTTTGAACTAAGTATGATTTAAATTTCTTTCATCTTCACACACTTATAAAAGGATCTGTACTTGCAAAGGCTTTATAACAGTGTGTTAAAGTTTTAGTGTTTAAGTGAGTTCACATGCTTGTCATTTCCTCAGCCTGCACCCTAAAATTACTAACAGACTATTATGCTATAGATTCTGGTACTTAATGATTCTGCTTCCTTATAAAACTTAAAGTACATGATGACAAGGACATGCCTCCAAATGAGTTACTAGGTGCTAAGAAGAAATGTGGATTGGCTTCTTCTGGTTCAAGTGCCTTGTTGACAATTCACAGGACCACTACACATTATAATTCTAATTAGAAGAAAAACATCTATCTGTGACATACAGCTCTGTGGGAAAATCTTGCTGGAAAACAGATGACACTGTGATTGGTGGAAATCTTTTCCCTGCTGAGTGAAACACCAATGACAGCATGCATTGCTCACCCTCCCATTACTCAGTCCTGATACAAATACAAACCCGAGACTTGCTAAGGAAAGAACATTTATTTTTATTTATAGTTATTTTGATTTTGTTTCAAAGATAATAAAAGATAACAACAACAACAAACAGAATAAATCCAATCAAAACAAAGCAGTGCACTTGTTACAGGATTTCAAAGCAGGATAATAGAAAAAACAGTGGCTACCACAGTATCTCTTGTTATCTTCATGGCAGTTGTCCATTTCATCAGATATAGCAAGATCAAACCAAAATAAAACAGAATAAAACCAATCAAAACAGAATATTGAATAAAGCAAAATGAAGAGAATAATATTGGATTTCAAAAACAAAATAGAAGAAATCTCCCATGTTTGCTACACTGCATACTGCTAATCTCCCTAGATCTCAGACCTCCAGCCTCAGGCCTGCAAAGCCAATGAAACAATACTACCATTAAGTTTCTTTTGTACCTCAGTGGCTATAAATTCAGCCTGTCCTCCAAGGTGGCCTGTTGCTGACAGGGGTGGGAGAGGGTGGATGACAGGTTCATGGGAAAGGAAAGAACATTTAGAACACTGGTTTCCCCTTTGCATTTTTGGATCATTATATAAAATGTTTTGTTTGCTCCCAGAACTGTTTTATTATTAAGCAGAAAAAAATAGCCTGCGTATTTGATAATGATAAACAACAGAATGGAAATATTTTATGGCAAATGTTAAGTAAAAATTTAAACTGAATTAATATAGTACTAGTAATACATTAGATTAAAGGATCACATACATTTTCACTTTCCTCAGGATGACCAGACAAAGTTAAAAATGTGGGCGCCATCAGCACATGAGCCAAATGCTTTACCTAGTACAAAACAATAAAAGCTGTTGTTTTTATAACTTATCTGGAAAAAAAAATGTTTCTTGGTTTTGCCTGATTCTTATCTTCTGATGTCACACAAAGAGAAATTTTTGGGAGAAGTGCTATTTCACACTTATCTCTGCAGATTACAGATTTTTTGTTAAATATCAGAGATAAATAAGCAATGTACACCCAATTATTTTGAGACAACTCATGTTTTAAACAAAAGGGTTCAAATAAACCGAGGATATTATTCTTGCAGATTTTATGAATTATAGTTTTAGAATTTATAAAAAAGCTAAAAGATAAAATTAAGTTAAAATAAGGAGTATTAACATATTCAAACGGATACATTTTTCATTTATGCTATTCAAATTATTTTTTGTGATAGTTTTCCTATCTGTGATTAGTGTAAAAGACAATCGGCTTTGTTTCATTAATGGTGGTGCTATGAGAAATTAATAAATCAATTGCATATGTTAGCATTTTTTTCTTTAAAGTAACCTGAGAATTTGGTTAGCATCACAGGTGAAATTCAGATAGAATGAAAATCAATAGAAAAAATTTCAGAAGTAAGCACAACTTCACAAATGAGCTTCAATTTTTTAAAATCAATCTTTAGGTTCTTTAATACATCTCTTAGTCTTTTCAAAGTTAACATCAAATAAGTGATTATCTCATTTAAAAAAATAATAGTGCTTTTAAACTCTGAAATAATGTATTTGTGTGATACTTTAATTGTGGCAAAAATAAAATAAATGTCACGATAGTAAAATATTATACATATGCCTAATCAGTCAGCTCTGACACACAAATGGCTGGACGGAAGGGCGTGGAGAAGGTCAGCTGCTCAACCCATGGCAGGGAGGAAGCAGAGGATGACCAGGAAATAGGTATAATAATATCCCAGGCGTCAGTGACTGTATGACCCATATCCCATGAGGACACACACAGGCGTGCACACACACACACACACACACACACACACACACACACACACATGAATCATAAATATGTGCTCTACACAGACAAACGCAAACACACACACACACACACACACACACACACACACACACACACAAGAATCACGAATAATGTGCTTTAAAATCACTTGGACATCCTAAAGGCAATCAAACTGAAAAGCCAACTCACTGCTGAATGCCTATAGAAGACATACTGGAAAAATCTCTTTTAATTCAAACAATTCATGGACCAAAACATTTCAGTGCAATCGTTATGATCTGGCAGTAGTCACTGATAAAAATAATATTAAAATAAAAGATTTTCATTCAGGTTTTCTCTATGCCAAATGATTATAATTTACAGGTGAATATTAATAATCTAAACATTTATGCTAGCCACACATTTGTATTGAGAACATTTTCAAATGATATGATTGAATTTAAACTTCTTTTCATTTGCTAAAATAATGGTATTGATTAGAAATGTTTGATTCATATTCTGAAAAGAGGATTTTATTTTAGAAAATTTGAAAAAGAGAACTTTATCTTAGAAGAACTCTTAGAAAAATTAAAAAATTAATTATCCTATATTCGGGTTCAAAATAAGAATGATCGCAACACTAACGGTTCTTTGAGGATATATCATGAATAGTACTCTAAAAGTTTGATATTTTTTAGGTTTAATCTGAAATTATTTCTATCTTTGTTTAATCAACATTTAACAACATATTACAAATTTATGTTTACCAGATATTTTTATCACTTAAGAGATCAAAATAGGGAGGATACTAGCTTTTACCTGCTACCGTGTTATAAATTAATTTTGTTTCCAGGTTAAAGAAGCAATACTAAAATCAGAAGAAATGAGAAGACATCCTTTTACATCACATTATCTTGGTCTGTGAAGCTCCTTAGTGACTATTACATAAAATCACATTCTAAATGTCATTTAGTACAATCAAATTTAAATAATTATGATTCATGACATGAAAAACGTTGATAAGTGTCAATACTTCCCACTTGTTATATTATGTTGAAAGCTGATATTTGAGTTACCAGGTACTACTTATTCGTTATGGTAATTATGTTTTTTCATGCTGAAAAAAAGGATACATAAAGGACAAATTCATAGTAAAATAATCATGATTCACTTTAAAATTCCTTCAAGTCAGAGAACATCTTATTTAATGAAATTTCATTTAAAAATGTTTACATCATGCACTGTAAATGAAAGTGAAAGTGTTTCTGTAGACGAGCCACAATGTATCAATAATTTCTCACTTAAGTTATAACTAAGAAATTTGATTGATTTCAAATATATCTCAATTTTCCCACTTTTTGTTTTAATTTCGTCATCTTTAGGTGCAATTATTAGAGTTTCTCCTTCCTGCAATATGTGCAGTGTGAAGAAATCTTTGACTACAGCATTTTAAAAAAGATTTTCACAGATTGTCAGTCAATAAATAGAAACACTTGTAATATCATGGCACATATCCTTTACTTAAATCCATCAGAAAATAATTTTCTGTATTCTGAACATTCTTTTTTTAATAATGTGCCCGAACTGAAAGAACGTGAACTGGTAGCCTCAGGGAAATGTTAAAAATATTACTACTCTTCCCTCATCATACTTCTGTGCTAGTACTAGGTCATTCCTTCAGGAAATTTTTTGGGGTGGTTCCCTAGCAACAGAGACATAATAACTCTAAAGGAGACATCAGCAGTGTGTTCCTCTCAGGAGCTTTGACAGATATTACGGAACCTATTGCTGTGGGAGTGAGACTCCTACCTGTGGCTATGACCTTTATCATCTTTTTTTGACTATTTTTTTAAATCATTACAAATGCTTTACCACTGAGTGGCAACCTATGCAGTAGTATCCTAATATTAGATACTTTCCCAAAGATAGAGAATATAAGCTGCAGACAAATATCGAAATGCAGAAATAAGTCTATATTATTTCTTATAAGAAAGTGACTCTATATTGGAGTCTTTCTAGCCTCAGAATATTTTAATGCTTCTGTTTATTTGCTAGGAAAATATAAATAGTATTTGAAACATGAATTGAATTATGATATTTCCAAAATTTACTTTAAAGTATACAAGTACATGTAAGAGTCCAATATGTGGCCTATTTTGTTATTTTGCTTAATACTTTAGATTAAGGACTTTTAAAACACATAGATTTTCAGTGATTACAAGCTACAAAGTTTTGGTCTGTAATATTTTATTGGAAAGATGGTTTTATTTTAACCATTTGATAATCTGACTTTAGTAATCATTTGAATTTAATCCATATCTCTTTTCTTGATTACTTGAAAGTAAGATACTTGCTTCTAACAGTAAACTGTGTCATAAATATCTATATATAGTAAAAACTTGTTTACTATATATAGTAAAAAAAAAAAAAAAGGTGATAGACTGATTACCTTTTTCTCTTTCACGTCATTTCTTTAGTCAAAAAACAAAGTCAACATCTCCCCAACCTCCCACTGTGGCAGATTTCTGACCAATAAAATATGAGTAGAATTGGACTAGTGATTTCAGGAAAAAATATTTGTTTTATTATTTCTTGATGAAAGACAATGGTTATTATTGACTCTACAATCATTACCATTGCCTTTTAAAAAACACTCTCTTCCATTATTCTTCTTGCTGAAGACGCAGTAGAATTGTTAAGTTCATGAGAATAAAGTACAGAGAGTTGAGTTACACCTACATTAGTGAGCAGCTAAACTGATTCCAGTGTGACTTTTTATACTATATAAATCCTCAGAGAAAAATGTGCACTTAGCACATTTCTAAACTTTTAACTTACTATTCTTGGAAACTAAATATACCTTACTTATTAAAATTAACTCTTTGGTTTAAAAGGAACTTTATATTTTTACTACTTTATTCTTGCACAGAGTTATTTTAGACAATTTTCATCTTTTGCTCATCTAAATGGCTACAATGGCAAATCAAATCCTTGACAAATGTAACAAATAACTTCATAATATGTACTGTATGGCAAAATTTTCTCATCTCAGCCTGAGTGACATTATGGCCCAGATAATTCATTGTAGACTACTGAGAAGTGTTTCTGGTATCTAGGCATAAGATGGCAGTAGCAGTACAAAATCACCAGACACTGCCAGCTGCTCTCTGTGGGTCTAAATCACCAACTCAGACTTTTCTGTCTAGCATGGATAAAGTCAGCATTTCATTAAACTTGAATCCTATCGTGACTGAAGATATCAGGACAGCAAGGATCACTGTGATATAAAAACAAAGTGGGAAGTTGAATAACTGAAATACATAATGAGTTCACCTTTCTCTTATATGTGTCACAGACAGGCAATGATTTTTCAAGTCACACATAGATAGATTCAAACACATTATCATTCATTTTGTAGAAATAATTGATAAATGAAAGAAAAGGATCAAGACAGACTCACAAGAAATAAGGAGATCTCATACAATACCAACAATTTGATATTGAAGATTGTGTTTGACTTACCTTAAATAATGTTATTGTCTCAGGGTGCATCTATTTTCCCACGAGGGAGATAAAAATATTTTTGCAATTTATCAGTGTATCGATTTATATCTAGAAATAAAGCATTAAGATGATTTTTAAATGAAAATGACAAAAGACATGCTAGTATTTCCACAGTGTCATTGGACTGCAAAGAAGAAACACTGCATTGTTTTTAAAATAAACTGGATGTAGATCCTAAATATTTTACCATAGCTGATCACATAAACCTGTAGTAACAGAAGCTAAACGTGACAGTCTTCTGTAATGAGTTTACTGCTGATTTGACTAATGTACTTATTTTCCAAGAATGATAATTAAAATTTTAAAGAAACAGCAATAGTTGATCACAAAAACAAAATCGGAATTGATAGGCTGGGAAATTCTGGCATGAAAAGTGAATTATATTATTTAATTATGCAGTTTGAAAACAGCATGTTTTGAACAGCTTATATCCATCTAATGAATTTATTTCACATCTGAAAATTCCTAAGTCTCAGACCTGTTCTTGGAAAACATTGACTCAGAGCTAATAAATATTTTAGTAATAATTTTTCTGTCTAATTTGGACAGACCTTGTTATACACATGGCAAGACATCATGAATGTGGTAAGCAATACCAGTTATTCTTTTGGTTTGAACTTTATCATATTCATCTTGAAAATTAAACTTAGTCTATAAAGTAATAAACACTGTCTAGGCTACACTGAATTCTAGGTATTATTTACTATTAAAATATTCCAATAAAAAGAAGTAATAATGCTAAAAATCATATTATATAAATATATATGATAACTTTCAAAAGTTCAATCAGAAACTGCATACCTTTTACAAAAATTGTTGAAAATTTCTCTTTATCAGAATTGAAAATAGTCATTCTCCACTGACATCCTCTTCTAGTTTGATTTTGTTTTCTCTTAGTAATTCCTTTTTATTTATTGAAAGATATCATCTACTCAGAATGTCACTTAATAATAAAGAGAAACTGCCAACAACAGGGGATATTACAAAATCTAAGATACTCTTTGTACAGATACAAAATCTAAGATAATCTAACATCTCTTTGCAATGTTTCAGAATGATCTGTTTAGAATTTTAGGTTTCTTTGACACAGTTTTACACATCTGAGATCTAAAATGTGGCACTTTTGCATAATGATGCTATTGTGTGAACTCTACAAGGGGCAAAATGCTAAAACATCCCAAAACTGTAGTCACTCTAGCAGACTTTCTTTCTCTTTTATAGGGTCAAAGTCATGATTTTCTCTGCCTGGCTTTAAGCCCAGTGGCTTTGTGAGCTGCTCCTCTGGCTTCAGTGATCCTGCTCTCCATACGTCCTAGGCTGGGGCAGACATTCAAGCTGAATTATATAACTACTCATTTTTAGTTTGATGGGAAGAACAAACAGACCCCTGAGTTTTGTGGTAGGTGTATTTAGGTGGGCAGGAGTTCAAATAGACTGCTAGACTTACTGCCAGCAGATTCAGGCCCAGCCCCTTGTAAAAGCAAAAAAAGACTCTGCTGGATTCTCGTTATGAAGGTAGGACAACTGTTCCCTTCCTCCTCGATATTAAATTTCTCAGGAGGATCCATGTCTAGCCTCTGACCTCTCTGTGATGGCCTCTCGGGGCTACGTCTTAGCTTGTCACTGTGGCCAGGTGACACCAGGAATTTAGAACAGTTTTTGTGTAGCTCAGTCTTTAAAAATTGACCCTTTCCCAAAGTGATTTCTCATTAAACCCTCTCAAATACGATGCATGCCATACCAGATTGCTCTAACTTTAGCCTGTCTTGAAGAAATAGTTATTCTCAGAGTATAATCGACTGCTGCTTTTGCAGTTTAAAAAGCCTGTGTGCTTTTCTTGGGGCTAGCACTGCCAGTCATTCTATTGTTTCTCCCCAGAGCAAACCAACTTTCTCTGGTCTTCATTGTGTTGTGCCCTAGGTTCCCCAGCCCAGGAGCGAGGGTCATATTTCTAGACTACTGTGTTCTATTCTCTTCGTTGTGCCCTGTTTTTCCAGGTTTTCTGTAGTTTTTAATTTTCCTATCTACTCCTGGATGATTATAGAGCATCTATTTTTTTTTCCTCTTCATAAAGATGTGATTTTTCAGATATTTCAATGCCGGCCTTGGAGAGGGTGTTCTTTTCTAGAAGTTTCTAGTTCAGCATTTTTAATATCTTAAGTATTCTGAAGACACTTGTTATCAAGTTCTAGTGAGCCATCAGCTTTTTAGCATAAAAGGAGCTATTATATTCTGTCTAAGTTTTTTTGGTATCTATTAATAGCTTTATTTTTAATCTGTTATTGTGAAAATATTATTAGATTTTCAAATATTTAACTTGTCTTAAATATCTGAAGTGGATCCTACTTTTTTGTAATGTGAAACTTTCTGTTCATTGTAGGATAAAATTTGCTAATTTTTGAGGATTTGGATGTCCATGTTTTGTATTTATGTGAGATATTGGTTGTAGATTTTTATAATGTTTTTATTTGGCTTTCTTGTTGTCTCCAAGTGTTTCACAAGCCATGTAGTGAAAATAAAGATGCAGTATTATACTCTCCTGACATTATATTTTCCTTTGATGCTTTGACATTTAGAGCTTTTTTAATCATGGATAAACTTTTTCTGCAAGGTTCAATAAAAAAAATTACCTCCAATGAACACGCCTTTATATGCATCCTAAAGAACGTAAGAACTCATACTGCTCAATCTCCTTTAATATTTACATCTTATATTGTGAGTATTTTATTGACCTAAATTGGCATGATCATGCCTCAAAAAAGTAAGAGCACTTCTTATATTCCACTGTTGAAATTGTCCAAACTTCCCAATTATAAACATGCTTAAGTATTTAACCTTTGCTGTTTCTTTGCCACAGAAACTTCAATAAATACTTTCCAGTGACAGCCCCCTGAACTTTCTGCCTTGAGATCAGTATCAGTGTTTTATTTATTGTTTTGCGTGGAATCACATGACCTCTTCATGCTACAGTTTGGGAATAATGAGTAATAAGCTCTCTTTTTGATGGTAATTATCCTGTAATTTATTGGTCTCATTCTAGCTGAATAATAATAATTCTTGCATTAAGTAGCAAACTGATTCTGAATAGATATATTGAGAAATGCCATTATAAATTCACTATTTTACTCTCTTAGAAACGATAACTCAGGGGCTGGGGATTTAACTCAGTGGCATAAGTGCCTGCCTTGCAAGCAGGCAGTTGTGAGTTTGATCCCTGGTACCAATAAAAATGAAAAAGACAAAAAAAAAAGAAACAACTCATTAATGTGGTTTACAGAAGCATAAAGAAGATTGAAAAGAAGCTTTATAGGCTAATGTATGCTATATTCCCATTTCTCAAGTGCCTGAGGCACAGTGATGTCTTCTATTTCAAGGCCAGCTAGCACTACACAGAGATCCAAGCCAGGTTTTAGTATGCATGGAGAATTTCTCTCAGACCAAAAGCAAACAAACAAACAAACCAACAAACAGATAGCTGTAATATTAAATGTTGGATATCAGCTAAAAGAAAACTAGATGCCTTAGAGATGTTAAGAATGTTTAATAATGGGAAGAGAGAAGTAGATGAGGAAAAAGGGAAAAATAAAGGATCAAGATTTGACATATATGCATACAAATTCCTCATGATGAATACGTTTATTATACATCACAAGCATAGTCCAATAAAATTTTTTAAAAACATGTATATTAACAAAGTAAGGTAGCTCAGAAAAAGATTAATTACCTTTGAATCAAAATAGAAAATTAGCATTATTTTAAAAATAGCAATTTTTGTTAATAAATGTACAGGTAAAAACATTTTAAAATGAAAATTCTTGTTTATATGAATTTATTGTGTAAGTCTACATGAATAGACTACTTTGGTATTAATTCTAAGAAATTGGAGTAAGACCCAAAAAAGGAAAAAAAAAAATAACACAGCATAAGTTCAATTGGTTCTGGAGGATGAGAAAAACCTGATATTTAACAAAGGGAAATAAGTTAAATAATAGTAAAACCAATCTCTGAAGAAAGGCAGTTTGAAATGCAAAAGCAAGGCTACTCATGTGGATGTTTAAAACCTGATCTTAGATATCAAGCTTTTCCTATGACTAAAACTTGGTTTTGAAGGACAAGCTGATTTTGAAACACTGAGCAACAGCAAAAGCAATATGTAAACAGAAGATATGAAATGTTCTTAAGATAAATTTCAAGAAAAACTTAACAAGAAATTATTTATTTTGACCATTTAATATTCCCAAAATATTGCCAATTAGTGAATGGTTCTGTGTGTTACTATATACTGACATTGTCTAAATCATGACAGAATTAGTGATGTTCTGTCAGGTATGTTTTCAATCATTTTTGCAATTTTTCATCCAAAATTTGAAAATACAACAGTTTCCTGCCCCGAAATATTTTACACTTTCCAATATTGGCTTTGGGATTACTTTAAAAAGAAAGAGAATTTTTCACTGATGAATAGTAATGCCAGTTTTGTGTATTTTATTTGCCTGGTAATTTTAATAGAGTTCTTAAACAACCATTAAAGAAGAATAAATCATTTCTATAGGTTTTAGGTGTTTAATTAAATACATTATTCAAAGCTAAGTTTAAATAGCTAATTGCAACATTAATACAATACATATTAACATTTTCTCTACAGCATCACAGAAAGTCATAGCATAGTTGAAAATTTCATTTAGTTTTAATTTATAATTACTAAGGGTGTATTTTACGTAATAAGTATCTCCAAAAATAATACTAGGTATGGAGAAAAATTGTAAAAATTTGGTCTGAACCTTCTGTTTTTTAAATCATACTCCCAGAATTCACTAATAGATTTTAGAAAGCATTGACTTACTTATCTCGGTGTTCTGCATTTCTAAATAAAATTATTTGCTGCTACTCCAAACAAGTATCTATTTCCTAAAGTTCTTGTTAGGTTTAAATTGAAAATAAAATGCAGACCATATAACAGCTAATGATATTTGAATTCCATTATCCCTTGGTTGTTTCTCTTAATTTTGCTCAGAAAATAGCAGTTCAACTTCTGAATAATAAATATATTACTTGAGAGAACAAAGAAATGAAAGTGTTTAGATTTTACTTTAAAATTTTGATAATAAGGTTTACAATATTATGAACAAATGAATTAATTGGGTATTGTAATATATATATTGTTCTTGTGGTAAATTGCATTAGTTAATACTACTTAACTATATTAAGAAATTGGTATAAAACTGACCGGAGCCGCGGGAGACAGGAGACCAAACTCGAGCAGGATCAGCTCTCAAACTTTATTGCGTACAGCGAACCGGACCTAACAAGGTCCGCCACCCTCAACGTTGGTTCCTCTTCTGCCCGTTGGGGGCAGGAACAACCTCTTATAAGGGGAAGCAGTATCCAATCACAGAGAAGCGCGTCTAACAAGCTGATAGGCTAGCGTCACGGGTAACTGGGCAGACATGACAATTTGGCGGGCTTGTTCAGGCCGGGAAGAACCCGGAAGCAGGAAATGGGCGCCATCATAGGCGGCTTCCCACATCTCCCCCTTTTTTATTTATTAAAATAGGATGGTCTGTGGGTCCCTCCAAGGTGTCTATGACCTTGTTGCTGTTAGACACCTAGGAGTGGGCCTACCTTGTAGGCCGAGGCATGAGAGAATGTAGAGGTCTATACCCTGCTGTGCATCACCCTGTTTTGTGCATATCCTTGCGCCAGGACCATGCTCAAGGTGAGTGGTTCATTTTTTCGCAGGGCCAGGCTTTTGTGAACCGAACCTGGATGCATATAGACATTCATTCCTGCCTTCCCCCCAACCTTTGGGGCGGACGGCACTGCAGTACCCTTGGTCTCGCATCTCAATGCCAATAATTTGACTCCAGAAGGGACCCCTGGCCTTATAGGCCATGTATATCTGAGTGGAGCCTGTCTTAGGTTGACCGGGAGGGCTTTTCCCGTCTTACCCGTCATTGGCTTGCCCACTCAGCTCTTATAGCTGATGTTCTGCAATGTGAAGGAGATATGCGGCGGCCTGCTGGCCTGATGGGCCACCTGCTGCCATTTGCATGGCTGCCATGGCTGTGATCTTAACCTGCTGCTGAGTTTGTATGAGGCGATCTAACAAGCATTTGATAACCACAAGCCCTACTAGGATAGCCATGGCAATTAGGATCCAAAAAGAGGTAATTGTGGGACAGAAGGAAGAGAAATGGAGGGTCGACCGGAGTTAAGCAGGTGGGTCATAATCAAGGACTGTTTGATTGATGGTGTAAACCCTGGGTGAGGCGGGCGAGGCCGCCGAAAAAGGTGCCAATGTAGGCGGGTGGTGCCAAGGACCCCAAAGATATTGTGGTGGTTCTGTGGAATCTGAGCATATCACAGGGGTGATGAATAGGAACCCACAGAATAGAAAAAACTCCAAACCAGACATTTTAGTTTGTAGATGGTCTCGGGCGCTGAGCGTCGGTCCCAGAAGGGTCGAGTTGACTTGTGTCCGCCGGCTTATCCTCCTGTGCTTTATCAGGAACTGGTGGGGAGTTTACTGCTCGCGTCAATCTTTCCGGGACCCACAGCGGTTCGCGACCTGGTTCCTGTGGGAAAACACAAACCGCACCTCGGGTCCAGCTAACCACTGGATCCGGGCCCATCCATTGTCCTGTAAGGACATCTTTCCATCTAACCAGCCCTTTGTCGGTTGGGGACGGATTGCTATGTTCCATGGCAGGGGAATGATTATTGTGGTTTAAATTGAGAAAATTTATGGTAAAGAGTGCCAATGATATTCTTCCTTTGGGCGTTAGGCCGTGGCCTATCCCCTCTTTTTGCTTTTGTAAGACACCCTTGAGTGTCCGATGTGCCCGTTCAATGATGCCTTGTCCTTGAGGGTTATATGGAATGCCATGCTTAAGGACAACATCCATTTGTTTACAGAATGTTACAAAAGTTTTGCTGGTGTAAGCAGGACCATTGTCTGTTTTTAATATATTGGGCTTTCCCCAAGCAGCCCAGGCTGCAAGACAATGATTAATAGCATGGGTGGCCCTTTCTCCAGGTTCTGCCGAAGCAAACATAACCTGAGAAGCGGTGTCAACCGAAACATGTACATATTTTTCCGAATTCTGGGATGTGTGTTTGCCAAATATGATTGGGGCGCAGTCCTCTCGGGTTAACACCAATAGATTGTTGAGGTGAAGAGATCACACAGACCTGCCAATGCCTCTAAAAGCGCCATGGTAAATGGCGCATTGGGCCCATAAGCTGAAACTGCGTCCTTGATAGCTTTAAGTTGTTTAATTTCTAAGGGCTACCAGGAATGCATGGAGACCGGAACACTCAAAGGGAAGCCGCGACCATACCCTCTGGTGGAAGGAACGTCCTCCTCCCTCCCCAGATGGGGGCGCAGAAGGCAACCCAGGAAGTAGCTCTCCCTCTAACCAGGGCGGTGCCATAGGTTGTGGGCGCCCTCTGGCGGCCACGGGTGGAGGTGGCAGCCCAGGGAGCAACTCCTCTTCCGGCCACGGCGGTGCAGTGGGGCCTGGCGCCCTGAAAGGGGCGATCGTGGGTCGCGAACTTGCCAAAGGGCGGAAGGGCTTAAGCTCCTCCCATAAGGCGGGGTAGCTCGGGCAGGGTGGTGTTTGGTTCCCCTTTTTATCTTCCCGAGCCCTGAATTCCTCTTTAAGCTGTGCAGGAGGGTCCTGTTTAGTGAAGACAACCTCCTCTTCTGAACCTTCAGAATCAGAATCAGAATTAGAGCCCTGAGGGTCCTCCGGAGACCCACAATCGGCAGTGGCTCCGGGCTCCTCTGAGCATTCTGATCGAGCTCTATCAAAAGCCTGTCGGGCTGTATTAGGGAAACGAAAGCAAAACAGATGCAAAGGGAAAAGAAAAGAAAAAAAAACCGGCGTCCACTCGTGTGGCGCTCAAAATCTGTTAGGTGCGTCCACCCAACCCAGGTGACCCAGTACTCACCTGTCCCGGGAACCGCTGTATCTCACGTAGCTGATCAGGGTGAAGAGAAGAGGTGCTCGCGGCCTTCCGTTGTTATTGGGCCAGGTCCTCCGTCGTACCGCAGGCGACAGCAATCGTACTTCCCGGCCGAAGAGGCATGTCGCTGAATCTTTTACCTTTTTCCCCGTACGGGCCACCAGATGACCGGAGCCGCGGGAGACAGGAGACCAAACTCGAGCAGGATCAGCTCTCAAACTTTATTGTGTACAGCGAACCGGACCTAACAAGGTCCGCCACCCTCAACGTTGGTTCCTCTTCTGCCCGTTGGGGGCAGGAACAACCTCTTATAAGGGGAAGCAGTATCCAATCACAGAGAAGCGCGTCTAACAAGCTGATAGGCTAGCGTCACGGGTAACTGGGCAGACATGACAATTTGGCGGGCTTGTTCAGGCCGGGAAGAACCCGGAAGCAGGAAATGGGCACCATCATAGGCGGCTTCCCACATAAAACTGTCAGATTGTTTTGATTTACACTGCTCATGTTTAATGTTTATGGAGATGATGGGAAACAAAGAGGAACACTGTATATAGGGAAAAAAGTATTATTTGGGAGCTAAAGGAGAAATGGAGATCAAATTTTATATATCATGGAGAATAAGATTCAAGAAACAAGAAAGATTACTCAAGATCCTGAGACAATGAGAGGAATTGTGAAATTGTGTGAGGTTTTCTTGAAGAGACAGTAAAATGAGGATAAATCAGAGAGGAATAAAGCCAGCATGCATAAATGTTCAGTGGGGAGAGGGAAAAAAATAAAGAATCAGGGAGATTGTAAACAGCCTAGACTATCTGTATGATTAACAACCAAAGTATAAAGAATAAGAAAATCAGTTGTGGCCAAAATTTGGAAGAAATTGCCTGTGAGAGAATGAAAACTATGTCTTCTATTTTTACAGAACACACACTTTTGGTTTTGGAAAAAAAAAATTCATGAGACTTTCTGTTCTATATGTCTCAATCATATGGCACCTCTCACATATTTGCTCTAAATTCATGGCATAACCTGCTATTAAATTAAAAGTTTGAAATATTTTCTCACCTTTTTACTTATAGCTGTAATAATTCACAAACATTTAAGTATTTTATATTTTTTCCACTTTTTTTTACTAACAGAACTATTCTATAAGAATAGAATAATTATATGCATATGATCACCAAATTATGGTATACTCAAAACAAGCAGTTATGGACATAGAATATCAGATAAGCATCAGTAAAATTGTACAAAAGATCAAGTAAACATCATCACTCAACTATCACAAATAGATCAAAATATCAGCAAAGAAATTTAAGAGTTGAAGTAAACATTTAAACAAATGGATTTAATAGATACACATAGAGTGTATCTATCACACTCTATCAAGAGTCAGAAATGCACATTGTTTTGGGCGGCATTCGGTACTTTCTCTAAAATCAGCCACTTCTAGCTAACAAAGTATGTGTACATAAATGCAAAAGAAATGAGATTTACCAAGAATATTATCAAATCACAGTGCAATAAATCTATAAATCAATAGTAAAACAAATCACAGAAACAGGCAAATATATGGAAATTAAACAGCAAACTCTCAAACAATCAATGGGTCACAAAAGAAATTACCAAAGGATAAGACCATTCCTAGAATTAAGTGATGTCTGACAGTGCAGCATACTGGAACTCATGGACACAGTGAAAGCAGTGCTACAAAGAAGTATGCAGCTGTGAGCCCAAAAACAGAATTTTTTCCATTTTTTAAATCATGCTCAGGTGTTGTTTGGGCTAATATTATTGTTTAATTCTTTGCTTTTTGTCTTTTCTTTGTTCTGTTCCTAAAATAGTAAAAAAAAAAAAAGCTGATAAGGTTTAAGTATCATAATTTTTTTTTTCATAAAGAATGGAAAAATTTACTTGGCTGACTCTTTGTGGGGGTTTCAGTATATAAGCAGCTGGATCCAAGTCAGGGTGGCATAGCACAGGGGCAACACTTGAAGGTAACAGAATGTAGCAAAACAACCAGAGCAAAAGCTGGGGGAGAGCAAGTCTCATTTCCTCCTTTATATTATGCACAGGCCACCCTGCCTTCCAGGGTGGATGTAGCACTCACAAAATCTCTTTGCCCTCCTCCTGCATAGACTGAGGATATTAACAAAGTAAGCATCCTGGCTCCCTGCTGCTTCTCTTTAATTTTTAAATTTCTTAAGGTGACACAATGTATCTACCATAACCATCTACTTCTTGCAGTTTTAAAGCAGACATATTTCTTTAAACAGGTCTCCAAGACAAAAAGACATGCTTATTTTGGCCATTTCACAATTTGAACTTTATAATACAGGTTTAACAATCCTTAAGAGCCAGCATTAAGATTATCAATGTTATATTGCATTAGAACCCTACCATTGTGTCCCTAGCTCTTGAAAGATTCATGCACATCCCTTTGGATAAAAGACTTGAAAAAGAGTTGCCAAAGTCTCAACAGTTTCAGCATTGCTGCAAAGTCCAAGTCTCAAGTCTCCTCTGAGATGTAAGAAAAACTCTTAGCTGCAATACCCTACACAAATGAAAACAAAATTAAGCACTTCTAACATACAATGGTACAAGATTAACATTTTCACTCCATAAATTACAAACAGGAGGATATAGAGGATTAGGGCCAAACGAGTTCAAAATCCAGCAGGCCAAACATTAAGTCCTATAATTCCATGTGCACATTTGAGGCAATCTGTGGCAAATTGCGAGCTCCAAAGAGCTTGTATGATTCCACCTCTCTGGCACACCTGATGATTACAGATCCCATGGCTTTTCCCTTAGGCTAGCTTTGCTCCCTTCTTGCAGCTTTCCTTAGGTGATCCACACTCCTAGCTTTTCCAGATTGCTGGAGTCTCCACTGCGCCTTGGGTTTCACACTCATAGCTTCACACTCTGCCCTAGCCCTATTGGAGGCACACTGCCTGGTCTCCCAGGCCTTCTGAAATTAGAATGGAAGACTTTTAAGCTTCAGAACTCTTGCATTTTGCATGCACCTAAAACCAGCACCATGTGGGTGATGCCAAGGTCTGCTGCCAACTGCAGCACTAGCCAGGTTTCTGTCTATCTCGGCTATAGGGATCAAATGTCTGGATTGCTGAGCACTCTGAATCCAATTCTGAGAAATACATTTTCTATGTTGCCTCCATTCTGAGACATGGTGTGGCTGCCACCATTCTGGAACATAGTGCTCTGTAGCTTTCACTTCAAAGTAAAGTCTATCACTTTTACAGTTTTGAAGTTGCAAAGGTTTGACCCTGCTTTTTGTGATGCATTCAAGCCATCTTTTCTATTCTGTTCCTTCTCAAAAATAAAGACTTTCTTACCTCTATCTTTGCATTTCACAGCTTTCTTGGATCTTCCTTCGTGAGGAAACTCACACTTTGAATCATCCTGTTGGGCACTTTGCTCTTGATTTGCAACATAAATCTGCTAAAAGCCCCCAAATACCCATGCCTCAGCCGGGATTTTCAAACTGCCTTGGATTTCTGCCAGATTAATTAGTCCACCACCCCTAATCTCAGCCTCAGGCAAAGTCTTTGGACATGAGCAAAATGGATACAAACTTTATGCCAAGCCATAACACACATAATCTGGAATCCAACACCCAGTGTAGTCCTTTTTAGCAGAAACCTCCCAAGCCTGATTTTTACCAGCAGGGTTTATATCAGCCTTTCGGTTTTCTGAGCTCTGAAAAGAATCTCCCAAACAGAACAGCCTAAGGAGTTCCAGATCTATGCTTTCAGGCAACATCTCCAAACTTTCCAAACTCTTTCTACAAGCCATTCCCAAAGGCTCTTGAACAGCATGACAAGATTCAGTCACAGCAATGACCCCACTTCTCTAGAGCAAATTCTGTCTTGGTTTATTTTTTCTCATTGCTGGGACAAAACATCTGACACCTAAAATGAAGGAAAGAAAGGTTTTTCTAGCTTACTGTTTGTGGAGGTTTCAGTCCATAATCAGCTGGCTCCAGGACAGGGTGACGTGGTACCAGGGCAACACGTGAAGATGGCAGAGGACAGTAAAACAGCAAGAGCAAAAGTCCATGATTGTCAATGTTAATCATAACAAATAAAACTCATTGCAGTAAGACTTTTGATTTTGTCTTCACCCTACATTATATTTGCATTATTCACCACTTTTTTCAATGTAAGTTATATGTGATATTTCTTTGCCAATAAGAAGCTTATCAGTCCGTATGTATATATAATCTCCAAAAAAGAAATTAAGAGACTGGAATGTTAGGTGATATTGATCAAAATTTCTTATGGAGAAAAAAGAATTGCATCACCAATGCTTTTTCTGTTAAAAAATAAACTTGTTCTCTTGGTATGTGTTTTGTTAAATGTTATTACAATATTTTTTTTTAATTTCAGTTTCCAACTTATTTTCCTATCATGATTTTAAAAGAGATATTTAATAATGTTACTCATTATTTAGAAATATTTAGTATCTCCTTCTAGTCACAGATGCAATCTTATTTCCTCTACCCTGACACAGAGTTTCTGCACAGTCTGCACACCCAGCAACTGTCCTGGCCTCAGCTTTCTCACTTCTTCAATCATGAGATCACATTGCTTTCATTCTAGACACTTTCAGCTCCCCAGAATAGGCTGCTCTGTTTATATCCCATGTTATTATACACACTATTTTAGGCATCCTCCATTTTTCTACACTTAGAGAAATCTTAGACTTTGTGTAAAGTTATGCTACATCCTACTTTGTGAAACTCATTTGATTCCCTATGAAGTGTGTCATTGTTCCTTTACTGCCATCAAAGAGTTTTGACTGGAATTTTTATTACCACTTATGCTACTAAATTTGCTATAACTTACTGTCTCTATAAAATATGCCCTCGAAATAAAACTTCACATTTCTTAGTTTTTGCTTCACATATGTAGTAAAATTACCACCTCATGATTGATGTTAAATAAACTTTAGCTCATATAATAATTTATTTGCATAGGGGCATCATGTATATCATTAAATTTTAAAAATATGATATCTTACATTATGTTGGTTTTTTCATCACCAAAGAAACTGCATAAACAAGACATTATAATAGCCAGTGCTGATTTAATATCATCTTATTCTGAAGTCCTACCATGCTTTTTTTTCCCTCTGTTTCCATTAGTTCTTTCATGTCGTATTTTATTGGATTGTATTATGTGTGATAGTATAAACAAATTTTCTATAGAAAATGAGATAATAGAGTAGCCACTGTTCATCTTCTGCTGAAGAAAAAAAAAACTGTTGGAATTGGAATATACAGAAGAGCATTACAACATCCTTAGGGATGTTTTTTTGAGTTTTTTTTTTTTCTACTTGGTTCTGAATGCCCTGTAATACTTTCAATCTCTTGAATGGTTTTATACTATTTTGTTATGTTTGATACTACTGTATATGAAGTTATGCTCAACTATTTCAAAGAAAGAGACATGGCAGTTACCGTTAATGTCTCCTGGTGAAATACGGTGTTGCTTAACATTGTTCTGTCCTGATCTGCTTTGTCATGTCCTATTTTGTCTTAGTCTCTTAAAAAAAAAAAAAAATCAACAGTGAGCCAAATAAACCTCTCTAAATTATGGACTTTGAGTATTTTGTTCCAGTGAGGGGAAAGTAACAGGATCATAATAATGAAATGACACAAAATTCAATCAAGAACAAGATAAAATGATGCAATATAAAGACAAAGTCAATAGAAAATATATAAGGCTGCTTCAAGTACAATATAGAATACTGTTCTACAGATTTTGCTTAGACTCTTAAGTAGAAGTAAATCCTAATATAAAAATAAAAAGCAGAGGCACATAAACCACTGACATGTGCATTTATTGTTACTATTATTAATTATATATAGTCTATTAGTTGCATATATTATAGTTTTCAAGGATTGGCAATATGACAGGTTTATTTGCACCAAACTTCTAAAACTTCTGAGAAAAACATTTTAGTTGGATGTTGCAATAGCCTACAGTGTCACTAAGGGATAGGATAATTTTAGATCCATTTTTATATAACCATACCACATTCTAATGGAATTACACATGTGATCTGCTGCTGACTAAAATACAATTCTGCAATACATGAATTTATAGTGATATAAAGGTTATAAAATATATAATTGCATATATATATATTTATATTGAATTTAGAAGTACATTTTCTGTTAAAAAGGTATTTATTTTATATTTACTTTTTAGAGTAAATAACAGACACAAAACACGAAAATTACATGTCATCGGATATAGTACATATGTACCTTCTCTATATTTCTCTAATTAGTTTTATCTACAAATAACAGTATTTTCAAGACTCGTCAACAATTACTAGACTTTAGTTATTTTGATTTTATGAATCTTACTCTCTAGTAAAATTTTGAATTTATTAAAGAAACATTCTCAGTTTATTCTGTATTAATAGAAGTAGTGTGTTTTCACTTAACAAAGGATAGTTTAAGTTAGTCATTGTTTTCAGGATTATGGAAAGCTATTTTATTAACTAGTGTTATATCTTTACAACTCAGGAAATTGTGCTTGATTTATAGTTATTGGATTTGTTTTCTTCTTTAGCTTACCTTTTTACAGTTTATTAATATTTATATAATGAATATTCTTTACTAATATTTAATGTTTCTTTCAAATACATCCCTTTCTCTTTCATTTCCTTTTAATTTTTAAGACTTTCTTGTTTTTCTTCCTTTCTTAATGTATGAAATTGCCTGTTGATATGATTATTCTCCAGTTTATTGCACTTTAGTCTTTAAGGCTGAATTAATTCCTTTCATTTGTTATTTTTATTTCCCAAACTCCTGTGGCTTCATTTCTGAATTTTCTCATTCTTTTTTTCCCCCATGGGAACATTTTAGTTCATTTAAACATTAATGTTCCATAATTTTATCTCTTATGAGTACATGAAACAGGGATATCATTTCACTTTCCCTAAGAATGTTGTAATGCTCTTCTGTATATTCCAATTCCAACAGTTTTTTTTCCTGCTAAAAATACTGTAAATCCAAATTTATCTATCAGAGAAATACTTGATGCCTATTACATAATTTTCCTTTTCTCAAGTATATTAGACATGCCGTTTCTTCAAATGTCTTATTCCTGTTGGTAGTTTTCCAACTCATTTATATTTTAAGATTGTTGAAGATCCTTCTTGCCTGGGATTTTTGCAATTGTTTCCCATGTTTTTTTTTTTTTTTTTTTTTTTTTTTTTGTATCCACTTATTTTATGTAGAGAGTGATCCAGATACAAGGCTAAATTAACACCATGAGATACTGATATTTTTATGACATTCTTCACATCCAAATTTTACCCTGCACCATTACCTATGGCTGCAGAATAATGAATTAAAGGAAATCTTTTAAAGTTAATTTAATCTATTCCCTGATAGACAACATTGAAATACTTTACTCTGTCTTCCTATAGACATTAACAAAAGATAAACTGTTCATTTAAATTAATTTGAATAACTTAAAAGCATTATATATTTTAATATAAGAATATAAATAAACTTTAGAGTTATTTAATTACAGAAAAATCCAAAGTATCAGAAGATGTAGGCCTTTGACTCAGAACCACAAAACTATTTTTTAATTCTTTTATGTATTTATATCACTTGTTTTTATAGGGTTAATTAGGAGACCTTAAACCTGACAAAATAAAAATCACTTACATTATATTCTGACTTTGTATTTAGATTTTCTAGTAATTTATTTATTAGATTAAGCTTATGTTTTATTCAATAGTTATCATATATTTATTTATCTTCAGTTAATCTGAAATGTCTGGTTTTGGAATTTTTGGCATATTGTTACATCATTTCACAATGAAAAATGCTTCTTTTAGACAACTCACTTTATTAAAAATGTTTAAAAATTGCTACGAATAATCTAATCAATAAATTATGATTTGTAAATACTGCTTCTGTCAAGTTTCTAATAGGCATATTTGCCTTCAAAAACTGAGATTTAATAATCTGGCTACTAAAGTATGGTTTTATTCTTTGTCTATAGAATCATATATATTTCTTGACTTTACATGTATTTCACTACTAAATTCATAATTTTACATATTATTTTATAGGAAAACAGAAATAAAATTACCATTTTTATGAGTTATTCACAATTTCCTAGTTTTATAATTAAATTTTAGTGTCTTTCATTTAAATAAAATGGATATACAAAATATAGAAATATATTACCCCAACTTAAATTTATAAAAATAATCTATGGTAGCATTGATTATACATGATACGTATTTGCTCACAATACTTACTTTCTCTTTCTTTGATGTCAAATGAATATTCTATGATTGTTCAATATCATTAATATAACTCATATTTTCTTTGATGTGGAACTAATATTCCTTGATTATTTAATGATATTAAAATATTTATCTCCAAATATCTTTTGTAAATCATTTATTAACCAGTAACATTGAAAAACAGTGCCCTTAGTAAATTCCTTGTTTGTATCCTTTCTATAATTTTATTCTTTAATTTGGGGATCAGCAAATCATGACTTGTTGACCAAAAGTCAACTAAGTACTGCTACTGTAAAAAGTAAAGCTAGGGATAATTTTTTTTTATTTTTAGTATTAAAAAATAAGATAATTCATTTTTCATGAAAATTATGTAAAATCCAATTCATATTTTCTACCAATTTTTAAGAAGAAGGTATTTGAACAGAGCTATAATTACAAATCATCTGTCATCTATTTCATGGTAACAATAATTTGGTTGTGTAAGAGACTGTGACCCTTAAAGTATCAAATATTTTTTCTCTGAACCTTCACAGAATAAATTTCCTGAGATATCCTTTAACTTTTTCTGCCTATTGCAGTTATAAAGTTTATGGGCTGATTAGTTGTAAGTATAAAAGCATCCAAGTGGGTTTTTTAGTGGAGCAATAAGAAACCAATGAAAAGATAAGATTTCATTAGATTAATTGCTCAGTGCTATTGAACACAATTTGTTCTGCTGTATTGAATTACTGAAGGTGATCATAGTTTTGCTCATAGATTATTGAGTAACCTCGATCATTGAGTTGGAATGAGAAAAGGCAAACACCAAGATTTTGTTAACCTGAAGACTTTGTCTCTTCTTTTTATTTTTTTTTTTTATTTTTTTATTTTTTTTGTCTTTTTCCTTTTTATCAGTACCAGGGATCAAACTCATGACTGCCTGCTTGCAAGGCAGGTGCTTATGCCGCTGAGCAAAATCCCCAGCCCCGTCTCTTCATTTTAAGATGAAAAATGTAGGGAAATTAGCATATTGAAGGAGGAGATCATAAAACAGACTCTCCTTCTTACTCAGAGCAATGTCTCTTGGTCTGATCTTCTTTGGATCATTCACTGTATCATCCTTTGCTCATGGATAAAGATTTTCAAATGTGATGAGGAATATCATAAATAATACTGAGAGGATAATTAAGTCAGAATGAAAATATAATTTCAAGTTATTGTAAATGGATTTAGCAGAGTAGAACTGTCCCTTTCTGAAGGATTTGATAATGGGACTCAGTAATTTCTTCCCCACAGTCATTGTCTTGCTTAATGATTGCCTAGCATCTACTTTATGCGCCACTGTGTTCCTTACAGTGTGGAGGCAAATCACAGTGAAAATGACAATTATACCAAGTACGAGTTCTTTCTGGATTGGCGCAATGACAAAGGACAAAGCATTTGGAGTCTTTTCTTTTCCACTTGATAGCTCAGTGAAGATAGGTATTCTGGTTTATTTTAGTTTAGTTTTACATTCTACATTGTTAAAATGTGGGAATTCAACTGGAGAGTTATATCTAATATGTCTTATAGACTGATATACTACATATGTAATAGAATAACAATCTATGTCTTTATGAGAAAATCTTTTATTACATTATGCTAGCGCATTGCCATAAAGATAATATTTTATTGACTTTCCCTAAGTAAGTACCTATGCACTATATAAATGTGAGCAAAATCTTTAATTCAGAGTTCCTGCATTGAAATTTTTCTCCAACACTTTCTAGCTGTTTGAATTTGGATAAGTTCCTTTATAAAGTTGTGCTACTTTTTAATTCTTTTTTCATATAAAAAAGTAGGAAACTATCATCTAACATACATGTTTGTTGAGGTACTTCAACAAAATACTTATAAAAAATTCAGTAAATTCTCCTAAATGTAAGATAGTATAAAATTAGTATAAAATTACTAAAACATTTAATAACTTTGTTAGACAAAATTAGTTTTAAATATTGTATAAGCATGTTAGCTACTTTATACACTAAAATAAAATTTATCCAGAAAACTTTTAAGCTACTGCAAGCCTATAAAATTGTGAGTATGTGTGGGAGGATAGGAAGATTAAGGCCTAACTGGCCTCTTCTATGAGAACAAGACCGAATGGTCGCAAGAGTGGCTGCTGATATTCTGCACAGGAAGTTAATACAGCTGAGACCCTATTGACTATTCAGATATGTACCATGGATGGTAGGAGAGAGATGAATCCTGTTTTACTCTGATTGCCTGTGCCAGTGTCCGAGTGAATAAAGCCGAGGTGTACTATTCATTCAGGCTTCTTTATCAAAGAGAAACAAGAGGACCTGGCCGCTCACATTTTAACATATTCTGTTTCTTTGTGCTTCATCTTTGCTGCACCTTGGTCACTCACATAGGTCGGCCCCATACAAGTATGTTCTAGCTTCTACAGTGAATACCATTGCTGCAGGAGTGAGATACCTGCAGCTGAATACATGTGCGGCACTGTAGCAGGCTGGGTCATGGCTGAACTGAGAACAAGAAGACGACTCAGTGGGCGTGACAGGCCACAGCCGAGGATGCTTGGATCCAAACTATCATGATGTCTTTCAGAAGTGAAATAGTAACGTACAAGAATTCCATTTCCAGTTTTGAAATACACCATTAAAAATATGACGTGGATCAAAAAGCTGGTCATAGAACTTTCCTGCTATATAGACAGCTACGTTAGGAAGAAATGTTATAGGCAATCAGATAGGGCTACATCTTCAAGAGAGTCAGGACAAAAGATAAAAACACACCACAACTGTGGCTGTGGTACATTGGTTAAAGGTCAAGTCTCAAGATAACAGCAAAAGAAAAGGCTTACTTACATACCAAGGGATGAGCTTAGTGATAATCCCAATCTGATAAAGTTTACCTACCTAGGCATTAGTCATCTCTGTGACCAACCCGAACGCCTGGATCTATCACCTACATGAGAAGTTCTTTGTATTTTCCTTGTCCACTAACATGACTTGTTTCCCCAGTGGATCAATATTATTTAAGCAGCTATATTTATAACCTTACTGGTTGATTATAATTGTAACCCATATTGTGCTCATGTGATTGAGCACCAAAAGATTTGCCCTGAGAAATGGGTCCTTGGGTAACCCACTATTTCGCATATCCCCTCCTGTCCCTGTCTGGCAGGAACTTTCTATACCTCAGTAAATGTTTTCTACTCCTAGCCTGTATTTTTCCTAGGATTCATTCTTCAATTTTAGAGAGTATGACCTTAGCATATCATATATCTAACATATTTGGAGTTATAGTATTTGCTTATATCATATTTAGAGGTTTGGATCATCCTAGTATCACTACCATTCTAAGTAAATTGATAACCTTTGGCTTCTAATCAAATTGGTTCTTGTTGTGCTACAATTTTGACACTATGGATTTGTGTGTGTGTGTGTGTGTGTGTGTGTGTGTGTGTGTCTGTGTGTGTGTATCTCTCTCTCTCTCTCTCTCTCTCTCTCTCTCTCTCTCTCTGTGTGTGTGTGTGTGTGTGTGTGTGTGTGTGTGTGTGTGTGTGTTGGACACTTTAGGTACATAGTGGCGATCTCTGGTGATTTTTTCAGTAAGAGATTTTGTCTCCCAATTTTTTTCACTAATGCCTTTATAAACTATTCAGGACACGATTCCTTGCCTATGATTTACTAAATAAACCATCTGACTAACTAGCTTTCAGAAAAATTCCAGTTAAATATTTATTGTCCTATTTTACCATTCCTCTAGAATTGCATTTGGCTATATATTTTATAAATAAATTCCCTATTTTATTTATTTACTTTTATTGAGAAAAGGTCTGACTATGTAGTCTAGCCTGGCCTTTAGCTCACCCTGCAGTCTATCCTGGACTTGAACTCACTGTGATCCTACTGCCTCATCAGTCTCCCAAGTTCTGGGACTGCAGGTACGTACCAGCACACTTGATGCAAATTTCTTATTTCAAAATTAATGTCTTCCCAAAAGATACCAACTGAACTGACCAGTTGCAATAATTTTACATGCTTAGAGGATAAATTCCAATAAAATCATTTTAAAAATTAAAGGTTAAAAATATCCTCACATTTAGGAAAATGCCCAAATATCTATACAATAATTTGAACAACAAAGAAAATACGATTAATTAAACATACATTTAAATTCAATTCTAAAGCACAATGTACAAAATTTAATAACATGATGTACACAGTAGATATATTGAAGATATATTGACTTGATCGCATATATTATAAAATAATTTCATTTGATCTACTAATTCTCTGGCATTGTAATCTATAGAGCTAAAATACACAATTTAACGCTTAATTGATTATGGTGATATACCCTCTGAAGACTGGGGATTCTTTTAAATTGAGTTAGGTGACAATGACAGATACGGGATGTGAAATCTGGACACTACAATAATGCACACTGAGCGCTCTGGATTATTTTACTCCTTAGCCTTATCTAATTGAAGCCTCATCTCATTCCAAGCTTAGTTCTAGCAAGTACTTCTTTTCAAGCATTGACTAAGTTTAATTTTACATTGCTTTTTTGAAATATGTGCCATCCAACACTTGCCGTTTACCTTAGAATTTTTACAATTTTTATCTGTCGATTTTCATTTAATATTGGAAAACGTTTCAGTGGAACAAAGGGAGGTTAAGGTCATCAATAGGAGCCTAAGATTACCAAACAAATGTTCCTCCTTTTCATTGTTCACACAGACAATTCTGAAATGAATTTTATAATGCTCCATTGACATCACCTGTAGAATTGAAGATCCTTACCCACAAAATTGGCCAATGAATTTATTATATTTTTAATTTCCTAATTGCTGTTTCTTCCTTCCCTCTTTCACTTATCCTAGTTGTGCATAGCTGTCCCACATTACTGATTTACAGATAAACTCACCCTTTTGTTAAGCCCATTCCTAAAGCTTCTAATTTTGTGCAACCCAGACATAGTTTATGATATTACATTTTGTCTAGCTTCATGCTAACATTGGGAATACAGTCGTTAATACAACAATTCCGATCATTATGATGCATGTTACCTACATTGGTAGATTTGATTAATTTTTAGTTCATGTGTATAGTATAAATAAAATAAGCATTATTAGGGGCTGGGGATTTAGCTCAGCGGCATAAGCCCTTGCCTTGAAAGCAGGCAGTTGTGAGTTCGATTCCCGGTACCGATAAAAAGGAAATAGGAAAAAGACAAAAAAAAAAAAAAAAATAAATAAATAAAAAATAAAAAAAAGCATTATTTAAGTTAAAACAAGATTCATTTATGTTCCAAATATAATTTTTATTTCTTCCAAACAGAATAATTTTCCCTTTGAGGAAATGCTTTATAATTGCATATTAAACTTTGTGTCTAATTTTGTCTTTACATACTACTTTTTATGCCTCAGATCAAGGCAAAATATTAATGGATGTTATTTCATTTACATTTTATTTTCCCAGCATATATAAAACATGTCTTCATCTCATAAAAAATTTGCTTTCCCTTGTCTTTAAAATTGTTTTATGTGACTTATCCTAATTGCCCAAACTAAGAATTATAGTGACCAATCCATGTGAAATAAAATATTAGAAAAGTTGAACTCCACATTCTATTAGATATCAGGCTAATATTTATATTTGTAAATATTTTTTCTGATAGATATAAAATAAAGTTAATTTGTTTTCCTTTGAGGCAAATGAACGTTTTCAGTTATGTTTTGTAGTTCAATACTTCTTCAGACATATTGTACTAGAAACCAAATAATTACAACACCAAATACTCTTTAAATATTAATCCTTTCTGAAATGACACCTTGCTCTCAATCTTGATGAATTACTGGTGACTCTTCCTAAAAAACTACAAATTCAGTAAAATAAACCAGAAACAAATGTTTCACCAGAGAGAAGACCACAATAAGGAAAGCAACATAAATTAAAATGTAGTTTCCTTTTCAAAAGTCACTCCATGCATAGTCATATGTGTCAGAATCTCCTGTTGTTAGGAAGAATCCTGAGCATGTTTCCCATAAAGAATACCATCCCTCTACTTATAATTATGAAAAATATCTCATCTCCTGGACCAGACACAGGTTGTACAAGTTTCTTTAATTTTTCAACAATGTTAGTGCTTTCTTTTGCTTTTGTTTTCATGTTTCAAATGAAATTGTAAGTTATCTCATAGTAGCACCTACATAATATGTAGGTTAAGACAAATTTTAGAAAGTTGGAAGAATTATACTAAATAATTGTTTTGGAGATTTTGTGTCCTGATGCTTTGGTTTCTGCTAGGTATTTATTTAAAAATTACATGTAAATAGCGATACTCATTTTTGTGGTTTTGTAAATATTAAATAACATTTATAAAGTGGTGGATAGACATACAAGCACAAAAGGTTTTGCTATTATTTACTGTACTCTTCCGATTATAAAATCCAAGTTCTTTACATGCATATTGGGATTCTGATAGTATTATCAGTGTCTAGCTTCCAGAATTTTTTCTCCATTCTGAATTTTTACTTCCTGTGTCCCAGCTATTGGGAGCCATATATAGTTTTGCTACCAACTGTTTATGATGAGTGCTTCCTTTTTGTTCAAGTATACAAATAAATTCAGACACCTTAAAGCTCAGTTTAAATATTAGTTTCTCAGTGAAGTCTTTTTTGCTCCCTTCAGGTATCCCTTCATTGCATTAAAATCATGTTTTCTTTCTGCTGTTACTACAACAACACTTTTTATGTGAGCAATTGTATCAGTGCATTAAATTATTTTGTCTACATTTTCTTCCTTCAGTTAAGGCAATTTTTAAAAACTCTGAGCCCCAAAGACTTGAAACTCCTTTCAATATTAAGGATATCTACAACACTAGATCTTGATAAAGACATTTAACTGCAGATCAGCATTCCAGGCAACATTAAAGAAAACATTGTCAAAACAATGCGACGATTAGTGTTTTTCTAATCAGAGAACCTTATCTCTCTCTAGAATCATGTTTTCAAAATTGATGAGACTGGTTTCAAATCTCAAAGATGTCATCAAAATCAATGTTACCTTCTCTTGAATGGAATAAAGAATGTATAAGAGTAAAAAGAACTGTAGCTTGTGGTTATTTGGTACTGAATTGATTGAGTGATGAAGATGGAGAGTAACAGGCTGTTTGATAAGATAGCACAAACACAAAAGTCAGTTCTGCTTTTGTTCTGATCAGCATATGAGTCATAGAAAGAAAAATCTTTGTGCCTGGATGATACCTGAGGCTGGAGCCCCAGTCCTGATGAAAGGCACTTAAAATTAGGAAACACCTGCTATTAACTATTGATTGATTGAGCCTATATTTCTAGAGGGTGGGGGAACAGCTTCAGAAAAAACATTCAAGAGTTGTGTTAATCTTTCTGCCCAGGAAAGAAAAAATAATAACAGCTATGTATCATGGGATCTTTGAAGAAAGACATCAACACTAAATCTAGAACTTTTACTCACAGATATTTAAAAGGTGACATTTCCCAGGAAGTTAAAGCTCTGCACTTTCAATTAGCCTTTCTGATTTTTTTTTTGCAGTTTTTAACTTGTTTTGTTAAAGATGAACCTTCAAATTTTATGACCTCTCGTAATCCCAATGGAATTTGCTTCTGTATCATTTTAAAATATGTTAAGAGTTAGAGGTTTGTATAATGAAAGTCACTAAAGAAGTGTTTAGCCAAGATTTACTCTTACATATGGAGTTGCAGAAAAGAGATATTCTAAGCAGTGCATAAGGAAGATATTCACAGGGCAAATTATTCAGGACTCTTCTATTATGAGTCAGGTGTGAAAACTGACCCTAAGAATCAAAACTTTAAACTTACAAGGCCCGTATCTCAAAATATTTTATGATAAGTGAAAAGGATGACAATTAATTACATATTACAAATATTTTGGTGAAGCCATATGCATATGTCACAGGAGCTCAATTAAAGCACATCTAAAATTGTACTTTAAGGAAAAACACCAAAGTAGTCAAAATATTTTGTCCAAGTCTTGGGGTACAAACAGAATTAACAATACAAATCATTGAGAGACTACTTCTGAGCAGTGTCAGTGGTTTGAAAAATCTATTGAAAAAAGTACTTTCCCTATGGTGCCACCATGAGTTAAAAACAGAGTACAGGGTACAAGGCTAGCATTATGAATATAATGTGGAAAAAAAGTATTTTCCCCTTAAGATCATATTATTGATCATCATGAACAAATATTTGCTATCTGTGGAGCTAAGTAAAGCAGACAAGAAGTTACCATTTTGGATGTACTTAAATTATGTTTTTCTGTGTCAGTCACCTTGTTTGATAACATCCAATTCTTCATTGTTAAGAAAGAGATCTGTGATATCTATTGAGGTTAAGCAAATAAAACCCTAAGGGATGAAGAATTCTGGCAGCAGTATATGATAAAAATGCTTGTCATTTATCATGTGAGGAAGAAACCAGTCATCTAGAGAACGGAAAGGTTTAAAATGTTACTTAACTGAGTAATCCACATGTCAGGAGACGTGTGTGAGTGGATTCATGTGAATAAAGCAGCACAGGAAACACCGAATAGACACTAAATGTTGCATGAGAAAACACATCTTAGTGCCATAGGCAATGGAGCTATTTCAGACAAACACTTTAAAATAATATGCTCAACTGTTTATACATTGTGTGAAGACCACTGGCCGGTGATTTGGTGTTTTACTGTACCTGAGGCCACTGTGATATTTTGCTATGTACACTTGAATGGATTTTTAAAATTTTGAATTACTTGACCACCATGAAAAAGTATGCTATTGATATACTAGAAAGTGAAATGTATATTATATAACATCACTGATATGGACTGTGTATAAAATATAATTCTGTCATAAGTAGTGATAGTTTTAAAAACTGTTAGGTTATGATTCCAAGGAAATCAATAAAAAAGACAAACCCTTACTTGAAATACAATATACTGAGAACTGTGTTATAAATTCCTTCCATCTGAAGAAAACATTCAAAAATGTTTAGTAAAGAATTTCTGAATAATTAAAATCTGACCCTGACATTTCTATGGATCTTTCTTTCCTCTCAAGAATATGGTGAGCACCCTTCAGGATGGTGCTTCTCTAAATTCAGCTATTGAATAAATCTCCGTGAAATTATTTGAGAAAAAGCATACAGTATCTCAAGATTTCAAGAATTCAAAGCAGCCATGCAAAGGGAAAAGAAGAATCATTTCACAAATGCACAACAAAGTATTCTCCAAGCACTACTGTGTTGGAAAGCATTAGACTGAAACCTTAGGGGAAACAGCACTGGGACTATTTTACCCTACAAAGACTTGTGTTTGATTTTCTGCCTGAAAAATCATCAGTTGAGTTTTATTTTGTTTTGTTTTGTTGGCACTGTTTTGAGACAGAATTTTGCTCTTTAGGTCACGCCATTCTTGAGCTCACTGAATATCCCAGCATGCCCTTGAACTAATGTGGATCCTCCTGCCCCAACCTTCTCATTGCTGGGAAAGCATGTATCACAATGTTCGAGCTATGAAGTATTTTGTATTTAAAGAATGAACACAAGTGAGTGGGTAGTCTGAATACATTTTGTGACAAAAGGTGATTCTTCTTTTCTGTACTCACTGATGAACGTGAACTTTCTCATACTTCATTATTATAGGATTCTGACCTCTGCTTTTGAAAGACCTTGAAATCCATGACATGGTCAGGAGAGTAGAAATGCTGCACCATATACAGAGAAAATGATTTTCGTTCTTGAAGTCCTCCCCTAATTCATAATGAGGGAAAATGTTCTTTCTGCAGGTGTTGGAGTGTCTTCCCATTCACTGTCCCTGGACAAAATTATCTGCTGTGTTTTTAAGCAATTAGGATGTTTCATGAGGGGACATGTATTTGAACAATCTAGGGTAGCATAGCTTTCTGAAAACTAATCTGGTCTTCTTCATGGCTGTTAACAACGTCATTAAAAGTGCTCAAGTGGACTGTTTAGGATTATTCTCCATAAAACTTTGAGTAAAAAAAATTCTGGTAATAGATCATAAATAAGAAGTCTCTTATTGCTAAATATGTAACTGTAAAAATCACTTAATATAAATATTAATTTCATTTTCAAACTCTTGCATTAAAATGAAGTGAAAGAAGTAGGAGAGTGAAGGGGAAGAGTAAACCGACTGAGTCTGAAGCATCTGTTGATTCTGATTTGAACTTTGTGCCATTTAAGTCTAGAATGCAACTAAGTATTGACGTCTTGTCTAAAGATGAGCAGACTTATGACACTACACTTTTATTTGGAAAGCTAGATGAGGGCTGGGGATTTAGCTCAGCAAGGTAAGTGCCTGTCTGGAAAGTGCGAGGTCATGAGTTCGATCCCCAGTACCCCCCCCCCCCCACACACACAATGCTAGATGAACTGATTAGAACAATGCAGGAAAGTTCTTTCATCTTCTTAGAACAACGCAGGAAAGTTCTTCTGTCTTCTATTATGGCAGCATCTGGAACCAGTTGCTTTTGATACTTGCAATTTTTATGCTTTGATGAACATTGTCAAAAGAGCTTTTTTGTCCCATAATTTTTGGATAACCATAGCATTATTAATTAAGCTTTAACTTAACACTGATGATTTATTTAAAAAGACATGCTCCAAAGAATTCTGGATATGTGACATATCTCTCTTTTTATTTTCCTGGAGGGGAACACTTGAAATATCTTGAAAAAGAGTTCTGAAACAATTCTAGGACTGAGAAATCCTCACAAAAAAGCCATGTCCAATATTTTTTTTTTCTTTGAGACATTTCCTGTAACACTCCATACTATACCATTAATGTAACAAATTGTGATGTCCATTTACACTCAAGACTGAAGAAAATGAGTGATCCATTATATTATTTGAAATCTCATTGATGAAGTAAGGTTACTTGATTTGTCTATGAAAAATATCATTAACAGGATATGGTGATACTACATGTTTAAAGGACACAATGCATGATGCTTATTATATTTAACCAATGATATCAACTTGAGTAAGAAACACCCAACTAAATTAGATCAGCATAGCTCTGAAGATAGAAGACCGGCCCCAGGTGTAAGCAAAGGTAAAATGAATAAGCTTCTAGCCCGAAGGAAAGAAAAAGCAATAAAGAAGGGAGCCTTGCTTCTGTTTTTCCTCAGGGGAGCTCTAGTCTTCACTTTGACCTTGGGTGTTGTCTACTGGCTTCTGTGTCAGACTCTTCAGCCTGCAGTAGAGATGTTCTAGCTTTCTAATAGGGACGCACACTGTGCAGGACAGAGATCTCCCTGCCTTGGATTGGATCGTTCCAATCTTAGGTGCACAGACAACTCTTTTCCATTTTTCTACACCTGACTCTGTGGGCAGCCATGATAAGGCAATCTTGTAAAATCTTGCATTCAATTTGTTTCTCTCATAAGCACTAACTGGTACAGTGCCTCTTTTGATTCTTCACGTGGATGGCTGCAGTGTTGTCAGCTAACCTAGAAATGAGGAATTTGAGGTATGCAATATTAGAAAATAATTGGAAATATATCACTGAAGAGCATCAATGTTAATGTTGCTGGTATTTATTTACCCTATTTGACATTCATAAGGTCATACTTGTTAATTACTATAGTCTAAATCCCCACTTTTCTTCTTTGCTTTGATTTTATGAGCCATGATTTAATTCACTATAGATTGATCACCTAGGTTTTGTTTGTTTTATTTTGTTTTGTCATTTTTTAGCATTAGAATATATAATATCATATCACTGCTATTTGTGTCATTGTAGAAAATTATTTCTTCTAATCCATTTTTCCAAAATTACAAAGAGGCTTTTCACATTATTATACATTAAGAGAATATATGAATAAAAGTGCATAAAATACATGATAAAAATTTACAACTAAGAAATGTTCTGAAACTTTACTTTTGCGTCTCACTGGAAAATCTCCAAATTCCTAGATATTATATAAATATGTTATTATTGACACATCCAGGGGACTCTAACCTTAATGAATATGAAGCACATTTCAAAACTGAATTTAGTGAAAAGATTTTGTACACCTATAAGATTGAAATGCACTCTTCATTAATTAGTGAAGGTATTTTAATGTATTTTTTCCTGAAGTTGTGCATTTTTGAACTAAATAAACTGCAAAGTTGACCAAATACTAAAAATAGTTTGTATATAATATATTTTAAATCTGACTCCATTTGTTTGTATTTTCAATAGTGTCATTCATTATAAACTAACTATACACATCTTACAGTACTGTCCTTTATATTACAGAATATTCTCTGTGTTTGAAAGTCTAGGGCAACTAAATTAAAAGTAAAAATCCCATGGAAAATGCAAAATTGGTTTGTTTTGTTGTTAAAATAAATGTTTGTCATTGGCTGAATCATTTCCTGTCACTGGAAATATTTTTGAAGTTTGTTGGAAAAAATAATTTCCATTATGTTTGATGATTTCTTGTGAGAGCAGAAGAGATAAATACAGTCATGCAGTATATTTTTGAGAAAAAAAAAAAAACAATGCTTCCCTTTAGCAGTTTTCAGTCCTGCTGATATGTCTTCTTTAGGTTTGTTTGTTTGGTTTGTGTTACTTATGTTTGCCATCACCTCTCCCCTTGAGACTCATACATGATTGTATGTGTTATTGCTAAATATAACTTTGTGCTACCAGCCTTTGCTTTTGCAATTGGAGACACCTCTGCTCACTGGTAAGGTACCTGTCTGTTAGAGCATGTATTTGTTTACAGGTTGAAAACTTCCTTATGATTTGGTGTAGGTTGGATCTGAAATGTCCCCCTAAATGACATGTATTAAGGGCTTGAGCCTAAACTGAGTGTGCTATCGGAATTTGTTAGAAAGTTCAGGAAGGGTCTGGCTGAAAGAAGCGAGTCACTGGGGCTGTGACTCTGAAGGACAGATTTAGTCTCTGACCTCTCCCTTTTTCCCTGAGCTTACCAGCTGCCAAGTAATGAGCAGCTTCGTTTGGCCATGATCATCTGCTATCAGGTTCTGCTGCTTCACAGGTCCTAAAACTAAGAATCATGCAGACTTTAGTTTCAAACTTCTTGGAATGTGACCCAATATAATTTTGTTTTGTTTAAGTTGTTATAATCAGGTATACTCTCAGTGTGATGGAAAGCTTATAGACGCATGATTGACTTTAAAACTTAGAAGCTACATTCCTCTTGTTGGGTGGCTTTTATACAACTTATACATAGCAAAATCTCCCATGTGAAATAAATGTCCAGATGTAATTAAAAACTACAACTTGGAGTAATAAGTTCATTTTTGATAAAGATGGATCTTTTAAAACTTTTATTAAATTTATAAAATTAAGCAAATAAATGTTTAATTTATCAAGCATTGGGATATATATATATATATATATATATATATATATATATATTCAATAATTGATTTGTCACTCTGGTACTGCATCTCACTTCAATGCAGCTTAAGGTCACTCAGTTTTGATAGTTTACAGCAAAGATTGATAACTCTTAATCTTTGCTAAGCTTCTTTATTGCAAACCATCAAGATTTAATTTTTTAAAATCTTACTACTGGTAGATAAATGGCTTAAGACCCCATTTCTTTTCTAACTTTTTAAATTAATATGAATGTCATTTGAGAGGACAGGCCAAGCTGGGGGAAAAAGTGTTGGCAAGCTAACTGTTACAAATACGTTTTTTATCAATGTCAACTCCCAGATAATGCCATGTGCTAATTCTAACCTTCTATACTAGAGTGCTTTAAGTTGCCTTTTGCTTTATCAGACTGCTGACCCTGGCCTAACCCTGTCAACTTTATTTCAGAGGAACTCACACAAAATTGGGCCTCTGATATGACAAATTGATTGGTTGTAAGGAAGTTTAACTGGGAAAGGATTGCTCAACAAGTGTTAAAGCCTCTTTATTCCCAGTTTAAACCTTTGGTATGCTGGTATAACCAACAGAAAAAGGAAATGTTATAAGTAATTTGGAAAGCTTAATATAGAGGGGAGAATGATTTTCTGTTTAATGTTAGGTCTAAAGGTATCAACAACTATATTTTATTTAAAAGCTTTAAGTGGAGGCTAATTGAAAATGATCACCCTAATTAGAAAACAAATGTTAAAATTCTGTTTGTGTTTCCTGGCTCACTTTAACTGGAGCATAAATAATTAGCTGTGAGAAAATAAATAGCAATGTATAGAAAAGCTATTAATTGGATTAAGAAACAGGCTGAAATAATATTTATTCTGTGTAAGGGTGTTGATTAACTCCTGTTCATGACACAGTGATTCTTGTTACTGTCACATAATTTTGCCATTATAAATTAACACATAAGTATATTTTCTTCTAAAATGAGTGTGTCATTATGGTTATATTTCCACTGGATTTAAAGATATACAAACATGTTTTGAAATTTTTTGTTAAAGACAAAAAGTTAGTAAAAACTAATATAAAATCCAAAAGACCTATACTTTAAAGCATTTCATTGTTTTAAGTACATGATATAAAATAAGAGCTGTCTTCACGTTTGTCTTTGACATTTCCTTCTTGCTATTTTCTGTTTCATCCTCTTTTGTCCTCTTTCCCCTGCACTTTTTAACTCTCTCCATGAAAAGAATCTGTTAGATGAAAACTACCCTATATACTCCTCTTTCTTCTTTTTTGACTGGGGGTACTCAAGAGGATCTGTCTCCTCATAATGCATTCAAAGTCAGATCAACATCAGGAGCTGAGAAATTGACTTCATGTTTTGACTGAATAGCTGCAGCACTGATTCAACTTTAGAAAGCAACGCAGTCATTCTTTCCTAGAATGGACATATGGAGCCTGGAATAGGGAAAGTCCTTAATCTTATATGGTTAAATAGTTTCTAGGATTGTACAGGGTCCAGCTGTGCAGCTGAAGGGTTGCAGGTAAGCAGTCCTAACTCTGTTCCTGTTAAAGGCTTTCGGTCCGCTCACCATAGTGCTGATTTGACATGATCTCGTATATTTCTTCTAGTCTTCCTGTGGATAACCTTCCTAGTTTTCTACTTTTATTCTGATACACCTGAACATCTCATTAGCTTCATGAAGGTTTTCAGTTTCATTCCAATTCTGCCAAAATATTTAGGGTAGTTTTGTGTGATTTACAGATGTTTGTTTAAACCTTGTTGGATGAGGGAGAAAAAGAGTATACATTTACAGATAGTTGCATTCTTTTCTATGACTGAATATCATTGAATTTATAAATAAAAATAATAAAGGTTCAGAAGTGTAATTCTCAACCTCTGATCTGCAATGTACTTTCTTCAGCTTTTCTTTTCCTAAAAGAAAAAAAAAAAAAAAGATGTTATTTGGCTCATGGTTTTGAAGCCTTAGAAGCTCAACATGAGGTATTTACCTACAATGAGGGTTTTCTTGCTTTGGGGGATTCATTTGCAATGTCTCAATGTACAGAGAAACACAGTTTCAGACACACAAACTAATTTGAATATTTCTTCTTCTAAAACCACTAATGACATCATGTTGCTGCACTCTTGTTATTTTATCTAATTCTGACTACCTGAGTATTGAAGAGGACAGCATCCAGCCCACAGCTGACTTTCAGGTTAGATACCATGGATTATATTGAAGACATTTTTAAAGAGTACATATGCAACCACTACTGAAAAGTACAACATATCCTTTCAATGACTATTTTCTCCTAATATAAGTATTATAATATAATAAGTCATAAAAAGTTAACCACAGTATTTATCATTATCCTGCATATAGTAATTAATACTCTATCCAACACTTTTAAATGTGTCAATTCCTAGCCTTATTAATTGCTACTTTGAGGAAATTTTAAACAGTGTATTAATATACAATCTTCATATATATATAAATTGTTAACTCCTAAAATCTTAATCATAGCATTATCTTGATGGTAGGTATAAGACAAACAAAAAGAAAATAATCTCATCAATAACAATGCAGAATTAAGGAAAAATACCAGTTATGTTTAATAAAAAACAACATACTATATCAAATAATTCTTCAATAAAGTTTGGATCTAAAATCTCAGGTGAAATCTTACCTTTTCTTTGTTGTCTTAGTTAAATGTATTTAGTATTTTGAGGCTGACAGTTGGGGAAGAAGATAAACATCTAGGACATCAAACAGACATCAAAACAAAAACACTCATGTTTCCAGAAGTCATTGTTTGCTACATAGTCTCAGTTAATGTTGGTAGAAACTCTCTAGGGGTCTCAGCATTTGATTTTACCTTGGGAACGTTAACTACTATTGTCTACTTCAGCATCACTTACTTAATTCTGTTTTCACTCTTGAAAAAATCGTAAAGGGTTAATATGTGGGATGAAATCTATATATCTATATATCTCTGTATCTCCATATCTATATATCTGTATATATCTATATATCTAATTACATATCTGTATGTCTATCATCTATCTATAGGTATATGCTTTGAAGTTGACAAAAATGAAAACATTTCAAGCAGATAACATGGAATAAGATCAATTCTGTTAAATAAATACAATGTAATAGAACAAGTGTATTTTTATTAGTACTCTTAAATAATAATGATAATGATAATTTTTGTCTTTAGAGTAGGCTGTAATTATTATAACATTAATTTACTTAGAATAATGCTTTATATAAGAAAATGTTTTGAATTGAAGGGCTGCTGCTTCATATTTAGTCATCTGTTTTTCTGCTTTTAGGGGCCGACTAATCAAATATGCTGTTCCATTTTTACTTCTTCCTCTTTTCAACTCTTGCTTTTATATTAAAAGTAGTACACACCTGAAATTTGTAGCTAACAATGTCTTGTCTTCCAATCCTTAACTTTCTTAATGTATTCATTTTTTATAACTGTGTATTTTGTCTGCAATTACGCAATTGTTGCAGATAAAAATTTTAATACTAGCAATAATCATAATAAATGTGAATATTACTTTCATGTTATGTTAATTTGGCACTTAAATGGCATCCCAAGACATAGATGTTCTTAAAGACAACTATCTGGCTTTTCAAATCCTTACATTTATACATTTCAATGGAGTGATTTCAATGTACATGACTTAAATACTATGCTATGAGAAAGCGAGCTATTAAAACAGAATAGCGACATTACAATATTGTTACTACAAATGCTGCAAATCCTATAATAAAATACTATACTTTCCTTCTTAAGTTTTTATTAGGCAACATGCAAGTCATATTATCATCTGTACCAACGTATGGTCTGTCTAGATTTACACTAGATTTATTATATATAGTATACTAGATTTATTACTAAATAATTATTATTATTCATACTAGATTTATTAGTAAAGCCTAAAAGATTTATTCATTGATAGGCTTTATTTGGAAGAATCTTCTTCATATGATTACAATAGTAGTTTCAATTGCAAAATTTTAATAGCATTTAAATTTTAAATATTGTAGTATGTACTGGTAAAAACGCAATGGAGTTTTAATTTTCTTTAATAGCAAATTAAATTACCTATTTTAAATGAATTACTAGTACTTTAAGGGAACAGAAATCAAAACTACAAATTAGTCACACATTATAAAAAGTAAATTCTTAAACTTAATTTTTGCCTTAAACTATTCTTGAAAAGAAATTAAATATCAATAATTTTTAAAATAGTTAACATTTGCATTCTACAATTTATATATTTTTGTTTTTTTCTGATTTTTGTTTTGTAATATATTATGTGGAATGGTGATCATGCTGCTTTTCATCCACATGATTCTCAATCCATTTTAGTTATTTGCAGCGCAGCATGAAAGAATTTTCCCTTTAATCCGAGGCACTGGTCCTCCTGTAATGTGAATGTACACATGGCTTTGTTTTCAGACTTTGCCAAATACTCAATTAAGAAAACCCAAGTATGGAATTATTTTTTCTAGTTTTCAATTGAAATGATTTCACCTTAGCAAATCTTTTGAATAATTCTTGATCATTTATAATGTAGCTGCATGAAATAATTTGATGAAAGTTTAATATTTATTTTTTCTACTACAAATGGAAGAATATGTACAGAGAAATAGAATTTATTTCTGTGTTTGTTTGTCCTTTGGAAATATATAAGAATACAACCTATTCTTTAATAGACATATATATATTCTTTTATCTAAATCAGTTTGTTTCATGTAATGCCATTAGTTTCACATTTCACTGAAGGAAACATTACAAATAACTTTGCAATTTAGAGTTTTGCCCATGAAATTTTCTTAACAAGTATTGCCATGTTGAATATAAGTGGACTGGCTTTAGAAGATTAGTCAAACTGCTTCACTATTTACCTGTGAAAATTGAGGTCTTGGGTTCACATAACTAAATTGATTTTCTTGCAAGGTATTTCTATGAGTTGCTAAGTCATAAATAAATAAGCCTTTGTAGAAACAAGATGGTACTTTCTTGATTTATACTATATATTTCTTGATGGTACTTATATTCATTTAAAATTCTAATTATTTTCTATAAAATTCATAAATGTAGGTAAAATTGACACAGAATGATACTTGTCTAATGTTTTACTTTCATCATTTATGAACTATAGTGTTTTTCACATACACTGTATTTTAAATATTGTTTCAATAATGGGAAGGTAATATGAACACAGGGTTTAATTATTTGAGAAAATTAAATTGGTATTATATCTTGAATAAATTTAAGAATTCATATCAGATACATATTATGATCAACAAATGAATAACAGCAAGTAGCTAAATATCATAATCATAAAATGAATTTGTTGATCATTTGACAAAAGAATAAAGAAAATGTGATATTTACACACAATGAACTATTATTGTACCATAAATAAAGACAAACTAGAGGCCTTTTCTGGAAAATAGATGCACTCTGAGACCATGACGTTAAGTGCAATAAGTCACACAAACATCTTAAATATCACATGGCTTCACAAAGGGAAAATATAAGATAGATGAATGAAAGTAAAGAAATGGATCTTTCTCAAATAAAAAAGAGATCAAGAGATGGAGAGAGGAGAATGAAAGAAAGGGGCAGGGGATATGAAATGAATTAAGATGTATTACGGACATGGACAAAATCCACACAACTAACGCAGACATTGTGTATGACAAACGTGTAGCAATAAAAAAAAAATACACACAAAGAAGAACCCTTTTGACAGATGGCTTTTCAAGGCACATCGGCTAATGTAGAAGTAAACCAACACTTGACATAGCAACTGACAACCTAGACAAGTAATCGGACCCTTGTATGTGGGATAAGTTGCAAAAATTTTATGTGTCATGCTGTTCAATAACATGATAAAACACAAAGTATGCATATGTTTCAAAATTATAATAGGTAAATAAATTGAAACACAGTTAGTGCTAGATAGCATTTGATCTCTGATTAATTTATTGTCCTTTACAAAGTCTAACATTGTGAGTTGCACTTGAAAGTTATATATTCTGTTGTCTTCTTGAAAACTTATTTACCCTAATTTTATATTTTAATTTATTTTGATACATCCTGTTATTAAAAAACTGTATAGAAATGGTATTGCTAATATTTCCCTTTAGATATCTTCTCAACTATTTCTTATAAAATTTTTGATTGTTTTCTAAGCTTAAAAATTTCCAAGAAATAAAAATCCTATTTAACCTCCTAAATAAATATGAACCAATATTGAAGAAATTTCTTTTTAACAAAAAATACACAAGACATGGACTTGTTATAAGTAATGTGATCCCTCAGTCACATGCCACATTTAACACTGTGCATCTGTTTTCACTTTCACTGTGCATCTCAAGACCTATCCCCTTTCCAACTTAATATAAATTAATTTTAATGATCACACAGTCTTAATTTTTCTATCATACAATTCAAAGAGAAGTATTAAGAGTTACTTTTTTTTTGTCTTTTTCATTTTTATCGGTACCAGGGATCGAACTCACGACCACCTGTTTGCAAGGCAGGTGCTTATGCCGCTGAGCTAAATCCCCAGCCCCAAGAGTTACTTTTTAAGAAAAGCACATATTTGATGAGTCATTGCATGACTAGCTCTCCCTTGAGTAAAGCAACAATCAAATAAATGATCACATTAGTGTCTTGGGAAAGAAATGAAGTAGAAAACAATCACAGTTAAAAGCACAGAGTTGTTGTAAAGCCCGACACCTTTATGTTCTCAAGAGTAAGAGTATAATTTGCTGTCATAATCAATAGCATGGTTGGGAGGACATCTGGTTCTTTAAAATGACATCAGTAAGAAAAAAAAAATTTGATAACACACAGACAACACTAAAAGCAGTAATTCTGACATGCCGATTATACAAATCCACTTTCTGCATAAATCTTCACAAAATATTCTTTTGCAAGTTCATACAAAAGATAAGTAACCTGAGAGAGAATTGCTGAGCAGACACACACACACACACACACACACACACACACATATATATATATATATATATATATATATATATATATATATAACTTCTACCAAGGCCACTTCCTTTGGGGGGACGTGTTATAATTCACATTTTTCATGGTAAAATATTGTTCCTTAGTACTTAGCATGTTATATTTTAAAATATTTGTGCAAATCTGAACTTAGGATATATAATATAAATGTGAAAAATAAACTAATATATTTTAGGTATTTTTTGTTTCTTAATTTCACCTAGCTACTGTCTTTATTTCCCCACATTTATTATTTAATTATAATAGTAATAATAATTGTTATCCACAGTATTTTAGAGTTTACACACACACACACACACACACACACACACAATGAGTTTTTCAGTTTCAGGAAAGGGTTGTTTTGCTTATGTCATTGTAAGATTTTCACTCACAATAGTTGACAAATTATGTCATCTGACATGGTTTTTTACCTTACTTTAATGGTTGCATTGATATTCCTACTAAACATGTAGAAAGGTTTCTTTACCCTTAACTCTTACCAGCATTTGCTGTTTTTGAGGTTTTTAAGGTAGCCATTCTCACTGCTGTAAGATGGAGTCAAGTTTTGTTTTGATATGCATTTCTCTAATAGTCAAAGATGGAGAAAATTTTCCAAGTAGTACTTACTGACTGTTTCACCATTCTCTTTTGAGATCTATTCCTTTCAACTGCCCAACGTTTTGTCTGAATCTTTTACTGTGGCACACCTGATTTTACTGAGTTGTTTGTACTAGCCCTCTGTCATAGGAGTAGTTGACAGCTTTTTCCCATTCTGTATGCTGTTTCTTCACTTGTGCAGAGTCTTTTACATTTGATATAATCCCATTTGTGTTTTCTCTACTACTAATTATGTAATTGAGGTTCTGTTCAGGAAGTCCTTACCTATGTCTGTGTCTTCAAGTGATTTAATCATTTTTTAATCACATTCAGTGGATGTGTGCTTATAACTAGGTATTGCCTCCACTTGGATTTAATGTAAGTAAAATAAGAGATGAGTCTAGATTCATTGTTCTACACATGGATAACCTTTACTCAGCATCATTTATTGAAAACGGTATCTTCTTTTCAGTGTATATATTTGGCCTTTTTGTAAAAAATCAGGTGGCTGAAGGTTCATGAGGTTATTTCTGAAATTCTATTAATAATATTTTTTATGTGAGTCCCATTCTGGTTTTATTCTTGTAGCTTTTTAGTATATCTTTGGATCTGGGATTGTAATGTCACCTAATTTACTTTTTTGGTCAGGATTGATTTGGCTATTCTGGGTTCATATAAATTTTAGGATTTTTGTCTGTTTCTGTGAAGAATTCTTTTGGTATTTTGATTGGGGTACATAAATATACATTTCAGTTGTGGTGACAAGACATTTACAATATTTGTTCTGATTATCTTGAAACAGAGAATGAGCTTACATTTTCTAATGTGATTTTTTTAATCTCTTGTCTCAGAGCATAGTAGCTTACCGTTATTTTTTAGAGAGTTCTTTCACTTCCTTGGTAAGATTGATTCCTGATCATTTATTTTTTGTAACTATTCTGAATGAGCTTGATTTCATGAATTCTTTTTCCATGGGTTTATTGTTAATATACAGGAATCTATTGAATCTTGGAGATTTATTTTGTATCATAACAATTCATGAATTTTTTGATGAATTCTAAGAGTCTTCTGAGGGATTTATTTGGAGGAGTCTTCAATATTAAGGATTATGTTATCTGCAAATAAAGATAGTTTGACCTTTTCTTTCTTTCTTTCTTATATATTTTATTACTTTCACTTTCCTACTTCTCGCATGAACAGGTATAATGAAATTGGATATCCTTGCCTTGTTCCTGATTTTAGTGAACATACTTTCAGACTTTTTCCTATTCAATATTTGTTGTAAGTATGCTCCTTATGAATGTTTTGTGAAGTACCGCCCTTCTATATCTGCTTTCATCACGAATGCTTTAAAGCATGGGTATGTGTCCTGAATCTATTCAGATGATCATGTGATTTTTATGTTAGCTTCTGCTGTGTAGTGAGTTACATTTCTTGTTTTATCAATGTTGATCTATCTTTCCATGTCTGGAATGAACCTGGAATGGTCATAATGCATGAACTGTTTTATGATTTGTTGCATTGTTTGAAATTATCATATTTAATGCTTTTGCCTCCCTGTTCATTGAGGAAATTGGCCTGCAGTTTTGTTTTCTGTTGAGTCCTTGTTTGGTTTTCATATGAGCATAGTGCACATGCCTACTCAATTTTAATTAATGTTCCCAGTTTGGAGAGTGTACTATAGGGAGTAAGCTCTAGAGGTTGGAAGTTGCCATGCAATTGTACACTCCAAGAGATTCAAAGACTTTATGGAATTTTTTGTTAATGTGTAATAATGATTTAAAATTTTCAGTGCCTACATTTTATCATATTCAATATTAACTTCTCGAGTAAATGAATAAATAAAACTCAGTGTTTATATGATCAATGTGCTAGAATCTTTCTCTCTACATTCCAATTTCTAGTAGATTTTGTAGCATTTTTGTGTAGTTTTTAAAAAAAATGATCTGAAAGAATTGACTAACATTTAATTTAAATTTTCCTATTATATTTGACACTTGCTCATATATTGCAAATGATTTGGATAGCTATTTTATGCCTTATCAAATAAAATCTTGCCTATTTTGATTTTCTTATAAAGTATTGGTGAATTTTTTTTTTATTACTACAGTGTTTGGTGCCATCTCTGCCCATAAATATACTCAGGGTTGCTTGTTTTAAACTGATTTCATGAATGTGGTTGCAAAGTAAATATGCTACTGTTTCCTGAATTTGTGAAGCACGCTGTAAACTAGTTATATTAAGATCATACTTCTTTTTTTTACAATTTTTCCTTTATTATAGATTATATATACAACACAAAATAGTAAGAATATTTTCCTATTTATAGATAAATACCCTGTTACCAAAACAATATTCAAAGATTAATTTGTGCTTTACTCATATTGGAAATTTTGCAATAACTTTAGCATCGTAAATGTGAATATATACCGAGATAAAAGTTCACACTCTATTCTACTTCATTAACCAATCTTTCACTTCTATATTTAGGCTATTACGTTATTCTTTCAAAAAATATGACATCATAATTTTTTTCTGAATTTTTGAAAATCAGTTTTTCTATGCAATATATTGCCCTAAATTTTCTTGTTAATTTTTTTAGCAGTTATGACCTACATGAGATTTAATATGAATTCTTTAGCTTTACCCTCCAATAAATTTGGTGTTGAGATTTGGCAGCAATATCATTTTAATATATCTAAAACATATACAATATTCTATAAGATACATAATTTACATTTTTCTTACATGAAGTATTTTTCATTGCTGGAAATTTGTAATAATTAACTTATTAAATATGTAAACTTATGATATATATATATATATATATACTCTTTATTGCATGTTATTTGAATTATTTACCTTAGAAATTTAACTGTAGCCAATGATGCAAGACACAGTTCTTCAACAGATTATACTAAAAATGCTAATTAGTTTTATTCATTGAATTCATCTTCTTTAATAAAATAATTCATTAAATGATATTTATTAATATGATTAAGCAATGTGATCTGTCACTCATAAATATGACATTAATATATTCAAATCTTAAAATATTCTTTCCTCTCAGAATGAAATGTTGATACTTTTATCTTGTTGCATTTTTTGAAATCCCTAAGCAGATACTGCCATTATGATGAAAAAGTCTATATGACCTGAATACACATAAATCTTGAGATTTTTTGGAAATGATTAATGGTTCAATATAATTCAGTAAAATCACAAAAGTAGGGAAAAATTCATATAAAAAGAATTATCTGAATTAATCTTTTATATTTGTTTTAATTTTCTGTTCTTTAGTATTAATAGTGTTCATTCAGAATAATAAAGTTTCATTTGTAGAAAAAAAGTTAAATAAAAAATTAAGACCAACAATTGATCATTGTAAAAATGTGTGTGTTCCTGTGTGTACATACAAACATACACACACATATATTAATAAATTTATTCATATATATGTGTATATAAATATATATGTATAAAAACATATTCAACTTTGTACGTATCTAGTAAAATTTATAATGTAGAATTTGGTTTAATAGAGTATCATTAGTTTTGAGTTTTCAAATCATTTCTCTGAATTTCACAGTCTTTGTGTTTCTTTCTGATCTGAGCTTATCAGTACAGTATGGAATTCTTTCTTCACTAAATGTTATTCATTTAAATATTTTGTGCTAGAATTTGAAATAAGATAAATAAAAGATGGCAAAGAAAATAAAAAGGAAGCTAAATTCATATTTTTAAAATCAGAATTATAATGTTATTGGGAATAATAGGTATTTATAATACATAGATATTACTATGATTACCAGACCACTATAATTTTCTGTTCTATGCTCTCAAAGTATCAAGTTATCCATTGATTTGCTTCCTCTTATTATTTGATATAACCTCAGAACTAATTAGACATGTCTGAAATTTTAATGTATTTTATATATCGATGCCTTTCTTAATTATAGAAACTAAGAATTCTGATAGTTTTTGAAAATAATATGGTGGCTGAGACACAAATGCTCATGAAACATGAAGTCTGAAAGAGCAGACAGAGCCAGGCATGGCAGGGCATGACTTAAACCCCAGCACTCAGAAGACTGAGGCAAGAGGACTGCTGCGAGTTTGAGGCCAGCCTAGGCTACATAGCGTGCTGATGACCAATCAGAACTGCATAGCAAAACCCTGTCTCAAAAAGACAAAAAGAATCAAACAAAAAGACTAGGCAAATATCAAAAAATGTGAATTTTTGACATGATGGATATGAAATTTACTCATTTGATGATTACTAGCTGTATACATGTGTGAAATGTCACAATGTATCCATAAATATGTGCAATTATTATGGATCAAAATAATTTAATTTCATAAATAAAATTTAAAATATGAAAATTTAATGGAAAAAGTAAACATTATTAATATGGCTCATGAAGGAGACTACTGTTTAGTGTCAAGATCATTGTGACTCTTCCTACGGAGAGGGAGAAATAAGCAATGTGTGACAGTAGACAGGGAGATTTGTAGGAAGAGAATCAATTTCTCTGTTTTGTTTTGCAAGAGTAAACAAATAGTAGATCCCAGTAATAAAGGAGAAATTACATACTACTGAAACAAAAAATACAGAGAGTAACAATGAAGCAAAAGTGTAAAGAAATAGAAGAAATCCTTTGGAGCTAAATGTTAACCTGAAGAAAGTATTTGGTGTTTCCATTTTATTGTAAAGGCTGTGTTCTTGATAGAACAGATATCATTAAACTTGTATTAGTAAGTGTTCCCAGTCAAAAGTGTGGAGAATAGATGACAGTCAGCAAGAGAAGAATATCTGTGAAGGATAAACAGAGCATAAATGCATGTAATTGTTTTTGCAAAACCTTTTGGTCTCTTTTATTTGTCTATGTATAATGATTTTATGGTATGTTATTTACTATAATCTATAGAAAAATATAAAGATAAAAATTATACCATCTTCAAATTATACAACATAGTATTTTGTGAATAATCTCCAAATAGCCTTTTTCAAAACATGAAGTTTTATCATTGAAACCCTAGAAACTCAGTTTATCAATTAGGTTTGATTCTGTCCCATTTTCAAGGATATGATTAACCCCATTAGCCATCACTCATGCCAGCAGCGACCAATAAGCACAAAACAGCAAAATTATGTCACACGGATTTACCTTCCAAATTCTACGCCATTTTTAATGTCACAGCTATTTTTTTCAAAGACATTTTGACATTTTGACAACCTTGTGGGGTGATCTCTATTTCTCCAGCAAACAAAATTAATTTTCCACTATAATAATGCATCATTTCCTTCTAAATACTGATCAGCTATGGATGAATGAACTCAGCTGTTTAACTCTATATTTTAGACTCTAACACTTTTCATTCAATTTGTCCTTTACATTTCTGTGCACCGAATGCAGAATTTTTATTATTTTCACAATATCAATATATAATAATAAAAAATCAGTCACTTGATCTGTAAATACTTTCAATATATTTAAATATATTGTGTTATAAGTAATTATTTCATTTGAGCTGATTATAACTGCATATTTCAAAAATATTATATTTATTAACATGTTAACAAAGATCTTTTATACATTTATAAATTATTCAGTAAAACATATTTTACAGTGTTATATTCAAAATAGATGAAAAATATAAAATAAATTTAGACTATAATTTTTTATACTGAAGTAAATTATAAACAAAATTAAAAATCTAAATCTAGACTGAAATAAGTTTTATTTGGATACATTTTCATATTTAAATGCAGATTAGTTTTACAGGAGAAGAAACAGCATTTTAGTTGAGAGTTACAGCCTGAAACATTGTTGAAAATGGCATCAAGATATTAACAATTTATTTTGAGAAAAATTGAGATTATATTTCTTGTTAAATTTTTTTCAAAAGACTAACATAAGGATTTTAATGACTTTCTCCCCTCTACTAACCAAATATTTGATTAGTATATATCTTTATCTATTAATATATTTTAATGACAGAAAAGAAACAATTTGACTTAAATTTTTGAAATTATTTGATAGTAATACTGATTAGTAAGAGGATATTTCAAAAGTTAAAAAAGAATGCCACATAAAACACTTCAAATTTACTTCTTTTCTGTCTTTTTTTTTTTTGAAGAGAATGAATTCTAATGAAATAAAACAGAATAGAGTCAATCAAACAAAATAATGAATGTGATACAGGACTTCAAAAAAAGATAAAAGGAAATCAATGATAGCTACCGTTATGCTTCTTGTAATCTTTAAAAGAGCTGCCTATAACATCAGACATAATAAAATCAAACAAAACAGAATAGAGTAAAAGTAATCAAAGCAAAATAATGAAGGCAATACAAGAAAATTCAATTACTATATTTTTTCAAGATAGTTTTGGAATGATAATTGAGAATTCAAATATCATTATATGCTATGTATTTCAATGAAGTATTTTCTTAAAATATTTTTGACATTATTTGCAGAGGAATAGAAAATATCATGACTGATTGCATTTAAATAGTAATGGAACTTTCATTTTCTTGACATAAGGACAATTTCCTAAATAAGTCTGTATTTGCCATCCCTTACTCCTTGTAACACAAATAAGGGGCCATAAGTGCATACATATATGTGGATAGATGAATATTATGTACTCAAAACACTTTTATGTTATGAAATTAGCATGCATATCATAATTTTGTAGATTAAAAATTTATGCATGACAGAATATGGAAAACAGATGAATTAGAAACAGCTACACCTACATTATGAAAACATAAAATTAGAACTTAAGCCAAACTACATGGTTAAAGAATGTAAGGAAGAACTTCAAAATCTGTGGAAAAATATCTACGTACTAAAAGCTGAAGAAATGTCACGTGCAGGCTGCCACCAGAGTGGGAAGAACAGTTCCAAGCTTTTCCCCATGAGTCAGCACCCTTCACGGACTGCAGGTGGAGAGAAGAAGGTCACAGCAGGAACCAAGCCCTGCCTGGGAGCCAAGGTCTTGTGCAGGCTGGACTTCAGTGGAAGCAAAGAGGCTCCGGCCCCTTCAGGAGCATGGGCTGGCCAACAAGAAGTATCAATTCCCACCCACCCACCATTTCCCTCCTGTAAGTGACCAGCTGATCTGGAAAAACACAGTGATGATAGAGGTGAAATACAATTGGATGCCTGTGGTGCTCTGGTATTTCACTGGCCTTGCAGGTCTAGGGCCAGTGGTCTGATCATCTGTTCAGAGGACAGCGGTACTCAGTGTGACATCTAGGGAGGATCTCCTTCTTAGGGTTGCAGCCATTGTTGATTCCCTATTGTCTTGTTTTAAAGTCCTATATCATTGCTATTGTTTGTTAGGTTGGATTTTTTTTATCTTTTGTTTTGTTTGATTATGTCAAATTAGATGGCATGAAAAGCTATGTCAAAGAAAGCAAGATATATTATGGTAGCCATTTTGGATTCACTATTGTCTGTTTTGAAGTCCTTTATTACATTCATTGTTTTGTTTTTATTGTTTCCATTGTATTCTATTCTGTATGTATGCCCAGAGGAATCCAGAGCTATTTTGAAGACAACAAAACGCATTATGGTACCATTATTGATTTTGTAATGTTTTGAAGTCCTGTGTCATTTACACAGGTTTGTTTTGATTGATTATATTCTGTTTTATTTTCCTTGGTTTTATTCTCTTTAAATTTTTTTAAAAAGAAAACATAAAAACTGAAGCCATAAATGAATTATTGGGTGCATATTGTTGAATTAAGGACTACCAGATGGGGAAACACTGGAGTGTTAGGGACATAGTAATCCTATTGATTTCATCAATGTAGGGATAGTACACAGGCATATCCCAAAATTCAAGTTGGTATCTAATTAAATATAGGCACACAAAATATACACACAAACACACACAACACAAAAATGCACACATGTATGAACCATTTAAAATGTATTACTAAACTATAAATTAATTATTTTATTTATTTATTTAGAAACAGGGTCTCATTATGTAGTTCAGACTGGCCTTGAACTCACTGTGTAGTCCAAGCTGGCCTTACACGTGCCTCAGCTTCCCAAATACTGAGATTACAAGCACATGCCACCGGACTTGGCTTGCTTGTTTGCTTTCTTGGTTTCTTTCTTTCTTTCATCCCAGGGATTGAACTCACACCTTGCACTTTCCAAGCAGGCAATTATGCTGCTGAGCTAAATCCTCAACTTCTATTTGTGTTTTTAAATCTTTAAGTGTTGGCAATTAATAAGACCAGCAATAAGAAACTCATATATTCTAAGTAGTTAACCATTCCTCTCTCACTTCTTTTTTTCATTTTTATCAGCATTTGTCTTCCACTTTATGTCCTTAATTCCAAAAATACCTTACATTCCATAGATTATTATAGGTAGGGATTGAGCATGTGATTCTTATCAGTAAGTTTGGAAATATAAAAGTAAAATAATAAACACTGTGCTGAGTATAGCTCAACGAAAAAGCACTGGTCTAGTGTGTTCAGTGCCTTACGTTGTAGTCCCAGTACCAAGGAGAAAAATCCTAAAGGATATTTATGTTTTTAAGGAAAGAGATATGTACTATGTGATGTCTGAAAATGTGTCAACTGACTGTGGGGGAATAGAATCGTGAAACAACCAGGCTGGTGGCCTTATTACAAGGGGTAATTTTTGCTTTGACCTCTTAATTTCTTTGATATAAACACAGTATTCTTGTCACTAAAATCAATCCAACTGGCAAATTTCTTAATATTTGATGGGGAGTAAAACATTAAATAATTTTCTGGATTTGTTTATTGGAAACACTAGGCTTGAAGTACTAGCAAGAGTAAGCTAAGTTAGAATACCATTTTTTTGTTTAAATTTGGAATTACCGAACATTGACTTTCCTGAAAAGTTCACTTTTTAATGCATTGTGTAACATACTTGCAAAAGGATAATTTTAAGTTTCCATATTGTAATGAAGAAAGAATCCAATATTTACTTGTTAATTGGTATATTTATGAATCATCCAGATAAAAGCCTATGCTTCAGAGTATTCAAACATGGGTCTTTAGCTATGTAATTTAGAAACTGGTTTTTTTTTCTCTGTAATATTATTTGATAACCTAATACATATAAACTGATGTCTAGTCAGTAGGAACTTTGTTAAATGTCTTTGTACAATAATGGCTTCCAAAAAGGAAATTGGCAATTATATATACAGTGACAAAGGTGACAAGAATCTAAATTCATGTTTTGTATAATATTTTCATTTGTAAATTTTATTTTAAAAATTTGCTGTCAGTTTTAGACATTTTCCATATTTTAAAGCAAGAAATTATCAACTTTGCTGAGAATTCCACATAATTTATGAAGTGGAGTTAATCAAGCTCTGATAAAAATATTCCAGTCTACCATTACAGATGAAATCAGAATTAATAAATACTGGAAATCATCACTTTTAATGCAAGTCTCCTCAGTGCAACGATTATACTTAGAATCACTAAAAATATACTAAAAATCAAGAGCATTTGTCTGATTCTGCAGAAATAGAGGCATCAGTCTCCAAATCTAGTTACACTCAGCTGACAGGTAGTTACTGAGTGAGACCATTCACAGGGAATTACTGGGTCCCATCTGCTTAAGCACTGATTGCCAGTGATAGGAAAAGATAGGGAAGATCCATCATTCTAAGTGAAGGATCAATGGCCGAGCACATGTTTATGTGCTCTGCTAACTGGATGTAATTATAACTTTTTCTACAGTCAGTGTTATGGACATATTCAGTTTATCTTTGGTTACACTGACAAAGGTATTCATGGATATTGTAGGTGAAGACTTTATTTTTTTGTGGATCTTATTGACACATGGTTGTGTGGGGTCATCACTTTCGTAAGATTTTATCATCACGTGCTTACACAACCAATTAAACTGTGAGAAAGCAAGTGTTATCTTGTATTGGGGAAAAGTCAGAATGTATTGATCCCCTGTAAGGTGTGCAGTATTGGATTTAAGGACACAGTTTCTACTGTGAGTGCTCCATGTACCTTGTTAAAGTCATTCAAACAACAGTTACACAAAGCACTTCAAGTTGGTACCTATCATTAAAAAGAATAAAAGTATCTTCATTCAAAAACTCTTCAAAGAAAAAGAAAAAAGTCAGTGTTGTGTGACTCTTAAATCTCTATTCTATCCTTTGAGGTGCAACACACAAGTGAGCACTGAACACTGCAAACACAATTTTCTCCCATCAAGCAGGTGGGTGGGCTACTTGAGCAGGATATAGTTCAATCAATCATGGGCTCACAGACTATTATATCTGGACAGTTCTGGATGCATATTTAGTAAAGTATTATCAAATTAAATGCTACCTAAAGAAGTTAATGCTTCCATGATTGAACATTAACAAAAAGCTATTGGAGGAGTATGAGTAAAAGAGAATCAACTTTAATTTTTCACTTTGTTCTCTGCTAAACATGATGATATTTTAATTAACCTCTAATCAGATGGATTTTGGAAGGTATTACCATTATGTACACAGCAGTAACAAGTAGTGCAACATAATTAACTGTTGGAAAAAATATGTAGAATTGATACCTAACATGTAACCCTTTCTTTGCTATCCTGTATAAACTGAAGCATAAAAACTCAAACTGCAGACTCTCTTACAACTGCTACATGTGATTAACCCTCTGCTAACTGGATGTAATTATAACATTTTCTACAGTCAGTGTTATGAACATATTCAGTTTATCTTTGGTTACACTGACAAAGGTATTCATGGATATTGTAGATGAAGACTTTATTTTTTTGTGGATCTTATTGACACATGGTAGTATGGGGTCATCACTCTCGTAAGATTTTATCATCACCTGCTTACACAGCCAGTGGGTACTGGGACTCCCTGCTTTTTGATTTTGGCATAGTTTGCAGTTTCTCTAGATTTTCAGTTTACTTGTACCTTTCTGAATATTATTTCTGAAAGCCTAAACTATGGAAAATGATCTCTTTTTAATATGCAACAATTTAATATCATATACAGTCACAGTTTTTGATTAAATTCATTTCCCTCTTTTTCTGTTTGGCTTGAAAGAGTGATATATATATATATATATATATATATATATATATATATATATATGAACTATGTTATAATATTATTAGGTATATTTTGTATTTATTAAAATATTCAAATATATATATGAACTATGTTATAATATTATTAGGTATATTTTATATTTATTAAAATATTCAAATAAAGATTGACTATTAAAAATACTTCATAAATTAAATGGATTTGGATTTGGACTCAAAACATCTAAGATTTTTGTAGTTTAGTAAAAGATAATCTTAAAGCCAATCCAGATGTCATAAGCAACCTGAATTTAGGAGGCAGTATTCACATTTCCTACACAGATTTTCAACCATGTGCAGAATACCCATCACATTTCCAGTAGTGTATAAATATTAGTTTTCTGCCATTGTAGATATTAGCTTGAGTATAGAGCAGATACAGGGTGGAATATAGTGTGGGTGAAGAATTGAACATACAGTTAAATTAATTGGAAGTATTAAAGTATAGAAGATCTTTTAAAAGTGGAAGCTATTAAAGAAATTTGGAAATGTATTGGAAAGGGAGTGGCATGATAATATAATGTTTTAAAGCATGACATGAGCAGTAATTTATGAAACAGTTAGAGGAACTATATGAGATAAACACTAGCATTAATGATGCAGGAAAAAAAGGCATACATACAAGCTCAGGATCTTTTAGGGAGGGATGATGTTGATAGTATAGGGATTCATTTTAGTGAGCAGTTAAGTTTGGAAGATAGGCTTTAATAAAGATTTTCATACATGACTATAATAGACTATCAGATCTCAGAGACATATGGCATTAGAAAGAGAGCAATAGGTGTTACATGGCACAGAACTTCTCAGCAATGAGAGATGCTCACCTGCCCAGCCAGTGCACTGAAGTGGGGTGTAAAGATACAGTAAATGGAACCCACTGAAACAGAAATATGTTCAGGAGAGTTATTTGGAAAGTTCACAAAGAAATGATCTGCAACCTAGGCAACAATAAAACTAGACCATATAAAATCATATAGGTCAAGTATACCTAAGGGATTAGAGAAAAATTTAAATTCTCCTTTAAAAATGTGCGAATATAGCAACTTCAGACAATATAAAAAAGAAGTAAATTACCATAAATGGTAATGCCAAGATATGTAAATCAATTTTAGATTTAATATAAATGTGACTAACCACCCAAAATATATACATGATTTTCAGCTGTTTCGTTTTTTCCTCCAAATTTTAAGTTGCAACATAATTTTCAATGTCAAAGTCATTCACACATTCTGGAGAGGAATTTCCCCTAGTTAGGTCAAATTACATCCCCTAATGAGATAACTAAATTCTCCCCATGCCTGGTAGCTAAACTTCTAACCAACCCCTCTTTCTTAGCAGACTTTCACTCTCAGGCTAAGGAGTTAGTTTTGTTCCTAGTTTCCCTCTGCCCACAGAATGGGTGAATTTGAAGCTTCTGAAAGTGTTTTACTGGACCACAGAGGAGGAATCTCAAACGTGGTGCTATCATTTCTGTCAGTGTATCAGAGTTGGTACAAGAAGCAACAATAATATAATTAAGAAGTAAAAAAGGAAGAATGTTGAATTAAAGGAAAGAAACAATTAGCAAGCGATTTTATATCTACAATAAAGACTGAACTAGTCCTGTATCATCTAGAAGCACAGAGATTTGCATTATCACTGGGCATATTTTCTCACTATGTGTATATTTGTCTTCGTGCTGAACCACAGTTTGCTTTGAAGATAGGAAAAATTCCTTCATCCTCTTCCACATACTTCATTTCGGTAGAGATTGAATTTTTTCCTAAAGCACAGCTTGTTTCTTTTAGTGACATTAGCCAAAAATAGCTCCCCCAAAACTGGAAATCTATGCCAAGGAAAAGACAAAAGCTTGGAAGTGGGGACTGTGTCCTCAATGGAGTCCAGACCTATCAGAGTGAACTTAACCTGAGAGCTTTTTGTCTAGAGAATAACAAATGCTATGCTAGGTCCTTATCTCTATAGAAGGGAGAAGATATATCTAGTTGTTGCAAATTTAATCACTATTGCCTGCTATCCATATACCTACACTTCACACACACAATTGTCTTGCAGTCCTTAGGAACAAAATGGGATGGGGAACTCCAGGCAGACAAAGAATTTGGAGGACAAGTGGTGGTGCAGGTAATTTCTAGTGCACGGTTTGGATTTATCATTGGTTCATGAATGAATCCGTCATTTAGAGAATTCCCCTGCCTAAACTATATCCCTTTGGTTGTATTAGATGAGACTTACTATAAATTGTACTTTAAGGGAGGCTGACATCCTAAGCCCCGTCATTTCATGACCAGGAGTACCTGAGCAATGATGATCTGAGGGTGACAAAGGAAGACTTGATTAACATATGTGCAGTATGCCTCCTTATCAGGAAAAGACTCGAGTTTAAGTGAAAGGACAAAAATTGTCTTTGAACAACAATTATAAAATGCAGTTATAATGAAAGCTCCAATTATACAATAATTACAGGGAAAATTGCATCAATATTGTTATTAATATTGAGAATCACTTTATGTAAATTTATCTTTATGAGTACAGACACTTTACTATTAATTGCCCACACATTTAAAATAAATACTTCTCTCTGGAAATTGAAATAACTGGTCAGTTGTTCTCCTAATATCTGTTCTTCTGGTAGCATACCTGCAAGAGTTTAATTTTGGCAAGTGTCTCTTCTGTAAAAATTTATATCTCCAATTTCATCTATTTCTGTGGCTATATCGCTTAGTTATGTTTCCAGTAATATATTATATGTATAGTCGATATTTTAAAATATCTTGAAATATGCTAACTGAATCATTTTATTCATTTTAATTATTGTAGCTTTGAATCTATACCTATCATTCTGTAGTTTTGAATCTGTACTTAGCACTCTCTGTGCTTTTGGTTTCCATTTCCTTTCCTCGCGAGTTAATTTATGTATCTTAGTTAATATGTCATTGCATCTATTACTCACTGTGTTGCACTCAAAAGTCATTTTACATATATGCAAATCTTTCATTTTTTCATGGTTAAACTATCATAACTTGCATATTTGATTTATAGAGACGAATTAATCATTATTTTTTCACAAGAAATTTTGAAAAGATTAACTATATTTAGTAACCTATCACAAATTATTTAATTTCATTATATATCTAAGAAAATGAACTATTGTTTGTGAAAGCAAATCTTAAAATTGATACATGCTTGTTTTTTTGTATTTTATTTTCCTTTTTGTATTTTAAATCTTCATTTTTGGAATTATTTTTTTTTTCCTCCATATCATTCAGCTTTTCTTTCAATGGCAATCTGCTGGTAGGAAAGTCCTATAGTCGCCTCTGAAATATATTTTCTTTATCTTTCACATCTGAGAATTTTTAGGTCTGCTGTGAAAATGTACCATTACTTACATTAGCTTAAGCACTAAGAATCTACTTTGTCACAGATCTAGAAGTTAGAATTCCGGAGTGAAAGTGTCTGTAGGGTTGGTTCCTTCTAAAGACTCTGAAAAAGAATCTGTTCCAAAACTCTGCTTTGCAGTTGTATAAAACTTTCCATTTTCTATTTATCTTCATATTGTACATGAGTGGGAATTGTCAAAGTATCTTCATATTGTTTTCTCTCCATCAGTGTCTATTCCTGTCTTCCATTTTCTGTTTTTGTTTGTTTCCTTTTGTATTTTTGTTTTGTTTTGTTTTGTTTTAAGGGCATCAGAATATGGGTTAGGGAGTAATCAAATGGCTTTACTTTAAATTGTTTACCTCTCTGAAGACTTGATCTCCAAATAAGGTCACAGTCAATAAAAATCATTATTTCATTCCAACTATATGTATATATATATATATATATATATATATATATATATATATATATAATTCAAAGTGATTATTTATCCTTTCTTCATATTAATGATTACCAGTGTTTTTGGGCTTCCAATGCTCAAGTGCAAAATACAGTTCTGGCATCCCTTTTTTGAAATTTAATCATCAAAGAAGATAGAATCTTTATTTCCTAATTTCCACGAGAAGAGGGTAGTACAGTTTCAGCTCTTATCTGGCTTCCAACTTTCAAACTATTTCTTCTCATAACTATTTAGAAATCTGTGGTGTTTTGCTGCTGTTGTTAGTAAAGGACATTAACACACCATGGCACCCAACTCCCAGGTGGATTTAAAATAAGCTATGAGTGACGAGTGGAGCTGTCAAGTCCTCTTACTTGAGGAATACTTATTACTTACCTTGAGAGACTACATGAGATGGATTCCATCTACTTGGCTATTAAAAAATGAAATTTATTTCTACCCTTGCAAACTGTATAAAATTACCTGTAATTTTACTTTTTTTTTTTTTTTTTTTTTTTTTTTTTTGCCAAGAAAATAATTTTCTTTCTTTTCATTTCTAGAAAGGACATTTGTTTTGTTTTGTTTGTTTGTTTGTTTTTGGTCTGGCTATAAATTTCTTTTTAATGACACATGAGTCCCATTTTCACATTCTACATTTTATATCTGTTAACCTCACTATTTGAGTATCTCTTCTTTCTGTACTACAATATGAAAAACACTCTATGATCTATTTTTTTAATTCAAATAGCCTTGTTTATTGTTATTTTCCTTTTAAAATTTCTCTATGATTTTGTTTTTCTAAATTTATTTTGTAAGTTTTTTCAAATTTATTTTATCATTACTTACAGGTTTGCTAATATATTTTCAAGTTCCTTTTTAATTTCTTAAAAGTACCAAAAACAGTCATTCATTACACAAATACTTTTTTCTTTTGATTTCATTAAATGTTTATAAGTTTTTAAAGATATTTTTAAATTCATGTGTCTTTTTTCTGGACTAAAATAATTTATATTAAGTTAATCATTTTCTTTGAAAATAAGAATTGTGACAACTCAGAATTCTGTGAAAATGAAATGTGTTTGGAGAAAATTTTTCTTAGCTTTATTGAGAAATTTGAGCACTACTGGACAAAAATATATTGGATTAATGATTTTTAAAACCTCTTGAAAAGAAAGTTTTTAAGTATGTAACAGACATTTGTTGTCTTGCAACACTTACCAAAAGTTTAGCATTTTCTGATATTTCTAAGACTTAAGAATCTAGCAGCAGAGTGGCTTAGGGTCTTTCAACACACTGCAATCAAGACTCCGACTTCCTCCAGAGACATTAAGAGTTTTAAAAACGAAAGAAAGTTTTCTTTCCACAGGGGTTCAAGTCATCCCCTATCACGTCAAATTTATTCTTTTTATTATCAGTCATTAAGTACAGCCCTTAATATAAGGAAGTTAAATTCTTTCTTGCTGTAAAAGCAGAATTGTTACAGCTTAGGTTTATGATGTTCTCCAAAGTCTCATATGTCCAGAAGTTGGCCATAGCATGAGGGTGCTCTTCCTACTGGAGGATTCATCACTAAATGCAGCCTTAGTACTCACTCTCTAGGTGGAGGCGGGTCAATCAGAGTATGAATCAAAGGATGTAGCTGCTCTGTCGAATAACACCCAGATGGTTTTCTCTCATCCACTTTATTCACTGGATCAGATAGTACGTGAATTCAAGCTCTTCACTAAAGTCAAAGTGACTTTAAAAGATAAATATTTTCAATCAGTTCAATACATTGAGGCAGCAAAAATAATGCAACAAAACAAAATTTTCTGTAACTATTTTATAAAGGGGCAAAAATGGTGGACCAAAGGTATTTGATGGAGTATTCTGAGTGAGTTTAATGGCAGTGACTTTTAGGGTTAAATATGTTTTCACTTTATTTTTTAATCATGCTATGTTGATCTAGCAAGAGATTTGAATAAAAAAAAATAGTTGTTCCTTGGAAACTAGACATAAAATCTAGTTTAAAATGACAAACATTTTAAAAGAATGGTTGCAAAGAGTATATGCATAGAGATAATAATCACCTAAAATGTACTAATTAGTCATCAGGAAATTAATCTTAATGAGGTAAGATTCCATGCTCACATAGAGCACAAATATCACAGAGAATCTAGTGTAGAGTATTTGTATTATCCAGGATATTCTCCTAAATCTACACTGTAGCTTTAGGATAGTAGATAATGATGATATGGCAGTACTGTTATAGAAGCATAGATGAGCAATTTTTTCAGGATGCTAAATCACATGTGAGACAATGCAGAGATCTGATTTGCAGTATCAGTCCTTAGGAAGGAGGATGGCTTCTGGTTCAGAATGTTTTGGGGACTTCCCAAGGAAAGAGATAGGAACCCTATTACACTGATCTGGTTTATAAACCAACCGAAGTGATTTATGTGGCTAACACAAAAGATTTAGAAGACTTAGCCATAGGTCAACTATGATCGCAGGCTAATTTTAACTTGAAAAATCTCCACACATAACCCTAGTACACTGTTGTAGTGGTTGATTGATTGCATCAGCTTGAGACATTTAGAAGCTTAACTAACTGGGTTTAGCAACTCTACACTCAAGGATATAGAAGACCTGCCCTCGGGTGGCAAATCACCTGGAGGTATGAAGGGGACAAAAAGGAAGGAGAAATGCATTCCATTCTCCAGAGAAGCTCCAGTCTTCACCCTTCTTTTGGATGTCCTCTTCTGGCTTCCAGTGTAGACTCTTCAGCTTCCCAATATAGATTCTTCAGCCTTCCATCATAAGAGTCTTCGGCCTTCTGTCACAGACCCATAAGCCTGCTACTGTGGACTTGCACAAGACACTAGGGTGAACTCCATACCTTGGATTGAATCCTTCAGCCTCCAGTGCATAAATACCTTCTGCATGCTTCCTCATCTGACTCTGTGGCTGACCATTGTAAGCCAGTCTTGTTGTTTCTTTTATGTCTGTGTATCTCATGTTATATCTGTTCTCTCTAGTAAAACCCTAATTAATACAATTGTCTTCTGCTTTATAGGCTAATGTCTCTCTCGGTGCATACTCTTAACAAAGACATTATAACCTCTAAAAATTATGTGGCTTATTCATTTTATGGATTAATGTGATATGCAGAATTGACTGAATTCCCTTTATAGACTTTTCTCCAAGCAAATTTGTCAGGTGTCATAGTGTTAGATCATAGTTAAATTCATTGGAAGTGGAAGGGAAAGTGATTCAATGTAAACAGTATGCTGTTCATATTTCTGATTGTATGATCTCAAGCTGCAGCTTCCATTGCTCTCTGGTTGGTATTTCAGTCATGGCTGCTTTGAAATTATGTGTGTGTGTGTGTGTGTGTGTGTGTGTGTGTGTGTGTGTATGTATATATATATATATATATATATATATATATATATATATGTGTGTGTGTGTGTGTGTGTGTGTGTGTGTGTGTGTGTATACTGAAACTATATATATTGAAATTATATATATTATATATAAAACTAGATCCGTCTGAACTCTCTTTTTCCTGTGAACTGGTGGGACTTTGCTTTTGGCAATCAGATTACTCTGAACCTGCATATCTCATGAGATTTTGCAGTGATTGTCATTGAATTCAGCTTCCTAAAGTAAACTTATTTTTTAGTATTTTCTTATCATAGTAGTCACTTTTTACCAATTCCAGCTAGTCCTTTGTGAAATAGTAGGATATATGAGAAAAAAAAAGATTCTGGATGCTATTTCTTTTATCTTGTTTCCTTTTTTAATGAGAAAAAATAGAAAAATCAAGAGGCAAAAAATATTTTAAAAAACAACAAAAGTTAAATGATGTCAACAACAACAATAACAACAAAACAATGCAAATGCAAGGTTTCAAAACAAGATGAAAGGATTTTAACAGTGGTAGTTATATTGCATATTGCTATCCTGAAATTAATTGGTCAGGCTACCACATAGAGACATGCAAAATTGATCAAACAATAAAATTTCCCTTTGAGCAGTTTATTTCCCCCTTTTACTATATTTATTGTAACTTTTGGATCTTACTTATTTTCATTGTTGACCCTAGCAAGACAATATGTTACTTACACATGCTAGTCTGATTTATTTCACTTGTAAGTATAGTTTCAAGTTGCAGACATTTACCTATAAAAGCCTCAAGTTTTATCATTCTTTATGGCTGAGTAGCATTCCACAATATGAAAATACATCTTTTTTATCCATTCCTCAATTGATGGATATTTTGGTTACTTCAAAGATTTAGCTATTACAAATTGTGCTGCTATAGACATGGGTGCACATATATCACTGTGGTATGTTTTCAATTCTTTTGGGAATACCCAGAAATGTTATAGCAACTTTGAGTGGAACCACTAACTCTAGATTTTTTGAGGAATCTCCAAACAGATTTCCACAGTGGTTGTACCAGTCTACATTCCCACTAACAATAGAGAAGGGTTCCTTTTTCACTACAATACCTCCAGCATTTGTTATTGGTTAATTTCTTGATGTTAGCCATTCTTTCTAAAGTGTGATGATATCTCAGTGTAGTTTTACTTTGCATTTCTCAAATAACCAATGCTGTTGATCATTTTTTCATATACTTAATTTCCATTTGTATTTCTTCATCTGAGAATTGTATATTCATCTCAGATGTCCATTTTCAGATTGGGTCTCTATATTTGGGGTACCTGATTTTTTTCAGTTCTACATATGTTCTAGATAAAGGTCCTTTATCTGAGGGACAGTTGGAAACTTTTTCCAATTTGTGAGTTTTATTTTCACTCTGTTGGTGATTTATTTTGATGTGCAAAAACGTTTTACTAGGACAAGATCCTGGTTGTTGATTCTCTGAAATACTTTCATGCAGTCTGGTTTTTGTTCATGAATTCTCAGCTTACCCCATGTCTTCGAGATTTCTATCTACTTTGTCTTCCAGTAGGTTTAATGTTTCTGACTTAATATTTAAGTCTTTGATCCATTTTGATTTTAGCTTAGTGTATGATGACAGTTACGTATCTAGTTTAAGTCTTTGGCATGTTGAAAGCTTGTTTTTCCAACACCATTTATTAAAGAGGCTGTTTTACATTCAGTGAACATATTTGGCCCCTTTGTCAAAGACGTGGTGGCCAAGTGTGTCTGCAGTTGTGTCTGTGTCTTCTGTCTTGCCCACGGATCTTCAGATCTGTTTTTTGTTGTTGTTGTTGTTGCCAGTATTGTGTTAATTTTATTATATTAGTTTTGTAGCATAATTTCAAAGCTGAGATTGTGATGCCTCCTGCCTTGCCTTTGTTGCCTAGCATTTCCTTTACTATGCTAGGCCTTTTCTGTTTCCAAATAAATTCTAGGAATATTTTCTCTGGATTTGTGAGCTATGCTAATGGTGTTTTGAGTGGGATTGCATTAAATCTGCGTAACAATTTTGGGGTTATGGCTGTTTTCACAATTTTGTTGTTTTTATCCATGAGCAAGGGATATCTTTCCATTTTCTAATATCCTCTTCAATTTTCTCTTTTGAAATACTGCAACTTTCAACTTTTACATATTTTACTTCCTTTATTAGGTTGATTCCTAAATATTTCATTTTTTTATGTTATTATGAAGGGCATGGCCTCCATAATTTCTCTCTCAGTGAGTCTGTGTTTTGTGTACAGGATGCTATTGACTTTTGAGTGTTGACTTCATACTCAGATGTGGTGCTGGATTTGCTTATTACGTATAAAAGTTTGTAGGCATTTTTGGGGTCTTCTATGTAGAGTATCACATCATCTACAAATAATGATAGTTTAACTTCTTCTTTTCGTAACTAAATTTGTTCATTTTATTTCTCTTTTTTGTTTAATTGCTCTGGCTAATGTTTCCTGAAATATACTGAACTTTAGTGATGATAGTGGACAACTTGTCTTATTCCTGATTTGAGAGTGAAAGAAGTCAGTTTTTGTCCATTTAGTATGATGTTGGCTTTTGGTTTGTTATAAGATGACTTTTATCAAATTGAAGTAAAGACAATCTATTTTGATTTTCTCTAGGCTTTTTACCATGAAAGAGTGTTGAACTTTATCAAAAGCTTTTTCTGCATCTATTGAGATGATCATGTAATTTTTGTCTTTGGCTCTGCTAATGTTTATTGATTTGCATATGTTAAGCCACCCCTGCATATTTAGGATGAATCCTACTTGGTTGTGGTGTGTAATCTTCTTGATGATTTGCTGCATTCTGTTTGATAGTATCTTATTGAGGGTTTTGGCATCTGTGTTCATTAAAGAGTTTGGCCAATAATTTTCTTTTTTGGTTGGGTCTTTCCTGGTTTGGGTTGGATGCTACTTAATTTAAAAAACTGAATCAGTAATTACAACCCAGGAATTTATGAATGAAAATATTACTCCATGTTTTAGAAATTTAAAAGACAGATTCTTATTAACTGTATCCTTTTGTTGTTATTTTTACTTTCCCTCATTTGATCCATTATTGTTAGAACTTTCTATTAAATAAAATGTTCTTAAACTTTTATTTTGCAAGCTGTAATTTTGGTGCATATTATAAAATCTGTTTATCTTAGGATTTTGAAACTGTTTATGAAAGTATTAACACTTTTCCTTCTAATTAGAATGCTGTATGACCTAATAGTTTGTTTTATGAAAACTGTGTCTGTATAGCAATGATATATCCAAATAGCATGGCATTTTTTCAAATATATCAAAAACACTACAATATTGTGACATGTAATTAAATTTTAGGTGTCATGAAAAACTGTGATAATTTACAATTTTTCTGACTTATTGGATCTAAGGTAGCTTTTCATAAAGACTATCCTGAACCAGGTGTGGTAACACATTCCTGTAATATCAACACTGAGGGAGACTGAGGAAAGGGAATCATAAATTCAAGACTTAAGCTTCTTAGTGAAACTATGTATCAGAATAAAAAGATGTGAAAATTTGGCAGTGATACAGTGCACTAATTTAATCTCTTAGTACTGTAAAACAAAGCAAAACAAAACAATAAAAGATTATATTGTTTATGATAAGGTATTATTATTTTTCTTATTAGTTACCAAACTAACCCATAACACTACTACTAGCAGTATCTTCAACTTCAGAGTTCTCAAATTAATTTTTTTCATTTAATAGAGTTTTAAAAATTCTGTAATCACATTTAATCCATAACATATCTGTCTAAATGGTAAGTCATGGAACTTCACCTGTGAGTCTTATCCTTGAAAGAAAAAAGCTCAAATCAATTATCACATTTTTAATTATCAGTTCAGAGGTAGTTCACTCAATTTTTGCCACATGCTGTCTAAAGGAATTAGTAATTTCATGTGCAGAGGGTCACATGCTGCAGAACAGTGTCTGGTGTACAAGTTAATCATAGCAGCAGTCTTTTCTAAATGAGAAGGTCAGATTCACTTGGTTGCAACTGAGAATGCTAACAGAATAAGATGAAATGCTAGTTCAATGATACTTCTCTAAATTCAAGAATCACACAAACATCAAGTGTGTATAAAATGAGGAGAAATAAAATTAATCACAAAATATGGTATCATGTTCAGATTCAAATGTTGTTTTAGAGATAGTTCATTAGGTTTTATTGTCAAAGTGGGACCTTGATAACACAAGGAATTTGGTTCCATGTATAAGTGTTGGCATAGAGCTTAATCAGTCTGTAGGACTACTTCAGGGAACTGAGCAGGAGCCTGGATGAGTCAAAAGAGAAATTCAGAAAATCCACAGCTCTGTGCACCAGTGGAAGTACATCCAGGTACTTCTGTCGCTGTATAGTTTCTCTTCTTGATTCTTTCACTGGTGTATATTAAATAAATCTTTTAGAACCGGGTACTCATTCCTTACCTGTATTTAAATTCTCTGGGAAAGATATTTGGGAAAACTCTTGATAAAAATTTTCATACATCTGACGTATATTTAATATGGTCAAACAAAGCAGTCTTGTTGAAAGTAACTTCTTCATCTTTTTTACTAAAAAAGGTTGGTTATGCAGTCAACAGAGATAAAAGAATCATTGTGTCTTATTATATGTAAATGAATCTTTTCCATGATGTCCCTAAAGCACTGTTATATTTAAAATGTCAGTCACATTTTCTAACTCTAATATGTTCACTTTAATTTATGTAGCTACATTTGAAACATAAGTCTTTGCTTTAGAATTTCAAAGTAAATCTAAGAGTTTTCTGTTGTGACAAGTTTCTGATAAATGAATAATTACCTTTTTCTTCTTAACTTTAGAACTGAAAGAAGATAACATTATAATGTATATACATCCATTTTCTATTATAAAAGTAATTAAAAGTATTACAGGGCTATACTGCAGATATGTAACTTAAGGTTAATCTTGCATTTACTCTTTGCTGTTCTGAAGTTACTGAGTGGGCCAGGTCATTGAATATGTTCACACAGGTCTGCAAAAGAACTACAGTATGAGCTGCTTAGATTGCATTTGTCTAATTCAGCACTTCCTTTGGCCTTTTTTGGGCTGACATGTATCTCTATGAGATACGTAAGGAAAGAATGTGCTAATCTAATTAATAGAGTACATAAATAGACCATTAGAAGCACTTAAGGTAAAAAGTGTTTTAGAGTTTTACTACTCTTTTAATTTGATGTCAAATAGTGGAAATACTAATGTTAAATAGTTCTTAGTCAAGCAGTAAAACACTTCTCCAAAGACATTTCACTAAATAAAGTTTCTTCCTAAAATGAACAGTGTCATTTAAATAGTATTATCTGGAAATACTTTTTTTGAAATCTATATTTCAGTATTTATACCATTTCAGAAATAAATTTATCTAATTTATTTAATGAGTCTATCATATTGTCAAAATGAACATATGAATATGCTAATAATTAGGTATTATTTTCTAAATTCATAATTTAAATCATCTTAGTTTATTAAACTTGGTATCATAGAGTATTATAGAATACTGTAGGATAGGACATTGTACCATTTTTTTAAACACTGCATATTATCAGCAAACATGTTTTAGTTTCAGAATATAGAGTTTTGCATAAGAGAAAGAGAATCTGCAGAAGGGGTTGAAGAAAAGGAGAGGGGGTACTCGTATAGAAATTTGTCAAATATGCTGAACGCATGTACCAATTTCTCAGAATGAATCACCATTCTGAATTACTAACATCCTTTGAGAATATTTTATTATTCAGATGTATTTTTAGATTAGTAAACAACCTGTAGCTAATTATTAATAAGCAATAATAAAAAAAGAAATATACCATATTGAACAAAAATCTATATTAATTTTTAAAAATCCCTAATGTGCTATTAAATAACTTTGGAAATCTTCCATTTAATCTCAGTGCTTATGACTTTAATGCTTTACAAATATATATTAAAATAAGCAGGCAATAAGATTATATATGATCATAGAAACATCTTAAGTGAATTGTAGAAAGTGGGTGGACAGGAGAAAAAAAATGAAGAAGCATTTAGGTTCTACTAGACATTTTTAGGTATTCCTTTCTATAAACTTATTACTTAACATGGGCAGAAATTTATCAGTCACATTGACAACTGAAATTATTTCAAGCATTGTTCTTTATCTCCAAGTTGATAAAAAGATCATTTTAAAAATGCATTTTTGTTGCAGGGTGTTTTTTTAATGCCTATGATTTGAAATGTAAAGATTGCACATACTGAATTACTCTGTACTTTTTAGAAAGTACATCACACATTCTTCTAGAAAGAAGTAACCAGTGTTGCTTTTTGTTCTAAAATAGAACACGTTTTCATTTTTATATTATTTTGCTCTATCTAATGCTTCAAGCTCGCATTGTTGGTAAAGAAGGATCAAATCTTACTTGAACCCTGTCTTTTCTCATATCTCGTGTGTGTGAGAGCATAACAGAATAACATCACATGCAACAAAAGATAGTACATTTGAGTATGAGTTTGGATAGTTTCAACATAAAAGGGATCAATCTTACAAAACACTTTTAGTTTGCTTAAGTCCAAAAGTAGTAAGCAGGAGATATTATACTCAATATAATCTTCTAATTTGTAACTTGTTATTTAAATGCTCATTAAAAAGCAATAATAACAATAATAACAATAGACATAAATCATATCACATCTTGTATCCTCGCAGTTCTAAAATAATTGTAGACTTAAGAGAAAAACTGAGCTAAGTCAGATTGAGATTGAAGAAAACATCAATGAGAGAAAATATATATATACACTCACACACATTTTACTGGAGTCCTCAGAAAAAGGTCTAAGTCAATTCTACAGAGAGGCAAATTGTTTGACAGATATCATTGTGAGAGAATATTCCAATTAAGAAAAACGACACTGAAAATCCTTGGGAAGGTTGTGAAAATTCAGCATGAATTAATTCAACTGAAAGTAGAATTAGAATAATGAGATTTCAGCATCTCGACAGTTGAAAACAAAAATCTAGGCATTACAACCTTTGAGTTGAAAGATGTTACCTGTACTATAAAAGCATGTAAATTGAAATCAAATTAGCAAGTCACTCCAAATATAAAGTATTGCTGTTTTGACTGATTAGAATAACATGATACGAACAACTCTGTAAGAGATACAAGACAAAGAAATGAAACAAATGCTTAGTAAATAATAGCTACTGTCATTGCTTTCCTCTGTACATTACACAAAATTTATTATAAACTACAAGTTTTTCAAATATGTTAATCATGTTACTTTATACTTGGAGCTTCTGAACCCAAAATAATGTAGTCCAATTGTGTGCTAATTTATACTGTTCAGAAGAGCCAATGTGCAGGACAGCTAAACTAATTTACCCAATACTACAAAGAAAGAGTAATTTATGTTTTGTTTGTTTTTCAACTTTTCCTCAATTTTATTTTCTACTAGGTTAAAAAAAAAAACTTCCAGTTCCAGAATTGCTATTTTTCAAATGTTATTTTTTATTAAAACATAAAATGATGGAAACCCAAGTTTTACGACAAAGATACAAATAATCTTGAAATATATAGAACTGGACAACAAAATGTATCTTATGTCAAAAGACACAAAATTTGTAGTGTATTTTAATGTTTTGATGATGATAATTGTGATTGATACCTGCTAGTTCCTTTTTGAGCAACTTTGTTCCGGTTTGTAGCTGCAGTAGAGTATTCAGCAAGAAGGGTACATAGAAAGATTCTGAGATGTCTCAGAGATAAATAAAGACAGCTATTCCACCTTTTAACCAGCAACACAGAGCTAATTAAATCATCCATTGCAAGATCTTTAAGATACTGCAGTTACAAAGAAGGAAATAATGCATCCAATTAATTTATTTTTCTTAATCCCATAATCAAATTCCCACTTTGCGTAGGATTCTTCATTCTGTGAGACCTGAGTGACCACAGATGAGAAAAAAATGATTAGTCTCCATTTAAGTTTTGTTTGGTGCTAGTATCAAGTATCATTCAGTACTTATCTCATACTTTGGATCCAGAATGTCCTTAAACAACCCAGGTGTTCAAAAACTGTTTGTCCCAACCATGATATTTTTCTGAGTTTATGGAATCTTTAGCATAAGAGTCATACTGGGAAGTCTTCCGGTCCTTTGATGGGAGGGTTGTCCTTCAGGCAGATGAGGGTCACAGCCTCTTTCTTTCTTTTTCTCTTTCTTTCACTTTCTTTCTCTTTCTCTCTCTTTCTTTCTTTCTTTGTTAGCAATAAATTTCAATAATTAAAAGTAGGAAGACATCATTTCTCCGCCATAATCACTGACTGATATTTTCCCGATAAATTTAAACATATGTTTAAATAATCAAGATGCTCAAAATACATATACACAGAAAATAGATTCATTATTCTTATGATGTCATCTGCAGTCTTAACGTGTAATTCTCTGTCTTTTGAGGTACTGCTAAATACCTAGGAAAGAAGGGTCCTAGTCAAGATGAAAAACACTATTTTAGTAGCAATTTTTAACAAAACTTCATTAGGATCAGGTTATAGTATTGCCCAAAAAACTGTGGAATAAAGGAATATAGAAATGCTACACTCAGGGTAATATTCTGGGAGCTATAATATGTAGGAGCACTGCGGTTACATTGTATTTGTGCAGTGTTATTGGTAATACGCACCACTTTTAGTCAAAATTATGTTTGAGTAATAAAATTTTTTCTGAGGAAAAATTGAATTCTTGCATCTCTTATTCTGATTAGCTTTTAACTGATTGAGAGATGGACTTATACAAGCATTTGAAGCTACTATGGATTGAAGCTTCAGAAACTGTTACTGAGATTGATGTGTAGGAGTATTACTGAGTATGGGCTCTGGAATTGCATCTCTGAGGAAGAAAACATAAAAGCTTAGGTAGGAATTAAACTATGGATTCAGACATAGCAGTGGTCTTAACTGATTTCATGAAGAAAATTGATAGCAGCTTTGACTGAAGGCAAATCACTTAGCTTTCCATACCACGTGCCACAAGTACTCTCTTAATATGCAAAAATAAGATTTCAACTGAACAGAGGGTCCAGTTGGATCCAAGGAAAATTACTCAAGAAAGGCTCAATTTTATGTTCTGAGTAACCAACAATCTGAGCAGCAGAGACATAAACTCCATGGTCCTTATATGAACACACGTGGAGCCTGATGACATTCACTTCAACTGATTTGCCACTGGACTCAATATGTCTTATATAAGAATTATCATACATTGGGAAAGGCAAATCCAGGCATTTTAGTTCATCTTTTTTCTTTAAAGAAGAAACAAAAACAAGTCTAGCAAGCTCTGCAGTCTTCACTATCTATTTCCAAGATTACAACTGATACTAATTATATGTGTTCTTTCTTATCAAATGGGCTTTTGTCTGATCCTAGTCTAGCACCTCCCACAGACCAGTGGCTTGCTTGGTGTAGCAAAACGGAATCTTCTCTCTGTACTGTGGTAGTTATGGCCATCATGCCCTTTTCATGCTATAATTTACATTTTAAATTATGGCTGAACTGACTTAAAATTTAAAATGACTGAGTAGTAAGAGATGCCCAGAAGGTCACCTGCAGTGGCATGTCCATCATGTGTTATCACATCCAGCTCTTTGGAAAAGAAAACTAAAATTTCAGTTTTGGAGTATTTGCTGAATTCTATAGTGAGATAAAATAACAGGATAATTTAAAGCTACCAATATCATACAATTGAATGAAAAAGAGGGGACAAATGCATGTGCCTGCCTCTGAGGAGCACATTTCAGAAAGAACACCAACACCAAAATACTACCAAAGTATCCGACATGTGAATCATATTCCTCCCTATCCCCTGCTTAGCAGCAGCATAGATTTACTTGATGCTCAGAGTCAATAACCTTCCAGGGTGATATATTTTGTCATTCCCTGCTGGTCCCTTGGCAAAATGCCCAGACAGTTGGGTGTAAGTCATAGCTCAAAATGCAATACTTCCTCTCTAGACTAGTAGAAGAGAATTTCATCAGAGAACAAAAACTTTGAATTTGTTGAGTATAGAATGAAAAGCTGGAAAACATAACTCTTCCAGTACCATCAGGAGTGAGAATAACCTTATACTGTTCCACTGTAATCCCCAGTTTTCTGATGTTTGTGTTTTACTTACCAGACAGATAGAACACTGTGCAACTGCCATTGAACCTGGTAACTGCTGCTATCAAGGAATCGGATCTAAACTAAGTTCACAACAATATCTTTGAGGGTCTTCTATTGTCCTATATGAATGACACCTTCTTGAAAGTGTGACATGCCATAGAAAAAGCAGAACCCATAAACACACATGCTGTAGCATTTCTCAATTTTATAAAAGAATAGCCTCTATCTATAGTGATGATACTTGGGATCTCACGCCAGAGGACTAATTAAACTTCAGGTGCTCAAAACCTAAAGAAACTGTGGTACCACCAGAAGGAAATGGGAACAAAATTGAACTTCACTTAGTTATGTTCACTTTAGTCTGAATTGCTGTCCATTTTAGTATGGAAAGGACCCAATAAACTAACATCATCAAGTGACATTACTGTTTTTTGAAGGGACAAAATGAGGCCTTTGTTGCTAATAAATTTACCATTGGCAGAAGTAGCAGTTTTATCAGGTTTAAGTTCAAACCTATTCTCTGCTTTCTGGTGATGAACATATAGGCTGCTTCTAGGCTTAACCATTAGTGGTTTTGCTACTGTGAACATGGGTAGGCCTGGATCATTCTAATGTCATGTCTTTAATTCTTTGAAATGAAGACAAAGGCTCTAGAAGAACTGGATCAAAGAGAATTTCTATTTTTTTAAGCTTTATAGAGCTCTCCATACTGATTTCCACAGTGGGCATAACTAGCTGTATGTTCCCGCCAATAATGAAGTCATCTTCCTTTGCACACACAGCATTACCGACATTTACTATTGGATTTCTAATTGATAGATATGCTTTTGGTATAAGATGGAATCTTAGGATTTTGATTTCTATTCCTGGACTATAATTTAGTTCACAATAAATGCTATGGCTTAGATTCATGGTTCAAGTTTATAGCCATTCTTTACAATACCATTTGATAAAGAGGGTATCTTTCCTCCAGCATATGCTCTTAACCCCTTTTGTCAAAGATCAGGTTTCTGAATGTTCCTCCATTTTTTTTAACTTCTATTTGACTATATTGATCTACAACTTTTTTGTGCTTTTTATATAATTCAGAATTGCTTTTCCTATCCTGGGTCTCTTCTAGTCATACATGAATTTTAGTTTTATTTACTTCAGTTCTGTGAGGAAAGCTGCTGGTATTTGCAGTGGAATTATGTTAAACCTACATATTTGCTGGAAATGTGGAGATTTTGAAAATATTGTTTCTGGAAGACTCCTGAGTGTCTTTTATTGCCTTCTTTATTAGCTGCTAAGTATTTAGTTTTTCTCTAAGTTAGCATGAAAGGTCTTGTTTCCTATTTTTTTTTCCTCAGTGGATTTGTTATTGGTGTACAAGAATGCTACTTACGTGTGTGAATATTTTTATCCTCTTATCTTATTTAATTTATTTATTTGTTCTACTTCCTTTCCTGCATGTATCTCTCTTATTTTTCCTCTTGCCTTATTTTTCTGGCTGAAGGTTTGATTATTACATTGAACAAGATTGGTGATAAGTGGCCATCACTGTCTCGTTCCTGATTTTCCCTGCTAATCTGATCTCAGCAGTATGTTAGTCAAGGCTTTTATCAAATTGAGAAAATGTCTTTCTATAGCATTTTTGCTTCAAGGTTTTTATTAGAGCAGATGATGCATTTTTAAATTCATTTTCTGGGTCTATTGAGATGATCATGTGGTTGTTGTCCTTGCCTCTATTTATGTGATACACTATAGTGATTTGTGCATGCTGAAGTATTTTAGCATCCCTGGGATGAAGTCTACTTAATCATAAAGTATGATCTTTTTAATTGTTGCACTCTCTTTTCTGGCATCTCATTGAGCATCTCTAACTCTATATTTATTGGAGAGATTGATTTGTAGCTCTCTTTTTAGTTAGGTCTTTCTCTGGTTAAAAACTAAAAGGTTATGGTGGCTTTCAGGAATAAGTTTGACAGTACTCCTTCTTGCACACGTTATTAAACAGCAGAATATTGACTTTAAGTCTTCCATGAAGTTATTGTCAAATTTCATAGTGAATTTTTGAGTTCCTTGTTGTTTTTTACTTTGTAGGTTATTTTACTACTGCCTCAGTTTTATTGTTGATTACTATGCTGTTTAGCTTTTAATATCACTGGACTTAGTTTTAATAATTAATATATATCCAGGGATCCAGTTCTGGCATCTCCAGTTTGTTGGGGTTCAGGATTTTGAAGTAGTTACTAGTAATTTTCTATATTTTGTGTTGTCTATTGTGACTTCATGTTTTTCATTTCTAATTGAATCAATACATGTTTTTTCCTTTCCTGTTTTCCTGAGATTGGCCAAGTGCCTGTCTGTTGTGTTTATTCTTTTGAAGAATCAAATTTTTGTATTTTAATTTGAATTCCATTAATTTCTGCTTTGCTATTTATCATTTCATTCTTTGCACTTTTGTTCTACTTATATTGTTTTTGTTTTCCTAGGACTTTGAAGTGCATCATTAAATTAATTATTTGGGTTCATTCTGTTTTGTGATGTGAGGGTTCACTTCCCTTTGAGGACTGTTTTTCTTTTCTCCCATAGACTCTGATACGTTTTATTAGTAGTATTGTTTGATTCTAGAAGCTACCTAATTTCTTCAATTTCTCATGTGACTCATCAATTATTCAAAAATGTTTCATTTATTTTCCATGCATTTACATAGTGCATTTGGTTCCTTTTTTCTTTGATTTTTAATTTCATTGTACTGTGATTAAAAAATATACAAGAGATAATTTTCATTGTTTTTGTATGTACTTAAGCATTGTTTGTAGGACAGTTTATGGTCTGTTTTTGAGAAAGTTTTACCTGCCGCTGAGTAAAACATGGATTCTGTTTTTTTTGGGTACAGCACTCTGTAATAATCTGTTAAAACAATTTGTTCAGAATCATGTGTCAACTGATGTTTGCATGTTGCTTTGTCCAGTTGGTTGATATGTGTATTTGTGATATTGTATTGAATCTCTCTCAATATTTGTGTTGATAACTATTTGATTTTTATGTCCAGTAGTGTGTTTTATGAAGCTTCTGTGTCACTGCGTGGTATGTATATATTTACGTCTGTCATGTCTTCTTACTGAGTTATTCATTAATGAATATCTAATTATCTATACCATTTAGTTAATAACACTTGGAAGCATTTCTCTTATTAAATATATATCATATCAACCTATATCACAAAGTAAACACATTTTTAGTAGAAAATACTATAATTTTAAAATAATGTTGTTTCTAAAATTTTTGAGTACAAATTTCATTATATTTTCACTGTGTGGTTGTATTTTTGGTGTCACAATTTGATATATTCAAAAATGTTCTCAAAATAGAAGCAACAATGTAAAACTAAATTCCAAATGTAATGATATACATTTAAACATAGTTGAAGTGCCTATGATACAGCTCAGTGGCTCAGCAGCACAGCCTGCCAAGCTCAAGGTACTGAATTTGATTTCTAGTACCAAAAATTAAATTAAAAATAAAGAAGAGTTTCTACTGTTTATTATACCCTACTTTTTATGAACTCATATTACAATCACTAACATCTTAAAAAATTCATGTTCCAAACAGGATTTCTTTTGTGGAGGATGTTCATTTCTTTTTGTTAGAAAAGAAAGGAGCTCCTCTAAGTTTTAGTATCTAAGTGACTCTCAAGTGAATAGTACTCTTTGCAATGACTGGCAGTTTTCTCCCAATGTTTTTAACTTCCATTAGCACATTTTTCACAGTTGGTTTTATTCATGGGAAAAATGTCCACAGAGTTTAATTTTCCAGGCTTTGTGTTTTATATTTTTATGTATTTTCCTTATAATAGTAAATACTGAATACAGATTCTGCCCCAAAATAAAATGATACATACAGAGTTAATAAAAATAAAAATTTGTATAAATATTTTAATGCTAGGTTATTGAACTATAATGAGATTAATTCAAATTATCCTTCACCTCTAAACTTAAAAGAGGTATTTACAGTGGTGGTCCCTATCTTCTAGACATTTATTAGCATAGTAAACTTCAGCTGCGTAGCCTTCGTCATTGAGATTGCTGCGCATATGTTTTAAATTTCTTCTCTAAAGGTGAGAAGTATAGTGGGTTTTCTGCACTATGTTTTAGGGTCCCCCATACTAGGATAACACCGTCCATTGAAAAAACATCTATTAATTTTCTTTTCTGAAAGTGTTTTTATGTTTTAGGGGTGGACTCTGTATATTTTAATTGGAGTCTTACTAACTTAGCAGTTACAAAACTGAGATTTCTCTTTAAAACCTCCTTTATAAAATTGAAAACTATGATGTATATGCTTTGAAAATAATTCACTAGCTATTTCTGAAGTGACTCACACTTCAATTTACTATTCTTGACATTTTTTATTTGTGAAAATAAATGTATGCAAACACAGGATGATTTTCAGAAAATATAGAGTGCTCTACTGCCAATTTTTCTTCATTTGACCTATCATTTGTTGCTGTCTTTATGATGTAGGGGTGTTGATAGGATTCCTTTGGATGACCTGCATGATATGAAGACTTCCACATATATTATAAAACTTTTCATAAAACTGTCTCCAACACTATAAACCCCATATTACTCATGTCGCACATACAAAGATGAATAGACCAACTATATAAGAAATTTTCACTTTGGGGATCCATAGCAATGTCAAAAATATAAAATGCACTACTCTAATGTACTTCACACAGCAATGCATATGGTTAGTCAGTAACATTCACAAATACAAATTACATCATTGGGAATTACTACTCTACTCTTTCTAGGTCATGGCCATGTAATGTACCATATCTATAAAATAATTTGCATCCATACTTTTATAAAGCCTTTCTCCCCACTAGAATTTTGTGATAGTTTAGTACAAATGAAATAAGAAAATATTGTATTTTGAAAACCACATTTATCTGACTACAATTATGGGTTTTCTTGTAAGATATATTTTTTTTTCTAATTTTGAGGAGACTCTGTTAGGAGAAATAATTATTGGTCTAGCCTAGCAAGATTTGTCCCAGGGAATGACTAATACAGAGTATTTTTCATTGTCACATGCCAGTATCATGGAAATGGAACCGTTAGAAACTTGCAGTAAAAATAAAGATGTTCCCACTAGTACAAAAACTAGAATTTGTCATAATTGTACTCTAGAGCTTTGAAATTTTAAAGCTACATTTGTAAGAGATAATATTACAGATTATTTAAAAGTTTCTCTCCCTAAAAGCATAAAATTTTTTATGAACTTGTAATGATAAAATCATTCTTGCAGTTCATATAAATGTGATCATTTTAAATTTCTAAGTAACTAATTTAAATAGTCTTCTAATTGCAATTATTAAAATGTGTTTACAGAATACTATTTCTTTGCTATATGGCCATTTTTTTACATTCATAGGATTTTAAAAAGTATATTTAGATAGTTGCTTTTATATGTACAAAAATTAATGAGTTTTAGAAGTTCATATAGTGAATAAACATTATTTTATAATTTTTGTTAATAAAAATGAAAATTAAGCAATGGGTGTGGAAATGACACTATTATATGTCAGAATATGATGTGTATTATGACTGAAAAGCCACTAGAAACTTAGAAGCAAGAATTATGTGACAACAAGGTAAAAAAGAAAAAAAAAATAATCTCAGTAGTTTGTTTAAGGCAAAGGTTATCCAGGTTTTTGGATTTGCCTTAAATAAAAATGATAGGCAAACATAAAAATAATATAGGACCATCAGAATATTTTATTACTATAGGTTTATTTTTATTAGTCATTGAGAAACTATAAAAATATTATGCATATATTATTTCCTTTATATTCCTTAATACTTATTTTAAATCATTATATCACAGATCAGTGATTATTTCTTTTTTCCGAAGGTGGGTTATGTCAGTCAGATTTTGTTGCCTTGCCCAAATCCTGGAGAAAATTATTTGAAAAGGAAAGACATTTTTGTCTCATGATAAAGGTTTCAGTCAGGTGGTTCCATTATATTAGGCCACTTGCAGGAATATCATGGCAGTAGGTCATGGTAGAGGAAACCTGCTTCTCTTATGACCATTAGGAAGAAGAGACAGCCAGACCCAGACAGGAATGTGGTAGAGATAAAATACACCCTTCAAACCAGTGACCCCAGTCACTTGCTTTATGTAATTACGAACTACTATAACCTCTAATAAGATCACTCAGCTAATTAATTCACCGATGAATTAATAGATGATGAAATTGGAGCTTTTATAATTCACATATACATGGGCTTTGAATACTCCTACCTTAGGGATTAAACTTTCAAAAAATTAACCTTTGAGGGACATTTTAGATTCAAATTGCAGTAAGAGATTATGGCTGCATTAAACTGGACAACCAACTGTGTGATGTGTGCCACTCTCATGGAAAAGTGCAGTTAACATTAGGAAATGAGACATAAATAAGAACATTATCCCTAACCACTGCAATGCACTTCAATTGAAAGAAGTTTCTGTGTTTGATCACCACTTAAAGCAGTCACTGGGAAAAGTAGGGACATATTATTTCATAGAGCAAGCCTCCAGAAGCCTTGACTGCTTTGTTCTTAGGTCTCTGCCATACTTTGATTTCTGGGCAAACATGCCCAGAGTAGATGAAATAAGAAAGACAATTGAACTGTGATTGGCTGCCATACAAGTCTAGTGAAAACCTGAAAAATTCCTAATTCTCACATCAAAATTGAGACTGGAATTATCAGAGACTCATACAATTAGACCCAATCTCCTTTCAGGTGCTATGGTGTACAGAAGAAAGAAAGAAAAGGAAAAAGAGAAAGAAAGGGAAGGGAGAAAGAAAAAGAAAGAAAGAAAGAAAGAAAGAAAGAAAGAAAGAAAGAAAGAGAAAGAGAGAAAGAGAGAAAGAAAGAAAGAGAAAGAAAGAAAAATAAAAAGAGAGAGAGAAAGAAAATTAGAAAGAAAGAAAGAAAGAAAAGAAAGAAAGAAAGAAAGAAAGAAAGAAAAAAGAGATGAAGCGGTGGTACAATGGGATCCAGGATGATCAGTTGTTCACAAAGCTACACAGCAGCCACAAGGAAACCGGACCTCAGCATTTATTGATGGGTGAGGGATTATCAGATGACAGCAATTGAGCAGGTAGCGGTGGTTTTACACTAATGAGGATCTTGCCCTGGAGACACTTTACTCTTCATAGTTTTAGTCTTAGTTTCGTCTTAGTTATTTTACTAGACTTAGTCTTAGTATGTGGGAGAAGGTAAGCGACCCCTATAGGGATAATGGAAAAATCTCAAAAAAGTGACACCCAAAATCCCAAGCCACTGTTCATCTCTTATGGAAGTGTGCAAACCCAGCTGTTGTGATGTTGTAGTCCCTAACATGAAGGTGCACATGAAGGCAAGGCCTCAAAATTAAAGTACAATGTCCATATTTACATACTTCCTTAAAGGATGAATGGGAATTTGATATTACATTGTAATTGGTACCATCCAATCCATTAAACCTAGCTATGTATCAGACACCCAATGAGTGAACAGAGCAGCTGGGCTTATCCCTTTCTCAAAATGTTCTTGTTTTAGAAGTCATAGATAAAAAAAAAAAGGCTAATGATGTCAGTCTCATACCCTTACTCTCTGCTGCCTTTTGGATCAATAATACCTAACTGGTGACACTTGTACTCTTGATGGTTGATTATAGTTTGAACCATGCTGTATTCACATGCTATACAGGTTATATTTCACAGAGGCCTCAGTGACAATGCATTTATGAAACCCCTCTTGACGTCTCAGAGATAAATAAAGACAATTATTCCACCTTTTAACCAGCAACACAGACCTAATTAAATCATCCATTGCAGGATCTTTAAGATACTGCAGTTACAAAGAAGGAAATAATGCACCCAATTAATTTATTTTTCTTAATCCCAGAATTAAATTCCCACATTGCGTAGGATTCTTCATTCTGTGAGACACTGGTGGCCAACAGATGAGAAGAAAATGATTTGTCTGCATTTAAGATTTGTTTGGTGCTAGTATCAAGCTTCATTCAGTACTTATCTTATACTTTGGATGCTTAAACAACCCAGGTGTTCAAAAACTGTTTGTCCCAACCATGATATTTTTCTGAGGTTATGGAATCCTTAGGATAAGAGTCTTACTGGGAAGTCTTCAGGTCCTTTGATGGGAGGGTTGTCCTTCAGGCAGATGATGGTTCACAGCCTCTCTTTCTCTCTCTCTCTCTCTCTCTCTCTCTCTCTCTCTCTCTCTCTCTCTCTCTCTTTCTCTCTCTCTCTCTCTCTCTCTCTCTCTCTCTCTCTCTTTTGTAGGCAGCAATAAATTTCAATAATTAATAATTAGGATGACATCATTTCTCTGCCATTATCACTGACTGATATTTTCCTGATAAATTTAAACATATATTTAAATAATCAAGATGCTCAAAATACATATACACAAAATATATTCATTATTCTTATGATGTCTTCTGCAATCTTAACGTGTAATTCTCTGTCTTTTGAGGTATTGTTAAATACCTAGGAAAGAAGGGTCCTAGTCAAGAAGAAAAAACACTATTTTAGTAACAATTTGTAACAAAACTTCATTAGGATCAGGTTATGGTATTGCCCAAAAAACTGTGGAATACAGGAATATAGAAATGATACACTTAGGGTAATATTCTGGGAGCTATAGTATGTAGGAGCACTGCAGTTACATTGTATTTGTGCAGTGTTATTGGTAATATGCACCACTTTTAGTCAAAATTATGTTTGAGTAATAAAAATTTTTCTGAGGAAAAATTGAATTCTGGCATCACTTATTCCGATTAGTCTTTAACTGATTGAGAGATGGACTTATACAAACATTTGAGGCTACTATGGATTTGAAGCTTCAGAACTTGTTACTGAGATTGATGTGTAGGAGTATTACTGAGTATGGGCTCTGGAATTGCATCTCTGAGGAATGTGGTAGAGATAAAATACACCCTTCAAAGCCAGTGACCCAGTCCCTTGCTTTATCTAATTATGAACTACTATAACCTCTAATAAGATCACTCAGCTAATTAATTCACTGATGAATTAATCGATGATGAAATTGGAGCTTTTATAATTCACATATACATTGGCTTTGAATACTCCTACCCTAGGGATTAAACTTTCAAAAAATTAACCTTTGAGGGACATTTTGGATTCAAATTGTGGTAGGAGATTAATGCTGCATTAAACTGGACAACCAACTGTGTGATGTGTGTCACATCTCATGGAAAAGTGCAGTTAACATTACGAAATGAGACATAAGTAAGAACATTATCCCTAACCACTGCAATGTACTTCAATTGAAAGAAGTTTCTGTGTTTGATCACCACTTAAAGCAGTCACTGGGTGTAAATTTTAAGGTCTATGATGATAAGCCACTGTGTTGATTACAGATTTGTTTTCAGAAGACAATCAATGCATATTAATAAGTGACAAATTTAATGAATACTTGGTTACAAAAATTTTAACAGTAGCTAAATTATTTGAATTATTACAACAGTGCTAGGAAAGCTGATAAGCAATGATGTGATTTATCCATGTACTGAAGCAAAGAGAGAACAAAAAGGATGATACAAATTTTCAAAACTGCATAGTAGGACATTAGCAATGGTTAGTATATCACATATTGTTATCTTTGAAGTAGTTGCTCAGATTATGAGATATAGGCATAAAAAATGATCAAATCGAACACTTACTGAGCTTCCATCTGTATGATAGTGTTTGACACTGTGAGGCAAGAAATAAACAAGAGAGAGTAACTGTTGACTACATGCAGCTTACATTTTGAGTGAGAAGACAAAAGCAATGGGAACACACGTGTGCTACGTGACTGGCATCAGAATCTACCACTTCCAAGTGTTCATGTAATCCTGGGCCTGCCCTGCAATAAAAGCAGTGTATCCCTCCATGTGTGATATAACATGCTTTGGGAAAAGTAGGGACATATTATTTCATAGAGCAAGCCTCCAGAAGCCTTGACTGCTTTGTTCTTAGGTCTCTGCCATACTTTCATTTCTGGGCAAACATGCCCAGAGGAGACGAAATAAGAAAGACAATTGAACTGTGATTGGCTGCCACACAAGTCTAGTGAACACCTGAAAAATTCCTAATTCTCAAATAACTCAAGAGGCAGGAGTAATACAACCCTAGCATTATATGCTCCTGGTTTTTTGTTTTTATCAATTATACTGTTTTCCACAATAGGTTAGTGACACAAAGCAGTCTTAATATTATGAGCAGTTAAACTAGGTAGAAATTAATAGGTAGTAAGACAGGAACAGGCCCTAGAGGAAGTCAGTGTGAAGATGAGAACACATCAAAATTGAGACTGGACTTATCAGAGACTCCTACAATTAGACCCAATCTCCTTTCAGGTGCTATGGTACACAGAAGAAAGAAAGAAAAAGAAAAAGAGAAAGAAAAGGAAGGGAGAAAGAAAGAAAGAAAGAAAGAAAGAAAGAAAGAAAGAAAGAAAGAAAGAAAGAAAGAAAGGAAGGAAGAAAGAAAGAGATGAAGTGGTGGTACAATGGGATCCAGGATGATCAGTTGTTCACAAAGCTACACAGCAGCCACAAGGAAACCAGACCTCAGCATTTATTGATGGGTGAGGGATTATCAGATGACAGCAATTGAGCAGGTAGTGGTGGTTTTACACTAATGAGGATCTTGCCCTGGAGACACTTTACTCTTCATAGTTTTAGTCTTAGTTTCATCTTAGTTGTTTTATTAGACTTAGTATGTGGGAGAAGGTGAGGGCCCCCTAGGGATAATGGAAAATCTCAAAAGGGTGACACCCAAAATCCCAAGCCACTGTTCATTTCTTATGGAAGTGTGCAAAACCAGCTGTTGTGATGTTGTAGTCCCTAACATGAAGGTGCACATGAAGGTAAGGCCTCAAGATTAAAGTACAATGTCCATATTGACATACCTCCTTAAAGGATGAATGGGAATTTGATATTACATTGTAATTGGTACCATCCAATCCATTAAACCTAGCTATGTATCAGACACCCAATGAGTGAACAGAACAGCTGGGCTTATTCCTTTCTCAAAATGTTCTTGTTTTAGAAGTCATAGATAACCAAGGCTAGTGATATCAGTCTCATACCCTTACTCTCTGCTGCCTATTGGATCAATAATACCTAACTGGTGACACTTGTACTCTTGATGGTTGATTGTAGTTTGAACCATGCTGTATTCACATGCTATACAGGTTATATTTCACAGAGGCCTCAGCGACAATGCATTTCTGAGACCCCTCTTGTCTCTCAGGAACTATGTCTTAATAAATCTTTCTTGCTTTTAACTTGTTTTGCTTCTATAATTTTCAAAGGTGGCACATTTGACAACTAGCAGGTTGGGAGTTATATTTTTCCTATATCATTATCACATTTTAAGTGGTGATAATTGCTAGGGTGAAAAAAGAAAGAACTCAATACATATTCACTGCGAAAGTGTGAAAAATGAGGAGAGATTTGTGTAGAAATTAAGAATAAAGTGAGAATTCCAATTTAGCATTTCTTTTGGCTTATCTGCACACTAATAACCAGTTTCCTGCTTCCAGGTCTTCTCTCTCCTCCAGACTTTAGAAAATTTGTAGTTGTAAACCCTGTATGAGATGCAAATATTTTTTAAAGCTTCTTGGCAATTTTACAATCCAAGAGTGTTTCACTCAAAGGATGGACAGACAAACCCTCTGAAATGCAATAATCTGATACAGGGCAAAGAAACTCCAAACCTATTTAGATGTCCCTATGAGTTTGTGTTCTCTAAAACTGAAGAATGAATTTTTGGAATAACAGATTAGCAGAGTACATTTATTGATGAAAAGAAAACTTCTGTCTGAGATGTAGACAGAAGGGGTTCCAAGTGTATTGCCAAAGACTATCTTTTCTAAGGACTTTTATAAACAAAAACCACAAGATGAGGCAGGTCTGACATGGGGGAAAATGGGGACACGGGGTAGGAAGAAGGTGGCACCAAATTATGGTCAACGCTTACTAGTCTAATTGCTCAGGTAAGATTGATTAAATAGGGATCCAATAATGGTGGAACAGGGCCTTTGTTTATAGCAGTTGAATTAATGGCTTCTTGTGGTTTCCTCAAGGTGATGGGTATCCATAGAGAATTTGAGTCCCTGATGTTTATCCTTAGGGTGTGACTGCATTTGTTTTGTCTTTCCTTTTGAGATCCAGCCCACAGTAGTAGGTATTTGCTTTCCCTTATGGTTGCAAGATATCTGATCATGTTCCTGCTGAGCATGGAACTATCAAGTAGGACAGGATATGTACTAAATGTCTGAACATCTATGGGAATATAAGAATGTAACATGGTTCTAAGTATTGAACACAACTGTTTGCAGTCTCACTGTTTGAATGTTCAGTTTGTATGCTTTAAATTTGTAACTTGAACAACTATTTCTAAGATGACAATATGTAATCTATTAACTAGTAATTTCTTACTTTTTTTAAAACTCTGTATTACTTTACCCTTTTGTTTGTTTTCTTTTTTTATAAAATTTTTAAAAAAGAAACCATCTCCTGTTCTTAAAACAAGAGAAAGTAATTTTAAAGGTTCTATATGACATTCATACAGAAATTTGTATGCTGCTGTTTAAATGGATGATATTAATTATTATGATGAATTACCTAGTTCCTAACATCAAGAATATGATATCAAGAGTAGAATCGCTGAAATACAGACCTTAACATTAAGATCTGAAACATCTTCCAGCATAGGCCATACAGATAAGCTGTACAATGTCTGACATACATGGATAAAAACATATAAAGAGATATAAGCAGATTATTCTGAATAAAAGAAAGACAATAAATTGTTAGAATATGGGAGGAGAAAAGACTAAATACACATGTATATGAAGAATTTACTAAGCATTTGGAGTAGTTGATATAATGAATTATATGTATTGTAAAGAAGACATTACTAAGAAGGGAGTAGAGAATTTCTGAGGAATATATTAAGTATATGACAGTTCGCCTTTTTCTTTCAAGAATGACTTTCAGTGTAGTACACAGGCTAATGAGCATACTGATCTTGTTTCTAGTCTCTTTGAGAAATATTACAAACACTGTAATTTTCCCCTAATATCTTTTTCTTTATAACAACTATTTATTTTCTCTTATAACATTATGATCACCATTAAATATAAATTTAATATTAATTATATATATATATATATATATATATATATATATATATATATCCCAGCATAAGATTTAAGTACCTGTAATTGATAGTACCAACAATAAGAAATACTATAGAATAGTGACCTGATCCAGATTCTGTTTAGGTGTTATGCACTGTCAAACTATTTACCCTGCTTCCTGGGCTGGAACAATTATCCTAAAAGAAATCAGGTAACTAATATCAGCCTTAGTTACTTTTCCCTGGTTGCTGAGACAAAATACACAATGACCACAATTAAGAAAACAAAGGTTTATTTAGCTCACAGTTTGTAGACGTTTCAGTCCATAATCAGCTGGTTCCAAGGCAGATAGCATGACTGCGGGGCAACAGTTCAAGGCTTCAGAAGACAACAAAGCAACAGGAGCAAAAAGGGGAGAACAAACCTCTTTTTCTCTCCTATATTTCTCTCTTATATGCAGGCTATCCACCTTCTGCAGGGTCTAACACTCATACCCTCTGTGCTGTCCTCTTGCACAGTCTCACAACCTTTACCAGGAGAGGACCCTGACTCCCCGTTAAGTCCCTTAAACTTCTAAACTTTTCAAATTGACACAATCAAACAATATCCTAGAGCCCTAAAGCATCTCCTCTACACTGTAGGATGTAGAAATGCTGAGTTATCCATATAAGCTGCTAAATTTCTCTATTTGACACAATGCAAGGTTTTGGGCAGCAAGAGAGACCCACGGAACAATTGCTGTCAGTGAATTTTGCTAGATTGACATACCTGGTTCAAATTATTCTAAGTATTGTCTCCTACCAGCTTCTCCTCACTCTTTTTTTAGTTGGGATTGATAATTTAATCTCACGGTAGAATGGATGTCATAGATAAAGTATTTTTGTGCCCGTTTTTCCACTTATGGACTTCTGGGAGACGTGTGGATGATGTATGGTAGATGAAATCATTTGCTCCTCCAAATACATCTTGAAACCCAAGGAGGGACAAAGCAATGTTTCCAAAAAAAAAAATCATTCCCTTATGCTTGTCCTTACATTCTGTCTCTAACTGTGTCTACATCTAGGAATACCAGGTTGAATCAATAACCAAAATTGCTATACATATATTTGTGAATGAAAGTATCATGTAGCTTTTTTTTCCCCCCATGGTAACTATTGCTGTACAAGCAACAAGTACGTAAAAGGAGAAACTTATACAAAAATATGTTTAATTATATAGAATTCAAGGAAGTCAAGGCATAAAAAATGGCATTCAAGCAACCAAGTTACATATACATCCTATTTAGAAAAAAGATACGTTGTACTACTGTTAGGTGGAAACCAAGTTGCCATTGAATGGCTCAGACCTGCTAAGGACAGATAAAAGGATTCTCTTTTCTGAAAGATAAACAACTTTGTGAGATAGGACACATTTCACTAAATAAAGATTGAAGATATAAACAAAGACAATGTTCTATTAGAGCTATGCTACTGTGAGCACAGCAGAGCATCTGTCTCTCAAATAATTTGAAATTGTCTGAATTTTATGAAATTTAGCCAAACCCTCTGACTAATTATGAAGTATTGTGAGATAAACAGTGATACCAGGAAATATTTTTCACTGCCTATTAAACTACAACACTGTTGAGAATGAATGTACTTTTTCTCTATTTTTAAATAACAAATAATTGCAGCAGGTAGAGAAAAAATAGAGGCAAGTGGAGAAAAAATAAAGACCATATAGTTTAGAGACACAAGGAAACATACAAAGTTTAATTTGAAATGCGACTTAAGAAAATGACTATAGCCATTTGATTAGGCAGAGCTAACAATATTTGATATTAATGGTATGTTTAGCTACTAAAATATATTTTAAAATTATTGCATTGTATTATTTTGCTATTATTCTCTTCTTTATAGGGAACACCTTACTTGTGTGAGCTGTTCAGTGAGAATCTGTAAGCCACAGGACAGGCTGAGAGGTCAGCTAGGAGACAGCAGAAAACAGAGGACAGGACTGCAGTGATAGAAAAAGATGGATATCAAGCCAAATGCAACAACACTGCATGTTGTCAGCAACAGCAAAAGATCCCTGTGCACGTAAAAAGAAAGTTGCACAACATGAACAGAAGCAGTAAAACTGAAATGAAGTAGAAGAGACGTGGGAAAACAAAAATGCTCTTGGATGTGTCACAATCATCTGGATTCTTTACCCAGAAAACCTGTAATTTTTTTCTTTGTAATTATCTAATATACTTTGTGTCAAAGAACAAGGACTAGAGTTTCATTCAGAGAAGAAGAAGAAGTTAACAGATATCGTTTCCAGGTTTCTATCATGAATTAGAAATGAAAATTTTCAGTTTCTGGTAGTCATGAACAGAGAGCCTCAGGTAAGCCCGAGAGTGCAGGCAGACAGTCAGGACGCTCCTGCGCAGGCTCCTCAGGTGCAGCTGTGCTGGGGGGAAAAATCATGCTGTTTAGCCTAACGAGGCAAAACAGAATAAAGGCCAACGTAATTCAGTGGAGAGGGTCTTAAATGCACAGCTGTGTCAGCTGCTGCCTCCTTCCCACCTGGTCTTCATTTTTTCTCTGTGTAATCTGTTTGCTTCCCTACTGGGCCTGCTAATGTTATCTGATTCCAGGCCAAACTAATATTGATCATTCCTTGTGAGGCCCCCCAAAACTAATAAAATTTGAGTTTGTCTCGTTGGTGTTCCCTGAACTAAAGTTAAGTATGTGTGTCAAATCCTAAAGTCCACTTGTTATACCAGCATCAGGCTAAGTTGTAAATCTCCATTTGAACTACCGAACAGCTGCACTCGTCTTGAAACTCTATATACACAGAAACATGTTTGATTGTAAGTGGATGCAATAGGTAGAGCACTTGTTGGAGTTCTAAAAGACAAAACATGGAACACTGTCCTTTTGTCTTCACATATGGAGAATATTAGGGTGTAAAATGCAGAGAAGCAAATGATGTTAGCATTATTAATGCTGATTGGGAATTTGACTGACCAAATGAGCATGTTTATATTTGGTACCAATTAAAAGGCTTACCATTTCAATCACTGGTAGAACTGGACAATCAGTCTTTTCATGGATGACAAGGTTTTGTTTTGTTTTGTTTTGTTTTGTTCTTGTCTAATGCACTGCAATGAGAATGCCCTCAGTATAGAGAAGATAACAATACACTACTACAGCGTTAGGCACAATAACAGTATCTCAGAGCATCTCTCCAGCATGAGGGGAAAATATTGCAGTTATTCCTACCCTGAGGAAAACATACAGTAACAGGAAGTTTCCTGGAGTAGAAATATCCTACCAGGTCCCGAACCTCCTTGCAGAGGGGATGTGTCAGCTTTCCCTGGATTCCCCACCAGAGCAACCACTGCGCAGGATCCGTTGTAACACACCAACGGCACAGGCGGTGCAGTGCGTTGGGGCTGGACTTGGGGAGAACAGGTGGAGGTTCCCAAGAGGACCCCTCCAACATTATTAGGCAAAGAGATGGATCAGGAACCCCTCCCTAGGTCCTGAGGCTGTTCCTCATGAAATAATTAAATAGTACAGATACATGAGCATGACAGCCATGCTTGCACGCGAATCTTTTAGCTTTGATAATTTTTTAATCAGCCTGAAAAGACCAGCTTTCAAATTCCCGAAGAAAATGCAAACACATCTTTGAAAAATAATTGTAAGTTCTGATTCCACTTCGAGTCACTGAATTGTTGAGTTACTCAGAATTTAAAGCCTTCCTTTTTATTACTTGATTCATAGAAATTCCCTTGATTCACTAATATACAATTAAATGACAGAAAACACTATGATTTCCTATATTTCTCTCTTAAATATCAATGGGCATTTTTCTGTCACAGTGTAGTATATTCTCTTATTTATATGGGACCCTCTACTTTTTCTTTTTTTCAGTATGTGGATCAAACTCAAGCACCTTGTACATTGGTAAGTCTTAAGACATTTGGAGTTTCTTACCTGTGGTTATTTGAAAAAGGTACAACTATGAGAATTATTACTTTTCATAAGCCTATTAAGTAATACACAGAAAAATACATTATTAACTTTGATATTTAAACTTTTTTTGGTTTTTTTTTTTTTTTTCCGTTTTTATTGGTACCGGGGTTTGAACTCACGACTGCTTGCTTGCAAGGCAGGTGCTTATGCCGCTGAGCTAAATTCCCAGCCCCTTGATATTTAAACTGAATTCATATAAAAGTTCCCATCTCATTTGGAGAAAAAAATAATAGTCAACACCAAGAAAATTCTGTGTTCTGTGTTTTGACCAGCTTTTGTTTCATAATACGTTAATGAAGTCTTTTCAATGACTGGTTTGCAGAGCCTGACATAGTGAGGTCCTCTAATGAATACAGGGTAACAACCGTCGAGTGTATGCTGGCAGCTGAAAGATGCCATTTGCTGTTTCTGTTTTGGTCCTTTGAGCGTGGTTTTGCTGTCACCCCTTCACGTGTGGTCCTACTATGATTTCCAGTCTTCAGCCCTAATGTGCTGTGAATTGTTCTCATTTCATCCTCAGATTCCCTCAGGATTTTATAGCAACTCAGTGCTCTTCATTTCTCCTGCTTGCCTGGAGAAGCAGGATATTTGTGGAACTTTCTCAGGCTCTTTCGGTGCAATTTTTTTGTTTGTTTGTTTTGTTTTGATCAATAACCCCACTCTTTTTCATGCCTCAGATTTTGAAGACTTTTGTGACAGTTACTGTTTCCTTGCCTTGGTAAAACATAGTTATCTAATAATGCTTCCAAATCTTTCTTGGGTCCTTATTGCTTTCCCAACACAAATTAGGTTTTTGAGTAGAAGCAACAACAAAACTCAGTGAAGAAGATGTAGATATGCAAAATGACGTTCATAAAAGCCATTTATATAACATTTATAACTTCAGTGCAGAGATGATTCACAACCCAACAGCATAATGATTAAAGAATGAAGAAGGGAGACAGCAGGGAAAGTACGATAATGAAAGTACAAAGAAGTTTAATTTTCTTATCTGAAAGTGTAAAAACATGTTTAGTAAGCTGGAATGTCACAAAAGGAAGACCGGAGAACATAGGTGTAATGAAACAAGGAGTATTATGTAAGATGAGGCATTATTATTTTCAACACAAGCCTCTTACAGATAATTTCTTAGATTAATGTTTAAGAATTCCATTGCTTTTCCTGTGATAATGGATATTTCACATATACAACTTACATATTGATTTTGTTTCTTATAACTTATCACTAGATTTTAAAATTTTATTTTTATTGATATTTTTATTTGGATGTTTATCTCATTTGCAAAGAGTGACAGATATTTTCTCATTTTCTATTTATTGATATATTTTGCATTAAAATGGTACCACATAAAACCGTCAAGTAGCATTACATAATCAATTTTCTGTCTTTTAGTTCTAGTTAATTTATTTTTTGCCAATTGTTACCTTAATTATTTGGTCATTTTATTGAGACACAGGTGATATAACTACACACATTAACACATACAAGTTGGAGTTTGACATGTTCAACCATATTTGGTTTTGTTTTGTTCATTTACTTATTGGCCTGACTAGTTATTTCACTGTGGCTTTGAATATGAATGTTAAAACATGGATGTAATAGGTGTTTGAAAAACAATTCCTACTTACAACTCTTTTAATCATTTCCTCTTTTTCCTACATTTTTGAGAAATTCCCATTTACCATCTTTAGTCTCTTAATATGGTAAATAATTTATTTATCAATGTTGAAAGGGCCTTGTTTCACTCAAATCCTAAATTTTGTATAGCAATATTTGTTGATTTTTCCGTCTATATCAATGGGAGATATCTGTACAATATTTTATTCTCTTAAAATATTTTTGTTTTGCTTTTAGTTTAAAGCTTTTTTCCTAAGGAGGAAAAGGATCCGTGATAATGTCATCATACTTTAATACCTTTTCTTTTCTTTCTTTCTTTCTTCTGGTTAACAACATGAATAGTGCTTTCTCAGGGCTACTGACAGACTTTTATGGCTGCATGAGGAGGTTCATAAACCTGAGCTCTGATAGGTCACCTGTAGGGCATCATTCTCTTTGTGATCCTTGACCACTTCTCTCTTAGCATCGTCTCTTCTCTCCTCAGACTTCAGGAGAGTTATTTTACCTAAACTTCAAGGATTTAAAATCTGTATTTTGTTTTGTTTTGTTTATTTTGTGATATTGGACATTGATCTCAAGAATCATTGCACTATATCCCCAGCCGATTTTCAAACTTAATTTTTAGAAAAGATCTTACTAAGTGGCCTGGGATGGTGACCCTCCTGACTCTTTACCCTCTCAATAGCTGAAATTATAGGCCTGTAGCACCAAGGCTGGCTAAGACTAAGCTCTCATAAATAAAACAATAGCTGTGAATTTCCAGGTGATATTTGTCTTGCTTGGTTATCGTAAAAGTGACAGTGATCTTCTTTTCATTCTCTCATTGCTGACTTTGCAAAAGTATCTTTTAAATTATTTTGATCATATTCCAGGCTATCGGCACACATTTCATTCCTGGAGATGGTTAGAATATGGTGTTTCTAAAATGAGAAGGACTTATCTTTCCCCTTCTACTTTGGAACTAAGATGAGGTAAGTGGACAGATATTTCCCTCCTCCAACAACTTATGTCAAGTGTTCCTCCAAATCTGAACTGTTACATGTTTTATAGATACCATGTTGCCTTCTCCACTGTTCATGACTATCCTGAAACCTACATGTGGCAGAATATCCAATTAACTATATCTAGTTTTATAAGCAGCATTGGGGAACCAAAAGTAAATACACTATTTTCTGAGTGGTAAAAACCTCACATGTTTTAAAAACTGTGGCCTGTAATTTATTCTATGAATAAACTGAATTGTAAATAACACAGGATGAAGAGAATCCTCCTTATATCTTTTAAATTATCAATCCCACATGATGAAACCAATCTCATATGTGATTTTTAAAATTATTTTATTTTATTTTATTTTATCGGTACTAGGGATCGAACTCAGAACCACACGCTTGCAAGGCAGGTGTTTATGCCACTGAGCTAAATCTCCAGCCCCTATACATGAGTTTTAACAGTGTTACCTTGCATATGAATGTATTGAAATCATTCCAATATTGTGGCTGTAAAAAGGATCAATTTTTAAAACTATGAGCTTTTCCTTTGTGAAATTTGACTAAATATTTTGGAAATCAATTGAGCAATACTTATTATGAGATGTCCATCTTATGTTATTTTGAAACATATAAATTTTAAATTGATATAAAAAATTCTGTGCCACAATTCTGTTTTATATACTTCTTTGTTGTCTGAATCTCACAAACAAAATAAAATAAATTTAATTTTGCCTTGATTGTTGAAATATTTGAAAGTTTTTTAACATCTGAAAGCTATTTTTAAAGACTCAATATTCAAATATTAATTATAAGATGAAAAATATTAATTTAAGTGAAACTGTACTTTAAAATCACTACACATGTGTAGTATAAGATTCAATACTGTAAGCATAGAGGAAGACTTCATAAAATTGCAAGTAAATCTGCTTCTGTACATATTTCTTTTCAGATGCACATAGAAACGCTTACTTATTTTTATAGGAATATTTGTGTTATTTGTGGTCAGATAATGTTATAAATTATTTTTCATTATGTGAGCTTTTTATTTTGAACATCAGAAAAATGAATATTACATATATCACTATCTAGTTTATGGAGTTAATCAGAAATATTCATAGTATTTTATGACATATCAATATAATTCTGGGATAAACTCTCAGTAAGAACAATCAATTCTGGTAATGTACCATAAAGAACAGGTAATTGAGCAAGTATATTAGTAAGCGCTAAGTATTCCAACTTCTAGCATGCTTCATGAAGGCCAATCTTTCAGTAGTAAATTGTTAAGTTAAATTTGACTTCTATTTGGTCTTCCACAAAGAATCACTTCTTAAGCTGTTCTGCTTAATCTGGTAATATAGCAATGGCATAATGTAGAGAAGGTTATATAAACATTGGCTACTTAACAGAACAGTTACACTGTATAATGGAATATTTTGTTTGAGGAAGCTATAAGGTCCAGGTAGCCTAACTCCCAAGGTGATACTTTATAAATGAAAAGTCTTATATGACTTATTTAATACATAAAATATCTTCGTTAGTATGTATAGCAACATTTTTAGAATATTTTGTGTTTACTTTTCAACAGCATTGAAAAATATAAATATTTAGTACTCAGTGATAAAATTAAACAATAATTACACCAAAGCATCTTTTAAAGATAAATAAATTCTCTCCATTTATTTTAACCCATTTCCCATCTGTCCCTAGGATACTCACTAGCAGTGGCTGTGGCTCTGTCACTTAAAGATTGCATCAGAGAAATAGAATCCAAATGGCTGCTGCAAAGGTTGCTTGTTTCGCAGGGACAAAGTTTGCCAGACTCCAACATAAGTATAATATTTCTAGGTGGAGCTACTTTTTGTGGTTTCGAGCTTTGAAATCTACCACATGAAAATATCAAATACTGATCATCATACAGATCTCTTTTAAATAATGATTAGTTAAAAATTCTATTTGTAAGTAAGTCCAAGATCAGCTTTTTTATATTTTAATTTCATACTGAAAATCAATCTGATATGCCACAGAATCAAAGAGATTGTTTATGTAAAATTAAATGAATCCTGGTAGCTAACTGCACTTCTTTTCTAAGTGGAAAATTTAAAAATTGATTTACAAAATACACATTGACCATGAAATTTAGTTATACTCGGTTAACTACATTTAAGTTATATTACTAGTGACATTCCAAAATTGTATTTATTTCTATCTTACTTTAGTGGTATATGTGTAGAGCACATGATATTAATATATCTTGTGGGGAATTATTACAAGTACATAATACATCTTAATTCCATTTACAGTGCTCCTTCACTTCCTCACCTCTCTCCATCTTGTGATCCTTTTCTTCACTGAGAAAAATCTACCCTAATTCCTATTATCTATCATTTATTTTGCTTTACATATTTATTCTAGCTTTCTCATATAAGAAAAGCCACGTGGTATTCCAACTTGTACATGTTTTATGTCTCTTAATATTTTGTAATTAGAATGCACCCATTTTCCTAAAAATACAAGTTTATCTTTCTTTATGGCTAAATAGTAAAATGCTTATATTCAAAGTCCTCAATAGTATTTCAGATGTCTGTATAATTTAATTTTTATTATTTTAAAGTAAAATATGAGTAATTCAAAATTTCAAAATACTTTAAAAATATGAGATTTTATATCAGTAATGTTAACATGCATTACTAAGCATAATACATATTATAACACATGGTATATTATCACAATAGAATATGAAGTATAATAGTAATTATGGGATTTGATTTAAGACAAGTTACTAATCAAAGCTAAAATATAAAGTAAATCATTGCATTAGTTACTAGCCCATACATTCACTTCTAGGAAACATTTATTTGATAGTTTTATTTAAGATGCATATTTTATTGTTTTCAAAAATATACCACACTCCAATAAATAGGCAAATTGGTAGTTTTTCTCTCAGATTGCCTTCAATGTCTCCTTGAATATGCTTCATTTTAAGTAATAGAATAGTATGAAAGTAAGATAAAAAGTAAGAAAAATAGTTTCTAACAAAATACAAAATGACAAGAACAGTAAATTCATGTGCATCAATTTCTAAGAGTATCTCATGGAGGCATTAACTGGAGAGCATAAGTCTCTATCATGGTTCAGAGAGGAAGGGCGGTGAAATAAATGTATCAGTCAACTAAGGTGTGATTATCAATTTGTGAAAAGAAAAGGTTTAATTTTGCCTACAGTTTTAGGGATTGCGGTCTACATGAGAAAGACTAATGCTTTCAGTCCTCTGGTGAGGAAGGGGCAGCACAACACTGCATGGAGTTTGTGGTGAAGTGACCCTGCTCACATCGTGAGCACAAAGAAGAGAGACAGCCTGGGTCTTAATTCCGCAGAGCATGTGCTCACGATGACTGCACAGCACTCACCAAACCCCAACGCTTGTTTCTACAGCCTCCCAGTCTCAGGAATCAACTTTAACATGTGGACTGTAAGGGAACATTCCAGATTTGAACAACTAAATACTAAACTTGTATTAGAGGACCAGGTCCAGAAATATTCATCAGCTTTTATGTGAATTTGGGTATGTCACTTATTTCTCACTCTCAGTTTACTCATATTAAAATGCATATAATGATTCTGAATTTGTTTCTGCATTTTATACAATTGTTTTGTGAAACCAAGTATGAAAAATGTTTTATAGCCTTAAACCTGAAACTCTATTCACTATCAAGAGGCTTCCAAATATTAAACATATTTTTGTAGATGTGTTTATAACACTTGTACAGTCTAGGTTATTAAAATGCAAATATATATATATATATATATATATATATATATATATATCTTACTGAAAATGCTCAGCTTACTGATTGTTAAGAGTTTAATGGTCTTTAGAACATACAATATACGAGATAGATAGATATCTGATTTTTATGATTGTTTGAGAATCATATTTGTAACTTTTCTGTTTTGGGGAAAAATATCTCACATTTGTAATCTAATGCACAAAGCTTCATTTTGGCCCACACTTTCAGAGATTTTAGTCCCCCTGGTGGAAAAGCATCACAGAGGAAAGCTGCTACACTATGGCATCTGGGAAGCAGAACGGGTTACAAAAGGCCAGAGAACTTGGTGTCAGTGACTAATATGGTCCCCAAGGTTATGCTCTCTTGACCCGTTTCCCAAAACTATACCCCATGTTGGAAAAGCCCATTCAAGTACAAACTCAGTATTAGTGAGGTTACTGCCCTCACAATCTGACACCTCTCCGGGAGTCTCTCAGTCCAGTCAAGACTACAGTAAAGAACAACTGATTGAAGTCTATCACTTTATCAAATTGACACTTAATTACACATCTTTAAACTATGATTAATCTCTCAATAACCTTATATCTTTCAAATAAATTTGATCTTAAAATGAACCATGACCTCCTTCTTCAGCTGGTTCTGCTCCTTGCCTGTAACTTTTTTGGAGCATGGTCCATGTTCCTGGCATCTCCAAGTGTCTGTGGTATCCACTGCAGCTTCACTCTACTCCCAGGCACTCAGCAGCCTCTCGGGATTCATAGCAGGGATGCTGGTCCTATAGTATATTTCTTCCACCAGACCAATTAATGCTTCATCCTTGAACTCAGCCTTACACAGAGTTTTAGCACGTGGATAAACTGTAGAAAAATGATTTGTAAGAATATAACACTTTAGTCTCTTGTCCAATTGTCAAAAGAATTCTCTTTTTCCATCAGAAGTCTGAAGCTTCTTGTGTACAATTTTTATTCTGAATTCTTTTTAATATTCATCACTTCTGAGCTATCGTGATAATCATCTATCAGTCTCTGTTTATAGCTTTCTAGGAGTCTTCAGCCCACATCATCAAATCACTCATTCCTCCTAAGAAATAGTTGCAAGGGCTTCTGAGCCTCATGGTCATATGTAGTTACAGTTATGACCCCACTTTCCTATTGGAAATTTTCTGTACTCTTCTGTTACTGGACAAAACTTCCAAACCTCACAATTTAATAGAAAAGTTTATTTTGGTTCACATTTTCAGAGTCTTCCAATCATGAATGGCTAGTTTTAAGGCTGAAATATCATGGCAGTAGAGCACTGACAGGAAGACAACTTAAAATATGCCAGAAGGGTGGGAGAATGGGGCAAAGCCAAAGAGAGTTGATGGACAGATGCAGCCCCCGAGGTCGTGTCTCTGTGGCCTGCTTCCTCCAGCCAGGACCCAACCCTAAAGCTCACTCAGCTATAAACTCATGGATAAATTCAGTCATTCATGAGGTCAGTCTCCTCACAGTCCAGTCACTTTCAAAATCTCTTCATCTTTTCAAGTTGATGATGCAGATGAACAGATGCAATTATTAAAAGAATAAATACATATATAATTTAATGTAATATTTTGTATATATTACTCAGTAAAATCTTTGAAAAAATAAGTTAAATATTAGTCCTTATAGAACAGTAATTGTTAGTGGTTCTGATGTTACGTTAAGATTAAAATTCAGTAATTTTCCTTATCTCATAGAAACAAATGATTTTTCATTGTTTATCTTATTATTATTTTTTTTTTGTACCAGGGTACCAGGGATTGAACTCCAACATTGCATTTGCCAGCCAGGCACTTGTGCTGCTGAGCTAAATCCCTGGCTCATTGTTTATCTTTTAATCAACAATGTGAATGTTAAGTAAACTAGTATTATTGAATGTGGAAATACAGAGGTTAATTTAAAAATGTCAACATGATGTCTTTTTTCGTGTGTGTGTGTCTGTATGTGTGTGTGTATGTGCACCAGGCAGAGTATCAAACTCACAACCTCACACTTGCCAGGCAAATTTTTATACCACTGAGCTAAATCCCTAGTCCCAACATGGTTTCATTTTATTCTCTTTCTTTTTTACTAGAAAGGAAAAGTATGGTATGTTAAATGGCACAACGAGCACTTTTGAATTTATAATCGCCTTTGCTCTGTAGTGTCAGAGTTACGTGGTAGGAATCTTGTAATTTTAACATTTGCTAGAAAAAATAATGCTCTAGTAGGCTCTCATTTTGTTTACCTGCAGCATAAATTTAGATGCTTCTTTGTGCTGTTAAAAAAATTAATAATATCAGCTGGACTCCAAACCTGATTAGAGTTTTTACTAAGTCTGTATTTTGTAGTTCATCTGATTACCACTTGTAAGTTGAATTTGTACAAAATAGAAAGATTTTAAAATTCAAATCAAATGATATTTATTTATGTTATCTTTTAACTTCAGAGTTTAGAAAAAATATACAACCATAAAAAGAAAAACTTGCATGAGTATTTTAATAATAAACATATTGAGACATCTTGAGATTAGTATGTCACATTCAGCCTGTAAAATTACAAGAGGAGCACACCACGCTCAATAAGGAAGTCGTACATATTCTAGAAAATTCTAATTTATATTTGTACTGAAATTAGTTGTTGTAGGTTAAGAGCGAAAGTGCAGGTTTATTTAAGCGAATGCAGAATGCACTGTTAACTGTTTATGAAGTTGAGCTGCATTCTGCTTTCCAGATTGTATATTCTTGAACTTCCTCACTCCTTCCTGAAAACTCTTATTTACTAATCTAAATTATCATCTGTGACAAATTCTGAATTATTTTTAAGCTACATTTCTTTCATTCTACCTTTCCTGGTAACTGCATACTCATTTTAATCCCTAGTGTAAACTCCCCAAATAAAAGACTGCATTTTCTGGCCTTTAAAGTGACATGTGGCCACTGAACTTAGTTCTAGTCAAATGAAATGGCTGTAGTAGCTTTTAGAAATACTCTTTTTTCAAACTCACGACTGCCTGCTTGCAAGGCAGGCACTTATGCTGCTGAGCTAAATCCCCAGCCCCTGTAGTAGCTTTTAGATTAGACCTCCTGGAATTTTGATCACAAGTACAAAGAAAGCTGTATCAAATATCCTGCGTCCACACTCCATTAACTTTCCGGATGTCACTAGGGTCTCTGTACAACCCATCATCAACACAGTAGCCACACTGACTTTTAAAGAGCAAATTAGATATCATTTCTGATCCCTGCCAAGCCACTTTCAAAAACCATACTTTTATTCAAAAACAAAAATTTCACAGCCTATTAAATAAAGCCTCCACACATTTCTTTCATCTCTTACGCCTTTAACTACCTTGTCATCTTTCGGGTTCACTAATTTTTAGAATATTTTCAGGTTTTTAAAATGTGCCATGATCCTTTCTACTCACTTTGCCTAGAACAATCTCCCCCAGCTCTGTGTAGCCACGCTCTTGTCAAAGTCAGCTCTTTAGGGAGAACTTGCCCAATGAAGCGGTTCATCTTTTTACAGTATCTTAAATCATGATGTAGTGTGTGTTCTCTGTGTGTTATCATGGACTTCATTATTTGTTTATTTATTGACATCTTACAGAAGCACAGATTTTTAGCTATTCTCATTTTTGCTGAATGGGAACTCATGGTTGGTCCTCAGTATAGTATGTGGTGTGAATGCAGCCACTTGCTGTGAAGTCTAAAGCCCCCATTCTCTTCCCTAAGAAACAAAATTTTCCTTCCACATAAACCGCACCTGTGGTTTTGCCTCCTGTTATACCCAAGACCTAGCCATAGTGCCTTGTTCTTTTCTGATAGACCCAGCAACAGATCCAGCCACAGATCTAGCAAACTACAAGGCCTACCCATGGGGAGTCCTCAGGGAGGGGCGTCCCTGAGCCCAGTCCTCCTCCCCAGACCCATACTCTAAGTGCTTGACTTACCCTCTCCTCCTCTCAAATAAAAGCACGTGTTCTCTTCCATTTCCTGTTGACTCTTAGACCCACAACCCTGGTGTATTGTCACTGGAGAGAAAGAGTCCCCACTTTAAATTTTTTTGAGGCTGGTAGTTTTGTTAGTTTCACCACAGATCTTTTCTGCCCTAACACTTTCTACACAAATAGTCACGTATCCATTTTGCCAGTTATAGTAAAATACGAACTCCAAACTGGCACAATTTCCTGTATTTGATTTGCTAAGCAGTCAGTTTTAGAGTCACCCTACTGCTTGACTCATGTTCCTACTTCGTTGTGAGATGGTTCTGTGAATTAGATCAAGAATGTCCCACAAAACCTCATGTGTTCAGAACTGCTGCTTCTGGAAGGCTGTTGGTCACAGGGCAATGTACTGATCCTACGGATTAACCCCTGATGGTTTCAGAGCCAGCTTTCTGCTGGAGGTAGGGACTGGCAGGAAGAGGCAGGTCACCCAGAGCCTGATCCGAAGTGTTTATCTCCCTCCTGGATCTTCCCTGCTCTCTCTCTGTTTTCTGGTCACCATCATGTCATCAGCTTTCCTCCCTCACTGTGCCCTGTTCATGCTGCTTCTGCATTGGAGCCAGCCAAACGTGGACTGAAAATATGTGAAAATAAATGGCTCTTTTTGAAAACTGTGGATGCCAGGTATGGTGACACAGAGAGGAAAAAGTGACTTAAAATAGGTGATGGAACACAAGAACATTCTGTGTCTTTAGTTCACTGTTTGCAGCTTATTCACACTCTGTTTCTTCACTCTTAGAAACACTTTCAGGATATTAAATGCAGCCCTTTCAGTGCGGTTCCATTAGTTGTGTATATTCTTGAATTTTAAAAAAATATTTTCAAAGTTTAAGTTATATATATTATCTTATGTTAAATATCTTTCCAATGATTATTTTAATGCTATTGAGATGTCTCTGTAAATAAAGCTAGTTAATTCATAATTCCGTATTGTAGGATTCTATTATAGGGAAATACTATATTGTAATTTCTTTACCAACTGACAAAAGCTAATTTGTTTCTATTTTCTACTATCATATCTAAAATTTTATAGTTAAAATCTTGTACAAGTTCAATAATGAGCACATTATAAAAATGATAGATTTCCTACATCAATATCAAAGATTTGTACTAAATAAACTATAACAATAGTCAGTGAAAAGAATAACAGACAAGAAAAATTATTTGTAATATTCACATCTACATGGGGCCATAACTGTAATACATAAGAAGTGTGTTCTTGATAAAAATCTCAAAAGAAAAATGGTGAATATGTGAGCTATGCTTCTCTTGATTTTTACCTGCAATATCCACCTAACACATTAGTATTCCTTTGCACATATTTCCTATAATACACAAATAGACACACACATAGGCATGCATGCATCTCACTAAGAAATGGGTTAAATGCATGAAAATTTGTATACACTTTGGTGAGTGTCAGTATAGGACTCTTACATATTACATGTCTAAGTAAATGAATTCTATTTTGTATGCACAGGATAAATTATCCTTAACACAACGTAAGTATGAGTTAAATTCTGAGTTGATTCATAGAAAAATTGTAAATTACAATCTTGAGGTATATATTTCAACATAATAATATAATATTCCCTCTAGATATAAATTTAATGTTTTATTAAAAGAAGCCATATTTCTTTAAAATTATTGCACAAATTGCAAAAATTAATATTAATTCATTTATTTCATTTGATTCATAATTCTAAACAATACTTAACATAGCTTTTCTTCTATTTAAGTTTATAATTTAAAAATATTTGCTTTATAGTCAACCTTTTATTCTTTTAGTATGTTTGCTCTTGTAGACCACTTACTGTATTACCTGATATGTACTGCATATTCCAATCCTCTAAGTTATGTTTTAAGACAGAATATGCCTTTCTTTGTTGTTCCCGTCCTTTGACCTGAGCTCTGTTCAGTCAAATGTGGCCAGATGCTACTGCATTGATGACACAGGAAGACATTTTGTGGCATGATGGCATTTCCAATATGTCTCTGAGACACAGAGGATTAAAATTTATTGGACCTTTTTCCCACAATGTTGAGTTTCCTATTAACAAACATGAAATAAATAAACATCATGCAGAAAAAAAGGAAAGAAAAATAACTGTCTTTAAACACAGAAAATGACAATTTTAAGAAAACACATTTGTATAAAAAGAACTAAGGCATTACCAGATAATGGAGCAGGCTATTCATCTTGGGCTGTATCTTTTGTGGTGCTAAAATGTCAATTTCTTTTTCCAAAATTATTAGTTATTTTTCTACATCCTTTAAAAGCTGGACTATAGATAAACTTTACAGCAGATTTTGAAGAAAAATATATCATGGCTTAAAACAGAATCTGAATTCTCAGGTTAGCAGTAAAGTAAAAGGAATTACATATGAAGCGAGATCCATATGGAGGTCACTAGCAATTGTCTTAGATTTTTTTTGTAAAATTAAACTATAAATAATCATTCATGGAACTTGAAGGAAATATTGCTTACCTACTATAGTGACCCCTGAAGTGACATTCTTGATCTAAGGGGCAATTTATTCTTAGAAATAAGAACTAAACAACGTGTTTGCTTTGAAGTGAGAAAAATGATATGTAGTGTGTTCAAATAGAGCTGACTAAAAGTGATTTAACCATAAGTGAAAGCTATTTATGCACAGAATCAAGGTATTTAGCTAACAAGTTACATGTTATTATTTTTACTAAGCATTAATTTGCCAGGAATATAGCTCAGTGGAACAAAGCCTGCCTGGTAAGCATGAGGTCCTGAGTTTGATTCCTGGTACAAAATAACAACAACAACAACAACAACAACAATAATAATAATAATAATAATAATAATAAGGGTTTAGAATGTATTTTTTTCTCAGTTTAAGAAGATTAGCACTTAGAGCAAAAATTTACAATTTGAAAATGGCTACTAGAACACAGTCGAATTATTATTCCTTGTAGCAGTCATGTAGTTCTTTCCTGTTAGGGCTTTGATCCCACCTCTTGTCCATCCCTTCATAAGACTCTGTCCCAAGTGTCAGGATAGGATTATGTGACCACAGTAGCTTCACACTGTGCAAACCAGGGACACCATCTTCATTAGGCCAGTGACATGATGCAGCACAGGAAATGGTATTAACAGAAACACACTTAACAGACTGTAAGGAAAATGTACTCCATCCTGCATTTTCTTACGGTTTCAATATGTTAAAGATTTTATAACAATAATCTTTACAATATAACATCATTTGAAAATTTTGTGATGTTCCAAATTTATGAATATACCATATGATCAAGATATTTTGCTGAGAATATATATATATATATATATATATATATATATATGCATGTGATATTTTCATATATGTACAGATTTTCAAAGGCCAATGTGTTCAGTTTATTCATTATCATGCATACTTATTATTTGGTGGTGAGAAGAGTTTAAATTAATTTTCAGTGATTGTGAAGTATACAATATTTTTAACTATAGTCACTTACATGTTAATATCTAGTTCTCTTGGACTTATTTCCTTTGTGTAGTGAAAATTGATATCTTTTGACTAATAACTTCCCATTCTCCCTTGACCCATAAGGAAATTGTCATTATATTATGACAGAAACTTATTAAAGGTAGATGTTTGATATTTAAAGCAACTTCCTTTTTTATTGACTTTTTATTTGACTATTCACAATGCAATACAAAACATTGCTATGAAATGTGACCTAAGATATCATGACAACTTCATTTTACTATCATTCTTTACTTAATGAGTTACATTTCTTCTTGCTTCTTTAATGTTTACATGAACTTGACAATTGAATTGCTTGTGCCTCTGTCTCCTCATACCATTTTCTACATCAGAAAAATGAAAACTCACAAAGTAACACTTGAAAAGAGTAATAATTGTGATATTAAAACTTTCTCTTCAGGTGTTTTAAATGGACCTCAGCATTTAAAACACAAGTTGCTATGTGTTGTGTTGTATAAAGATTTTTTAATTCATCACAAGTACTTTCAAGAGTCGTTTTTGTGGTATGTTTATCTATACATTCTCTTTAATAATATTTTACCATAAATAAACATCCCTTGTTTATCTATTCTATATAGAGACATTGGGGACATTCAAGTTTTGGCTATTATGACTACTGATGCTATGAAAAGTTGTTTAATTTTATTTTTAGGAAAAGAATTCCTTTTTACCAATAAATACTTACAGTGAGGACTATTGGGTCATATTATAATTATAAAATGCTTCACCATATTAAATTCTCACCAATAATAGATCAGGGGAAACCCAGGGTTGAACGCCATGAAGCATTAACTATAACTGACAGCCTGTGAACTTATTTTTCAGACCCAAGTTATTCCCATTGTTGAACAAATTATTTCTGTACAACTTACTATATAACTTAACTATATATGCCTACATTTTTGTTGTCTTCTGTAAGGATTCCAGTTAATCTGTCCATGCCCAATGTTACCAGGGTCAAAGAGAAAAACTTGTTTATTGATTTGTTTGAACCACTGATTTGAAACAGATTGCAGTTTGTTACGTCAGGGAACTTTAGCATGGCCTAAAGACATTTGTTTACTGCCATACTGGAGAAATTATGGCTTCTATTGTGTAAATGCCATGGATACTGGCAAACATTCTATAGTACACAAGAAAACCGTAGAGAATATATTGAAAATCATACTTTGGCATATATATCATTTCGAATAACTTCCTTTCTCAAAGGGAATAATTTCTACCTTCTGAGAAATACTGACATTGCAAACATCTACTAATTAAAGGAATCCTTGTTCAGCCCCCCACACTACTGCACAGTGGAACATAATGCCAGTTTGACTTCACTGTGTTCTTCCGAAATACCTTAGCTCAGAAGCAACTTAGTTTCTGTGTCTATGGGCTTGCTCTGAATTATACCAATGATTATATTGCACTATATTTATGAACAAAATTTAAGCATTCTCTTTTCTAATGTCATCTTATTTCATCTAGAGAAAACAACTGCTCCAAGAAGAAGGCAAATAATCTTAAATGTGCAAGCATCTCTTTATGTTACAGGGTCATTTATATTTACATTAAGATGAGGAACTTTTCTCTTTCATAATATCGAGACTGTATTATCCCTAATTTAGCTTCTGGAATGAAAAAAATTGTCACAACATTCTGTTCCTATAGAACTAAAAATAATACAACAGCTGTTACATTTCATTATTTACTCCATTAAAACAATGTCTGTGTAGAGGATTTTTTCCCCACATGTTGAATCTTTCTTTCCAATCACTGCAATGGACTGACCAAATGGATTTTGTTAAGAAAAAAGTGGTGAAATGTGGTATCCTTGTACTTTTAGGACAGCACTGCTTGCAGTTTCCAGATGATCTGTGCTGATTCCTGAACGTACTCAATTTCCTCAGTTTTTGGTTTTTGAGAAGGAGTGCTTTAAACAGAAAACAGTGTGCCCAGAAACATACTATCATGAAACTCCAAGCCATTCTCTAAGGTCGGTTCTTTTTAGGGAAATAATTGGGATAACTATGAAACCATAAAGTTGGAATTCAGAGACTAGATATAGATTTATTTCTGTGAAAGACAATTAGGCATTTAACAATCTAATACACTTTCCATTTAGCTGAAGCTCTGTCCTTCTAAGCCTACTTCAGAATCAATATTGAGACAGTTAATTCCGCTGAGTGAAAAATAACTTTCACAGGCTTTAAGTCTAAAATCGTTGTTACCCCTAACTTTTTTTTGCAAATTTGATTAATAAAATTGAAAAGCAAAAAAGGCTCCATCTACTGCCACAGGTTTTCTCTCTTTGTTCATTTAGATCATTGTGTGCTTCACCCTTACGGAGTTTCAGACACTGAAGCATGAATTGTTTTCAGATATCATTGACTCAGCCCTGTAGCGTCTTTCCCTTAACTAAACAAACAAACAAAAAAATTAACAAGACTGTCTTATTGCATAGGTTGTTGATGTTCCTTTTACCATAGTATTGATTGTAAAATCTGTAAAAATAAATTTGAGTGGTAAATGTAATTTTACTTTTTCAGTCTCTCATGAAAGAAAGTGTAATGCTATAGTCGAGTTGTTTCTAACTTGTTAAAACTTGATAGGTCCAACTTGGTTAATTATGACTTGTAATCAACTACTAAAAGAAATATTGACATAGGATTAGAGAATAATGAAAGTAAATACAGCTTTTTCACATCAAGTGTTGTTTTTTCCTGAAGTTTTTCTGTAGAAAATAATTGACATCCCCTCTGTTGCCAGTGTCCCTTGAGGACAGCTGCTTGGTTAGCAGCACTCAGTATCCATGTGTAATTATAATTTGACAAAAAAAGAGTTCGAGACAATTAAAGAAGTGTTACCAGTGGATTCTCTTAGGAGGCAATACAGTACAAAGACAGGGATAACCAGATACTTTCAGCAACAGGTAACTAACAAGAGACTTTGCTTCATATAGCAAAAGAATTTCATGATAAGATAGTAATGAACTACAGAATCCTCCAAGGAGTCCCAAATTAACTGCATATAATTCTCACTACTGAACTCAATCTTAACCATTAACTAGTGGAATGAAAAGACCTTTAACAGAAGATGTTATCAAAGGCACCTAGGAGAGGCATAGAAACATGTTTTAATTGTTCATATGTATCCTTTGTGTTGTGGAAATAAAATATTACAATAGAGTTAAGTATCTAGTAATTCACCTTGTGGAAACATGAAAAAAGTTTTACAATATAAAAAGCACATTAAAATAAATACATAGATCATAAAATTGTTGAATATCTAACAGTTACTCATAGTTTACCTCCTTTTTAACCTTAAGTGTTTTATTCAGTTTTCTTCACATTGTTCCCAGGTGAAAATCCATACATAAATTTTAGAAATGAGGTTGGTGAGAATGCTAGAGATTAAAGTGAAATTTTGAATGTACTTATGTTAGCTGTAATGGGATGATCAGGATGTTAGGGATGTCAAGATCATAGGTGACCTATAAAGAGAGCCCAAAAGCAGTGAACAGAGTCAGACCAAGAGGGAGCTATAGCCGCAAGTGTTTAGGAGCACAACTGCCCAAGTCTTGCAAAAACACATGAATGCATTCTACCACGCTATACCCTGGATACGAGACATGGAGTTCTAAAATTTAATTTTACCGTGTTTCATTTTGGCTTGGTTTATTCAGATCCCTCTGTGCTATTATCCTGTTCTTTTCTCACTGTCGTTGCATGTTGGAAAGCATTTAAATCTCATTTTGATTTTTACAGGGTCTCACATTTAAGCATTTGTCTTGAGTTTCCAAGGAGAATTTGATAGTAATGGAGAATTATAATATGCATCTATTATGATTTGTTTTCTAAGTGCCCCCATCCCCTGCAAGACTCATGTAATCATGGATGAAGCTGAATCTAGTGTTCATGATTTGTTCATTGTCTAGCACTGAGATTGGTGGTGTAAGTGCTACACTAGGCCAGGGGTGGAGCCAGCACACTGTAACAGCAGGAAGAAGGTGTGTTTTCCTTATTTTTCTCTGTTTGCTCTTGCTGTTTGTGGTGACTATGATTGGTGACCCTGGCATGTCACTCTGCCTCGGACCCAGCTGAGTATGGATTGAAACCTCCAAAATTGTAAGAAATAAGCCTTCTTTACTCTAATTTTGGGTGTCAAGTATTTTGTCTCAACAATGAGGAAAAGGTAACTAAGACAAGATCTTAAATGCCCCCCAGTGCTCCATTGTTAGAGATTTGTGGAACTGTTGAGCGATGATACAGCCTTTAGGTGGTATGATGTTTTAAGTTTTTCTTGGAAAATACCAAGTAAGGGAATAGCTGGTTAGAAATGAACCTCTAATCCCAGCTTTTTGAAGAATCTCCACATTGATTTTCTACAGTGGTTGTAGCAGTCCATATTCCCACCGACGGGGCAGGATTTCTTTTTCCCCACAGCAATGCAAGCATTTTTTATTGATTGATTTCTTGAAGATAATCATTCTTTTTGGAGTGAGATGAAATCTCGGTGTATTTTAAATTTGCAATTGTCAAATGAATGGTGATGTTGAATATTTTTTCATATATTTATTTGCATTTGTATTTCTGTATCTGGGATGTGTGTAGTCTTCTTAGATGCCTTTATTTGGGTTAGGTCTTTGAATTTGGGTATCATGGTTCTTTTTCAATTCTTCATGTGTTCTAGATAGAAGTCTTTTTTTTTTTGAGAGACATGATTTTTTTTCCATTCTGTGGGTTTTCTTTTCACTCTTTTGACTTCTTTTGATGTGTAAAACTCTTTAATAAGTTGAGATCCCAGTTGTTGATTTTCTGAAATATTTCCTGTGCAGTTTACTTTTGGTTCATCAAATCTCTACCTGTCCCTGTCTTCCATATTTCTGCCTACCTTATCTTCTAGTAGATTTAGTGTTTCTGTTTAGTATTTGGACCTTTGATTTATTTTGACTTTAATTTAGTTCCTAGTGATAGATATGTATCTAGTTTTAGTGTTTGGCAAGTAGAAAACCAGTTTTTCCAGGACAATTTATTAAAAAGTATTTCTCCCAGTGATCATGTTTGACCCCTTTGCCAAAGATGAGTGGCTAAATGTCCTTACAATTCTATCTGCATCTTCTACTCTAATATATTGTTCCATATGTGGTTTTCCTTGTGAGTACCATAAATTTTAGTACAGTATAGTATATTTTCATATCTGGGATTGTTATGCTTCCTCCGTTGCCTTTGTTTCTCAGGATTGGCTTTGCTATCCTAGGTCTTTTCTGTTTACAAGTGAATTTTAGAAATGTTTTTTCTATATCTGTGAGGTATATTAATGGTATATTGATCATGATTGTATTAAATCTGTATAACAATTATGGGAATATAGTCATATTTTCCACAATATTGGGTCTTTCTATCCATGGCAAAGGATACTCTAATTTTCAGTATACAGATCTCTTATGCCCTTTGTTAGATTTATTTTTAAGTATTTCATTTTATGGATGCTATTGTGAAAGGTGTTATTTCTACATTATTCTCTCAGTGAATTTTTTTTTTGTGTACAGGAATGCTATGACTTTTTGAGTACTTTTGAGTACTGACTTTGTATCCAGCTATGCTGCTGAATTTACTTATTAATTCTACTCATTTGGTGGAACTTTTGGGGTCTTCTACGTACAGTATCATGGCATTTACAAATAATAATTTAATTATTTTTTCCTATCTTTATTCTTTTTATTTCTCTCCCTTATCTAACTGCTCTGCTGCGGTTACTAGAACTTTAATGAATAGTACTGGTTATACTGGGTGTCCATGTCTTGTTCCTGACTTTAGAGTGGAAGCTCCTGACAAAGCTTCCAGTTTTTGTCTATTTAGTATGGTATTGGCTTTTGGTTTGTCACAGATGGCTTTTATCAGATCGAGGTAGAGACCGTCTGTGCTGGTTTTCTGTGGAGTTTTTATTGTGAATGTGTTGGACTTTATCAAAAGCATTTTCTACATATATTGCAATGTTCATACGTTTTTGTATTTGGCTTTTTTGATGAGATGCATTATATGTATACATACATTGTACGTTGTGTTTTTGCATACATTGACCCACTCCTGGGTTGAATCCTACTTGGTTAAGGCATATAACTTCTTAATGATTTGCTGCATTCTATATGCTATTTTATTGAGAATTTTTGCATCTATGTTCATTAGGTAGATTGGCCTATGGTTTTCCGATTTGGTTAAGTCTTTCTCTGATTTCAGCAGATTCAGCAGAACAATTCTTGCCTCCAGGAATGAGTTAGGGAGCATTGTTTCCCTTTCACTTTAACTAAACAGTTTGAGGAGTATTAACATTAAATGTTCTCTAACTTTCTTCTAGAATTCAGCCATAAATCCACCAGGATCTGGACTTTTATTTGTAAGTTTTTAATTATATATTTGATTTCAGTAGTTGATAGTGGGTTATCCAAATTGTATGTATTTTCTTGGTTCAGCTTTGGTAACTCATAAGGTGCTAGGAATTCTATCCATTTCTTTTGTATTTTTCAGCATGAATAAAGATTTTCACAGTGATTAATGATGATCTTTTGAATTTCCACATGATCTTTAGTGATTTCATTCTTTTCATTTCTCACTGCATAAATTTGAGTTTTTCTTATCTTTTCTTGATAAGTTTGGCTAGGGTTTTAACAATTTTGTTTATTCTTTCAAAGAACCAATTCTTCAATTCATTTATTTTTGTATTATTTTCTTAGTCTCAATTACATTAAGTTCTGCTCTGGTCTTTTACAATTTCTTCCTTTCTATGGTCTTTGGTCTTGACTTGTTCTTTTTCTTAAGCATTGAGGTGCTGCAGTAGGTTGCTTATATGTGCTTGTTCTGTTTCCCTGATATGAGAATTCACTGCTATATTTCCTTCTTCGGAGTGTTTTCATTACATTTCATAGGTTCCAGCATGGTATATCTGCATTTTGATTTAATTGTAGATTTTGTTGAATTTGCTCTTTAATTTTATCTGTGACATATTCATTGTTCAAGAGGATGTTATTTAATTCATGTGTGTCTGGGTAGTTTTTGTAGTTTCTTTGCCATTAATTTATAATTTCATTGTATTATGTTCAGATAATATGCATGGATACTTTTAGTTCCTTTGCACTTACTTAGGCATGTTCCATGGGCTAGTAGATGGTTTACTTTAGAGAACAGCTCAAGTGCAACTGAAGAGAATGTGTATTCTGATGTTCTTGTGGAGAACACTCTGTAAACATCTATTAAATCAGTTTTTTAAACATGTTTGATTCATTCCTTTGCTGCCTTCTTGCCTATTTGATCTATCTCTTTGTCATAATGGGTTATTAAGCTCCCATTATCTTTGTGTTATTGCATATTTGATGTTTCTTGTCTATTGATATTTTCTTGTATACTTGAGTACTCCATATTGATGCATACATATTTGTGACTGTTACCTTTTCTCTTGAATTTTTCTACTAGCAAGTATGCAGTCACCTTCCTCTATCTCATTTGATCATTTTTGGATTTAAGTTCATATTGTCTGTGAACCGAATATCTACCAATTCTTTTTTCTGGGTTCCTGTTGCATGGAATACTGCTTTCAATACTTTGACTTTCACTTTATGAATTTCTTTTTGAGTTAAATATGTTTCTTGTACACAACATATTTTTGGATCCTGTTTCTTTATTCATTCCGCCAATCTGTTTCTTTTGATTGGTGGACTGAAGCCTTTTGCACTGATCATTATAACTGATAGGCTATTGGCTCAGCTCTGTCATGTTATTTTCCTGCTGTTGGTTCCCTGCTTTTAACCCGTCTTTAATTGTTTATTTTTTTCAGTGGCTTATTTATGTTCTTGTGGTCATTTTTATCTCTCTCTAGAATGTCTTCCAGTGATCATTGTAGGATTGTTTCGGTGGACATGAATTTCTTCAGTTGTTCTTTGTCATGGAAATACCTTATGTCTAAATTATTTTTGAAGACAGTTTTGCAAGTTGCACCAATCTGGGTTGGAAGTTTTGTTTTGTTTTGTTTTGTTTTTTTGACTCAAAATATTTCACTAAGCTATGCTTGACTTGAAGGTTTGTGTTCAGAAGTCATGATTCTAATAGGCTTTTCTTTATAGGTAGTCAGTTTCTTTTGTCTAATAACTTTTAACATTCTGGGTTTTTTTGGTGAATTTCTGCAGTCTTGAGTATTACATATTTAGGTGCATATTTATTTTGGTTACAGCTTTTTGGGATTCCATATGCCTCAGTTATTTTTATTTCAGATTCTGTCTCCATGCTTTGGCAATTTTCTGCTCTTATTTATTCAAATAGTTTTTTTTCCCCCTGTTTCATATTACTTGTGTTGACTCCTGCTTTTTCATTGACATCTATCAGTTTTACATTGTTTTCCTTTGTATCATCTTGGAGGTTTTGAATTGTTATTTCATGGTTCCTTGCTATTTTTATGATATTTTTCCTTTTTTTAAAAAATCACTAGCTGCAATCCTATCTTTAGGATCTGAAAGTCTATCTTCAGTTTCGTTCAAGCTGTTTTGTTAGGTTTCAACAGAATCTTAATTTCTTGGATATCTCTTTCAGTCAGTTTCATGCATTTTATTTCTTCTATCATTCATTCAAAATTTCTATCATTTTCCTATGCTCCTTTATTAATCTATGTCTTCTCTAGCTGGGGTGAAAAATTCCTTCATTAAGTTTGTCATTTGTTACATTAGCTTGGAGATTATTTCTGATCTCATGTTCTCTATAGCCTCATGGAGTTGTTTCTTTACTTTATTTGATGTTTTTTCAAAAATCTAAATCATGTGTCTTCCAATGTCTCCTATGTCAGTATCTCCTGTATTTGTCCAGATAGGCTGGAGGTTTGAGGTTGCATTTTGTTTTTAACTTGTCATTTTCACCTTTTGGTTTATATTTCAGTCTTTTCAATCCCACTAGTCCTGCTAATCCTTTGTGTTTCTTTTAGCCAGTGTCCTATTTTGCCTGGTATTCACCCACTTGATTGGCCTCACACTGTAGGAGAGGAGCCAGTCACCTAAATTCCTCCTGTGGGGTCAGCTTGGTTGGTCCTGGATTCTTCCTGAGTTTACTAGCCTAGGCTTATTGGTGTGATACAACCCTTAGCTAATATTGTTTCTGCACCTTCATATATTTCCTGGCCACGGGACTCACCTTACTTATTTCCTTATATTGAATCTTAAATATTTACATTTTTGGATGCAATTGTGAAAGGTGTTATTTCCATAATTTCTCTCTCAGTGAGTATCTTATTCATATATAGGAGTGTTTTTGATTTTTTATATGTTGACTTTATTTCCAACTACAGTAGTAATATTTTTATTAAATCTGGAAATATTTCAAAGTATATCAAAATACTGTTTTGGGGGTTTTCTATGTAGAGTATCATGTCAATCACAATAATCAAAATTTAGTTTCTTTTCCTATCCTTATTGCTTTTCTTTCTCTCGTCTAACTGTTCCAGTTAATGCTTCCAGAACTATATTAAACAAGATTGGTGGCAGTGGACATTCTTATCTTGTTCCTCATTTCACAGTGAATTCTTTCAGTTTTTGTCCATTCAGTATGATGTTGGCTGTTGGTTTCTCATAGATAACATAGATCTCATTGATCTTGAATTAGATAAAGATTATCTATTCCAATATTTTAGTTTTTCACATGAATGCATATTTGACTTGTCAAATGTTTTTTTCTGCATCTATTGGGATGATCATGTCATTTTTGTCCTTGGCTCTGTTAATACTGTGTGTTACATTCATTGTTTTACATATTTTGAACCTTCCTGCATACCTTGGGTGATCTTTGCTCATTGTGTATAATCTTGATAATTTTCTGTATTCTGCTTGCCAATAACTTATGAGGATTTTTATATCTATATTCATTTGGAATATTTGCCTGTGTCTGTTTCTTGGTTGGATCACCCTGGTTTTGGTTTCATGGTAAAGCTTGTTTCCAAGAATGAATTTGGGAGTGTAGATTCCCTTTGAATTTCATTAAATTGTTTCAGGTGTAGTGTTTTTTAATTTCCATGCTTTTAAGTAGTTTTTAAATGGTTTCTTTTGCCAGTGATTTCCAATTTAATTGCACTAGGATCAGACAATATGAATTAGATAATTTCAGTTCCTTTAAATTTACTCAAGCTTATTTTATGAACCAATATATGTTCTCTTTTAGAGGAAGTCCTGAGTGCACCTGAAAAAAATATGTATTCTGATGTTGTGGGATACAACATACTGTAGGCATCGTCTAAATTCATTGTTTCAAAAATTTGGTTCAATTTTGAGATTTTTTTATTTTTTGTGTAGTGTATACATGTGACTGTAGAGCATGAGTTCTCCCATTACAATTGCATTAGTGCTTATTTGATTTTTCATGTATTTAGTATTTGTTTTTTACATTTGAGTGCACTGGCATTTGGGTTTATATTGAGAAGACTGCTGTAATTTTGTTTGGCTTTCCTTTGTAATAGAATTGTTTCTTTGTCTATCAGTTTTTAACTTTCCATTCTTGTGTTGAATTTCTGTAAACCTGAGTGTTATACACCTTGGGGTAGATTTTTTTTTAAATATGTCTTAGATACCTGGAATTTTATGTGTCTCATTATCTGTACGTAAAATTCTTTTTACATGCTTGAAAACTTTCTGCCATTACTTCTTTGGATAGATTTTTATGTCTTTTGTGCTATCTCCTGTTTTATCATTGACTCAGTCAATCTTAAGTTATTTTTCTTTGCATCATCTAGCAACTGTTGACTTGATATATTCATAGCCCTTTGCTATTTTTAAGACTCTTTATTTTCATGACCACTATATAATCCTGTCTTCCAATCTAATATTCTGTCCTGACATTGGTTCATTCTGCTGCACATAATTTCAACAGAATTTTTATCTCCTGGATATCTGATTGAATCTGTTTCATGGAATACATTTCTTTCCCATGTTGGGAATCACGGTTTGCATCATTTTCCTAAGATCCTCTATTTTCTCTCTTTCTCCTTTCTAAATTCACTAATCATGACCTTTATTATGGTCATCAACTCTGAAGTGAAACTGAGTAACTCACCAACCACTGCAGTTTGCAGCATCCCCTCTTTCACTCTACTGGTATGTTTCTCTGTGAAGCCCTCTGTAGTCACCAGTAGTCAATGTACCTCTACAGGTTTGAGCCACCCCTCCCACAGTGCAACTCAGGGAGAAAGTGTCACTTCTCACTTCCCATTTCTGCACTGTGGTCCCTCTCTTTCTCTCTCTGTGGGCCCTAATTTTTACTTTAGATACTTGCTCAGTTCTAGGAAGCCACTTTTCTCTTCTTCATCTTGCTCTCTTCCAGTATCTGGATTCCAAATATCAGAGAAGCTGTGTCACCATCCTGCTGTCATCCCAGAAGTCCTGTTTGCTTCTTTTTTTTTTTTTTTTTGGTCTTTTTTTTCCTTTTTATCGATACCAGGAATCGAACTCACGACTGCCTGCTTGCAAGGCAGGCGCTTATGCCACTGTGCTAAATCCCCACCCCTCTGTTTGCTTCTTTAATCCTACATCAAACAAAACTATAACACAACAGTTCATAAACTACTTTCTTTGTTTTCAGAATTGTCAAACACAGGCATATACTTTGGGTAACTTATATATTTATGGATTTACCATCATATTACTTTTGAAGCTTAAAGTTGGTAATATGTATATAGGTGATAAATAATACACGTTTTATAGTTCTTAACTATCAGCTGTGAGGGGGGTAATGAAAGAACAACACAAAATATCAGAACATTTAGTACTCCTTTTAGTGGTTTTAGTGGTTTGTAACCCTGCTTTTAATGATCTTGCCAATACGCTGCAAACAAATTGATAGCACATTAACTTTAGTGTGGTAAGATAACTTCATTTGACAACAAACACAATGAGAACATATGTCACAGGAAACTTTCACTGAGTGAAACATAAATAATTTTTAAAAATAGTATTATTTTCACAGAAATAGGGGATGATTTTATAGTGGCAAACTTATTTAACTTATTTCTGCTTTTCTTAGCCATTTACATACCATATAAAAGGTACATTTTAGTGCTGGTGTAACTCATAAATTTCATGAAATCACACCATATATTTTTCATGCAACACAACCAAATTCTTTATTATTCAGTTTTTTATTGGTACTGAAGCACTGCTTTTATAATACCATTTATGTTCTAAATCTATTTCTTTATTGCAGTAAAAATGCACTTAATTGGAATATCCATTTAACTTTAATGTTTTTAATTGGAAGTATGTGAAATAAATAACAAAACTGAATGTATCTTTAAAATTGTCCATCTTTCTTAACATAAAAAAGTATTCAAACAGTATAATTAGTGATTATATTAATAGCTTTAAGAACATATTAAAACACAAAAATCTAGAGGAATGTATAAATAATGACAGCTATTTTGCAAAGTTGTAAATTTGATGAACAGTATTAGATTTTATTGGGTAATTCTTGTTGAAAGGGTGGATGAATAACATGCATACATTAAACAATTTAAGAATGTTATTACCAAAACCTTTTGTAGTATATATCTAAATTTTTAAAATTGTCTCATTGGCAAGAAAATTGTTGCAAATGTTTTCAAATGTGCATTAGCACAATGTGCTCAATGTTTAAAATAACATAGGATTATAAATTTAAATATTTCTAAATATTTAAATGCCTAGTTATATAATTCTACAGGTAAAAACCAAAAATCAAACAAAGAAAACACCTTTTGAGGGAAATATGTCCAAGTTTCCTTCCTTCATTTATCTTCCTATTCTCTGTCTTATTTCTTCTCACCACTTTTCCATCTCTTTTCTTTCATTAGAATGTGTGAAGCTTCTACTTCGTATTTGAGCTGTCCACTAGTGCTCGGATCTTCTTACTAGCCATAAGCCACGTATGGAGCACTTCTAAGGTGCACTCACAGATCTCTCATTTCCACATAAAAACTTTCTTACACTTACTATGCAAAATTAAGACTTGTTATTTCAACCACACATATTCAAATGTCCTGTCTAGTTCTCCATACCACCTATTTTCCCTTTAAATACTGAAAATTTTACCGTGACATTTTTTTCATACCATTTATTTTGCCCTTATGCATAGTGAAATTTGCTTGTTATTCATGTTTGTTGCTTATCTTTTTATGTTTTCAGAATGTAGGTTCATAGAAAAAGTTTTAATATGGAACAGAATAGCAGGAACATCAAATAAAATATCTATAACATAATGGCACTCAGATAAATATCAAGTGAATAAATGAATAAATCAAATAAAAACATAAGTGACAGTCAAAGATTTTATATTCAACAGTAAGTAATGAAAATGCCATTAGACACTAGGATTTTCTTATGTTAAGGACATGATGTGACTTAACTAAGCAGTATACTACATCAAAAATATGCACTAATGCTGAATATATTTTCAGACTCAGATGAACATACTTTCCTGTTTATTCATTTTTAGTAGCAGTAATATGATGAAAATTTTACTTATTTGGAAAACTCTGGATACACAAGCCTTCCATTTTAATGTATTTTGCTGTATCAGTTGAGTAACTAGAAGTTTTCTTTCTTTTTTTACAACAAAATTTACAAATTTTGGGTTTTATTACTCCTTAGTTCTTACTACTTTTTTTTTTTTTTTGGAAGAGAATAAAGTCAAATACGGCAAAACAAAGCTGTCAGTCAAAACCAAGGATAGACATAGCACATGATGTAAAAACAGAGTACAAGGTTATTGCCAATGGTTACCATAATGCCTCTTGCTTCCTTAAAAAGAATTGTCTATCTCATTAGGTATTATAAAGTTGAACAAAACATTAGAGAACAACACCAATAAAACCTAAACATGGTAAACACTACAGGACTTCCAAAGAAGATAATAGTCAAACCAGAATGGGCATCATAGTGAATCTTATTGCCTTCGAAGTAGTTGCCTGTACCTCCAAAATTGATACTATCATACAGAAATGAACAGAGTCTAATCAGTCAAAACAAGATAGTGGGAGTATTACAGGACTTCAAATCAAGTTAATAGGAAATCAAATATTACTATAATATATCATGCTATTTTTTTGATTTTTCCCTTAATTAACAAAATCATAAAAATAACTAAATATTTTTTTTAATGAATAAGGAAGAGATTGAGATAAAAGAGGACATAACATCATAACAGAACAGGTCAAAGTATGACAGTTTCAGCAACCTAGTGCTTCACCACCAAATAACCCAGTTTAATAGTAGTTACCATAGAGTCTTTTTCCTTGAAATATTTGAATATAACTTCATATACTATAGCTTCAAACATATCAAGTCAGTGTAAAACTATTCAAGTGGATGAAACCATTGTAGGATTTTTAGAACCAATGAACAGAAAATAAACAATGGTTTCTATATTATCACTTTGCCTATAACAATTTTTGTTTATACTATCACATATAATAAAATCCAGCAAGATACATCATGATAAAACCAATGGAGACAGAAGAGCCATAGTTCGGTGGGGCTTCAAAACAAGATGATAGTAAATCAGCACTAGCTATTATGATGACTTATTCTCCTCAAAATAGCTGTTCATTTCATCACAGACAATAATATCAAGCAGCCCAGAATAAAGCCTTTCCAATTAATAAGTGAAAGTTCTTTATAAGGCTTCAAGGCCACATAATGGGGAATCAGGATTACCACATATTTTTATATATTTGAATCATTACTTACATTAGGGAAACTATTCATTATTCACACCTGCAAGATTGATTTATTTCACTTATGAGTATGGTCTCAAGCTGTGCCCATTTATTGATAAATATCTCAATGTGATCCTTCTTCATAGCTGAGTAATACTCCATTGTATAGAAATAACACAACTTTTTTATCCATTCCTCAGTTGATGGACACTTGGGTTGTTTCCATGATCTGGTGATTACAAATTGTGCTGCTATAAACATGGGTGCACATATATCACTGTGGTATGATGCTTTCAGTTCTTCTGGGAATATGCCTAGAATTGGAATAGCTGGAAAAAATGGAACTTCCAATCCCAGCTTTTTCGAAATCTCCAGACTGACCTCAACAAAGGTTGTACCAGTCTACTCTCCCACCAACAGTGTAGGAGAGTTCCTTTTTCCCCACAGCCTCTCCAGCATTTGTTGTTGGTGGTTTTCTAGATCCTGGCCATTCTTTCAGGAGTGAGATGGAATCTCAATGTGGTTTTAGTTTGCACTTCTCTAATGACCAATGATGATGAATATTTTTTCATGTATTTATTTGCCATTTGTATTTCTTCATCTGAGAATTGCGTATTCATCTCAGATGCTCATTTTTGGATTTTTTCTTTGAATTTTCGGCGTCTGAGTTTTTTTTTAAATTCTTTATATGTTTTAGACAAATGTCCCTTGTCTGATGGGGAGTTCACTAAGATCTTTTCCCAGTTTGTGGGTTTTCTTTTCACTATGCTGGAGATTTCCTTTGACATGAAGAAACTTTTTAATAAGAGGTGGTCCCAGTTATTGATTCTGGAAAGTATTTCCCGTGTGGTTTGAGTCCTGTTCATGAATTCTCCACCTACTCCTATGTCTTCAAGGTTTCTACCCAATTTGTCTTCCAATAGATTTAGTGTTTCTTTTTAATATTCAGATCTTTGATCCATTTAGATTTTAATTTAGTACATGATGATAGGCAGTTTTTCCAACACCATTTATTAAAGAGACTGTTGTTCTTCCAGTGAAACTGCCTGGCTCCTTTCTCAAAGATAAGATGGTTGAGTGTGTTTTTAGTTGTGGTTGTATCTTCTAATCTATTCCATTGATCTTTGGCTCTGTTTTGATTCCAGTACCATGTTGATTTTACTACTGTTGCTTTGTAGTATAACTTCAAGTCAGGGATTGTGGTGCCTCCTGCCTTGCCTTTGCTGCTTAGAATTGCCTTTGCTATTCTAGGTCTCTTCTGGTTCCAGATGAATTTTAGGAGTGATTTCTCTAGATCTATAAGGTATGTTGATGGTATTTTTATTGAGATTGCGTTGAATCTGTATAACAGTTTTGGGAGAATGGCCATTTTCACAATGTTTGTTCTTCCTATCCAAGGGATGTCTTTCTATTTTCTGAGATCATATTCAATTTTTTTCAGTGTATTATAATTTTCCCTGAATAGGTCTTTCACTTCTTTCATAAGAGTAATTCCTAGAAGTTTTCTTTCATCAGAATAGAAGTTATCAAACTCTTGAATCATGGATCAACAGATTTTAAATTTTTTTCTGTGGAAACAGTCCACATAAAATTAGAGATTTATTTGTAGATTTCCAGTCTGTTTCAATTGTATTTGTGGCAGTGGGAAGACAAATCATTTTAATGTGGATTTCAAAAATACTATTCATAGGAGCTGGGGATTTAGCTCAGCGGCATAAGCACCCACCTTGCAAGCAGGCAGTCTTGATTTTGATTCCTGGTACCAACAAAAAAGAAAAAGACAAAAAAATACTATTCATATATTATAATATTCTTATATTACTGTATTGATATGGTAGTGAAAGAGAAATTTTTGAACATAAAACTTAAAATAGCATGACATAATCAGAAATTTGTAAGCATTTTAATTGAATGAGCACTAATAGTATTTGCAATGGAAGATCAAGTGATCTATCTTTGTAGCAGATTCATCTTGAGTTTTTAAGTATAAGAAGATGAGAAAAGGATAGGCAGAGTTGATACAGTTGCACTAGTATTGACAAATTTTAAAATTTTACACTGCATATATTTATATCTGAGAGCTTTTAGGGGTGCCTGTTTGCCAAATATGAACATGCCAATTAGAATTGACCAGTTAAGAACATTTTTATAAATTCTACTAAATTCAACTAAATACAAAAGGTCTGCTTATAGTTGAAAAAATAGTTACAACACTGAAATTAACTGAATAAACTGATATCAAAATTAAGAAAACTGTGCTGATTTTAAAACTATCAGGCATGGTGCTGTAAATAAATATAGTTTATTATTTGCTTTACAGAGTGGTTTTTATGCATTTGATCTTTATTTAATTTGAAAATTTACTTGGTTAGATGGCATATTACTGTATTATGTTTATTAATTAACAGAAACTATGTTTACTGTAAACTATTAGTTTCATTTCTGGGAATCAAATTGTTTTCAAATTGCTTCTGTTTTTGCTGTTTGTTATATCTGAAGCTATGTAATAAATTTTTAATACATTGTTTTTAATATTTTAACCAATATATTGTGGAAGAAATTGAGCATTTTTCTGCAAATCTTAAATTATATAAATGAATTATATATACATTTAAGCTGCCCATCACTGCATATACAAATCTATTTTACATATATAATAAAATATTCCATTTAAAATAATTTTCTGATTAAGCCTAATATTATGAAAAGTGTGTCAAAAATAATGAAAAAATTACAATATAATATTAAGTGAGATATAAAAATTCTGATGAAGATATAGAGAAAAATGAATTTTTGTAAAAATTTTTGACCATTTTAATTGTATATGTACTAAGGAAAATAAATTTACCTGAGGAAAAAAATTAAGAATGGAACTACCCTATGATCCACCATACTCATTCATGGGTATACATCCAAAGGAAATGAAATTATTAGATACCTAAACATTCATATAAGTTTAGATACCTCAACTAATTCAATTGTTTATATACCTAAACAATTATTATAGCACTATTGATTAATCAAAAAATACAGCCAAACAGGCTACCCATGAAAAGAAGAAGAGATAAAGAAGTTGTGGTTAATATTGAAAGCAAATTTTTCAACCACAAAAAGAATGCAATGCAGTCATTCACAGCAACATGACAACTGGAGAAAATTAATTACCCTAAGTGAAATGTCAGTCAGAGGAAGACAGTATCTCATGTTCTCATTCATTTGTATAAGATAAAAATTCAGTGAAGTTGAAAATAAAGTGATAGTCATAAGGGACTAAGATGGATAAGGGATGAGAACTACAGGTAGATTAGAAAATGCATGCCAAAATACCATTAAATCTGAACAATTAGTTCTGGTGTAGGATAACACAGGGATGACTTTAGGAGATAATTTATGATTTACTTTAAAAAACTGACTATGAAGAGTCCAAAGTTTCACAATACTTAGAATATATAAATGTGTTAGGATATGACAATCCTGAATGCCCTGAGTTTTATCATTACATATTTTATGCATCAAATAATTTTATACATCAAAATATTTATGCATCAAAGTATTTCATTTATATGTATCAGCAGTATGTGCCAATACACAGAAAATGAAAAAAATTGAAAATTCAAAAAGTGAGATATAAAATTAATGTACATAAAATAAGACTGCAAAAACAAGTAATAAAAATGAACTCACTCCATGATTTAATGCCTGTAAACCGAGTGGTTGAGCAGGCTAAGAGGGATATTATAGGCAACTTAGTGAGATTTTATCTCAAGATAAAAATGAATACACATGGCTAGGGTATGTTATAGGTCAGTGAAAATTCCATCTGACACACACAAACATGTGCCTGTGCACACACAAACACAAACATCCTCAAAGCATCAAGAAAAAAGATACAAGACATAAAGAAGCTTAAATGAAACAATAGTACTACGCTGCTCATGAAAAGCAGTGCAAATGAGGAAACAGAGAAGTATCTTCGTGTACTGAGAAGTAAAGACAGTAAACTCCATTGTATTCCACAAAGCAGTGTTTTGTAAAAAACAGATAAAATAAAAGTTCTTTTTCTGAAATAAAAAGCGGAAAAATTTATTATTCAATGAAATGCATTTAAATGAAAGGATCTGCTGCTCCTTTTGAAATAGGAGAAAAATAAAACACGTGTAATATCCCTGGAATATTGTGGATAATTGTGTATAAAATATTGTGGAATATTGTGTATAAAATATTGTGGAATATTGTGTATAAAATATTGTGGAATATTGTGAATAAAAGGAATCATAAAGGAATAATAGGTATAATCAAGTACCAGAGACTAAAAATAGAACAGAGAAGAAATACTTGAAGTAATAATAAACAATTATTTTCAAAATCAAAATAAAAAACCATGTCTACTTAATTCAGAGTTGCAAACAAAATAAATACCAAAACATGTAATCAGATCAATTCTAACTCCATAGAGACATACTTGCACACATAGACTCATGCACATCTCAAAAGAAACTGCAGTAGATAAACACAATTTCTGATAAGAAATAAAGAAAATGCATCAAAATTTTCTACATCCAAATAAGCTAAAAAAAATCAAAATTAGTAGTGCTGAAATAAAAAGGTACACCAAAACAATACTTAATATCCATCAAAGTTATCTCTCATGAGTAAAAGAGAATTAATGATATCAGTAGCAGATTTGACTTCTAAATATATCAAATTATTTTTATGAAGAAGAATACAGGTCAGAATAAAGACTATTGTTGAATGAATGTAATACATGCATTTATTTTTAACTTTAAGTTGATCTAAAAGATCTAACAATAAATATAATATTTTAAAAAATAAGGGCAGAAATGTATTTTGTGATTTTTAATATGACTAAGTGAAATCAATATATTGTAAAGAATGAAAAACTACTTTGTCTTCCCTGGCAATATTGCACTGTAGTACAATCTATGACTTAAGACTTTGGTCATAGATTTCTTGTTAATGTGTATTGTCTATACTAGGGCAAATATTAACACAACATTTTAATAAAAAGGGGTAATTGTTGTACCAATATATTTGTCATACTAAAAACTCCACTAAAATAAGAGTATCTAAAAGTAGAGAAAATAAAAAGGAAATAAAAACTAATGTACCCCAAAAATGAGCCCAAAGATGTTGTCCAAAAGAAAAAAGAAAAAGAGCACTTTTATTTAAGCTGGCACCAGTGACACAGTGCAGATGGATTGTGCAAAGCTGTGTAACTGAGTTAGAATTTTGACAGACTTTTATAGCCAATTAACTGCAAAGAACAGAGTGAGCAGGAATGAGGCAGGCTTTCCTTCCCCTTTGCTTGAGGTCAGAGAGGTTTCACAGTTGGTGGTTAGCTTTTTTTTCCTTATAGGAATTTACAGCCCTTGGTCTGCTAATTCCAAGAACATTTGTCTCTCACAAAGGGAACAAAGGTTGACACAGTAGCATTTGTCTCTCACAGAAGAAACAAAGTTTGACAAAGCAAACAGGTTACTAGGGAGATGGCATACAGAACAGTGTAGCAGGGCTTCAGTTAATTTATAACAACATTGTAGGTGCTCCAGGGTGGCTGGCTGCAGAAAACAGCTGTGTTTGTGAAGGGAGTTACATGGTTACCAGGGTGATAAGCATAGCATAGGATGACACAGCTCTTTTTGTTAATGCAGGACAAAAACTTTCAAAAACAGAAAGCAGACTTGATAGCTTTTCGTGTGCCTGTCTGTTGGCTTGTTTAAACAGTGTCACACTAAGTTGTTCAGTTGCTCAGGCTGTGCTCTAAGTTGTGATCTTGCCTTAGCCTTCCAGTGTGTTGGGATTACAGGCAAAGACCACCACAGTCAGGTAGATATGATAGATTTTAATCAGTTAGGACCTATGCTTGTAATCACTTTAAACATAATGTTTAAAATATACAAATCAAAAGCAGATTTTTAGATTGGAGGAACATACCATCTAAAAGGCAGCTTAGATATCCAGATTCATGTAGAGTAAAAATAAAGAGATAGTGAAAATTGTTTCACTCAAACACTAAAGCATTCTACACTGGCTGTACTAATTCCACCTAAAATAAACTTCACAATGAGAATAATTTTTAGTTCTAAAAATAGTCAAAACATAATGATAAAAAGGATCAGTCTTTCAATAACACAAAGCAATCACGAGGTTATGTGCATCTCACAGAAATATGCCCAAGTACGAAGACAAAGCGTAATAAGACTGCCAGGAGAAATAAACAAATCTGAAGTTACAACTGGAAATTTCAACAGCTTTCATGCCATAATTACTAGATCCAGCAGGCGGAAAATCAGTAAGGGGACAGTTGAAGTGAATCTCATCATTAATCTACTGTATCTAATTGACACTTATAGACTGGCTTATCCAACAGCAGCAGAGGACACACTCACCTCAAGCTCCCATGGAACATTCACTAAGGGAAAAAAAAAAATTCTGGACCATAAAACACACCTCAACTAATTTAAAAGAACAGAAATCTTATGAAGTGTCTTCTTGGAACACAATGATCTAAAACTGGACATCAATAAAAAACAACAGTCATTGAAGTCTCCAGAGGTAAAATCAGAGAACAAATTGAGTTTATGGCAAAGGTCTATTTCTATTACCTTTATAATTATTCAGTAAATTCAAAATTATTTTTAAAATAAAGATATTAATTGATAATGATATTGCTCGGTGGTTGAGCTACTGCTTTACATGCATCAGTTCAATCACAAGAACTACCAAAAATAAAAAAAAAAGTTTTTAAAAGTAAATCTAGTTAATACAGCAAAACTGTAATAAAATAAGGAAGAATGCTAAAAAAGGAATAGAGGAAAAATAAAAGGACAAATACAAAAAATGACAAAATATTAAAATGTACAATATTAATAGATAAATGAAAACAGCCTGAAAGTTATTAATATGAGCAAGAATTTTTTAGAGTTACATAGAAAAAGTAGGATTTACCTGTTTTTCCTGTCTTTCTTTATTCTCTGTATGTAATTAAAATTAAGTTAAACCATAAACACATCTAAATAACAACAGTGGAGAAACAAAACTAATACTAATCAATATCTTTTTTTTCACTAGTTAATGGATTACATATTGCCATCTTAAAAATAATTGTTCAAGTCACAAAATTAAAGCTTGTAGAGTGGACATTCCAACAATGATACTGCAAACAGTTCTGTTCAATGATCCAATAAAACTCTGTGATATCATTTTCTATCTTATACACTTAAATATACATGCAGTTATATAGTTTAGAGCACTTTCTTTTCCTCTCTTTTGTACAATGACTATTACACATTTTGGGTTTCATTGCTCCCACGGTTCTTATTGCTTTTTTGGAAGAGAATAAAACCAAATGAGACATAACAGGACAGAATCGGTCAAGTCAAAAGGGTGGACATAATAGATAATATAAAAACATAATACAAGGTGATCATCAATGGTTACCATAATGCCTCCCGCTATCTCTAATAGAATTCCTATATCATTAGTTATAATACAATTGAACAAAATAGTAAAGAACAAAACCGACAAAACCAAAACATTGGAGACATTGTAGGTCTGCAAAAGTAGATAAAAGTCAACGAGAATGGGCGTTATAATGAATCTCATTATCTTCTCGGCTGATGCCTAAACTTTTGAACCTGATACTATCCATCAAAACAGAATAGGGGAACATCAGTCAAAAACAAGATGGTGAGAGTAATACAGGGCTTCTGGTATATGAACATACAGCAACAGAGATTTGGGAGAAATAATACTACTATAGATAAAGCTATATCATAATTAAAATTTTTTAATTAACAGATGGTACATATAACCACAAAATAATTTTGCATCTGCTAACAGAGGTTCAAAACCAACAACTACATATGATAGTAATATAAGTAGGAAACACGGTGCCAGTCATGCAATTCTTTCCACTGATAATAGAACAAATATACAATAAGTTAGCTAGGAAGTAAAAGATTTAAATAATATTATCAGTTAATTTGACTAATTACATAAGTATAATCAAAGAAGAAAATATTTTATGTTTACTCAAAAAGTTTGCAAAGGTAGATTATATTTAGGATTGTGACACAACCCCCAATAAGTTATAAAAAATGGGAAACATGTAGATTGTTCTCTGATTAAAACCAAACAATAGCAGAAATGAATATAAATCTGAGAACACAGGCTGAGGATTTAGTTCATTGTAGCATGCTTCAAATAGTGCCTTTAGCCATGGACTCAATCCCCAGCATGGCATATAGAAAAAAGACAGAAAGTAAAATACCCACATATATGGAAAGCAGTTAACAAAATTTACAATAACAATGATAAAAGCAGTGAGAAAAGTCAAAAAATTGCAATTAAAAATCAGTTATAACTGAGTGAAATGAAAATAAAGTAACCTACAGAATTTTTGTAATTCATTTGAGACAACAGTGAGAGAAAACTAAATAGCAAGTAATGTTCTTTTAGAATATCTCTTATCATTGACCTAAACCTACGGAAAAAGAAACTTGAAACAGAAGATCTAAATATACATACACAGTAGAGAAATATTAGAAAGTAGTACATTAAAAAGAAAAAAAAAAAAGCTATTTCCTTGCATTGTAGTATGTAGTTGTTGGACCTCTATGCAGATTACTTTTCACCAAGGAGAAAGCATAAATACGAGTAATACAAAGACAGTGTTATAGGTTTCATAAACATAGATGTAAATGAGAATTATACTGTAAAATTCACAGGAATATAATGAGTCCTAGTTACTTTCAGGTTAGACAAGAACCACTTGAGCTCAAAGCTGGAATCCATGCAGCTTATGTTAATTAATTTGCTAACTAAAGGAGTATGGACAACTTGAATAACAAAACTAAATTCACTCAAGGAAATAACAATATCACTACCTATCTGAAAAAACTTTGAACTTCCATTTGAAAGCTTTCCCACAAATTAAACTCCTTCCCTGTGTAATTCCTTGAAAATTTAGGAAATATTTAAGGAAAAAGTAAACCAAATTATCAACAGTCTCAGAAAATTTAAGAGAAGTCACTTCCTACATCACCTGATGAGGTCTATAACTACTGAAAAGAAATTAAAATCAAACCAAACAAACCAAACAAATATCTACATATCAAGTCTCACAAAAAAGTATGTTTTCAAAAGTAATATCAAAGGGGGCTGAGGATTTAGCTCAGTGGCATAAGCACCTGCCTTGCAAGCAGGCAGTCCTGAATTCGATCCCTGGTACCGACAAAAAGGAAAACGACAAAAAAAAAAAAAAAAAAAAAAAAAAAAGTAATATCAAATTGTTAACAATATATAAAATTATAATGCATCATGATTATGTTTCATACAAGATATGTGAAGCTGATTTAGTATGAATAAGCAATCTATGTAATTCACTTTATAAACAGAATAACCACTACAAAATAAAAAGTTCATCTCAACAGTTTGAAAAGCCATTTGATAATACTTAACAGTAATATCTGAAAAAATTTCTCAGTAAAAATACTGACTGGAAGAAAATATCCATCCATATAAATATGATTCACAAAAATATCTAGAAACTCATACATCACACTAAATGGTGAATAACCATGGATTCCCTATTTGCTGAAAATATTTGGTGACTTTTAAATGTGGCATGTATAGGAATACAGTCACGGTTCAGTAACATGTAGAAGACTCATGTGGTGGAGAGCAAAATCATTGCTGAAGGAAATGAAGTAAGAGCCAAATTAATGGTGATATATACTGTACATATGAACTGTACTGGTAAAGGGACTAGAGACCATGAGCTGATGTTCTGGAAAAGATACTGTTTCAAATTTGTCCAGGCAATGAGACTTTTTTAAAACTGAGTTTAAGAATAATAGACTAATTATTGTAGCAAAGGAAATTGCAAAGCAGTCTAACTTTCAGAGTGCTCTAAAGGGGTACTAAAGTCCTTGTTGGCTGATTTACTAGCTTTTTCATGAGAATCAGGAGCAAGCAAAACAAAACAAAAAATCTTAATAAGAGATTATCATCTTTAAAAAGAAAACAAGTACTTACTAAAGGTGTAAGAAAAAAGATTTGCTAGCATCTCAAAAATCAGTAAGAACTTAACCATCAAAGTTAAAAAGTGTGAGCAAGTATAACACATTTATTTTAGAAGATAACATATGGTAGAATTGCTTGGGAAAGTACACTATAGGTAATTAGTTTCCCAAGATTTATTTTTATGTTGTCAGTTATCCAGATTCCAAGAGTTTATTGCAGTCAAGGTTTAATGGTGTTCAATTACTGCTCAGTTTGACAGCAGATCTTGGCATCATCCACATGATGCTGTTTGTACCAATATGCAGAAATGAAGAGTTGTGGGATTAGGAAGATGTCTACCTAGATTTCAGAATAGGGCTGAGGAGGCCAAGCAAGGATCTCCTATGAGAGCAATCTGTAAAGCTGTGGGAATAAAGCAGTGAACAAGGCAGAAATTCAGAGATGCCAGAAATATAGACCATCTAGTAAAGAAACCTGGAGGTCTGAAGTGGACACTGCCCAGAGAGAGAACAAGTGAACTGCAACTAACAAAGCCATAGTATTAGGGCCACTTAGGCCCTCTGGAACTCAAATTTCACACTTGTTTGCCTTCAATGCCAGCTATGATGCTATAGAACTTAATAGTTGCCCTGTTGGATATTGCTTATTGTCTTGGTTGCTTTTATCATTACTGAGATAAAATGCCCAATGCCCATAATTTAAGTAAAGAAAAGTTTGTTGAGCCCACAATGTGTGGAAGTTTCAGTACATAATCAGCTGGCTTCAAGACAAAGTGATGTGACACAGGCAACACTTCAAGGCAAGAGAAGACAAAAGCAACAACAGAAAAGAGGGATACAAGCCTCTTTTCTTCCTTATATTGTATGCAGGCTGTGCCCTCAGTTGAGTGTAGCACTGACATCATCTCTGCACCCTTCTCATGTGCAGGCTCACATGAGGACCTTGGGCCCATCCTGAATCACTTAGTTAAACTGCTAAACTTCTCAAATTGACACAATGAGCAATACCCTAGAGTCCTGAGAACATGCCCTCTGTACACTAGAGTAGAACAGCTAGTTATTTAGTTAAGCTTCTAGACTTCTCCAGTTGACCAAGTATATTAACCATTCCAATCATGCTTTAACTTGATTTGATTCTAGTCACCTTTTCACTACATATGGCAGAAGAATGTTCCCCTGCACCAGTCTCCTTTGGGATTGCATTACTCCTTTTTGATTTTCACAGAAATATAAAACTAAGCATTGACTAGATTTGGACTTGGACTTTTGAAAAATTATGGAATTATTGAGATTTGGGGGGAAAGTTGTTGCATTCCAGCTGTACACAGGATATTTGTTATTATGTAAGACAAAATTATGAACTTTCTATTGTTTTCATTTGGAAAATAAATGTGAGTTAAGGAGATGTGTTTTGATATGATTTTGACAAGGACTAGGATATGATAGCTATGGTAGAGTGTCAACCTCATTAACTTTGAGATCTAATAAGTTTTAGTGAAGTGATGTACACTTCTTGTTGTGTCTGGGTGAGACATTAACTTGGATCTATGTCCATTCCCTCATTCTTCCTGTCTGTCACTATTCTCTTGCTCTGCATCCTAGCCACAAATATTTCTGACTGTCTTTGTTGCATCATGCCATTCTACCATGATTAAAAAGCAGAAATGCCGCTTTGGAGCTGGCTAACCATGGACTGAGTCTCCTTTAAATATGAGCTGAATTAAACCTCCTTTTTTCCTTTAGTTTGTGGGTGTCCACTATTGTTTCCAACAACTTGAATGCTCACTAATATATCCTCCTTTTGACAATTGGACAAACCAGATATGGAAGTTGGTGTGATGGGTCAAACAGATCAACAAATCAGTTCTCTGTTCTCATAGTTTAACTTTTATTTCAGTTTTCTAAATATATCTCTGGTGAACTGTAAATCAGGAAAAAATATGGTAAATGTAGGACACATTACAGAAAAAATACTAACAAGGTATATTAACTAATATCTGACCAAATATTATACAGTTGAGCCATTAATTAGTCATACACTGGTCATGAATCCAAAGAAGATGTTTACAATGATTCATACCCTTAACATGATAAATTTTACTATTATCTAATAAATGAGACTTTTTATTTTTAGATGAAACAATTAGAAAATAATGCCAACATTATTCTTTAATAATATGGAAACTACCCTTAAGTTAAACAAAGTTTTCTTTAGAAATAAGAATATAGTTAAATAAAGACAAAAACAATTAAAACATACTTTTAAAAATTCATCCATATTAGTCAGTTAGTAGGCATAATGTATTTGTCATTGTCCAGAAATCTGACTAGAGCATGAATGTTTTCTTGTGGCAAAGAAAATGGAAAAGCAAACATTTTTGTAGTGTTTGAATTAGAAATTAGCATCTTTAGTGATTTACTGGTAATCAAAACCATGTTAAATCTGCAACATTGACAGATACCAGGCAAAGGAGCTCTCTTGGTCACTTTCTTCTCACTTGAGAAAAATATCCAATGCAAAACCTTAAATGGACAGAAGTTATTTTGGCTCAGTTTCTACAGGCTTCACTCCATAGTTTCAATATTCCACAACATAAAGTATGGTAGAGGAAGGCTGCCAAAAACAATATCCTTCAAGGTCGTGCCCTAACTCACCTCTAATCAACACCGATCTCCTAACAGATCTCATTAATGAATGAATCCACTGAGTATAGAACCTCCACGGTGCAACACCTTCCAAAAGTCTCACCTCTGATACAATTGAACAGATAGTTGAGATCGGTTTGCCAATGGCTATGAAACATGATGCATAAAATGAATTTATCTGAAAGATTCAGAGAGAACCCAGATAATATTGTTTGAATCACTAAATCTATTTATTTCTGAAATTGTTTCTTTTACTATTTTAGCCGTATGAGAGAATAAATTTCAAATTTTGCCTAAATAGGGGGAAAATTCTTTTATCAGAATGGAAAGTAACATTGGTTCATAATTTACACAAGCAGAATAAACTAGAATACAAAGACATTGTGTAAAAAAGCAAAACTTTAATCAACCACAAGATATTGCAGGAAAAATTTTGAAGGCTCCATATTTTTAGAAAACATTATAAAAACCCTTACTTAAAGTTAATGATTTCAGGGTTCCTTGTGTTATATTAATTGTTATTATTCAAAAACATTATATTATTTTGTGCTGATACATGTTTCCCTGTAATAGAATCAGAATTATTACTTCAATTGCATGAATTTTTGACCAAAATTTCTCATATTTTATCATGTAGACCTTATATTTAGTGTCATTTTTGTGAATGTTTCCTGTTACATTATATCTGAATGTCTTTCTCAAACCTGAAGTGCTTACAGGTAGGGCTTTTTGGAGTCCAGGGAAAATGAATTTGTGACACTGGATCATAGGGGAGTGATTCTACTCAGATGTTTAGCACAGTTATGGGTATGAATGATCGACTTACTAAAGAGGAAAGACCCCCTCTGGGTCTGGGTGGCACCAACCTACAGGCTTGCAGCCTGGATGAACTACAAAGGGAAAGAAGAAGGAAGTCCTGCTGCTTGCTGCCTACTCTGCCAAGGACTGTTTCTCCTCTGCTATGACCATCTTTCACAGCACCTTGCATAGAGGTCAGCTGAGTATGTACTGAAACCTCAACACACTATGAGTTCAAATAAACCTTTCTTTGTTTAACTTGTAGGTATGAAATATTTCATATCAGCAACTAAGAAACATCCTGATTTCCACTTCTACATTTATTATAATATCATTTAAATGTACTTAGATTTATTTCTTTCCCAATCACAATAGCCTTTTTATTTTTCTTATCTGTCTTCTGTTATAGTGTAGTTTTAATAACAATCAAACTTCAAGATTAAGGGAAAAGAAATGTTTCCCATTACAGAAGAAACCTGGATTGTATGTACAATTTATAGGACACCAAAGATTTTCTATGGATTCATAAAAATTAGACTTCATTAAGAAATTATTGTGTGTAATATGTGACATATGTGACACAATTATGAGGCAAAAGATATTCTTACATACTATGTCAAAAATGTTTTTATTAACAATTTTTTAACTTTGTTAATAATTTCCTTTCATCTTTCTTTCTTACTTACTTTCCCTTTCTTTCTTTATTCTTCTTTCTTTCTTTCTTTCTTTCTTTCTTTCTTTCTTTCTTTCTTTCTTTCTTTCTTTCTTTCTTTTCAGAGATAAGACTCATGACCTTGCACTTGCCAGGCAGGTGCTTCTTCCACTGCCCTAAGTCCCCAGCCCCTAATAATGTTCTTACTTTTTAATAAGAAATTCAACTTCCTTATAAGTTGTTCATGTTTTTAAAATCCTAATGAACATATAAGTATAAAAGTACACGTTATAAAATCACCTGAGACATGTTTTAAAAGAAGCAGATAGGATAAATTTAATGAAAAGCAAAGAAAAAAGATTATAAGAAATAAGGCAGAACTGAAACTTCTATGCTTACTATGGAGACTGGAATATAAGTGAAATTACCCTACTAAAAATGACTCTAAACAAGTTAAAAGTAAAATGATATTATTTTACTTTTAATACAAATTTTAATATGTATAAATACTTTTACTTATTAATATATACTTTTATTATAAAAAGAAGAAAAAGGAAGAAGAAGAAGAAACAGAAGAAGAAGAAGAAGAAGAAGAAGAAGAAGAAGAAGAAAAGAATGCTTAGAAGAAATCATTTAAGAAACTTTACCTAAAAATTACATGTGTACTTTAATGTTCTAGAAATGAGAAATGAAGAGGCAATAAAAATGACTTACTTATTGAAAATAATTGAGAATCATAAAATATATCCATAGTAGTCCCTGAAAAGTGCTTAGAAAGCCTAAATAACCTAAACAAATATAAAGGGTAGAAACTTCTAACTAAGTGTAGTTATCAGTGTACTTCCATTTAGATGGCCTGAAAAACTTAGAGAAATATGAGAGTGTACAGACTTTTAAATATACTAATCAAATATTTCTGCTATTTTATTTCCATTCTGTGATGTCATATAATTCCACTTGTTTTTACCTTTTGACAGTTACTAAGCTTATAGAAGAAATTTCACACATTATCCTTGTTACTGAATCTGTACAATGTAGTTTCATAAGAGAATTAATGGCTTAAGGGGTAATGGGTGGAAATAGAATGTTATTATTTTGTAAATGTTTATGGTAAGTGAATATAATCCTGCGTGTTGCCTTAAGTGCAAATTTAATATATTTTAAAAATTTTATTTATGAAAGACATGAGAAGCCATTACTCAAAATAATATATGTTAATGCATTTAATAAACTCAAAACCACTACCTAAGTATCTTCTAAGTAGGGAAATGATTTCAAGAGTTAGAAAACAAGTTAAGCTAGTTATAATTGATTCAAAAACTGAAAAATATACATGATATTTGCCCATGGGAATTATAACACTAGATAGGAAATGATAACTGTCTCTAAACAAAATTGCTAAACGTTATATTTCCAAAGCAAAATAAAAATGTTTATAAGAGATTCAGTGAATATTCTTAGAGTACAAAATTTTGAGCTTGCCCTTAGAACATTCCTGTGGTAACAAAAGATGAGACAATACACTCAAAAAGACAGAAAAAATACAAACATTGAACATGTGAGGCATTTAAAAATAAGATGATGATTTCTATTAGAAATGGAAATATAGGTTTTGAAATTGAGTAATCATACAAAGAGCAGAAATTCCCTTTAAGTAAAGATTCATAGGGCTTGAATACCTTGCAGGAGGCAAACACAAAATTTTGCTTTATTTAGCATATCACACATACTGTATTAATATACATAAGTAATATATAGTAAGTGTTCAAATTTATTTTCCAAAACCTCAGTTAACACTTTTTCCTAACTGAGTAAGCACTTTTTTTCAATTTTTACTATCAAAAATGCTATATGATAACCTGAAAACTGAGCTGAAAATGTAAGTGGGAATTAAACACTGAAAAAACTTCAGGACACTATAATATACATTCTTGCATTATTTTTAATTCTGTAAAAGTTACAAAACACAAGAAATGTTTAAGCAGGAGATTTGCATAAGAATTATAATCACAAGAAGTTATAGGAAAAATAATAGGAAATGTAATGTATGAGCCAAGTAAGTTAATTCCATTTGTTATAAAGAGTGATAGGTTAGCAAATTTGGTGAGTTTGTTTATAGTCATAGTTCTCAGGCCTACATGGAAATTGTTCAATAACCACATTTCATCCCAGACTCATTATATCAAAATTCTAAGAAAAGAAACAAACAGAAGATTAAAACTACTAACTTATGAAGTAATCTAACAAATAAAATTGTCTACAAGTATTCTTTACTAACAGTGATTAGATTGTCTTTACTTTTAAGTGCAGCAGATGTTAATGTATTAATTGTCCAATGATCACACTTCATCCCAGAGAAGTTGTATAAAAATTCTGAGAAAAGAAACAAGCAAATGTTTAAAACTACTCTCATGAACCAATCTAACAAATGAAATTATCTATAAGTATTCTTTACTAACACTGATTAGCACATCATTTTTATTTTTAATGTTAATGTGCTAAACTTCAAACATAATTAGTAACCCCTTGTTTTATTAATGTCATTTCAGAATTTTCCTTAATCTATTATAATTTTTATATTCTTGTTCTCCTCACATTGCAGGCAGAGTGAATTCCTATGTATTCATTTGGAATATGCTTTCAAAGTGATAAGTCTAAATCTTTATTCTTCAAAAACACACAGACTACCAAGTATTTAGAGTGAGACACAAATCAGACAGTAAGTACGATATAAACATCATTTCTTGAATTTACTAAGTGCATTTCATGTCAGTTAAAATGACTTAGATATCTATACTATATAACACAATGAAAATTTAATAATTATTCTCATTATGAATACAAAATTTTGTATAAATTCTAAAAATAAATTCTTTGTTTCTATATATGAAGTTGAATTAATTTTATGCAAGATTAACTAGTATCAAATGTTTTGATACTTATAAATTATAGTTTTTAAAATTTAAAAAGACTTCAAGAGACCATCATGATATACTTTCTTGCATTATATTTAATTCTATAAAAGTTAATGTGACACTAGAGATGTTTAATCATGTATAACTTTGAACAAGCTTTTATTTTTTTAATAAAGAAATGGGGTAATACAGTGCTAACTCATATGGTTTTGTGAGGGAGAAGTGAGAGAATCCAATAAAGTTCTTGTCTCAGTGCTTGTCACATAATAATTGCTAAAAGTTGGGCACTATTATAACTATTTCTAACTGTTTAGAAATTAAAATTTCAGTTTTTATTTAACTATTATAAGTAACAGAATTATCACATCTTTGTTCAAATGGTTTCTTTTTCTTGTTGTGTCAAATTCTTCCAAGAGAAAAAAAGGGTTACTAGGTCAAAAGGTGTGATCCTCCTTTTGTTTTTGTGCCCTGTTGTCACATCACCCTTTAGCAAGGTGGTTCCCACTGAACAGGCTGCTGCCCACTGTTTTGGAGATGCCCAAACTCCTGGACCCTAAGGTTGCCCTGAGGCCTCTCTAGGTGACTGGAGATGAGCAGAGCAGGGGACAGCCAGGTGGGACCTGGTGGTGGCCAGCCTGGGCCTTTCCAAAACAGGACTTTATTAAAGTCACCTCCTCCAGGAGGCCTTTCCTGGCCATCATTTCTGAAGGTCCAGCCTCACCTCTGACACTGCATTTCCTCTTGGTAGTCTCTTTTCATCTTCTCCTCAGGCCTGATATAACAAGGTGGATTTGTCTTGCATATTGTCTGTGGTCTCCACAATATGATAAACACTCAAAGACAAAGATTTTATCCAGCACTGAACAGTGCCTGTCACACACTAGCACTCACTGAGCACATTATCTAGCTGTTGAATAAATGAAAGCGTTGTAAACATAAATGAGGTCAAAGTCTTAAAAGCATCCACCAGCTATGATCTCTGAGTGATTCACTCTTTTCTGGACAGCCGGGACCTGTGGCAATGTAGCCAATGTAGCACTATGCTTTTATACTTTATAAGTTGTGTGTTACATGCCTTTTACAATGGAATGGAGGCTCTTTCCATTGCTAGGGACAAAATACTCCTAACTAAGTGCCATAAACCACTCACTTTATCACATTCAGAAATTATGCAGTCAAATTTAGATTAGGACATGGTAAGGGGCTTGTGAAGATTGAATGGCTGTGGTGACTCAAATGGCTGGTGACCAGAAGCATGCAGAAGCTTTTATCCAACCTCCTCCCCCAGTACCACCCTTCATACTGAGCTACATCCCTAATTTTTTCTTTTTAATTCTCAGACAGCATGTTACTAAGTTATGCAGGCTAGGCTTGAACTTAAAATTCTCCTGCCAGAGCCTCCCAGAATGCTGATGTTTCAGGCATGCACTGACATGCTCAGCTTGTCTTTTTATTATTATCTGTGTTCTTAGCTATTTTATTCTTCTAGGAATAAATGCTATAAAATGTGATACTGGTCATGTCTTCCCTATTTCACATTTGGTCATCTCACATTGGTAGTTTAGAAAGACCATGACAAGAGGTTCTGTGATTGTGTCTTTGTAGTGCTAGAGATGGAGCCCAGAGGCTCACATATGTGAGGCAAGTGCTGTCCTGCTGAGCTACACTCCCAAGCCTGGTAGAAGTTTTATATCCTAGAAATGAAAGGCCACATATCAGGGCCTGACTTGCAGTTTCACTGACTGATTGCAGTCTTAAGAAAATGAGGAAGATTAATGTTAAAAATGTGCTTACTTTAAAAGTGTGTCATGTCTGCACCTGTCATGTCAGCTGAACACAAAATGAAAATGTTCTTCTCCTACCCCAAACCATCATTATTCCATTCAGCAAAAAAGTCACTCATATCATTGAGGAACAAGTAACATACAGACATAAGTCCAGATATTTGAACTTTTCTCTTACTACTTAATCTAGAGAAAAGTATCGTCCAGCACTTGTGTTGGAACTATACGAGTTTGTCAGGTGGGGGCATAGGTCAATTATGGATTCAAAAATATAAAAAGCATCCTGTGAATTGATTGGAAAGAGCACTATGTTTTTATACTTCATAAGTTGTGTGTTACATGCCTTTTACAACAGCACAATTTGTAATACACATGTGTACATGTAATATATATATATACATAAACAAATATGTTGGTTATTAAACATTTACTAACACTCTGTTGTAAAAATCTCACACTCCATGGGCCTTGTGCTTTCAACTCAGATGTGTCATTAACATTCAAGCTCATAGTCTCGCTGCCCTTGTGTAACCTTTCAGGGCAATTCACCACTGCTCCACACAGAGCGACTCCATGTTGGGAGGTGCTATTCCTCCTGCATGGTCTACTCACTTTGGGAGAGTGAAGGGCTGCTCTGTGTCTGTTCTCCCCCATCAGTGCAGTTGTACTAAGTGAATAAGCTCTCTAAAAAGCAAAAACAATACATCCTGAATGGCTATAGCTTCCTCACATCTAAAAGATGCAGACTATCCACTTGGGGCAGATAGTACATGGTCTGATTGGGGTAGGACAGGAAGTGATTCCAAGCGGCCAAAAGGAAAGTTTGAAATGCTCTGTGTACATGCTCATTATCACCCCTTGGGTGATTACAAAACTGTATGCCATGTCATCACCATTGGCTATCCTGCCCCACTCTTATGATTTCCAGAAAATAAAAACAAATCAGAAAGTAACTGACCACCTCAACAAACTGTCCTTGTTTACATGTCATTACAGAGTAGCTATGGAGCAAGAAACTACCAAGGTATAATCTTCTGCAAGATCCTGGTCATCACCATGGTTATGATGAGCTGGGGTGATCCTAGTTAGGTCATTCTAGTTATATATTATTTTGGGGGAAATATAATATGTGATAATACTGAATACTACACTTTGTATTAAATTCATTAGCTAAAATTCAACAATTCATCACATGTGTGTTCCTTAAAACTAGAACCTATGGAGCCACTATCATCACATCCAGATGTTATACACTGAAACAAATATTTTTCTCTCTAAAGGAAAATTAATGTGGAATTTTCTAGAAAGACTCAGTACTACCTAATGAAATAGAAATGATGATATGAAAGAAAAACATCCTAAAATTTCATAGCTCTCTAGGTTCAAATCCCCAGTACTTGATTTCAGAAAAAAAGGCCTTTTTTACATGGAAAAGACCTCCCAGCACTGTGAAAGCTATCAGTGTACACACATGGCTTTAAAAGTGAAGATGTCACCAATGATTGAGAGTGCCAGGAGTTTGCCCAGATTTGCTATATATATATATATATATATATATATATATATAGCATGCTGAATGAGACAGATGGTGTATGACTTATAATCCCAGCACTCTGGGCATCTGAGTTAAGGAGATCACAAGATAGACCAATTTTGTGACTTAGGAAGACTCTTAGTGTGTATCTAAAAAGAATATCTGAGGATATATCTGTAGTTCACTGTGCAGATGCAAAGTAAAAATAAGAAAAATGCAAATGTAAAAAACTAATAGATGATAAATAGATTCACAGATACTTAGATAAAATAATAAAATAACTAGCCACTGATTTACTTAGCATGATGAAAAAGTTGAGCCATAGGCTTTCTTATCAGTTATTGGACCTCAAGTTATTGGACATAACTTCCTGGCAACATGACCAAGCAGAACTTGGAACCCTTGTAGAAGACATCACAATCCAGTACCGCCCACCTCCCCAGCTCATTTGCCTGGAGACACTCAGCGGAGAGGATGCTGAGTTGTTTCTCCACATCCAGAAGCCACAGCCCCAGGACCCCAGGCAGACAAAGTCTATGTCAAAAATTGAGAAAACGCCTCACACCATCCAGATGCCGCAGGCCGAAGTGTGAAAGGCACGCAACTTTCACAGACAGCCCAGAGACGGTCTCCCCAAGACCAACCAACTGTGAACAGCCAACATCAAGGTACCCACCCCAAAACTGTATTGACTCAGGTTCAAATGACACTAAAACCCCAAAGATTCATGGGCAAGTTTCAACAGGCCCCGAGATACTCAGCACCTCTGGACAGGTCTCAGCAGAGCTGGCAGCAGTAAAGTCAGACAGACCCAGGTGTGAAAGGCACCCAACTTTCACAGACAGCCCAGAGACGGTCTCCCCAAGACCAACCGACTGTGAACAGCCAACAGCAAAGTACCCACCCCAAAACACTGTTGACTCAGATACAAATGACACTGAAACCCCAAAGATCCATGGGCAAGTTTCAACAGGCCCCGGGACACTCAGCAGCTCTGGGCAGGTCTCAGCAGAGCTGGCAGCAGTAAAGTCAGACAGACCAAGGTGTCCAGAAGTAGAGACTAATGTCACAGTGTCCAGCAACCACCAAACACTAAGAAACCTACAATATGACCAGCTGGGCCAAACCATTATGGAGAATTTCATGGCAGGGAGAGATGCCCAACCCCACACTGAACAGTCAATAAAGGCAGTAAGGCCTCCCTCACCCATTAAGCCCTGTATGCCAGTTTTCCTGCATGACCAACCCTTCTCTGACCCATTCTTCCCAAGTACCTCCATGGCCTACACCACCTCCCAACAGGCCCACGTTGTAGGTGGGGATAAGAAGATGACAAGCCTTGAGATTTTGTTTTCTTCTGAGGGCAATGAACTTCTAGACACCTGCTCATTTGGTAATAAACACCTCACCACAAGATGTGTAGATGAAAAGAGAGATCCATGCAATACGTTACCCCTGTTGCAATTAGAAGATGGATATATGCTTTCCGAGCTTAATACAGATTCTGAGCTGCTAATTCATACATCATCTTGTGCACCAAAGTATACTGAGGTGTCTTGTGTATCGGAATGTACTGAAGTGACTTGCTTACCACAAGATGGAAAGGTGATTTGCATACCAGAAGATCCTAAAGTGCCTTGGGTGCCAAAAACAACTCTGCCTTGTATGCGTTTAGATCAGAGTTCTTGGGACTGTCTGCAAAAGGATACTGAGGCTCTCCCACCATCATTTCCAGAGGCTCCTCAGGTGTTTTGGGTACAAGAACAGCCTAAGATACCTTCTCCAGAAGATAAATCCATCTGCTGTAGAGCTTCATGCCACTTAAGAAAGGTTCACTGCGCTAATGGCCACACATTTTGATCTAAAAGGTTCAGTAAGTGTGCTAATTGTGCTGTCTGCTCAGACCCCACAGGGGGATTTGGACACAAGGCATACAAATGTATGCACTGTAAAATTTTAGTTCATAAGAAGTGCCATACACTCGTCAGAGTTCCATGCAAGCACCATACTTTGCATGATGAATGCATAATGCCAATTAACCAGGTTTCCATGGCTTTAGATCCCAAACAGGAAGTAGTCTCATCAAATCCTAAAAGTCATGTGGGTATGCAAGAAATAGATGACGAGAATGAGACAAATACTAGCGAGGAAAATGGCAGGCCTTTGTGCTCTTCTGCTCTTAAAGACTTTGACTTTCTCCGTGTCCTCGGGAGAGGAAGCTACGGTAAAGTTTTACTAGCTCGGCGTAAAACAACAGATCACCTCTATGCCATGAAAGTGGTGAGAAAGGAAGATGAAAACCTTATTCGTCTCCAGGTAGAGAAGCAAATATTGGAGAAGAGCTTGAACCACCCTTACCTGGTTGGCCTGCATTCCTGCATTGAGACACCAACCAGATTTTTCTTTATCCTGGATTACATCAGTGGAGGAGACCTAACATACCATCTGCAACAGTTCGGAATCTTTCCCGAAGCACATGTGAGATTCTACTCCGGGGAGATCTCCTTAGCTATCAAGTTGCTTCATGAACATGAGATATTACACAGGGATCTGAAGTTGGAGAACTTGTTACTAGATGCGGACGGACACATTAAAATTACCGATTATGACTTATGTAAGGCAGGACTGAAGGCAGGCGAGAAGACCAACACTTTCTGTGGCACACTCAGTTATCTGGCTCCAGAAATCATCAGAGGCAAAAGCTACGGATTCAGTGTGGACTGGTGGAATCTTGGAACAGTCATGTTCGAAATGATGGTGGGAGAGCCTCCGTATCCTTTTGCAGACAGTCCCAAGAACTCTGATCTAAACACATACAAGGTCTTGCAATCTATGTTAGAAAGAGAAGTCCACCTTCCACATCACCTGTCTGTCGAAGCCAGAAGCATCCTCAAGGGTCTTCTGAAGAAGGAGCCAGAGGTAAGATTGGGCTGTCACCCTCAGAGAGGATTCATCGATATTGAAGAGCATCCATTCTTTAACAATCTGGACTGGAACATGATGGAAAAAAAGCAAGTGCCTCCTCCCTTTAAGCCAAGTATTGGTACAGAATTCGGGATAGAAAACTTTGACCCTGAATTTACCAATGAACCTGTCCAGCTCACACCTGATGACAGTTACTTTGTGAACAGCGTAGATGAATTTGGGCTTTGAGTACATCAATCCCCTTTTCACATAAGAAGAATGAGTCTGATTGTCACCTTCCAGTTAAGCATCTGTTTGTATATCTAATGCATGACAAACTTGTTACCAGCTTGCATTCAACTGACACTTTTATAATTGCCTGGAAGGTCATTTTAATTTCCTTTTTCTATATGAAGATGCGCTGCTTGATTTTGGTTTTTGGTTGACAAAGTTACTTTTTATGATAAGACTTAACGATGAGGCAATTTCTTTTTACCAAATTTGTAAACACATTCCGTTTGTTGCTTGGAGGCATATTCCTGATTTTTTTATTTACTATACTGGAAAATAATATCTCATTATGCTTGTTTTGCTCCCAAACTATATGACCTATATATTTAGGCCCCTGATTTTGTAATATTCAGGGAAATCCAAAAACAATAGTAACAACTTTAAACAACTCTGCAGAAACCACATACATTGTAGCTCTGTCTCCTAGGTCAAACTTTAAACATCTTAAAGTATTACACCATAAATATACTTTCTAATATTTAGTGGACATCAAAACAATAATGCAAAGAAAGTATTTCTCCAAATGAGGCTAAAATCCCAAAGGAGTTCTAATGTGGACTCAGTAGGAAACATTTTAAACAAATGCCCTGTGTGAGTATTTTACATTCTGAATGCCCAAGTGGCAAAGAGCAGCTCTTAAAAGCAGGATCAGAAACATATTTCTGACATGTCAGAGTTCTCTGCAAGTTCATGTTGTGTACACTGATTTTTGTTTTTAAGCAAGATCCGAGTATTACCAGAAACACAGATTCCTTGCAAATGAACATTCAATCCTTAGAAACATTTTCTTTTGATGTTTTCCTTACTTTCAAATTTAGCTATTTGATGAAATGATAAAATATGACTCCAAGCTTGGAAAAAGTTACATTTCTAATGAAATGGGGCATCCAAATAAAGAGAGAAATATAACTTAGTAAATGCCTACACATTTTAAGTCATCCTAAATTTAAAACTGGATAGCTTGCCTAGAATTAAACATTATCAAGATTGTGCCATTGTAACTTACTTAGACTATGATGGTTACTTTTCAAGTCCTTTGCACAGAGATGGCACTGAAACAGAGCAATGCTGTATCTGGCAACTCTTGAAATGATAAATTGCTAACTACAAATTGTAGTAAAAATAATTTGAAGAACTCTGCCCCTGAAATGAACTGTACTACTTCAAACTATTTTTATTAAAATTCATAGTTAGCAATTCGTTATTTACACAGCTGCCAGATACAGCACCGATCTGTTTCAGTGCCATTTCTGTGCAAAGGACTTGAAAAGTAACCACCATTGTCTAAATAAGTTACAATGGCACAATCTTACTGAAGTTTAATTCTAGCTAAGCTATCTAGTTCTAAATTTAGGATCACAACATGTGTAGGCATTTACTAACATATCTGTCTATCTTCATTTGGATGCCCCATTTCATTAGAAATATAACTTTTCCCAAGCTTGGAGTCATATTTTATCTTTCCATCAAATAGCTAAATTTGAAAAGTAAGGAAAACATCAAAAGAAAGTGTTTCTAAGGATTGACATGTTCATTTGCAAGGAATCTGTGTTTCTGGTAATACTCGGATCTTGCTTAAAAACAAAAATCAGTGCACACAACATGAACTTGCAGAGAACTCTGACATGTCAGAAATATGTTTCTGATCCTGCTTTTAAGAGCTGCTCTTTGCCATTGGGCATTCAGAAAGTAAAACACTCACACAAGGCATTTGTTTAAAATGTTTCCTACTGAGCCCAAATTAGAATTGCTTTGGGCCTTTGGCCTTATTTTGAGAAACATTTTCTTCCCATTATTCTTTGGTCCTCCACTTAAATAATAGAAATGTTATTAAAGCTATAAGCAGCAATTTACAACCTTATGAATGCTTCTGAACAAATTTTAAACAGATGACTCTTATAGATCATCTTCTCTGTGGCCCCAGTAAAGCCTTATCATTTGCACCAATGATTTATGCACAAAAGCAGAATTTTTCTTCAATGAAGTCAAGCTTTATTCAGGGTGTTATGTGGTTTTTAAAATTTTTACGTAGTAAGATTTACTCTGTGTATTTTATGGGGAATTTCATTTCAAAAATTTTAACTATTCTATTTTTTTTTTGCAATCTTTTAGTGTAATGGCATTTATTATAAAAAGTCTTCTCAAAATATTTACCAGGAAAATAAGGCAGTTTACAATCAGAATAGTTGACCTTTTGATATTCTAAGACATAATTTACTTTGCATAAGCCTGCGATCAGTTCTCTTTATTCATATTCAGCCTGAATTCAATTTCAAGTACCTGGTTCAGTAATGCTACAGTTACTTTATACATTTGTTTTGTCATGCAGCATGCAGCCTTGGTGGTCATGATACAACCTGTATTTGTGTACCACTTTTTTTCTCATGTTAAAAACCTTTAATTACAACATGTAATTCAAATCACAGCCATGAAAAGATTTTGCAGCCATATTGTAAAACCGCCATGGTGATCATACTGCATTTTCACTAGTTTCAATCTGGAGTAAACCTAAAGTGAAATCTGCCAGCTCCAAACCAAGACTCATGGTGACTTTCAATTGCTTTCTGCTTCACTCCTCACTCACTGAAGATCTGCTGTATTGGACTGCTTTAAGTAATGAACAACGTGTGGATGCAATAACAACTGGACATGGTTGTATATAATATGAATCTTAAAAATTCAATACATTGTGTGTTGTAATAGACGTACTTAATTCACTCATGTGAAGTAAACATTCTCTGAATTTTGTGGCCTGTAATCTTTTGTTGCTTCTGTGTGAACCATCGTGGTTCCTAACTGCCATCATGTTTTGGCCACAACTGTCTCCTAAGTCTTCAATTAATACTTGATTTAATGGAAACTCTGTGAAGCCCAGCCTCCAAGGGATTGTAACTTGGGTGAAAAATTCATGGGATAAAGTCACTGACAGCTGTTTCCTATGCCCTGTGAGCAGGCTACGTGGATGAGATGTGCACATTTTAACAGAGCTCAACTGCTGGACCTGAGAGGCTGGGGCCAATATTTCCATAGAAATGGAATTTCAAGACATTCAGTCCATAATTTGGGGTTTGGAGAACTATAATAGTGTTCTAGAAAAAGGTGACAAGACTGTATTTGAACAAATATGGATTTTTGTATATGAAAAAAATAAGATTATCCTGAAAAATAAGTCCTGGTGCATCTTTTGGAGCAAAATTTAAGGTAAGAGCTGGTCTTATTTTCAGGGAATAATATTTTTGAACTCTAGTTCACCCAACAGGGTCATCATGGGCAGCTGAGTTACTGCACCTGAATGAATAATATTTTCATGGTATGAGATGACCCAAGATAGCTTGGGCAGGGCATATGAATGAGTACCCTCTACAGTGGTCAAGCAAATGGCAGATGTGCAGGCCCTTTGGCATCTGCTTTCTGCCACCTTCTCTCTTCCAATAGTCATGACGATGTCTGAGTGTTCACTGTGGGAGCAGCACTTTGGGTGCAGTAACTCAGCTGTCTATGGTGACCCTATTGGTGAGCTAGAGTTTGATTCTTTTGTCCCTCAAAGGCCACCAGCTTGTTGCTACTAGGAGGTGGTGGAGCCCTCAGGAGTTGGAATCTAGTGAAAGGTCTCCAGTCACCGGGCAGAACCCCCTGAAGGGGACAGCAGGATCTCACGCCCTTCTTCTTCTCTTCCCAGCCATGAGGTGAGCAGCTCTGTTCTGCTATGTGTCACCCCACACCCTGGCCCCTGATATGCTGCCAGCAGCCTATGCCAGTGGACCAACTAGTCATGGAGTAGAACTTCCAGAATTGAACCACAATAAACCTTTTGTCTTTATAAGTTGATTACTTCAAGTATTTGTTACAGTAGTAGAAAACTGAATACCAGAGTGGAGCTGTGCTATATACTATATTTCAGAGGGGAATTAACTAGAGGAACAGAGATATCAGGAGACTGACATAAATCAAATGCCTTCACGTAGAAACACAACAGGTGCTCAATGCTGAGGCTATACCGTGACTTCCGACTAAAGTGTTCCTTTGCCCAGCCCTGGGTGTTTTATGTTTTGCTTATTATATGAAGGATTTTTAAATGATTTTCATGTATAAATGGTCCATATTTATTGTGTTATATATTTCTCAGATTACTTCTATGAAGCACGGGCTCCCCAGCTTCCAAGCCTGGGAGTCACACCAACAGCACTCCTGAGTCTCCACAGCAGATAGGAACTGTCAGTTGCCATAATTACATGATTCAATGTCTAATGATAAGTTTCTTCCTATATGCCAACAGGAAATATATATACACATACATGTATGTAATTTATACACATTCAGAGGCATTCATAGAAACCTGTTCACACAGAGACAAAGCAGATATATATCTACTATACAGAAATTTATTAGAGAAATCCCTGATTAACATGGCTAGGATCGAGAAGAGGGCACCCTCATTAGAAAAAAAAGAGAACTGACCATGAGTGCATGGTGATATCAAAGAAAAACAAGCTTCCCTGTGGTAAGCTCCTAGAATTTTGAAGTTATTACAGAAGTTAGTGCATTCTGATCAAACTGTCAAAGCAACTACAGAAATATACCTGTCGGGAAATACCACTCAGGAAAAATGCATATAAATTTTATTAATATAAATTTATAATTATAAGATTTAATAATAATAATTGATTCATAGTAAGTGAAAGAAATATGTTTCTCTTACTCTTAAAATTTCATGTGTTCATTGTAAAATTCAAGTGTGAGTTATTTGATAATGTGAATTTAAAGAAAGTTGAATATCCAAAATAAAAAGAGAAGTAATTTTGTTGTTAAATAAAAATGAACTACAGTTGATATGAGATTATTTTATGTTAAAAGGGCTTGTCTAGTTTACATGTGTTTCATGGAAGATCTTTTAAATTTTATAAAAACTTTGTTCAGGATTCGTATAAAGCAAATGCTATTATAAAATTGTTTTAACTTGGGGGAGTGTGGGGAGGGGAAGATAAATGCCTGTGTGGAGCTGCAGTAGAAAATGTGACTGCCACCACCCCCAAGCCAGTAACTTCAGTCTCTTAGTCACCCTGGTAATAGTTCCTGTTGCAGTTCTGATTGCTTCTATCCACTAGAAACAGCTGGCTACTGTAATGCACAGCTGGCCACTGTGGGGCATACTGTAAGAACCAAAGACAGCCATGTACTCTGTGTTTGGACTTCCCCTTTGCAATCCCATAAAATCTTCTCTCCTTGAGCCTTCAGGGCCTGATACTCTAGGGATGATCCTGATCAGTGCTCAGCCAAGTAGAATAAAGCTGCCTCCAAATCCTAGGTGTCCTTTTGGTGTTTCTGCTTAATGTTGCACAACTCATCTCAGAAACAATTTGCAAATATATCTTTCAAATTATTAATATTAGTTTTTTAAATATTTTCCTGAAACATCATCTTAGATTATATAATCTAAATTAGTATTCATTTTATAAAAAGAAAGTAAAAATATGATCAAATTCATATTGGCAGAGATTTAAGTTTTCTTTACAAGAAATTATTTTTTTTAAATTTCTAATGTTTAGCAAATTAATGTTAATTTTAGATATTATACTGAATATTATACATGATATAAGAAATTTATAGATTATTATATATAATAGATCATTATGCAATCATCATAATATATAAATGTAGATTATTATATATAATCATAAACTGAAAAATTGATTTTGCTAATCTGAGAACTTTACAGATAAATATTCCTGGAAATTTCTCTCATTTAAAGGGATTATTTTGAAATTTGATATATTTATATGAGCAATAGAACTGCACTGAAAACTTTGATGCACTAATTTTATCATATTATTCTGACCATACTCATATAAAATAATTATTATGGTGCAATAAAAAGTCATTTAGTCAGTAATATTACAACATTCCCTTATGAATATATTTTATGTATATTTGTGCTACATAAAATCATATAAATTTATTTTCCAGATCTATGTCATCCATCTCTTATCATTTTAAGAAGTTCAGATCTATGCTGTCTCCATTCAACTTCTTTATACAACCTCAGAAGTTAGCCTACCTTCACCAAAAAAGTGAAAGGAAATTGAATAAACATTACTCTACGTCATATTATCAGAGGTGTAGACATATAATTAAAGTATTGGAAATTACCTTGTAAAATAGTTCTAGCATTTTTTAAGTTTAGAATCTTTAAAATTGTGTTTTGGAAATATTACTTCACTTTTTTCTGTGTTCGACAAATATATATCATAAGATAGGCCCAATGTTTCCCATATTTATCTCAGGTGCTTTCATTTTTATTTCCATTGAACTGGAATATTTGTTTTAAAACACTACATTTCTTTTAGCTGCATTGTACACCCACTAAATAAGTGCATGTGGTAGGACAGTGGTAAACACTAGGGTTTGGACTTCTATGCATTTCTCCAGGATGATATTCAATACATTCCAGTTGAAGGGAAAACTTCTGGGAAGTTCAGACCTACATGCCAGAAAGTAATAGTGTAAGAATTCTCACCAGTGAATCTTTGGCAGGTAATGAACTATAACAAGGACAGGGATCTGCTAGAAATTTATGCCTTAAAAGAGCTCCAAAGTCAGTGAAGAAAAACATTTGTTTGCTTTTTACTTCACTGATACATGTTTCAAATTTGTACCCATATATGATGTATTTTAATTCTTCTTTACCCAATCCTCTGTTCTCACTTCAAGAGAGAACAGGCCCAGCTGCAGGCGTGCATGCCAGTGCAGGCGGCACCAGCAAGAACAGACTGGGAAACGGTGCGCACTCCTGCAGGCAGGACCTGTGGCGGGAGCAGTCTGAAGCAAGAGGGAGAATATGAAGCAGCCGCTGTAATCAGGTGAGCATTATGTCCTACCACACAGACAGGAAGAACAGAAGTGGGTGGGCACATTTTATATCAAAGAGCTCTAGGAGAAAGCAGGAAACAAAAGATCTGCCCCAGTTCCTAAACCCAGAAGCCAAGGTCATGCTCACAGGCTGCCGCACAAGCCCCACTTGACTGGAGTGCGCATTGCTGGATCCTGACTTGGAAACTGCCAGAGAACTATGGACACCAGAGGAATTTTCCTACTTTTATTTTTCTGTCTGACTGTTTGTTGTCTGGTTGGTTTTGCATGTTTTGTTTTGTTTGTGGCTATGTTACTTTGCCTTTATTTTGTATTTTTCTTTTCTTTTCCGCTTTCTTTTTTTTTTTTTTTCACCAGTTTTCTTTTCTTTTCTTTTCTTTTTTTTTTTTTTTTTCTATTCATCTTATTTCTCTTTTCCTCAACTATCTCCTGATTTGGTAGCTTCACATGAATGAATATTGTTTCTTGTCTTTCTGGTTTACTTCAATACCCCTTCACTTGCAGTTTCATTTTCTTGTCTCCTGTGTCCTCCAGTTTCCCAAAATTTCAATTATTATCCTTAAACCCCAGCCTTGCTTCTACTATATTTGAACTTTTTCATCTTTCTATCTTGTCCTTTATCTCTGTAAATTCTTCTCTCTTCCCACACAGGGTAAAAATCACTCCATTTAGGGGGAAATCATTGCATACAAGTTCCTGATATATATTGCGTTTTGTTATATAACTATAACATTTGCTCCTCTGGTTAACGGTATCAGGTTGACAGTTAACATTTGTCAGTAGACAGCGTGTACTTGATGCTGCTATTATTGACAACTGTACTACTTTAGGCAGGATTTTATATATGTTATGTTTTTGTCCCTTGTGTGATAACGAGGTGATTGTATGAGATCACAGTCACATTCATTGTTCAGGACCAAAGGATTGGGTGCCAAGCCAAATAGATAACAATTTTTCATCCTTAATCAATTGGAAAAATAGGTTTTTGGGATAGACAAAAGACATTTCCTAGGGAGTCCTAAATATTAGTGATAATGATGCCTACCACAAGAAATCAGCAAGCAAAACACAGAAAACAAAATAAAGTAAAAGGAGAAGATGAAAATATGCAGAAGCAAAATGCAACCCCAGACCCCCCAGCCCACCCATGACAAGCCCAGAGCACAGTGAGATAAAGGAAATCAAAAGCGAAGCACTGAAATTTTCCGAAATGATAGCAAAAGAGTGAAAAAATAAATGAAAGAGATTATAGAAAAAATCTCTCAAGTACACAGATAAATGGTGATCAAAATGAAAGACATTAAAGCAGACACAGATTTTTAAAAAGGACAGGACTTTGGAAACTGTGAATGCCCAATGTAGGAAAGAAACGGAATCCTTGAAACATAATCAAATAGCAATTCAGATCAAAATCACCACTGAAAGTATACACAACAGATCAAAAATCTCTAAGGATGGAATATCAGATCTAGAGTACAGGATCGGGGCTAGTGACTATAAAAAGAAAGATTCCTTAAAACTTTTTAAGAGATCATAAAAAATCCAATATTTGCAGAGGAAGCAAAGAAGACCATCATAAGTTTCAATGGAATCCATGAAAAGGCTGAAGATGGCACAAAGGCCATAAAAGTTTTCTTCACAGAATTAATGGCAGAAAACTTCCCAAACAGGATAAAGAATTTGACATGTACATAAAACAGAGTTTATAGAACTCCACACATCCGGGACGAAAGGTATTTCTATAAACCTATCTTCCTCAGGATAGTATGTTAAGCATCCATGTGTTTTGAGTAGATGACTACAGTGGCAAAGTAGGCATAGTAATTAGGACAAGTAAGATATTTTCACTGAAAAATCATGTCTAAATTTAGCTAATGTGGAGTTCTAATATCTTAACTCTGGACATATGTAAAAACACTAATAAGATTATCTATGAGCTAAACTAGACATATTTTCTTGTTCGCTATTAAGCCTTTCAAAAAACCTGCTATATTAGAATACAATTAGGGTTCAAATTTTAACATAGAGACATATGCTTATGTTTATACATATGAATACAGAAAGATATACACATATGTGTATATACACCCATATACATGTATATATAAAACTACTCACCTAGAAGAGTAATCCAAGTAAGACCTTAGTACTAGTTTTAAAACCAAACTATTAAACACAGGAAAGAAATACAAGAGAATTATCAGTTCAGTGCCTGTACTTGTTATACTTATGAGTGTTGGGTACCTGAGGGTGAATTTATTTGCTGAAATCATCCTTGATGCCTGCACATAATGGCAGATTATCATTTTTTTCTAGGTGACATGAACAACAATCTTTACACCTCTTCTGCTCTAAACTTTCTTTAGTATAATTGTAATATGAATAACTCATATTTATGGATTGTGTTGAACAGGAAAGGTTTTAACCAGGTAATTATAAAGCTAAAAATATAAAATTTCCTTATTCATCAATATTTCCTATATAATGCAACAGAAGCAACATCAGGACCCAGGACTCCTTGGATTAAGTCTAATAGGATAGAAAGCAGCATAGTTGTCAATGTTGAGTTACATGGTTACTATATTATCCATTAAAACTGATTATAAATAAAATGAATAATTGCAAAAATAGATGAGATATTCTAACAAATGAAACAGAAGACACATTGTTGGAAAAAAAACAGACGTGCAATCAGAATGAAATGGTAATAAAAGACAAACAGTCATCATACAATGTAAAATAGAGTATAGGAAGGAAGTCAGTAGCTTTTATGCATTTTTGGTAGGATGTCCCAGTAAGAGGATACACTGGTATGTGTGTTACAAATAAAACAGAAATTTGCAAAAGTTTAATGCTGAGTTTTAAGATGAAATGATAAAGTAGGAAGAGTTATGTAGCACCTACATTTATTTTAGACACACATGTTAACTTACTGTATTTGTAAAATTCTATAAACTATTTGTACATGTGTTTAGACCCTCATATTTATACATATAGTAAAAATATAAAAATGAAACAAATAATTATTAGAAGTTCAAAGTTTAAGAAGTGTCTCTGTCTCAGGTGGAACGAGTATACTCTGGCAGTATTAAATATTTCTAGATTCATTTAAACATTATGCAATGCACACATGTATTGAAACATCACAAAGCACCGCATTACAATGCACAACTTTTATTTTTTTGTTCATCGGTTAAAATTAATTTACAACTTTACAATTTTTAAATAGTCATGTAAGTTATAGCAAAGTGTTTTTCCAATTCAGTCACAGATGTAGGTACATACATTTCAGTATGGTTAGTCATTTTAGTTGCACCTGTTAAATAATTCATACTTTCTAATTAAATAAAACCATTCCAAATTTACATATTAATAAAAGTATATTGAGTAACAAAAGTACAATTTCCTGGAGTCACTTAAATTTTTCTCTAGTTATCAAATAAGCTGACATGAACAATACCATATTGTGACTTTCAAAATGACCTTCATTGATTATGTTCATATAACACAGCCAAAAGTTCATGAAAAATTTTCTCCAGGGAAGTTAACTTCTCAATTCATATTGCCAATGAATGTGCTTTGGCAGAAAATTTGCCAAAAATGACATTTACTTTTCAGGAAATTATGATATCACTTAATAGAATCTTGGAGTATATAGCACTCAGACAACTGTCAAATTGGTCCTAGGCCTTGAGGGATCTGAATGTTCATTAACAGAGGGGTTATATATTAACTGAAACTTAGCTATTCATTTCAAGATGCTGAATTAAGTTTAGAGAGAATGATGAAACATTCTTATTAAAGGTGGCACAATATTCAAGGTAATATGAATGCTACAAACCTATAGCTACCTAAATCATTTTGCCAGATAACTGGATTTAAAAATGGTTTACAATTTTGTGAGATACCAATTTCTCTTTTGGAGTTCAGACACCTTTTCAAGAATTAGATCCCTCAATTCAAGTATATCTTAAATTTTAGGAAACTCTTAGAAAACAAAGTTATTTAAATTCATTCTAATATCTTTCCAAGTGAAAGGAAACAGCTAAACAGTAATTTAAAATATGTTGCAAAATATTTCAGTATAACAATCAGAATATTAATAATCCTATTAATTTTGAGAAATAAGGTTTTGCTTTTTATTATAATGTTAACTTTGGCAAGGTTTGGGAGGCCCGATTTTTCTGTATTCACATATATAACATACCAAATTGCTAAGCAGTCTATTTGAGATGAAAAAAAGGTAATATTCACAATCTCAAGCAGATAAATTTAATTACTACATTTTTACTGCTTTCTTAATACATTACTTGTATTTGGAACATCAGTTACCTCAATTGGCAGATATGGAATTGTTACTTTTGGTTTGTTTTTCCCTCGTTTTTAGAAAGAATATATTTTTTCAAAAGTAGCCATAGTCTTTGTTTGTTTTTATAATCAATCCATATTATATCAAAAATAATACATTTCAATAAATACTGGTGGGATAAGTGATTTAATGAATGAATGAAACAAGACACAGCTAGCTCTATAATTAATGTTATTTTGTTATAGAAATATATTACAAGAAATGAGACACAATATGACAAACAGTTGAAAGGTAAAGAAAATAGACTTTAAATTCTGGGAGAGTGGGGTTATGAGTGTGAATAATTCTTAGTAATTTCATGGCATTGGAATCCATAGAAAGCTTATGCACAGAGCTTTAAAATAAAATTAAAACAGAACCATCAATTGATATTGGAACTTGAACTTTGAAAATAATATCAACCATTTTGCTATATCTAAAATTCCCCAGAAAGTCTCATGTGTTAAAACTTTGTGTTTTGAAAGGTGCCTGGATCATCAGGGCACTACACTCATCAAGGGATTCACCAATGTGAATTTAGCAGTTGAGTGTGCTCTTTAGAGTCTGGCTAGAGGCAGGTACCTGGGCCTTGACCTGGAGGCATCTATGACTGTCTGGTCCCTATTCACTCTGTGAATTCTGACCACCGTGGCATGAGCTGGTTTCTTCCTCTCAGGCTTTTCCATCATGCCATTTCTCTCTTACAGACAGTGAAATATTAGCCTAAATAAATCTTTTGTCCTTAAAATTCTGGGTATTGAATATTTTGTCCCTGCAAGAAAGAAAGTCACCGAAATAGATTTTTATACTCAAAGCGGAATCATTTCTGTGAATGTATCTGACTTACTGGCTTCTACTCAGTTGAAAGATATTCTAGGGAGGAGTTTGAAAATCTGACTAGAAAAATCTAGAATACTGTTTGCCAAGGTGGTGGGAAACTCTGATCAGAGCTAGAAGAACACAATACTGATAGGAACACATACAGTAAAGCTAGTCTCAGGAAGTTTCAGTTAGGAATACAAACTCCATTGGCTGTTGGACTCCTGGTCATGGGTGTCATGCTCTGGCAAAAAATCAAATCAAATCTTTATCTAAATCATGAGACTGTGCAGGAGGTTAAGATTAAGTATGATGGATTTATGTGGCTGAAGAAAGTTCAAGGCGGCCCAATAGTTCATCTATAGTTAGGGATGCTTGCTGTTTCTAGCAAGATCTATTATGAAAATGAGAAAAAAATGACAGAGTTAAATTATTTTTAAAATTCGCAGTTTCATCAGAAATTTAGCATGGGAAAGTTGGCAGAAAGGAAAGCATAGTTGTTTAAAAGATTAGCATGAAAAAAAGATCCAAATACCTTGCATCAGGAAAGTAGGAAAATTATCTGAGGAACATTTCATAAATTAAGAATGTATTACCCATCACAAGACTAAAAGTCCAACAATGAAAGATTTTGGTTTGGAACTAGAGCCCTGGGGAGCCAAATTCATTCAGTGCTATACAGGAAAGCATTTTCTGTAGTTCAGGCAACAGATGTCTTTGTAACCGTGATCCAAGAAAAACTGGAAACTGGCAGATCTGACCACAGACCTCCACATCTTCCACATGGTGCTGGTTTTATGGGAAAGAAGAATGTAAGAGCTGTGTGTCTTCTACCCAGATTTCAGAAGATGTGGTAGGTCCAGCAGTGTGGCCCTGAAAGTAAGTCATTAAGCTGTAAAGGGGAAGCCAAAAGTGTAATGGAGGCTTGAGAAAGCTGAACATGCCAAGTCTGAGGAACACCTCGTCAGAAAAGCTGCAGGTAGTTAGCAGAACCACCCCCAACAAAGGCCACGAGGGCTTCAATAGGCAAATTCACATGGACCGGGTTTCACAAAAACTCTGGTTCTCATATGTGCTCACAACTTTCCCTGAGTGCTGGACACAGTGCTGCAGAATTTAATGCTCACCATGCTGGGCTCCATTCTCACTTTGATCCAGTCTACATAACTCTCTGTATCTTATTTCAGTCTTTTGGAATAGAAGGTTTATGATGTGCCAGTATATGTTGGTAGCATTTTAAAAATTTTAACAGTGGCTCATGGCTAAGAGTATGCCTTCAGTCTCAAAGGAAATTTTAGACTAGGACTTTTCCAAAAAGTAGTTCTTGGACTTTTAAAACCTTGGTGAGTCTTGGTGATTGGGTGAGTATATTTTACACAAAGAGACAATAAATCTTTTCAGGACCAGAACAGAATTGTAAGATTTACTTAAAACATCCCCCTAACGTCTCAGGTGGGGTGGTGAAGGTGAGTAGACCGTGGAGTGAGTATGTTCATCACTGAATTCATCCTCTAATGAGTTTAGCAACTGCATGTGCAGTTAGAAGTGTAACCTGGCTAGGAGCAGGATTATGTGGGCATGAACTGAAAAGTACCATAATTCTCTGGCTTTTCTTTGCATACTCTTCCTTTTGGTCACCATGACATGAGAAGCCCTTTCTTCCCTGGTCCTTCCCCAGCAGGCCTTTGTATCGGAGCCAGTCAGCGTGAACCAAAAGAGTAAGTATTCTGCTCTTCAAATTGCAAATGTCAGGTGTTTCACCCCTGTGAACAGAAAAGACATCAAAACACCAAAAATGTTTTCAAGGAGGAAAATCAAGATAAAACTTTGCTTAATAATAATAAATAGCAAGAACTATAATAGTAATTCTATAACTAATAATATTAGTTCTATAATATTAGCTCTTAGAGTGTTTCAGTCTATTCTTAACATGCATTTCAGTTTATTGATAACATCACCTAGTTCTTCTATATGGAAAACTGTTTCAGCAGATTCTTTGCTTTTGAGTCAGCTTAACTACCTCAGAATCCCATTTTGTTGATTACAAACTATTTATATTCAAATTTCTCCCTTTGAGAAACACTGAAATTAGGGTCAATAGGACTGAAAGCTATAATTGATTAAAGATGATATTGCACTCTAAAATTCAATTGCAGAAACCCTAAACCCAGAGCACCTCTGAGGGGTGCTCACTCTTTTTGTGTTGCAACATTGTTCAAGAATACAGAGCACACATGTAGGAAGCCAGAAATGGGAGTTAATTTGTCAAAACCTGAAGTCCTTGACTGCAGAAACGGGTTTTTAAGGATTTAAAAGTGAAACCAAACCTAAGTCTCAAAGAAAAAAAAAAAAAGAAAGAAAGAAAGAAAAAGAAAGCAAAGGCAGGTTTCCCTGAGAAGTCCACCTTGACCCCTCCTCAGCTGCCAGAGTCCCTGCCAGCACCTACAGCATCACTCCCCACTCCCAACTCATCTCCTTCCAGCCTCTGCACCAGTTCCAGTCAGCCACTGCCCACACTCAGCCACAGAGGTCCTCTCTCCAGAGCCTTCTGTTTCCTACACTGACCAGATAGCATCATTTAATGCTTACCCACAACAGCTGTCAGCAATTCCTTCTGAGTTCTACATTTTGACCAAGAAATACAAGACTGTCAGCCCTGATGAATGAGTTACCATGACATTTCCCAAAGGTCACCTTACCTTAGAAACAGCCCAAACAAGAACTTCTCAAAGACATCCAAAAGGGACACAAAAGCTAATCAACTGCCGTCACCCAGAAACCTGATTAAAGCACATAAGAAAATTCAGCCTGATAGACAGTCATACCTTTTGGCTTCAGGTTTGAAACAAGAAAAAATGTTCACTCCATATGCAAGACACAAAGAAACCTGATTATCCAGGCCCCACTGAACCTGAACCTCTACTCTCCTTGTTGGACCTGGATAAAGAGGACAAATTGAGCTCTATAAAATTGGGCCCCTGAGAACCTGCAGTCACTGTTGAAGTTGGGGCAAACCAGTGCCTCCTGGTAGAAAATGGAACAGAACCCTCTTACCCTCTGAAGTTCCCTCTGTCAAAAGTTACCATTTGGGGCAACTGGGACTCTTATCTCTCTCTCTTTCTGTCAGGCACTAACTTACAGCCTGGAAGGACATCTCACCAACATCAGTTCCTGTTTGAGAAGAGGCTTGCTCTTCAAATTAGAAGGGACCATCCCTTTTACACCGAGTCAGTCAGCCTCCCTCAGTTGACCCCTGAGAAGACAATGCCTGCATCAGCCTGAGAAAAATAACTGCTGTGCCATCAATAGTGCGGCCATCACTTTGCACTCTGTGGTTCCCAACCCATGCACTTTTCTTGCACTGCTCTAGCTCATTTGGACTCAGTTGTCCTAGGGAGTTAAGGACTCTCTCATTACTTGGGGGGAGCCTGAGGACAGATTTGGGCAAGCCACCAACACCTTTTATCTGAGACAACCTGTTTCTCTTGTTTCCTTCAGCTCTGCCATGATCTTCTGAGCAAACAGAGTAGACCTTCAAACTGCTAAAATGGGCCTCTCCTGTCTGGAAGGCCACGTCGGAATCTCTGAGCTAACAATGCTGCAGCAGTTGGCCTCCATATGCACTGCCTCAGTCTTCTGCCACCCAATGTCTTTTGAAATAGCTGTCTGGACCTAAAGAATGTCTCCTTCCTTTGATTAGCTCCTGTCAGCCAGTCCCTCTTTGTTTTAAAATCGAAAGAACCCAGTAGGAATTCAAAAGTTAACTGACTTAGACTTAACCTCCCAGAGGTCAAAAATTGTCCAGCTGCCTGCTGAAAAGACAGAAAAGCTCTGCACAATGTCTTGCACAAACTGAGTACAAGAAAAAAATCCATAAATTTCTGAGAGCTTCTGCATCCTATAAAATCTGGGCCCTCGAGTTCACATAAACAATGATGCTTACTCAGGGCTGCCTAGTCCCTTTTTTATCTTCATGCTCTAATAGCTCCTGTCCTTGCGATTAAGAAACCTGACAAGCTCATCTTAGTCCAAGCCCTCACTGTCCAGGTGCCTCAGGCTGTACTGGACATCCTGAGTAACTGTCGACCACCCAGTCCTGACATGTGTCTGCGCACCACGCTTGGCCCACCAGATTGTGCCTAAAATCTGACTCCCTCTGATGGATGCTGAGTAGACTCTGGTTATGTATGCAAGTGACTCGTTTACAACAAGTTAGAGATGCTGTAGTCACCTTGGATGAAGTTATTTTGCCCCAAACTCTCCTACTACTGCTTCCTGCTGCTGTTTGGAAGCCTGCTACCAAAATATTACATGAAACTCCATTAGAATGTACAATCTTATGTCTTAATATATCATTTAAAATAAATTTCACAAAATGAATGAAACATAATGAAGAAATGTTCAGATAAAACAAAATAAAATAGAGTTTAAGCTGTTTCCTTCCAGTTACACGCAGCTGGGCCTCTGCTTTGTACATGAGACACACCAGACCACTTTGCTTTTCCTCTTCTCACAGGCATTTTCACATCCTGAAAACATGGTTCTGTTTGCATGCCCGCCTCCCAATCCTTCTTACCTTTCTGGACCACAGAAATCTAATTGAAATATTCTCATCTCTCATTTCAGTGTTTTATTTTTGCATACTGTGAACTACATTGTCTGATTGCAAATCCATTCTTTCCTGTGGCCTCTGTCATATCTTCTTATTCTTACTAAGTATTCAATTAATGCATAGGAGTGAATAATATTGAACTGTTCTTATTGGTATTTTAGCTGTCAAAAATCATGTTTAATTACATTAAAATACATATCAAAATCTTCATTCTTTGAAAACTAGCTTTATAATGCCTTAGTTGATACTATCAAAATCATGTGTTTTTCATGTGCTTCTAGAATTATGAGCAAATTCGTAAGCAATAGTGTTTGTGTTACAGTGTCTGCGGTGGTGGGAAAACTGACAGTAAACCGTGAAAGACTCCTTCCATCTCACACTTGCATTTCATAATGAGCAACTGATATGGTTAATATTCGGAACTGTAATTGCAGGATTATAGGCTAGATGTAAAGTAAACTTTAATTAAAGGAAGTTTGGACTATGTATTTCTCTAATGATTCTCCTACCTGTAATATACAGGGGCTACAAGTGTATCCATTCTTGCCAAAATATTACAGATACATAATTACATTTGGTTGTAGTTGCTACACTGCATGTGAATTGATCTGTTTGTGAGTTTAATTTGCATTTCTTTATGATTAGTAATATTGAGCATATATATATATATATATATATATGCTTATTTCCTTTATGATTAATAATATTGAGCATTTTTCTGCACATTGTCTAACATGAAGTACATGGTCCTAATTATGCTGATTTATATTACTTTATTTTTTCTGTAGTTTTGAAGGAGTTTGTTATATTTGAGAAAAAAATTCATCAATGGTTATAAAATTTGCAAATATTTTTAGCCAAACTATTATTTTCATAGTTTCTTAAGTATAGATTCTAAATAGCAAATACTTTTAATATGGATGATTTGAATTTGTTTAAAATTGTTAGTTCTTACTAGATACCACCAAAAGCTAAAATCATGAAGTTTTTATTATAAAATATTTGTTTTGGAGGAGAGTCAATGAAAAAAAAGTGGTGTTCTGCAATGTGAAGGGAAATTGCACCCCGGAATGAAAACCAGTCAGAACAATAATGACATAGATTTTGCCAATATCTGAGTTGTTGAGAAAAGGAAGCAGCACTGCCCTGATCCTTAGTTCCACCTCCCCCCTTTACCCAGGGGCCACATCATCTAGAGAGGAGTCTGAATCACCAGTGAGGGAGACAGCACTGCAATGGCCAAAGTCCTGCACAGGTCCCTTCACTCTCACTCTCCCACTTGGAAGAGGAAATCCAGTGTAGCAGTGCACTGTGGTTGAGGCCCCAGGGAAGCCACAAGGGCAGCTGGATAGAAGAAGAAAAAGCAACATGGAAACAGCCTTTCCCTACCCCCATCATCCTCCTTAAAATGGGAACAATTCTGTCTTGCAGTATCTTACCTCCACCCAGCATCTAAAACGAAAGCCTCCACAATGCAGAGAAAAGCTGAACTCCAGAGCTGTGGGTGGTGCTGAGGCCACTAGCAGAAACTCCTGGGTCACATCCCTAGACATATAGGGGATGGAGACAGACTGAACAAAAGGAGCGAAGAGTAGGCAGTTTCCTATTGCTTCCCCAAACACAGGAGAGATTAGAAACAGCAGGAAACCCCACTCACTGCCTGTTGACCCTCCCGAAAACAGGAGATACTCTACTAGGGCCAAGAGGACTCGAATCAGTTCTGTGGTGGAAAGCTTTTGAGTGAGAGATGGTTGGGGATTTGAAAAAGAAGGAACAGAGGAGTCTGCTAAAACCTAGAGCTTCTTGTGACACACTGAGCGGGAAGTTCCTGGACAAAGACCACTGAAATGAACCCTGGCTTTGCCCAGCAGTGAAGGGAGCAGGAATGGAAGGTTACCAGTGAAAGATGACACGAAGCCAGCGGTCAGACACAGTACTTCACTTACTCTTCCCAAATTAGTTGACATGTTTGGATCTTGGAACAGAGACAGATACCTGCAGTCAAGCACACACAAATCAGATCCTGCAGCCTGGAAGTCTAACCAGAGAGACCGGCAGCCCTCACCACCCCCAGGCAGGCGGTGGAGCAGCCCACAGGCAGAGCAAATTCAGGTTCAGTGCATGGAAGCAGACTATGACTACAGTGGGAAGGGAAAGGGGACACTGTGACTGCACGGTAAAGCGGCCACGTGGTGGGGGACAGGGGTGTTTTCTTCTACGTGTGTATGTTGTGGGTTCTCTCCAGGTTTTTCACTTGCTTCAATTCTTAGTTAAAAATTCATTTTTTAAAAATTTTGCAAGCTTTTTTGTCTTTTCTCTTTCTCAGTCTTCTTTCTCATTTTAATGTTTTCACCTCCCTAGTTTATCCTCTTCACTATTCTTCATTTCTTTGCCTTTTGGGTAACAGATATATAGCAAGTGCTTGTATACGTACAAAACAGAATAAAATTAGACCAGTGTTTTAACTTAAATGGCAGCACTCACGGTTATGCTGGGGTAACCTTTAATGGATGTGCTTACAGGATTCCACTAAATCTAACCACAAACGTGTTAGTAGGTTCTGACAATCCCACAGCTTCCGTCAACCTCCAGTTATTCTGTCCTTTCTTTGCAGTCCTCCCGTGCCTCCAAAAATATTCTTTTAAACTCACTCAGCACTAACCCTTTATTCTAGCTATAAAATGCATCCAACAGTGTCTGACTTTGTATCTTATCTAAAAACATTCTCTTTTCACCCTTTTTCCTTATTTACCCCTCATTTACCCTTTCTCTTTCTTTTTCTTCTTCCTCACACCACATTAACTGTAAATAACAGTACAGTATAGCTTGGAATTGGCATTAATAAAAGGGGAAATTATAATGAAAGGCTTTTAATGTTTATTATTGATGGATGGTTAGATGTTTAGATAGTATAATCTGTAGGAATCTCTACGATAACACAATGACTGGGTCCAGCCTAATTCAAATGAATAGAGCAAAGTGATAAATAAAAACCTCTTGACAAATAAAGCTAAGATCACATCACTAGAAAATAGAACCTAACTAAAGAGATCTTCATACCAACAACAAGTTTTCACTCTATTTGACTTCAACCATCAGCACATACACATACCAAAAAAAAAAAAAAAAAAAAAAGGGTGGGACATGAAAAGATAGGACAGAAAATGACTCCAAAGACTCCCAACTCTCTTACAAAAGACCCAATGGGCACTGATAGGGTGGAAGTAAAAAATTAGTGGCTGAGCAGCATGACATGATTAAAATGGACAAATGGAAACTCAGCAAGCTCAAATAACATATAACCCACAAATTAGTGGAACTATAAAACATAATGAGCAATGTTTTTTGACAAAAAAAAATTACAAGGCCTGATCAAAGCTATTTCAAACATGAATGAATGATTTACCAAAAAAATAGACTCCATGAAAAGATGCTAAACAAAATGCTAAACAAAATCCTAGAGATCAGGAATTCTAATGAATACTAGCAGTGACAAATTTGAATTGAAGTATTAGACCTCAAGGATAGCATGGAAATAATTATAAATATAGATATATTAAAAATAGTATAGAAAGATTTTTAAGTGTTTATTAGATGCTGCTAAGAAGACTAACTTAAGGAAAACAGGAATTGGAGACAAAATAGAACAAATAAATATAAAATATCTGTTTAAAGAAATCACAACAGAAAAATTAAGTAATAAATTCAACATATAGGTAAGCAAGGCTTACAGATACAAGTAATGATTTTAAAAAGGTCCCCATTGCACATCATAATTAAAATTTGAGGACAAACCAACAGACAAAATTATAAAAGTTGTCAGAGAAAACTCAAAGATCACTTGTAATTGTATTAAATAAGGTTTTATTAACAAAAACTTTAATACATTCCCACCAGCTTGAACCACCAATGTACAGGCATGACTGCTCCAACAGGAAGCTTGCATGACTGGTGGTACAAATGGATGTAATCAGTTTTATTGGTCTTTGATGGGACAGTTATGCATGTACCAGGGGTGATTCAAATCACTCATCACTGACACCTATGAATTAAGGTCTCATTACAAACCTATTAAAGGCCAGTAGAAGGTGGATTGAAGACTACCCAGCACCAGAAACAAAAGTCTTTCCACCCAGACTAATACATACTGCAATGACATTTTCAACATGAACATAGAATAAGAATACCCCATTCATAAATCACATCATAAGAAGTCTATAAGCACTAAATAAATACTCAAAAACTCATGCATATTTTAGTCAGAGACAATAAAGCCAATCATATCTCAAATTGTAAAAGAATGAATACATCAAGCAGTGTATTGGTTAAAGAAAAAGGGAAAAAAATAAAGATGTCAACAGAAATAAGGCCATGCAGGAAGGCATCAACATTTTTTAGTAATAACTCAATATAAATGTTCAACTCACAAGAAGAAGACACAAATTGTAGGTTGGATCAATTACAAAGCCCAGTGGTTTGCAAGATAAGAGACTCATCAGTTTGAGAAAAAACTCATATATTAAAAATAAAAAAGATAGAAAAGAACATTGCATGCATCAGAACTCCGAAAAGTCACTGGGGTATGGATTTCTCAAAGAAAATGTCCTTGAAATTAAACTCCTCAGAAGCGGCAAGAAATGGCAATTCACATTAGTTAAGGGAACAATCCAGTGACAACAGATAATAATTATAAATATATGTGTACCACATATAAGTGAGCCCAAGTACATCAAGCAAACACTACTGGACATAAAATATTACATATGCACCAACACAATTTTGGTGGGAGACCTAAATACAACACTTGTAAACAGAGAGATCAAGTAAACAAAAAATCACCAAAGAAATATCAGTTGCAGTATACCACTGAACAAATGAAACTAATAGATATTTTCAAAGAGTCCTACTGAACAATAGAATAGACATTGTCCTCAGTAGTCTAAGGAACTTTTTCAAAAAAAGACCACATTCTAGTCCATTAAATCTACAAACTAAGTGCAAAAGAATAATATGCTGTGCACACTATTAGATCATAGCACAATAAAACTGTAAATACATTATTTAAAACCACAAAAACAAGGGTATTAAATAATATATTCCTGAATAGTCAACTAGTTACAGAAGAAATTAAAGGAATAAATCCAACCTTTGAGAATCTAGGAGACACAATGAAAACATAGTTAAAAGTGAATTTTTTTTGGTGTAAACACCTAAATTAGAAAAACAGAGAAAGTTAAAAATGTATATAAACAAATGATACATTCACAGTTCTATCAAAGCAAAACCAATCCAAACTCAAATTTACTGCAATGAGTAAACTCACAGGGATCAGTGTGAAAATTACTTTAAAAAGATAACAATAAAAGGATTGATTAATTCAAGAGCTGATTCTTTAAGAACAATAAATAAAACAGACCAAATCTTAGCCAAACTTAAAGGAAAGAATGAAAAACCCATATCAATGCAATTAAAAATTAAAAATAACATCAGACAGTAGCAAAGTCCAGCTGACTAGCAACTGGAGTGAAAATTTTGACTCCAGAAAATTGGAATGCCTTTAAGAAATGGTCAGATACCTAGTGGCATATATAGTACTAAAATTGAACTAAAAAGACATAAAAACCTGAATACCTAAAGAGACAATGAAATAATGGTCAGTGACATTATTTCCTCAATAATTTTCAAAACAAAAGAATGAATTAATCAGGTGCAGGACACTGCTTAAAATTCATTATATTTTGAAGCGGAAAATAAAAATCTTCTACAGGTAAGAAGGAGTACAAGTATTTTTTGGCATAATATGTAGCTTAAAAGTACAATGAACACTGAAAATTATATACTGTATATCCAGAGAAACGGTTTTCTACACAGCTAAATCTCCAGTTATGAAGAATAGCAGCCCTTTCCCACATTTATCAGGTAATGGATGGACTTGCCTAGATTTGGTTTTCCATATTGTATTAATAGTAAGATCATTTATGCTACATAAATAAGTATAGCTATAATTTTTCAATGTCTAATTTGAAAAAAATCTTAAATAAATAATTTTACCTGCATGCCAAGAAGATCCAGTACTCCATTTTGTTGTAACACAGGAACTAATAGGTGAGGGGACACAAATATTAATCTATTTTTTTCTTTGCAGAGTCACTATGAATTGGAACATTCAATGTCTCCTAAAACATCATGCAAGATGGAACTAAAGCCACTTTACAAAGAACTTTGCATGTTTCACTATCCTGAAAATTTTCCTTGCGCTTTGTTTCATGTGTCCTAAAGGATTCTTGATAAATTAAGCACACAAATATGTTCATCTGGAAACTTTGTTAATGTTACTCAAATGAAGAACAAAGAGACACTCCTTAATGCTACTGATTTATATCTCTGTTAATTGTAAGAACAATCACTTTTGAGCCTGATTATATTCATTTGTTTATTTATGTAGTACCAGGATCCCAACTCACAACGTCACCCTTGCCAGGCAGGGACTGTGCTGCTGCAGTGTATACCTGGCCTGGCCTGACTACAGTTAAAATAAAAAGAAATTATATGTGCAGAAGTATGCAGACTTCCAAAGCTGGCTTGTGATCACTTTTATCTGCTTTATCTTTTATGTTGACTTCAATTTCTTCTGTACCGTAAGGCTATTTCTACAGAATGCAGTGGGGTGGGAAAAGAAAAGGCAAATGCATCACTCTGGAGAAATTCTGATGCCATTTTCTATCTTATACACTTAAATATACATGCAGTTATATAGTTTAGAGCACTTTCTTTTCCTCTCTTGAGTTTTATTGGATCATTGAACAGAATTGTTTGCAGTATCATTGATGGAATATCCACTTTACAAGCTTTAATTTTGTGACTTGAACAATTATTTCTAAGATGACAATATGTAATCCATTAACTAGTGATTTTCTACTGTTCTTTTTTTTTTCTGTAAATCTGTATAACTTGTACCCTTTCTCTGCTTTTTTTTCTCCTTAAATAAAATTTAAAAAAAAAAAGAAATTCTGATGCCAAATCTGTTTACTTAGTCTAAAATAACAGCAAAGGGTTTGTTTATTAAGCTACCATATCCAGCTAGCAAAAAAAGTATCTTTCTTTCTCTGTTATAAGAACATTTCCCTCTTCCTCAAATGTCTTTTAAGCAAAATACGTGATGTCGTTCCCCTTGAAATAGTGACTTTAAGGACAGGGAACACACTGAGTTGTGTAAATAAGAAGTTTAGCCAGGGATACAACTCAATGACCTAAGCACCTGCTTGGGGGAGGGGAACACAACAAAGTGACTAAGCAGAACTCTATCAAGTCAGTGAACATAATGTTTCTTTTTTTAAAAAAAAGCAGATGCTTTATGCAATTCAGAGATTACAAATCAACAAAGTTTTTCTAGGTGGACTGTACACATGAAAGTATTAAAACAATAGTAGAAAAGAACCAAGAAGGTGCTGTTATGGGTGATTGATTTCATTTTATCTTAAGCTGTGCTTTTTGGGTTTTTTGTTTGCTTGTTTTTCAGTTTCTAACATCATTATAATACAAGGTAGATTATAGATATAGACTATATGTGAAGAACTTCTGGGAAAAGTTCATGAAATATCTATATTTTGTATAAAATATAGCATCTTTCAAAGTTTGTGTTTGCCACCCTCAAATTCTTAAGAATAACTATTCTACAAGGCTTTAAGTAATTGTTTTCTTGTGATTTTAAAATCAAGAGAATATCAGTAAAAACAATCAGACACTGTCTCTACTTATTTTGAATACATTCATGAGTAAAGATATCTCTTTAAAACCATACCAACAGCAAAACTTATCTTTCAAAAATGGGATGATTATTAGAAGAATCCATCAGATGTCCTGGGAATTTTATGTTAGGATATTAAACTTTATGAACACAGAAATAAGAAATAACATTGTGAAATGATCCATGAATGGCAAAACATAATGTACAATAATGCAGCATCCTGGCAGTTAATAATTAAAAAGATGATGATAATGCCAGTGATATTTGCAGGGAAGGAAATGGGATGAAATGGGTAACAGTGCAAGAGAATACAATGGAAAAGAATAAAGCTGAGAATCGATGGGGAGGAAACTTTCAATATAATAGAAGATAAATGTAAAGAACTGATACAACACAAAGAAAAAAGGAAACAATGAATTGTAAATTTAGTTAAAAATTTTATCAATTACTTGATTTGTTTTGAATACTACAATTAATTTTATTCATGATTTTATTTCTTTATGAGAATATTAAATACAGAAATTTAAACTATCAAGAATCATCTAAGTGCACTAAATAACTGAGAAATTAGTTTTAAAATATCAGTGTTATATAACTGTAAATACATTAATGTTATATACATACATCACATGTATTCTTATATATATATATATATATATATATATATATGCTTCTAAATCACACAATCTTCTCTCTATAATAAAATTATTCTTTTTCAAAAGTGGAATTTTTTTTCTTTTGAAGGGATTAAAATAAGACAGTAAAATGGAACAAATCAAAACTGCACGAACGATATTGAATTTCAAAAACAAGGCAAAAGTAAAACCCCCATAGCTGCTGTATTGCACATTGTTTTCCTCTAAACCTATGCACAGGCTTCTGGTCCCAGGCCTGCAAATTCAATCAATCAGTATGAGCATTAGGTTGTTTCTGTACCTCAGTTGCTATCACCCCAGAGTGTGTGCCTCTGAATCCGCTGGTTGCCTACATGGTGGGGAGGGGCTCCCCTTGCCTCGCAGTCCGCCTGCCAGCTGGCTGATGGGAAAGGCAGGCTGACATTTTGGTTCTTTTCCTAGCCCATGACTGGCACCTGCTCGTATTTACCTTTTACTATTCAGAATACTTACAGGCTTTCTCGCACAGATTTTGAAAAGATCCCTTATGCTTCCTTTTAGAGAACTATGAAAACAGGATTTGGTAGTTCTTCAGTCTATTTTATCACATACATCCAGTGTAAGACTTCATTCACATCACTGTCTGATACTTTTCCCTGTGTTTATCATTGAGAACTCTCAGGTTAACTGCTTAGGAATATTGACAAATGCCAACACAGAACTCAGAATGTAAACACTTGTCCTGTAGTGGCAGTATTGGTAATGTTTAGGCAAATTACTTCAAATTGCAAATGGGAAAGTGATAAAATCATAGTAAATGATTTTTTCAAGAAGAATATAAAAGAAAATTAGTATAAATAAAAATGCATTTTATAAAAGTATAAAATTTCTCATGACATATACAGAATTTTCTCTTAATTTTTAAGGTGTCTTCTGTCAAGTTCATGTACTTCAACAAAGATTAATTTTATTTTACTTTTTGGGTTCATTGAGAGAAACTAATATATCCCTTTTTTGGTGCAATGAAATAAGAGTCATTGAAAAGAAGGACAAAGAATGTTGGTTAATGGAACAACAATAATTAGACTGAAGAAATGCAGTCTGTCAACACCGAATATTCTAAGCTTCTGAACATACAACAAAGTTTAAAGATGCTAAAAGCTTAGATGAAATTACTCTGTATAGACTTGGTAGAGAATTGCTAAAATATTGATTAAATTATGTACTTGATTGAAGACCTAGCTGTATTTTATTCACAAATATTATGTTTTCATGTTCTTACTGGGAATTTTAACAAGCTTGTGTTGGTCTTTAATTATTTGAAGCATTCAAGATGAGTGTCTATTATCCTAAATAATGAACTTTCAAGTTCATCCTTCTAAAACTTTTCTGTTAAGATTCAATGACCTCTTTTCTGCTGAGGCTAAATATCAAATTGGTAAGATTCTTTTTTGTTGACTAAATGTTGAAAAGTGATGAAATAAAATACATTTATAAAAGCGTTCTCTTCAAATGTGCAGTTTAAGGAAAATCATTTCATTAATCACGTCTTTAATATTAGCATAACAGTATTTTTGCAAAGATAGTAATGAAAATATAATAAAACCATCCTTAAACCCTAATTTTCAAATGTAAATATCAAATATTACTCATAACTTTCAAGGATTTTTACCCCAAAATAGACTTATTGAACTCGAGTTATTTTGAAAAAGTATAATTTGTTTGTAGGGAAAAATGTGCTTATTTCACCATAGTTTTAAAAGTAGAGTGATTCTAAAAGTTAAAAATGATACCTGTATGCAAATTAAAAATTAGATATAAAATGCCTTCAGCAGTGAATTTTAGGGAGAAAATCTAAAATGTAATTTATAAAATCAGAATGTAAATAACTGTTACATTAAAATATGTAATTAACTTACATGGATATTTGCTTACAAATGAAAACATTTGTACATAGCTTTTTCCAACAATGTCCTTATTTAGCACTCTTGGCATCTTTGTTATTTTCTGTTGTGGATATGAATCTAAGTATTTTAATAGACTAGAAAATATATATGATATGCTTGGAAAATTCTTTTAAAAACTGTTATATAATACTAATGATCAACTTGCACTTATGGAGAAAACATAGTATTTCTTTTATTTATGTTAATATTCCATATATCACTTCCAGAAAGATGGTAGAATGATAAGCAGCAAAGAAAAAGCCTGTCTGGGAAGAAATCCCCAGATTCTGCAATATAGTAGTGTGAGGAAGAGAAGAAAGAGGGAAGTGGGTCTTCTAGATCCAGACAGATTCTGAAGCAAGAATTGAAACCCACGTGGAGAATGAAGAGAGACCCCAACAAAGAAGAAAGAGGTGCCAGGTTGTGCCTTCTCCGAGTCAAGATACACTTTGTGGGAGGAGCAGTTCAAACCTGCAGACACATGATAACTTCTTGCAAACACTAGAGGCCTCCTTGGAAAGACAGAACATTAAAAAGGAACAGTGGTCACAGAGGACCATGGAGGCTGGAGGTGAATGCTGTGGGCCTGGGGATTCTGAGGGAGAGTGCTATTGACCAGTAGACAACTTGGAGATAGGCCCACTGAGCTTGGAACTCAGAGTAACTGCTGGCTCCATCTAGCAGATTCCAGCTGAATTCAAGCCCATGGAAAATGTGCTGAATACTGAAGTTTGAATGCGTCTAGTTCCTGTTTAATGGCCAGAAAACAGCCTGAACTTCAAGAGAAATAAGAGTGTAGAGTATCTCATAACACCCATTACACCAACACAAATCTGCTGCTGGCTTGCAGGGATAAATTAACACGGATCTGGAGTATTTCTTCGTATGTTGCCTACTAGAGATAGCAGAGACAAATAATGAGGTAGACCTTCTTTTTCTTGTTTTTTTTTTTTTTTTTTTTTCTCTCCATTGTTTGATCTTGTTTTGATATGAGTGAGAGCATGGTGTTTATTTTTTGTGAGTTTTTTTTTTTTTTTTTTCTGTTCTTGCATTTTTCTCTACCTTCAGTCTTCTACACCAGTTTCCTGAACCACGCACAATCCAACCTGTCCTCCAGCCTAGCTTCTAATCTTTTCCTCTTCTCCTATATATCTATTTTTCATCCAACACTTTAAAAATTTTCTTCCTTGAGGGTAAAATTGGCATAATGTGGACTTATGTGCTTCATATGATTTTCTGGTTGGCTTTAGATTTTGTTATGTAACTACAAATACAGTTTACATTGTTAAAGGTGATCAACTGGTGGTTACTTCAGTTCATCATTTTTACACTGAATTTCATGCTATTGTTATTACTGATTTTACCTCTTTCCCCAAGTGACATAATTGTTCTAACCAGCTGTCCTCATATAGCAAGACTGAGTTGGCTTTAAGATCATAGAAAATAATGTGGGTCAGTGCCAAAGAACCAGGAACTAAATCAAGCAGGTAACAACTTCTTATCCCCAACAAATAGAAAAGGTAGGATTCTGCAACAGACTCAAAACTAAAAAGGAAAAAAAAAAAAAAAGCTACACCTGAAAGACACTCTGAGAAGTAGTCACTATAGGCAATTTATAAGCATAAACTCAGGGAATTAAATTAAAGAAAAAGGAAAACGAGGAAGGAGGACAGGAAGGAAGGAAGGAACAAACAGACAAACAAATGATGCAACCTCACACACTCTGTTCACTAAAGGGAAACCCAGAGAACCGTGAGGTGAGACAAGATGAAAGCCCCACAACTGATCTCTCTGAAGTGGTAATTAAAAGCAAACCATAGAGGATTTAGAAAAACAAAATCAGAAGTAATTTCCTAGATAACTGCAGAGATGATGGCAACAATATAAAACACTTTTAGGACTTGAGAACAGATACAAATTAAAAAAAAAAAAAAAATAAGAAAACACTGAAAATCATGACTGTCCAACATAAGAAATAAATGAAATCCATAAAACAGACACATGCAACTATCCAGGAGACTAAAAGTTCCATTGAAAGTGTCCACAGTAGAATAAACCATGACAGGACAGAAACTCAGACATAAAAGACAGAATTATGGTTATCAATCATGAAAAATAAAGATTTCTTAAAAATAACAAGGCACCAAGGGAAATCAATCCATCATCTGATGGATGATGAATAACAATATTGATTGAAGTTAAAGAAAAAAAGCAAGAAATACCATAAATAATACAAAAAATATGTTACCAAATGTCACAGCACTGGCATAGAAAAAGAATTTGATAACAGATAAGTGAGACATAGAAATCATGATCAAAAATTCTACAAGGCACTATTAGGCAGTATGCAAGAAATCCACAACAAAAACAAAATAGTAAATGTTACAGAAAAGAAACAAATCAGCTATAAGATAAAACCCAGAAGAATCATAACTGACTTCTCAACACAAAACCTCAAGTCAAGGAGAGCGTGGAGTGAAATATGTCAAGCCCTAAAAAAAACAACTTCTAACCCAGGTTAATTTAAACCATGAAACTATCAGTCAAAAGTTATGGAGATATAAGACACTTCCATGACAAGGAACACCTGAGGAAATTCATAAACATAAAAATTAGCACTCAAATGTTCTGAATGACACACTAGAAAGAGATAAGGAGGACTACAGCTCCATGAGCCCCAAAAGAATAAATCCTCTAGGCGAAGAAAACAGTGACACAGGAAAATAGGGGAGGCCACAACAGGAAATTAAAATGACAAAGATAAGGCAATGCATTTTAGTTATAACCATCAATATTAATGATCTCAATTCACTAAGGAGAAAAAAACAAAAGAAAACAGAATAGCAGATTGGATCAAAACACAAGCTCCAACAATATGCTACATACCAGAAATGCGTTTAAAGCCAGGCATGGAGGTACACACTTGTAATTCCAGCACTCGGGAGGGTGATGCAGGAGGATTGTTGCAAGTTTGAGACCAGCCTGGGCTATCAAGAGAATTGAAGTCAAGCCTGAAATGCACAGTGAGACCCAACTCAAAAAGCCAAAAAAAAAAAAAAATTAATTCAAAAAGAAATTCATAGATTGAAAAATCAATGGACAAAAACAATACACCCTGAGACAGGAATGCAGAAAAAAGCAGGGGTAGCTGTTCTATTTGCATACAAAGGATATTTCAATCCAAAACTGATTAAGAGAGACAGATTAGATCACTACATTCCTTTTTTTGGGTGGAGGGTGTGCTGGTAATCAAAGTCACAGCCTTGTGTTTGCCAGGCAGGTGCTTATGCCGCTGAGCTAAATCTCCAGCCCCTAGGTCACTACCTTCTTATCAATCAAAAAATTCATGAGGAAGACATAACAATCATAAGTATAATTGTATAAATACCAATATTCCCATCTATCTAAAACAAATATTCCAAATGTAAAAAGCCAAACAAGCACTAATACAATTGTATTGAGGGCTCTCAATAACACAGTATCACAAATAGATCGTTTATACAAAAAACTAAGTAGTGAAATACTAGAACAGAAACAAACTTTCAGACAAAAGAACTTAGTAGATTCCTACAGAGTGGTCCACCTTACAATATCAACATACACATTGTTTTCTGCTGCACACAAAATGTTCTCCAAATGAGACCACCTACCAGCATACAGAACATGCTTAATTAATTAGAACAACCAATGAGTCACACAAGAAAATAAAGGAGACATTAGAGGGTTTCTACTCTTAAATGATAATGACATTAAATGCATCAGTACTTATAGTATATAATGAAAGCCCTTCTACAAGGGAAATGTATAACAGTGAATAACCATATCAGGAAAACTCAGATATCTAAAATAAAGGACTTAATGTTGAAGCTCAAGCTTCTAGAAAAGGAAAAGCCAGACATGGTCAAATCTTGTATGAGGGACAAAATTATAAAGCTCATAGCAAAATTAATGCAATGGAGCCTAAGTAAACAATGCAAATAATCAATGAATCTAAGAGTTCATTCCATGAAAGATCAAATATACTTGCAACCCTTAGGCAAACTTATCAAAAAAAAAAAGGAAGGAGATTATATTATTTGATCAATCTTGCATGTTTGTAGCTGGTAGACTGAGCAATTACTTTGAAGATAACAATATGCAATGTAACAAACACTGTTAAATTCCTACTATCTTGCTTTGAAATTCTATATTGCTAATGTTTTTTGTTGTTGTCATTTTGCATTTGTTGTGTTTTAATTGCTTCTTTATTTTTCTGTTTTTTCTCTTTAAAATAAAATTTTAAAAAAGTGAAGATTCAAATCTCTGTAATTAGGAATGAAAAGGGTGAATTCACAATGGATGCTGAAGAAGTTCAGATTATCTGTATTTATTCTAAAAAGACATTATGGCAGCCATTGCTAATTTACTATCATTTTGCTTTGAAGTCCTACCGTGCTTTAGTTTTTCTGTTTTGATTGGTTCCATCCTGTTGTGTCTTATTAGAAAGTGAGAAATGGTGAAAACCTGCCAATACTTTTATTATGCATGATAGTATAAACAAATTTTTAAGGAAAATGAGATATTATAGTACCCACTGTTCATTTCCTGCTATTTGGTTTTGAATGTCCTATAATGCTTTCATCCTCTTGAATGGTTTTATACTATTTTGTAATGTTTGATATTACTGTGCTTGAAAGTATGCTCAACTATTTCAAAGAAGAGACATTATGGTAGCTACTGTTGATGACCTTTGGTCTTGTTATGAAGTGCTGTGTTACTTACATTGTTCTATTCTGATTCGATTTGTTCTGTTATGTTTTGCTTTATTCTCTTTTAAAAAGTGCAATAATATTAATACTGGTAATATCATTCTATTCAAATGTTCTAATCAAAGTTTTAGAAAGTCCCAATTATTTTTGTAAGTGAAAACAATATACTGTCTCTGAGAAGAAAGAGTACAGAACTGTGCACTGTCTGCAACTTGTTTTAAAGATAAACTTTCCAAACAATTGAAAATGTATTTGAAAGTAAAAGCTGACAGAATTATTTATGCATAATTCATTAATATCTAGATGACGCCTGTCAATGTGCCAAAGCAACTTCAGTAATTATGCTACATGGTATGTAAATTCCGTGATGAGTAATAAAAGAAAAAAGGATAAAAACCTAGATTTATTTTAATAACCATATTAATGGTGAAAATCTTAATAACTTAAATTGATTCATTTTGACTACTGTATGAATTTTATATTTTGTATTCCATTTTAAAAGTCGTTATTCAATTTACCTTTAAAGAGAAAATACTTTTTAACTTCATTTAATTTATTCATTTTTATAAAGTATAAATTGTACTTACAAAAGAACACTAAAAATATTAAAAAGCTAGAGTTATGTGATTTTCATATATATAAATATTTAAATTTATTGATACCCAAAGACACTAGTCGTTAAATTTCCTAATATTGATAAGGATAAGTCTCATAATATGGTTAATAAAAATATGCAAACTATGGGCTACTTGATGAATTGAAATTCTGAAGGGACAATTTTTAAATACAATTAGAAAAATTCAATGTCAATGTTGTTCTTCAGAGCTTTTAAATTAATGGAATCATAGTACTAGCAGATTGAAAATGTGACCCTAAAAATAATTTATGAAAGTAATAAATGGTGAAAACCTACCAATAATATAAGCAATTTATTTTGTGCTTTTTTTTTCCTTACATGTAGAACATAAAGGTTTAATTTCTTGTCAGATATGAGGTGCCAAATTTCAGTCAGTCAACAAATTATGTAAAATAATTAACTTTTCTGTATTTTGCTAATCACATGGATACAAAGAACAATACAGCCAGTAATGAAGCTGTTATTAAAGAGACTGCAATTTGACATCATACAGACAAGCCATCTAGTGGTAGAACAAAATTTCACTGTTCTTGGATTAACTTCATAGCATAAAAACATGGCAGATTTCTACCATTTTTTTAAAAAGGCACCATAATGTTTTAAAATACCATGACAAACATGTATACTTCATGATTCAACATAATCTAAAGTTTAATTCATATTTATTTGGTTCTATTGAGATTTTTTATTATTGTTTTGAGGGTATGCATTCTTTGAAAAGTGAAGCTCTCTTTTTAAAAAAAAATAGTTTTATGAATTTTTAATTTCTCTTCGTTTTCTAAGAGTTGACTCTTAATCATTGATGTTTACTCTTATTCTTAAATATTTAGTTTCAATGACTGATTACAATTGTCCCTCAACAGAGAATTTTATCTTATTTAGCATAACTCAAGGAGATTTAATATATCCTAAAATTAAATGTTTATGTGTATTCTGAACAACCTCTTTACATGCCATATGCAAAATGATATATTTTATACATAATCTATGTATAGACACTATTAAATAGCAGAGAATATAAGCTAGCAGTAAAATGTTTGAAAATTATAATTACTTCCAGAAAACATATATGCAAAGAAGTTTTAATTTCCACACTTGTTATTTATACCTACACATTCATGTATACACACACAGATATATACACACACACTTTGAAATTTTAATTTTGTAACACATTAGATTATTATAATAAATATTGTTTCTGAAATTTTACTTGAAAGTGTGGGATAGTTTTAAGGTTATATTTTGGGTTTATAGAAAACACAAGAGTGGCTTTATTTTCTTTTTGTACATTATATATTTTTCTTGATATGCAAAAGACACAGTTTAATATGCCAGAGTAAACCAGTCTTGAGGGTATATGGTTGTAATCTCAGCTACTCACAAATCTACAAGTGTAAAACCAGCCTAGAAACTTAGAATCAGGATCAAAATAAAAGCACAAAGACTGAGAATACAGTTTGGTACTCCATTGGCTCAATCTGCAGTAAGTAAAATGTCAAGAGTAAAATGATCTTTCTATTTAACACTTGTGTTTCACCTTGGAAGCCAGTTCCCCCATTCTCCTCATTATCAATAGATTTTTATTGTGTACTATTCCCCCATAGTATATACCTCTTTTCACATGTGAAATATCTTTACCCAAAGATTTGTTACACATCTTTTCATTTCCTACTAAAGCTTACAGTGATTAAAGCAAGTTTCATTTAAAAAAAATACAATGATTGTCAAATCTTTGTCTGCAAATGAACTCAAATATATCATGTTTGTTGCTTTCATTATTCCAAATGTAATCCATGATTTCCAGTCTCTGACACCATACCTGTCTCAATTCATTGTGAACTAGTAGAATTATGTATGTTTCTACACTTGTGTATATTTCAAAATGTCTATTTTAAACATTTGCTACCATTACCAAAATCAACCAAAGCACACAGTCATTCTAAGGAGTACCCGCTGTATACACAGAAAAGGTAGCACATTATGCTTAGTGAAATTAGCCTGATACAGAAAGACAAGTACTGCATGGTCTCTCATACATAGAAGTTCAAAAGAGCAGTCTACTAGAAAGTAGAGTAGTGATTATTAGAAGTTAGGAAGGGAACTAGGAAGGTGTATAAAGGTATACTGAATAGAATCAGTGCACATTATGCATTTATTAAAAAATCACATTTAATCCCAGTAAAATACACTATGAGTACGTGCTAACAAAAATCTGTTTAAAAATATTTCCAATATATAAACTCATTTTGAATTGGAAAACATTGAAAATTTCCCTATTTTATTCTTCTGAATACTAATATTTAAAATTAAATTTCAACACTCTCAGGAAATTCATTTAAAATTTCTTCTACACAATAATTTCTTCATGTGTGTCACTTACTCATATGTAATAACGGATCAAATAAAATTTTTTTCCTTGTGGAATTTCTCTTTCATTATTTAAAAAAATGTAGAGTTCTTGCTATATTCATCACAATCAAATTGGGTGACATTTTTAGTAAACAAAAATCTGGGATTATTTATATTACAAGAGAAATTAAAGAGATAAATAATGCATACTTAAACCAAGTGGAGATGTAAACCAAATACACTGTTTCATGTAAAATAACTTTGTTAAAAAAGGAAAAGAATGGCTTAAGACATTCAGTTAACACTGACACTAGCAAAAAATTAAAAGAAACATGTAGTGTAATATAATTTTCAAAAAAGAAGGCTGGGAATTTAGCTCAGTGGGATAAGAACCTGCCTGGCAAGCGCAGGGTCTTGAGTTCAAAAAAAGAATCAATACAAATTCACATGATTATCTAAAATATAAATAGGATAAGAAAGCAACTGTTATTTGTATATTTGCTGTAATGTTGGTATTATGTTACTAAGCATATTATATCAACATTTTAATCAACTATGTGTTAACAATCAGTTATTAGCTCCCCATTTACTTAATTAATCACTGATTTATTCATTTACCGTGTTTCTTTACTTATTTGGTATTGGGAACAGAGCCTATGTTCTTCATAGTAAACTACTTTTTCAGTCACCATTTTATAAGTGCTTAATTTTGAACAAGGTCTTAACTAATTCGCACAGGTTAAGCTTGAAGTTACAACCCTCCTACTTCAGCTGCCCAGAGAGCTGAGCCTGTGCCGCCAAGTTCAACTCACTTTTACAATTTTATATGAGACAAGAGTGAAAGTAAGAAAAGTCAGGGCCAAGGATACAGCCCGGTGGCTGGTGACCGCCTGGCAGTGTGAGACCAGAAGTGATTCCCAGTACGAGAAAAAAAAAAAAAAGTTAGTTTTAAAACTAAGAAATTTAGGACAAAGATAAAATTCAATTTCAAATATGAAATTTTATTTCACGATATTTCTACTACTGTGTTCAAAATATGGTAAGTCAGTCTGTTGTATTTATTTTTAAAATAATATATTTTAAAAATTAAATGCTAACTCAGGCAAATACAAACATAGATCAGATTCCGTATGAACTGAGTTTAATATGTGCATAAATAAAAATAAAGATAATTTATAAAGCACAGGCTTAAGATTTAAAAAAAAAAATAGAGCATACCCAAGTAAAGGTCTTTGCTAATGTTGGAGTTTTGTGTTAGCATTACTATGTATGCAATGAAAGTCAATCTTGTTCCATTAATATTTTGTACCAATGATCTTTAAAGTCTCCACTTCACTCATCTTGTTCTAATTTTTTTCTTGTTTGATAAAGATATATAACCATGCTATTTTTAGAAAATACAATGTCTTGATAATTTTAGCCCCCCAAAAAATGTACTGCAAATGCATCTATTTTATATTTTGAAATTAGATTATTTATATTAAGGTAAAATACTTTATAGCACATATTGTAATAGAATTATTTTAATCTAAAAGCAATTTTAAGTATGCAACATATTGAATTATAATTAAAGATTTATGGTTCCATTAAAAGATAATGTTGTAGCTACTTCCAACAATAAAACATGTCATGAGTTCAGTGTTATACACAATACAGAATATAAATTACAAGATTTTTTAAAAGTATTCACTGGGTTTGTGATTTTATACAAATATTAAAACCTGAATTTTCAATAATGTCTGCACCAGATTTTATATTTCATTAAGGAATTATTATTTTCCCTCTGGATACATTTTAAACATATTTTATATATTTATTTAAACATGTGGTTGTCTTCTGACAAAAAGCCATGATGATTTACTTCTTTCATATTGTAAATATTAAAACGAAAATGAATTTCGGGATTCTGAGAACATAGTATATTAATATTATAATGCCTTTCTCAGGTTAAATACATAAAAATCAGAAAAATAATATAAACAAATTTAATTGAGAAGGCAAATCCAACTTGGAATAAAACAAGTAAATATAATGTACACAATGTTGAAAATCATGAGCCTTTGGCTGATATAAAATAGCTAGAAAAGCATTTAGATTCAACATACTCGTGTTACTCAAAGAGTTACGAGAAAAATAAATGCAAAAGAAAAGTACATGAAACAACTCTAAACCAACAATCCATTGTTATGGAAAAAAGACTAGAAAATATTTACTATAAACATAAATATTTTGATTGAAATAGAAGCACAATAGATATTGCAAAGGAAATAAAATACAAATGAAAACTACTTTGACAGCTTGTAAGTTAGTATCAAAGTTACCACAAATGTACTAAAGTGATAACATTGCTATGAGTTCAAGATCAATATTATAAAATGTAGAGGTGCATAAATAGTATAAGGGCATTTCACATACATACAAAGTTAGGAATGTTAGAATGCCAATGTTTGACGATGCAATCAATGCTCTTTTGAATTTTTCTGATGGAAAATAAATTGTTATTATATGCTGCTCAAGCTAAAGAAAAAGTTAAACTGTGTGTATGTATATCTAAGTTCATGCTTTATTTCGTTTTTTTTTTTTTTTTTTTTTTATTATCTAAGTACCCAAGACTTGAAAATGGACCAAAAATAGAAATTTATTTGACTTACATTTCTGGAGGCTGAAAATCCAAGGTCGTAGCCTTTCACTGTATTCAGTGCCTGGAAAGAGACTTCTTGCAGGATAGCATGTCGGGAGTATCACATAACAATGCACAGCAAATGAACTAGTTTGGGTCTCTTTTTGTCTTCCTATAAAAGCTACTAAACTATTGTGGATTCAGCCCCATTGTCTCCTTCAATCGTAAGTACTTCTTAAATACCCTACTCCTAAATTCAAATATGAATTTGGAGATTAAATTTCTAATAAATAAAATTCTGACGATAGATTTAAAATTCTATCAGTTTCTCACATAGAAAATAATAGCATAACAAGTAAAAAGGCAGATAATTCACAAAGTTAGCATTTTCCTAATAAGGATCAGCTTTAGTCATTTGTAGGATAAAGGAATATACCTGGAGACCATAATGTTAAATGAAACAAATCCGAAACACAAGCTTAAATATCAGTCTTTCTCTTTTATAAGAAACTCCAAATATTAACATATTATAGAACCAAAGAAAACATAATAGGAAGTAAAAAAGATAGACTTTTGCATGAGAGATGAGGCAAGAGATCGAGGTGTGAGAGAGGGAGATTAAAAAGTCAGATGTGCTATATACATGAACAGACTCAGAAAGAAAAATGTAATGTTTATGTTTTGCAAACATGTACTATTAAAATAAAAATTCGAATCTGAAAAGGAGAAATCAGGTGTCTTCAGCCAGCTGAAAACACTGCTGAGTGTATGTTGCGGGAAAACACCAGCAGTACAGATTATTAATTAACTTCCAATTCATGTTTAAAGAGAAAACTAAGTCTTTATCTAGAACTACAAAATGATCAAGATGGACATTTAAAACCATTGCTATTTACAAAATTAAAAAAAAAAAAACTAACAAATTTTTCAGCATAAATAATGACTAATGAAATCAGTAAATACATTGATAACATATCAAATTCAATAATGGCATTGCAATAGAATTACTATTTTAAATAATTGAATATCCATTTTTAAGAACTCCTTAAAATTAAGAAGGGTTAGTAAAATGAAATATAACTCACATTTGTGAGAGTAATACAAAATGTAAATTCATTGGCACAATATTTTATCAGGTAATTTTGTGAAAAGGAAGATAACTTAGATAATGGCATTAATATCAACACAAGATTGACATCACTGAAATGTTTATATGACCTTGATAGAGGGCAGATCTTCAAATTACCTGTAGAAGCTAGAGATTTAAAGCAAATCATTGCTGGCAGGCGTTCCATTCATGAACCCTCCTTCTCTCAGATATTATTCATATCATTCATTTCTATTCTCCAATAAATTTTCTAACTGAAAATAAATAAAATAAATAAATAAGCAAACAAAATAAAACCAAAGAAATTCTTCTTTAGAATAGGAGTTAAATATTATGATTGTTGGTGGAAACTTTTTCCTTCTAACATGGCCTGAAATGAATAAGAAACAGAAAAGTAGCAGTAAGAGGACCCATTACATTGTACAGCCCTAAAACTAGCCTAAAAGACTGCTCTCAAATTAACATCTCATTCAGGAATGCAAAGTCTTCTTATACTATTTATTTGAAAAACACTTTCAGTTTTCTCTTTCATATCCCATAGTACCTCCTGTAAGCCACAAGTATTTTTAATGTACTATAACTTCAGTGCTCCCTGTAAAAGCTGCTCCAAGAATTATTTACATATTTAAAATACCATTAAATTAATAAACATCACTATATGACCTATAAAATGAAATAAGAGAAAAAAGCAGTAGGCAATCAATGATAACACTATCATTCCATATCTTGGTATTATTTTTAAATACATAAAATTATTCAATGTGTCATTTAACTACTGTGAACTTTGAGAATAAAACAGGCATGAAAAATCTCAAGAAATATATCCAAACTAAAGAAACTGTACTAGCTGGCCTATGAAAAGAATAAAGTGAGAGAAACAAAAGGAAGAAACAAATTAATTTGCAGTAGCACAAAAGATGTACTATGTAATATAAAAAGACAGCAATAAATTTAACAATTTGCAGGATTACACGAATTTCAAAAACACATCAATGAACATATACTGTTATGACCAACTGTAAGGACATCATGGATCTTAGAATTTACGGTTATCAATGTTAATTCAGATTAATAAAATTGATTTATTTCAAAACTATCAAAGAACCCACTGGAAATAAAATCAATTATCATTCTAAGCAGGCCTAAGACTTCATCACATCAATAGGAGATCTGAAAGGGACTATATTGTAGCAATACTTACTAGTCTTCGCATGCGGTATGTGAAGTAATACTATGAATATGCAAACTGTCATTCAGATATGACAGGAACAGTCAAAGTATTTACAAGCTGATGGAAAGACTTTAGCAACAATCTACCTTGAATAAATGTGTAAAAGTGAATTTCAACCAAACCAAAAATGGTAAATGATGACAAACATATTGCCAATGACAATGAATAAATTTGAATATATTTCATGCCAGAAGAGCAATGGCCTCATACCAAGCACCCTTGAAGAGTCTCACTTGTGACTGGAAGCAGGCATGACTTTTCTAATTTCAAAGTATGGCAAATTATATGGACATTTCTTCTCAGTTTATGTTTCTGTAACATGGTCAAGGTGAAGAAATTTTGAGACATAATTAAGCTCAGTTATTTGTTGACTTTAAATTATGGAGCCAGGAATATAGCTCAGTTGCACAGCACTTGCCAGGCAAGCTTGAGGCCTTGAATTCGAGTCTTGATACCAAAAGAATTTCATTAATTAATTAGAGAAAGATTATCTCTTTTGTTGAGAAAAATTATCTCAATGAAGCCTAATCACATTAGGTAAGACATTTAAAACTGGTAGTAATCATCATAAATACAAACAGACATTCTCCTGGTGGCAATGATGACACAAAGAAGCTCATTTATCCCTGAGGAAATGACATTTCTGCAAAAAAAAAAAAAAAAAAAAAAAAAACAGCATGAGGATAGTAGACAACTTCAAGCCTTGATTTCAGTCAAGTGAGAACCCGAGCAGAGAAAGTAGCTTAGTGCTTCATTTGTAGAAATAGGAGTTAAAATGTTGTTTCAAACAATTGAAGATATGGCAATTTTCTTATAGCTATGAAAATAAATGCATTATTATAAAACAAAAATAATGTAGTACTCTAATAATAAAAATAATACATATATGATAAATTCAAAATGTAAATATTATTTTTACAATAAAAGTATTTTAGAGGACATAAATATAATTTTAATAAGCCAGAATAACTTTGAACTGGCTATTAAATTATGACTAATTCAAAAATACTTCAAATTATAAAAATATACAACAAACGCAACAGCATTGCATGAGAACATATAGCAAAGAAAGTCATGAGAAAGTATGACTATTGTAATTGTATATTTGCATATATTAGGGATTAAAATACACTGTCCAAAGAAATAGCAAATTATGCATTTTGGGCAAAAAAAAATCCAAAAAACTGTGCTGTATTATTTTGTGAAATTAAAAAGAATGAAAGGCAAATACTAAGACAAATTTAAGGTAACATATATTTATTGTACTAATGAATAGACGAACTTACATGTTTACAATATCTCACTTAAGAAAACATTTAACAAAAGGCACATTAAATGGATAAAAGATTTATAGTAATAAATGCTAAGATAATCTCAAAGCCAAACAAGAATCTTGATTCTGAGAATAAAGGCAAAAGAAGTTTAAAAATTACTGTGATGCAAACACTCCCATATGTGTATGATGGTATAAGATATCAAGTCACAATGAGCTTTCTGACCTACTCTGACAAATATAATACAAGATAGTGAAGTGTTACGTTAAATTTACCTAGTTAGGTATGAATCCATAGCTAGGTGAGAATAGTTAGGTGAGAATTCATAGCTATCAATTTGTCAAAAAATAAATATTTAAAATTTAAGGCTAAAATATTTAGATAAGAAAACACCAAGAAAAATAAACCAGAAATAAAGTGACCCAGAAAACAGTAGAATTTTTCAAAATTTCTGGCTATTAAAGGAATACAAATTAAAGGAAACTGAGATTTCAATTCTATAAAGAAGACCACCAAAAAATCAAATAATGACAAATGGTGAAAAAGCTTCAGGAGAAAGGAAATTCATTGACATTGTTAACAAAGATTTAAATTAGATACAACTACCATTAAATTCAATTGGAAATTTCTCAAAAAACTAAAAGTAGAAATTCCATTCAACCAAGCTATTTCACTTCTACATAACTTCAAGAAAGAGATAAATACAATATTGTGGATATACTTACATATCCATGTTTATAGCAACATTATTCTGAATAGTTAAATCTTGGAAGTGATCTCTGTGTTCAACAGATAAAATACCACACCTCCATAAAAGCATTAACTGGACTCATCTGAAGATGATGAAACATGAGACCATAATGCTAAGTGAAATTAATCAAGAACATAAGTTTAACGATCACGTAACTTCCCTTATATGAGAAACCCAAAGTTTAAATAGCTTAAAGCACTAAAGAAAAGATAATCATGGAACCTGGCAACTGAATCAGTGGGAAGAATCCAAATCACTGGCTCCTCCCCCTACATCAGTGGGATTAAGCAAGTGGGGCAATGGAAACCACCCAGCAGGTCTCTGATTAGGGTGCACATGACAGACAGTAGGACTAGCAGCAGGGAAAACTCCAAGGCAACATCCACAATATGAGCAACAGATGTTAAGTTAGGTGAACCATCACGGCGCTTGGGGATGAAGACACATGGGATAGAAGCAGGACGTTTCTTTTATTATTATTATTATTATTGTTATCATTATTATTATTTTAATTGTTATATTTTCCTTTTTATAAAATATTTTTTTTTCTTTTCTAAATGACTGAAGAGAACTCCAACCATGGAAGACTAACCACATCACCTGAACTCAGAGATCAATGTCAGATAATCATTTACTCATTATTTGTTTTCTACTCTTCTCTTGCTTCCCAAAGTTTTCATGATCATACTTTGTCATCCAGCCTGGCTTCTAATTACTTCTCAGTTGTGTTTGTTGTTTTCCACTATTTTTCTCCACCACAAAGTAAAAACCATTATACCAGGGGGAAACACACTGAATGCAATCTCCTAAATTATAATTGATTGTGTTAAATAGCTATAGATTTTGCTTCTATGGTTAAAGGGCAAAATTAATAGTTATCATAACTTGGCAACTGTTCTTGGTGCTATTGTTATTACTAAGTAAGCTACTTTAGCTATCATGTTATATCTACTGTAATCAATTATCCTCTCTTCTATCTTAATACTGGGAAGCTCTGGGCAAGCTTGTAACCAAAGGCCTGGGTACTGATCAAAACAGATATCAACATCTCACTGTTAACTGGAGAGGCAGGATCCTGACAGAGAAAAATCAAAAACCCCTACACACAGAGAACATCTCTGAAGAAGACACTTTTCCTAGAGAGTACTTGATATAGTGATATACCTACCTACTAACATAACTTACATGGGCCAACATAGAGAACAAGATAAAATTTTACTGAAATACAAAATGACAAGATACAAAAGGAAAATGCAGTCTTAGAACATACAACACACCTAGAAGTAGACGAGAAATTGAGATAGAGGAAAATGGAGACACATACCTGAAATTTATGAAATTATAGCACCCAAATAAATCCATTAGGGTTCCTGAGGAAATCAGATCACAAATAATCTCTCAGATTTAAAAAAAAAAAAAAAAGGTCAGCATTCTTAAAGTAATTGCCCAGAAAATATAGAGTATATACAGATAGATGGAAAACATAGAAAAGGATGTAAATCGTTAATGTTCAAAATAGGGAAGAAATAGAACGCATGAAATGGATTCAAACAGATATACAGAAAATTAGAAATTCCACTGAAAGCTGACAAAACCACTTAAATGAAACTGAAGATAAACTTTTAGATATTGAAAACAGGATGACAGCTAATGATAACAAAGGAACAATCTCTTAGAAATAAAAGGGATCACAAAATAACAAACACACAAAAATGAAAAACAATGTAAGACTTACAGGTTTCAATGAAAAAGCAGAAGCCAATGCAAATTACATTAAAAGACATTTTGCAGACTTAATAACAAACAATTTCCTAAGTATGGGATTAATATATGGATAAGGAAGGCATAGAGAACTACAATAGCCATGACCAAAATAAATATACATCCAGTTATAAAATAATCAAGATCCCAGAAATTCAGCACAAGAACAGAATATTAAAAACTGTTACAGAAAATAAACAGATCACATGTAAAAGAAAGCCCATCAGAATCATGGCTTACTTCTCAACACAAACTCTCAATCAAGAAGAATTTGAGTGAAGTATTTCAAGTCCTGAAAGAAAACAACTTCCAACAAAGATTAATGTACCCCACAAAACTATCTTTCAAAATTAATGGAGAAATAAGATAATTCCACGACAAAGAATACCTATGGAAACCCATGACCATGAAACAAATTCTACAAAGGATACTGAAAGATATTTTAGACAGAGACAAAAGTGACCACAATTCCATGAAAAATAAAGAAACCAGCAGGCAGGTCCGGCGTTTAAACAGAGAGTAAAAATAGGGAACCGACAACAGGAAAATAACAGGACAAAGATAAGTCACTGCGTATCAGTTATAACAATTTACATAGCCTCTATACGTCAGATGAAAGAGACTGCAAGAACAGATCAAGAAACAAGATCCTACAATAGGCTCTACACAGGAAATACATTTAACTCAAAAGGAAATTAATGAACTGATAGTCAAAGGATAAAAAGCAAAACTCCATGCAATAGTAGCCCAAAAATAAAAAGCAATCGTACATAGTCTTTTTGCAAACAATGTAAATTTCAAACCAAGAATGATAAAAAAATTTTTAAAAAGTCACTGCATACTTATTTGGGGAAAACGCCGAAAAGCAGAGATAACAATCAAAAATCTACATGCAGTAAATATAGGAGCACCCAAAGAGACAAAACATCGGCAAAGAAATATCTGAACAAAATGAAACTGGTATCTCATTAAGTTTTCAAAAGTTTATAAAGTTGTAGTTCGTTATTTGTGTTTTTTCGAGAAATGATATTTCTAATTGTATTTGAATAGCTACTCTAAGAAGTCATTTTAGTAGTGAATGTTATTACTGACAGTGTCAGCATGATGTTCCCATTACTATGTGTTGGAAGATAATTTTGAAAAATTAGAAATACTCTAGGCAGAGAAGAATGACTTAATTTTTATTTTTAATGATATAAATCTGGAATAGATTAGCAGATCTTTTAATGATTATTAAAATCTAGATAAGAAACACCAGAAACACAAACTCCGGGATTATATATATATATATATATATATATATATATATATATATATCAAGCTTGTCAAAAGCACTGTACTTAAAAGTACGTATGAGATTTTAGTTGTTTATAAACTTTGTTTCTTATACTGAGGTATTCTTAAATTCAGCTATTACTTAGTTAATGAAGTTAGTTAATCCAGAGTTGCATTAATTTGAGTGACTATTTGTTTCATCAAAAAGAATGTATCAAGTTTTCTGAAACCCCTAACATCTATCATGTTATTTTAACTTGTCAATATATAATGCTATTGCATATAAATTCTTAAATTGAAAAGGTAAAATAAAAATATTCAAATCCTATATGCTAGAAATATTCATTCTTTCAGTCTGTGGTTCTCTCTCTCTCTCTCTCTCTCTCTCTCTCTCTCTCTCTTTTGTTTCTACACAAATTCATCAAGTAGAATAAGAACATTATGTAGAGTATAGTGGTAACAATAGACTTTCTAACATTATTTCAAGTTGTACGTGGATTCATAAAGTGAGCAAAGTACTTAAAGCATTTTTAGAAAAGGTGAGAAAGCAGAACCCAGAAAATGAGTTCTCAATATTAAGGTCAATGCAAAATATTTCCCCTCAAAAGGAAGCGTCTGCCATGGACTGCTGCAGACTTCATACTCATCTCACTGACTGAAAGCAACTTAAATGGAAAAGATGGCAGACACTGCAGACACACTGCGAATAAGCTTTTTTCATGAGCCATTTGTTCTGTAAGAAGACAGCCTTCGTCTCTTCCAGCTTCCAACTCTCTCCAATGCATCTCACTGGAAAACCCTAACTCAGACTCAAAAACTTAAAGACCAGATAGTACTATTTAACCCCTATCATGTAGGGACAGCACAAAAGGGACGAATTCACAATAAGAACTGAAGAAAATGTGAAGAAATCCAACAGGAATGATCACCTCTCTCCAGCTGTAAGCGTGTAAGTAAACCAACTTAGAGAAATTAATTTGTGCTTTTTCTAAAGGAATTGTTGGTATTCACTGCTTGGAACACTTGAAAAATCATTTCAATCAAGAGAGTACAAATGATCGCAGCCACAATGGTGTGAAGAGCGTGGCATTTTAAGCAGTGTCCTGTGGCAGTAGTGCAAGTTGCATGTTGCAGGGAAATAAGCAGTATTAATAGATGATACAATACAACCTCAGCACCGTTAGTAAGGATACATCACAAATTGAGCAAAAAAAAAAAAAAAAATTTACCTTTATCTGTATGTTGACAGAGGCCACCAGGATGTCATAACTGGTTTCATACTGAAAATGTGGACGTACGTGAACGCAAACCGGAAAACTCAGAAAACAAACCCAAAAACCTTCCATTATATTTTAGACATTGCCGTAAGTTTTCAGATATTAAAACAGCTTCTCCAGGGACAAAATGCACAGCTTTCTATGGCAGCTCTGCTCACAGCCTGCTCTCCTAGATGCTGTGGTTCTCTTAGTCTTCAGCTGGTCGCCCATTCTCAGCAAACTTTGTTCTTGAACGGCCAATTTCTTTTTCCTTTTTTCTTCTTATCAAGTGTAGCATAACATAATGAACATAGTAAAAGAGCCAAAAGTAAAGTGAGAAAATGGGAAAAGAAAGAAGAAAATGCTAAAAAAGACCAAAACAAAGAAAATGGAAGAGGAAAGAAAAAATTACAAATAGAATCGAAAATTAAGATGTGACTTTTTTTGTAAAAATAATACTGTGTCATTTTGTTCTCCACTTCTTATTTAATTTGATCAAGAATGGGATTGATAGTGGGGGAAGAGAAATAAAATACTTCATAAGCTAATGTTGAGGTTGTTTTTTGTTGTTTTTTTTTTTTTTTTTCCTACCACCGTGTTTCAAACTTTTATTCTGGAAAGGAAAATATGCCTCTTTCTTTTGTTTCTTTGTTTGGTTTGTTTTCCTTTAATGTAACTAACCTTCAAGGCTCTACTATCCTAGATCAAGAGAGTATATGGGAAGATTCTGAAACAGGAAGAAAATTAGAAATAAGAAGAAGTCAAATGGGCAGAGGATTTAGCTCAGCAGCATAAGTGCCTGCCTGACAGTAGCGAGGTTCTGAGTTTGATTCTCCATACAAAAAAAGAGTCAAACACTGAGGAGAAGACTGGGGGAAATAGGTACTTTTAAATACTGTAAGTGCCAGGGAAGCAGATACAAAGGAAAGAGAATGTGCTTGCAGGGACTTACTGATGAAGGATGAAGAAATTTATAAAATACCAAATATGAGAAACTAATAAGCATGATTCGGTAAGCAGATAGAGGAGACTGGGATGGGCCCAAAATACAGATTATTGGGGAAGAAGAGATTTCCTAGAGGAAGTAATTTTAAATTAATTTATGCAACTTAAGGTTAACCACATATGGAAGGAAATGAGGAACACTGAGGCAGTAAGGTAAATTTTTATTATAAATTTTTAAAAGGGGAAATGTGGTGTAAATTTAAGATGAACCGAAAATTTCCTACGAATGAATTCTAAGCAAATGAGTATCAGATTCTTGCCCCATTGAGCAATTAGGGGAAAAAATCCAACAGGAAAACACAGACAATAGAGCATACCGTTAACCACTGATTTCCTGACTTTAAGAGTAAAAAGTATACAAAAATATGCTATACTAAAAATAATATGCAGACACTACATAAGCAAAGTAATTATGTTACTAGTGCTGTACCAACAGGTTTTTATTTCATTACACGCAAGTTATATCAGTTCATTTATCAAAGACTTATATAATAGTTCTCTGATTTTACCCTTACATATTCCATAAAATGTTTAGAATCATAGGTGGTAAGAGCATTAGCTGTGCTGTACTTATACACACACAATAATTTATTTCATATAATATGTAGTTCAACACCTCTGTTCTAGGAATGAAAAGTGCCTATTTTACCATAGTTAATATCAAATAGATTCACAGAAATATTGTACTTATAACTATTTTGAAGTAAAACAGGCATTAAAATCTTGTTAACAGAACCATAAGTTGAAAGTAGGCTTGAATTTTATTCTTGGAAAAGAGAATTAAACCATAGCCCAAAGTTTTAAATGTAAATATAAACAGAAGTATCAAACCTAGATTTGTCTTAGAAATAATTCTATTTAATAGACACAAATTATAAATGAGATTCTCTATTCTTTTGGATTGAAAAATCCCTTACACTCATTACGTTGAGCTTTATTATAGTTTGTGCCTGGATGCTTCCCCAGGAGAAGCTTCACGTGGTCACAGGTAGAACTTCTCAGAGGTGGCCAGATCGAGATGGTGTGAGACTGGGGTTCAGAGTCGGTTTTGTTTGTTGTGTTTTGTTTTCTACTGTATTAGACCACCGACTGGTTTGGCACAGTTCTGCCGCGGATAACATGAAGCCCACACGTGGTGCGGTGACACCATCTGCAGCGAGGCTGGCCTGCGAGGATAAAAGGGAGCCGCGGCTGCTGGGGCCTCCCTGCCTACACTTTGCTGCCTTCTGCCTGTTAAAAGCTGTCTCTGCTCTGTGATGCTTCTGTGCCGTCCCACCCTGCCATGGGCCAGCCAAATACGAAATTAAGTCTCCTCAGCCTGAACTACAGTAAGCCTTTCCTGCTTTAACTGTGAATAGTGAGTATTTTGTCTCAGCAACAAAAATGTAACTGACAAAGCCCTTGAACACTGATGCTCAAATCTCATTTTCCTCTTACAATGACGTTAAAATACTGACAATTCAACTCTCTCCTTGAAAAGACGACGTCCAGTGGCATAGTTCAGGATAATACTACATAATAAATTAAGCATTTTTCTTGTATAGAATTTGTTTCTTGGTTAAAGAAAAAGAATTAAAAAGTATGTGCCATGTACTACAACTTTTTAATTGCTTCTTTCAGTTATCTAAATGTGATACAGAAATAAACACATAGTAACTATATATTTAATGTTATTAGAAATTGTCAACTTTTCTGAAAAATTTTTAAGTATCCATTAGTAATGTATGAGAATTACAATATTCACCATACTTAAATGTTTGAAGTTTTCAAATTACATTTAAGTTATACTATTGTATTACTGGTAAATCATGATTGTTTTAACTCATAATTACTTAAGGATTACTGGTTTGGACCATCATTTCATGTGCTAATTGGCTATGTGAATGTTTTTGAATTTTTTGTCTGATGTTAAATTAGGGTTTTTGATTAATTATAAGCTGTAAATGTTACAGATATATCTCACATGATCATACTCAGATTGTTTCACTCATTAAGTTTGCTGATACAATTAAATATATATCATCATATTCATCATAGGGACTTTGAACCTGTATATGATATACCTTGATTTCTAATTTTTTTAGTCCCCTTCCCTCCCTGCCAACCTCTCTTCTCCTACATATTTACAAATCGCTGTTTCCATTTTATCCTTCTTTTGTCATTTTTTCCTTTTCCTTTTCTTCCTTCCTATTCCTATTACTGCTCCCTAGTTCCTCTGTCCTTGTGAACAACTTCTTCTGTTTTCACAATGTCTATTGTATAGTTTTGTCTTTATTGTTTCATTACCTCATACCAGAGAGACAAACAAATATTTGTGAGTCCAACTTTTTTCAGTTAAAAATGTCATCCCAAGGTGCATCCATTTATCTCAAAATGTCTTGAGTTTATCCTTCTTTATGGCTGAATAGTACTGCATTGTAAAAATAAAAGCCACATCTTTCATATGCACTCCTCAGTTCATGGGCATTTGCTCTATTTCCAAAATTTAGCTTTCACAAACTGTGCTTATATAAACATGGGTGCTCATATTTGCAGTGACAGGATGTTTTAATTTTTATGGAAAGGTATCCAAAAATGGGATAGCTGGGTCAAATGGAAGCTCTAATCCTAGTTTTCTGAGGAGTCTCCATTATGATTTCTATAGAGGTTGTACCACTCCATACTTCAACCAACAGTGGAGAAGAGTTTCTTACTCCACACAGTGAGCATTTGTTATTGGGTGGTTTCTTTATAACAGACAGTCTTTCTGGAGTGAAATGCAATCTCAGCTTTGCTTTATTTTTTCATCTCTTGAATGATCTGTGGTGATGAACTTTGTTTCATACATTTGTTTGCTATTTGTGTTTCTTCATCTGAAAAGTGTGTATTCATCTCATTTTCCCATTTTTATACTGCTTCTTTCAATTTCCAGGGTCTGACTTTCTCAATTCTTTATATGTTCTAGAGATTAGTGCTTTGTCTGAGGGACAACTGGCTAAAATCTTTTACTAATATGAGGGAAGTCTTTGTACTCTACTGATTTATTTTGCTGTTCAAAAGCTTTTTAATAGAATGCAATCCAAAGTGTTCTTTGTATTATATCCCATGCAGTGGGGGTTTTGTTCATGAAATATTTACCTACACAATGTTTTCTAAAGTTGCACCTATTCTCCTTTCTGGTAGAGTTAGTGTTTCTGTTATAGTACTTAGGTCATTGATCCATTTTGATTTTACTTTAGTACATGGCAAGAGACATGGGTGTGGCTTTAGTCTTTAGTACGTACTAAACCAGTGTGTTAGCACCATTTATTACAGAGGCTATCGTTCTTTCAGTAAATGTGTTTGATGACTTTTTTTCAAACATAAGGTGGCTGAGTATGTTTGGAGTTGTGTCTGTATCTTCCAACCTGTTCACTCAAGTCTGTTTTGTTTGGATTTTATCACAGTAGCTTTGTAGCATAATCTCTCAGGGATTGTGATACTCTGAATGTCCTTTGCTACCAAAAGTTGTTTTTGCTATTCTATGTCTCTTCTGGTTCCAAATAAATTTTAGGAGTGCTTTTTGTGTATTGCTAATGTATGCTAATAATGTTTTGATTGAGATTGCATTACATTTTCTGATATCCTCTCTGATTATCTTTTTCAGAGTACTAGAATTCTTCTATAGATTTTTTACTTCCATAGTGAAAACAATTCCTAAAGATTTCATTTTTTGAATGCTATTTTGAAAAGCGTGGTTTTCCTAATTTTTCTCTCAGTGACTTTTTTATTTGTGTATAGGAATGTTATAGAGTTTTGAGTGTTCAGCTTGAACTGCTGAAGTTGGCTATAAAATCTACAAGTTGTTTGGTGGAATTTTTGGGGCCTTCTATGTGGAGTATCTTGTCATCTGCAAAAAAAATGATGCATAAATTCTACTTTTCTTAACCTTATTCCTTTTCTTATCTAAATAACCAATTTCTTTTTATTATCTAAAAACTGGCTAAAATTTCTTTTTATTATCTAAAAACTTTCTTTTTATTATCTAAAAACTTTCCAAAAGTATACTTATTAGGAGTGATCCTGTAATATCCTTCTCATTTTTCCTGATTTTAGAGTAAATTTTTTCAACATTTATTATGATATTGTCTATTGGTTTGTTATAGAAGGTTTTTATCATATGGAAGTAAAGGTCATGTATTTTAATTTTCTCTGGGTTTTATATCATGATTAAATGCTGGACTTTGTAAAATATTTTCTTGGTCTATCGAAATCATTGTATTAATTTTTCTTTAATTCTGTTGATACATTTTCTTTCATTATTGATTTGCATATGTTAAGCCATTACTTCATTTCTTGAATAAAATCTACCTGGTAATGGTGCATAATCTTCTGCTGATTTTCTACATTCTCTTTTCCAGTATCATATTAAGAATGTTTACACCTATGTTCACTATGGAATTTGGTATATAATTCTGCTTTTTCATTAGGATCTTCTCTTGTTTTGAAATCTTTTTTTCCAGGAATGATTTTAGGAGTATTGTTTACCTTTAAATTTCATTAGAGATTTTCAGAATTAATGGCATTAGATCTTCTTGTAGAATTCAGCAGTGGATATAATGGGACCAGGGTTTTCCTTTGTTGGTAACTCTTTAATTATATTTTCAATTTCACTGATTGATAACAGGTTATTTAGAATTTTTGTAGCTTCTTGATTTAGTTTTGGCAGTTCATATGTATCTAGGAATTCGTTCACTTCTTTTGCCTTTACCATCTTATGAGAGTACAGCTTCTCAAAGTAGGTATCAATAATCTTCTGAATTTCTGCACATTGCACTGTGATTTTACCCTTTTCATGCCTAATTGCATGCACTTGAGTTTTTTTCTATCCTCTTTTTGATAAGGGTGATAAAAGTTTTTATCAATCCGATTTAATATTTTAAAGAAATAACTTCAATTCACTAATTGTGTTTTTTAATCTCAATTGCATTAATTTCTGCTCTTATTTTTATAATTACTCCCTTCTGAGAGCTTTGAGTTTTGTTCATTCTGCTTTTTTGAGAAGGCTGAGAAATATTAAGTTTTTATTTGAGCTCATTTACTTTCTGTCGTGATGTGAGAATTTACCATTGTAAATTTCCCAGTATGGTCTATCAGCATTACCATTTGGTTGTACATATTATTTAACTTCTTCTTTAATTTTCTGTAACCCACTGGTTGTTATGGTGGGTGTTATTTGATCTTCACTTGTTTATGTAGTTATTTTGCCATTTCCATTTCTATTGCACCATTGTCAGATAATATGCATTGAGTAATTTCAATTCCTTTGTACTTTCATAAGCATATTCTGGAGGTTTGTATGTGGTGTATTTTTGAGACTGAACCATGTACCACTGAGAGGAATGTGTATTCTGATGTTGTAGGTTGGAACACTCTGTGGACATCAACTAAGAGCGTTTGATCACAAGTTTAGTTCATTTCTGATGTTTCTTTGTTGAATTTATCTACCTGATCTATTTGTAATAGTGGGATATTAAATTTGGCCATTACAATTGTATTAATGATTATGTGATTTTTTCATGTCTGTTAGTATTTGTTTTTTTCAACTGAGTACACTGGTATTTGGCATCTACATATTTATGATTGTTATGTCTTCTTGAATTTTTCTCTTAGCAGGTATTTTATTTCTTTTTCTTTTAATCGGTACAAAATCACATTGTTTGCAAAATAGAACAGCTACCTGTGCTTTATTTGGTGCGGGGCTACACTGAATATTGTTTTCAATCTTTTTTTTTTTTTTTTTTTTTTTTTTTTTTGTACCATCAATCAAACTCAGGACTTCACGCTTGTCAGGCAGGCGATCATGCTATTGAGCTACAACCCCTGTCTCAATCCTTTAACTTCCTTTAACTATCAATCTATGAATTTTATTTCAAATTACATGCATTTCTTGTATGTAGCATATTATTGGATCTTCCTTCTTGATACATTCTGCCAGTTTCTTTTGACTAGTGAATTGAAATCATTACATCGATAGTTTTAACGGATATGCATCTATTTATCCTTCTGATATTATTTTCCTATTTTTGCTTCTCTGTCTTTCCACTCTGTTTAATTGCTTGCCAAGTTTGTGGCTTCTATTTATCTTCTTGGAATTGTAGTCTATTTTATTTCTTTTGAAGTTTTCATGAGTGTATTTTGAGGGCTTATTTTGAGGTCATGAATATCTTTGGTTGTTTTGTTGTCATAGAAGTACCTTTTGCCTACATAGTTTTTAAAGTTAGTTTGTAGGGTATATCAATCTATTGGGAGTTTTTTTTTTTCCTTTTAAGACTCCAAACTCTCCTTGAGTTGAGGGTTTGTGTTAAATCTCCTATGATTCTCATAAGCTTTTCTTTACAGAGGTTTTGTTTCCCTTCTCTAATCACTTTTAATATTCTGTTCCATGCATGGAGGAAGTGCCCTCATCTCTCTGCAGGACAAGACTGTTTGCCTGCTTATGCTGCTGGACCAACATCTCTCTGCTTGGTCTCAGACTATGCTGATGCTTCCACTTCTCCACTTCGGTTCACTAAACCGAAAGTAGTTAAGAATAAGGTTAACATCAGGTGAGCACTAGAGCAGAACTTAGATGGCCCCAGATACCATTTGTTAGAAAAATTCACTCTAGTCTGCTTCCCACATTCCGGCAGCCTACTGTGACTGGATGGCTCTTCCCTCATTCCATTCTGGGACACTGGCAATACAACAACCTGTGATTGTTCAGCTGTTTCAGTTCACTCCAAGCCCTTTGAAATAAATGACAGTCTCATCTGTCTTCCTCTGTTACATGTGTCTGTGTGCAAGAGCACGTTGCAGGTTCACCTCAGTCACCAACCTTTGTGTAACCTCTTGGGAAAAAGTAGCTTAGATTCTCCCTGCTGCATTATAATTTTCTCCACCTGCAGCACTAGATTGCTGGTCTCTCAGAATCTTTGTAAGCAGGTAATTTTACTACTCTTGAAAAATATTAGAATTACTAGATCATAGGGTGGGTGTTCATTTATATTTATGCCACTATGGCAGGACTATTTTGTAAAATAGTTTTCAAATTAATTTTTATAGACTTTTATTATTTCTATTTTTTCGCAGTATAAACATTGACTTTCATTATAGATATATTTTTATACGTATAAAACTTATATGTATAGAAAATATTTGAACACAAAGATACTGTACTTACCAAATGATAGAGAAATTGTACCATCTTCTATGTTCACAGGTCAACCAGTGCTTGTTATGAAATTAAGAGTTACTTAAATTGGTGGCCCCTCTACTGTGATGCACTTCATTAGACTACCACCTCTTTGGACTACTCTTCATTTTCTGGACTTAGAGGCAAGGGAAGATGACGGAAAAATGAAAGCTTGTGCTAACTGGTGAACCGAAAGTTTTAAATTCATTAAATCACAACTGTAGAATCTTGTGTTTTCTGTTAGCAACCAGCAACTGGTAAAAAGCTTTGACAATTAAGGTAGAGTGAAAACTCCATTTGCAAGGAATTTGTGAGGGGATTGGTAGATCACAATTTGGGGTACATCTAGGAAAATCATGGAGGTGGGATTCTGGGGTCTATGAGGTGTAGTCAAAGTGTCAATATTTAAAAGTATTACAGTAAAAGCATATTGCTACTCATTTCACCTAAAACTGCTTTCCTTAACTTTGAAATGAATCATCCCCTTATTCTTGCCTGTTTCTGAAGCCATTCTGTGAGTCTTTTTTGCATCTTATTGAGGTGATTAGAAATATACTGAAGTAAAGAAATAGCTAAATGCTCATAGAGTTAGACTGACCTTGCAAGCCTAAAATTGAGCATCTATTTAGATGACAATAACATTAATATAATAACTATTAGGGATTTCTTGCTGTCTTGTTTTTGTAATCCAATCTTGCTTTCATTGGTTTTTGTTTTATTGCTTTTGTTGTATTCCTTTTAAAGTAAAATTAAAAAGGAAACCAAATGTATTGTACAAATATAAAAAGAGCAATAGTTTAGATCATCTTAGAAATCAAGAATACCTCAACCATAGGTAGCATGCTCCTGGGTGCAAAAATGTCAATCTTTCATCTGCAAAAGTGTATAAACTTACTCAATGAAAATCTTTTAAAGGATTAGTTTCCCCAGGAATCATTTCACCATGCTGATCTATCTAGGAATCCAGAGAGACCTGAAATCATGGTCTACCATTGCTGCTGTCTGTATGATACTGAAATACAGAATGGTATATAGATTGGTACTGGCATTTATAAGGTAAGTGTTCTAGATAATGAAAGCTTCTAGCCACATTTCAAGGAAAACCTGGAAGACAAGGTATAGTAATCGTGCAAAGAGATTGAATGAAGCTGTGAAAATTAAACAAAATTTTCTGCAAAGACCTCCAAAAGTCAAAGATGATAGAAATATGAAACAATTATTAAGAAATATTGCAGCCCTAAGTACAGTCTTCAAAAGTGATGTTGTCTGTGTGTGCACTTAATCACGCAAGGCCATTGGACTACAACCACTCAAGACCCATGAAATTCACACTGGTCCATTGTGTGCTATTTGCCACACACAGAGTTATCTGACTTAATATTCTCCCTGCTGGATTTCAGTCTTAAATTTTTCCATTTCTCTTCTATTCTCTATTCTTCATTTTGGGTATAGAGATGTTTATTCTGCATAATTGAACATTGGAGTTCCGTAATATGGTTTTGATTTTTATATAGATTCACAAGGAAGAATTTTCCTTGAGTCTAAGAGATTTAGACTTGGACTTTAAAAAAATGCTGATACTATTCAAACTTTAAGGATGAGATTATTGTGTCTTTGGTGGTAAACACTAGAGTTATCTCTTATTAGGTGGAGTTACAACCTTGTGTTTATTTGGTGAATAAGTAAGTATGGATTGTTTCTATTTAGAAAAAAAATATGCAGCACACTACCCTTTAAAAATAAATAAATAAAAGAATATTGATCTAAAAGAGGACATAACAACACAACAGCATAGGTCAGAATAGAACAATTTAAGCAACATACTATTTCACCACAAGATAACCCGACATAACAGTAGTTACCATAGTGTCTCTTAACTTGAAATATTTGAGTATAACTTCATATACTATAGCATCAAACATATCAAGACAGTAAAAAACCATTCAAGAGAATGAAAGTATTATAACCAACTAACATAAAACGAACTATGGTTTTTATATTATCTCCTTGTCTATGAAAATTTTTATTTGTACTATCACATAAAATAAAATCCAGTAAGATACAACATGATAAGACCGATGGAGACAGAAGAACAAAAGCTTGATGAGTTGATGTTGTTTTATCAATAATTTTTGCTCTAGTTTTTATAAATATATTTGATCTTACTAGGGCTTGTTTCTAAGCATTGTAAGTATGTCTAAATTAATTATCACATTTTATTTTAGGACTATATTAATCCTAATGCTAAGAGAAGCCCCTGAATGTAATATGAATTTGATCATTTTAATATTAATAATTTCTATTATTTAAAATTTTAGATGCATATGGTTTTATATATATTCTCCAAATTCTCATTATTCTTACAACTATTATAAATTTGAGACCAACTTGGCAGGTTCTGTGAAAAGTATTCCAGCTCTCTATGAGCTTGGAGAAACTTTTATAGCTTTCATGATACTATTTCTTAGGGTTCATGGCATTTCATTACATGCTTGAGCATCTTAGTGTGCAAATAATATATTCAAAATGATCCTTATGGACTTTTCTGGAGCTCTTTCTCTGGGTACTTCCCCCTTCTCTACTCGTCTGCTGTCCATGCTTTTTGGCCTGCAGTCTAATTTGCAAGCTTTCATGTCTACAATACTACTCTGCTTTGAGTAGGTTTTCTACTTGCATCACAGTCTGGAAAATTACCTATTTTATGAGCTATGGCTTTTGTCATTTGTTTGCCTTCATTTAGAACCATAGTACTCTGCTAACTGTATTCAAAATTCTCAAAAGGTTTGCTTTATATTTTTCCGATATTTTAGTATTTTCTAATAAGATTGAAATTTTAGTACTAGTTACTTACAGAGCATGGAAGGAAAGGTCTTTAATACTTACATTTAATTAAAACATCAAAAATCACGAAAAAGAGTGACCACCTATGCACACATATCTCTATGACTTAGAGAACTTAATCCATCTCCCACAACAAGGTGAAACTACAGTATTTTTATGAATTCTTGATTTGAGAAAAAGTAATTCTAAGATTTTTGAATTTTACTTTATACACTACTGTAATGGTTGATACACTGTGTCAACTTGACAACCTTAGAAATTAACTAAATAACTCAGCAGTTCTACAGCCTAGGGTATAGAGGACATGCCCTAGAGGATGGCTATTTACCCTCTAGGATGTTGTAATGGTTGAATCTTTGTGTCAGTTCGAGATCAGAAGTTCAACTAAGTGATTCAGCAGAGGGCCAGGGTTCTCACTTTGTAAACATCTTGAACCTGTACAAGAGGAAAGTATACAGATGGTGTTAGTATACATGTAGGGTAGCCCGCATACAATATAAGGGAAGAAAAGAAGCATGCTCAACTCCATTTTGCCTCTTGCACTTTTTCTGTCTTCTACCACCTTTAACTGTTGCTCCTCACGGTGCCACCCTGCCTTGGAACCAGTTGATTATGTACTGAAATTTCCAGGAATTATGACATCAATAAAATTTTCCTTCCTTAATTTTGATTTCAGGTATTTTGTCTTAGCAATGAGAGAAAAGTAGCTAAGGCAAATACACACATACAAATTATATTACCTACGTATTTCCTGCCTCCTATTATATAAATAATTAAGCATTTAAACATATTGAATAATATTCATGACAACAGTGCTCCCAAGGATGCATTTTATACATAATATGAACAAAGTGTAAAAAAAAAAAAATGCTACTCTCAAGTGTCATGTAAGAAAACTAAATGGTGTACTTGTTTAATTTATTGATGATGTCAGAAACTATTAGTCACCTTTCTAATTGCTTAGACAAAATACCTGATGCCAAAGTTAAAGAAGAAAAGTTTATTTAGCTAACAATTTATAGAGGTTTCATCCATAATTGAATTGCTCCACGGTGGGTTTGCCTCACAGGGAGAATAACTCATAGTGTGAAGAAAACAACAAAAGCCACACTGGGTGAGCAGTGTTTTTTATATTATACCCAGGGTATTAGGATTAGGACCGTGTCAATCCAATCAATGAATTAATTCATCAGTCATTCATCTTTAATCTCAGCACGACACATCCAGTCACACACTCTAGATTCCTCTATCTCTGAAAAAGCTGCATGACTTAATGAGGCTTTTGGGGGGACACCTAGACCTAAATCATAACATTCAACTCCTGGTCCCCTAAAGACTCATGCACATACATTTATGCAAAAGGTATACAGTCCATTTCAAGTTTTGCCAAAACATTACCTGCTTTCCCATTGCTGCTTGTAACTTTGGAATGGAAATTTCTATCTTGTATCACTCAGTGTTGGAAGTGTCTAACTTCTGTTCATTTGTACAGATGTCTTAAACTTCAGAGGAGACTTGGAACTTGGACTCCATATTTAACCTCGTCTGTATACACACTCTTCTCTCTTAATAGCCAGTCCATTCCTGAAAACATTGTCCAACCTATCCCGATTAAACTCCTACTCAATAGTCCCTAGTTAATGGCACTGACCTACCATTTGTTCCATTTTCCAACTTTGAGTTGTTCAGGTGTCAGCAACTACACAACATATTTGCTAAGTTATATTGATAACTGATTACTTTTGCTACAACTCAAACCAATTGAATTTGACTGTGATTTTACTCATGTTTATATTCAAAACCCTTCAGATCCATTTCTATATCCACACAGCATCTCAATGTTTCTCTCAAACATCATAGTTTTTACTAAGTGACATCTGCACTTTTAAACTCACATAGAATTCTGTTTCTATAATTACTGATGTTTAAATAGCCAAGATTAAATATAATCAAATAACATTCTCTTACTGAAATCATTGGAAACTTATTTTTCTTGATTAACTCTTGAATTTTCCAAGATATGACTTTCTGCAAATTATGTTTCTTATCCACATTTACATCATAAAATCAGCTTATACCAGCAGTTTATTTTAGTATTTCTTATGTTTAAACACTTCTTCAAATAAAATATTTTGTAAGTTTCACTTATTCTTGTAACTTTTATTATTCAGTCTCCCATTAGTGGGACAAAATACCAGACATCTGGAACTTAAATAGGGGAGGTTTATTTTAGCTTATGGTGAGGCTATTGATTGGCTCCAAAGCAGAAACCCCATGGTGAAAGAGTTTGGCAGAGAGAGGAGAGATGGAAGGGATGAGCGGAAGAGAAGTACTCTTCCACACTATGCCCGTATGTCCTCAGTGATTCAGCTCCAGCTTGAACCAACTTCTTAACAGCGCACTCAGCAAGGAAGTCATCACTGCACTAACCCTGTGATGTGTGTAGTTCCCCTATGATCCAGTCACCTACCCAAACCACACTGTGAACACTTTGGGGAGTATTTTAGCTCTAACTTAATACATAGCCATCACTGTAAACATGAGTTATCTTGCTACTAGCATTTAATTATTAACCTATCCTATAATATTTCCCAAAAATAAAGAGATTGTATCTTAAATTAAGGTTTTTCACCAAACCAAAAATATAAAAAGAAGACAAAAAAGAATAGGAAACAAGGAAACACATCACTTGCAAGTCAACATCATCAAATGATGGAGAGAGGGAAAGGTAAACATATGTATAAAAGAATAGTAATTTCAAATGTATTTAGACATCTATAGAGGGGGTTTTCCACTCACAAAGGATATGGATATGACATTTGGAAGGGGGGCATAAAATACAGCATTAATAGTTTTATACATTCTAATGCACTTTCCATAAAATATAGACCTTTATAAAGACTACTTTAAACTGCAAAAGTAATTTAAATGGAAATTCTGTTCTTGTGTCATAATAGGTAGAAATTCACAGCAGAAAAGGCCATGTCATGTTAAAAATGAATTCTAGGAAAACATCACTGAATTTTTACTCAAAAATGCCAACTTAAAATAATAAAATCAGCAGCAAAAATAGATTCATTTAAAATTAAGACAAAAATTTTTTACCATTACTTTTTCAGAAATGGGTTATTTTTGGCAACAACTTTTGTAGTGCTTTATACCACGCAAGCTAGAGAAACATGCCTAGATTAAAAAAGCTATATTACTTCCTTCTCTTAGAATGATAAACTATCTTAAATGTAGATCTTCAGGTTTCATATATATTTAATAGCAAGGCTAATTAGCTATGTGCTATGTCTATCCTGACAGCTTTGTTTTGTCATATTTGATTTTATTCTCTTCCAAAAAAAGTAATGAGAACTATGTGAGTAATAAAACCCAAAATGTGTAAATTTTGTTGTAATAAAGAGAGGAGAAAAAAGTGCTCTAAAGGATACAACTGCAAGTGTGTTTAGGTGTGTTAGGATAGATGACCATATTACTGAGTTTTTGTTGGATCACTGAACACAACTGTTTGCAGTCTCACTGTTTGAATGTGCACTTTGTATGCTTTGATCCTGTGATTTGAACAACTATCTCTAGGATGATAATGTGTAATCTATTAAATGGTGATTTCTTAATTTTTTTGCAGTTCTGTATTACTTGTACCCTTACACTGTTTTGTTTTGTTTTGATTTTTCTCTTTATCCTTTTAAATAAAATTTTTTTAAAAATCTCGTATTTGTAGGACAGTTTGCTCTAATAAGCAAACTCATGAAATTCCAAAATTTCCTGAATCTAGATAAAAAATTTTCCATTGAGTTTTTAAATAAATATTCTTGCTTGTTGATTATTACTATTAGGAATAAGTAGTAGCTCAATGAATTTCCTAAAGTCATATTCAAAGACAAAAAACAGAATCTTGCGCCAATCCTACAGTTACAGAATTCTTTTTCAGGCAATGGAAAACCAGCCTCTGTCAGTAAATAAAGTGAAAGCAGGGTTACTAATTCATAGTTAAGAATTGAGAAGTTTGAGAGGAAATGCTGCAGATACAATCCTCCAGTTTCCACCTTCACACATGGTCACTTCAAGGGTTACTTCACGTTTATGCATAGTCAGAAATAAAATTGACAACAATCAGTACTTCATGTACACTTAAATTTCCTACACTTTAGAAGATAAAAAGATTTTAAGCTCAGTTTACAAAAGGGTAAAATATCAAAGCAGAAAGATGTTAACACGTTTTAATATTTCCTCAATGATTTACATTATAATAGAATGATGATTAAAAAGAGATACAGAACTGTCTTTGTCATTCAGATTTTATAATTGTAGGTGCATTTTTACACAAAGCCTAATGAAATAGTTGCAGTTTGGGGATTTTAAAAAATTTATTTAAATGTTTTTCACCAAGTGATTTTCAGGATGATATATACATATTTCAAAATACTCCACTGATTATAGATCAAATGAATTCCAGTGATCCTATGAAACTCAAACAGGACAAATTGTTACTGTTTTCCACACAAAATGCATTTACTTATCTCCCCTTCTTTGTTCCACTATTGCTGAGACATTACCACTAACTTTTAAGCGTGGTTAAACATTTGTTAAGAGGCTATTAATTTTTTTCTGGAAATTTGTCTATTTTATTCATATATTTATTAAGTTTTCAACACTTTTCAGTAAAGGCCAGCTATGGTGGCACATTCCTGTAATTCTGGCTACTCAGGAGGCTGAAGCAAGAGGAGCACATATATGACTCCTGCTTGGGTGGCTAAGAAGACCTCTGTCAGTAAATAAATAAATGAACAAATATGTAAGGGAGAGAATACAACTTACTGGTAAAAATCCTATAAATTCATTATACAAGACTCCTAAACATTGTTTGGGGAAAGAAACTATTTCTTGACATGGTAGCACAAAACATTTTTTACGTTATTATAATATTTATTTTTCCTTTATAGCTCTCTCATCGTTACTAAAGCACAAACATTCTTTACTTTGAATTTTTATTCTAACCGTTTGTGAAACATGAAAGATGCTTGTTCCAGAATTCTGATCGAATATCTTTTAGGAGAACTTTTAATGAGATGGGAAAATGGAGAAGGGATGGAGGGTGAGGAGATCTAAGAGTTATGTGTGTGCACTAACTCTTCACTTTGAATGCAATGATTATGAACTGCAAACATGAGTAATAAAATTTAATATAAAAGATCTAGTCCAATAAATAATTTAGGATTGTTCTAATTCTGAAAGAAGCACTGTTGCTATTTTGATTGAATCGTCTTTATATCTGTTTTGGAAGTGTGGCCATTTTGACAATGTTGGCTCTCCTTATCTAGGAACAGGGGATGTCTTTACATTTTCTAATGTTCTCTTTGATGTTTTCCTTTTAGATTATACTGTTCCTTTGATTGTACAGAATTTTCACTTCCTTGGTTAGGTTAATTCTTAAATTTTTACATGCTATTGGAATGATTTTGTTTTCCTACTTCTTTCTTGGTGGGTTTGTTACTGGTGTATAAAATTCCTACTGATTTTTGTGTGTAGACTTTGTACCTAGTAGATTGCTGAATTTGCCTGTTAATTCTAAGAGTCATATCAGAAGAAAAGAATGAAATATGACTGTCTTTGAATAAGACCAAAATGGGATTCATTAACTTATATTTCAAAAGCTAAAAAATATTTAGCTAATTAATAATTATAGCAAATTTACCAGACTACTAATAAACAATTGCGATGCTATAGTACTATATTTTGAAAATGGAATCTCATTAATATAATTGTAAAGAATTTGAAGAATAATTAATACAAAAACTGACTGCAGGAATTAAGAAACGTAAGCCTAATCATGAGACTGCCATTGTTTTCACCACGTTTTGTATGCCTGAACTTGCTTTTTTTTTTTTTTTTTTTTTTTTTGTCTTTTTCGTTTTTTATCAGTACCAGGGATCTAACTCATGACTGCCTGCTCGCAAGGCAAGGTGCTTATGCCACTGAGCTAAATCCACAGCCTCTGCCTGAACTTTCTTTACCACATTAGTAGGACAAGAGATATTGACACAAACTGGCTCAATCACAATGCCAGAGGTGTTAATGTTTTATGTCTCAAATAAAGGGATCAATTATTTTCTTATATTACACATATTTCTTTCATGATTTCTTCTGTATATATGCCATATTTCAAAATTAATAGCTTACAACATTTAAAACAAGCATCTATGATAAATACTAAGTATATCTCTCTGTCACCATACTGCACAACTTCAATAGTGTGCACTGTGAAATACTATGCATATTTCCATTGGTATAATTTTTCTTAATGTGCCAAAATAATTATACTCATGACTGAAGTGAAGTTCAAATTAGTCTCTTCTCCTTGTACTTGTCTTGAAGCATCAGATATAATATAATTTAACTCAAGTCATAGGATCATTTTTGTCATTTTATTCCTCTGATATCTTCATTAATGCTGTCTTGTATTTTAATCTCAGTTTTCCTGCTACTTAGACAAACACAATTATTAATTTATAAATTTACCATCAGCACAAAATAATAAGACAATATAATATGACAACAGACATATTGCAAGTATCTGCTAAAGGTTTTCTTTTTAAAATTACATCTCTGCTACAAATTAATAAATAACAAGTTAACAAATAAATTATTTCACCTAAATTGCTTTAAAACTATAAATAACTTTGTTTATATATAAACATCTGTTAGAACATTTTAAATGCCTGAAGACAAAAAACCCTTATGATGGTCAGGTGGTTATTGAAAACACACAACAATCCTGGAACACTTGTTTTCAAATTATGTAGACAATATCTTATATAATCAAAATACTACAGCATCTAAGCATCGATTTCAGAGTCCACATGAAAATTTGTTTTAGTTTGGTAATTCTCACTTCCAATAGAAAACTGAAAGCTTTCCTTGTTCCAAATCTGGCTACACTAGCTTTTCAGAATCAGGTCTTGTTAAATCTCCAAATATGATTTATACTCACATTTGTGCCTTTATTCTAATGTTTTTATTTGTTCCATTGTAGCAACAATAAATATTCCTGGACCTCAGTATGCCTAACATAATCATATTATTAATTTTTCTTCATGATTTACAACAAAACTTTATCTAGGCTTATAGCTCAATGGAAGACTCATCATAACTTTTAAAGTATGGGTATAGTAATTTTTGTAGTAATTTTTTTCTCTCTCATGATATTTTATTAAAGTAAAATCACCCGTTTATATTGAGTGTATTTTATTCTGTGATTAGAATTTGCTTAGATTTCTTTGCTTGTGTAACACTTGAGAAAGAAGATGTTAATGGACATGTACAAGCAGAGTATGTGTGTGGGATGAGAGTTGTGTGGTGAAAAAAAAATTTCTTGCTGAAGTTATCTGAATTCTGAATTATGTTGCCCAACATTTATTCTAAAAAAAGATAATATACTCAAACTAAAAAATTGTCAAGACAGCTGCCTTTTCTTCCCTTGGAATTCCTCAAGGTCTCTTGTGACCAATAGATTATAAACAATGCTATGTCCTGATGCTTTTAAGAAAGTGCTCCCATGCAGCTGGTTAGTACTGCTCTGTGCTATTTTCTAGATCTATGATATGCATCTTAATTGTATGTTAGAAATATCTATTAAAAAGTCAATCTTTAAGGAACCTGAATTTATAATAAATGTAAATTATTACTCCACATCAGACTCTGGAGAGGATCATCTATGTTTTTTTTTTTTTAATTCCCTAGATATTACATTATATATACATTGCTGCAAATTGGCATATGGTTCATCATTTCCTTCTTTGTTTTCCACTGTTATCTCATTATATTTTCATTTTTCTGTCACTCTTATCAAATATATTGTGTAAATTTAGAATGTAAGTTTTTCACAGTGCTGAGTGTAATGTGCATGTTGAATGTGTTCATAGTGAGATTATCAGAAGCACTGGCTTTCCTCTGTTTCTGTATCACTACTCAACTTACATAATGGTTGCCAAGTATTACAACGAATGATACTTAAAAATGGCTTGTGAATTTTGATTACTATAATTTCCTTGTTTTCTTTTAAGCATATAATTAAAATATTCACTAAATAAGAAATTTTTGGAATAGTGAGGGAGGAGATATAAACTTTCATGTGTCATTTTTTCCTGTGATTGATACATCAATATCTTTGAATCATCACTGCTTTGATACTTAAAGATAATATTGATTTTATTTCTTAGATCCTTTCTTCATAGCCAACTTACTATAATTAAAGTGAACGTGAAACTGCTTCTGTAGTTAGATTTATTTGAACTTCCCTGAGTGTTTCAAAATGTATCAAAGGATTTTCCAAGAATTAATCTTTCAAATATGTGTCAATATCTATCCCTACTTATTGAATCATTTATTTTTCTGACTTGCTTTGTTATAATCACGTATTCATCTGTTTGTCAATTCTCTGTTTTATATTCCAGCTTATCAAAATAGTCACATGAGCTCATAAATTTAATAAGATTCTAGCACTATTCCTTATGTAGGCCAACCACAGAAACCTTTTCAAAAAACAAAAGCACTAAAATGCACACACAAAAGGCCTGGCTTCTGGATGTATCTCCTCCATGATTACTGATGAGATGGAGAAAATGACCTTTGCTGGCAGACAGCCAAGCAGATTCTGCTTTCAGACACTGAAGGCAGCTTTTGGTTGTGTTTTGATATTTTCACCAGTCTGTTACTGTATAGACTTGATGACAGCCAAAACATACATTTGTGATCTCATTTTTCTCCAGCAGTTTTTTTTCCACTCAATCAGATTAGTACACAAATATCCACATGACAGAAGAATGCTTTTAACTGAAGCGTATCTCTCAGGAATAGTGTCATGCATGAGCCATTTTGAAAGAGTGTAAGTGGTTGCTTACGCCTAGTATTTATTTTTCCCATAATGAAACAACTATGACATTAATGGCAAAAAGAAAATACGTTTCATGAACATGATTCTATGTACGCATTACTATCGTGGAGCTGAAGTTTGAAGGCCAGTCTTCCCTTCTGTCTGGTTTATGTGGTCAAGTGTTACTGAGCTACAGCTGCTCCTTTAAGTTAGCCTGTAGTAATATTTCTTTTGGATGTTGAGAGACAAAACTACATCTTTTCAGGGACAGAATTCAAATCATTGGTATTTTTCATTCGTTCTTGTCTACACTTAAATACTATAATACTGGAGTACTTAGCACCTAAAATAATTAAGTTACAGCTTAAATTGAGATTATTTTATTACTAAAATCTCTTCAGGAATCCTTTTAGTAACCCTCAAAACTGGCTATTCCAAAATTACTGTTCAGAAATCTTACACCATGTTAGTACTTGTCACCAAAAGCCTTGTAACTTTTTTAAGACATCAATTTATTTTTTAAAAATAGATCAATGTTCAAAACATTAAAATAGGCAATTTGAGGGAAACTTTTTTTTAAATTTTAACCTTTAAGGTAATATTAAAAGTATGAATCTATTCACATAATAAGATCATTCCATAAGATAAAAACATACGCATTTAACTTTTCTTATTGATTTACCAATGATGATACAATATGTCATTCACAGCTACATAACTGTCAATGAAAGAATACATCTCAGTTTTTACAGAGAATCGTATTTCAGTTACTCTAAATTGTGTTCTATTTCCACAAATTTCAGAGTAATCTTTTTTCTTATTTACCCCTCAAAAATAATTTGTTTCTGTGCTTTAATGAATTTCTACAATAGTTAATAAAATATTTTCAAATAATAAATCAGTATAAATATGTTGTAGTAAACAATTCTGTTGACTATTGATTTTTATAAAAAAATGAAACCCATTGTTGGTATTCCATAATTTGTTTTCAAGGAAAGTAACATTTGATTCAAAATCAAATGTATTAAACTAATAGAACAAAATATTGTTTCAGTGTTTGGAGATTTTTTTTTTAATCCCCTTTCCTAAATCCTACTCTCATTCTGAAACAAATTTATAGCAATATAATTAGTATTAATCTGTTACCCATTGAAAATTGCTGTAGTCACTCCTTGTAGATGAATAAATAAAAGTAACTGTATAAATGTTTTTAAAACTCCACAAAATTAACATAGGTATACTTGCCTACTTGTTGTTCAAAATATATAATGAAAAAGGTCACTTTACTAATCTATACTTTGGTAAAAATAAAAGCTTTAAATATGCCTATGATACACACAACTGTCTGCCATGTTTAAGTTATTAAAATACATATTAGTGCTATTTTACTTTCATTGATGATTTTATAAAACTACAAATTAATTAAAATCAGATATATATTTAACAAAAGAAGATATAACTTCCAGTTTGTAGAATTGTTTGAATTATCTTTTTGAAGTGTCTACTGTATATTTATATAAATTTATCAATGTCAATTTTAAATTTATTTTATATTAAATAATTTATCTTTAAGGTAATAACTGCAAATAATATTTCTGGTTTGATTGAGTTAGCTATTTGAAGTATCTATATTTTTCAAATAAATTGAAGAATGTCAATTTTAAATTTATTTTCAACTGAATAAATCTCACCTTCTTTGAACATTATTACATTTCTAAAATGAGTTCTATTAAATTACATCAAGCATATTCTTCTACATGCATGTACTATAAACATGCATGCATTTTCTGTTATACATTCTGTTCTATACAAATATGAATTCATAATGTGATTTTGAGTTAAATTTAATTAACAGAAAGATTTTGTTAAGGATTTATAAGATTATGGAAAAAGTATTGGATTTTTGAATTTTGAAAAGATACATTTTCAATCCATGAAGATCAAATCAGGTGGCATGCATGTTACTATTATACAAAGCAGAACGTGATCCCCAGTATGTCAAGTTCTCTTGGGGATGGAAATAGAGGAAGATCATTCTGGAAAGAACTAAGTAAATGAGAGTTTTAGCAGCTGAACCTTAGAGTATTATTGGACTCTTAACTAATCATTGGTGAAAAAATAAAGAAAAGAATATGGCATTGTCATGTGAAGATTTCACAAAACTTACAGAAAAAAGCTATAATTTCACAAAACATTCAGAAAAAGTGCAAAATATCTCCAGCTATGTGGATAGAAAACAGGATATGGATGTTTATACTTTTCTGCAAAATCAATTTTTCCTGTTTTGTAACTTTTCACTATATCTTTCATAAACATTCTAGTGTTACCAGGCCCCTTCAAAGATGATCTCCAGCTAGACACAGGTGTCTTCTATGCTTTAATTAGCTTCCACTGGAGTTAGGCTATTTTCCCCCTTTGCCCCAAGGTGCAGCAATCATTTTGTTCTACTATAAATTTTATCCTCAACAAAACTTTGCATTTTTCCCTAACACTTTTCTACCTGCTACTAAAACAAAATCACCAATTGTTCATTATTATTTAAGGTATATTTTAATTTTCTTCATGTTCATTTTCAAGTTACATAATTTGATCCTCTCTAGTAACATAGCTCTCAAGGTATTCTAATTTATACATATGCATGTACACTTTCAAAAACTTCATGTAAGCCTGAAAATATTATTTAAAGGTAATAAACAAAAAATTCAATACAGAAGACACAGAGTTCATTTAATCTTTCCAGCAATCTAGCCTCAAGTAGTGGTTTTATGTTTTGTTGAGTATTGTGACCACTGATTTTGATTATTAGAATGAACTTTTTAGTGGAATTATCATATATTAATCTTTTAAGTTCATAGTTAATTACAAAAACTTGTGAGTAAGCAATCCTTTTCCATTCATTCCATGAATGTTAAGTTGTATGAATATTTAGCAATTCTGAATATAAAAATATAAATAAAACATATTCACTATACTGTATGAAGTTATACTGTTTCCATGTAGTAATTGAAGGGTTTTATGTTTTTTTTTTCTTTCTTTTTTTAAATGGAAAAAGAACTATGGACTTCACAGTAGTCATTAACTTTCAAAAAAGTTCACATGAACTACTGATGATTTAAAGTGATTTTCTCAAATATTTTTGGGTAACTTGTCATAGAAGGACTGAAATCATTACTGAAACTACTCCTTCCTTGTATGTTGTGTGATATCACAATGCAAAGATTATATCTTTCCCTCTCAAGCTACGTTCATTTTAATGACATCAAAGATATATTTTCTCTTTTATCATTTCTTCTTTTACCTAGCAGATTATTTCTAGTTTGAATTCCTTTAAAGCTTCCCGTAGTTGCTTCTTTATTTCAGTTGCTATTATTTCAGGTATTTCAGGCATATGGCATATATTTTCTTCTATGTACATAGCGCCTAAGGTTTCTTGGCATGGGCTGGAGGCTTGAGATTGTATTTTGGTCTTTTGTTTTGGCATTTTCCTATATTTCTGTGTTTCAAGTACTATTCCTAGGCTACCCCTGGGCCTGTTGGAAATCCTCTTCTATGCCCTCAGCTCCTGGGACTTTGGCCGCCCACTTCCCCAGATTGAGAAAGAGTCACTACGGTGGGCCAAGGAGGGCCAACCCCTGCTGGGTCGGTCCAGTGTGGCAGGAAGCTTTAAATTTCCCTGGCTTTCAGGAGCAGGGATTTTAAACTCCCTCCCAAGAGCTGGGGATAGTGCGGGGACTCTCAAACCAGGCCGCCCAGTCCAGAGTTCAGGGCGCAGGCAGGCAGGCCCAGTTCCCAGAAGCTCAAAGACATATTCTCTCCATAAAATATTTCTTTATAAATGCAGCTTCTAGTAGCAAAATGGATTTTAACACAATTCTTTTCATTATTCAGAAAGCAATATGTACCTATTAGAGAATCTCTTAGTCTGCTCAGTCAAAATTTAGTGGACAAACATCTCCTGAAATCTAGTCTTTCTAAATGTAAAATTCTGATTTCTGATTATAAGATCTTTTCAGCTAGTAGGCGCACACCTTGTAGAGCTGTGACAGCACTCTTGCTTCTCTCACTGTTCCCCATTGTTGCAAACATAGACGCATGCATTCCATTAACCTGTGAAGTGCTTTAGAAAATTGTAACAGAAATCCTGTCCTCTAAATTGATTTGAGAAATTAGGTAAAATGAAGTGAATTGCATATATTCTCTATGTTTAATAACAAAGAAGACCATAACATTTGTAAATTATTCATATTAATCATTTTAAATTATTTGTGGTTCTTTTTAAGTGGCTAATAATTTTTCCTTTAAGAACATACAAAAATCAGTTTTTCAGAGTAATCATGTGCTTCCTCATTATGGTAGAGTAAAAATTAGCAATTGTCTTCTTGAAAATTTTCTGATCATTTTTCAAATTTCCCTCAAATTTTTAATCATAGCAGCATCAGTTTTCTTAGTTCATGGAAAAGAGGCTTTGTATTCTTAAAAATTTATGATGGAGTTAAAATGTAACAAATACACACAGATACAAAGACTTATTTCTTTGGATAAAAAAAGTCACACACCCACAGAAAAGGCAGGATGCAAGAAAACACAGGTTAAATTTGGGGGGATTAAATTTCACACTGTTCTAACACATTAAAGTGTTGAAAACCATTCTATTACATGAAATCCAATAGTAAGTGAAATCATAAAAATCTGCTTTATTCACTTAATGCCATATGATGAACAAACAAAATTATGATTTGTTGCACTGAATTTCTCAAATGACATTTGATAAATCCTTTCAACATATTTTTAGTCTGAAATACTTAATGCAATTTCTTAATTGAATAATTCCATGACAATTTAAAATTTTTATGCTATCTACTCAGTAAAATCAGCATCTCCCAATAGTAAATTCTGCTCTTCCTACCGAGGTCTGAAAACTGCTCTATGCATTCCATCATGGTGTGGCAGCCCAGGTGGCATCCTCTGAGTGACAACGTTAGTAGCACCGTTTGTTTTAGCCACCTGGACAGTGCTGTGCTGCCCATCGAGTGGTGCACACTTTTCCTTAACAGTTCCTAAAACAGACCCTTGCAAACTTCAAGAAGTAATTAGCATTAATCTAAGTCAAATTTATTGACACATTGGTGGAATGAATTATGTGACTCTTTTTAGTGGTTGTCGCCATATGGTAATGTGAAATAAATTAACAACTCTTGGTTTGAAGTCTTACAGTTAGCACACATGATAGAATTTGAAGTTTACAAATTCCAATATTGCTGAGTAGTTTTTTATTGGAAATTTCCTATTCTGTGTGACTAGCTAAATTTTAATGATGTTATTAAACTAGTTTAAAACCTAAATTTTCAACATATTTGACAGAAATTTTTATAGGTAAATTATAAGTATTTTCAAGCATGCATCCTTACAGTCTGATGTTTTACTTGAAAATTCACAAATTTCATTTCTAGAAAAGGTTTTGTTATATATTAAGAATTGTAGAAATACACAAAATATTGACACGTAGAGGAAAAGCAATATGGTATGGAATCACTTGCTTGTAATGAGATGTCAATAGAGTAACAGCAAAATTCATTTTTCCATGAAATATTTGAAATACATGTTTCATTTAAGGCTGTGGATGTTGTAACAAAATAGACATTTTCAGTCAAGTCAGTTAATTAGTGTCTGTTAAATTCAGTGAAATGCGTCCTCACTGAAGTTTGTATATACCTTCCGATACATAAATATTGTGCCTTGAATTAATTGAATGTTACCTATCATACAAGTCTGGGGAAAAAGGATCAAAGCAATGAAACAATGTCTTACTTCAACCAGTGGCTCAAATCTTGACTAAGGTCAAAAGGGCAAACACCCATTTAAAGCAAGCTGGCTGCCAGGCACAGTGGCACATGCCTGAAATGCCAGCACTTGGGAAGCTAGGGCTGCAGGGTCAACAGGCATTCAAGGCTGGCCTGGACTACACAGTGAGCTCAAGACAAAACTGAATTACGTACCAAGATGTTGCCTCAAAAAGAGAAAGAAAGAAAAAGACAGACAAACAGATGGAAAGAACAGGAAAGCTATTTGAATTTTGCTAGAAAATTTAGAATTATATTTCAAATAAAGTGATAAAATGAAATGCTTAATAATATAAAGGAATGGATGAATGGAGAAAAAGAAAAGGTGCAAAGAACTATATAGAGTGCACAGTTAATCTGAAGTAATTTCAATGGACTGTGATCACATAAACGTATTGAGAAATAAGATATGACATGAAGTATCTGTAAAATGAGTAGAAAAGAATTCACACACACACACACACACACACACACACACAATTTAGAAGTCAAATCAAATCTTTTCAGATGTACTGGACATCTTGAGAATATTTGTAAAGTTGACCCCTCCCTCTCTTACCTGACTCTTGATATCTTGTTAATTGTATTCTTTTTTTCTTTTGCATATTACTAATTTCAACATAGTTGCATAACTGCTCTAATTGAAAACATGCAAATGATTTTTATTGATATGTGAAATGTTGACAATAAGGTAGCCTGACAGTATCTACGTGTGACATACATTAAATACACAAAGGCATCTGCAATGTGAGAAACATATTTTATGCTAAATATATGTCAACATGTAATATCGATATTGTAACATGTAGTCCACCAGTCATTTTTCACTTATCTGTGCAAGGTAAGATAATTATGAATAGCTCACTTGTGAATATTTCAAAAGTTTCAACAAATCTAGACTTAGTCTAGCTTTCATCTCACTATATTCTTTCCCTTCTGTTTAACAACCACAAATTCATATTACTGTCCAAAATCATAACCCCACACAGCTTAGAATGGGTGGTCAATTTCAAGGTCAACTAGATAATTTATAGTGCAGCATGGAAAATAAATCTGTGAAATGACAATTTATTTTTATTCTGGTTAAAAAGAAATTATAATCTGAAAACATTAACATGAGTGTTACTTTCATTATATTGTGCAATGACTGTTTTAAAATCAACAAAATTACACAATATATATTTTATGGTTTATAGATACTTATGCATTTTGTATGAACAGGGGAACACGCAAATGTAGCTAAACTGATTATATTTTATCTCTTGATTCATCAATGCAATTGCCTCATTAGAAGTCAAGATGGACTGAGAGGAAAAGTTAAATACAATTTCCTTCTTTCTATCATTTTAATGTCATTTCTTGCAGCATAAAGAGCTGGCCAATAAAGAAAAAGTAATTGAGTAGCAAAGGACATGTCAAGATCTTTTTATTATTTGTATTCCTTAGAATTTTATAGATTTCTTTCAGTATTCCATGTAATATTTGGTTCAAGAGAGATGTATGGTTCCAAAGTTCATCATTGTGACAGTTTACTCAGCTATAATGTGATGAACTTACCTTATTTACTTTGAGTCCCAATGAATTTGCATGAGTTTTGAGTTTTCTGAAACATGATATCTATACACGAATAACATGACAGGAATTATATATATATATATATATATATATATATATATATATATATAAAATCATAGTAGATATATGATATATATAATATATATTATATTATATATATCATAGTAGTTATCCCCTCTGTTCACATGAATGATTTATTATCTTATCAACCATCACCAACAGAGTGAAAATTCAAAGATGAAATCATTGAGAATTTCAGCATGGTGACAGTTGAACATTAAAATGATTTAAGGGTCCTTACTTAGAGCAAAGGCTTTTCTGATAACACTGTGCTTACAAAGATAACCTTTAGCAACTAAACCCTTTCCTAAGTCCTGTGTTATATTGTTTCTCTAATTTAGTCTTGAGGTTACTCTTTGGAGAGTGGGTATAAGTGAAATGCTGCCCTGGGGCCTTGGGCAGAGGATTTGGTGTAGACATTTACAGAGTACATTCCATTAGATATTTCTTTGTCATGGTGCGTGCCTAATGCCAAAGACCCTAAGTCATTAGCATGCCACTCTAGCCAAAAAATATAAAAGTAAGAGAAGGATAAGAAGGGGAATGAAAAGAAGGGGAAGAAGGAGGAGGAGGAGACGAGGAGGAGGAGGAGGAGGAGGAGGAGGAGGAGAGAAAAGAAAAAATGAAAAGAAAAAGAAAACAAGAAAGAAAAGAAAAACTTGTTTATTTTAGTAAACTGCCTTGTGTGGTTCTGGTCTGTTTGTTACCAACCATTCTCTAGACTAGTTTATGATTTATTGTGCTCCTGTGAGATAAAATAAAACAAGGCATATGAAATAAAAGAAGTATTTTATTATTTATGTATCCTAAAAAGTAGTATTCAGATCTCAGGACCAGTGAAAGGAGCACAACTGCCCAGGTTACACACACTCATCTAACATTTTCAGCAAGGAGAAGAAATGTTCTATGTGGGACTATGGTTTTATTAGAGTCCTAGGTATTACTTAATCAAGTTGTTTAAGGCAAATTTTAAGTGATTGGGTTATGGAAATCAGATGTAAGTTCCATACAGTCATTTTGTGATGAGAAGAGCAACCATAGCTTAAGTGTGTGCTCTGAATAGATAAGTCGAATAGCTTATATCTGTTCCCTGGAGAGGTGGTCTCCAGGAAGCAGTAGTAAAAAAAAAAAAAAAAAAAAAAAAATCAAGTAATAATCTTGACTGACCACAATGGGCAACTCAGAGGAGGTAAAGAATTGGAAACTCTATCAATTAGCATGGTGACTATGCCTTGTCAAGTCTGAGAAAGTACATTCCACATTCAAACTATAATCCAATACATTGTGAAATGGAAAGCCTTCGCTACCTAACTCACATGCGCCAGGTTCCAATTTTACATCTTCACAGTCTATGAAATGTTAAGGTCAGAATAATTAAGGAAACCTACCCACATAGAATTTTGTTATCACTACTCACTGTAAATCATTTCAGTACTTCATAGATATCCTTTTTAAATGTCTACATAATACATTACATATTTTTAAAAACAATATTCTACTACATTTTGAAGTTAATAGTAGGGAAATTGTTTTCTAAATATTTCCACAATTGACTAAAAATGGTACTTATCTGTTATTCACAGCTTACTAGTTACCTACTGCACAACAGTGTCATGTAACTATTGGCTCAATTTAATGGATTTCAACAAGTATTTTTATTTTCTCAAACTCGTATCTGTGAGATGGGTGACTTTCAACTGGATTTGGTGAAGAGAGGTTTGCACTGGCTCCCAGCTCCACAATTCAGATTAGTTCTTATATTTCTCTGTTTTCCTTATACTAGTGAATGGCACCAGAGAAAAATATAAAGCTCACAGTTTTCAAACACTTGTGGCATTTTTTCATATTTCATCCTCTAGCATTCATTAATAGAAATAAGTTGCATTCTGTAGCTCAAAATAAGGTTATTAATACATAAATTCCAAGGAGAAATGCTAAGAAAGCAAATATGAAAAATTAATCCAGTTTATGACATCATGAGAATTCATTTACATGGAAAGGGGGTAAAAAGTAAAAAGTAGGATTGAATCTCGAGTTTAAGTTTTTTATTAGAAATGATAATTACAATTTTTAAAACTGCTACAGCACTATTCTATGTTGAAAGATGTCACATGATTTAAATTAGTATTGCTTATATTTCCAGAGAATCATTTTCATTATGAGAGGAAATAGCAAGACTAAAATCTAAAAAATAAAATCAAAATAGCATTACTCTTAACTAAAATCAATTCTATGTCTAAAACAGTGAAAATTATAAGTAAATGCAAATATTGTCTACATTAATATATAAAGAGATAATTATAGAGTTAGGTCAAATAGAAATCTATGCTGTTTAAGAAATAACAGAACCTTACATTTGTAAATGTATCATTTTTATATCACATAAATTTCATTAGATTCCTTCAAATGAAAATTGTTGATAATGTTCATAATAATTTTATTAATGCTTAACAGATTATTAAACCACTGTGTATTGACTTTTTCATTGTACTTTCTCTCAAAAAATATTGATTATATTTAAAATTCTATAATGGTATAGAATAAAACACTCATTGTCAGATCTTGGTGATTAAAAACAAAGGAGATTAATACTTGGATTTCTATAGTGTTAGGGGCCATGAGCCACTCCCCAAAGATGGCGCCCGCTTCCTGCGGGTTCTTGTTGGCCCGTGTTGCCGCGTAATTAACCCGCCAAGAATGATCATCTGCCTAGCAACAGTCGGTTGTGACCAATTGCTATCCGAGTTCCTGCTATGCTGTGATTGGCTGCTTCTCGCCATATAAACTCATGTATCTCCTCCCAGAGGGAGAGGAAGAAGAAGGCTTGAGGGCAGCGGACCTTGTTAGGTCCGGCTGAGCTGTACGCAATAAAACTTTGAGAACCGACCCCATTATCGTCTCGCCTCTATCACTCACGGCTCCGGTCACTATAGAATGCTATTAATATTTGCACTTTTTTTTTAAGCATGCCCACTATAGAATGCTATTAATATTTGCACTTTTTTTTAAGCATGCCCACTAAGGACAGTAGTTTCTGAACTTATTCAATCTGCTAGGTAGATTATACAGTATTAAAATGTATTGAAACTTTTTCCATTGTATGTTTTGAAATATATCTAGAGTCTCAGTGGAAAAATGATAAGGGAAGAAGAAATTGACTTTAGTCTGTAATTCATAATGTTTACAGAGAACACTTTATTTGAGGGCAAATTAAAAGTACAAAAACAAATGGCTACATTAACACTACATGTTAAAACTGAGGGATAATATACTCCACCATAAATATAATTATGAATAATCCTTAACTCCGAATGAATATTCTAAAAGTGCCAGCACCTTTCTCTTGAAGTGATTCTCATTTGCCAAAGCTGCTGTTACCTCCAATGTTATGGCTGCATGGGGTCAGTACACTGGACATAGAGAAGTCATTTTCACTGAGAATCTGTATTTTACATAACCCACACTTCACCTCTGTATGCATTGAAAAGTCTCAAGGCTAATTAATTATTTTCAAGTATCCAAATACAGTTCCCAAAGATACCCACAGTGGATTATTGTTGAACATATAAACATTTCAGTGAGGAGCTATTTAAAATAAGCTTCAAATAAAATTTAAAAATTTAAATCAGCAAAATTTCAGAAAACAACCTTTGATAAATCAAGGAAGAAACAGAACATGTAAATTCTTTTGAATAAAATAAGCTTAGAAAACAATGCTAGCAATAAAATCCAATTGTTCTATTAAGGACAGAAATATATGTATAAAGGATCTTTATATATTTAAAGTCAGCTCAGGAACAAAGCTAGCTGCTCCGTCAGAATCAACTGAATGATGAATGTGCAGATTTCTGTTTGCAATCACATACCAAATGGTGATACATGTCAACAAACAAGTAACCAGATATTACTCAAGTTGCCTACAGAACCAAGACCAGATGGGCTGAATGCTTAGTAGGAGAGAAAAAATGCACCTAAGGTTTTGATCTCACAGGATACATCCCACTATTCAAACCTATTTTACAGTGGAACCAAAATGGTTTCCATAAAATCTAAACAAACAAACAAACTGATTAACTTATGCAATATACAAAATCTTCAGTGATCCAGAAACTGTACATGAAATAATTGCTAAAAATACAAAATTAAATAAATGAGCATCTATTGTTCATCATTAAGTATACTTTGCAAAATACATACTAGTGTTGAATGATTGTAATTACTAAACCTCATGTGTATTCTACATGTGATTCAACCTACATGATGCCAGAAACCCAAACTATGCTTTATAAAAAAGCAAAAATCACAAACTTTGTATTATATCTTCCCTAAATATCCAAAGTATGAAAATCATACACACACAATCAATCATAGATACTTCTTTTTCTGAAAAAACAAAACCCAGTAAAGTAAGTTTTAAAATAGAATTATTCATTTTATTATTTTCATCCATTAAAATTTAAATAATTTAAAAGTCAAAGAAAGGGATCCATGTACTTCTATCTATCCACTTTATCTTTAATGCAGTTGGCTGGTCTTGTCATGGGTTTTCCAATCACCTTCGTTCATCTGTCCACAGTTCTGTATTCTGTGGGCGTCCCTCTCTTGTCTCCAGCAAGGTAACATCTATTTCTTACAGGCATAATTCAAGCTGTCTGTGAGTTCTTTGCAGGCTGTCTACAAGCACTAGGAATGCTTCACTGGGAACTGAAGGATTAAAGAGGTGTTTTCTAGCTAAATAATCAGGCATTGTCTACCTTCCTTTTATAAAAATCCCATGAAAAATGATTCCATAACGTCCCCCTCCCTTAGAAAACTTAACTTTCTAGCGAATCATGTGACAAGTTTATGTATAGTGACCTAAAAATGACCTGAAAAAACATCTCACAGATTTCTCTATTGACAGATTCCTACTCATAGCCTTGTCTGGAAATGGAGCTGAATCACACCAGTAAGGCCAAGCGAGCTCCTACTGTACCTCAGTGCCCTTTAGTCACAGATAATAACTAAAAGGCTAGAAAAAAATAAGGTAATTATTTAACTGCATGCACTGGAAACCAGTTAAAAGAAGGAAGAAAATTCAAGGAGACAGTGAGAAAATCAGGTGGTGAGTGTTAAGTCCTCCCTGAAATACCCATTCTAAGGTTTTTATACTTGGGGGTAAGATGAGTTCTCAGTCACTGGTGCATCCAAAACTGATAGAAAATCAAATGCCTGGAAAAATAACCTAAGTTGGAAATAACTGCAGCCCCCAAAATGTGCAGAGGAAATCTAGCTAAAGAAAATTGTAAAGAGGAGCCGAGATGGTTTTTGGCAGAGTCCAGAGATGGGGACTCTAAGAGCAGATAAAGATTTCATGAGGCAATCTAAGAAAATGTAAGTAAGAAGGAAACATGTTCAACTTCAAACACTGGGTGAAATGGAGAAATGTGTACTAAAGTAACACAAATCCAACCTTTTTTCAAATATGTCGTCAATGCCTAAACAATTTAGAATGTATACATGGCATGTTCTGTTCTTTATGTATGTATAAAATGTTCCTCATTGTTAGAGTTTGAGTTATTTTTCTGGATTGCTGTATTTGCATAGTGACTTTGGAAGTCACATCATTCTTACCTATAAATTGTAATTCATATTCAGAATGTCTATACACTTAAACTCTTAACAAAATATTAATTTCAATATGATGCATATGTTTTTAGGACCATTAAAAAAGCAAGTAATGGAAAAATAAAATCTACATAACCTTTGATATTACTTGGTATGTGCAAGTAATACATAAATTATTGCTTCTTAAAAACAAGATGAAAAAAGAAGAAACCAAAGAAAAAATAAGAAAAAGAAAAGGGAAGTTATAAGGAGGCAAAAAGGAAAGAGGAAGGAGGAGAAAGGGAAATAAGATGAACATACAGAATACTGGTGTGTGTATGCATGTTCGCATCGTATTTTTAAAAGAACCTATGTTTCAGCAGAATATTTTCTTTTTGATTAGCTAATACCAAGTTAGCTACAGATAACAACATCCTATAAGTGTTTAAGTATCATATACATTTGCCTTTCTAACATTTTAAAGGAGACATTATACAGTAGTAGATTCAGAGTAAACCCAGAAATGTCATTCAAATGGCAAGTCAGTTAATCATTATTCATTTCTTTTGATTTGGCAATTAATTTGAATGGCTGAAAAAGCAAGCAGTTGTTTTTGCCAACCAGAATTGAGGTGGAAAAAAAGATTATATAGTTTCTTTACCTTCAAAAACGGTATTAAATTCGGCTCTCTAATGTTTTCAATGAGCTGAATACAACTTAAGCTGAAGTTGAATGCAATTTAAATGACAGTTAAAGTGCAAGTTGCAAGCAGCATGTTGCCTAAATAAACCAGCAACCTTATAATCTGGCACCACTTCCCCATTTCAAAAGCCAAATACCATTATTTCACAATGGGTACTATTGTCCTCTTCAGTAAAACTTACAATTTTTTCAAGTGTAGATTTGGAAGAGCAGTTAGCACAGCAATGCTCAAGGCTACTTTTGCCATATAATGATTATAGGTTAGATGTTCTTCATTCTCAGCATTTTGGTGATTAAGAAGGTATTGAACTTTAAAACTTAATTTGTCATTACAATGTATTGATGATTTTTCATCATAAAATGTCCATTTTAATTTCAGAAATTGATATGAAATTATACTTTACCTTAGGCAAACTGAGTTTATCATAGTTTTTTTTTTCTTTTTTTAGCCAACTAGTTTATATCAGCGTCTAACTGTAAAATAATGTTAGAAGGAAGTTAAAGAAATGAAAATTTCTGTCATTTTACTGCTTATGTCTCATGTAATATTTTTATATTTCCCCCAAGATATATGTAATTACCTACCCCATCCACCACTGTTCACTCAGCAGAGGGTGGGATTGAAAGTAATAGCTAAGCAGGTTCAAAGAGGCGATGCCTGACCCGTGCCAACCTATCACAAAGAAGAGATGATGTGCTTAAGAATTTCCTGTTTTTCTGCATTTTATTTTAGTAAATTCTGTATTTATATGCTGAAAATACTATGCCACATCTATTTAGTATCACAGAATGAAATATTCAGTGTATTAGAGAAAATATGATTGGATGGTAATCCATACAATGTCTTCCTATAGAATTTCCTACATAATTATGAAAGCAAAAATTTGTGAAAGGAAATTATAGGAGGCATTCATATGTTAGTAATGTCTAAGTGCATAAATAACTTACTTGTCTTTGATTTTGAATTAGCACATGCTAAGTGTAATTTTTGCTATAATTCCTAGATAAATGAATAAAAACAGTATTGAAAATTCAGAATCCGTCATATAACTCTAAATAAATCAAAGATAAAGCACAAGAAAATCATAGATATTAAGGATGATTCATAGTCTAAAATTTAAATTTTGGAGTGTACCAGGACTCTAACTCATGACCTTGTTCTTGCTAGGTAGGCACTTAGGCTTCTAAACTATATCTCCAGCCTTATAATTTACATTTGTAAGGAAAATATTTTGCTAGTAAAAATAGTATAAACTTAAAACCTTTTGTGTATGCAAAATATCATTTATTTCAAAAAGTATTAGTTGTTGAACAAGATTTTAAATTAATATCTAACCTGCCCTTGAATTTCTAATTGAAAATTAATTTACAAAGCCTTCTATTTATTCATTCAAACAATCCAAGCCTGATCTTAAGCAAGAAATAGTCTTAAGCACTGGAGAGGTAAGATGAAAGCAATTTGCTGTCAAGAAGAAAAATACTGATTAGAAACAAAGTAATTAGTCATAAAAAATTTTTAAAAAAATAAGTGCCAGAACCTGTGAAGATTTCTATAAATGAAAGTCACTAGTGTATATTACTCAAAAAACACTCAAAAGAGTTTTTTAACTTGCTGTGTTAGATTAATACTTAAAATTATTGCAAATTTTTATTTAGCTTGATAGTGTTTTTATTTTCTTTCATATGTCCTTGATGTTGTTAAAGAAATACAGCATTTTAAGTATAAGTTATAAACATTAAATTAACTATTATAAATTGTGCTGCTATACGCACAGGTATGCATATATCACTATAATATGCTGACTGTAACTCTTTTACATTCTTGTATAAACCCATGTGAAAGGATTCCTTTGTCAGTACAAATTTATCAGCATTTGTTGTTATTTGATTTCTAGAAATAGCCATTGTTTCTGGGGGTGAAATGGTATCTCAGTTTTTGTTTTTTTTTTTTACGTGTGTGTGTTTCTCTAATGGTCAGTAATATTCAACATCTCTTCATGTATTTACCAGCCATTTGTACTCCTTCTTCTGATAAGTATCTTTTCATTTTGGTTGCCTACTTTGTGGTTGAGTCTTTTATTTTGGTTGGATTTAAGTTTTTTGAGTTTTTCATATCAGTCAATAAATGGATTAAGAAAATATGATATTTACACATGATGGTGTATTACCTGGTTCAGTCAGTCTTAGGTGCATATCTGTACCTTGATCATGTTAACAGTAAGAAATCAAACATACATTCTTAATTATCACTTACATAAGAAACAAAAAAGAATATAAAGAACAAAATAAAATATAATAAGAAGTATGGCATTTTTTTTTTTTTACAAATTGGTGGAGAAATAAATGAAGGGAGGGATAAGGAAAAAAGGAAAAGAGAAGAGAAAATAAGGTATGTAGAAAAAACAAAAAACTTTTTTTAAAGTGGAAAGGAACCAAGCATTATAAGGAACAGGAAGAGACAAGGGAGATAGAAAATGAAAAAAATAATGAAGAGGTGATATGGACAGGTACCAACTCCTCAGAATAAATGTAATCCTTATATATTACAAACCTGTACTAGTAAAAGGAAGAAAGAAAAAAAAACACAAAGAAAGAAAGAAAGAAAGAGAAAATTGAAATTATAAATAATCTTCTTACTAGCAGATAGTAAGAAGATACTTGGATATTTTTTGATGATAGTGTGTTTTCCAATGTTTTTCAGATGAATGAACATATTTCCACCCATTTAAAGTAGAAAAATTGTTATATTTCAAGATTCAACATGTAATTAAATATCTATAGCAACACTGAAGGTTGCCCTTATAGGTGCCTTGTGTAAATCAATGTTATGCACATAGGATCCTCATTACAAGAAAATACACACTTAAATATAAGTTGCAACATAAACCATTATATCAGATAACTCCAATCAAACTATAGCCAAAATTACTTATCATTGTCTGTCTCAGTTAGCTTTCCCATTTCTAGAAGCTTTATCTGGGTACCACAAGCTAAAGGAGAAAATTTTTATTTGGTTCATTGTTTCAGTAGATGGTCAGCTGGTTGCAAGGCCGAGACACCACTGTGAAAAGGCAGGGCAGAACAAAGATACTTAGTTCTGGGTAACTGGGGAGCAGAGCAGAGAAGTGTTGGAGTGGAACAGGCAGTTTTGGCAGTCGATATTCACCACGAGGATACTACCATGACTCACTCAGACACAACTAATAATTTAGTCCACTGAATTCTTGCAGTGAATGGCAAAGCCAATCTAATGGAAAGGTCCATTTCTGATACATTCTCATATCTGATCCAATACTATGAGACTTGATTTTACTTTTTCTTTTTCGTTTTTATCAGTACCAGGGATCGAACTCACGACTGCCTTCTTGCAAGGCAGGCACTTATGCCGCTGAGCTAAATCCCCAGCCCCAATTTTACTTTCTCAAGAGTGAAGAAACTATATATAGTTGGCACTCTGTTTGGTCTCATGAAAGGTATTTGGTAATGTGTGCTTTCAAGTACAGATCCCTTAGTCTTAGATATGTACTTGTTTTCCAATGTGTAGAAACAGGGAAAGAAACTAATGACTATGTCTAATATATTATATAATATATCAAAGGCATTATATATAATTTATTAACAAATAATCTTTTTTGCAGATGAACTCTAATTTAAGCATTTTAGGTCAATCATTTAAGTTTAAGGCTTTATTTTGAAAATAGAGTCTGAATACACAATTTGGTTTCTGGAAATAAGTCAATGTGACTTAATACTTAAAAAGTAGAATCCTCTATTTTATATTCATTATTTGTGCCTATATTCTGTGAAATTGTATTCTTCTATAAAATTTCTGTCTTCAGCATTTTAATTCAAAGAAGCTATTCTGCTGTCTTGTACAAGGAGATAGTCAATATTCAATATTTTTTAAATGAATATACAGATAAGTGATTAATTTATTGTAGATAAAAGCATACATAGATAAATGGGCTATAAAGTATGCTGGACTATTTTCTTTTTTTATTTATTTAAAGAAAAGGAAACAGAAAAAAATACATGGAGATAAAAAAATGGGTAGAAATAATACAAAATTACAGAAAAACAAATGGTAAGGAATTGCTGGTTGATAAGCTACACATTGTCATCTTAGAAATAGCTGTTCAGGTTATAGAATTAAAGTATTTAGAATAACATTCAAAAAGTGACCCTACAAACCATTCTGCTCTATGATCGAACAAAAGCTCAGTAATATGATTATCAGTCCTACACATTTGTTTTACATCTCAAAGGAGGTAAGATTAAGCATATCAAAACAACAGAACATTAAAAAAAAAAACAATTTAAAGAAATACAGATTTCAAAGCAAGTCCCCTGGAGGTCTTCGTTATGTAACTATCTCTAGTTTCTTACCAATAGTTGTCCCTATCTTCACCCACTTTATATACTTATTGCATATTATAGAACTAATCAAATCATTATAGGATGATGAAGTCTTTTTAGGTAGTCAAGTTCCAAACTAGGGAAGACAATAGTAACTACCATCGCATCTCTCATTCTCTTTGTGATAGATGTCCCCATCTCTACATATGCTGAAGTTGAACTCAAGAAACCAGTCCAATGTCATTCTAATCAGCGAACAATAGATTGCTAGAATTTATATTATAATGCTACAAAATAAGCCTCGGGTTTCTCAGCGTCTCTTCCTCAGAGTATCTGTTCCTTACATCTTGAATTATATAGTCTGTTCCCATAAATAATTAAAAAAAAAAAAAAAACCATGTGTGAATTTCTACATATATATCTATCCTCTCTGTATTATAGGGAAAACCAAGTCATAGCAAGACAGCAAAACAATTTCCTAGAAAAACATGCAATGGATAAGACATATAAGACTACAATATAAATGATCTTCCTTAGCTACTATGTTTTCTCTTGTTATTTTCAATAGATTTGTCCACAACACTGGCTTATTATAGTTAAACATAGTATCACCTGTTTTTATAAAAACTTAACTTTGACAGCATTGTAGGATTTGAGAGCTGTTACTAATTAATACCAGTATGGATATCCTTTACATCTTGTCATGCTCAGAGTAGTTGCCTCTACTTTTAGGGTTGATACTAACAAGCATACCAATTTCAAATAAAATCAGCCAAGGCCAACCAATAGTCTTATGATTCAGATTCAATTAAGATCAGTCATAGTAAGACAATGTAAGTAATACAGGATTTCAGTTTAAGTTAATAGGAAAGTAAGCATAGTTACCATGGTATAACCTGCTATTTTTGGTTCAAGATGTCTGTGCCCTCAAATCTGACATGAGTGGACAGACCAGAACAAATTAAATTCAAACTAAATCTGGCAATAGGACTACTGTGTCTTTTAAATCCTTATACACCATTAACAATGACCTCTGATTTTTTTTTTTTTAAATATAGTTTCAGAGCTGTCTATACTAAAGACTATAGCTTACCGTCATGGCCTCATGTCTGCTACTCCACTTTTCTGCTATAATTTGTCCACCTTATTCCCTCATTCCATTGTCTGCCCTGTTCACTGAGGCCTCTCTGCCACTGTTGCTGGAATCCTGGTATCTCTTCCTCTCTTTCTCTGTAATGTCCTTCAGCACTCCCTGTAGGGTTGGATTGGTGGCCACAAACTCCCACAGTTCCTCCTTGTCTTGAAAGTATCTTATTTCTTCATTGATTTTGAGAGAGAATTTTGGTGGGTATATGAACTTTGGTTGCATATTTTTTTCTTTCAGGACTTGGAATATTTCTCCCCACTCCCTTCTTGACTTAAGAGTTTGTGTTGATAAGTCTGCTGTTATTTTGATAGTTTTCCCATTGTAGGTAATCTGCATCTGTTCTCTGGCTGCTTTTAATATTCTGTTCTTTTGGTGGATTTCTGGAATCTTGATTATTATATGTCTAGGCGTAGATCTGTTTTGGTTGTAGGTAGCTGGTGTTCTGTATGCCTCTTTTATCTGGATATCATTTCTTTTTGCTATACATGGGAAATTTTGCTTTAATATATCTGTGAATATTTTTTGTATTTCATTTTTGGTTGCTCCTGCTTCCTCACTCACATTCTTTATTCTTAAGTTATGTATCTTTTTGTCATCCTCCAGTTTTTGAATTGCTTCTTTCTGGTTCCTTGTTATTTTTAAGAGGCTTTTTCTTTCATGATCATATGCCATAAATCTCTCTTCAAGTTTCAGAAGGCTGTCTTTAGTTTCTGTCAAGGCATTTTGCCAGTGTTCAATGGAGTTTTTAGTTTCCTGGTATTCTCTTTGGATCTGTTTCATGTATTCTAAGTTATGTTTAAATTCTTCTTCAGAAGTTTCTCTTTCTTTTCTGATTTCCTCAGTTCTTCCATTTGTGTTCTCTTGGGCGGAGCTTGTCATTTCTTTAATTAATCTCGTTATATCTTGCCTCACTTGGATCAGGAGTACAGCTTTAAATTCCTCTATGAGATCATGTAGGTACTTTTTAATTTCAGCTGATGCTTTGTCAAGCAATGGATGGTTACTGTGCTTGTTCTCTTCAGTGTTTACTTTTCCTGGGCTTATTTTCTCATGTTGGGCAGCTGGAGATTTTTTTTTTTATCTCTTGTCATGTTTCTGGTTTCTTTCAGACTGTCCTGGGGTTCTCTGGCCCTCTCCAAATTGCTTAGGGCCTTTCAGAAGTGTGCTGACTTGAGTTTTTGCTGTCCTCCCCAATTTGCTGTTATCTGGGGTAGGCTGGGATGCAGGGGCAGTACAGGCTAGTCTCCAGCCTCTGTGCCAGTTAATCCATAAATTAGGCTGTACTTTCTGGATGTCACTGAGTTGTGACTATTTTATATCTGCTTATTGGGCCCCAAGCAGAGGCTTGGTTTAGCCCCAGTAGCTCCTGCCAGTTCTCTTTGTACCAGAAGCAGCTGACTAATGTCACTATGGCACAGGGTTCTGCCCAAATCCCAGCTGTTCTCTTCCAGACCTCTCTGTGACAGGAGCACTAGAACAGCAGATCTGCCCAAATTCAAGATGTCTCCCACTAGTTCTCTATATGGAGCTGAAGCCAGCACGTAATCAGGCTCTGCCAAATTTCAAGATGTCTTCCACCAGCCCTCCCTACAGGGGGACCTGGTGATGTCACTGAGCTGTAGTTTCTGCCCAACACTAAAATGTCTGCCACCAGACTCTGTGTTATTGATTTCCCATGGTGGCGGGCACTGTCCAGTTCCAAGATGTTCTCTGGCCAACCCCAGCAGCTGCGGGGTTCCCAGTACTCACCAGAGTCCGGTGCAGGTCCTCATTCCGGGTCCACCACACACCAAGATGCCCACCTTTCCCGCACTCCCGGCACAGCGCGGAACAGTCAGAAATCTGTGCACCGTTTAGATTTGGAACTCCAGATCCTTGTACGGTCTCCTCTGGTGCAGCGGTACAGTCCTGGCTGCTACTTGGAGTCCCGGGTCTCAGTTTCCCGCAGTCACCAAAAGCCAACACAGCTTTTCCTGCTGGGTCCACGGGTCAGTTTGTTGATTTAAAGGCATGGGATTTGCAGCCTCCCGTTATCAGCGTTCACAGTCTTAGCACGACTTTAAATCCTCCAGCTGCACTGTCTTGGATAATAAGAATCGCTATCAATTTGTCTGGCCCTCTCCATGTTGTCATATTCTAGCTTCTAGTATGATTTCTCTGGAGAAACTCTTTGCTCAATCCCCTAGCAAGCCGCCATTTTGATCCCCTGCTGGACCATTTTCACTAAAGGACTAATGTGTAGAAGTAAAAGGAATAAAGGAATAGTTAAAAACTGTTTCAGAGAGAGCTCCCATAAGTTAAAAACTCATGATAGCTTATCTTGTTTTGCCTCACTGAAAGAAGAGAGAAAGGATAACATTAAAACAAAACTTTCTGTAATCAGAGTGCACAGTGACTGAGAAAATATCAATAAAGCAAATTGTAGTTACAAGTGAGTGTTCTGACTTCCAGTATAATAATGTGTTTGAACTTAAATATTGCATGTTTAAATAGCTAATTTAGATTATAGGGTTTGCAGTGATTGAAGAGAGAAAAAATAATATATTTTCTCAAGTAAATATTTATATTCTCAAAATAATATGTAACTTTTGACATAAGAAAAAGAAACTCCCTAACTCCTAGATGTCCAGTACAAGTTCATGTCCTCTAAAACTGAAGAATGAATTTTAGGAAAATGGAGATTAAGAGCAGGATATATTTATAGAGAGAAAGCAAGCTTCTGTCTGACAGAGGAGTCCTTAGTGGATCCTGCTTTTTCTAGGAATTTTTATAAAACCCCAACATGAAGCAAATAAGATGGGGAAAAATGGGAACTCACAAAGTGGGCATGAGGTGGGACAGAACTATGCTCAACTAATAAGATTACAAGTATAATTGCTCAGGTAAAATTGATTAAATCAGGGAGAAGTGGGAAAGCAACTCACTCAGCAACCAGGCAGAAATATAGTGCAGGGGCTATTCCTGTAGGGAGTTGGGTTAATTGCTCCTTCAGGATTCCTCAGGGTAATAGAGACCTATTTAGAATATCAGTCTCTGGTTGCTTATCCTTAGGAAGTATGCTGGTGACTTGGTTTTATCTTTCATCTTGAGGTCTGGCTTAAATCCCACAGTTGTAAGGTACCTGTGTAAGAGATCCTTCCAGGGCCTTGCCCTGTCTGACTCCCTATAATACATCCATGTAACTCAGTTGCCAGTAACACTATGACAATAACAACTCATAAGGCTAAGGAGACATAATGATAGATTGTACTAGCATTCTAGTAGTTAAATAATACTTACTGTGCAGGTGTCACCTTTTCTTATATCTCCATGTACTAAAAGTATATATTGTTATTAAATCACAAGACACTGCATTTATGAGTTTACATGAAATTAAATTTTCTGTATTGAAGAAACAATTTATGTACATAAAAATTGTCCAAAAAGAAAACTTCTATCTACATAATTCCAATAATAAAAGCAGCATGGTAAAAATACAAGAAACATCTTGATGACATCATATAGATGGGTGCTGTAGGGAAAAGTATACCTACCCCCCACATTTATATATTAAACTCTAGCCATGAATGTGATCGCATTTAGGAATAATGCTTAGATGGTGGTAATTCAGATTAGGTGCCATCATAAAGGCAGAGTCTAGGGGCTGGGGATTTAGCTCAGCGGTATAAGCACCTGCCTTGCAAGCAGGCAGTCGTGAGTTCGATCCCTGGTACCGGTAAAAATGAAAAAGACCAAAAAAAAAAAAAAAAAGGCAGAGTCTAGGATTTACCCTTATAAAAAGAAAACAAACTGATTTTCTTATAAGAAAAAGAGGAAATACAAGATCTTTTTCCCCTCTGTCCTGCTATCTCTCTCTCTCTCCACTTAACCATCAACAGAAGAAAAGATGGACAGCTACAAACAGCAAGAGAGCCCTCAGCACAAACTGAATGTGTTGGTGCCTTGATCTGAAACTTTGAGCCTGTGAAACTGTGAAAAAATAAATTTCTTCAGTTTAAACTTTCTGTCTATGCTATTGCTATAATGCTCATGCAGAGTAAAACAATGGAATTAAAATGAGAAATCAATGATGATAACTGTTTAAACATTTACTATTATTACGATTAAACATTTACTATTATCACCATTATTATGAAAATGCCCTAGATTATGTTTATAAATTGTTAGGTACAGAGGTAAAATTAGCTGGACTTTTAACTTAAAATATATAGAAAGATGTGTAATTTAACTTTGAATTTGCAAATAACAATAAATAATATTAAAAGATTTATAAATACCATTGAATAATAAATTATAGATAAATGCTAGTAGAAGCATGTGATATATACTTTCAATTCACAGAGAAGAAAATACAAAACAATTCTAAGTATTATAAAAGAAAAATGGGTAAAAGGGAATAAAGACACATGGTTAAAAATTCAATTAGATTACATATTTAAGAATGTAAGAAAAAACACAAGTATTTTACAACTATATACCATGATTACAGTAATCATTAATACTAATCTTGACTTATAGAAACAAAATATATCTAAAATATGAGATAATTATAATGAAGATTTGAGTAGTGAACAAAAGAAAGTTTATGAACTTTCATGGTTTTCACACATAGAAAGTTTTAAGATGTGAATACAGATTATGAATGTTTATATCCAAATTCTGAATTTTTAATAAAATATTATTGAATTATTATTAAACATAACATTAACACTTTTACTTTGAATGTGACACTAATGAAAATAAGCTTGTTTTTAACTATATTTACATGTTTGCAAGAAACGGATTTACATTTTTGCCAAAGAATCTCAAATAAATTACATATAAAACAATATTATTTAACCTAGGTTAGATAATATTATTTGAGTATGAGTAGTAGTCCCTAAAATTATTTCAATAATATCTTGTTATTAATATTTAAAGGAAACCATTTAAAGACACTGCTTAAAAGAAGATTTGGAATCACCACCAGAGAGGAGGCAGTCTTAGAGGAAGTGCTACTAAAGAAAGCAGAACAGAAAATAGGGGCAATTTAAAAGCATTCTCAAAAGACAAAGGATGACTTTTCAATGGCAACAGGTACTTACTCAAAATCTCTGCCAGACACCTCTGAAGATTAGCAACTAAATAAGATCCAGGAAGCAAGTGACAGAATGTAATTTGTTGCATCCTTACATGCTGCAAAGCTCTTTGCAAGGCAAAGGCTATATATTCTCAGGGATGATCACAGAGGAAAATCTAAGAGACTATTCACCCGCATGAAAGTGGAAAAAATAACTCTTTATGCTGTCACAGCTGCCTCCTCTACCCTTTTACCAGTACAAATACTGGTAAAAGGGTAAAAAGGTAGAAATACTGGTAAAAGGGTAAAGAGTAAAATCTAACTCACTGAGGAGCTTTAAAGACAACCTTTGATCAACAGAGGCTGACCTGAGGAAAGTTTCAAATAACCAGGTTGTAAGACAAAACCAGAATAAAGAATTGTTCTTGAGAAGAGACAGCACAAGTTTCACAGTACGTGATGGTAGACTTCAAATAATCAGTTCTGTGAAGATATTAAAAAAATAAATGAATAACTTCCAAAAATAAGAAGTGTATCACCTCCAGGTCTGAAGGGTTGAGAGCCTGAGATCCAAAGTAGCTATTTCTAAAACACTCACTTTTCAGAAAACCCTAAAGAAGTGAAAAAAATAAAATAAAATAAAAAGGTGCGATTCTTATATATGAGAAAAATGAGGTAATAGACTTATTTCTGAAGGACACCTGATATCACATTTGGCTAACTCAAAGTAACTAAATTTAAGTATGCTCAAATAGTTGAAAATAATGTCTTAAAGTATAAAGAAGACATGATAACAAAGCCTAATGAAATAGAGGCCACCAAAAATGATAAAATAATAATTATTAATTTATTATTATTAACTTTGAGATAGCATCTCTCAGGGTGGCCCTGAACTCACTGTGTACCCCAGCTGGCCTGAACTTGCAGGGATCCTTCTTCCTTAATCTCCTGACTGCTCGAATTACAGGTATGCACCACCATACCCAGATGCTATAAAATTATTTTAAAATACAATTGAAAACTCTTGAGTTGAAACATACTGCAGGAAAGTTTAAAATTAGATTTGATATGCCAGAAAAGTCATCAACTTGATGGCAGATGAATATTGTACATAGCTCAAGAACTAAGAAATAAACAATGAAAATATTAAATAGATGGTCAGAGAAATTTGTAATATATTTAGCACATTTATACACTCAGTGATTATATCAGATGAGGGAGGAAGACAGAAGCATATTCAAAAAGTAACCATTGAAATTCTACCTACCCAAATATAAGCTATATTAAAAAAATGTTCTAATTCACTAGTCAATAATTAATAAAAGATAAATAATTGATATCATGTATTTCCTATTAGAATGATTATTTAACAAATAGGTCAAGACACTAGAAAACTAGAAAAAATTGCAAAAATTAACTCCAACCTAAACAGAAAAAAAAAAAAAAAAACAGGAAAAATCACAACAGGTGAGATTTAAAGTGTGGAATGAATATAAAAATCACAGCACATGAGACTTAAAATGTGGAATGAATAAAAGAGTAACCTGGCAATAATGTAGAGAGAATTGAACTCTTAGTCATTGATGAGGAATGAATAGTACATGTTCCATGGAAAACATAGTAAGCAAACTATCATGTGATCTATCTTTCTAAATGTTGGGATATATGCAAAGAAATTGACAAAGTACATACATCAAAAAGGCACCTGGATTCTTCTGTTTAACACAATTTCTTCACACTAGCAAACTTACACATCCAAGTAATGCATCCCTGATGGATGACAATATAAAGAAAATGAGACATAATTAAACAATGAAATATTATTCAATCATAAGAAGCAATGAAATCCTGTCGTTTTAGTCAATGTAAATAGAAACAGAAGCATTTATGTTACCATGAATAATCCAGGTACCGAAAGACAAATATTGCACATTATTAATCATCTTTCTTTCTTTCTTTTTTTTTTTTTTTTTTTTTTTTTTTTCTTGTCTTTTTCCTTTTTATCGGTACGGGGATCAAACTCACAACTACCTGCTTGCAAGGCAGGCGCTTATGCCACTGAGCTAATCACCTTTCTTATTGTTAAAATAAAATACATGAGGCAGAAGAGATTTAACTAAAACTTTTGTGGATTTAGAACATTGTCTGCTGGCTCCCAGTCAGAAACTTCATGATGAAATGGCCTAAAGGAACAAAACTGCTTAAATCATAGCAATCAGGAGGCAGAGTAAGGGAACAGCACTAGAAAGGAAAGAGCAATGGAACTGATCTAGACCTTCAAATCAAGTCTCCACAATGTACCAGCGAATTCACCAAGTGAGTGCCATCACCTCCATGGCACATCCCCCAAACCACTCAGCTGGGCTCTCCACACTGAGTGCAGCACTGCATATTCTTGTATGTATGTATGACCTAAATGATTTGATTTCACAAAAGTAAGAAGTAGAAAAGTGTCCATTAGAAAGTAAGAAGGGAAGGGAAGAAGAGAGGTGAGGAAAAGGATATAATGGCCAACAAAATATAGTTTGATCGTAAGTTAGATGACAAAATCAAGTCTCAATAAATTTTCAGTGGTTGAAATCATAGTAGGTATGTTCTCGGGTGATATGGAATGAAATTAGAAATCAATTCAATACACTTCAATGGAATAAAATTGAAATTAAAAAGATATTTAGGAAAAACCAAAATATATGGTAACTATAGAACATGTTTGTAAATTGCTAAAGAGCCAATGAGAAATCACAAAGGACATTAAAATAAAGAAAAAATTACAACATATCAGACTTAGAGGACAGAGGATGCAATTAACAGTCCTAAAAGGGAAGACATAGTTTCATAGCTTGCTTTAAAAAGCAAGATCCATAAACCAAAATTTAAACTTTAACTATAAAAAATTTTAAAATGCTGAAAAAGCACTTTCAAAACATTGAGAAAGAAATAAAAATATAGTGATGAATATATTATAATAAAAAATCAATAAAAATGACTTCAAAGATCAAAAAAATGATAAAACTTTAGCTTAATTAAATAGAAAAGGAAGAAATGAGATAAAAATTGCTAAAATAAGAAAAGCAGTGAGATTTACCAACTCATAAAAGGTGTAAAAAGATTACTTTAGTCCTTATACCAAAAATGTGTGTAACTTTCTGAAGTAGAAATATTGGTAGTAAAAAAATTATGAAAATGATTAAAGAAGAACTATGGCATGTGAATATAACTATAGAAATTAAAATTATTAAATTAATAATTTTAAAAAATCCCACATAGGAAATTCCTGAATTCCACCACCCATTCAAATAACTAATATTAATCCTTCACAAACTCTTTTAAATAAAAGATGAGACATACATAATGTATTTTCTGAGGTCAATATTCATTGATTCTAAAACTATGCAAAAACATCATAAGAACAGATAACCATACATTAAGTAACTCATAGAGCAGAAGAGCAAATCAAATCTAATATGTTTCATAAGATTACAGAGTATTAGACCTCTGTACAAAATTGTTTATTTTCATATGTTAGTAATAATCCAAAGACTAAATTAAGGAAATAATCCTTTTGTAAGATCACCAAAGTAAAGTTATAAATGAATCAATCGAGTATAAGATACATACAATGAAAAGTACAAATGGTCCTTTATCAAGTTCTGACCTAGATCCCCAATCTCCCAAACAAGTGTATGGTGGAAGTTAAATAAAAAGAGACAAATTGAGAATGATTTTTAGGGATCCAGGAGGGTCAAAACCCTTTAATTAACCTCAAGACTCTGAGGGTTAAGACAAAAGCTCCTCTAGATCAGTCTACTTATATTAGCAGGCAAGGGTCCTAGGCCTAGGTCAGATGCACAGGTAAACATAGAAAACCAATTAGTAAAATTTAAATCCTGCTCAGAGCTGCATCCTAGTGGTCTCCAACATCTCCTCCCTTTTGTTTTTGTAACAGCTGCATCAGGATTAGGCATGGCTGAATGTTGTTTAGGAGTTTGCCCATCTTGGCTCCTCTTTGATAGGCTATAAATAGAATAAGGAGAAACACACAAAGTACTCCAAGAATACCAACATAAAGCCAGAAATGTGACTTCAGACAGTTGAATGGATTTAATTGATCTAAAGCATCAGAAAATTTGTTCCAATCTTGAATTTGTTCATCAAAGTTTTGGGTTTGTTGAAACATTGACAAAACCTCCTTCTGGAGTGCATCAATATCCATAGTAACATTTTGATGGATAGCTCTTTGTATGTTTCTCTATATCCTCCCAAGGATGCATAGATTTGTTATAAGGCAAGGGAGTTATGCAGAATCGAGTGGCCTTGTAATGGCATCTTAATTTGTAATAGTTGTAAACTCTCTGATCTTCCATGCACAACACAGAAGTTTCCAGAATGCTAAGCTGTGTCTGTAGGTTGGCATCTATATTACCCTTGTATTTTCTATGCTTTATCAGCAGTTTTTGCCCAATTATCTACGAAATGTGCTATCTATACAGAACATGTGATAGCCACTGAAGAAACAACCACACTGGAAATCAGGAGAACCAGAGAGACAATTCCTGCAATAATTAAAGCAAGCATTCTTTTTGTCCTGTTTGTCAGACATTTTACTAATGTATGTAGCAAAAGTGATGCCAAAGTTTAGGATCATGTTTCAGTGAGATTTACAGGGATCCAAATCCTGGCCTGCAACCCATTATCAATAATGTCTGTCCATAAATAGCTCCTGGTCTTACACAGTGGCTAATGGTACAATTTGAACACTTGAGTTTACATTACAAGATAGAGTACTATACAAAAATACATAAGGGTTATAAATGCAAATAAATGGTTGGGCAGTCTTATAATGTTTTAATTTATAAATTTCTCTATCATGTGATTTAAAATCTCTACTGGTCCAAATGCTCTCTTTTATAAAAGGTAAAGCCAATTTCCAGAAATACTGTTGTATGGGTCCTACTTGTGTACTATATATTAAATGAGGCATGGGGTTACTAAGTCCTAAACCAGTCCAATTTACATGCTGCACAGGTAGAGATTGTTTAGTAACATTGTCTGAATATATCCAACTTAGGCTTTTGATGAGTCTGTATTTTCTATTCTTTCAAAAATTTCTCCCTTGGGGGCTGGGGATTTAGCTCAGCGGCATAAGAGCCTGCCTTGCAAGCAGGCAGTTGTGAGTTCGATCCCCGGTACCGATAAAAAGGAAAAAGACAAAAAAAAAAAAAAAAAAAAAAAAAAAAAAATTTCTCCCTGTGGCTCCAATCAATAAACTCATATTGTCCTAATTTTCCTTTAATTCTTGCTTTGGCCCAACAAGCAGCCCGTGGCCAAACAGCCATTTCCTGAATCTGTAAGGCACTAGTTTCAGAGCAGATAGGTAACTTTGGCTTCCCTAAATCTGTTGCATCTCCTGGGGTAGGTGTAGATCCCAGGGTGATAACTACCAATTGTTCTACAGTGTATCCCACCCATATTTGTGTCTGAGCAAGGTGGCAATGATTTGATTAGACCATAGCATCTTCAACACATAGTGGTGGAAACAAAATGTGAAGTGTAATTAACAGTTGCCTTTTCTGGCATATCAATAAGGATGGCTGGATCTGAGATGGCATCTAACATAGGACCAATCATGTCTGGCTCATCATAAACCTCAGGTGAAGAATCTGCCCAAGTAATGGGTCTGAGTAATGGTGGATTAGGGACATAAAGCCAATATTCAACTCCTGAGACAGGTGTTATACATCCAGATACTGCCAGTAGGGCCATTAAGGCAACTGAAAGATTTTCAGAGGTTGCTGGAATTCCCCTTCTGGTGACTATATCTCAAGCTTGACAGATCCTTGCTTGGTTATCATTCCACTGGATCACTGGTTCTCTCTCTTGGTCTCTTGGGAGAGCTGGAAACCATTTTTTTTTTTTTTTTTTTTTTTTTTTTTTGCTGATTGGCAGGTCTCTGGGCCCAGGTGGGTGGAGCCATCACCTAAGGCTGTCCTGAGCATTGGTTGTGTCTCCCACCAATGTTGTGTATATCTTGTGGATCTTTCACCTGTTAAGACACAAACATAATCTTGCTTCCACATTATTAGCTGTATTAATCTGTTTAAGTTTAAATTAAGCATGGAAAAGGCAAAACGTTCTATCTGTGGGAAAAGAAAGAATGTTTAAAAAAATTAGTCTTTTAAATCAGTTATGCTGAGAGGCCAGTCTCTAAGAACTACAGTTGGATTTGGCAGTCCTTGCTGTAGCACCCCTATAAGAAGTAAGCAGGCATTTACATACAGCTCTAAATCCTGTACCAACCTCTATTTGCCTAGCTTCTTTGGAATAACAAAGACAGGAGTATTCCAAGTGCTAAATGAGCTTCCTAAATGTCTTTGCTATAATTGCTCTTTAACTAATTTGTGTACCTGAGTTAACTTCTCCTTTTTAATGGGCCATTGATATACCCAAACATGCTCCTTAGTTTTCCATTGTAAAGGCAGAGCAATTTTGGAGGGAGAAGCATTAATGTCCCTTGTCAAAAAACCTGTTGATATCCAATATCTTACCTGTCATCCTAGGTGTAATCTTTTTTAATTTTTTTTTTTTTTTTTGGTCTTTTTTCGTTTTTATCGGTACCAGGGATCGAACTCACGACTGCCTGCTTGCAAGGCAGGCGCTTATGCCACTGAGCTAAATCCCCAGCCCCTAGGTGTAATCTTAACAGGCTCTTTGATTCGAAATAAGTTTTGTTTTTTACTCTTGCCTTTTTGATATCCCGTTTTAATCATCATTTTTTTAAATTTTAGGATTTAAATCTATTTGTTCATTTTCCAAATTGGAACTTGTTTGTTCAGCTTTAAAATCAGAATCACTAGTCAGCATTAACCTACAAGTTAATTGGAATAGGTGCCACATAAGGTAAAAAGAAACCCTTTTGTTGGTCTGGTCCCTCCTAAGGCAATGGTGCAGCACTCTGTAAAATGTGCTGAGGGGCGAGTCCCATAAGGCATGTAGGGGCACTTTGTGTTGGCCACGTGGCAGACCATTATTGCAAAGCAATTACAGACACATCTGCACCAGTGTCTATCAGAACTTCAACGTATTTCCCATTAAATTTTATCAAACATATAGGCCTGTTTTTATCACTTCTTGTGTAAAATAAATTTCTCTTTTTGTAGTTGTGCTCTGAGGGTCTTGCTCCTTCCTAAGCTGTCTATACTTAACAAAAGAAGGCTCCTCTATGGATAACAAAATCAACCATGCCATATAGTCTCCCTGTACAAAAAACCAGATATCCATAGCAAGAACTTGTATTTCATCTCTACAATCACCATCAATCACACTAGGCATAATAGTTTTTCCTTTTAAATTTAGATCATCCTTTCCCAGTACAAGACCAACTATTTCTTCCGGGGGGTCCTCAAATTCCTAGGGAATTGGAGTGGGCTTGTCACCGCCAGTAAGAGTGACTCTGCAAGTAGCAGGAAGGTCTATTCCTGCATTTTGTTTAAGATTTTTAGCAGTTGTATTTCAAATAGCTTATGAATAAAATACCCCTGATCAATAGCATCTGTTTCAATTCCAACTGGGAAGCAAGCAGGGAATGTATTATTTGCACCCTTTGTGGCTGCCTCTTACCACACTACCTGTAAGTTTCTAGGTAGAGCTGTATGAGATATTTTTGTAAAAGCTCCAGATCCTGCTGAAGTAATTCCTCTAAGGATTTTTTTCTTGGTGGCAGATGCCACAGTAGGGAGCTCTCTACCTCCTATGTCCAAATCAGAGTCTGTGGACTGTAAGCTCTTTAGCAGAATTAAAACTAACCGGACCAGATTCCAAGTTGAGAATGTTTCAGGGAAAGTGATTTGTCCTGTTCTACGGGCTTTTAAAATACTTTTTGGACTCTATAGCGTCTGTTTGAGGAAACCATTGGTGATGTTTGGTTACCTCTTTTAATATTTTGTTAAGTCTCTCTTTGGCATATGAGACCTTGAGCATTAAAGCAGGCTTTGGAGCACGTCTAAATACCTTTGCTCCTTGGCTAAAGCATTTTGCCCAATATTTTATTCCTAGATAAAATGTGTTTTTACAGTGAGATGAGTCACCCTTTTTCTTCCTTCTCTTCTCTCTAAGCATCCCCGGTGAAGTTTTTGTCCTGTGAAGGCCTCCTCTGTATCTAAACCTTTCCACTCTGTTTGGACTTACTCATTCAGGCTATAAATTTCCAGACCAAAGGTTTTAAGTCCCTGTTCAGGCACCAGTTATTGGATTCTGGCATAGATCCCAATCTCCCAAATAAGTGTACGATGGACGTTAAATAAAGAGACAAATTGTATGTTTTTTTTTAGCGATCTGGAAGAGTCAAAACCCTTTAAATAAGCTAGAGACACTGAGGGTTAAGACAAAAGCAATATAAGTGGATTAATCCACTTATATTAGGACCAAGAACAAAAGACAGAGAAACTGAGAAAAGTGCAGGAAGTGAGCAGGACCATGGGAGTCACTTCAATGACATCTCCAAGTAATGAATCAAGTCAATTTCAGTATCACAGTCCTTCATAAAGAAATGGTAGGAGTGGGACTGTAGGAGTAAGTTTTGCAGGTGCAGTCTTTATCTTGTTAATTGGGGTTGGAGCCAAGTGTCCACAGCTGTGATCTTATCTTGCTCTTTGAGATACCTCAAATATACTGAGACCACTACAGTTTTCAGCCAGGACAAGTGATTCACTGAGGTTCACTTACAATGAATTACCTCCCATTGCCAGGCAAGGGGCCTAGGCCTAGGACAGACTAACAGATCAACACAGAAAGCCAATTAGTAAAATTTAAATCCTGCTCAGAGCCGCTTTGTAGTGGTGCCCAACAGTCCTTGAAAAAAATTAAAGAGGTAAATAATTGGAAGGCTATTCCTTGCTAATATAATAGAAGACTTAATATTGTTAAAATGATTACACTGTCCAGATTTATCTGCATATTCAGTGTAATCACTCATCAGTTCAGCTTTGCAAGAATTGACTATCTGATTCTGAAATTTAAGTGGAGATGGAAGAAATACATTAGACCCAAAATAATTTTGAAAGAGAATAATTATGTTCAAGAATTATCCCTTTGTCAATTTCAAAATGTACCAAAAATGTACAGTAACATAATTGTGACATATTGGCAGAAGAAAAATAGAGAAGCATGGAATTTGACTGAGATTTCAGAATGTAACAAGTATGTGGAGAAAAAATAACTAAATTAAGAAAGGATTATTACTACTACAAAATGGGAGCAAGATGCTGCACTGAGCTGTGAGGTGGTGTTCGCTCTTATACCCTTTAAAAGATTTGCTGAGAGGTCCACAGATGAGATTCAGGGTCAAATGGCAGTAGTTTTAGCAAACACACCTGCTGAGGGATAGAGTACACTTGGAGCAAGTCTAAATTTCATAAGGATTGCACACAGGGGAGTGTTCCTATCAGTGAAAGGCAGAGGTAGCAATTTTCAGTAATGAAAGAATACCCTCAAGAAGAATAGAAGAGTACAACCAAAATATGAATAACAGCAATTTCCTGTGTTAGATTTTCATTTCATTTCTTAGGTATTTTTGCAGTAGTTAGGAGTGCTGACTAACAGAACTTATTTCCAATCACCTGTGAGTCTCTACTTTAACATCAGGAAGGGAAGTTCTGTAACTCATATTATCTTGGTCCAACAAGAATTGTGGTCAAAGTCCAGTACAAGGATCAAAAGTACAAGGCAAGTGCCTATAAATGAGCATGTTCACTGAGTCAGCATGGTCACCACAGTTTACCTTGTAGTCTGTGCCTCAAGATATGACTATGTGGAATCAAAAAGTGTCAGACTGTGAAGGAAGGGGAAAATTTTCAGAGGAATATGAGATGCTCTTCTCAGGAAGCTAGGAGACCACAAAGTCAAGGAATCTAGATCATTGCCTTTCTTAGAATAGTCTCCTAAGGCTTTGTTTCCGGTTTTCCAGACCCAGATCATTTCTGGCTAATTAACTACTCTGTCCCTGCCATTGCAAACAATGTTTCTGGCCCAACTGGCTATCTGCAGCTAAACATATGAGCCTTAACATTACTCACAAGGTTCTAGACTACAGGTGTTAATATAACAGCTAATAACATAAAACTAGTAAAAGTAAATTGAAGACTAAGTCTTCGGTTTATGTTCTCTTACATATGACAACAAAAACAATATGACAAATAGAAACTATTAAATTTTAGAAATTAAGAAATTTAGAAATTATTAAATTAGCCTTTAGGCATCAAAATTTTAAATGTTGAGCTGCAAATACTGCCAAAAAGGCAAATTTGTGAATCATAATTTTGTTGACACACATATCCAAATAGCTAAGAATTCAACAATAAAAACACAATTCAGTTTAAACATGATATACACATCGTGTAGACATTTTCACAAAGATGGCATAAAAAGTTAGTAAATGTATTAATTTTTGTAGTAGTATCTCTTTAATATCACAGTGAGTGACTGATACCAAAATGACTGTAATAAAAATATGAACAAATGAGGCTGGGGATTTAGCTCAGCAGCATAAGTGCCTGCCTTGCAAACAGGCAGTCGTGAGTTCGATCCCTGGTACAGATAAAAAGGAAAAAGACAAAAAAAAAAAAAAAAAAAAATGAACAAATACTGAGGCGGGCATAGAAAAATGTTTGTACTTCATTGATAGAATTGTAAAGTAGTGAATCAAAACATATCTATGCAAAGTCATGTTCACAAATGTTCTATGCAGCACTATTTTTAATACCCACCAGAAACACACTAGGAACAATACAGACACTTTTTAAGTAAAGAATAAGCTGTTATATATCCATAATGAGGTTTTATTTAGCATTAAATAATGAAGCATTAAAAAATGAAGTATTGTACATGAATGCAACTTGAAATCATTATGCTAAAGTAGTTACAAAGAAGATAATGCATGTAATTTTATTTATATGAAAAGCCTATAACATGCAAACACAACAGGAGAGAGCAACATTTGTCAAGGTTGGAAAGGGGAGTGAAGAATGGTTGCTAATGAGCAGGTTCGGGAATGGAGAAGTGCTAAAAATGTTATAAATATTTTATGGTGATGATGGCCACACTCTTCCTGGAGTATATTAAAACCTTGAATTCTACACTCTACTTGATTTCATATATGCAATTTGTATTTTACTAAATATGATAATTATCACATGAGATTATAACACCAAAATTTTATACACCTAGTAAATATCAGAATATAATTAAGAAAGATTGCTCTCAACACCACTTGCTAAGTAATATTTATGCAACAGTAAGCTATTTAAAATGATTTCATAAATATTTTGTTGATTTTACTACTCTATTATTTTTATTCTGACACCATCCAATATGCATAAGTTACAAAAATAAATCACAAAAATAACTTATTTCTTGGTTATATCTACTTTGTTTGAAATTTGGGATTTGAAAAAATAGCATGAGATTCTTATATTTAAAACATTTTGATGATGTATTACAAACTGCAATAAGGAGACTGGCGCACTGGCTGCTGGAATCTGGCGATCTCTCTCTCGGGACACGTGTTGTGGGGGAATATAAATAGCCTAAGCTTAGGGCAGTGCCCTAAGGCCATTAGAGATGCACCGGTATTTCATTGGCACACGTTTAGCGCCAGAAAGCAGGTTCCTAGGGAGGGATATAGGGTTACAGTTAAATCTATAGGGGGCGGGTGAGTCAGGAGGCCCCTAACTTAGCTGCAGCTTTTCCTGGTTAAAGTGTCCGGTCTGGGCCAGCAACTCTTTCAGTGAGGACTTGTCTGAGACTCTGAAGGAAGGTGGCAGAGTGTGATTTCCTCCATTTGACTCATGAGGAGGTAGAGAAAAAAGTCAGCTGCTCTGAGTCAGGCTGATGCCCTGAAAGCAGCTATTTATATTCTCTCCATCAGTTAGGTATCCAAGTATTTTCATTACAATGCCAGTCACAGGAAAACTGAATTATCTTATAAATTTACTTTCTAAATATTCATAAAAGAAGATAATTTGTTAGCAATATTTTTTGAAGTCATTTATAAACCTACTTGGCTTTTTCCCACTCAACTAAAATCACCAAATCAGATACTGTGGAATGTCTTTGGACATTCCACAGAGAGAATTGATTCATTGATGTTTCAATATTCGTCCTTTCTTTTAAAAGTATTTATTAGCTCTCTAAACCTAAGTTTCCATTTGAATTTGGTATATTACCTGTTCTAAAGCTAAGAAATTTGACTTTAACTGTTGAATATCTTCTTTCATCTAAAGGGTTGGAAAGATGAAGAGAAGGAGCAGAGCTTTTAGTGCACGCTGTAATAATTACCGACTGACTGTATGCTGTTATAAAAATGTCTTTTGTTCCTGACCAAAAGTGCCACTTAGTGATATCTTGGGTACTTACATGTTTATGTGGGTGGAAAATTAATTCAAATCATTTCAGCTTAATTAAATATTGGACTGGTTTGGAATGGATTTCTAACTGTTTATGAATCTGAAAGTTTCTGTTGTTCTTTTTAAAATTATACCATTCTAGTTGCATTAATAAGGTGGACATTTGTTGAAAATTCATGTAAGATAAAATTACCATATACAGTCTGTGGATTTAAGCTTTAATTCTTACTATGAGTTAGATCTGAAATATCTTCTAAAAGGCTTGTATATCTAGAGGTTTGGCTTTTGGTAGCGATTGGATCACGAGGACTCTAAATCTATGAGTGATTAACCCATTGATGAGATCATAACTTGATGGCACTATTTGAGAACTGATGGAAACTTAGGAGGTGGGGTCTAGTTGAGGGGAGTGGGTGTTACTTTGGTGACTATTTCTTGTCCCTACGACAATCCATTCTGGTTCTTTTCCTGCAGCTCTTTGTTCCTTAACTGCCAGGAGGTGAGGAGCTCTCCTCTGCCCTACTCTTCCACCATGAAGTTTCCAATCTAAAAGCAACAGAGTCAACTGGCTCAGGCCTGAAACCTCTGAAACTTTAAGCCAAGACTAAACTTTCCTTTTTAAAGTTATTTCTCTCAGGACTTTGACACAACAAGAGAGCTGACTAACACATATCTTTATATTAAAGGAATATTGAGGTTTAGAATTTTATATAAATTAATTGATACATTTGTTGTGAAATGCAATATTGTTAAATATCTTTTGTGCTTATGATGTCTTTTAACCTAATTAAGAGAAGTAGACATTTTCATGTCAGTCTAGTTTTCAACATTAACTTTAAGTATTTTATGGATATGTCTCATGCTTAGAGCTGGTCCATGAAAAAATATTGGAACTTGGTTTTATATTAGATTTCATATAAACATAATCATTTAGGAAAATAGCATTATTACCCCTTATTTCTGATTAATGTTCTAAAGATAATATTACATTAAAGTAAACACAACAAAGTATAAATAGTTTTTGATTAATTTCTTTCATAAATATGATGCTTATTCTTCACAACAGCAAAGAATTTTTAAAGACAAATTCAAATCCTTTTTTTCTTACTGTTTTAATTGTTTTACTTTATAAAAATGTGGTTGTGCCTGAAAAGTTCAGGTAACTTAATTTCTGCTTCCAAGAACATTGCTTTGATTTGCTTTGGTAAACTGTCAATGACTTTCTTAGTCTAGTACTTATGAGACTTAATTTCTGATATCTGGTAGAAAATTAATGAGTACCATAGAGTAGCAAAACATGAACACCATGCAGTAGTCAATGTAATGCTAATTAAGGTTAAAGCAAAATATTCTTGTAGTTAATCTAATACAGTATAAATGTCTAGGTCAGAGTGAGAAAATATACTTAAATGATAACTCTATATTAAATAGTTCTGAGAACCAACTTTTGAAAATGTTGAAAAGCTCAAAGCAGTTAGATGAGAGTAAAGGTCCATATATTTAATTTACATAACAGTTCACCTATATACACCAACATTCATAAATTTCTTCAGAAATATGTGGTTTCTTAAGATAAAACTATTTGTACTCAACTAATCAACAAAAGGATCATTGCCTGCTATCCTATTACAGATGTAAAGATCATGATTTCTTGAATTAAATTTTTCACTTTGACTCACATGTTTGATTCATGTGGCACAAGTTTTTCACAGCATAAGACACAGTTGTACAAATAGTAGTAAGTGCGCAAAAAAGCATGCAAATAATTTTGCATAAACTGTTTTAAAACCATATAAAATACATAAATTATCGCAGTTAAAGAGTATAGTTATTATAAAGTTTTATTAACAAAAAATATTATTTCAATTTTTTATTGATATAGTAATGTGAATCCTAAATAATACCTCTTCTACCAATATGAAACCCACTAAAAGTTGAATAACCAATTAATTTGATCAGCTCAGCAAATCCTTAAAATCTCATTACTTTCTTTACTTGAAATAAAATGAACCTGCTATCCTACAATGAAGTAAAATATAAACAGACTGAATCCAGATGTTCAGTCATCAGTATGCAAAATGGTTGATCTATAGGAAAGGTATATGATTTATGGGCTTTGACTAAGAAAATTTTTAGATGATTGCAGTTATATCAAGAAAACTAGGCAAAATATAAATATGAACACTACATTGAATTATTTTTTCCCCAGAGTTTTGCAGGTAACACAACAATCAAATGAACCAACAGAATTGCCATTAATGACTTTGCACTCATGCTCTACTAACGAAAATTGATAAAATGACAGATAGTATGCAAAGGAGGCATAAAGGTTTAAAATCTAAATTGAACAAATTAGCAGAGAAAGTTAATAATCTAGAAACAGCAATCGATGGCCCAAAGGAACAAACTGCTAGCATTGATTGTGTGGTTACTAAGACTCAAAGGAAATGATACATGGAAAATGTCATACCAGTGGGAGAGAAAAAAAGATAAAGTTTTGTGACTTTAACTAGAAGTCAGTGAAAACTGTGCATGCTCCATAAATAGCAAATTTACTCAAGAGACAGAGAAATCAACCAGATGGCCTTCTAGAAAAATGATGATTCCAAAGACTTTAAATTGAACACAGGATGGAGCTGATTTCTCAGGAAACAAGCAACAGGACACCTGAGCTGTTTTCTTTTTGCCTGGCTTCCAAGCAATCTTTTTTTTTTTTTTTTTTTTTTTTTTTTTTTTTTCTTGTACGATTGTTCACAGTGTACTAAACCTACAAAGTAATTAGTGAGTATAATAGCAAAAGGCCAGATTAGAAATGGACTCACCTTTAAAAAATTTTTCTTTGAAACTGCAGCTTATAGATGCAGTATTTCCTTCCATTTTACTTCATTCTTACATTTTTTTTAATTTGAGGAAAAAGAAAAAAAAAACAGAAAAAGGGTACAAGTATTACAAAATTTAAAAAATAAACAGTAAGAAATCACTAGTTAATAGATTACATATTCTCATCTTAGAAATAGTTGTTCAAGTTACAAAATTGAAGAATATAAAGTAGACTTTCAAACAGTGAGAGTACAGTTTTGTTCAAATGATCCAAAAAAACTCAGTAATATGGTTATCTATCTTATACACTTAAACATATATGCAGTTATAACCTTTAGAGCACTTTTTTTTCTTCATTTTACGTCATTCTTAATTTTAGAATTACATAAATGATTTTAGTTATATAATACTTGGAGCTCCCAGATTTCGTAGGATTCATGCAAAGAAGTTTGAGTTAATTAAGGTGTATTTGGAAGTTGACATACAGAAAGTGAATGCTCTCCAGTGTTCTTTTATTTGACCTATACATTAAAGTAAAAGAAGCCAAAAAAGTGAAAGAAATCTGCTACTTATTGCATTGTCCTTCTTCACAGTACTCTTTGCTTGTCTGTTTCTTCTATTTGGTTACATGGTTCAATATTTTCTGTCCTTCAGAACTAAGAAAACCTTTGTGTAATATGATATGTGGTAGGTGATCCATTTTTGATCAGAAATAAGAAAAAAATATACCACATGCCAAAGTCCATTGAGAACAATGGAATTCCTGGTATACTAATGAATTATTGAGGATGTGCCAAAAAGGGTTTTAAAAAGTTACCAATGTACAGCACAAGGCAGACAAATGTAAAATTTTATTTTCCACATCCAATGCATCCTGTGGATCAGTTTCATCTGATTCTTTCATTGTTCCATGAGATCACAGTTTCCCAGTGGTACACAGGCACACATATGACTATACTAGCACCATTAGAAGACAACTTACATCATAGTAAAACTTTAGAACATGGAAATATTCACTAACACACACTGAGGTTATTTTCAAGAATGTTGTTGGACTTTACCTACCAGTGTTTCAGTTAATTTAAAGAATGGATTCTGAGCACTTGATATCACTGACTTGGGATAGTGAATTTCATTTAGAAGCCTTTTTATAGCTGTCATGGAAAATCAGACTAATATGATATTACTTCTTTTGATGTTCAATAAATCCACAAAATTTACATAGAAGGAGATGTCTGTGTATATAGGTAAAGTACACACATATATCAGAAAAGAAATACCTACTCTTGAAGTACTACTTATTCTTGAAAATTCTTACATTTCCCTTTACGGAAGCTTAAAATATTTGTCCAAAACTGAATAACTGAAAACATATTTCAAGAAATCCAATGTATTCATAAATTCCATTCATGCAACAGTATTTGCATGAAGCATCATTCTATTGAAAATATGATTGAGCTTTGAATGCAATGAATGTCATTTTTTCCTATGAAGTTGTCATGTATAAGATGGCATAATTAAACTCTTGAAAACACAAGCACTTAGTGCTTACCTACAGTTATGTCTTCAAGAAAATTTACCTGTTTTCTATTTCATCTGACTAGGTGTTTCAGTTTTACATTCAGGACTTTGGTCAGTTTTCATTTTAGGTTGGTATATGATGACATACAAGGGTATTAACATAATCTTCTACATGTGGATAGTTAATAGTGGTCTGCATGGCCATCAGTCATTAACAGATAAACAAAATGTTGTATCTATTTTCAGTGATACCAGTAAAAAGGATAAACTTGAGCTGTTTGTAGGAAAATGGATGCATTTGGACCATAATATTAAATAAATTAGACACTTGAGCTTAAACATCCCATGATTTATCTTAAAAGACATAATATATATATATATATATATATATATATATATATATATATATATTTCTAAGTAATAGACAACTAGGAGACAGATCTTTTGCAAATAAAAAGCAAGCCAAGAATGGAGGGCAGGGAAAGAGGGAGAGTAGGGTATGAAAAAAAAAATTAAGGTGTGTAATGTACAAGTACCAAATCTCTATGAGGAATATGGTAATCATCTACTGCAGAAATGTAATAATACAAATTCAAAATTGAATAGAAATAAAAAATTAAAGTACATGTATACAGTATTCAACAGTAACATGGTAAAAATTGTGTTATGTATCTACAGAATTATCCCCAACTTACATTAGATATTGATCTGATACATTAAGCTTAAATATACACTTGAAAATGTAGTACAAACATAAAGAATATTAAAAACAACTTCCTATAAATTTGAAAGCTAGTGGAATGAGCGAGGATTGACAGCTGAAGGGTGAAATTGGAAGCTGTAGCTGCTGCGCTTTTAGGTAACAATCTGAATTGAGATTGAGATTGTGAAGAAGAAAGTGAAAATAATATGCAACTGCTGTGAGCAGAACACCAATTGTGCAAGAAATAAGGTCAGAACAGGTGGGATCTTATCAAATTAGTATCCTTCTGCCCAGGAAAACAACAATGGGGAAAAATGACCACAGAAAAAGACAACCTTCAGTATGGGAAATACAATTTTGGCAGCTATTCTTTGGACAGAAGAATAATATCTAGAAGACATACAGCTCAATAAAATTAAACTCATATATGCAAAAAATCAATCAAAACAATGGAGAATGGAAATGACAGATGCTTCTTAGAAGTGCAAATGCCCAATAAGTTAAAGAAAAAACAGTCAACATATCTGGCCATTAGAGAAGTGCAAAGTAAACACCACCACAATTGTGTACCACTCCAGAAAGAGTGACGATTATCAGGAAATTAAATAATAACATAAAAGGGCAGGACTGAAGGGAAAAACAAACCCTTCTACATTGTTGACAGGAGTGTAAACATGTACAGCCTTTGTAGGAGTCACCACAGAAATTCTTCAAAAACCTGAAACTGAAAATTCTCTTTAATCCAGTTATTCTCATTCTAGATACCTTCCTGAAAGAGGTAAAGACATCTTCTTGCAGTAATACATTCATCCTTGTTTGTCGTCCCATAATTCAAAATATGTACATACATCTTTTAAGAGTTCATAGTAAACAACTGTTTCTTCACATGCTGTAAAATGTGAAGCTCATCAATGATAAGTAACACAGATACAAAATTTTTATTGATTTAGAAATTGGTTGTAGCTTTTGCATGAATTAAGTATTTGCTAGTATTTTTCTACTTAATATAATGCAACAGACTTCTACTATCTGAAAATTTACTAGTTAGTATGTTGCAGGAACTTATAAGATTAACATGATTTGTGACACATTACAATATATCTATTGCCTTACATTTTAAACTTAATAAATTACTCCACCTTAACTTACAGAAATTTTCCCTTCTAAATGATTTAAAACATAGATATTCAGTGTATATTTGTGAAACATACTATCTTCAAGTTCATAGGAAAGTCAAAACTAACTTGTTTAGCATTTTCATATTTATTCTTTTATGTCCAAAATATCCATAGACCACTTTGATATGTGACTGAAGATTATTTGCTTGAAATTTCATCCTTTGTCCATTGCATGAATGTATTTTATATATTTCCTCATACTTTTCTTTAAAGGAAAACTATACTAACCTACTATTAACTGTCATCCCAAGACAGTGAAGTGATCCTTCATTCTCAAAAGACAATATAATTTTTAAATAATTTTTCTAGCCAACAAGGAAGTGAAGAGCAAAACTCAAGAATCACAAGCACTATGTATGGTCACTGTGATTGCAGCGGCAGATTGAAAGAGGAAATTGCATTCAGGACATTTGAGAAGCTGTTTTATTTCCTAAGAATTTGATTCATATTATTTAACTTTTTTTAGGCATATAAAATTTATAATCTACCAAATTTTTGCTTTCAGTAAGTATAATATTTCATCATAAACTGTGTAGAGAAGTGGATGAGGAAATGAATTTTTAATGTTTACTTTGTGGGAAAATAGTTGCAAGACTTTGGAAGCCAATTAATGTCTGTGTGTAGAATGTATTAGTGTTTTATTTACTAAAATTATTTTAAACCTTGGAATGAAGTAAGTACAAACTTTTAATATATACTACCAATACTTTGTTGAACGCATATATGCTCTATGAATACTGAATTCTGTTTTTAACTTCAATAATTAACTCTTTCATTTTTTTCCTTTATTTTAAATGAAGGCTTTCAAGGATATCAATACTTTTCACAGTTACATATCCAAGTATTGACACAAAATGCTAGAAAAATAATGGTTTAATTGAAAGATAGCAACTGTCAGCATATGTTAAATCTTACACTACTGATTGTGTAATTAGTACTTTTAGGCTGCAGGTGGAGCTCAGTATGCAAACCACTAAATTCAATCTCAAGCCAGAAAGCAAAATAAAACCAAAAAGCCTTTTGAGAAATATGTTCTTAGCTAATAATTTTAAAAATTCTTAATTTAGGGAGCCATTTTTATTTATGTACAGATATTGTAAATGTCTACTAAAAATATTGATTTTCTATTTTGTCTAATTTTTAAAAGTTAGGCAAAAGTGATACAGTCCTTTTTCTTCAGTTATATTTCAAAGATTCATTTATACTTTCATTTTCATATTTACATCTTTAACCCATCTAACAATTATTTTGGAGGAAGATATAGAGTTATAATTAACTAATATTTTCCTTTTTCTAGCAATAATTCTTAGATTATTTTTCCAGATTTACTTAAAATAATGTTCTTAATAAGTATTCCCATCATGAACTGTAATGAGTGCACAGTGGTGTAATGATTGTATGAGTTAAGAAATTTAATTATTATTCAACAATATGAACGTGATTCCTAATTCTTCCAAATAAATTTAAGTTCTAAGTGAGAAAAGAGAATAATACTTCATATGAAATAATTTAAGGAAATAATAGGTAATAAGATATAACCCAAGAAATATTTTCCTACACATAAGATGGGTCACATAACATGGTCGAGTTAAAATTTTTCCTTTGAGTCTTAGTTTTTAGATGAGACTTAAGAGAAAAAAATAAAAATATGTGACCATACAAATGCTTCACTGGGCATGGTGGCACATGACTGTAATCCCAGAATTTGGCAGGCAGAGGCAAGAGGATTACTGCAAATTTGAGACAAATTTGGGCTACAAAATAAAATCAATTCTAGCTTGAAATGCATGCTGAAACTGTGTCTCAAACAGACAAAAAATAAATAACTTACATAAATAAAATTAACAACATATAAATGTTACATGTCCTTGTAAATTATATCAGGATTATACTTATCTGGTGTATTAGATTTTTAGGAACTTAGATTATCTATATATACAATATGTTGAAATGTATTATTTATTTATATATAATTATGGATAAACTAAAGCGTGTATTTAAATGACAAAAGGAAGTGCAAAGTAAAAAGCATAAAAAGTATGGCATGTACAGTTGAAAATATTAGAAACATAATTATATAACTCCATATGTCACATTAAAATGACCATAGCAGCATATATTTTGCATGTTATGTTTCTCATGTACTTCTAATTATACTTTTATTTTTTCATAGTATGACATGTTCATCTCCAATTACGTAAATCTAACAAAAATGTATTGGGGAATTAAACCCAGAGTAGAGACTGGATACATGTTCCCTAAAGAAATCACCCTTCTGTGCACTCAGGAAGTGCACCTCCCCACTGAGGGTTTACTTAAACAGGCTCAGGCAAAGAGAAGCAATCTTTCAACTGCTCCTGATCCTTTTATAGATTAAATCAATAAAAAGTCAAATTAAACATGTAAACATGCTACTTGGGCAGGAAAATCACTGACTGGAATCCACAACAGTGAGAAATGTATTATGACTTTGTTTACAAATATTTTTATATGCTAGGAATAAGTAGTTAAGCTGCTCACGGTGATTACCTCTACTTAGCAACACTTAATTAATTTTGATTTTACCAAATACCCCAACAGTAAACTTCTAACCTATTCCATTCACAACTTATTTCTTTCATCATAATTCCATCACTATTTCAAAACTTTTAATACTTTTAGCTGCATTTGAAAGTAAGTCGCATTTGAAAATGCTATTTAAAACATTGCTTAAAATTAGAATTATTTGACCATCATGCTCTACAGGGGGTGGAAACATTGAACTAACTATTCTCTGCATCATACTCTTCACCAAAATAAGCAGGTCATACTTGAAACCAGGAAGCCAAATACTGACCAGATGATTATGGTAATACATGAACAAGTATTCTGTTCAGGTCTCTAAATCATGATTTCTTTTTAATAGAGGCCGCAGAGTTGAGTTTTAAATAACTTGACTCTACTGTATTGAGTATTTAAAACAAGTCAGGTGCTGCAATCCATGTAGATAATATAAATGAGCTGTTATTTACACAAAGCTGATAGGCTAATTTCAGATTCTCTTTATAAACATTACTTTAGCAAAGCTACTTATTTTATTTATTTATTTTTGAGACAAGTCTCACTACACACTTCAGGCTGACCGTGCACTTACTATGTTACCCAGGCAAGCCTCAAACTCCAAGTGATCCTCCTGACTCAGCCTATTGAGCACTGGAATTAGAGCCGTTAAGACACCATAACTGGCTACAAAGCTGCTTGTAGAACCTATGTTTTTGCATTATTGCAGGTGATTGTTCTATCTACTTTCATAAAAGTTAATGTATATTTTAAATTTGAAAACAAATAAATGAGAATAAATTCCCACAAGGAAGTTTTCTAAATCTTCATATACTAACAATTATGTGGCCTAAGAGTCACCATATTTGTATTGGAAATACATATATTTCTTGCTTACAATAACTTTATTTTCAGTGGACCAAGACACTTCAGATTGGCTGTCATTTACAGAAAAGAGGGATTATTTTAGCTAGTAGCATGCTTTTATCTTACATAGTGTAATTTCAAATTGAGAAAATTACACCTGCAGAACAAGCTTATAAGGCACTGAGATATAAACAGTTCTGTAAAAACACATTGTTAATATTGTCTCACCTTACTTATCTATCTCACTATGTAGCTTGATTTCTGTAAACTAAAAGGAATATTTCTTACGCATATTAACAAAGGAAAATCACCAGTGGGAAGGACAAATAATTGATGAGCTATTTCCCTAGGAGAGACTGGATGAGATAATGCCATATGGTTTGTTGATAAGATCTGTATTAGAAGGTTTCAAAACCTTTTTGAAGATTTATTACTGTTACAGTACATGTACATAGCAGTAGTTGTTTAGCTTAACTTGAAAACAGAAAGTTTCGATTTTCCAAAGTTTATAATTTATAAACTATTTGATACCATTGAACATATAAAGAATTTTCAGTTTCTTTATTCTTGTATTTTTAACATAAACATTATGATATATATATATCCATATATATTTATATGGAAATCCATATATATATATATATATATATATATATATATATATATGGAAATAAGTCAGCTGCACTTAAAGCTGTAGGCAATTTTGTTCAATTTTAACACAGAAAAATAAAGCTTTTCAAAAATATGCCAGTCCATGTGTACATAAGAATTATTTTTGAAAGAAGAAGAATTTGTGATTTTATTTTGAAAATGTCTGGTACCTAAATATATTATCTAACATTTAATTGGAAAATCATTAAAAGCTGCTTTTATTAATTGTTTAAACCTGTCTCTACAGTTAGGGGCAATATTGTTACTGCCTTTAATAATGAATCTAATGAATGCTAAACTTCTAAAAGCTATTATAGGAGAGTGTATGGGAGAGACACAGAAAGAATAAGAACGAGAGAGAGAGAGATACACATGGAGAACTAGGGAAGGAGAGAGAGAGAAAGACAGAAAGAGAGAGAGAGCTAGAGAGAGAGAGAGAGAGAGATTTGGATCAATGAAATATTCATAAAATTGTCCCATTATATGGTGGATCTACCTAATTATTTGAAGGCATAGACCTTGTTTCAAAACCCACACCTGAGTATAATGTTTTGACAGTTTTGAAAGTATGATTCACATTTTAGATATAAATAGGTTAAGATGATGAGAAAAAATTGCAAAATTATGAAGTCATTATATTCAGGGTAAAACTCTACATTTTAAGGCATAAACCACAAAGAGAGCCCAATTTTTTATGAGAAAATCTTGCAATCTTAAACTAAATACAATTTTCAATAAGGTATGAATCTTGAATGAGATGAAGTATGAGGACAATATAAAATGTAAGACTTGTACCTGGATTGAAGCGGATACAGGTAACGTAACTCATTTTTCCTTTTTGGCAATCATAAACCAGGACACAGGGAATCTAAGTAACTCAAAATTGGTCCAGGAAGAATTGTCTATATTGTATTTTCCAGATATATCCTCTAAAATATAAAAATATACTTTTCTGGCCAGAAACAAAATAAAATTTATCAAAACTGTAGAATTTATATCATTTCTCGTTTTTTTTTTTTTTTTTTACACTCAGTAAGTACATTTTTAGTACCCAATACACAAGTGTTATCAACTCAATTTTTTCTTCATTGGTGACTAAGATGACCCCAATGTTCCCTGCAACATGATTACATTTTAGACAGGCTTTTTCTTGACTTTTGATCACTTTTTGGGGCATTTACTTAAGAAAACTTGTAATTGCACATTATTTTTCTACTACTTTTGCTGTTTTTATAACCTGAGACTTCCTTTTTTCAGTGTCCATTGAGCTAATCCTTTAAACAGTGTAATAATTAGAAAGGTACTATCTGTGTTTCATAGCATATGTGGGAGAGAAGGAAGCTAATGTTAAAGACACCAAGTCACAATCACAGATGGCCTAATCAAAGTGAAAGAGATTCATGAAAGACATCATGTCATTCTCTGAACATGTGCCACTGATAATACTGAGAAGCAGTAGTTAGAAAGGCAGTCTACTTTCAAAGAGACTAGGTTTCTCTTTAGACACCAAGGTTAGCCTGATGCTTGTGAAAACTAAGAAATACACAGAGAAAAAATCGCATTTTAAATAAGCTTTGAAAAAAATCCTCCAAAGATAATGGGGACTCCCCAAGCCAAAATTGTTGATGTGATCCTTACTATCTCATGCTTGCTAGGAGTAACACAGGGAAAATGTGACTCTAGGTTATATATGCAGTACATCCAAATGTTTATTAATTGTCAGACATTTATAGTTCTATATTCTACTGTAAGGTTACCTTCCAGTGTAGTACTAGAGGGTCAGGCAAACTGCTGATTTAAATTGATGTATTTTTTTTTCTGGTAAATATAGTAAGTTCTGTGTTGTTCACAGTAATTTAGTAATACTCCCAATTTTCGTGTACATAGTCACATTATCAGTAAACAACTACAAGTTATTTTCCTTTTTTTTTTCCCAATCCCCTGAATCTTTTCTCCTTTCAAAGAAACCTAGTTTTATAGAGATATTTTTGAAGAGAAGTGATTTCTGTGCTATAATTATTTAAAAAAATATCTATTGTGAAAACTATGCCAGAGATTAAGACTTTGCAAAACAAACTACATAAATGTATTATTTTTTCCTTTGGGTTTTTTTCTCCTTACATACATTTTCAAAATGCTCTTCTACAGAGTGACCTCTCACACATCCAATCAACAATAATTTACCATTTAACACTTCATAAAATTATACTACTAAGGTCTTGGACTAAAATAACATAATACCAATATCTAGTTTTATTTCTCATTTGTAAAGATCTTAGAAGATGTTATTTCTTTCTTTGTAACAAAGAGTAACTAAGCAAATAGAAAAGCAATGATTTTCTTGTACCAATCACAAAACTAAGTTTGTGGGGGAAAAATCACCACAAAATTAGGAAAAAAGAAGCATAGAAAGAGGTGCAGCAAACAGATGTTTTTCTGAAGCACAGGCCTTGAAATGATTAACTGGCAGGAGTATTTAAAGTGTATTTTGGATAAATCATTGTAGGCTGAGTGTGCACTAGCAAAAGACCAGGAAACCCTTAGTTGTCTACATTGTGTAAATCCATACACATTAATAGAGGTTTCTACAAGAATCACACCTACATCCCAGCACTGAGAGTCAGTAAAGATCCTTGGTAACTGGAGGCAAAAATCCACCGCTGTGAAACATGCACAGAATGTTTCCCATTAAAACTTAAAGCCTGTCTATGGAAAAGTTATTTTCCTCACTGCTTCTTGGCAAAAGAAAAAAATGATAAAGGAAAAGTCATCAATATCATAATGAATAAGAACTACCTGCTAAGCGAATGGACATTAAAAAAAAACAAAGAATAGAGGAGTTCTACAAGATATTCTAAACCATATCAATTCACAAGGAAGATGAGATTGACAGTTCCTTGAAAAGCATAAATTATTTAAATTTACCTAATAGAAATAGCTAAACTTCATTGCATAAATTCATCAACAGTATAAACCACTATTTTTTGAGAAAAAAAATGGAATATAGGGAAAAATGCTATGGGCTGTTTAAGTTTGACTCTCATTTTTAGATAAAAGGAAGAAAAATGAATATTTCTTAACTCATGAGGAAAATATTATAACAAGTATGTAAATAAATAAAAAATAAAGCCATTCCAATCTACTAGATGAAAACAGACATGAAAATTAACAGTAGCTGATTTTAAAACAGTATAAAGTAAGTCGAAAATAAGGCAGCATAGTACTGATGGAAGGATATTTATATATATAAATCAGTGAGACATAAAGGAAAGTTCAGAAATAAAGTGATACAAATGTGCTCAACTGATCTTTGACAACAGCAGAAACATGGTGGAAGGGCATAACGAGGCCAGGTTCCCTAGTTCATGACAGCTGGGAAGCAGAACAAGGGAAGAATGATAAAAAGGAAAGGCAGTGGCCATAGACAGAATTCAAAGTCATCAACACACACCAGAAAACTGCTCCACCAATTTTCTAGGTAATGTAATCCAGTCAAGTTACAGATCAGAACTAATGGTCATACTTTAGATTTAGTATTTTAGAAAAAAAAATGCCAAAACCAGATTTATGAAAAATAAAAAACCACTGAATTTATTAATATTAAAATATTTGCTCTGCCAAACACATGGTTAAAGATATGAAGAATTCACTAGTTGGGATAATTTTTTTTGAAATTTAAACAACTAATATATGACTTACATTCAAAATACTTACAAGTCACTAAACAGTGAAGTTTAATTTAAAATCAACATAGCTGGACAAGGTAACACATGTCTATAATCCCAGTACTCAGTTGTCAAAGGCAAGAGGATCAGCAGAGTTCAATACTATCCTAGGTTACATACTGAGGTCAAAGCCAGCCTGAACTGCATAAGTGATACCGTCTCAAAATAGAAACAAATGAATAAACAAAATATATCAAACAAATACAAAACAACAAGTAAAAGACAACGTATTTGAATATGCACCATACCAAAGAAGTACAGCAGCCAAGCACAAGACAAGATGTGCTTTGTTATCTATTATTATGAAAATAAAATAAATATTGAAATAACATGACAGCACTTTTGTACAACAGAAGAGATGAAAATTACCATTAAATATAAGCTCTCAATCATCGCTTATGTGAATACAAAATATAAAGTCATTTTGGAAAGATGTACTTTGGGGCTTTCATTTTTCATTTTATGTAGAAGTAAATACAGTTTTAACACAAAGTTCAAAAAGCACATTCTTAAGATATTTAATCAAAAACTCATGTTGATATGAAAATCTGCATGTGAAGGCTATGAAGCTTCATTCGCAATTACCCCAGCCTGGAAATAATCATGTCTTTCAGTGGGTAAGCTAATAAATTATACTGCATACGTGTAATGGTACAATATCAGCAATGTAAGGTAATTGTCTTGGTTACTTTTTCATTGCTGAGAAAAAAATACCGGATATTCAAAGTTAAAGGGGGAAAGGTTTCTTGGGCTCAGAATTTGTAGATGTTTCAAGTCATAAGGGCTGACTCCAAGGTAGGTTGACATTTAAAAGAGAAACAGTTCATGGAGGACCAAAGGTAGAAGGCAGAAAGGCAGCAGGCAGCAAGTTTGAAGCAACAAGCAACAACCCTCTTTCTGTTCCTTATTGTCTCTAGGCCACCTGCCCTTATGCCAGGTGGGAAACCATGAGAGGTTTTCCCATTCCCACCTCAGAAGAGTGCCCAGTCAATCAGAGGGCTAACTTAGTGATCACACTCCTTTGACTGCAACATCACACATTTAATCCCAAGATCACACATTTTAGATCAAGTCTCTCTGAATAGTACCACCTATGACTGCATGAGGCTTTGGGGGACATCTAGGTGCAAGCCACAAAAAAGATGTACTATTAAATCATACAAAACATGTTTGAATCTTAAATGTGTATTTTTAAGTGAAAAATCAGTTTAAAAGCACTATGTTTTATATAATTCTTTTCATATGGCCTGTCAAAATAGCAAAATTAATAGATGGTGAAAGATCAGAACTTACCACGATTGACAAAGGAAGACGTGAAACTGGTAGGGACATGGGATATTTGAGTAAAGGTCCTGCCAAAGTGAGAGGTTTTTTAAAGGATTTTTTGTTGTTTTTGTTGTTTGTTTGTTTTGGTACTGGATATCTAACTCATGACCTTGCATCTGCCAGGGAGGTGCTGATGCCCCACTGGGAATATTTTAAAGTGGTGAAACTATTGTGTCTAATAGCATAATCATGGATACAGAATATCCATAAATTTCAGAATCCATAAATTTGTCAGAATCCATAAATTTCATAGCATAAAGTGAAATTTAGTTAATTCAAATTAGAAATAATTTACAAGTTATAAAGTTCCAAACATGGAATACAGAATACAACAAAACATTCGGACTCTAGTACTAGTGTGTAAAACATTTCTTTTAAAAGGATTTAGAAAAATGGCACTTTGGCTATTAGTAGGGTCTATATAACTACAATGATTAAAAATGTTGTCTACAACATTATGCATTACAGAATTCTAAAGTAATATGATATAGTAGAATTAACGATATAATAAAATTAAATGCTTTAATGCAAAATTTGCCAATGCACTGGTGAAGTTTAAGGTTATTTATAACCAGGTGGAGAATTTAAGAATGATACATACAATACTAGGTTGAAATTAGAGACATCAATGTCAACTGATTTAGCTTAATAAAGACACAATTTGATAAAAGGGAAATATATATATTTATTATACACATGAATTTTCATACATGTTTAAGAAAAGACATTACCTAATGTTATGGTTTATGTTCAGATGGCCTCCCCTCAAGCCTCATGCCATCATGGAGGTGGCTGTATCTTGCATTTGTGATTGGTTCGTTGTCTAGTGCTCAGATCTGTGATGTGAATGCTGCACCTGCTTCAGGGCAGGGAGCCAGCATACATTGTAAGGACAGGAAGGAGGCATGCTTTCCCGCTTTTGCCCTTTCCATTCTTGTTGCTTGAGGCCACCATGAACAGCTGTCCCTCAACCACAGCACCCTGTCTTGGTGCCAGTTGAGTATGATCTGAAACCTCTAAAAAACTGTAAGCTAAGTAAACCTTAACTTGCTTCACTTTGGGTATCAGGTATTTTTTCTCAACAATAAGGAAAAAAGTAACCAAGAACCTAAATTTTGACTTTCTTTCAATAAATTTGTACAAATGAATCAAAGTTTATTTGGGAAATATTTGATTGTATCACTAGCATGGAAGGAACAAGATTAAAAGTTGAGAAATTATTACACACACACACGTGCACACACACAGGAGGATATAGCTCAGGATAACATAGTAGTCAAAGCAAGTAACTCAAAATGACCAAAGCTGAAACAACTGGAGTATCAAAATTTAATACAATAAGTAACATACTATTGTATTAAAACCTCTAGTGTACCGTAAGTGCTCACAAGTTAATAATGATTGAAAAATCCATCCAATTCCAAATAATTTGTGCAACCACTAGGCCTTATTGAAAGGGAACCCTATCTCCACTTACTATGTATAGATACTTCTTTCAAAAATTAAAATATTAAAATTGAAACAGACAAATTAGAATATCATGGAGAAGTGTTGCATGCATTGCCTCATTCAGGTAGTCAAGTTTAAACTACAAATCATATGTCACGTTAATGTACATAATGTGTAGATTTGTACACCTTATATCATATACTGAAAAGAATCACTTTGTGATCTTCCTCTACAAAGCCTGTATCTCTAGTTTAGTCAAAGAACAGGCAGGTACTTTTTATAAAACATTCCACAAAAGGCTAAACTAGTACACCTCAAATCTCTCACTAAAGTGGTCTTCTATGAAGGTGGACATGAAAAAACAAATCCACTTTGATCCTAACTTTTTATAAAAGTTAACAAAAAGAAGAAAGAACTGTTTAATTGCTACAGAGAGAATAAACATATTTAAATAGGGGGAATAAGTTAAATTAGGTACTGTGGATGAATTCTTAGAACCATAAAGGGCAATATATAAAAACGAGTAACTTCTAGTTAAATATAAACTTCAAATGAAACAGAGACATATGACACATACAGTTTATGATCTATTTTTATGCCATACAAAAAGAACATTTGTTCTTTTTAAATAATTGTATTTAAATTGTAAATAACAATAAATTAAGATTTTAGAGAAATTGACTTAGTTGAATTCTATAAGATGTTATACAATGATAGTAATGAATATTTTCTTTATATTCAAGAGGTAAAAAATTATATTTATTTACTTATTAAATGAATATATTTCAAATCATTAGCTCCCTAGATGTAACTTAGATATCACTTCAAATCTTCATTTATCAAAACATAGTAGTATAATCACATAATTACAAAATAAATGCCACTTATATAGAAAAAATGAACTTGGATCAATATTGTTTACACATGCAAAGGCAGATGTAAAACAAAACTAATAGGAAAAAATACTAATTTTCATGACAATAAAAATAAGATATGTTAAACAAAAATAAAATCCTCAAAATATAGATTTTAGTATATAACAATTAAAAGTTCTATTTAACAATTTTAAGCATAGAGAAAAATGACAAGAGAGAGCATAGCTACTGCAGCCTGAAAGCAAAATAGGGTAACAGTATCAGAGAGGAAGAGACCAGGACCAGACACAGACTGAAAGGTGATGACCCATGCAGATACGCCAGGAAGTGTGGTTTGTCTGTTAGACATTTCTTAGTGCAGTCAAAGTGACATATTAGGATGAATGTTTAAAAAATGTAAACCACCAGGAAACAATATAAATATACAGAACAGTCATAAGTGAATAAGACTGTGTAGTGTTATACTCACTGGCAGTATTATCTTAAATTTTATGTTTGTAACCTAAATATCCAGATAAACTTTTCCCAAGGTTTACTAGTACTTGGTCTAGTTTCCTTCAAAGTAGGTTACTACTTACTTTCTGCTCTTGATCTACAGAAGATTGACTCTAAAACAGAAATATATCCCCACAATTTAAGAGAACGTTTTTAAAAGAGCTCAGCCTCATAAATACAATGTAACATTCAATTTTGTCACTTTTTAGGCAAGTAGAATATGAAATGTTTTAAAGTAAGGAAATAATAAACACTATTCTCCTTTGCTGTAATTATCAATTTGCAAATCATATTGAAATGATTTTATTGGTAGCCTATTTATTGTTAGAATGCAATAATTTATTGTTCATTGCTATGCAACATAGTGTAAGAAAAATAGCTATAAGGTTTATGTTTTTCTTTCATGATTGAATAAAAGATACTCAAACCCATATCCATTAAGCAAATTTATTGGGCATAAGTACTTAGAAAATACCAAAACTATATTCCTGAATATCTACTTGGGATAAAATATAAGGTGTTCAGATAAAAAATATTGACATTAATGTGCTTTTTCCTGTGATTTAGTATTATGACTAAAAAAGTTTTGACTAGAGCTGTAACAAATAGAGAAAGAATATTGGAAGTATGTATTAAAATATTTTCCTATAAAAGACCACATCTTTTATCACTCACATAAAATACCTGGAAAGTCAAAGCTTAAGGAAAAGAAAAATAGTAGAATTACAATTTCTTTGGGTCGAAATGGAAAGTGACTATAAACATGCAATGATGGAAATAATTTGAAAATAGACTATCGGGAGAGTTTTATATTATGGATGCAGAGAAAATACATTCATTTGAGAGAAATTCATGCTCACATATTTACAAGTGATAAAACGCCATTAGAAAGGGGCTCAGATGATTCCAGGCAAAAATGGTGGTATTTCTATAACATTAATAGAAACTTAAAATTACCTCAGAATAAAAGAATTATATGATTGCTAAGCTTTAGTAGACAAAATATCAGGAAGCTGTTATATGTACAATTATTTGAAATTCTAATAAAAGAGCTAATAGTTTTTAAGAATCTACTTGTAGTAACATTACCAAGGATTAACAAGAACAGGCTACGTGCCGGGACTAAGCATTTTATTATAACACTTGCCAGAAAGTAAAAAATGCATATGAAAGAAATTATGTTGCTCCCTCTCTTAAGTTTTTTTTTTTTTTAATTTTAGATGGTCTATTTTTCTTTTTATATGACATTTTGAATTTCTATATTATATTTTGCATAGTAAAATAACAAATATATAACTTCTCCATATATGAGTCACTCATTTCCCTAGATAATGTGAACAAATGGAACTATGAGCAACATACAGTAAACAGAAAAAAACTGAGAGTGATATCTAATTTGTGAAATAATAGTAATAAATAATTTGTGAAGTAAAAGTTATTCAAATGAGTTGATCAACAATTTCAAGATGAGAGAATTTTTAAATCTAAAATCATCTATAAATAACTTGAAGGTCAATGAGAAATACAGTTCCATACAACTTTTTCCACAGCATTTATTCTTTTGTGCCCAGCTGCTAGAGTCCCTCAAACATGATGGACTTTTAATTTTAAGCATCATTAAGACTGATCTTCGGGATTTAAGGCAGCTATGAATTATGACTATGTTTATTTTAACAGGGAATTTTAAGTGATATGTTTGACATTTTATATCTAGCTATCAATAAATTGTTCAAAGAATCAACATGAAAAATGATGACTAGCTAAAAATAGTTGGATAATTTTGTAAAATCTTTCTTTATTGATGAAATAAAGTCAGAACTTTTTGGTGACTTGGGATTCTAATATGTTGATGATATAATACACCGAAACCTATATTTTAGTAACTTATGATTGCATATAAGAAGAGATCATAATGTATTATTTTTTTTCTTTATGATTATTATTTAAATTTCATCATGGATAGGAAAATGAGACTAAAGTTTTCAAGCACATATTTTGATTAAAAGTGATAGGCTTCTGTCCTTTCATAAACAGGTATAAAACGCTGGGGAAGTATAAGAAATACATAGTCTGTTTCATTTGCTTTGAGTTTGAGTACTTACTAAGTCATCAGCCTGGAACTTTTTGATTTGTTTTTTTGAACCAGGAATTGAACTCAAGACTTCATGCTTGCCAGGCTGTGCTGTGGTGTGAAACTAGAACCACAGCCCTCATTTTTCTATTTTTGATACGCATAAAATTCATATTCAACTGTCCTCACCACCTGCAGCATGCAGGCTCTGACAAGCCTTAGTTTATCTAAATTACACTATTTCTTTTTGTTTTATGATGCTATGTAAGTAATTAAATTGCTCAAATCTACTCAAATGTTTTCTTTGAAAGTTGTTGCAATTAGACTTTTAACTTTTTTAAAGTAATTAATTTGCATTGGTTTACATATAATATCATTCAGGAGTGAAGCCGGTACACATACATAAGACCTCTTAATCCTTTTTTTACTCCTCATTCCTCCCATGCCTCCTTCCATTTCTTGATCCTTTTCCCATTTGGGAAAAACCGATCTTTCAACTTCCTTTATCCTATTTTCATTTTACTCTTTAATTATATTTTGGTTTTCTCATTGAATAGGAACCATGCTACATTTAAACTTGTGTGTCTGGTCTGTAGTTCTTTTTAGTTGTATCCTTTTCTACTTATGGAGTCAGAGTAACAAAATACTTCAAAAATGAGTTTCAATTTCATTAAAGATTGTCAGGAGTTTGGTGTTAGATCTTTATTGAAGTTTTATATAATTTAGCAGAGAATCAACCTGGATGTGATTATTTCGGTAGGTTGGTATGACTGTTTTGTGATAGATTGATAATGGTCAAATTGTAACACCCTGTTGAAATAAATTAGCATGGTTCTCAGGTGGGAAGGCCCACCTGAAGATTGTTACCAACATCATGAAAGCAGAACTGGAGGGGAAGATGATGTGCTCATGGGGAAGCTTGTCACAATGGTTTTTCTGACATGAACTCAGCTGGTCTAGTCAGAGGAACTCTAGTCCTCGATGTCACTGAGGATGACTGTGGTTGTTTTCAAGGGAGCTCTAGTACTTGCCTTGAGCATCACTTACCTGGTTCCAGTGCAGATGTCCAGCCCTGCTGGCACAGACATTTCATGCTGCTTACACAGACTTTCTAGCTTCTTTGACCTTTGACCTTGCTGGAACGGATTCTTGATACAGACTTGCATGAGATGTCATGGGCTCTGAGCCTCTAGCTGGACTTGCAGGGGACACTGCTAAGGAATCCAAGCCTTCAAATGAATTCGTGGGGTCTTTTGTGTGTCACAGATCTCCTGAACTCTTCTGCATTTGACTTTTTGGGTGAATATTATAAAATAATCCTATAAATTATGTGTCCTTTATTAAATCTTTCCCTTAAACGTTGACTACAACATGCTTGAATTTCATGTCCTGCTATTATATTATATAGCAGGATTTTGAAATCTTTTTGATTCAGCTTTGGTAATTAATATGTATATAAAAATTACGCATTTCCTCTGAATTCTTCAGCATAATTCCATACAAATTAACAAAATAGCTGATAATCATCTTTTTTTATTTTACCAGCAACATCACTATGGTTGCATATTTTCTAGCTGCATCAAACTGGATTATCTCTTTGTTTGTTTCTCTTTCTGTCTCTCTCTCTCTGTCTGTCTGTCTCTCTCTGTCTGTCTGTCTGTCTGTCTGTCTCTCTCTCTCTCTCTCTCTCTCATTTAGATTGCCTAAAAATTTATCTATTTTGTTTATGTTTTCAAACAAGCTGCTCTTCAGTGTAATTCTTTGTATTGTTTTAGAAACTTATGTTCATTGATTTCTGCTCTGATCCTTTTAATTTCCTTTATTTGCTAATTTTGGACTTCACTAGCTATTTCTTTTTCTCCTTGAAGTGCATTAGGTTACTCATTTGGGCTCATTCTGATTTTTGTGATGCAGACTTTCAAGCAATAAACTTTCTAAGACTGCCTTCATTATGTCCCATAAAAATCTGATATGTTGTAATAGCATTATTGTTTAGTTCTAGAAACCATGTTATTTCTTCTTTTTCCCATTTTATATGTTTATTATTTTTGTTTCCATGCATAATTTCTGTTTCATTTGTCAGCGAACTTCTAGTTTTATTGGGCTATGATCTGATAATATGAATAGTATAATTTCAATTATTTTACATTTATATAAGATTGATTGACTGGCTAGTATGCAGTCTATTTTGGAGAAGCTTCATGTGCTAATGAGAAGGCAGGGTAAACTGTTATTTTAGAATATTATAGATATCTATTAAGTACATATTTGAACGCTTTTGTTCAACTCATATTTTTGTTGAATTTTGCCTATTTGACCTTTTGTGATATTGAAATATTGAATATAATTGTTACAAAATAATTTTCAAAAGTTCTAAATATGTATTAGAAGTTTCTTTACTTAATGTAGACATTAAATTCTTAATGTTTGAACAACATGAAATGCTAGTTTATTACTGAACTTAGAAAATTATTTCAAAATTACTCAACTTTGGAAGTGATAGTAAAATTCAGTAGATGTAGGAGAGCATGTTTTAACCTAAAAGATTAACTCAGCAATGACCTATTAATCCAGGCATTATGTGTGTTCTTCTGGCCCTAAGCAGTTACAGTAATTCATCCAGCATTAGTTGTAGTCTTGTGACTTCAGGTATGATCTTTAAAATCTATTTCTTTTGCTATTATTTAATTGATTTACATTATACAATAAGTTTTAAATTCTAATTTAGACTGCTCTAAATGTAAGAGATCCCTGCGTAGTCCCATCTGTGGGATCTCACAAAATTTCATGGCATCAATTCAGTGGGTAGCTGCCTCACACATCAAACTTAGCTCAGGCAAGCGATTCAGACTCAAACTCACTGCATTCCTTGAAGTTTAAGCAAGAATGTTACAATATGGAAAGGAACAGAAGGCATCGCTATCATAAACGGGGGTATTAAGGAACTTGCCCTCTGACAACAGGTACCTGATTAGTTGCATACTGATTAGACTCATCCTGATGACAGAACAGTTCCTGCTTCTACAGAAAATACAGGTTACCACAGGTAACTGTCTCTGTACCTTGACTAGCCATGCACTGCAGTGTGAGCATAACAGAAGGGTTGCTGTGATTCTTGCCAGTGCCACTCTCTTAAAGCAGCTGCATCCACACAACTGTCTGGGGGAGGACAAGTTCCTCAGGTCCCTCACCATTACATACACTATACACTCTGAACCCTCTTCTGTGTATACATTACTTTGTGAACAGTTAGAGTGTCCCCATTATGGCCCACAGAGACAGTGCTTGGGTCTCTGACTCTGACACAAGGTTGTGTGCCAAATCCACTAGTGACAACCATAAAAGTAATGTAAATACTATGCCAGAACTGCATAATGTGTGTATCACAGTATAAGTCATCAGGAATAGCTCCATAATAAGAAGGCTATCATGTAAAAGTGGTGGAAATATCTGACACATTGTATGCACAAATGTCAGCATAGGAGGAAAACACATAAAAAACAATGTAATAAGACATTTCCTAAAAATCATAGCTCTTCAGTAATAGATGCTATAGAAATCAAAGTGGATAAATTAGGTAACTTTTCAAGAGAATACATTTTTACAAAATTAAATGAGGTTAAAATGATGTATATATACATGAAATAATTATGAATACACTGCTGACTCTGAATGAGAAATGCAACAGAGAGGGATCTTGTAAAAGATCCAAACAGAAACCTTTGAAATGAAGATTTAAGTGGACAAAATAATTCCACTAAAAGCCCAAACAATGGAAAGTGGAAGAAAGAATATCAAACTTGAAGGTAGGTCTTTTTGAAATAACACATTTAGACAGAAAAATCTGCAATAAACTATGAAAGGACCATTCAATATATTTAATACTTTAAGAGATTAATCATTGGCAGTACTGGAATATCTTTCAAGTGTAGAGACAAAGGTAAAAAGTATAAGAAAACTATTCAATGAACGAACAGCATAAAACCTTCTGAATGTTCAGTAAGACATGGACAATTGTGCAAAGGTGGTATAGATAACTCCCATTAGCAATGGTTAGAAAATATTATCTCCACAATGTATTACAGTCATGGCCTTAAAATGTAGGACAAAGAAAGAAATTATCATATAGAAGAAAAAGTAATTTGAGGTGAGAAAGTTAGATATTCACATGTGGAATACTAAAAGTACAACTATGTCTGTCATCCTTAACAGTCAGTCAGTCAAATAGGCCAAAGAGCTTACTGTAAGGCCAAAAATTACTCTATTTTTAGGAGAAAATGCAGGAGAAACACTTCAACACATTGGTCTAGAAAGTTATACTTGGATAGAAGGAAGAATGCATGATAGGAGTTTTCTTGTGTGCACTTTATTTATTACATAATGTCCTTCTGCCCATACTTTTTGGAGCAAATGCCATGATTTTATGGGTGTGGTAGGATGTGCAGTAGGATGTGGATGTAAGGTATGGTAGGATGTGAATGTGTGCAAACAGGTGATTAAACATGTGACCAATACATACTAAATGTATACATAGGAATATCACACTGAAACCTATTCATATGTTCAATTAGTATGTGCAAATAAAACTGTTCATGTTTAAGTGATTACTTGGGGTAATGAAGGCCTGTGGAATTTATCACCAGTAAATCCTTTTTGCTTGACTCTAGTACAATTTTCACATCAATTAGTGCTAGCCAACTCCAGTCCACTGAGAGGTATCTGTGCTATGTTCATTAACATAATCCAAATGACTATAAAAGTGCCTTCTATTCATTGGTGCTCAATAAATTCAATGAACTACAGGAAAGATTAATAAAATTGCTTTCTCTTCATACATATATTTTGTACTTATAGCTCCCTAATTAGCAAGCATATTAGCTTTGGTATAAAACACATTTCTTTTTATTTGTTATTAAAATCAACCCTAAGTGATTGCTAACACAAATGGTAGATGTAAACATGCATTCTCTTGACTCTTCAGCAGGTTATACTTAATTTTGTCTATCTTCTAGTCTAACACAAACCAGGAACTTTGTTCAGTGAGATTGAATTGTTTCCTCTCATCAGACATTTTAGTAATAGTGATAAAATAGCAAATACTTTGTTTATATTTAATTTTTCTTGTATATGGCTTAATTTCATAAATAATCATCCTTGAATGCTTCTAATTCTGTTTAATAGTCTATTATAAATCTGTTTCTGGAATTTCTTTTCCAATCAACTGACCTACAGTCCTCTCACTATACAAAAATTTTAGCTATTCTGATAGTTTTCTGTATCTTTGAAATTTATTTAAAGGGGTCCTAAGTGATTTTATACTCAGTATATTTAAAATCTGAAATAGAACATCTCAATTGCATACCCTAAATTTTACCTAAATTTAAAATATCTGATTCTATTTTTTGAGTGCTCTATATGATCTTACAAATAGAAGAGCCTACCTGGATAAGTTTAATAAAAGTGATAAGTAAATCAAATGACAGAAAAATAAGGACATTTAATTGTGAGAAGTATAGAAGATCAGGTTTCAGACTGTTTCAAATATTCAATGTGTAGTGTTTTTTTTCTTTTCTTTTTTTTTTTTTTTACCATCAAGTGTTTAAGTTCTAGCTCAGTCTTTAAGTTCTAGCTCAGTAATGGTGTGAATGTTAAAAACTCAATGACATATTTTTTACTTTATAAATAAATAACACTTTTGAAGTAGAGAAAGCACTTTGGTTTTCAATGATCAAAGAAGATATAATAAGTGTGTGAGAGGAGACAATACATATTCAAACGAAAGGTTAATAAATGAGGTGCTCAAATCAAAGAATAACATTTCTGCTTTTGGTTTGTGTGTTTGTCTTTGACACAGGGTTTCACTAAACAGTTCAGGCTGCCCTTGAGCTCACTTTGTAGCTGAGGTTGGCCTCTATCTCACAACAATACTGTCTGTCTGCTGCTGCCTCACCAGTGCCAGGATCACAGTTGTGTTCCACTATGCCCAACCTAAGGATAAGAATTTTAAGCAACTTTGGATAAGCTAACCAATAATTAATGAATATAAATCAACATAGTGCCTTGTTATTCAAAGAATCGTGTCAAACAATTCTTGTAAATTGCCCTTTATTTGTGATATTTTCCTACATATATAAGTATAAAGAGATAATTTATTCAACTTTATTTAGAGAAAATGTATGTTTAACTTTCATAGTTTTCAAAATAATATAAATTTAGATTTGTGTGAACTTTAAGATATGCACAATTTTAAAATGTTAATTTTTTTTTTTTGTCTTTTTCTTTTTTATTGGTACCGGGGATCGAACTCACAACTACCTGCTTGCAAGGCAGGTGCTTATGCCACTGAGCTAAATCCCCAGCCCCAAAATGTTAATTTTTTAAACCATGGATTTACAAAGGCTATAGAAAATTTAAAATTCAAGAATATTTGTGTTTCATGCAACAGATATTGCTTTCACCTTTATACACAGGATAAAAGAAAGCAAACATAAAACAAAAAATGGAAAATATGTAGGAAAAATCCTATGCTAATAAACTTTGAAACAATGTAAAAACAACAAATTACTTGACAGAAAACTTAAAAAACAAGATTAAAAAGTATAAAAAAATTTAAATTTTTCTGTTAAATGTTTTATAGCCATAATAATTATTTTCCTTAAAAATGTATTTCTGAATGATTTCATCTGAAAGTTCATCCTAATACTTTAATAAAATATATCATAAGGTTTACTTTGAATTTTTAGTACAAAGAAGGAATACTTTCTTTTTTTTTTTTTTTTTTTTTTTTTTGGTTTTTTTTTTTTTTGTCTTTTTCCTTTTTTATCGGTACCAGGGATTGAACTCACGACTGCCTGCTTGCAAGGCAGGTGCTTATGCCGCTGAGCTAAATCCCCAGCCCCTAAGAAGGAATACTTTCAACTTATTTCTACTTGTAAGACCCTAGTAACACAACATGAAAATGTGTAAATGAAAAAATGTACAAATCAAAATGCCTAAAGAGAATGGATGCAATATTTTGAATAATCTTAACAAATAAAATATGGTTTACAAAACTCTAGAAAAGGAGATATTTGAATATTTAGTATTGCAAGTTCCCAGAATATTAAAATGAATGGAAAAAAAACTTTCCTATAGATGATAAACAATATAAATATAAAAATGTAATAAAAATTCACAAGCAATTATAAACAAAGGGTAAAGGGACTTTTTGCAGTTTGAGTTGATTATAGCAATACATGTATATAAATGATAAATTATTGAATATGCATCACCCTAAATTAAAATTTATCAACAATATTAAATACTAGAGAGTCTTTTCAACATTTTCTTGTATATGTTAGCCAGTGCAGATAAAAAATATTAAACACAATGAGATGTTTCCTAGTATTTACATATTACTCTTTAATGGAATATAAATGAACCTATAATCATAAAATCATTTACTATGCATTATGGTGTTATTCATTGGTATGATTATGGTGTATTACTAGTCCTAAATGAAGTCTAGACAGTTTATTGCCAATTTTTTGTGGCTTTTTTTTTCTACATTTGGCATGCATGTATGTGTGTCTGTATTTTTGCATGTATGTATGTTTGTATATGGATTTGGAATCAGTACTTGGCGGACAGAATGAAACACTAAAGGAGACAAATTCTGCAGAACTTTAGTGATGTTTCTGTGTGTACCTTTTATTCATTCGTGTGCCAATAATTCATCTTTTGTACTATTTTCTGCAAATTCCAGTCTTTACACAGAAGAATAATTAATATTCTAGCAGAAAATTTCTGGATGAACATCTGGGCATCATATCAAAATCTTTATGTTCAGAGACACTAAACAAGAATATTTTCAAGAATATAACTTTAGGAAAAGTTCAAAATTACAAAATATGTATTAAATATTATATATAAAGTTAAAATTAGAGAGTATTCCATGTGCACAGTGGTAAGGAGTTAGGACGTAACATGTCTTTCACAATAGAAGGCCATATTTTGCATAAATGGCATAGGAAATTTGTCAGGATAATATTAAATTAAAAAGAATATATATTTCTGAAAATATTATATTTTATATACAGATAGCCTTCTTTTTTATTAAGTATTTAATAAGTATTCAAATATGACTTCTGATTTTAAACTGCGAAGTGTCTACATGATGAGTTTCCAGGAGAAATCTGTGGTTAAGAAGACAAACAGCAACAAACATGCCAGCATTAAATGTACTATCAAAACAGAGGATGTGGAGAGAATGTAAACATAGATGTTGAATCTACTAGCACACTCTAAAAAGTAATTATTTAAAACATAAAACTCTGAAGTAGAAGGCAAGGAATCTTTTCTTGATAGTGAATAGTCATTTTAAGTTTCAAAAAAAACCTAGGAGGACTTTACCCACTGGAAATCTCTACAGAGGGGAACGAACTCATGGCCGCCTGCTTGCAAGGCAGGCGCTTACGCCACTGAGCTAAACCCCCATCCCCTCTACAGAGGTTTTCTAAATCTACTACTATACATGTGCACTTAGAAACAGAGTATTTACAGAGAACCTAGATCGGTCATGCTAAGGGTGGTGCAGACAGGATTGTAATTACTTCTATTGTTCTCTACATTCAAGAAGCCATTGTCTGCACAGTGAAATGTGAAGGGCAGCTGTTGCCAATGTCTTGTTTTCTGATACTCACCTGCACTAAGAACAAAATTTATTTTTCTGCTGTATTGTAGAACTTCATTTAATCGCAGAACAAAAATTAATATAGAAACCTCGTGTATCAGCAGTTTTTCATGGCTGACCTAAAATACCCTATATGCACAATTTATAGAAGGAAAGGTTTGTTTTTGCTATGGTTTCAGAAATTTCATTCCATAGTTCTCTGGCTTCAAAACAGAAATGACATGGCAGAAGGACTTGATGGAGGAATGTTTCTCAACTCCTGATAGCCAGAAACAATTCAGGGAATCAGAACCAAGAGAAAGTCCAGAGACTAGGCTTACTCATGCACGCATTAGCCACCCAAACACACAGAGACGTCCTTTACTAATCCTCTCCGTATCTATCAAGCCAATCAATTTAACCATCCAGTTTAACTGTCACATTCTATTCCTATTTAATTCAACATCCAAACATGTCTTCTTAAATAGTACTTAATCTTCATGTGAACACAGGCTAATAATTTTGCCTAACAAAGATATACCTAGCCTCCATACAACCAGAATGCACTGATGCTTCCCCCTAAAGTTTCAGAGTTTCAAAGGTCCAGTTCAAAATCTTCCATACAACTCACAGAAAAGTCTTAGCATTAAACCACTGAAATTACAAAAAAAAAAAAAAAAAAAAAAGAAAGAAAGAAAAGTTACACATTACCAGCAAAAATGGCACTGGGTACATATTTCTATTCCAAAAGAGGGGAATGAGGGAATACAAAATAATTTAATTTAATCAAAGCAAGACTAAAACCCAGCAAAAGGGAACATGTAGGCTTTGAAAGGGCTTAGGTGGCACCACCCTTGTGACATGCAGTCCATATGGATCTTCTCTAAGAGCTCAGCTTGCTCATTACTTGTGGTTTGCCTTGGCAGAAAAGATTCCAATTCCTTGGCATGTTGACCAGTAGTAATATCCTCTGTGATTATAGCAGCAATGGGTGGGACCTTGCTGATTCCTAGGATGCCTTTCAGGCATTTGTCTTCCTTTCCAGGTTAAAATTACTGTACTTAATTTCTTTATAATTGTGCTAATCTTTTCTTCAACCATATCGCCTACAATCCCAAGTTCACATGAAATTCATTTCTGGCCAAAATTTAAATATCCAATATTTGTCTGCTCTGTCTGTTCTCTGAGAATTGGCCTTATATCCCAATGCAGGATCTTAGCCTGCATATCTGACTAAAAAGCAACCAACAGAACAAGGCTGTAGGCTCAATGTTTGGTTGCCTTGACATTTTATTTCCACAACCTATTAGCCTAGTGCCCTTAAACTCAGGCACTCACAGTTTCAGGATTTAGGCAAAATATAGTTCTGTCTCTGTGTGTCTTTCTCTTTTTAGCTTTCTCTCTCTCTGGCTTGCTCTCTCTTTTCTTTTCCTTTCCTTTTCATTTTTATTTCTTTTTTCCCTTTCTTTCTTTCTTTCTTTCTTTCTTTCTTTCTTTCTTTCTTTCTTTCTTTCTTTCTTTCTTCTCTCTTTCTTTTTCTTTCTATCTTTCTTATTTCTTTCTTATCTTACTGTCTTCTATCAGAGTATAACATGCACGCCATCTAGTCCAATTCCTGATTGAGTCCTAAGTTTTCTTTCACAAATAAAACCTCTTGAGAATGGCCTTACTGTCTTCAGTTCTACAGGAATTCTAATTTTCTGAGCTCTAATCAGCATTGCCTTTCAGGCATTACCATTCTGAGGCTTCTCTATCTGAGATTTCCAGTCTTTCCCGATTCCACCCATAAGCCGGTTCCAAAGGTTTACGAACTACATGGACATGTAAAATCACAATGACTGTTCTCTTGGTGTACATTTTTGGAATCTCAGCTTTTTGTCACTGGAGCCAAGTATTTTACATACTTTTCTTCATTATTTCAGAAGACACAGTCCAAGTTCAGCTAGATCCAAAGAAAAAATTCCATGGGAGAAGGGCTTAGCAAAACAATGCTTTTTACCTCGTGTGGACGAGAACAAGAGAAGGAGAACAAATAAGAGGAAGAATCCAGGACTAGATACTATATAGAAAGTCACTCCATGTCTCCACAAACTCATATGTGTACTTTGTCTTGCCCTTGACTGCTCATTGGTCTCTGAAAGTCACAATGCAGCTTAATGATCACACCTAGCTTTTGGAGAATCTAGAAAAATATGAACTCTTTAAAATACATTCTTTTTCAGTTTCTCAACATTGAAATAGCACAAAGGTTAAAATGGTGGGTGAGTGAACCAATCAAGTGTTATTTTTTTACCTTTAAGTAATAGAAAAAAATCTTTATACTGTTTGCACATTATCTTTTAGTAAGTACATTATATATAAAACTGATTAAAAATAATAGTTTAATATACCTAACTGCCAACAAGAAGACCTCAATACCCATTCTATTTCCATTCTTCTTAATAACAGAATTGTTTGATTATTCTTTTAAAAAAATTTATTTAAATAAAGACTAAACAAAACAGAAGACAGGTAGAAATAATACATAGTTTCAAAGAAAAAAATAAGCAGTAAGAAATCAGTAGTTGATGATTACAGATTGTCCTCTTACAAGTGTTTATTTAAAATACTAAAGTGGAGCATATAAAGTGGGGATTCAAACAGTGAGACTGCAACCAGTTCTGTTAACTATCCAACAAAAACTTAGAAATATGGTTACAATTTCTATGCACTTAAAGATGCAGTTATCCATATCTTCAATTATGTTGAGATTGAGCAAACCCAAGCAGGCTAATATCACCCTGAACAAAGAATAATACTATTGCTGGGTTTCACATTATGATACTCCAGGATCAACACTGGGTACTTTAGTGTCTCTTTATCTTCAAAGTATCTGTTCATTTCATCATTTGTCATAAGATCAGTTCTCATAAACTGTTTATAGAGTCTACACATATATGAGTCTTAACATGTATTTCTGTCCCTTCTATATTAAAGGGAGAAACAAAACAAAGCAAGACAAAACAAAACATATAAGATGCATAAGACCGTTGTACAAGAAGTTCTATCATAGTTCCTGTGTTGTCTCTTGTTATCTTCAATAGAATTGGCTATATCATCAGACATACTATAATTGAATATATCAGTACATAACGGTATTAATAAAAATACAACTTTGTATATAGTATAAAACTTCAAAAGCAGGCATTAATCAAACCAGAATGTGTATTGTAGAGTCTTGTCATCTTCAGTGTAGTTGCCTATACTCTCAGACATGATACTATCAGTCATATCAGTTTTGAATAAAATTTGTCAATACCAAACAGCAATCAAACAAACCAGATTTAACAAGATCAGTCATGATAAAATAGTATATGTCATACAGGGCTCCAGATTAAGATAATAGGAAATTAAAGATGATTACTGTGCTATATCCTGATGTTTTGGGAATACCTAACTGTGCCCTCAACTCTAATGTAAGTTGACAAACTGTGACAGAATAAAATCTAGCTAAGCACAGTGGTGCGAGTACTGTGGGTTTTAAATCCTGATACACTATTAACAATACCTTCTGCCATCTTTTTTAAGACTCTCCCTCTCCTTTCACTTCCCCAGGGTACACTGTGAATTTTTGGTTCTGACTAAGACCCTTAGTTTTAATTGGGGGGAGGGGGCAACCTGCTATTTGCCTAAGTGGTTCTGAACCTTCTCTCTCCTGGACTTGATCTCTAATGTATTCCTTTACCTATTAAAGCCTGTCTCTCCAACCTATCCACAAATACTGGTCTAGTTGCCCCTATTACTCTCTGGTTCTCTGTCACATAGAGCATTGTTTTCTCATAGTTGATTTTCAGTCCATGTACTCTTTTTCATGTTAATTATATTTCCTATAAATAAAATATGTATTGTCACATATTTATATTTCTGGCTATAAATATTTCCTATAAATATAAATTACATTTCCTATAGGGTCTCAGTGGACCCTACCTCTTGATCTACTCCACATGTGTTTTTTTTTTAATTTAGTGTATCAAGGCCATCTATATTAGAGATTATAACCAACCTTTTCTGCCTCATTTCTGTTATGCTTTTTTTAATTTTTTTTTTTTTTTTTGGCATCAGTTGTCTGCTTGTCTTCTTCATTCTGTTTTCTACTCCATTCATTGAGGCCTCTCTGCCACTGTTCCTGGAATCTTAGTCCTTTTCTCTCTCTTGAGAATGCCCTGAAGTATTTAGAGTTAGATTGATGGTTGCAAATTTCCCAAGTTCCTCTTTGTCTTGAAGCTTCTTGTTTCTCCATTAATTTCTAGAGACAGTTTATCAGGGTATATCATTCTGGGGTGGAGGTTGTTTTCTTTCAGGGCTGAAATATTTCATTCCAGGCTTTTCTTAACTTGATGATATGGGTCGAGAAGTCTGCTGTTATTCTAATGGGCCTTCCTTTATAAGTTATCTGTTTCTTTTCTCTAACAGCTTTTAATATTCTGCTCTTATATTGAATTTCTGGGGTCTTGTGTTTGATCTTTTTAGCTTACCTTGTTTCTCTAAGAACTGCAGAATTTCCTCCCATCACACTCATCCTGGCTGTCCTTCCTTCACTCACAGAATTACAGGTGATGATATCTTTGTCCTTTAAATAATTTTCCTTGGTTTCTTAGCAAATGAGCTTTTGAATAAAATATGTATTGTCACAACATTAAATTTTGAAGTGTCCATAATAGCATACTGTTTTCCTTTATAATGGTGAATAGGTTATATATATATATATATATATATATATATATATGAACCAATTTTAATCATTCATTTTAGGTTTTTGATTATGTAGTTTAAAAATACCTGCTTTAAACTATAAGCCTATTATTGGATATTATAGGTTTCTAGTCTATTTGATTTTGCTCTTAAAATATTGCTGCTAATTTTATACAAATGCAAATCCTACAGAAATGTTATTTTCAAAATTGAAGTGAAGGCCAGGAATTTAGCTCAGGGGAGTAAGCACTCACCTGGCAAGCATGATGTCATGAGTTTGATCCCTGGGACAAAAAAAAAAAAAAAAAAAAACAATTGAAGTGACTAATCTGTAGGTTATTAAATCAAATTAATGACCACAACTGTTGCTTGAAAAATTAAAATGGAGTATAAGAAAAGAAGCATAATCAAAGGATATAAGAATGAAATGTCACTTGTAATTTTTACTACTTTTAGATAAAATTTATTTTATTTATATGTGTACAAGAATGTGGAACTCTGAGTACTTAGTCAAAAATTTGAGTGTCACTGCTATAATAGAAATATATAAGTTGAAAAATTGATTATCTTAAATACTGAAGTATTTTTAACTATCTTGAATTTGTAATGAGTACAAATTTATTGCCTTAATGAAACAATGTACAAGATAATATACAAAAATTAACATTAATAGTTTCTGTAACACTTTTGTTAATTATTGTCATTTTGAAATTTTACATAATATTTGATTGTGGTTCTAATCAGTATTATACACTTTAGTAAAGAAGCAATCCTATATTTGTTCAGTTAGGAAATATTATTCCTTTATTCTGAAATGTTCTCTGTCTCTGTCTCTGTCTCTCTCTCTATCTATCTATATATATAGACACACGTGCTTGTATGTGTGTGTATAGATAGATACATCTATCTATCTATGTGCATTTAGATAGATATATCTATATATGTGTGTGTATAGAGAGAGCATTTTACAAGAAAAGAATCATAATTGCCAACTACACAAAAGTATGTGTATATATATACAATAAATTGTTTTAAATCACTTTATTTTTCCTTTCTTTTTCATTTTTGGAAGGTTTTAAAAATAAGGATAATAGCTATTAATCAATTAGATACAGGTGTATAATAAATGCATTTCATAGTTCTGATTTGCCTTTTTGCATTCTTCCTTATGTCACATATGTAACTAACTATTAAATATGGTTGAACTTAGCACAGTTTCTCTACGGCCAGTGACGTTTTCATGTTACAGAAATGTTTTATATTCTGAGGTCATGAGGATGTTTTTCAACTTTTATTTTTTTCTCTCTAGACAAGCTCTGGTTAACCACAATGACACATACTTTACATGGTAACTTGCTGTATGCCAGGAATTTCACTTAGAGAAACGAATCAATTTTTATGGTCTAATTTCTCTTGTATGAATAATAATTAATAAATCTTCTGAATTCACTAAGTTCTCTAGTTGTTTAAGTTGCTAATACATCCTGAAAACCATAATATTGATTCACAACATACTTTCAGTCTCACTCAGTTCCAAGATCTTTTGCTTTGTTTTGTTTCAGTTTTTGGGAAACTACAACTCTGGAAATAGCACAATATTGTAACATTAGATTAGCCAAGTCTTAAGATTTCCAATCACAGATTGTCATGACTCAGTAGTCTGTGCTGAATACATGGTGAGAACATGATAGTGAAAAAACCTGTAAAACAGAGAAGCAGTTAGCACCATTGTTGAGTTCAGTTATTTTCTCTGATGTATATTAGCAGTCAAACCAACAATCCTTTAGGCATTCATTTCTAATACAGTTGCATTATTGTAAAGCCAAACACTCTTTATCTGATAATCCAGGAAAGTAGGTGTTGAGTCTGATATACATGTCCTGAACAATCACTAATTATACTAGATATAACATAGGTGAATGCTCAACTCAACTCAATTTCTTGAGTTATTGATTTAAAGAGAATGTAGACTATCCCTATGGATGAGAGTTAAATCACAGAACCAATTCCTTATCATTTTCTCATCACATTCACTTTTAGTTGAGTATTTATATATTTGGCCTCATTAGTAGTTTTTTTTTAACTAAGATAAATTTAGTAATTTTATGTTTTTCAAAGAGTGAAATGAAACTAATATTTTATTTTAACATAAAACATCCGAAGACATGTATGTGCAACACTGTGGTGAATTATATCTTAGAATAATGATTTTGTGTAAAACACTTCCTGGGTAAATTAAATTTCTTTTGTACGACTAAGGAAAAAATAAGTTTCTAAGAAAAATTGGAAAACATAAAAAAGAAAGAAAAAATGAGTGACAGAAAATGAAAGAAAAGAGTATGCTACATCAAGAATAATATCCTTTCTGGAAACAAGTGTTATATTCATTTCTTTATGGGTTCATATCACTGACTTTTTGAGGTTATATATTGCATGTAAGACATGTGAAATACATTTCTTAAAAGTTCATATATTAACAAGTCATAAAGTTTATTCAATATGGTATCTAGGCAATGCATCAGAAGAAAGTTTAGATATACCATGGGAAATGAAACAATCATCTTTAAAAAGCTTATACCAATTCTTAAAGTTGAGCATAAAGATAGCCCTTAATATTACTATTTTGATGTCTAACCTGTTACTTTAAAAAGACTCAGTGATATATCTAAAAATAATAGAATTTTATTAAAGGCCACTGTAATACGCATAGCAGCTTTTGCAAATGTGTCTTGCTGTTAGGCAAATAAATTGGACTCATCCCTGAATACAGAATTGGCAAGAAGAAGAAGAGCAAAGGACTCTAGGTACAAGAGGAAGAGGAATCTAGGCTAAAATAATCTAGAAGAATTTCATATTCCTAAAGACCAGGGAAGTGATCAGATATCACCATGGAAATAGTGGAAGATGAGACATCTGAGCAGATTTTGAGGGTAAATGAAATTAAGAATTGATTCTTATATTCACTTGATAAACTGACACTGATATTATTTACTAGGAGAACCAATATGATTGTGTGGTAAGCAGCAGAGAAAGCCTCTCTGAGATTTGTCATCGAGATCCTGGAATATAGCAACATAAGGAAGACAATAAGGAGGGAAGTGGCTCATCCCTGGACTCAGGAAGGATCTGAAGTGAGAATTGAAGCCCAGGGGAAGGCAAAGAGAGAAAGTTCAGTGAAGGAGGAGGAGATAGCTGGCAGAGCCTTCTCCCTCAGTCAGGACTCACTGTGTTAGAGGAACCACTCAAACCTGTGGACATACAGTTGTTGACAACCCCAGAGGCCTCCACAGAGAGAAGCAGCAGTGGAGGGGAGCAGTGGACATGAAGGACTGCACTAGCTGAGGGTGAGTGCTGAGTGTGCAGTCAGGGAGAGAGCAATTGGCCAGGAGCCATCTTGGAGAGAGGCCAGATGAGCACACAGCTCAGAGTGGCTTCTGGCTCTATATAGTGGCTCCCAATTGGATTCAGAAACATGGAAGGTGTGCGGACTGCAGGCTGAATGAGTCAGACCTCGGCCCTCATGGCCAGAAAACAGCCTGAACGTTAGGGGGGGAAAAGTGTTCACTGAGATTATCCATTACAATGTCATAAAGCCATTGCTGGCTTGCTGGGATACACAGATCTGGTCTCTGTCTCCACACTTTCTCTATTTATGATAGTAGAGACAAACCTGAAATTGGGCTTTTTTCTCGCTTTGTCTCTTGTTTGTTTTTCATTGTTGTGGTGGTGGTTTTTTCCCATCATTTGATCTTGATTTTATAGGAGTGTGATTTTATAGGATTGTGGCTTCTAGCCTCTTCATGATTGTTGTTCATTTATGTTATTCATTTTATCTCTTTCTTCTTTCTTTCCCTCCCATGTTCTGTACCAGTTTCCAAAAGTCGGCATGATCCCCACTTGTTCTCCAACCTTATTTGTAATCTCTTCCTCATCTTCTACTTCTATAATTTTTCTCCAACTCATTTTAAATTTTGTCCCCTGAAGGTAAAGTTGACATATTAAGTGCTTTTATACGGCATATAATTTTGTAATTGGCTTTAGATTTTTTATACAATTACATCTAGTTCATACAGTTAAAGGTGGCAAATTAATGGTTACCTTAGTTTGTCATTTTTTTAGATTGTGTTTGATGCTGTTATTGCTGATGGTATCATTTTCATAAAAATTGACCTAATTGTTTTAACCAGCTGTTCTTCCTGATATTCCAAGACAGAGATTGACTAAGGGTCACAGAAAATACCGTGCAACAGTGCCAAAGACCCCGGGGCTGGACCTAGAAAGCAGCAAATTCAACTTCTCATCCTCACAAATTGAAGAGGCAGGATCTTGTGACAGACCAAACCCTAAATCCAGTCATACTTGGAAGAAGATTCAGAGAAGTAGTCATTTTCTAAGGTTCTAAATACCAACAATAAAGAAATTCATCAACCCAGGAATTACACTAAGAAAAAAAAAGAAAAAGAAATTAGAAGACACTAAACACAACGCAATCCCAGACATCCAGTTTGCTAAATGCTGGGGGCAATGATGTGGGGCAAACTGGAAATCACCCACTTGTACTCTCTGAAATGGTAACAACAAAGTAATTGAATGAGACATTAGCAAAAGCCAAATCAGAGATAATTTTTCCGATAACTGCAGAGATGGTGTTCACAATGAAAGCCATACTGAGTGACTCTACAGAAGATACAGATAAAAAAATAGAGGAGCTAAAGAAAATGTCGGAAACTATGAATTTTCAGCACAGGAAAGAAATAGAATCCATAAAACAGATTCAGGAAGATATCCAAGAGAATAAAAATTCCAATGAAAGAATCCACACAGAAGGAGCCAATATGAGGAAAGACTCTCATATATAGAAGACAGGCTTGCTGTTGGTGATCATGAAAAGATTTCTTAAAAATAGTTTCTAGATGTTGTAAAGAATAACTGGAGGATTTAGCTCAGTGGCTCAAGTACTTGCCTGGTAAGTGCGAGGTCATGAGTTCAATCCCCAGTACAAAAAATAAAGAATTGAAGATTGATTAAAGTTAATGAACAAGCAGAAGATAACATGAATGACATTTTTTAAAAAAAGTAATCTGAAAAATCATGGCAGAAAATTTCTCTGGTAATGAAAAGGAATTTGACATACAAATAAGTAAGACATATAGAACTCTAATTAGCCAAGACCAAAAAAAAAAAAAAAACAAAAACAAAAACAAAAACAAAAACATCTATAGTCAGGCACATCATATAAAAATTCCATAAATTCAGTGCAAAAAGAAACTATTAAAGCTGTTAGAGAAAAGAAACAAATCACTCATAAAGGAACAGCCATTAAGAACTTTGCTGATTTCCTTAGCAAAAATCCTCAGGTTAAGGAGACCTGGGAGTGAAGTATTTCAAGTTCAAAAGGAAAATAACCTCCAAACCAGATTGATGTACTTCAAAGAACTATCTTTCAAAACTAGTGGAGAAATAAGATACACCCATGACAAAGAACCTTTGAAGAAATGTATGACCATAAATGCACTCTATGTTTTAAAGGACATTCTAGAAAGAGATAAGAAAGACTGCAACACCATAAACCCCAATAGAATGAATTCACCAGGCAGGGTAAACAAGTATCACAGGGAAACAAAGGGAGCAAACAATAGGGAAATAACATGACAAAGACAAGTCAATATACATCAATATCGTATACAATATACAATTTATAGCCATCAATACTAATGGTCTAAGTTAACCAATCAAAAGAAATAGACCAGCAGAACGGATCAAGAAGAGATATCCAACAATATGCTGCATACAAGAAACACTGAATTCAAAGACGTTTATAGAGTGAAAGTCAATGGATGAAAAAATATTCCATGGAACAGAAACCAAGAAAAAAGCAGAGATAATTATCCTATTTCCAACAAAGTGAATTTCAAGCCAAAACTGAGTGTGAAACATAAAGGTCACTAAATCCTTATTAGAGGAAAAAATTCAAGAGGAAGAGAACACAATTATAAAGAGATCTGAAGCAGATACCAGGGTAACCAACTATAAAACTAATATTAGCACACATGAAAAATCAAATAAGCACTGATACAACTGCATTGAGGGATCTCAATACTCAACTGTCACAAAAACACAGATCAGCTAGATGAAAATCAACAATGAAATATTAGAACCAAATTAAACTTTCAGACAAATGGACTCAGTATACTTCTACAGACTAGTTCACCCCACATCAGAATACACATTCTTCTCACTTATACCCAGGACTTTATCCAAAATAGAATACCTACTACCTCGTAAAACATGCTCAATTAAAGGCAGAGGAAATGAAATTATCCCTATGTATATTTTTGGATCTAGCACAAAGAAATTGGAAATTATGTGCAAAAGAAACCACAAAAACTACAGATACACATGAAAATTAACACTCTTCAAACAAGCAATGGGCCATAGATGAAAATAAAGAAGAAATTAGACTGTTTCTACCATTAAGTGATAAAGACAGCACAACATACTAGAACTTAGGGGACATAATGAAAGCAACCTTAAGAGGGAAATTGATAGCAGTGAAAACCCACATCAAGAAAACAGGCCAAGCATAAATGAAAAACTTAATCTTGAACCTCTAACTTCTAGCAGAAGAAGAGGAGGCCAAGGACAAAACTCAGATAAGAGAGAAAACTATATTGATTTGAGCAGAAAGTAATGCTTTGGAGACAGAAAACAATGCAAAGAATCAGTGCAATGAGGATTTGACTTTTTGAAAGATTAAATAAAATTGACATTTAGCCAACCTTATCAAAATAAGGAAAGTAAAGGCTCAATTCCACACCTTCAAGAATGAAAAAGTGAAATCCAAATAGTCCCTTCAGAAATCCAGATTATCTGTGCCTACTTTGAGAATTTATAATCTAATAAATGGAAAATACTGAGGAAATGAATAGATTCCTAGTTATATATTCATTAAGGAAGCTGAATGAAGAAAATATAAAAATATTAAATTAGGCAACATCAATCAATGAAATCAAAGATGGAATTAAATATCTACAAAGAAAAGTTCATGCCCTGATAGATTCAGTGCTGAATTCTACAAGAAACTTAGAGAAGAACTTATACAACTACTTTTCAAATGCTTAAGTGAAATTGAAAGATAGAAATACTCCCCATTTATTCCTGGAAAGAAGCATTACCTTGTTTCCCAAATCAGAAAAGGATCCAACTAAAACAGATAAATATAGGCCAATCTCCCTAATGATAGTACATGCAAAAATAAGGTAGTGGCAAACAGAGTGCAGAAAGCCATCAAGAAGATTATACACCATGATCAAGTAGCATTCATCCCAAGAATGCAGAGATGGCCCAACATATTTAACTCAATAAATATGATATACTGTATTAACAGAGTTAAGGACAAAATTTACATATTATCTCACATAATGCAAAAAATGCTTTTGACGAAGTTCAGCACCCATTCATGATAAAATTAGCAAAAAATTGGAACAGTATTTTTCTGAATCTGTTGAAAACTCTCTATAACAAAAAAGTCAACATCATAATAAATAGACAAAAATTGAAAGCTTTTAATCCACATTGCCACTATTATTCAATATAGTCCTGGAAACACCAGCCAGAACAATTAGACAAGAGAAAGAAATAAAAAGAATAATGAGAGGAAAGGAAAAAGTTACATTATCATTTTTTGTGGATGTCATCATACTCTACACAGAAGACCCCAAAAACTCCACTACAAGACTCCTTGATTTAATAAGCAAATTCAATATATAACTGCATACAAAGTCAACACTTAACAATCAGTACCTTCCTGTACATGAATAAAAACTCACTAACTGAGAACTTAGGGAAACAACACCTTTCATAATAGCATACAAAAGAGTGAAATACCTTGAAATCTAACAATGGTTGTAAAATACCTCTACACTGAAAACTAAATTTTTTTGTAAAGGATAATGCAGTGGATACTAGAAAATGGAATGATATCACTTGCTTTTGGGTAGGAAGATCCAATGGTGAAAATGGCCATACTTACAAAATTGTTATACAGATTTAATGCAATTCTGATCAAAATTCCAACAGCATATCTCACAGAATTAGAAAAACCTCTTCCAAAATTCATTTGAAATCAGAATAGACCTAAAATGGCAAAGGTAAGTCTGGGTCACAAAAGCAAGGCAGGAGGCATTACAATTGATGACCTGAAATTAAACAATAAAACTAGTATGATTAAAAGAATGTAGTACTCTAAAAAAAATAAAATAAAAAGAGTACAACTAGGCCCAAGAATCAGTGAAACAGATCATAGAATGCAGAAACAGGCCCACTCAGCCACCTTATCTTTGACAAAGTTGCCGAAACATTTATTGGAAGCAAGACAACCTCTTTAATAAGTGGTGCTGGAAATACTGGGTTTTTAGATGCAAAAAATCAAAGTTGAACCCATATATTTCACCTTGCACAGAGGTAAATTCTAAATCAAACAAATACATAAACATCAAAATAAAAACATTAAATCTGCTGGAAGATAGAATAGGCATAAAACGTTGATGTAGGCAAAACTTTATGAGTGAAACACTGATCACACAGGAACTATCACAAAATATGAACAACTGTGATTTTATGATATTAAAAAGCCTTTGCACAGTAAGAGAAATCACCAACAAAGAGAAGAGACAATCCACACTGGGAAAAAATAAATGTTTGTCGACTGTTCTTCAAAGATTACAATCAAGAACATATAAAAAAACTAAAAAAAAAAAATCAGATCTCTCAGATTAAAGACATAACTCAAAAATGGGCATTTGAGATGAATACACACTTCTCATATGAAATACAAACATCATATAAAAATACAAAAAATGTTTAACTTCCCTGGCCATTCTAGAGATCCAAATTAAAACAATACTGAGATTCTATCTCACTGCAGAAAGAATGACTGTTATCAAGAAAACAACCAATAACAAATGTTGGTAAAGCTTTTGGGAAAAAGGAACAGTTCTTCCTTGTTGGTGGGAGTATAGACTAGTACAACCACTGTGGAAATCAGTATGGAGATTTCTTGAAAACCTAGGATTAAGTTCCCATTTGATCCAGCTATGCTTTTGTAGGTATCTTCCCTGATGAACTAAAAACATCATACCACAGCAATCAATATATGTGCACCCACGTTTGTAGTAGTAAAATTTGTAATAACTAGATCTTGGAAACAGCACATCAATCAAGAAATGAGTAAAAAAAAAGTGCTTTTTTGTGTAGTGGAGTACTAGTTTGCCATAAAAGATAAACTTGAGACATTTATAGGTAAATGGATGCAACTTGAGACTGTACTGATAAGTGAAACTAATCAGACTCACATGTGTAAACATCATATTGTCTCACTAGTGTGAGAAGCTGAAAGAGAAAGTAAGATTCAGAATGTACAAAAGATATTGTGAAATGGGAAGAAACTATCAAGAAGCAAAGAGAAATGGGATGGGGAAAGGCGAAAAAAATATTTGTATATCTATATCGAATCTATATCTATCAAACTATCTATACACACACACACACAAAGACAATTATAGTATTATTGTCTCTTAGTTCATTGAAAAGAAAGTTTTGTGCTAAAAGTTTCATATGATTAAGTTCATCTATTCCTATATTTTGAACTCTGCGTAACTAATTTAGAGATAACAGTATGCTATATGTTAACCATTTTTAATCTCCTTTTATCTTGCTTTTTAAATTCTTTTTCTCTTTAAAATACAATTTAAGTGGGTCAGAGATAGAGCTCAGTGGCACAGTGCCTCCCTGGCAAGCATGAGGTCTTGAGTTTGATTCCTGGTAACAAAAATAAATAATTAATTGAATAAATACAATTTTAAAAAAAAATGTTATCTACTAAAACTGGACTTTAGAAGACCTACAACAATTGACCTAGAAGAACTTTAGATAACCTGACTAAAGTTTGGTAAACCATCTATAGCAGTATCCTATAAAACTCTTGTAAGAAAAGTCTAAACAATATTTTTAAGAATTGCCTTCCCACACCTGATACTTTGGGCCTTTCATAGCCTTAGTTTCTTTTGAAAATTCATTCAACTCTTCATAGAACATCTTGTTTAAAAATATGGAAAGATTTAAAGAAAAAAATCTTAATTTACTGTGCCAACCACTGTGCTGGATCTATACAAATATAGTGATGTATACTCATATGATCTGGGTTAGATCATAGGGAAACAATACCGTTCATTATAGGAACCCATTGGTGAGTTGATATCTCAAAGTCTGTTAGGTGAGGCCTTTTTGAAAATGTGTATCTGTATAGTTGAGTCAGTGTGTTCAGACGGTGCATCCATCTGGTTTCTAATTTTTTTCTCTGTTCAGCCTGCCATGAAGTGAGTCACTTTTTTTGGCTGTGACCTTCCACCATGACATTTATGCCACGGAGTCAGCTTAAAGTGGACTGAATCCATGATCTGGCCAAAATAACCTCTCCATCAAGATATGGCTTTAGGGTGTTGTGTATCAGTGACAGGAAAATGAAGGACACAGAGAAATGATGCTGAGAATAGATTTGTTGCTGTGATTGTACACAACTATGTGATATAGAAGCATTTGAAACTGGTTTTCCGGGAAAGTATGAAAGGGTTTGGCAATCTAGGCTAACATGTCCTTAGAATGGTTTAAGAATCTGATGGGTGTTTCTAGTAAGAGTTTGCATGAAGAGAATGCTGATGAAAATGCAGCCATTAGAGGCCAACCTCAGGAGATTTCAGTAGGAAATGACCCCCTTAGTTATTAAGGCACAGGCCATATGTGTTATATGATGCCAAAAAATATATATATTCCAAGGTTTACCCATGTGTTGGCAATTTTCAAGAGACTGAGATTAAGGGCAGCGGACTAAATCCGGTGGAGAAAATTTCTGTGCAGTCCAAAATTTAAGTTGTGTGATTGGTATTGCTGACTATATTTTAATCAAATTTGCATTCATAATCAGGACTAAAGTGCAAAGTTGAATGGTTCCAAAAATTTAAAGCTTTGTCAGATGATAGTCCTGTAAAGTTGGTGCCCTGCACATAATAGAAATAAGGATATGAAAAGGTAAACTCTTTAGAAATACTTTGCTTTGAGAAGAGACTCCCAAGATTCACAGTTGCTGACATCACCTATATGATACTGACTTTTTATGTATTTAGAATACAAAAGGTATGTATAGAGGCTTCCAAACAGATTTCAGAAAAAACCCTAGAAGGCCAGAAGAAGATAATCCATGAGTCACAGTCCATGTTAGGAGCCAATTAGTAGCTGATGCTTGAAATGCTGAGACTAAAGCAGATACAGTGGATATCCTAGGAATCTGGAGATGCCTGTAATATGGAATGTCTCACAAGGAAAGCTATAAGCAGTGAGCAGAGATAGGGCAAAGGAGAGGCCACAGGGACTGTAACCAGGAATGTCAGAAGGGCAAGGTTACCCAAGCCCTTTGGAACTCATATCTGCCACAATCATCCCTGGGTGCTGGACATGCGCCTATAAAGTTATGTTTGCCCTAATGGCTTTTGGTCGTGCTTTTGTTTGCTTCTATTCTTCTAGTTCTTCTTTTTGGAATGGGAATGTCTACCTTGTGCCTTTATATATTGGAAATATTCACCTTTTCTTCTTAATTTTATGAGTGCTCACAATTAAGAGTTTTCCTTGCAATTCAGAGCAAACTTTGGACTTGAATTATTCAGTTCTATTTATTTTTTAGGCCCTATTTAATCTATTAGGACAATAGTGTCTTAAAATGAAATAGATCTATTTTAGATAATGAGATGAACATAAGCCTTTCAGAGCTATGTGTGGACTGTTACAGTTGAGGAGTGCAATGTCTCTCAAGTCTCGTATGTTCACAGGCAGGCCTTCTGAAAGCCATTGTAGGGAGGGGAACTATATGCATCAGTGAGTTGATTCATTTCTGGGTTCATTAGCAAAACATATGTTTGGGAGGTAGACTTTGGAAGGGATATGCCATTGGAAACATAATTTTTTTTTTCCTTAGTCTTCCTTTTCCTTGTTATCTGCCTTCCATGAATTGAGCAGCTTTCATTGTCATGCCTTTCAACCATGATGATTTTGCGTTGGAATCAAACATGGACATAATTACCCAAAACAATGAGCTAAATTAAATCTTTCTTCCTTTAAGCATTGGGTTATTTTGTTGTAGTGAGGGTAAAACTAATTCAGGTACCACAGAATAATCTATCACTTTACAAATCCTCAGGTTTTTCCCAGTCATTTGAACCTTGTTCCTCTCCCATTTCATGAACTACAGTTAAGCATACAATGGTTGTACTGAACACATATAGAATGTTTTCTTTTTTGTACTTTGACCACAATATTGTAGAACCCTTTATGTAGCATTACAGTTTATTAAATATTATGAATAGAGTGGAGATAAAGTATGTGGGAAGATATACATAAGCGATATGGAAATAGCATGTCATTGTATGCACAGGCTTGAACAGTCACATTAATTCTACCCACTGAAGAACTTTTCCCTACGAACTACCATCCAGAGACACTGACAGCCAGATGTACTAGAAAAAAAAAGTGAAAAAAAATACAACAAAGGCAAAAGAAATAATATAAATGGAGGCAACTCAAATATTTTGGAGCACGACAATGAATAAGTACTGTTCTATATGACAAAAGTACTGGTGATCTGCTTCCACAGAAAATTTCATAAATAGATAAAAAGAAATGAAACTGAGAAAAGTAGCAAGTGGCATAGGATTACGCAGAATTTGATTTGATTTTGTAAAGCTCAAATAAAAAACAAAAAAAAATTCTCTCTCCTGCTTACATCATGTACCCTGATGTGACAGTGAACCTGTTGTATTCATCCCCTTAGCCTCTTCCTGTCCCACCTCCAGTCCTTGGCCTATAAAAGATGTGATCACTTCCTGAATAAACAAAGGCTTGATCGGATTATCTCGACTTGCTTTCATCTCTCTTTGTCTCCCCTATGTCTTTTATTTAATCACCGTTCCGCCTCCAGGTATACCCCACAGATTGATCTGCAGGCCGGACCAAAGTCTCATTATTGGTTTATCTGATTTTACAATAGAACTGAACACAAATGTGATGTAATGATAATGAGTGCTCCACAAACAAGGCATTTCCAAAGCACCTCTGTTTTCAGGGTTTGGCTTGTTGCAATTGGCTCAAGTTGGCCATTAGAGTATTTGCTCAGCACATTGAACAGAGTAACAATGACAGCTTCTGTTAGAAATCAATTCTAATTATTCTTCCCTCACCCTAGGCTCTGTTAGAATAGTATAACTCCCAGGGCTCTCATACTTCTCTTTTATTGAATAAGAAAATAGAACGTGTGCTTTTTGTTTGTTTGTTTATTTTGTCCTCTTGAGGCAGATTCTCTCTGAAATTCAGGCTGACCATGAATTCATTTTGTATCATCTGCTGGGCTTAAACTCCCAATGATGCTCCTGTCTCAGCCTCCCTAATGCTGGGATTACAAGGCATGTGCCACCACATCTAGCTTAGAATTAATTTGATATAAAGTTAATTAACCTGAAAGGTCAATCAGGAATTGTAATTAGCACTGTCCTTAGTATTGTCTCTAATTTAGTGCAATAAATTAATTCCACTATATTTTCTTTTAAATCCTAGTCTCTATTGTATTATAAATTTTGGAAGATACACATTACTTTTTCTGTTTGTTTGCTGCTATAGTTCTAATATTTGGAAGATATTATTTCAGACTCAAAGCAGGTTTAAATGAAGTTTTTATCAAAATAATATGACAAATTTGGAACGATAAAATTGCTTTATACCATCCTTAATCACCATTAAAATGCTCCTCTCACACCACAGTGTGAGGGAGCAGCAGCTCCAGGTTGCAGATCAGCACCCCAGAGGAGCTCCAGGATGGAGCGTCAAATTCCTTGTTCATTCTGTAGGATGAACCCCAAGACATCACCCTCAACAGTGACCTCCAGGTCAGAGGTAGGACAGCATCATCTTGACTCCATCCTCTGGGCAGAAGGGATGCAGGGTACTCTGGTGTAGTGAGGGGCTGGCTGCCATCCGGTGGCCACAAACGGATGCAGCCAGGACTCTCCAGCCATGTTTTTAATGGAGTCAAATCGACATAGTTTGCATATTTTTTCCTGTAATCTTGAACATTCTGTTTCTCTTTCTGAGAAGGTAACTGGAAACTCTACAGAGCCAATAATCCCAAGCAGAAAGTGTTCACTGGTGCTGTGCACTTTTATATATCTTCACAGTGTACTTTGCTGCCTTCTAGATAATTTATTTTGTGACACATTGCAGCACAGTCTTCAATAATTTATGTACTGCAGCATCACTTTACGTTATGTATAAATAAATTAATTTGAAAAAAGTCCAATAATCCCCTGATTTTGAACACATTTATCCTATTGTTGTTGCCACTTCCTGAAGCAGTTATGGAAATCCTCTTCACTAAGTATTTTTGTAAGGCAGGACCAAAAATACAGAGAATGCAGCTACGAGTGTCATTCAAAAGTGGCAAAGCAGGCTCACCAAAAGGTTACAGTGCATTTTCATCCACATTGTTCACCTGCTCTGCTACAGTGTAACTTTGGGTCTTTACCAAACTCAAAGTGACTGTGAGATATAATCAACACAGAGGCGGCCAGGACAGCACAACTTAAAACACGCCAACTCCCTGCAACATGTAAGCACTAGTAAAATGAAAAATTTAAAATAATCAGTAATGAACGTAACACAAAACAATTCCTAAAACTCCTTCAGAAAGTGGCAAGAAAGACGGGGTAAGTTGTTCGAAGTGAGGGTGAGTATTCTGAGTAATATTGGTAATGATATGCCTTTTAATAATTTTTTTTAAATATGAAAATTCACTGTGTATTTTGAACATCTCTTGCATTGGCAAATAAATCCATTAATTCATCTGTTAAACATTCCTTTAGTATTTATATCATGCTAATTATTGCAAATTTGTCTTTCCTATTGAAAGCATTTTTGAAATGTTAAAACTATTTAACACATGACTATTTGTATGCTAATGTAAGTTTAGTCTTCCAATCTCAATATTTAGAGAAACAACTACATTGGCTCAGAAAGCCCTAATCCTCAAATAGGTGACTTCTCATAAATTTATCTTCACAACTACAGAACATTGAGAAATATGACATTCAATTCTAAGCATTCTAAATTAAGGACTAATTTTAAAATTCAGAATTAAGAATTTTAAACCTTGAAATATCATAAAATATTTTTAACTAATAAATAAAAGCAATAAAAGGCAATTTTCCATAGAAGAACTTCAAAATTATCATGAGCTCAAAATATTTTTAAAATATAAATTTATATGTTCTAAATATATGAATATTAAATATATATGAATATTAAATATATATATATATGAATCCACATTTTATAACTAGATTAAGGAATACAAGTGCTATTTCTAGCATTAAGTGGTAAAGTTTGAATTTGAAAATCATGTAGCTTTCATGTAGTAAGCTTTATTAACATATGAAATATTATTTTTAGGTTTAGATTTAAAAGAAATAATACCCTAGAATTCTAAGAAATACAATATATGACAAAAACTACTCTTAGGTGTGGACTGCAGAAGAAGAGAACGTAAGTCAACAAGAAGCAAGTCCTCCTTGCAAGTCCGTGCCATGAGCCAGCCACTGTGGGGAGAGCCAGACCCAGCCTTTTCCCATAAGTCTACACCATTTGTGGACTGTGAGGGAAGAGAACAAGAAGTCAGCAGGAAGCAGCCCCTCTCCGTGAGTTTATGTCACTCACATGCCACTGGGGTGAAAGCCAGATGCTAGCCCCTTCTGGGGTGCGGTCTGAGAGACAAGAAGAGCCAACCCCTTCCCCCAACTACCTGCAAGCAACTAGCCAATGTGGAGAAACATAGCCTTGATGATAGCTACTGAGGTAAAATACCATTTAATGCTTGAATTGTTTAGTATTTCACTGACTTTGCAGGTTTAAATCCAGTAGTCTGATCTTCTATTCAGAGGATAACCGTATGCAGTGTAACATCTGTGGGGGATCTCCTGAAACCCAAAGCCATTGTTAATTCTCTATTATCTTGTTTTGAGTTCCTGTATCAATTTTCATTGTTTTGTTGGGTTGGGTTTTAGTCTGTCCTGTGTTGTTTGGCTTCATTATATCCAATGTTGTGGGCATCTATTTCAAAGACAGCCACATATATTATGGTAGCCATTTTGAATTTACTATAATCTTATTTTGAAGTCTTTTATTAAATTTGTTGTATGTTTTTATTGGTTGTATTCTGTTGTTTTGTTTTTGATTTTTACTGAAGGTGTGGGTAGCTATTTTGAAGGCAACTAGAGACATTATGGTAACCATTGTCCATTTGTTATTATGTTGTTTTGAAGTCCTGTTTCAATTACATTGGTTTGTTTTGATTAGTTTTTTCGGTTATATTTTGTTTGGCTTTATTCTCTTTAAAGAAGCAAACCTATTCTAGCACTTCTTTCTTTACTTTAAAGGAATACAAGTATATATTAGTAAGGAAATATATAAAAACATTATTTCTATGTGAAGATTAAAAGAAAATTTCATTAGCAAATAATTAGATGATACCAAAATTAACACATTATATCATGATCTTAAAATAATTGTCTAGGGTTACCCATAATACAAATTATAGACACAAAGATTGTCTTACAAAAAAGAAACAAAAAGACAAAACTTTGTTTTAAATGAATGAAGAGAAAGTAGTAATACAGATAAAACATTTTCAGGTCTATGTTAATTTATTTTATTTATTGTCTAATATTTCCATACTTCACTCTTTTGCTATTATTTTCATAAACTTTTATAGCCAGGTAAAATTATGAAAGCAAGCATTTACCGAAAATGACAAAAATTCTAAATTGATTATATTAAATTGCTTAGTGTAGATATTCATAAATTTCATAAGAAGTAGATTAATATGGAACCACTTATAATTTCTGATATTTGCTCCCGCAGATTTTTTCTCTAAACTACGTCATAAAGCTATTGATGCACTGCAAATCATATTTTCCCACAAGAAAACTTAAAATTGGAGATACTGTTCTTGAATTAGATATTATTGTGGCTAAAAAGAAAGAAAATTATAACACCCACGAAATAATACAAAACTATAAGTATTGGATTGCAGATTCTAACATATGCCTAAATTCTGAAATTTCACATAAGGTGAATAAATAATGAATATCATGGAATGTGGCCCCGGTATATTCTCAAGAATTACTCATTCTGTTATATGGCAACATCATGGTTCATAACAATTTTACCTAAAACAATTCTATAATAAATACAAACACTTAATTATATTCAGTTATATTATCATGTAAAAATTTATAAATTATAATTTATGTTACTAAAATAAATTTTCGTAAGATATTTTGAATTTTCATAAATATAAAGAATCATGTAAGCAGTACCTTAATCCAGATATATAATATTTTGATCAGCCCCAAAATATGCCAATTTCGTTGTCCTTATAACAGTCAAATTTTGATATTTTGCAGGATTATTTTATTAATAACAATATTATAAAAATTGTATCATATAGCAAATATCTCTATATTAACCTAGTGATACCATCTCTGATTCCATCCATCATCACATGCATGGCTTCCTGTATGTGTTTGTGCTCGTTTGCTTTGCCAAGTGTGTATCATAATCTTTTCACACATTTTATTGCTGTTTCTGGTTTTTGTTGATATGAATAATCTTGTTTTATGCATTGTTTACATGACTCTTCATGGTCATAATGTTTTTGCTTCTTTTGAGAAATGCCAGGAAGTGGAATCATCATGATTTATGGTGAATGTGAGTTAAATATTTTAAGGATATTGCAAATCATTTTCCAAAATGACTGTGCTGTTTTATAATTCTACCAACAATATATAAGAACTTATCTTTTCACATTCTATGCGACATTCAGTTTTATCTCTTCTTTTAAAAATAACTTTATATATGCTGTACTAGGAAGTCTGGTAATATTACATTATGTTCTTAAATTTCTTTAAAGACCAATAGCATTCTATATCTATTTAAGTACATACTAACAAGTTTTAAATCATCCTTTGCATAGCGTTTTTTCCAATAATTCACTAATGTTAGAAATTAGATTGTTTTACTACTAGATTCACATTAAAACTCATATTTTAAAATGGAGTTAGAACACAAAGAATCTACTTCATGAAATAAGAAGAAACCGAAACTAAAAGTCATTAAGACTGTCAATCATGTTACCTAACTTGACTGAATTATGCCTAGCAGATGAGTAAAGCACAGCAATGTAAGAGTCTGTGAGGCGTTTCCAGAGGTGACTGACACGTAGGCAGCAAACTGAGGGAGCGTGCTGACGCTGGTGTGAATAGCGCCATCCATTGGTTATCAGGCTGGATGGAACACAAGAAGAAAGTTGGCTGTGTTTGAAAAGCTCTGCTATTCTTAAATACACGCATCATTTGCTACTCATAGCAATAACTTCAAAGGAGCCTCCAGGCTTTCACTCACACTGGGCTCCGTGCTTGATCCTTTTCATTTTGTGGCTTCCAGTTTTTTGAATTAAGCAGTGAGTCTGACACCCTGGCTCTCCGTTGTGTAGACACCCATCATGAACTATCCTCTCAAATCCTGTAAATCTGTGTGTTTGCCTATCAGTCCTGTAGTTTATCATCTATCTAGTTATCTATTGGGATGTGTTCCTCTAGAAAACCCTAAACCATATATAAGCATGCACCAAACAAATTTGAAAGCTAAACAGAAAAATTAAAATTATAAAGCAATGGAAATCAAATTTGGCAAAAAAAAATTTTTTTTATTTACAAACTGCATCCAGTGACAATCATGACCATCGCCTTCTTTTTCACACACACATACACAAGGCCATTAGTTCCTAAATCATAAAGAAAGAGTAAGTTCCTAAACCAAGGTACCACTGCAATACACAAAACTTCGAGTTTAAAAAAATATATACTAATATACAAAGGACTAAACATAGTATTAAAATGAATAATAAAAATGAATTTATGAGCAAGCATTTCTTGAATTTAAAACAGCATTCACAACAGCATCACTAATCAAAGTATATGAAGAATTTACATACAGCAAAAAACTTTAATGTCATTAATAATGATAGAGTCTTGTACTTATTTCACAACTTTCCACACAACAAATGCTTAGCACAAATAATGATGGCAAGAGAGACCAAGTTATAGATAAAATATATATACATTTTTGCAAATAAAAAATAAAAAAAATATTTTTCCATAATGTATCTTTTCAATGTATGTGTAATTGAAGATTAATTGCAAAGTCTGAGATTAGTATCAGGTAAAATAAGCATGAAAAACAAATAATAGCTAACAAGCCATTTGAAAATTACTATTCTTTGATTTCTTTTTGCAACTTAGTAGCAATATTTAGATAAATATCCCCTTAGGACATGTTGAACTCTAGTAGGAACATGTTGATCACCGTAGTAGTAAGCCATTTGAAGAGGTTTTTATTTTCAAATTTAAATTAGTGGTGACAGAATGCTAACTGAACAGATACCACTAATCACATGGGTCTGTGGGCTGAGTAGGCAATTCAAATAAAAGGGTTAGTAATAGGTTGAATTATTTATGATGGTTAGAAACATAGGAAGACTCTATATTGCTAAATAACCATTATAGAGAAAAAAGCCTTAGTTAGAAATGTGTTTTTGGAAACCACAAACTTTAAAATTAACAGAAAAATACTTTTACTGTGTAGCATTTCAGCTTATGGTACTCTGAGATGGAGGACATCAGAATTTCACTCAGGTAAATTCTAAGAACACCACTATCACTTAGCCACATTAACAATGATTAACAATGATTTTTCTTTTGCTTATCATTTTGATATCTTTCAAATGTACAAATTGATTGTATTTATCAACAATATACAATTCTAGTCACAAATATGAATAATGTGTGAAGTTTTTGAAAAGAAATAAACTCAATTTTTTTAGTAGTAAAATGATTTTTTATTTTATATACATTATCAAGTGCACATTTCTTCTGAACCCGTTAAACAGATTAATCAGTTATATAACCATCCTTCTCCTTATTAATTATTTGAAGACAGGGCCAATAATTTTGTTCCCTGAATTTAAAACTCAAACTTAGTTTCTTAAAGTTCTAGAAAAATAATGTATTTTAATTTCCATAAGCAAATACAACTTTAACATATATATATATATATAACATTTTGTTCTGGTCATGCAATATTTCTTAATATCTTAATACATTTGCACATTTTATTGTTCTAATTTACACTGTAAGTGAAAGTTGGTAGATTTTTCTGTTTTGCCTGTTTATTGTTAAATCAATTTTTTTATGTTTTATTGATATTTAAATTTAATAACCTGAAATATTTTCCAATATATGTAATAGGAAATATATTGTAATAGCTATAAAACACAAAAACAAATAAAATTTTAAAAGTACTAATAATTCCCACACTCATAATGCTATTCATTCAGTGGATAGCTGTCTTTGACTGAAATTTTTGTTAAGTACCTCATGCATGTTTTCTGATTTAATATTTACAAAAGCACTTAGGTAGTTTTTCCATTTCATAAAGAACTTTCAAATATCTTCAAAGAGGTAAATTGTGAAGTTTTAAATATCTACATGTAATTATACAAAGACCCTTTATCACAGTGACATTTCAAGGATTCCAGTGATTTAGAAACATCTTTTCTAAGACACAGATTATCTATCATTTACAATCCCACTTCTGTGGCTCATATGTTTTATCTGGCCTTTCCTGCAACCAATTAAAATGTAGGTTACTTGGATTTTCAAAGTGATATATCCATTACTTGGATACGTTACTCCTGTCAATTTACTGGTGACTCAGATGCTGCTGTTTATAATGGGTCCCAAAACAAGTGAACATTCTACAACATGACCAGCATTTGTGCAGACTGCTTGGCTAATGTTCTTTGGTTGACCATTGATGATAACATACAAAGATTCTGGCCTTTGAATCATATGATGCAGCAGATCCCATAGATATTAGGTGTCAGTGGCAGACAAGAATGCTATTTGATGCTTCTGGCAGGGCCAGATGTATGAATCACGGTGAAGCTCCTAAGGAATTTATTAGAACAAGACTCTCTCATCATGTACAGGCAATTACTTTTCCTTTGACACCATCTCCTGGCCTGCTACTGGACCTTAATGGAAACTGAATGGTTAACTGAATGGATACCAGGAAACTGGGAAACCTGAATTCTCCATCATTTATTATTTGACTTGCTGTGTCATAAAGTTGCTTGTACACCAGAACAGTGCATCAACAACAGAAGTGGCTTATGTGTGATTTGATCCAAGAAGATTCCAAAGTTATACCTAAGTGTAAGAAGTGGAGAAAATGCCCATAGTTCCTACTCAAGTACACTGCTTTTCATTCCCCAACAGGCATCAATAGCCTCATGAGGCATACCATATATTCAGGTAACTGGAAAACAAAACTAGCACCTGGATTAAAGACAGGTCTGTACATTTTGAAGGCATCAAACAAAACTGGACAGTTGCAGCACTACAACCACTTTGTAGGCACTTCTAAAAGACTTTAGTGAAGGAGAACTTTACAGTGGATAGAAACTTGGCCAGTGTAAATTGTTTTGCTTGGAAGACAAAATAGTCAAATGTTAGGTTACATACTAACTAGATGCTACTATATATAAATTCATGGGCTATAGTTAATTATCTGGCTGCATGATAAAGGACTTGGAAAATAACATGGCTAGAAATTGGTGACAAATACATTTGGGGAAGAAGTTTGGGAACAGTCATTTCTACACAGAAAGGATATGAGGTTTCATGTCTTATCAAAAATGACCTTGGCAGAATTTTAAAATTCAAATGGATAGGATGACTCATTCTGTAGAGAGCAATCAACATCTTTCCTCATCCTCCACTAACATTGCCCAGTGGCTTATAAACAAAGTGATCATGCTGGCAGGAATACAGATTATGCAGGGACTCAGCAATATGGACTTCCAGTCATCTAACTTGATCTTACCACAATCACTACTGAATACTTAGTGTAACTGCAAGAGAGACCAACCCTGTGTCCTGATTATATGACTCTGTTTCCTGGAGTAATCAGCTTTTGATCCAGTGGAAAACTGACTATATTGGATGGATTCCATTATGGAAAGAATATTCACTAGACCAGCTACTTATTCTAGGTAAGTATTTTCCTCCTCTCCCAAAAATCCATCTGCCATCACCTTTGTGTTTGCCCCCTTTGCCTTCTCTGCAATTGATGCCTAGAAGTATATAAGTGAGCTCATGACAATGGAATTCACTTGAATTACCATATTTCCCATCATCTATAAGCAACTAGATTTACAAAATGAGGATGATATTTAAAGGAGATGATTACATTGCCAGTTAGATGGCAATACCATGCAAGTGCAGGTGAATGTCTTCCAGAAAGTTGACTATGTCTGAACCAGCATCCAATATACAGTACTGTTTCCCCCCATAGCTAAAATTCATGGTTCCAGAAATCAATGGGTAGAAATGGGAATCATTACTTACTAGTGACCACTAGCAAAATTTTGCTTCCCTTATTGTGACTTTATGCTATCTTGGCAAAGAGGACTTGGTTCCAGAGGTTGAGGTCTACCATAAGGCATAGCAATAATTCCAACAAACTAGAAGCAAAGTTTCTCCATTGGTTTCCTTGTTAGGTAATAGAAAAACTGTTGGTGAGTAACGTGTTAGAGGAGGTTATGGAAACCAGACTACCAAGTATTAGTATTACCATGGCGTTTTAATAAGGTCAATGGGAAACAGAAATCCAATTCTGATAAGATGTTCCAAGACATTTGGGACTGAAGGTATAATTCACTCTGCCAGGTAAAGAACCAAGACCTTCTGAAGTACTTGCTAAAGGCCAAAAGAATACATAACAGGTAGAAAAAGATAGTTATAAAGAGTAGCTATTATCATGTGACCAGTTACAGAAAATTTTATAGAAAGATTATAAATGCCATTAATGTATTTTCCTATTTTATCAATATGCTTATGTATATTTGTACACTAACGGATACCTTTGTTTTCTTTCTAAAATATCATTGACTTAAAGCATAATTTAAGCATTGTTAAATCTACATTGAAATCATCAGATTATGGAATGTCAGAAGAGTAAGCATCACCTAGAGAAATAAAATTTGCCTTCTGGTCTGGGTAGATACTCAGTGCATTCCTATTTGTATGCAGGGTAGTTTAATCACGTTAGATGTAATCATGAACTTTCTATTGCATTTGGGAATTGTTTGTTTTAAGATGTGTCTGGCTAAAAAATTTACAAGGTGTGAATTGAAATAAGTAATTATGTCTTGTAGACTTGAACGTATCAAAAATGCCTAGCAAATGAGTAAAGAATAATTCTGGGTATGTCTATGAAGAAGATTAGCATATAGACCAATAAATTGAGAAAAGGAGAAACATTTTCACCATGGGAAGTACCATGACTATGAGTGAAATAAAATGAGATGGTAAAAGGAAGTTCTTGAATTTTTAAAAAGTACCAGTCCACTGCAGTGGGTGAGTCTTTTGCTATCTATCATCTTTGCAAATACTTATGTGCAAAGTTTCTTCAGGCTCACAATAAAGAATCATACCAGCAACTCTACACCTTGGACTGTGGACTAGTGCTGAACCATGTCCAAACTTGGGAAAGGAAAGGTTCATTTCTTACAGTTTTTGGAGGTTTCAGTCCACACTCATTTGGCTCCAAGGCAGGCTGGCATGGGGAGGCCGCAGTTCATGGCGACTTCAAACAGCAAGGCAGAAACCAGCAAAAGAGAGAGACACACCTTCTTCCTGCCATTACATTGTATGCTAGCTCCACCTCTAGGTGGTTGTAGCACTGCCACCATCAATCCAAGTGCTAGACAAGGAACCAATCACAAATGCACAAGGCAAACACATGGGCCTGGGGGCCACCGACATAACCCATGACACTTCTATAAACTTTTAAAAATGTATTTAGAATTTTTAAATATATTTCATCTGCTCAAAATCTGTCAGTGTTTCACTATTTGTACAAATATTTTACCAAATATTTTCTAAGAAAAATATATTCAGAATTATTACATGTTATATTAGAAAGCTAGTTGTCACTTGCTTGCCTTCATCTTGATGTTTAATAATATATGCATCTTTTAATAAATGTTAGAAATTAATGTTCATCAGAGGACTAATATCTAGTATATCTTAAGAACTCAAAAAGTTATCCACCCAACATAAATCTATTAAAAATGGGCAAGTGAAATGAATAGGAACATCACAGGAGAAGTACAAAAAGCCAATATATACCTGAAGAAATAGCATCACTGGCTATTGGAGGAATGTAAATTAAAACTGCCTTACACAAGAAAGACTGGCCACCAGCATAAAATCAATTAATAGTAAACACTAACCAGGCTTTGACTGGAAAAGGAACCCTTGTACACTGTTAGTGAAAATGTTAACTCATACAAGCCCTATGGAAATTAGTATGGAGTCTCCCCAAATAAAAAAGAACTAGGAATTCTACTTGACACAGATATTCTCTTTCTAGATATCTTCGCTAAAGAGTGAAATGTTATGATGATACTCAAAAAAGTGTTTATACCTGTGAAATTCATAAAAGTTAAATTTTAGGTGAAGAAAATAAATTATTTTAGACAAGAGAAAATATATTTTTTAAACAAAATGCAGTGCTACTATGCCAAACAGAAATATAAACTTAATAGATGCATCTTGAGACTGTAATGTTAAGTGAAATAAATTAGACATATGAGCTTAAATTTTGCATGGTTTCTCTTATACCAAAAAACTCAAATTATGAATAAAGAACACAATAAAAGGTAGATAATAAGAGATAAGTGATAGGAAGATAGATGTTTCAAAAATAAGAGAAATAACAGAGAAAAAGGTGAATGAAGAGAAGGAAAGGAAATAAAAGGAATTAAGATGTGTTATGTACATTATACAAAAGGAATGTAAGCATTACGCACTGCCAAGATGTACTAATGAAATAAAAAAGAAATTAATTTGCTTATAAAAAATAACACTTTAAATTTTGCATTTATTTTTATCTCCCTTGCTTTTTTGTTTTTTGTTTCTTTCTGAGAATTAAAAAGGATCTCAATTAGAATCCAAACAAATCTGTATTCTAGAAAATTTTAACATAATTTTAAAACTCATTAAACTTACTTTGAATTTTTTCTTTGTTAATGAAAAATATAGCACAGTTTCAAAAGGCTTCCTTATAAGTGAGCTATTTCATTAACACACATCATCTTGATTAACATAAAATCAGTTAGAAGAATATGGAATCAATAAAGGAAGAAAATAACTTGGAATAATAATAATAATATTTAAGAAAGTAAATATAAAAAAACTAGGAATGTTTTTCTGTTCTCAATTTAGATCATGAGAAGAGAAAAAAAGAAATGTCACTTGTTCCTTGTTTTGAATAAAACACATGCAAAATTTACACTTGTGTTAACCTATAACACCTGAAAGAGAAGGTATTCCTCTCAACCTGGACAACTAATGAGTTCATCAAATTTCTTTCTGTACATTTGTAATTCTTTTTCAATTCCAATACTGCATTCCTGTTCCTCTTGAATGTCTATGATCATTCCATGAAATAACAAATAAATAAACTGTAAAACATTACTCATGTTGCTTATGCATTCTTTTAAGGAAAATCTATATGGTTTTTGTTTGTTTGTTTGTTTGTTGCTTGTCTTTTTGAGACAGGCTCTCGCTTTGTGGTTCAGGCTGACCTTTAACTCACTTTGTCGCCCATGCTTTTGAACTTACAATGATCCTGCCTCACTAACTTCACTAATGCTGGGATTACAGGTATGCACCGCAATGCCCAGCTTTCTATGTTTTCTATATTGATATTATTGATCCAATCAATAAAATATGAAAAATTGATGACTATTTTGTACATATATACTATACCAAGAAATGCATATAAAGAACAAATTAATGTATCTAACATGTTTTTCATATTTCCTATATATAGTAATTTTTATATATGTATAAAGATAAAATTTTGGTGTAATACCTGTGAAATAAAAGGAATTATTCATTATTTAGGTGCACATTTATGCCATCTTGACAGTTGCCATTAGTTATTGTCTTTAAATTCATTGTTTTAATAGAGAATAACAGAACTCCACTATTTCTGGCATTTGATGTATAATTATGTAAAGTTTCTTTTACTTGACAATCCTTATCATCAATCAATATTGCCATAGACTGAAAATCATACTGGAGTAAAAACTCATCAGTGGTTTTTACTCATAAACTTTGTAGCAAAAATGAAAGTCTTTAAGGCAGGAGTGCACACGTGAGAGAGCACTCCGATTATCCATCACTTGAGAAGATAGAAGGAGGAGGCTCAGGTCCAGCCTGTGTAGCATAGTGACTTAGTGAGATACTGTCTCAAAAATAAGGGCTAAGAATATAGCTGAGTGCAAAGGCACTGGGTCCAATCCTCAAACTGAAAAAAAAAAAAGTCCTTTATTAAAAAATGTCAGTAATCTACATTTTTAAATGATTATGCATAGATAAAACTTTAAGTTGCTCTCATGTGTTGTATAGATCTCCTTCAATTTCTATCAAGTAAGCTAGACTGTGCATCATGTATGTAATAGTTTACACCCAGAAGACTAGTGGGAACTTTGTGCTAGTTTATTTTTAGGATGGCTTTGGTACCAGGATCTTGGGACAAGAAGTGATTGTGATGGACAGAGTCTTGAAGAGCACAAAGATCTATTCTACTTATGTTGCAAATTTGAAAAGGCTTCTTTGAAGAGCAGAAATTGAAGCTACTGGCTAAATAATTGCATAACTGTTCATGTCTATCTATGAGGTGATGAGTCCACTGTATTATGGATGCCTCATTGATGAGTATCCTGCATGAGCTAGTGGAAATCCTTGAATTGTCACTCCCACCTCTGGTTTATCTGCAGTTCCTCCCAGTCTGCACCAGATGCAGCAAACAGAGTCCTTAGAGTTCAGCAGAGTTGGGTTTAAACACTGTGTATGAATTTACTGTTGAAAGGCAGGTCAGTGGTATTCTTAACAGTCCTGGTTTCATTTATCGACTTTGTTTTGCAATATTTAACTATAATAATTATTTGTAAACTCTGAATATAGGTATGTAAAGTACTTAAAACTGTGCATTTCCAATCAGGTGCTTATGCCACTGAGCTAAACCCCAGCCCATTATTCATTTCCATAACTTAAAGTGACCACTAGATGTATTAGTGGTACAAATATAAGGTTAGTATTAGAACAGTAAAATTTATCTCAGCATATGTATACGTATATAATATCAAATTCTTATCTAAATAAAATTTCCACTCATCCAACTGTGTTGCAATTAGCTGTTTGCTAAAATATATAGAAAAAAAATTCTTCAAAGGACAGCCTGCATTTGCTAATAGCATTGCTAATATATAGCTGCTAATAGCTGCATTCTTCCCTTTGAAGAAATAATCTTTAAAAATAAACTGTTCTCAGCTTTCACAGGTGAAATTTGAATTTTTCTCCAGATGGTAAATTATTGTAATTTATTTTAAATTTTATTAATTTACAAACCTATTTCATTCAATAAAATATATTGGCAGGTTTTTCTATTTTTTTTTGAAAATCACTTCATAAGCTTCAGTGAATTTTTTAAGATAAATCATTTTAGGCAAAACAAAATGTTTTATGTGCTTTTGTATGTATTTTGTGGGTGGTTTTCTTGCACTGTACATACTTTTACTTTGAAGTAAGCTAGATAAGCCATTAAATATTAATTTAACAACGAATTTTAAATTAGGAGTTCCCTTTCATATGGCTCCACATTGATATCAATTTTGCAATGGTGATAACAGGCACACTATGAGTATTTTACATTTAAATAGATTTAGCATCATTATTATATTATATATATGACAAACAAAACTATGTATGAAGTGGTGTGGTCACTTTTTTTAACCAACACACTATTTGATAAAGTGTGAAAGAAAACAGCTTGTAAGTCTGAAGTGATATGACACTCATCCACAAACATTACAACCCACAGTGGTTTTCACAGCTGTTCTTTGCAGATATCCTTATGTAAAATTTACTTACAGGTGTGTTTTCATATATAAGTGAAGCTTAAATATGTTTTTCATAGTTTTCCTTCTTTCAGCATATGGTATAGTTAATTGGAAAATGTGTCTTTGAAAATGGTAGAAAAAGTATTTTGGCAGTACATAATGACTCTATTTAGTGTGGAAAGTTGAGACGTACATAATGCATACTTTTTCTTTACATTTTATGATTCTGTTTTCTATGTTCAGCTGGCCAACAGAATGAATTATTATTCTTTATACTTCTTCTAGTGCAATACTAGAATTTTATTGGGTTTTTACTTTCTGATAGAAAAAAAAATAATACCCACACATACACACACACACACAAACATATGTATGTAATGTACATATACATATATATTTAAACATATTTGGCTTAATCAACTTTATGTTTCAAAATGTCCATTAGATTTTATAAAGCCTAATGTCTATCTCATTTCAGCATGTGTGCTGAAGTGTAAGCAAAAATAGTTGTCTCATTTTTAAGGTGAGCTATGCCCTTTAAAATCCACAGTCAGAACTCAAAATGCAGTGCCAGGCTTCCCTAATTCCAAACTGAGTGCCAAGCTCCTTGAGACTCTGTCTTCCCTTGTGACAATGTGGGCAATTTTCTAGGAAATAAGCATAGTTTGAAACATTTTATATTTTCTATAGAAAAAAAGATATGCAAAGTACTATTTAAATGTTTTCACAAATGATCACTCAGAAGAATATAAAGAATGGAAATAGCTAATATTGAGGTTTAAGAGAATCTTTGGTAGTAAGTTATGTGTTTCTTTAGATAGTATCAAATAACTAATCATATATTTATCTTCTAGATAATATTACCAAGTTTGGTGTGTTGATCAAGGTAAAATAATTTAGTACCAATTTCCAATTCAAGTACCTTATTCTAAACACTAACTTCTTATGTATACATTTTTCTTTTCTGTACAGACCTACTGGCTTTTGCTATCCCAAAAAAGAAACAAATTAAATTCAATTTATTGGAGTTTGAACAAAATGTATATTTCATGGAAATATGTATATTTACATGTGGATGTTTACATATGTGTACACTCATATATACGCACATTTACAAGACACATTATAGGTAATGTATAATATATGACCTTATTTCATGTATCCATAAATATATACTGGAATTTATAATTTGTTTTTCATATTTAAGTGATCAATATACAGTACATTTGTATGCAACATAAAGTCCAGACATAAAGCTACTATTTGCATTGCTATACCCCAAAGAGTACTGTATCACTGCCTTATAGTAAGCAAGTTTGTATGAAGTATTGTGTAAAACATATAATACTATCAAATGATAGAGGTAACTGTTTTCTACTGCTCTTTTATAGTTTTATTTTAATATGCATTAACATAGAATGCTTTTTTGTTACATCGATTCCTAAGTATTTCATTTTTGGGGTTACTATTGTGAAAGATATTGTTTCCCCGATTTCTCCAGTGAATTTGTTATTTGTATACAGGAATGCTGTTAATTTTTTAGTGTTGACTTTTACCCAAGATGCAGTACTGAATTTGCTTTTTGAATATATAAGAGTTTTGGTGAAATTTTATAGTATTTGTAGTATTCTGAGTATCATGTCATCTGCAAATAATGATAATTTTTTCCTTTACTATTTTTATTCATTTTGTTTCTTTCTCTTGTCTGGTTTCTCTGGCTAATGTTTTCAGAAGTATATTAAATAAGACTCCTTGTCTTATTTGTGATTTTCAAGGGAAAACTTGCAATTTTTGACTGCTTAGTATGGTGTTGCTGTTGGATTATTATAGATGGTTCTTATCAGAGTGGAAGTAAAAATTTCGCATTGAAACTTAGAGTATTCCATAAATGAATACTGAAGAGGATATCAGACAGTGGAAAGAGATCCCTTGCTCTTGGGTAGGAATCACTTATATAATGAATATGGCTGTACTCTCCAAATTTTCATGCAGATTTAATACAGCTCCTACCAAAACACCAGTAACATGCTTCATAGAATAAGAGAAAATAAATCTAAATTTTGTTTGGATCCAGAGGAGTCCTACAATAGCAAAAGCAATTCTGTGCACAAATGCAAGGCAGAGGGCACCACAATCTCTCACTTGAAGTTACAGTATAGACCTACTGCAATAAAAAAAGAAAGGAAAAGAAAATGGCATGATACTAATAATAAAGCCTGAGATTTAATGGAACAGATTACAAGATACAGAAACAACCACAAACACACTTAGCCACCTTGTCCTTGACAAAGGGACCAAATACATTTACTGGAAGATAGATTCATAAATTGTACTGGAAAAATTGGCTTGTCACATGCTCAACATTAAAACTAGACAAATGCCCATCACCATGCACTAAAACTATATTCTAAATAGAACAAAGTTATAAATAATAAAATTTAAACACTAAATCTATTGGAATAGAAAATAGGTAGGACTCTTGAAGACATAGGTGTAGGCAAAAACTTCATAAACAAAACCTAGACTGCACAGGGAATACTAAAAGAATCATCAACTGGAATTTTATCTTATTTAAAAAAAAAACTTGCCCAACAAGAGAAATGACACAGTGAAATGATAACCACAGAGTAGGGAAAATGTATCCAGTTGCCCCTCGAACAAAGGACTAATATGTAAAACATAAAAAGAACTGAAAAAAATCAGATCCTATAGATTCAAAGACCCAACCCAAAAATAGGTATCTGAGAAGAATACAAATTTCTCAATGAAGAATTACAAGAAGAAAATAAATGTATGAAAAAATGTTCAACATCTCTAGTCATTTGAGAATTGAGAATTAAGACAACATCAATAATACATCTCACTCCAAAAAAATGTCTATTACAATGGCAAATCCTGGAAGGGCTGTGGGCAAGCACTGTTGTTGGGAGTGTAGACTGTGCCAGGGTAGTAGCAATCAGTGTGGACATCCTTAAAATGTAGACTAGAGGTTCAACTTGATTTGGTTATTCCCCTTCTTTGTATCTTCCCAAAATAATTAAAAGCATCATATCACGATGACATGTATACATGCATGTTTATAGCAGCACAGTTTCTAAAAGCTAAATCTTGGAAACAACCCTAATGCCCATCAACAGATGAATGGATAAAAAGATGTTGTTTTTTTTTAAATAATGGAGTACTATTCATTCATAAAGAATTATAAACTTACGACACGTATTGCTAAATGGAGGTACCTTGAGACCATATTTTTAAAAGATATAAATCAGCCACACATTTAACTATCATATTGTCTCACTGACATGAAAAATTGAAAATGTAAATAAGAACCAAAGTGTACAATAAATATTGTGAAATAGGAAGACTTTGTTCAAAAGGAAAGAGGAACTAGAGAGCAAGGAGGGGGAAAGAAGGAAGAGAAACAAAAAAAGAAAGGAAGTATAAAACAGGGGGAAAAAGTCTGTAAATAAGGAATGGCAAAGAGATTGAAGAGCAGGAAAAATAATGGGAGGAGGAAAAAGACAAAACAATGTACGTCATTTACAGGTACAAATTCCCTATGATAAATGTAATCATTGCATAAACCTAAATTTTACCAGTCAAAAATAAATTTTAAAAAAAAACAGAATATGAAATATGCCCTCACTTACTCTGTAACAATCTTAAAAACCAGACAGAAAGATTTTGCCACTATGCCATTTATCCCTCTTCAGACACTTCTAGCCTTACTGTTTATCTGAGAGTAGTGAGAGAGAAAAACAGTAGACAGAGGTGAGTATTTTGAGAAAATGGATCAGGAACAATGCAGTCTACTAAGAGATTAAGACTATGTATAAAAAAATCACTGCCTTTGAAAAAACACTTGGGAAATACAGCTTTCTAAAGACTTTTATGAAGCATCTGAGGTTTAGAAGTTTCTTCTTTCTCGCACAATATATCACTGCACAAAAACTAAGATAAGAACTAAGGTAAGGGGATTATAGCAAAAGGATCTACAAGGCCTATCATCTCTGAGAGGACTTAAGTAAAGCCTAACGTGAGACTGGAGATATACAAGGACAACTGATGATTTTAAAAACTTACATCTGCAGGACATGCTAGGCATAACCCAACTCCTTGCCTGAGTGTCATAAATCTTCACGTTGTATATCTATTTCCTTCTGTGTTATTAGCTACTACGCTGTATCTGTTCCATAAAAATTACAAGGCATTGCAAAAGTCCAGAAAAACATAACCTAGAAAGGCTAAGTAAGGATGAACACCAGAATCACATGGAACACATTGTTTAAAGTATCAGACTGGGAATTTTTTTTAAAATATGGCTAAAATGCAAAGGGCTCAAATGAAAACAGCAAATATAAAAGAAAAGATGGATACTAGTATTGGAAAGGTGGAAACTCTAAGCATTTCTAGAAATCAAAGCACTAATGGACATTAAGAATGGCTCTAATGGGCTTATAAGTCGATTTTAGTAGCTGAGAAAAAAACGATTAACTGGAAAATAGAAACTTTTGAAAATGAGATGCAAAGAAGAAAAAAATGAAAAGAAGCGTAACAAAATATCTGAAAACTTTAAGAAAATTTATAACTATGTTACATAGGGAATGATCTTCAATGACCAAGAATTTAAATATTGATTAGAAAATATGAAACTATAGATCCAAGAAAATCACAACATATTGCATGATACCTGTGTGTATATGTATATATATATATATATATAATATATATCACATACATAATGATGTAAGAGGAGAATAAAATAAAATGTTCAATTAAACACGAGAAAGTAGATAACAGAGAGATTAAAAATAAACCATAGGACAAATACAATTAAAGAAAAATAGTTTCAAATATGATAGCTATTTTTACATAAATAATCATTTTAAATATGAGTGATCTAACTTTACTATTTAAAATACAGATTGAGAGAGTGTATTAAAGAGGAAAACAAAGTGTATATTCTTTTGGAATGCTGTTTTTAAAATAAAGATATGAATGACTTTAGTTTAAAATATGAAGCATGTTATCTTTGTTTCATAGAAAGTTGGAGCAGTAGCATTAAATTCAAGTAAAGAACGAGAATACTATCAGACATGAAGATTACTACATGATTCTGAGAAAGACATGACATTCTCAGTGTGATGGACCAAACAAAGGGTCATACTTCTGCCTACTTCTTTGAGAAGTAACAGTTTTGACATTTATAATGTATGACTGCAATATGCTAAGTGAGACAGAATCTAAAAATCAAGGTTCAATATATTTTCTCAAGAATTTAGTAATCTGAAGGGCACAAAAAATTAGACACTAAAAATGATATAACTAATCAAAACATAGGCAATGGTTACTTCTTTAAAGCAAGAGTATGTATTATCTATAAGTACATGGAAAATATTTAGCATAGATATCACTAAGTGAGAGAAATCAGACATAGATAGTTAAATATCACATTGTTTCTCTTATATAAGTGTCTTAGTTACTTTTTACTCATAGCTGAGGCAAAATATCTGATGCCCAAAGTTAGGGAAGGAAAGATTAAATTTCTTGCAGTTCTTGGAGTTTTCAGCCCATATTCAGTGGGCTCTAAGGTAGGGTGGCATGGTGGGGCACTGTTCATGGCTGGCTGCAAGCAGAAAGGCCCAACCTGGCAAGAGAGAGAGAGAGACACACGCCCCTTCCTGCCACATGCTATGCTGGCAGCACCCCCGGTGGGTGTAGAACACACACCACCAATCTGAGCACTAGAGAACGAACCAATCACAAATGCTAAAATTGGTCAAGTCCATAATTCATGAGGCTTTGGGGCCACTGACATAAACCATGACAATAAGTAACCCAAAATGTAAATGATTTAAGGAGCAACATACATCAGAGATGATGGGAAACATGGAGGTAGATTCTTTGGAGATAAAAAGAGAGAGCTGAGGAGGGGTCACAGAAAAGAGAGTGAGTGAGGAAAGGGAGCAAAACTGAGCAAGTTGTCCTATGTGTATGCACCAACTCCCCAGACTGACTGTAATTTTTATGTATCACAGATATATAGCAATAATGAACATGAGTAGAAATTAAATATTTTGAAAGTTCAAATGAGAAGTTAAATAGTTTTATAGTATTGGGTATCAACCTAGACAAACAATATTTATTAAAGTAATTTACATTAACATCACCACCTATTTATAGAAAACAAGCATAGTTTTCCATGAATACGTGTGTGTGTGTGTGTGTGTGTGTGTGTGTGTGTGTGTATTATGTATGGACATTAGAAGCATTATTTGATAGGTGTAAAATGAGAAAAGGCAGTCATACTCTGACGATAGCTTATGTATGGCTATTCAATTTGGTGTATTACACTAAAATAGTTGAAAATTTTAATAATCAACATGTAGTATTTCAGCTATCTAGTAATTTAAAATTGCTTTTGAATAAGTTATTCCTCTCAGAAGAAAAGTAAACAAAGACTGTTAGAATGAGGTAATCCAGTCATGGTGGCACAGGGCTGAAATCCCAGCACTCATGGCGACCCAACTGGGAGGATCACAAGTTCAAGTTCACCCCTGGTAACGTGGCGAGATTCTGTTTCAAAATAAAGAAAAATGAAAACGGGATTTGGTTGTAGTGCAACACAAATACCTTTGGATCAACACCTAATACCACACACACACACACACACACACACACACACACACACACACATTAAATTGAAACAAAAACCTGGGCAAAGCTACTGATCTCCCACTCTTTTCCTCTGGTTCTCCATGATTTGTTGCTTATCATTAAGCTCTTTCAGAATACCTATTTCTTTTGCCTAAATCCAGCACTTTTCACTTTTGCACTATTGAAAGATTACAAGTCTTTATAAAAATAGTCACATGAAAAGGTATACAATGTGTAAAATTCTGTAGCAAAATTATGTGTATAAGTGACATCCTTTTATACTGAAAATTTTCTTCAAAATAAATATTTCACATTAGTTTTCATTGTAACAATTTTTATAACCTTTTGTATAACCTTCAGACTTAAATGCCTTTTGAATTTTTAAATTAAATAATAAAATGCTTTGATTGAAGTCTATTCCTAGAAAATAAGAAACGTTGAAAATGAAAATTAACTTTATATTAAGACTACATCACATTGGTTTCAAAGGTTAGCACAAAGTCAAGTTTAAGTTCAGCAGTTTTGAGCTAGCATGGCGAGACATTGAAAATTATAAACAATAAGAGAATCAAAGGATGCTGAAAGGGATGAGAGGGGAGACAAAAGGGATAAAAAGGAACAGGGATGTGTTCCGTACTTGTACCAACTCCATGGGATGACTATAAGCATAATGTACTGCAAACATGCACTAATAATAGTTTTAAAAGAAAGGAACAAGAATGAAATTATAAAGCCAAAAAAAAACATAAGGCAAAATTAAGACAAATTTTATAGAAAATAGTCCAAAAGTTCTAATAATTTCTTATAAAAATGATTTTTATTTTTCCCTGATTTAATGTATTTCTGACAATTTTTGTATTGCTAAACATTCCCAAATGCTTTATACACTGTTTGAAAAGACTAAAATATGGTTCTTTAAATATGATTTTTTGTGCTTCTCATTTCTTTTTAAATTAATTGGACAATTAAAACTAAATATGCCGCATTTCACTTTTTTCTTCCAAGTAATTATTAATTTCTCTAATTTAGGAATACCTTTGCAAATTTAGAGCAAATGAATGGCAATTATTTCTTAGCTTTCTGAATTTTGAAAGTAATGTGCTTTATATGCACTCAAGCTTTTCTGACTATAAATATTTTTGGTCCCTTTGAGCTTAAAACTTACTTGCACTTTTATATCTAGGAATTTCTCAATGTGCATTTCTAGATTTCTATATTGACATTTTTATAATCCTATTTTGTATTTATTAGTAAATGTTTGTGTGCCTAATATTCACATTCCTCATGTGGAGTTGATACAAGTATACACTTTTAAATTTCTTTTTATATCAAGCACCTTTCCTCCCTCTGCACTCATTTCTTGATCCTTTTCATATTTTAAATACGTCTGTAGTACATGCAATGTTGGCATTTTAAAGATGCTAATGGAAAAAGTAAGCTCATGATTAACGCTTGTTTTCTTTCTAGGAATCATTCTAATCAGCAGAAACTTGAGCTGAACCCTGAAATGGATTCATTTCTGTTCATATTAACCTTTAACAAACAAGATCACAGTACTTAAAGGGAGAGTTACAAAAAGCCTATTTTGGTTGTCAAGCTTTGCCATCTACCTAGTCAGTTGCTGTCATTGATACTGTTTTGTCCCTTTACAGTAGACAACAATGAATATACTTTTAAATAATTGCTTATGTATTCAAGATATACATTCAAGACAATTCTAGGGAGACATTTTCAAAATACAATTTTACAACAACTCAAGTTTGTTTCAGTCTCAATATGATTATTCTTGACAGTGATAGTTATTCTTAGACCTACAATAAAAATAATGGAGCCAACTTCCTTTTTCATTTTCAAACTGTTGAGAGCTGGATAGTGTTCAAAGCATGTTATGGCAATAAAAAGTGAGATAAACTGAAAATCAATGGCTTTTCTCAAGCCATCAGAAAATTGAATTTGTACAGTGAACTATTACCATTAAATCTAGGCAGACGAGTCTATCTAAGCTCACAACCGAGAGACTGTCAATGGATCAGAAACAATAGGAATCTTAAAGTGTTAGAAATTACTAAATGTTAATTCTTAAACTGGAATCTGAATGTGCATTAATTAAATAAGAATGAGAGTCTCATCTGCAGTATCAGTAGAATTCCCACACTTTTATGCTATTACATGTCAGAAACATACCTGATGTATGTAGCAAGGAGATGAGGGAGATTCCATGGTGGCTCTGCCAACTAACAAGGATGAGGGTGTTCTTGGAAGAGTGATCTTTGTGAAATACTCCTAGAGAATACTAGCCATCTTATGCACTAAGAAAAATAATTTAACAAAACCTTACCTGATCTTGTGGAAAGCAGTCTTTTCTGTCTGTTGTAACTAGTTGATATTTTTTTTTTCTTAAATCAACAAAGTTTGGGGGGAACAAATAAACATTTGTAATGATCACAGTCCACAAATAAATGCCCCATGAAAATCTGTGCTTTAATCCTAATATTGCAGATGGATTCTCATTCTCACCAGGGATCCAGTACAATGATAGTGTTTTCAGAGTACCATGAGAACCCAAAGGCAACAGAGGGTGCAAAACAAGACACCAGAGAATTATCAGACCTTTGATATTTACATTAGAAATAAACAGCTAACATGGCTCAACTTGTAACTAATATATTCCTAAAAAGTATAATATGCATGACAAAATTATAGTATGTAATATTATTTTTATAATAACAAAAAGAGACCAGATGTGGTGGCTCATGTTTGGAATCCCAGCACTCAGGAAGGTGGGTGGTTAAGGCAGGAGGACAATTGTGATTTCAAGGTCAACCTGGGTTACAAAGTCGGTTTAAGGCCAGCCTGAACTGCATAGTGAAACCTTGCCTCAAAAAGACAAGGAAGAAGGGAGGAAGGAAAAAAGGAAGAAAGGAAGGAAGAAAGGAAGGAAGGAAAGAAGGAAGGAAAGAAGAAAGAAAGGATAAAACAGGCAAAGAGAAACAAAGAACAAATGTAACAAATATAAAACATTCATACACTTGTTATATGTGAAGCTAATTTTATGAATAATTACTTCAAATATAAAATCTAGATACCTGAAAAATACAAATTTTAAATATATGATATACCATATCAAAAGCAGTAGAAAGTTTTTCATTTTTTAAATTTGTTCATACATTTCACATACACATAATGATAACATGGATGGTAGGGAATTCGTACCTATATATGATAAATTTTGCTTCCTCTTTTTTTCCTTTTCTCTTTCTCTCACTCATTTATAAAACCTCTTATTCACCTTATTTACAAAAGCTTGGTTTCCATTTTTAAATTTCTATTCTCTTTCTTTTGTACTTCTTTTCTTTCCCCTTACCCCTCCCTTATTCCTCAATGAAAAGGCAATGTTCAAATGGAAAAATTGTCTTTTTAAATGACACAAATTTTGTTTGAGAAAAATCTAATACTAATTTTTATGCTAAAAGTTCATAACTAATTATGAATAGAGAATTTATTCCTCAGTTGATAATACAAATCAACAAATAAAGCTAAACTACTTAATGAATAGAAACTGGACCAATTTTTCTAGGATCAGAAACAAAGGAAGGTTGTCCTCTATTTATTCTCTTGTGGATTGTACTGGAAAGTTTCAGGTAGTTCATGATACCATTTAAAATAACAAAAGGAAAGGAAATATTTAGTTGGGACTGATGGGCTATATGGCTTTTTTTGGAAAATGATGTTATCCATGTGGAAAATGGAAAGAAATCACAGTAAGTGATCTGAAAACTTATTCTGAAACAAAGCCTGCATATTTGTTTTTATAATAACTCCATTCATAATTGCACAAAATTATAATCAAATAAAATTTTGTTGAATAGATGAATGAATAAACTATGGAACATCCAGTTGATGCAATTTATGCAGCCCTAAAAATAAACATGTTGTTATGCTATAAAAGAAAATTGAGGAAGCTTAAGTTTAAACTATTAAGCAAACAAAGGCAACATGAAAAGTATTCATATTGTGTGATTTCAGATATGTGACATTTGGGGAAGGTAAAACCATGGTGGTAGTAAAATGATCAGTGATTGCCAAAGATTAGTGACAGAGAAGGGATGTATACAGAGACCAAAGGAGGACTTTTAAGGCAGGGAAAATAACCTGTGTGATAATATAATGATGAGGATTGTCACTATATATTTGTCTAATTCATAGTATGTACAATGTTAAGACTGAGGTCTGCTGGGACGTAGAGATTAAAGTCATTCAAAATAAGGAAATATCAGGAGATGGTCACTGCCAAAGGAGTCTAAGGAGACCCTACTGGGAAATGTGACCCAGTGTCCTGGTTGGAAACCATAAAAGGACATTGGAGTAATACTGGCAAAATCTGAAGGAAGTCTGTCCTTTATATACAGCTTCATCAACTGTAACAACTTATACTAATGTAAGCAATTAATAATAGGAAAAACTGAAAAACCTTTCCATTATCTTGAATTTTTCTGTAAACAGAAAACTTGTAAAATTTTAACAAATCAGTTTAAATAATGAAACTGTAGTTTTAAATTAATTGCCAATTATACATTAATGTAAGAAGGTTTTACAAGATTAGTTTTTAATTTTGATTTTCAATTTCCATGTAATACTTGACAATTTTTCTTCACTTGAATACAAATATGTCCACATAAACACATACATACTTACAATATAAATGTTCATGTATTTTATTTAAAATAAGAGAAAGACAAGCCATGTGTTCAGTAAATTAAAGTTTTTATATTTGATTTTAATTGTAAAGCTAATAATTCTTTCATACCACCAAAAGCGTTAACCTGAGAGCAACTGTATGCATATATTCTACTTTATGCCTGGCATGAATATAATTGAAATAATATTTTACTTTCAAAAATGCTTCACATCCCATCCAGCCTCAGACCCTTTCCTAGCCCTCCTCCTTTTCTTATTCTCTGCTGGCTACTATACCCCAGGGTTTGCCTCTCTTCTCTTCTATTTCCTACTTACATCTTTTCCCTACACTGACAATTGCAAACTTACATTGCTTAACGCTACTCACATTTTAGTTTGTGATCTTTTTGTAACTTTAGTTTTATGATCATTCAAATATTTATTTGAGATGCTTTATACAATTACATAATTGATGTGATAATTGTGATCACTAAAAGAGAACATAGTGTGTGTCCTACATTGTCTCCACTGCATGCTCTCCTTATATCTATCAAAACATTTCCTCTGTTAATTAACTTTAATCTAATTCTTTCACCTTTCAATCAAGCCATTCTCTTTAATAATGAGTAGTATTTCAAAAAGCCATGTGTCTCCTCTGTTCAAACTCTATGTGTAGCTATACATTTCAGATAAAATTAAATATTTATGTTCTCAGAAGATTTCAAACTTTTTGTTGTATCCCAAAAACATCCCCAAGATGTTCAAAAAATGGGGCAAGACGTCTTTAAAAAGAAGCACTTAATTTTAGGTGGTACCCAGCGACAAGGCCAACATTTAATTCTGCAGAGCTGTGTAACCAGGTAGGTTACGGGGGGTTTTTAAAAGGAAAAACCACAAAGAAGAGAAAAGGGAGGGAGCTTATACAAAAAGGGAGTTAATCTCTGCAAAACGTTTTACAACCAGGGCCAGTTGGTCTTGGGACTGAGTGTTTTACAATTAATGGTCAGCAAATATTTTACACTCAAGGGTCAGTTAATTCAGGGACCAAATTGCTGTTCTGGAAGGGGATAATTCACAAGAATCGAGAGTTGAAACACTGGTTAGGGTAAGGACGCTTACAGAACTGGATAGTGCCACCGTAGCCAGGTTATCACACTTATTTCTACCCCAAAACCTCTGTACCTGCTATTTTCTCTACAGGGATCATTCTTTCCCATGCCTGCATATGGTTTGCTGTCACTCAAATGATTCTAGTTTCTGCTAAAATCAACAGTTGAGACAGATTTTTCCTGATAAACCTACCTGAAAATAGTCTATTATATCTAACAAACTCTAAAAGTAAACTTTATGGCTATGATGACATTTTTAAAAAACAAAATTATATTTTTATTATTGTTCTTGTTTTTCACTATACAATTTCCATGACCCTGTTGTTCTCCTTCCTTTCCTTTTGTCTTCTCACTCCATCCCTCCTCTCTTGCTTCTTTTCTTTTCTTCTTCCTTCTATGCCTTGCTTGTTACACTTCTGAGGAATTCTGTATTATCAGCACCAAGCACGCTGCAGTCATATTCTATTTATTTATGAATATTACGCACATAAAGTAACTCACAATCCTGGAATCACTGATAGAACAAAAGTTCACTGGAAGATTTGAAATAATGTTCAAACACAGCAACAGATCTCTTGTCGGTATCTCAACTCCTCAGCTACTCATCATTCAAAATTTTGAGTTAGCATAATTAAGTTTCTCATATCAGATACAGTTTTTGCCTTGTTATTTATATAATAAAAGGAAATTTTACGCCCCCCCCATACACAAAGCACATAGACACACATATCCCTCCTAGCCAAAAAATACTTTAAACAATCATTCATTTTGACTACAAATATTACTTCACAACATTAGTCTATTTTAAGCCAAAGACTGTGCTTTTCTTGGTTTTTTTCTTCTCTATCCTTTTCCTTAAAGTTCTTCCTGATACCACTTATGCATAAAAGTCTGGGGATGAGGTGAAAATATAATGAAAAATGAGAGCCAAAATGATTACAACATTTAGTTGACAAATATCCCTTCCAATGAAAAAGAAAAATAAAGCACTATAAAAAAAAGGACAAAAGATACTGAGTTAATTCACAAATGTTATCCGTTACTTTTCACTATATTTTAGAGATCGCCAGTTTCATCATAGTGATGTTTTCCTTTAGTGAGAAATTAGTGAAAATTTATAAATTCAATGTATTAAATATTCCCCACTTACATTATTATATTAGAATCTTAGAAAGTACTGAAAAATTGCTCTTACTTTTTACGTTTTGTTTGTCTTGTTTCATTTGGTTTCATTTTAGTATTGGAGATTGAACCAAGGACCTCCACACTGAGCTATATCCTTTTTTTTTTTTTTTTTAAAGTTTCATAAAACAGTTTCACTAAGTTGCTCAATAGAAACTCAAATCTTGATATCTTCTGCTTCAGCCAACAAGAGTATGACCATGCCTGCTGTGTTTAACATTTGAATCAGATTTGTAACATTTTTTGTGTGTGGTAAAGTTCACATAAAACAAAATCCACTATACTAGTCATTTTCACTGGAGAGTTCAGTAGTGTTAAGTGAGTTTACATTGTTTTAAAATCAAATTTAGAATTTTTTATCTTATAAAGACAAATTCTATCTTTTTTAAACAACGACTTCTTTTCCTAATTACTGAGTGCTACCTCTGGAAATGACCCTTTTAATTTCCATCATTATGAGTTTGACTAGTCTATCTCTGTAAGTGAAATTATGTCATATTTATCTTTTTGTACAACTTGACTTTATTTCCCTTAGCAAATGTTCTCTAGATTTATCTGTGCTATGTGCAGTCAGAATTTGTTTTTTTTTTAAACATGCATATACATGCACACATGCACACACACACACAGGGTTCACTCATACAAAAAATGAATAAAATATTTTTAAATTACCTTTAAACTAGAAATTGAGTTTGTCTATAGAAAGAAGTGTGACCATTTTATTTCATAGTGCTCAAGAAGAAATATTCAACCAGATCCTAAATCACTAAATCTATCTTATTTATTTTTATCTTTTGAAAAGTAAATGCTCCTTGAATCAGATTTGTAAGAATAATAGTTGTTTGATTTAAATTGTACAGAATATATAAAAATGAATAGGATTTACTTTCAAAAGAAAATAATTATATTTATTTTATAGCCTTTGGTATCTAATTTTCATGAGTAATCATCCTTTTCTTTTTACTCCGATCTAGAAAGTTATGCATTATTGACTAAACAAAGGATAATGAAATTGATCTTTAGTTGTAACAAATCTATCAGAAATTCTTAAATTTTGCATCCTGATAGTACCAGCCACTAATTCTCCCTGCCTATCAACTGTGTACACAATTATGCATTAGGCATAATCTTTCATTATCATAAAATTCAATATGCTGACATAGACAGAATTGTGAATAAATCAACAATGTACTTTCAGAAGAAAATTTGAAGAACTTTTTGATCTAATTTAGCTAAATAACTTAGTTAATTGTGATAAACATTTTATTTATGAAAGTGTTTTATTTGTTTGCTCAAAACTGGTTTCACATGTTGTATGACATATTTGTCCTATTCATTTCATTTTACCTAATGCTATTTAAACACTTGTGATCCTTCTATCTGCCAAGAAGCATTCGAAATTCTAGGAGGCCTAAGAATCCTAGGCCATTGTAACGGTGAAATGGTGAGCACTAATAAAAATACAGCGTGTAAAGCAAAAACAGAGGATAAAAGAAAAGTTTTAGTCTGGTTCAGCCATAGAGTGGCTCATGGATATCATATTAAACAATTAAGGAAAGTCCCCCATAAAGTGTTGAAGAACCCAAATAAAATGAAGTGAATCATGAAAAATCTTGAGTAATACTTTCTAAAAATAAAACTAAAACATTGTTTTATGTCCCCCTTAGGTATGCACTACATCTGCATATTTACTCCTTTTTTAAAAAGAATTGTTAGCTATTTAAATATGTTCTGAAATAGTGCTTTTATTCTCATAAAATTAGTCAATAAAATTTGATATATTTTAAGGCCAATCTTACTTAATTTAGCATACAAGTTAATAAATGTGTCATCAGGACTGTCTAGACTTTGTTCTCTTTTACAATGATAAAAATTAAGAATCATTATTATTTGTTACTATTCTGTAGATTTCTAGGTTCAATAATATAGTCAAATAGTTTGAAAAATACTTATTACAAAGAATTTATCATGAGAACAGTCCTGCTTCACTTTCCCCATACTCAATTTTCTTTATGCACATTTTTAATTACATTATTTCTCCATGTGCATCATTCAAAACATAAATAAATCTACAGATAACAATGTCATGCTATGTCAAACAATGTCAATTTAGTTTTATGATTATTTTATGGATAATATGGTGCTTGTTGTGTCTCTGAACTCCCACATGAAAACCATATAATTATTATGAATCAAAATTAAAACAGCATTTTCTTTAATAACATTTTATATGTGTCTCTATAGGAAGAACTAAAATTCAACCTAATTTCAGTGCTCTCATCATTAAAATTTTAAAGTGTAATTATATATTCAGGAAATTATCACATCCCATTTGTCATCAACGTTTCTAGAAACTCTGAGTTGAGATCCTAGTTGTGTTTGCCCCATACAGTTGGTTACTTTAACTCTTAAATCTCTTATACTTAGGGCTTTTCCTCCTCTGATCCATCCCCCATGAAACCCAATTACAGACAATGTCTCTAACAGTTCGCTCAACCCAGTCCTTGGTGGTGCATCAGTTTAAACTGATGAATATTTTGGACCATTGATCTCTGTCCCATCTGTTCCAATCTGATGTGACAGCATGAAACCCAAAAGACATAGTATATAAATAAACAGAATGAGCTATATTCTAATAATACTCTCTGCTAAAGAAGATAGCTGATGGAATTTGTTTGTAAACTTCTTGACAATATCATGATTTGAGAGTGAAAACTGTAAGACAAACATCACAGTAATATTGTGATTACTTATCATACATTGGTTCAATTATTAAATGATTTTAAAATAATTAGTATTTATCTTTTAGATTTACATTGTTATATTACTCTGAATTTTGGTTTCTACAAAAATTTGAATGCAAGATAACTGACTGAAAATTACACAAAGTGTGTGCAAATTATACAATTAGAAGAAAATTCAAAAAGTAATTTGACTTGGTCCTTATAGATAAAAAAAATAATTGATGGTAGAAAAAATACATACTTTTCAATATTTGAGAGTCACAAAAGTACTGATACAATTTACAATAATATTATTAACTTATTTGAAGCATAAAATCTTATTCTATAAAACTCCTGTTTTATCCCTTCTTAAAAAGATATTACTATATTTTTTCAACTGTTTTTTTATATAAATGTCCAATCATATGTAAAAGGAAGGCACTCTATACACTGGAGCATTTCTTCCTATTTATATGAATTTAATTTAAAGAGAAAATAAGATGCTCTGTTAGCCTCCATGAAAACAAGCATTTTGGAAGAACTCAGAATGTCAAAAATCATTCCATATTATAGTTAACAGGTAATTCATAGTACAGTTCCAGTTTCATTACCTATTAACACAAAATAAGAATTTTTAAAACTATTGCTCAAAATACAGATGTGCAAATCAACATATTTTGGTAAATTTGCAAGATATTGCATTTATTTGTTTAACCATCAAAAGGATGACAATTCTAAGACAAACAACAGTGAATACTGGCATGACTGTAAATTTCTAAACAAAAAAACAAATCTCAAGTATAAATATATATTTTCAATTAAAAGAGACAAAAAACTTCTCTTGTATTCTAACCAAATGAAGATATGTAAGAATGGAAAGTAAATAATTCTGTAACCTATATGATAATACACTTTATTTTACTAGATGATATATTCAGTAATTTATTATAAATATATTTATTATGATTCTATCTTTAATTGAGCATCATTTTAATGATTAATGTATGTTTTGTACATGTAATAAGATGTTAATATTTATATACATGAGTATTTATGTTTGATATAAATATGTATAAATATATTCAGTATATTTGAACATATATTTAGTATATATTCATTGAAATATATATTCATATTTCATAGTTTGTGTTTTATACATGGTTCAGCTGCCCGTGATGAATGTAATCACTATCTATGGTAAAATGTTTTAATATATGAATATATTCATATTTCAATGAAATATATATATATATATTCAATATATATTCAATGAAAAATTTAAACTTTCATCCATAACAGTGGCTATTTATTTTATGATGTGACAGCATTCTTCATTTTTAGAACTTGGGAATCTTTAGAATTCATTAATTGGAGCTAAAAATCTTTGTATGCTTGAGTTTTCTTCTTATTGCCATGGTAGCTAAAATTAAAAAAAAATCATAGGGAGCTCTTGTTTTGAGTAAAATTCTCAGAGAAGTTTAATGTTGGATCCAAGTATCATAGGAAATGATGATGAAACAAGAAATTGACTCTTCACTCCAAGGGTATTTTTATTATATAAGCTGTTATATATAAGCTGTTAGATGATATTCTCATTTTATCCAAACTTTTGGGTTCTAAAAATATTAAATGAGGGCTCTCTTTTTCAGAATAAGAGGAAAAGAGAAGTTGTGGGAAGTTTAAATTGAAAGGTAGACCACTAGCTGCCCAAATGCAGGTCAAATTCTAAGTTGCACACTTGAGTCTGAATTCATTGTGCTGGAACATTCTATCTTTATTCTTAAGATAAATATGAGAACCTTTGTCATTAGAGTGTTCTGCTTTACTGTCTACTGATTCAAAAGTTCATCACATCCAGTAGCTGTAGTTACAAAAAAAAAGAAAAATCTAGATCAAATACCTAGATACTATAGCCAAGCTAAACAAGCCCATTACTTTGATTATTACACAGTCTGTGGGATTTTTTTCAGTCAAAATTTTAATATTTTTTAATAGAATAACGCTGCCATGTACTTTGTCATGGGCAAGTTAAGTGTTTCTGATTTTGTGAGAACATATTTAAATATAGGTAGTTTATTGGAAATATAGTATCTGAAAATAGCAAATGAAATGTGATTAAAAACAAATTAATTAAGTATATTATAACACCATTTATTTCTATGGTAAACTAAAGCTCAATGAAATTCAATTGCTTGGCAGCAATCTATCAAATTAGAGATTTTTAATCTGAGGAAGATAAAAACCTAATATGTTTATAAACCAATTCACACTGGTAGTTAAGTAAGTGTTTGAAGTTGGTAAACACACTCTACTTTGCAAATGAGAACGGAGTCCAAGAGATGGAGGATGGAAAGAAAAGATAGAGAATGGGAAAATGAAAACACTTGGTTTGTGTTTTATGCATGGTTCAGCTGCCCGTGGTAAATGTAATCACTATCTATGGTAAAAATGTTTTAAAAATCCAATATAGCTCTTTTTAAAAATCCAATATAGCTCTATTTTATGTTTGATCAGAGTACAGGCTAATGACCAGAAACACCTCTGGGTGCTGTGTTGTCAGATGTAGTCGGTCACTGAAGTAAAACATGTAAGACATGAAAGCAACAGATACAAGGCATCTACATTTGTGGGATCTGTAGATGCTCTATATTAAATGCCCTCACTGCCGTTGCTGTTGGACAAGTCAGAACTGGGATTAATAGCAAATTGGAGATGGTTTTAAAGCAGTAAACAATTAGCTCATTGTTTTATTATCTATTTAAATAATTCACTGAACAATCGTGCTTTCCTTCCTAGAAAACACATAAACACACACACACATGATCAAGGCATTTTTTACCTGGTCCCAGTATATGGCTAAAATTATTTGTCTTTATGAAAATATATTCCTGCAATATAGAAAAATGTTTTTCTTCTTAAATGAAAAGAAAAAAAAAAAGCCTAAGCAAGTCACAGTATCAGGTTTAGTAAAAATTATGTGTAACTCCTGGTGATCCCATTATCCATCATTAAAGTTGTTTCCTCTAGCCAAGCCTGAATTTTCAAAGATGGAACATGCAAATCCAATTCTCAAACTCAGGTGATATTTGTAAGTAATACTGCACATCCAAAATTCAAAACTCTTGAGACCACTGGACATACCATCATAGTCAGGATGCATTTACTCAGTTGTTACATATCTGTCCTTTTAAGAAAGAATTGGAATAATTCCTGTTGTTTATATTGGTACTACTATCCCTGTGTCGTCCTTCAAGGGAATACTGGCTTCCATTCACAAAATACTGTAGGTCTGAGAATTGATGTCATAGTTTACTGTCTTGTTGCTGTGACAAAATACCTACCTTAAAGGAGGAAAAGTTTAGTTTATAGTTTACAGAGGTTTCAGTTCAAGTTGGCTGGCTTCAAGGCCGGGTGGCATGGCAGAGGAGAAGCAGCGCATACCGGTGTAGGCAGAAGGCAGGAAGCCTGACTTCTTTCTTTTCTTTATATTCATCCTGGCTGCAAGCCTATGCTTAGCACCACCAGGTGGGGTGGGTGCTTCCATCACTAAACCAGTCAGTGGACTGATCCATTTATCACGCCCATATGGGAGAATCATACAACTGTGAAACAATCACCTCCCAAAAGCCCCAGCTTTGAGTGTATAAGGCGTTGGGAAAATATATATATATATATATATATATATATATATATATATATATGTAACTATGTATATTAGATATGATTTAGAATAGGACAAAGAACCAGTTTTCCACTGTGATTGCAGAAAGCATACTCTTTGCTATTTTTTAATCACTGTTGTAGATGCTAAGCAGTCCTCTCATTGTTTCCTTATTTATGCAGGTTCGAGGAATTCTGTGCTCTATCAGCCATCATCAATGATTGCTGCTTGTAATTGTGACCTTACCATTATAGTAATTAAATCTATTTTCTCTATGATGTTTTGTTGCCTCCACCTGTCTCTACTGTTTGGAACTCTGTTAGTTATATAGCAGCATACCCTGTCATCAACCCTTAGCCTACAAAGAAAAATCTACCAGTTTTCCAACCACACATGAGCCTTCATCACTTGTGTTTTTGCAGATTTGGGTATGAAATACTTGTCAGAAAATATCAGGAATGTACTCAGCTGTTATTTTGTCTTAGGAAATAACCCATTCTATCTCATAGACAACAAGTATTCTGCATTCTTTTTCAGAAATCTACCGTGGCATGTTTGGCATCTCTGCTGAATTTGTTATAACATACTATTTTTATAACTTCAGAAGACCCACTTCAGCAAGATATTAAACCAGCTCCCAAGACTGTTTTTATCTATTTTTGTCGAGTTTGGGTTTTGTTTTGTTTTGTTTTGTTTTGTTTTGTTTTTTTCCAATTCAGCAAAAAATTCAATTCCAAATCCATCCTGAGGGAAAGTTTTCAAAATAACTTGTTTTTCAGTTTCAACTTGTTTCAGAGTACAATCCATATGGCAAGGATTTGGGTGGGATTAGTTTATGTAAGATCTCAGGAAATTTTTGGTAGGGCCTGGGATGTGAGATTATGTAGAAAATTTCCATTGTACGAAATAGGACTTCAATTCTATAAATGTAGTCTCAGAAATGTATTGTATATATTTATCTTTTGAAGGGAAAAGAAACTGAGGAATTCATTTTTTTTTAAATTCCATGAGTCTTCATACCTAAATCTTGTAATCTGAACAACTACTTTCAATATAACAGTATGCAATATATTAACTAGTGTTAATTTCCTATTTCAGTTTTAAAATTATCTATCATTTTATCCTTTGTTTGCTTTTAAAATTATAAAAAATATCCATACATGTTATGAAAGGCTGTTCATTATAAAGTTACTATTCCTGAAATTTCTGATCTGCTACCTGTCATATGGATGCAGGTAGTCAGCAATCTTATCTATATGAACTGAAGTGCTAGGTGTTAGATAAATGTGTGCCAGAATCAGTGATGACTATGAGAGATGTTAAGCAAAACTTACTTCAACTGACAACTCATGTAATTTGAAAATCAGTGTGTGCAAATCAAATTCTTATTGATATTCTGTAGTAAGATTATTTATTTTGTTATTCAGTACTCTTACAATTTAAATTTAAAGAGAAAATATTGAGAAATATATTTGATAAAATCCTTTTTAAAATGCATAAGTGGATTTGAAAATACTTTTTTCCTTTTCCTTTTCCATACCTTTCTTCTGCAGCCAAGTAGATAAGGCTCAGTGTCCCTCCACGTCCCAATCAGAGATCTCTCTTCCCAGGAAAAGCAGAAATTCAGCTTTTCTCATTCTGCCCCTAATATTCTATTGCTGAGGTTAAATTGTTAGCAAGTACATCAAGGAGGTTAAAAGAAAAATCCTTTTTCCACTCGCTTTCAATTCATGGATTGAAATTTTAACTTGTTTGTGGTCATTGAAAAATGGGATTTGAATAAAACTTGTGTTATTGTAATGAGTAAAATAAGTGAAATATAAAAAGTTTATAACAACAAGAACACCAGATCTGAAGTGTACGAATTAGTAAACCTGAAGAGAAATTGATAGCAATTATGCAAACTGAATGGAAGAAGCAAATATAAATAAATAATGTGTCAGAGATACATTGATCACTATGGACAATATCTGTAGTATTTCAAGGAAATGAGAGAAAAGGAGAAGAAAAATTATTTGAAGAAACAATGATTAAAACTTCCTTGTTTGTAAAAAACGAATAAATTAAACATGCAGAAAATGAACTCTAAGTGGCATAAATGTAGTGAAACATTAGATGTATCACAATAAAAATCTTGAAACACAAATACAAGTGACATATTGAAAAGAATCAAGAACGGAACACTCAAATTACTTCCCATCTAATCTATAGATTCACTGCAGTCATTATTAGGATTACAAATACGCAACTTCTTTGCAGAACTTGACTGGCTGCTTCTAAAACTCACATGAAATTTTAAGGAAAACAGAATATCCCAACTTATTTTGGAAAACAAGAAAAGAACTCACACATTCCCTCTTTTAAATTTATTTAAAAAACAGTAAATAAGACAGTGAGATTGTAAAAAAAGGATAAATATATGGGTCAGTTAGTGCAGCTCAAAACATGCACATTTATGATAAACTTTGTAATGAATGGTACAAAGACCATTGATTTTTGAAGTGATAATCTTTCAACAAACTGTCCTGACACCATGTGATGGCCATACACTTATGGCATACCAATAGATCAAACTGATTTAAAAAATCCCTCAAATTGCATAAAATGCTTGAATATAAGAAAGAGTGAAATCTTGGAAACACAAGAGTAAATCTTTATGGCACAAGATATAATAAAATTCCTTAGAAGTGACATCAAAACCAAGACCCAAAAAAGAACAGAGAAGTGCGCCTTCATCATAGTTTTATAAACATTTGAAGTTGAATACACACCATTACTAAATGAAAAGACAAATGATAGAAAAAAGGATTTGAAAATCATATATCTGATAAGGGATTTGTGTCTAGGATATATAAAGTAGCTTTACACTTCATTAAAAAGCATTTATCTGTCATTCACTGAGCAGCATGTTTTAATTTTTCATCTTACTGGGAACTGAGAAACGTAAAATTCTATTGCAGATTTTATTTTTATTTTCAAATTGAAAGCAATGAAATGTATTTGATAAAATCTGCTAATCATACTTAAAGTATTAAATTATAAAATAAACCCTACAACTTGAAGTGAAAATAACTTAATACATAGGATTATTTTAATTGATTAAAAAGTCTGAAAAATCTTAGCTATATTATAGCAGAAAATCTTTCACATTCCAACTAACATAAAGAGAAAAAAACTAAAATCTTGAATGTTCCTTTTATTCAATTTATCAGTATTTAAAGTCATTTAAAATCTTTCCAATTATTATTTAATCTGAACAATCAATTTTAAATGAAGTTGAAAATATTAATGTATTTAGAAGAGTAATGGACTTACTTAAAAGCAATGATGTGCTTTTTATGATTTTATTACAGGAAATTTGCCATTTTCATACTGTAACTTTGTAAAATCAGAACATGGTTCCTCACTTTGTCAGTGAGCCTCAGTAAAATGACTGTTATACACAACAGAAGGAATTGCTATGCTTTGCTTACTTACTTGCAGTGAGTAAATTTAATGTAAAATAGTCACGAAAAGGAATTGAAATCAAGCAAAACTATTGCAGAAAGAAAGCTGTCATTATGTGGTGAATCATTTCACCATGAGATGTGTATTAATATTAATTGCTTATTTTAATACAAAAGTAAGCAATCAAAAAACATAAAGTCCATTTTAGGGCAGATATCGCCTTTCAAATTTGGGAACATATAATTATGAAATAATTTAGTGAGCAAACATTAATAGGCAAATTTACTTTAAATAATTTAAATATGTATTTATAATACCTTGTTTTAAGATTCTTAAATATTAAATTCTAGCTTGTCTCTGGGTGACATAAACGTTTACATGAAATACATCTGGTGAAAAGGATTACAGAAATCCAGTATTATATGAATTTTATTATTGTAACCTGTTGAATAAATTTCTGCAAGATGTTGTGAAAGCAAAATTAAAGCTCTGCCCACTTTTCAAAACATTTGAAATGTTATACAGTATTTTTAATACTGACATTGAAGAAGTTATATTTACCCAATATTTTCTGTCCATATGCTATATTCAAAAGATATTGTATTCCAGGAGTAAAAAGAGAAGGCATAAAATTCTGGTTTCTCTAGTTCTAAAGAAATTAAGTATTCATAATTAGAGACCAAGAAACTGCAAATCTAAATGAGGACGCTAATAGATTAACCTAAGCATGATAGTTACATTCCTAAATGCTTTTCATGTGCTATCTTCATTTAATCTTCACTATTTCAGTTAGGAATAGATTTTATTACATTTTTACAAAAATATCAGTAAGACTCAGCTGAACTGAATAATTCATTTTTGCAAATGACAGGAAAGTGTGAGAAATAGAATTCATCGTTAGTGATCCAGTGAACAGGTTTTTACAAGGCAATGTCTTAGAGAAACTATAATGGATCTTTTGAGGGTAAGGAAATATTCAAATAAAAAATCCTGGTAGATTTTTAAGTTCTTTTGCATAAAAATGTAATTTTTTTATTTGTACATATTTGGAGTACACAATAATTACATTCGTTGTGAGATGTTCGTACATTAACATAACAAATCTTAATTTTGTAAATATTTTTGTATTTACAGAAATAATTTCTGGTTTTCTGAATCTTGTCATTTCAAAATAACAAAAACAAAATGACAGATCTTTTGTGTTAAGTCTTGAAAAACTACTTCAAAAAACAGACAAAGCATTTCTTGTTCTGTCTTTTTTTCCTCTAAGAGAAAATACTCAAAATTTAGAGTGCAGAAAAAATAGTTTTTAAATAAAAATAATTCCAATATTTTACAAAGCCAGGTTTTACCACTTAGTTATTTGCCATGCTAAGAGAACATACATGGGACATCGATGTTCAGCTCCATCAATGGTCAGATGAAGAGGGTAGGAGCTCTGATGTCAGTCCTCTTGAATTCTAATAAAATACATTATAGGTATAAGATCTTTTATTAGTGATATCAGTAGAAAAATTATCAGTCTCTTTTTGGTTGAATAATAGTGATAAAAATGCAAGTCAGAATATTCCCTTTTGAATTTAAATCATTTTTGTCAAGAATTTATTCACATATATCAATGAAGAACAAATCTGACATAATAAGTCTATAGATCTTCAAGTTTCATCCTTTCAAAAGAATTAAAAGAAAAGAAAGGGAGTAAAATACTGAGAGTGAAGTATTTAAACTATGTCACCATTCTAGTTTGATTCATGGGAAACCAATGCATTTTACTTTTTTTCTTATTTTAATAATAGTGACACAAAATAAAAAGAATTTCAGAAATTAAATTGGTATTATTATAATTATTATAAACCTCAATTTGCCCATATCTAGCTAACAGTGAAGGAATCTGAGCACTCTATAGTGATGACAATTTTGAATCTAACGCACAGCATAGCTATTATAAAAAGGAAAACGCCATGGTAAAAGGCAAGGTAGAACATGAAGTTTATGAGATTTTCTAGCTTTTGCCTATGAGTAGGGAAGACTCAGTGTAGTTACTGTTCAATAAAGTATCATAAAATTGCTGAAAGGAATAAATAAAAGCATAAAATGTCTATAGTGTAGTCTATACCACATGGGATGTAGACAATATAATGGAATTATTTTAACATCCAAGTTAAAAGTTTAACTGTGAACATAATTCTCTTAAAAATACCATAGGAAAGTAATTACAGTATTAACATGTACAAGAAATTTCAAATTTGAATGGGTAAAATGTTTTTTGAAAATGTACTTATATAAACTTTTTATCAACTTACAGTTCAATTTGTAAGATATGGCAGTTTTTGTTGCTCCAAATCCTAGCTAATACTTAATGTCATCTACACTATTAATTATAATGCTTCTGAGTAAAAGAAATATTTCTATTATAAGGTATATGAAAACATATTATATTTGTTTCAGTTAACTTTTCCCTCTGTTAGTAAAGATGAACATCATTTTTTTCTGTCAATTAGTTGAGTTATATGTAACTATAAATCAGATATCATATATGCATTTTTTCCTGAACCTTCTATCCTGTTCCTTTGCTCTATCTTCAAACATGGTAGTTACTGAATTTATAGGAAAGAAAAAGACTTGATATGAAAAAAAATTCTTACAATCCTTTTTTTCAATTATTCAATAACGCTATCTCTTTTATTTCCCTTTAAATAACTAGTTAATAACTCTTCTACAAAAGAAACAATACATAAAATGAAAAAAAGTTGAGATTGTCAGGACGTTGAGGATAAAATTACAGTTGAATTTCAGAATACTATTATTTTACAATGAAAGACTTTGAAACAATGCAAGTAATACAGCTGAGTGACTCATTTAATTTTTGAGAATATTATTTCAATGCTGTTGACAGCAACTTTTGGATAGATTTTTAAAATGTATTCCTAATTATCAGATTTACTATGCTACGTTAAATCGTGTGCTGAGATTTTCTAAAAGTTTGATCTCTATCTATATTTTTCTATGTAGAGAATAAACTAACACTAATTTTATATCATTGTATGAGAATTTTTAGAAATTTTCTTAAATATATAACTTTTATTTTTTATATTTTATTTCATTTTTAATATTATTAAGACTTGGATAATTATTATTAAAATATTGATAGACTATCTGACACTGTTAAGATGTTAATGTTGGAACCAACATTTTTCTTTTTTCTTAGAATTCTTCTCAAAATGATATTTTTCAAAATTTAACTATGAAATAAAATATTTTTCTGTATCTTTTTGCAGATCTTCTTTATCAAATTTTCTTCTGATTTCATTGTCATTTTTACTTTTAAGTGCATCTTTATTTTCATCTCTTACAAATTTGCTAGTTTTTGTGCAGTTATGATCGTCTTTATTTTAAATCTGCTAGTGTAGCAACAAGATGATTAATGTTCAAATATTAACAAACATTCCAAGAATAAGACAAATTTTATTGGTAGTTTTTATCATTCATTGTATATGACCATTTGCTGGTTAATCTTTTTATATGTATAAATTTAATACTTAAGATTTGGAATTAAGTATACACTTTATGGGAAACCAGAGCATGCATTTATCTGAAATTCATTCAAAAACTATTTTTCTAGCCAGGTGTGGGGTGTGGTGGCTCACACCTGTAGTCCCAGCACTGGGGAGGCTGAGGCAGGAGGATTATTAGGACCAGCCTGGGCTACAAAGTGAGCTTAAAGCCAGCCTGAACTGCATAGCGAGGACCTGTCCAAAAAGAGAGAGAGAAAAAAAACTATTTTGCTAAGAGTGGAACTATTTATTTTCTGAAATTTAGCAAATCTGATGCAGTCAGGTAAAATTTATTTTTTGGAAATTAATGAATATAGTTATTCAGTAATTGTTATATGACTTCAGAATTTATCAGTCACCTCTGATTTTTTCATGTATTCAGCTTCATTTAACTAAAGTAGTGATTTATAACATCCTTAATTCCATCTCACTCCATTTTTATTATTTAAATTTAAATTTTAATTTCATATAATTCTAACTATTCTCTTAAAATATTTCATGGAACTAATATACTAACAATATTAATTTAATAATTTACTATTTTCATAATCATGTGAATTGTTAGATATTGTAAGAGTCCTATATCTATTTGTATTTACTTGTTTTTTCTATTTTTCTCTAGTTATATATCCACACACTGTTGATTCTTCTACATTTGTAATACATGTTAATATTAATGTGGCTACTTTTCTTCCTGTGATAGAAAACTGACTGTGTCAGTTTGAGTTAGAAATACCTGACTAAATTGGATCTGCATCGTTCTGAGTGTGGTTCTGGGGATTTACTGAAACCAGAAGACCCACCATAGGGCGGCTTGTCTCTGAACGGTATAAAGGGAAAATGAGGAAGAAAGAATCTATTCTGTTTCTCTGGAGAAGCTCCAGTTTTATTCACCTTGGGTGTCACTTCCTGGCCGCCAGCACACAGTCCTCAGCCTCCAGCACAGAGCTTTTTGGTCCCTTGAATGCGATTTATAGGTCTTTGAGTGGATTCTTTAGATCTCCAAGGTGCAGAGACCCTGCACTCTTCCACATCTGACTCTATGGGTATCCATTGTAAGTCAGTCTTGCAAATCCTTATATATTTATATATCTTGCATTAAATCTGTTTCTCTTGTAAGCACTGACTGATGTACTCTCATGAAAGTCACTTTCATCAAGCTCATTTCATCTACTCTAATACCATACACATGATGCCCTATATAATATATACTTTAAAAATCATCTCTGTGTTAAACAATTTAATTGGGACACTGTAAATGTATATATAATGTATTTTATATGTATATATAATTAAATGATTTGCAAACATTGCATGAATAATTGTCTTCTTGATTACAAAATTTATAACTGGGATTTTATTGGTATTACATGAACCTTGTATAATTATTTAGAGTAAATTATATTTTGCCTTTTCAAATTACCTTTAAATTTGGATAACTCTTAGATTTAATTTTTCAATTTTATTTCAAACACTGCGAGGTTATCTTTTCAATTCCTTCTCTTGTCTCATAGGTTTTATTTTAATAGTGCCTGCATAACAGAGTTGATTTTACAGCTATATTTCTAAATGCCTGTTTTGCCATAATGTTTATATTTTCTGTGGATTTTTCTGCTGTATATTATATACTCACTATTATGTTTTCTTTCCATTGTTATGTGTATCTTAGTTACTTTTCTCATTGTGAGGACAAAACACCAAACATTGAAAATTTGAAGAAAGTTCTGTTTAGCTCACAGTTTATGGACGTTTCAGGCCCTAATCAACTGGCAAGGCAGGGTGGTTTCGTGGCAGACAGAATATCATACCCAGTCTATAGAGACTAGGACAGTATCAATCTAATCAGTGAACTGATCCAGCAACCACTCACCCTTACTCTCAGCATCATGAACTCCAGCGTTGCACTATGAATCAACCACATGCTCTACATTTAGCCACCTCTGAAAAATTCTATGGCCCGATGAAATTTTGGGGGGACATCTATATAAAAGCCATCACAATGCACCAACTTGGTTCATAGCTAATCTTTTTTTCATTGTCTTTTCCATTTTATTTGAGAGTATACTTCTGTCCAAGACTAATAACTTGCAAATTTTTTTCAGAGAAGATGAAAGCTCCATGTTATGATACAGCAGTAATTTTCATTGGCTCATAGGAGAAATCATCATGACATAATTGTGTTTACATCTGTATGATCATTTACATTTGCATATGAATGTATGTATTTCTGTGCAAGCCTTTCCACTTATCAAAAGTAAGTAGTTACAAAAAAGTTTACCATTTAAGTTCTCTTTCATCCTGAACTGAAACTCAACAATTTCCTGTCTTTATACCAATGACTAGTATCAAATTAATGCATTTCACATAATTTTCTCATCACTGTCATAATTTTTTAGTAAATGTTCTTTGAAAAATGTACAGTACCAAAGCTACCACACTTCCACCAATCTAAGCAAAGTTTTTGCATTCATGGCATAGTCTCTCTCTTGGAATGCTCTTTTTGGACTTTTTCTAGTATCTTCATCTTTAGGCATTCACTAACAGTGTATTCATAAAATCTGTTTTTATTTATATTGAAGACAAACATCTATTCATGTCCTGCGCTCTTCTGAAGGACAGTCATATTTCTGCTTTTATTTTGTGACATGATTTCATTCTTCTGGCATGACAAAAAAGGAACAAAGACACACTTGTTCATTTTAACTCAGAAATTTGAAGCATAATTTTAATTCAACTGGTTAAATTTTAAGTTATTAATTTTCCATCTTAGAAGAAGAGAGAAAGAATATGACAAGATTAAATTTATGAAAACACTGAATCAGGATTTTTTTCGTAGAAAAATACACTCATAATAAATACAAATATAAATCAAACATGTAAAATGCTTTACCTCCTAAATTATGATTTATAAAAGAATTTATAGAATATACAAAATAAGTAGTCATGAAAGCAAAAGTGAGTTTTCAAATAGATGTAAAATTGGTCTCTCTCCATGGACAAATGCTTAATTACATTTTACTGAATGTGATTTGAGTGAACTTGTATGGGCAAATATAATTTGCTTTATTGTTACTTTTCTACAGTCACTGTTGTTTGAATTCTAAAGTGATGGAAGTTGTAAAGAAAGCAAAGCAGTACTACACAGAATAATCAGTGAGCATATGCTCCTTTATTTTGATTTCTTTTATTTTTCTAAAATATTTAGGCTTTTGCTGTTCACCGTACATGTATTTGTTATATTGTTTACTTTTCTCTTATTAGAATAACTATCTTTAATATTCTCTTAACATGCCTCTGTCCTACTGTTCTTGTTTTTCTAAAATTATTATTTTTAGTTACCTAAGATAAGCATATTTTCTAAGTAGAGAATTGAAGATCAGCAAATCCATTTCCAATACTATTAAAACTAAAGATTGTTTCCATCTAATAGCTTTTAAAGGTTTCTATTTGTCCTTGTCAGCAGTTTGACTGTATATACCAGTAGGTTGTTACTTTTGTGTTTGTCTTCCTTGGGATTCAAACAATTTCTGGCTACTTTTTAAACCTTAAGTGATTTGATATATTTTATTAATATATTAGAATCCTGATTCAGTATTTTTATCAATATAATTCTGTCACATTATTTCTCTATTATTCTTATTCTCTTCTGTTCTAGTTATGTGTGCAGGAGAACATTTTACTGCACCTGATATATTACACATATTACATGTTAGATAGAGGACAGACCTACCTGGGTTTCTTGACTTTATCCCTCATGTTGTTATTTCCCTGATCCTGCCCCCACACACAAAAAAAAACTTTATTTACTTTGATTTATTCTTATACAGTTTAAAAAAATAAATTTTCTACTTTAGACATGATTTTTGGTTTTGGCTTTCTGTAATGTATAATGTCATTACATATAAATATAAATCTAGCTTTAGAAATGTCTATAAATAATATTTTCTAAGATAGATGTTGAAAATATGTTTTTGTGTATTTTATTTTTATTTTTTATGTTTATATTTTTATTAAGTTAGAAAATATCCTACATGAAGAAAAATATGTTACTGTTATATTTGTCCACTGAAAATGCTGAAAATATACGTTTCTTATAAATTTCAGTCATGATTATTTAAATGCATTCATATAATCCTATGCAATGCTCTATTATGTATTCTAAGACTAATGATCCACATTAATTAACAGCACTGGAAGTTGAAAATGAGCATCTGCAGTGATTCCAGTGTCAAAACACAGTATGTAAAATAATACATGGAGGTTAATAAGCACTAGCGATTTTTAAAAAGTTTGTTACTTTTGTTCCACCTCTGAACTACGGGGAAGTAATGTTACACATGGTTTTCTAGTCATCTGGAGATAAAAATTTTTATCACCGTATGATATTATTTTGCAAAATTCAACCCTGTATAGATATCTTAAAATAAAAATTAAAAATACATACTTGCCTGTTTTCATACTTTGACGTACGTAAAATTTTATTTACCCTTGTTATTTATCTTAACATTTTATTAAAGACATTCAAAATTTTCATTTTTCTGATTTTCTGAGACCATCATAGACATGAATGATATAACTTTTTAAAAGTAAATACAAAGTGTGTCTTCCAAAATGGTACATTAAATGTATTTAGGTTATAAAGCACATAAAACTTTGTAATCTACTTTGTAGAAGAAACTATTGATTTATCAGAATAGCTTTTATAAACCAACTGAGATGAACCTAAAGAAACAACAATAACAAAAAACAATACTCATTGAAAAAAAGGAAGTGTGGCTCATGTGAGGTCATAGTTGAATTCCTGGTACTAAAAAACAAATAAATAAATGAAATCAAGAAAGTGATTCAAAGGAATACAAATTTTATAGTATTTAAAGGAAACTTGTAAAATATCCGTAATATTCACTTCCTACCGAAGCTACTGTTGGGCGGGAGCACTCTTGTTTCACCTGAATCCTGACAGCCTGCTCTGTGTGTCCTGCATTTTCCCTGCTCCTGCTCTGTCTCTGACTCTGCCCTCTCTAGGCACCTATAATCCTAGTCAGTCTCTGACACATGTGATGGGCTGTCCTTACCCACAGCTCTTGGTGAGCGAACTGCTTCTCTTATATGATCTTGATATTTTCAACTAGGCCTTCCTGTCATACAGAAGACTTCCTCCATTTTGTCTCTGACCTTGTGTCTCTTGGATCTTTGCAAATTATGACTCAGTAATCTGGGCATCATGCTCTTTTCCCACTCTGCTTTCTTGTATCCCTTGTCCTCTCTTAATGTCTTTTGGATTATATTAGTCTCAGTTGAAGAATAGTAACACATTAATAATAACTTCCTGATTTTGATGCTTTTACTGCAACTGTGTGCAATTCTCTAATTAACTGGAAATATTAAAATATTGGAAGATGATGGAATCATCTTTGCAATGTGTCACAAGTATTTCAAGAGGAAATTCACTACACGGGTGGTTGTGAATAATATACTTGGGATAATTAAAATGTCATGACACTTTTCAGAAACAGAAAAAAATAATTTCTTGAATTTTCAGAAATTTCAGAAATTTCAGAAAATTTTACCTATGTGTAACCATATGAGGAAATGTTCTGAGTAAATGCAATAATTCAGATCACTAAAAACATTGAGGGTAAAAAAAATAAGTCGGATTTCAAAAAAAGCCATTTAATAAAATTATTCCCACACAACCAACAAAATTTCTCCTTTTTCTTTTTCTTTTTTCTTTGTTTTTTTGGCAGCTAACATTTAAGTGGAAAAACTTGGACTGAACTTGTAAATTGAAACAAATTATGACTATGACTATTGTTTGTAATTTTGCAATGCACCTAGGGATAAACAAGTTATTAAACCATGTAGTGTATGACTCTATAATCAAGCAAATCCACAATTTTAGTCTGTGTTCCTTATTGCTTTGGTAGATTCTTAGTATTGTTAAACAAATAAACTTAATAGAACATTTTTGATTTTCTAAGTTTTTATTAGAAGTGATACTCTCTTTTAGTTACTTCATATAGTGAAATGTAAAATGCATTTACTGGAAATTTTAACTCACCTTAACTCCATGTAAACAGGGCTTCTTGAGTATTATAACATGAAACAACTTCTTCTCATATCTTGTTTCTCAGATTGTTTGACAATGTGATAAGTGAAAGATAGCCAAACTATCTTTGTTTATGATATGGTGTTGCAGAATCTGTTACAGGGGATACTTTTACATCAAATATGCATGTTCAGAGTAAAATTCAATAAATTAGTCTATATATGCATACTTAGGGGAAATATACTTAAAAGTGTTTTCTTTCATTATTATAATATCTATTATTACAATATTTTGCATATCATTACTCTTTCAATTTATTATTGTTATTTATTTTTTACACTAGAGAGACAATATGATATTTACAAATGTGAGTCTGGTTTACTTCACTGATAAAAATAGTCTCAAATTGCCTCCATTTATCTATAAAAGCTCCAAGACATTCTTTTTATAGCTGAGTACCTTTTTTCTGTTTTGTTTTTTTTTAAATAAAAAATAATGTTCTTTTGTTATGGGGAATAATTTTTAATTAATGTTTATGTATACATCTCAATTTGATGCACCTTACCCAATAATTGTCAAATATGACTAAAAATAAATTAATAATGAGATATAAACATGTTTCCCAACCAAAAATGCACTTTAACTTGGAGCAACATTTCCAAAAAAATTTTTAAATATGATTGTGTCCCAAATAATGCTTGAGCAATCAAACATATTTTAAACACATTTTATGTTTCTAATGTTGAAATTTACGGTCTTGTATTTAATCTTTTCTTTTGAAGCCAGCAATATAGTATGTTAGAAAGCAGAAACAAATTTTTGAAGAAAATGAGTGATAAAAGCCAATTATACATAAATATTAAAAATTAATAAAAGCTGATTGTTTAAGTAACTAAAAGACAGCTATGATGGTAGAGTGTGAAAATCTCATTAGGAAGAACACACTCAAACTTCCAAGAATTCAAGGATCAATAAATTTCAGGAAAAATCTAGGGTGAAAAAAAAAATAAAACATACACTGTATCATGAAATACACAAATATTGCAATCACATTGTATTATCAGGTTGTTTAAATATTCTTTGGTTAAAAAAAAGTAAGTTACAAAGCAGAATTAAATCAGACATTAATAGATGCAAAGTAAATACAACCATGCACTAAGAAGAAGATGAACAGGCAGATGTAAAGCCAATTCCTGAAGGTTGAAAAATGTTAATTTCCTGAAGTACTGCCATGAAATATAGTTAAATTAGTTGATAGGCATTTGATCTGATTTGATTTTCGATAGTCGTGCTAAATTACAAGGTAATGATTTTCCTTAGTGTGTTAAACAACATGTTTTTTGTCGAATAACTACCAGGAACAAATTTAAGTTACTTTGCCTGGGTATAACTATCTATAGTGCTATATTTGCTGGAAAAGACTTGAACATCCACATTTATGAAATATTCTCAATTTGAATGCATACTAGCAAATATATTTTTTTATTATTTTAGAAAACATGTTCCTTTATTAATTTAAAATTTCTTTAAATATTTATTTCCCACTTTCATTTTGGTTTGCCTATCTTTGTCTCATTTTTACCTAGGATTAATTTTTACCTCACTTTTTTTGTTCCAAATTCCAACGAATTCTTATACTACCTGTCAACAAGTGAATTTTCATTGGGGTGTAGTAATGTGTATCTGTAATCCCAGCAAATGCGAGACTGAGCTAGGAAGATCACTGTAAGTTTGAGGCCAACCTGAGCTACAAAGTCAGTTCAATGCCAGTCTGAAACATTGGCTCAAAAATAAAAATAAATTAAAAAAAAAACTAAAATTAAAAAAAAGAAGAAAGAAAAAAAAGGGAATTTTTTTCCTTTCACTTGAAAGTATGTGTTTAATGAACTTTTTAATTCTTTTACATTTGTATACTTTGCATAATTTCCTTCAGAAATAAATGATTACAGGTAGTAAAAGTGTCTTAATATTATATAAATTTGGATGAGATTTTGTGATAATTTATATAGAATAAGTTTATTTGTATTATTGCAAATAATGAGTTTAAAGTTGGTTGTATTCTGATGAAATGTCAAATATGATAGGTTAAGTGAAGTACAAAGTTACATAGAGAAAAATCAAGCTTTAATTTAGGGCAATTTCAAATATCTAGGCTTACTCAGAGTCAAAATCTGACTGATTTTGCCTAAACCTGAAAATTTTGTCTTCACAAGTCATGCATGACTTTAGTCATAAAGAATACCATAGAAAATCTCTACATTTGTACATTTTCCATTGTCATGTGTGTTAAACAGACATACAAAAACAGTTACTGTTACTCAGTTATCTGCTTACCATTCTTCATAAGTGCATACTCAGTTTGTAAAATACCTGAACAGAATGCACTTTTGTGCCTTGGTGGGCAAAGGGAGGAAAGAAAGATTAAAGGATTTAATGTGAAAGGTAATTCTTTAGTTTTAGAAATTTTCCAAGACCGTGAGAGCCCATCTGCATTGTAAGAGACATGCATGGTAGTAGTGAGCAAAGGTTGTGTCTGTGTAGGAAACATTGATACACGGAAAATGCAGAGCTGATCTCGTAAATTGAATGCAGTCTAGATGAAAAATTGGAATTTACTTCAGAACTTCATACCATTCTTGCTCTTTCCTTGTCCGCAGTTCGTTATCTATTAAAAAACATCACTGTTAAATTTATAGCCACAAACACAGAGAGGAAATTTTAAAAATTATCATTTTTTCATTGGTCATTTTGGATGCTTTGCAGATTTTCCCCCACCTTTCTTTTATTCTGTTTTATTTCTTTTTCCTTTCCCCCCTTATTTTTCTCTGTTACTTTTACCTTATACCATTAACTTTCTTTTATTTATTTGGAATATTTTATAACACCTTTTTACATTTTCAGCTTCATTTTCTTTTTCCAACTTTATTTTATACATTTTTCCTTTTCTCTACCACTCCATTTTTATTATTAGTATTACTATCAAGCTTTATTACGTGTAAAATACTTAGTTGACTCAGTTGTATTGTTGCTCAATTACAATTTTTAGCACATGTAGTAGGTATTTCAGTGCGCTAGCATTTGGTTTGTCTTTGTGACATTATGACAGCAGATCTCTTTTCTCTTGTTAACAGTGGTATATCTGTGGCTTTTGTCATTTCTTATGATATTTCAATATCTGGCTTTTCTCTGACTATATTATTATAGCTGATGTCATTGCAATTGCCAGTAATGGTATAAATGTTTTAATTAGTTTTTATTTTATACCAATATCTTGTTTGCTTTTGTGCCAATAACATCACTGCAGCTCATTTTCCATGCAGTAGGGAATTATGTCTACAGAAAAACACTGGGAAATAAATTCAAAACCACAATGAGTAAGTAGGTTGATGAGATGTATAAACATCAAAATGTCACCAAATGCAAGATCATATTCTAGCAAGGTAGATTTTAACAAAAGAAATGTTCACAGCCGTGAAACAGTACTTTTAGCCTAACTGATCTTAAAGCTGGAGCAAAATTACAATAAAACAAGGGAAAATGAAACAAAAAGATGCCTCTAAAAAGTTAACTCCCTAAAAGCTGATCTCTTAAACACTGACATAGAGAAAAATACAGGCAAATAACTCAAAAACAAAATGTTTTAAATTCTTGAAAAACTTAAATAAGAAACGCATAAACAAATTCATGAAATGTTTAGTGATCATAAAGAGGATTTCATTAAAGACAAACTATTTTACTAATACATTATTTGACAATAGCAAAGAATAAAAAATAGGCTAATTAGGTTAAACAGAGTCATACAAGATACACATGACTAGTATGGTTAAGGATTTGTTATTATGAGGAAAAAAGCAAGCAGAAATACACAACATACAAATTTCAATAGAAACTATAGGTAGTATGAAAAAGGGAAAATCATAGCACACACCACCACAATTCCGAGAGCAATAAGAAATTAATTCAAAAAAATTATACTCAGTAAATTAGAGAATTTAGAAGAAATGGAGAATCCAGAAAAAAAAAATGGAAATGTAAAATTTAAAAAATGAGCCAAGTGATATAAAAACTCTGAATAGGTTAATAATAGGAAAAAATAGAGTCACTAATGACTTTATCAACAAGAAAAGTCAAAGACTTGATGAATTCACCACAGAACTTTATCAGAACTTTAGAGAATACCTCATGTTAACACTCATTTATTGTCAATGAAAATGAAAGCCTGATGATTGCCAAACTCTTTCCTTGAATTTACCACTACCCTGACATAAAAACAGAAAGGGATTTTGAAAGAAAAAAAATTATCAGCCAATACCTTCAATGGCATAGATGTAAAAATTCCCAAAAGGATGTAAGCATGCAGACTGCAACAGACAATTTAAAAAATAATTTATGATGTACAACGTGGCTTCACCTCAGGGATACAAGGGTGATTCAACACACTGGATATAAATCTAAAAATATAATATATTCTATAAAAGGAAACAATGATAAAAATAATGTGATCACTACAAAAGATGCAGAAAAAGCCATTGAAAAAACCTACAATCTAGTCATAACATAAACAATAAGGAAAATAAGCATCAAGGATTTTATTTAAAACTTATAAAAGCCATTTCTGACAAATCCATTGCTGATATCATACTAAACAGACAGAAACTGAAAGCATTTCCTCTAAAATCAAAAAGAACACAAAGATGTCTACTTTCACCATTTCTATTCAGTATAAAATTCAAAACCTTAACTGCATAAATAAGGTAAGAGAAAAAATAAAGGGGTATGTATAGGAAAGAAATCAACCAATATATTTATTTGCACATGATCCTTTACAATGAAGAACCAAAAAACTACTACTATGCATATAACTAGTAAAAAATTCATAAAATTGCAGAATACAAAAATCAATTTTAAAAATCTTCCTTTATATCAACAATGAACCTACTAAGAAAAAATTAATAAAGCAATCTTATTCATTAAAGCTTTAGAAATTAAATACAGTGGTACCTTAGTTCATGAATACTTTTGCTGTGAACAATTTGGCCATTTCCCCAGAATCATGGAAAGAATTAATTTAGTGAACCAAGGTACAATTATACTTGGAAATTAACCTAACTGAGAAATAGAAAGACCTCCATAATGAAAATTATACTATTTGGAGGGAAAAGTATTAAAGAAAATATCAGAAAATGAAGATTACCCCTGCTACTGAATAAGTAGAAATAATTTGTCAGATTACAAAATTTGACACACAGATTTAATGATACCCCAATAAAAATAAAACAGCATTATTTGACAAACTAGGGAAAAAACCCACAAACATCAAGTTTTCATGAAAGAAATATTTTCTGAATTTAAACTATATTACAAATTTACAATGATAAAAATAAAACAACACGGTATAGGCAGAAAAATTGACATGTAGATAAGTCATACAACTGAGAATGAAGAAAAAACCCCAAGGGTATTCAGTTTTCTTGTGTTTGACTAAGGCACCAAAAATATACACTACAAAGAAGATGGCTATTTACAAATGACCCTGGATGAAGTGGCTGTTAACAGGCAGAACATTGAATCTATATCCATATTTTTCACCTTGCATTACAATAAAACAAAAATGAGTTAGACATTAAAAAAAGAAAACTTAGATATTAAAAAGGAAACAGTGGTGAAAATAAATTAGATAAAATAGGTGAAAATATAAGCATAGGCAGTGATGTTCCACACAGGAGATTTGTTGCACAAGAAAGAAAATGAAAATCAGTAATTGCACTATACCAAATTTAAAAGGCCCTGCACAGAAAACAAAAACAGAGTGATGAAACAATTTATAGAATGGAAAACTATCTCTGACAGCTACTCCATACATGAATACTTATATGTAAAGTGCATGGATAATTCAAATAAATTAGACCACCCAAACCAAAAGACTTTGTCCAAAAATAGGCAATCAAAGTGAGTATCTACTTTTGGGAGAAAAAATACAAATGACCAATAAGTATAAAAAAATGATCAGCATTGCTGCCATTAGAGAAATATAAATCAAAACAACAAAGGAAAGCCAAGAAAGTAATCATGGCTATTATCAAGAACTCAACCAAAAACAAATTCTGGGAAGACTGTGTGAAAAGGAAATACTTTTATATTGTTGATGGCAATATAAACTAGTCAATCCCTATGGAAATCAGTATGGAGACACTTTTAAAAAGCACAACAAGAAATTCCATTTGACCGAGCTATACTCCTTTGGTGTATCTTTCCAGAAGTCAAAATCATCATATTACAGTGATACATGCATGCTCGTGTTTATAGCAGCACACCTAACTATAGCTAAATTTTGTATGGCTTCTTTCTAGATGTTCCTCCAAGCCCTCACCCACTCATCCGTTGAAGAGGGCTAGGTCATGGCTGTGTGATGCTGGATTTAAGGTGTGTGATACAGGGATAAAGGGTGTGTGATAAAAAATTGGGTTAGCATAGCTTTGAGTGTAGGTAATACATGTCTTGGGTGCAGATGGCAACATCAGTTAGGTCTATAGCCTGTATGGATTGTAGAGGCAGAAAGAAAACAGGCTGCTACTTTGATGCCTTATTGATTGCCTGCCCTGCCGTGAACTCTGCTTCCATTCTCTTCTGCTAGGCCACCCTGATTGGAGCCAGTCAACTATGGTCTGAAACTTCTACAAACTGTGAGCTATCATAAGCACTTTCTCCTTGAACTTGTGGGTGTTAAAATTTTTCTCACATTAATGATAAAGATATTTCAAAATAACCTGCATGGCCACAATAGACTAATAGATTTTTTAAAATATGGTACGTATACACAATAGAGTAAAAGTCATTCAGAGGGGTACATCTGAGTCACTTATGAGAAAATAAATGTAACTAAAGACTGTTTTACTTCCCCAAAAAGCCCCTGAGATGAAAAATGGGGCAAAACCCCTGAGATGGAAAAGATGGGGCAGAACGACATCATTTTTAGGAAGAAGCGCTTTTATTTTAGCTGGCCCAGTGACACGGTGCAGATGGAATTTGCAAAGCTGTGCAACTGAGTTAGAGTTTTGACTGTTTTTTATAGTTCATGTATGATTAGCTCACTGATCATTAAGTACATAGTGATGAGAAACAGAAATAAGGTGGGCCTTTGTTTCCCTTTGCTTGAGGTAAGAGGCATTTCACAGTGGGTGGTTAGCCAATTCATAGACCTTGGTCTGCCAATTCCAGGAACATTTGTCTCTCATAAAGGGAGCAATGGTTGACACAGCATCATTTGTCTATTACAAGGGGAACAAAAGTTGACATAGCACAGGTTACTAAGGTGGGGGGGATGACACATTACAGAACAGCATAATGGTGCGATCAGTTAATTTTTAACTATGTGGTTGGTGCTTGGTTACTAGGGTGATGAGATCAGTACAGAATGACAATATTGCTAATAACTACCCTTTTAAGTAACTAGTTTTGCTCATTATCTTTTAATGAGTTATTTTAATTTTTCAGCATCTTAGTATAACAAAGACCACATTGCTATGTGAATAAATCAAATGCTGAAGGCTAATTATGGTATGGTTTCTCTTATATAAGAAGCCCAAAGTGTAAGTAAAGAACAAATAAAGGACAGATATTGGAAAACAGATAAATAGACCTTTTGGTGACAGAACAGGCATCGAGAGATGGAAGGAGAAGAGAAAGAGTAGACAGGAAGAGAAAGCGTAAGGGATTAAGATGTGATATTTTTATGTATCAGCTCCCACACTGGAAGTATTCATTATGTATCACAAACAATTGCTAATAAACTTAAACAAATGATAAGTGTATATTAAGAAAAAATCTCAAATAACCTGATATTTAAAGTTTTGCCAATTTTTAGGTCATTCTTGTAGTGTTGTATTAATATTCTCAATTTGAGTCAGAAAAATTCCCAAATTTTGCTAAACTTCCTGATTCTGACCCTTGTAACACTATGAGAATAAATTGTTTTGCACTAAAAGGCTTCTTATAGAAATATAGAACTTCTGTTATTTAATTATTTAATTGATTAGTTGATTAATTATGAAATAGTTTGAGGGATTAAGACAAAAAAGGTAGTGAAATTATATCGATTCCTTCCACTTCACTTCCACCTCATTTTGTCTAGCACTCACTACTGTTTCCCACACTCTAATTTTTTATTATAATTGCTGTTGAAATCTGCAGCACTTTATTAGGTGCATATGCTGCTTGCAGTCCTGGGGAGAATACTGGTCCTGCGAATGACAGCAGCAACCCAGGGGTGGACCTCAGGATTACAGCAAACAATCAGAGGCTATGAGAGGCAGGCCTTGAGGTATCAGAAGGGTGAGGTGCTGCAGGATTTGAAGGGAGGCTGTAACTGCCTTTTCAGTGATTTTATGGACTGACAACACATTCCTCAGACGTAATGAGGTCATCTAATGACAGTTGGACACGGAGAGTTGCCTTGGTAAGGGAGTTTACCTGTAGAAGTAGAATCTGGAGAAAAATTTGCCTTAGGAAGCCTTCCCAATTTTACTGACCTTCAAGGCAGTATGTATCACAGAGCATAATTTAAGGCTTTACTCCATTAGGTCAGTGCAATGAATTCTGTAGTGTTTCAAATATTATGCTTTATCTCCGGGAAAGGGGAATTTCAAGAGCAAGATAGGAAAGTTAAATTTAGTGTCCTCTATTTGCTATCACTAATAATTCCTCATGACCCTTAATCTTCACTGGACTTCACAGATCTCTCCTATGTATCTAGACCTGAAGGTGAATGAAGAAAGAAGGAAGGAAAAATAAAACTCGCCAGGAATCTGTTAGTTTTGTACATTTTATTACAAACAGGATGAAATACCGTTCCTTCTATGATGGAAAAGTTAGTCCTCAGGTACTATTCAGATTCTTATTAACACCGATGCTGGAAGAAAATGGAAAACAATTTTCAAAGTGTTAGAGTTGAAAAGTTTCACCAAATATTTTAAAGTTCAAAAAAACCGTTTTAGGAGTTATAGCATACAAAGAAAAGCCACACACACACACACATAGTATGAAAATGTATAGAGTATAATTTTTCCTCCCTAAATAACCACTAATTGAAAATACCTTTCTGTGGGAATATTAAATTTAATAACCATGTCAAGAATAGGAAAAATTTTCCATTCAATAATAAGTACTCAACAATGGAACATTTTATACATAGAATCATATGTGTAACTATAACACTATGTAAAATTCATTTTTGTGGAACTTTTAGATAAAATAACTTCATATTCAGCATTAGATGACTCAAAAATTAAGAAAATTATGTCATATTAAGCATTTTACTTGGTGTACTGGTTTAAATGTATACATACTCATATGCATTTATATAGTCATATTCATCATTTTATGTGGTCATTTAAAAGTACATAAAATATGTTTATACTGATTTTATAGATATAAATTTTACATGTATATTCATAAAATAAGCAATTCTCCATATAAATATCAATCTCTGGTATACCATTTTGGACTAGTTTATTTTTATCACCACAATACTTCCTATATTTGAAATAAAATATATAATTTGCATTTATATGTAGAAAAATAATATTACTGGCTTTTTTTGGGTACTAGGGATCAAACTCATGACTGTGTGCTTGCAAAGCAGGCACTAATGCCACTGAGCTAAATCCCCACCTATTAACGGCATTTTTGAAGCATTATTAAAATATTTTTAAAACAAACTTTCTCCTTCATTTGCTCTGTTGTTTTTTTCAAGATTTTTATAGGAGATTTTAAATCTGTCATGAACAGGGCAGTTTAATATACATTGATCAAAATATTACTAATATAAGGTCAATAGAATTCTCTTTCTCTTTAATTGATTCTTTTGACTACTAAATTTCAATGGAAAATCCTTCTCTACCTCTGCTCCATTACCAATATACATAACCACAAATAGAAATTTAGAATAGCAAGGATGTGTAGCTGATTCAAGATCTCTAGGGAATACTTCTTTTCAAAATACTCTCTTATTTTTTTCTTGCTTGACATGATTCTTAACTCAGAAATGCCTATTTTAATGAAATGTGTTATTTTCATAGTTTGTATATAGTGAGAAGTGCTTCTCACCATGTGAATTACACTGCACTGACTGAAAATTAAATATTCTTTGACATATTCTTTTTATCTCCATTTCAATAAAAAACTCTAGCCATTATTAGACTGAGATAAGCTTTTACTAAAATCAGTATGTTGTTTTTGATAATTAACTTACAACTATATGATCACTTTATATAAACTAGCAACAAATATAGAGAAGTTTTTCAAATTTTATTATATATCAAACTAAATAATATTTGAAAAAACAGATCAAAATCTAAATTAAGTTTCAGGTTAGGCAGCTAAATTCCTCCTGTGATTGGACCCAACAACAGCCAAACATAAAGTAACCAAAAAGGGAGTAGATTTGTTGATGCAGGAATTAGGATTTGTTGGGAAAGTATTTCTTATTTCTAGTATCTGCAAGCATTAGTTGTCAGACTGCGAGATGTGGATACTAATGATTATCTATCTACATGTATGTGGCATTCTCTGATTTCCCTAAGAACTTTTAAGTATTTTAAACTCACATTTGCTCAGGAAATTGTGATCTTATTTCTGCAGTTTAATGGTAAAAGTCAGAATTACTTACAGAAATAAGGTGCAATAAAGTAGTGTATTCCATAAAAAAATCTTAAGGTTTTTTTCCACTTGAAAAGAATAAAGAAATGATTCAAGTAACCCGTATTGTCCACTTCAATACTCTCTTGACTGTAGGACCCAAAGTACATCCACACAAGTGGATAAACAAAAGCCTTACCGTGTGACACATCCTCCTCAATTAATTCTGTCAATAAGAGAATGAAATGCTTCTCTGATCACACATTAGATCCTAAATCACATTTCAAGTTGTCCAATTCATGACCTTAGCTGAATAAATTCTCCACTCTCTAGCCTCTTTAACTATTTTCTTCTATAGAATGCATACTCATTAAGTTTTATACACCCTCTAATTTAATTTACTCTTTATATCTGTTATCTGGATGTAGTATTTTTCCTGTCAGTCTCTCTCAGCATATTATTTCTTGTAATCTTCTCAACAGAAAATTTCTCTTATATCTTTTTTTTCTCCTTACCTATATAATATCTTAAACTTAGTTGCAAGGTTGTTATCCCGCTTGCTCTTCATTATTGTTCCTGGGTATTTATTTCTTAGCTTCTAGACATCTGATGCATTGTGCAGTGGTGATGGTCTGGCTGTCTAGCCTGTAGTTCTTAATCCTTACTCCATTCCTATCTGTGATGTTTCATTACCTTAAGATATTTCAAATTATTTTTTTAGGCTCTTAACATATTCAGCTAAACAGATCACACCTTTTATTCACTTTGTGATAGTCATACTCTGTATATTGTTATCATCCCAAAAATGAGCCTTCTGACTCACTAATCCAAATTTCCTTGTTAAGAGTTGAGATATACAGTGTCCCCCCAAAGGCTCAAGTGTTCATAAGTGAAATTTTTGGCAGGTGATTGTATCATGGAATTACTATGTTTGTTAATGGACTAATCAGAGCTCTGTTTTTTTTTTTTTTTTTTTTTTTTTTTTTTTTAGGAGGTGACTTGATGCAAAAAGGCAGGTACATGTCATTTGATCTGGAAATATATGCATCCTTCTGTGGCTCCTCCCTTCATTTTCTCTGGTTGCCAAGACATGAATACCTTTCCCTCCATCATGCACCCTTCCATCCTGCTTCTATCTTGGAGTCTGACAACTATGGGATGAAGCTACAATCAAAATAAAAATCTCATCCTTTTAACTGTGGGTATGAGATATTTTGTGCCAGCAACATAAAGTAAGTAATACAGATTTTAGTACTAGGGAGTGGGGCTTTTGTTATGACTACATAGGATCATGCTCTTTAAAACCCTGAGAGTTTGTTTGCATATCTTTGGGAATTTGGAGATGGGGCTTCACAAAGGCAGAATGTTGTGAGTAGTAATTTATATGTGATTGTGGTTGGAGATCTGCAGATCAGATTGCCAAAAGAAATGCAGAGAGTAAAAGGCAGTTGTAGGAGGTTTCAGTTGAGAACAAGGACTTCATTGGCCATTGGACTAGAAGCTGATTTTAGTATAATCTGGCACAAAATTTGTCTACATTTTGCACATGACATCAGACTGCAGGAGATTGAGATTAGAAGCAATTGAACTGAATTATTAATTCAATTGAATTACTTAATCTGTCAGAAGCAATTTCAATGCAGTGCTCCAGTTTCTTCTCTTTAGAGCCTGGCAAGCATAGATTGAGCCATGAAACCAAAATCTCAGCTTTAAGTTGTGGGTGTTGGGTATTTTGTTCCAAAGATGAAAAATTAATTAGGCCATTCCTTCCATAAGATTTTTTCCAACATTGGTAATATCTCAACTAGCTGCGTGTTGGTGGTACATGCTTGTAATACCAATAATCTGGGAGGCTGAGGCTTAAGGATCACAAACTTGAGCCTAACCAGGCAAACGTAGTGACTAACCAAGACTTTGCCCAAAATAAAACTTTAAAAATTGTGAAACATTAGAAATGCAGTTCAGTGGAAGCCTCATCACTAATAAGGAAGTCAACAACAATTTTCTCACTGGTGGCCTCAAATATTTTAAATGTTTAATCTGATTTATACATTAGATAAGTATATAATACTTCTCATGGTGTTGATATAAGGAAAAGTGAATTCATCACTAGAGTAACAAAAATGTGCATTATTAGCAATCACAATTTAAGTTTCCTATCTGTACTATAATATTTTTTGTCTTGTTATTTACCCTATGATCTTCACTCTCAAGTAGACATCCACCAAAACACCTTAATATTTTTTGCAGTGACTAGAACCTTTTAACAGCACACAGTTACTTTTTATTAAAACATTCCTTAAATCCGTTCCTTTCGTCTCCCTTTTGGCAATTATGTTTGAAATAGAGAAAAGAGAGAGGAAAATATTCTGTCATCAAATGTAGAACAGACACAGTTTTGAGGATACATAATCCTTTCCTTCCAAACCTTTGTCTATTTTGTTTAATTTTTGTATGTGCAGAGCATCTTCCTTTAGGTAATTATCTCTTGTGCATTGATCCATTTCTTAATGCAGACATATCCATATTTATAAAAAAAATCCAATAATAAAAATGAGAAACAGTTGATTTCTTGATGGTAGCCATTCTTTCAGGAGTGAGATGAAATGTCAAGGCTGTTTTAATTTGCATTTCTCAAGTGACCAGTGAAGGTGAACATTTCTTCATGTACTTATTTGCCATCCGTATAACTTCACTTGAGAAATGTCTGTTCATATCAGATGCCCATTTTTGGAGAGGGTCTTTCGGGGGACTTGATGTTTTTCAATTCTACGTTCTGGATATAAATCCTTTGTCTGAGGGACTGCTGCCTAAAATTCTTTCCCATTGTGTGGGTTTTGTTTTACTTTGTTGGTGATTTTCTTTTGAAGTGCACACTTTTTAATAAGATGAAATCCCAGTTTTTGATTCTTTGAAGTACTTTGAAGTACTTCCCATGCAGTTTGTGTTTTGTACTTTGCCTATGTCTCTAGGATTTCTATCTGTGTGTCTTCCAGTAGATTTAATGTTTCTTTTTTAATATTTAGATCTTTGATCCATTTTGACTTTAGTGTGTGATGGTAGATATGGGTCTAGTTTCAGTCTTCAGCACATGGAAAACAGAATTGTTTGTACTGTCATTGTTTGATTGTCCACTTTTTATGCTTTGATTCTGTGACTTGAGCAACTAATTCTAAGATAACAATATGTAATTTATCAACTAGTGATTTCTTGCTTTCTTTTTTGAAATTCTGTATTATTTTGACCCTTTTTTGTTTGGAGTTTTTCTATAAATAAAAAAAAATAAAAGAAGTGAGAAACAAAATGAATTCAAAAACAGAGAATTTGTTTTGCTTTGGTTAAACTTAATGAAAAGTGGGTAGGAATACAGATCAACAGATTGCTGAGCCATTATAATTTATCAGCAGAGTATTTATTGAACAGACTGCTGAGCCATTACAATTTATCGTTTGAACAATCTGCTATTTATAAAATACTTGAACAAAATCTTACATTTTTCATTGTAAAATCAAACAAAAGAAGAATCATGAGCATGTTTTGTAAAACTAAAAATCATCAAAGTGGTGGCACACACCTGTAATCTCAAGCACTTGGGAGGTTGAGCCAGAAGGATCACTTTGAGTGTGAGGTCAGCCTGAACCTTGTCTCAGAAACAAAACAAAACAAAAACAAAAAATCAAACAAACAATAAAAACACACAAAATCATTAAGATTATGGTTCAAATATATTTGTAGAACTATTGTTGTCTCCAAACTAGATATTTGTACAGACGTTCATATTTTACCAATCATCCACATTTAATTATATTTTTCAAAACAGAAACAGAGAAGACACACTTCATCCTTCCTTCTGTTTACTACAACCAATACAGGAAGTATTTTGGTTAATTGTTCCTTAAAGATGGATTTTTAAAACAGTATCAAAAAAACTATTGATCTTTTCTCCTTGCCAACTGATGAAACATACAAAAATCCATGGATTAAAACCTCAGGAAACACAAATAAGCAACAAATGACATATCTGTAAATTTATAAAAATTGAATATTATGTATGAGCCTGAAATGTATGAACCAAAATCATCCTCTTTTTCTTTTTTGGCTTTCTATTCATTGCAGTTGAGATGGAGAGTGTGGTGTCTGTTTTGCCATCCAGCCACTACTTAAAAAGTTATTATCTCTAGTTAGCACTGTATAATGAAAAAATTGCATCCCTTATCATTCAGGGCCTGCTTAGTAAGGTACTAATTATGTACTAAAAAACATAAATTGAGAGAATTTCTGGCTGCCCTCTTACGCAGAAAACAGTCAGGCCCTTGAGTAGAAGTATAAACAAAAAGAAACTTGCCATTTTTGCCAGATCCAAGCTGTAAGGTCCTGGAATTATTTTCTCCTTGATAGAAGAAGTAGGACTGCAAACAGAGAACTACTAATTTCTTGCCAAAGGAACTCACTTCCTTTCAGTAGAGCAGGGACAAAATCAAAACTAGTGTTTGAAATAATGAAGATTTGATGGGAAGATCTCAAGATTCAGGCTAAACTATAAGCTAGATAGTTTGTAAGGGTCAACTAGAGACTGGGCAGACAAAAGAGATGATTAGGAGTCCAAATAGATATCTCACATAACTTTAGAGTCCATTGAAAACATTCAAAGTTTGATTAGCTTAGGAAAAGAGCAGTATATTTCATCATTTTTAGAGAAATTTAGTACTCTACTTGTCGTTGGCTGAGCTTGAGAGCTCAGAGTGGTTCAAAAAAAGGAAACAAGGCCTACTAAAATCATCAGTGAATGGAGCTCATGGCGTAACCATGCTGCACCTCCATATGAATTGACAAACCTCAGAGGCTAAACAATGCAAAAGGAATAGACTGTACTAGCTAATCCTACCAGTCACTTCCAAATTCACAAGCAAATTTATTTGTACAACCTGGGGCAAGGGACATGTCCCTGAATTTCTCAAATATGCGTCTAAAATATCCAGTTTTCTAAAAATGTGAGGTATATTTAAAAAGAGTAAATTTCATGACTATGATGTAAAAAAGCATGCTGTTAAAACTATGAGAGTGAACACATGTCAGATTTATCAGAAGTTTCAAATATTTTACAGTACAAAATTTAAAAAGATGTATTTGCATGCAATAAAGTTCTACTCAGCTAAAAAGCAAGATAAACATGAGGCTTTCATAGATAAATAGATGCAACTTGAGATCATAATAATAAGTGACATAAATCAGACTTGTCTGGATAAACACCATGTTGTCTCTCTACTGTAAAATATTGAAAGAATAAATAAGATCCAAAATGTGCAATACATATGGTGAAAGTGAAAACAGTGCTCAAAATGAAAAAAACAACTGGGATGGGGCAAAGGAGTATGTAATTATGTTACTAATCTGTTAGCTCTTCAAAAAGAATGATTTGAGTTTCATCATTTGATCATTTTTTTCTTGCCTATATTGTGTAATCTGAACAACTACTTTGAAAATAACAATACACAATGTATTAACCATTGTTAATCTCCCGTTATTTTGTTTTAGAATTCTGTATCATCATTTTTACTGTTTTAAATTTTAAAATAAAACATATTCATTACAATCATGTTCAATATGCATGTATGAGAAATTAAAATGAATTCCATCTCTCTTTAATATTTACTAATAAGTCACTTGGGATGTCAATATTGTATCAAGTGATCAATACTAAAAGGTACAAACTATTTTGTTATATGTGCTTCCAAAATGAGCAGAAAAACTATACTAAAGCAGATGGAAATGATGGAATTAATTACTATAATTAAAACACAAACAAAATCACTAAAAAGCAGCTCACCAGAAAATTCAATATCTGTCCGGAGCCGCTTCCGTCCCGCGGAATGGAGCACACGAACACTTAGCCTCTGCAAGCACCTTTATTGACTGGGCAACAACCTCAATACATGTCCGTCCTCGATGGCTTCTTCTGTGTTGTGCGTCGGGCACTTCCTATACTTGGGCTTATATAGCTAATGTTATCCAATCATGGGATTACACGTGGGGACAGGCGATTGGGCGGCAACAAGGAAGCAATCAATCATTACCATATATGGTGGGGACAGTAAGCCGAGCAAGAACCAGGAAGCAGGATGTGTGTGCCATCTTGGGCACACGATGGGCGGGGGAGCAGCGGAGGCGGCAGGCGGGTGCCATCTTATGAATATGCTCTCATGAATAACATGGCAGGCTCCCAACAAATATCCAAAAGTGAATTTAAAATAGTTGGATTAGACACATGTGTCTCTAAGACAGGAGCAGTGAGAGCAGACCCAGTGGGAGTGTATACACCAGCAAGCAAGACCAGCTGTGTGTTGAAGTTTAAAATTATTTGTTTTGGAAGTCTGAAGTTTTTTGTTTTGGAAATTCTTCCTTACTCAATTTTCTGGATAAATTGATAGGAATTGTTTTAAGAAAGGTTTCTGCTATTAGTTTTGTGAGCTACATAATATATCCTGATGAATCAACTCACTGTTTATATGAAAAACTAATACTCGCCTCAAAGTGAGTAATACTGAAGTCAGAATTCACATTTCATTGTTATTTTTTCATTCTGTAGAGACTTCAATGCTTAGCTGTGCATCTAGTGTTTCATTAGGTTAGTGATTAAATGGAATGAAAATACCACTGAGCTGCGTTGCCTGGCTGAGGCATTTAACCCAATATTTCAGGTTGGCATTTTACAGAATTGTAGTGCTAAAGCTGATATTTCAAAAAAAATATTTTTGAAATAGATGTCCTCTACATTATAACTTTTTGTAAATGTTAAGTGCATAGTGTTTTGCTTTTCAGATGATTTTCAATTGACAACAGTTACTCCCTTTTTCGTTGAGATGTCAACCATAATGCATGGTTCATTAAAACATGTTAGTCTTTCTTTCTACTAATGCTTGCATTTTGGTATTTTAAATAAAACCCATGGTTGACTATCCTTGTTCGGAAAATGTATTGGCTTTGACTTTTCTATGTAACAATCAAGCATTATAATTCACTTTTTTCATCCTACCTGAAATGATTTATTTTTGTATAGAAAGTCAAACTCATCAAAGGCTAAAGTTCAGACATGGATGCTCACAAGTATACAGCTTTTACTAACCACAAAAACTAACGTTGTTTAGAGTATATGGTGCTACTCACATCTCAGATAAAAATCTGCAAAATCACCCCATATTTGGAGTTAAAATGGCATTAGAATGCATTAATAATAATTTTACCTATTTTGTATTGTGCAATCATATAGGATGCTGAAAAATTATGTGAATGATATGCAGTTGAGCAGACAATGTACAGAATTATCAGGTAAAAGATCATTTAAGTTACACAGCAAATTCATACACACACACTCATAGATACCAAGTTCAATAAATGACTCAGAAAAGCTTGAATTTCAGGCTCACTGTGCAAATGTACATTTACTTTTGAGTTTTCCAATAATTCTACCTCTATTACAGATTTGGTTTCATTTAGGTCTTGTAAATAATTGTAAACAAGTGCTTACTAAAGCAAATAGTTGTTAAAAACTCCAAATGTTAGTGCAGTTAATTTTATTTTTGTTCTCTGTACTTGACAATGAAAACAAAATAAAACACACCTTTCTCTTGAATAGCATATGTATGTTGTTTGTGTTTATGTGTATATGTGATTTAAACATGGCCGTGCAGTTCTATTTTTGATAATTGTTTATGAAAACTGTGATTATTTAGAGTATACCACATTGAAAGCAGGCTAGATAAGAGGCTTTTAACCTATCTTTGTTATTACTTAGATGAAAGTATACATTTTGATTACATTATCACTACTAAACTACAGCTTCATTGATGAAAATATCGGCACAAATTATGCCTCCTTATATGTAAGCATATTAAAGAGGTCTCCAACAGTAATTCCACTTAGCATACTGTGTCCTTCTCAACCCTCACCTTTAATTTCTTTGTTCAAAATAATTGGCACCAAGAGAAAACAATGGCCACACCAGCAAAAATGTCCAGTCTGGGAACCTGCCCCATCCGCGGGTCACTCCCAGACTGGGAACAGCTAGACCCAAATCTTTCCTCATGAGTCAGCTCCATCCATGGACTATGGGGAGAGAGGACAAGTCCCTGTCTGGAACCAGCGCCATGCACATGCTGTCACTGGACTGGGAACAGCTAGACCAAAGTCCCTTCAGGAGGAAGGCTGGCAAACAAGAAGTACCAACACCACCACCACCACCACCACCCACCACCACCACCACCACCACCACCACCACCCCACCCCCGTGACTGGCTTATCTAGAGAAGCACAGGCTGTGATGATAGCTAATTGGGGTGAAATACAATTGGAGTATTGTATGTGGTGTATAGTCTGTGGTGCTTTGTTGTTTCACTAACACTGCAGGTAAACCTCTGATCACAGGTTCAGAGGATGTCAGTATGCAGTGTGGTATCTAGGGGTATCTCCTTCTGAGGAATGTAGCCTTTGTTGAATTCCTTATTATCTTGTTTTGAGGTCATATATCATTTCCATTGTTTTGTTGGGTTGAGTTTCATTCTCTTAATAAAACAAAACAAGAGAATAAATCCCATGGCAGGAAAGCTATTTCAAGGATAGCAAGATACATTATGGTAGTGTTTTTGGATTAACTATTGGCTTGTTTTGACATTCTTTATTGTATTCATTGTTTTGTTTTTATTGTTTCTATTCTGTTCTATTCTGTCTGATTTTTACTGTGTCAAAAGTTTTCTGCTGCTATTTTGAATACATCAAAAGGCATTAAGGTAACAATTGTTGACTTCATAATGTTTTGAAGTCTGATGTCTCTTACATTGGTATGTTTTCATTGGTTTTATTATGTTTTAACTACTTTAAAATAAATAATTTTTTTTTAAAAAACAAAATACTTGATACCAAAAGCAATTGTCTATCTTTGATGTCAGAGAAGGTGAAGAATTCCTGATAAAAAGATGTAATTTCTTTTCCAAGATCTTACATTTTTAAAATGTTGAGTAGTAATAATTATGAATCTTTCTTATGACTAGAAAATCAAATGCTATTAAAATCAGGATTTGATATAGTGCAGACACTATATACATGTATTATAATATACATGTAATACATGAATATTTTAGTTTTTGTTATATCCAGCCATATTTTTATTACTCAAAACTTCATGTTTTCTCTGGAAGTTCAAAATGATGGCTAGCAAGTTATATACTTATATCCATTTAAATAATTTTTGTGATGAAGTGCAATTCTGAAATAGAAGAACAGTATGCTATTTTTAAACTTATAAAGGTGGAAATCTTCATTTTTATCATATAGAAAACAGAAAGAACATTAGTGTTGGCTTGTTAAATACTTTTCAAATGAGGGATATATACTAGAAGTAATCTCTCAAATCCATCAAACTCCAAAACTCTGTGAACAATCTTGACTGTGTATTTGACCTAATTTGCAGCAATTCTGGCAAAACTTTCTTAACCAAACAGCTGGAATTGTATTGCTTTCTCACTTTCCTTAAATGATTTTCACACGAAGTCTCATCTCATCACAGGAATCAAAGTGTGAGATTTTTTTTTTTTATTTTAAGAAAAGCTTGGAATTTTTCTCAATGTAAATTTGACTTATGTTTAAATATACCATTATTCTATTTTTTCATGGATTCCTTGGTAACAATAACTACAAGAATTAGATAAACATTTTTATAAGGAATATACTGAGGTATAGTGACTCCAAAATAACATCATTCACTAATGCTTCTATGAACAAAAGTCCAATATTTGGAATAAATATACTTACGCAAACAAAAAAGTTAAAAAATTATCCATAGAAGTATGTAAACTCAGAAAACTGGTCAAGTTCACCTCAGCCATTGAAATCTTTTTTCAATTTTTTTCAAACTTTGAACACAGTGAATATCAGAAAAATATCTGTTGAATAAAACAAAAAATTTTGTTAGCTTATAGAATTTAGACAAAAAATAAATGACAAAGTAGAGGCAAAATCCTCCAATCCTGTGAATTCATAATGAATGATCAAATATATGAATGTGAGAAATAAATTTTACTGTCAGACGGTGGAACATTTAGAAAAAGCACTAAACTAAAATATAAATAAAAGTGGCAATCAAGAGCATACTTTCTTCTGCTTAGTATAAATCCTGAATTTTGATACTTCTGTTCAAATCTGCATTTACATGTTATTTACATAAATATAGCTGGAGGAATAAACAAAGGTTTTAAATGTACTTTTTGTTTAGTAAGCTACTACTTTTGTGTGTGGCTATTATTAACATAAAACAAATTTTTGTCATTTTACATTCTTTGTACACAAAAATGAACATGATCCAGTTAAATATCACACTAATTTTGATTGCTGTTTTTAGTAATTCTTAAAATGAGAACCAATGATTTTAAATGCACCATTTAGATGTTCTCCAACAACCAACTGAAATGTGTTTCCTGACATATCTTCATTGCTCAGCTTCTTCCCAAAAGGGACAGTTTGAAATCCGAGTTAAAAATATTGCTTAAATGTACCATGTATATCAGAAGTTTTGGTGTAATAAAAGTTAATATTTCTGTTATAAAATAGTTGTAAAAGATTATGAAATTTCAAAATCATGGCAAGCTTTTTAAGTCTTCACATGATGTTCAGAATAAAATTTAATGAGATGAGACATGATGACAGAACACTGTTAAAGACAAATAATACATACCTTGTAGAAAGTATGATGTCAGTTGTATGAGTGGACTTTATAACATCATTGCAATTTACTTACAATATTCCAAAACTTTCTGTATATAGTATTGCATCTAAAATTAGCTGGATACTAAGCAATTAATTGGTGAGAAATATAATGATTATGATTTTAATGATAATTTGTCTTGCAAAATTCATGTTGAATCTCAAGGCAAGACTATTGACACAATAAAGCCACAGAAGAGAGAGAAAGAGAGAGAGAGAGAGAGAGAGAGAGAGAGAGAGAGAGAGAGAGAGAGAGAAAGAGAGAATTAGAGAATAAAAAGCCTAACAGTCTAGAAATGCCACATGGCAAATATTAAGTCCATATTTGCCATCTGTGGTACGTGATGAGAGATGAGTGACAGATTAGTTCTAGAAAGCCTTGAAGCCACCCCGCTGTGGCCTTGCTGATTGTAACCCAATGTGGCTCTCTCTTGGGCTGGCTGTACTCTCAGTCTACACCTTTCTTAGAAGTTTCATGTTCCTAGCATTTCTAGCCTCCTGTGGTCTCTACAGCAAGCTTGGACTTAAGGAGAATTAATGATTAGAGTTAGCCAGTGGAAGCTTTCTCAAGAGCTATCATGTAATCCAAATGCCAAGGAGCCAGCTACTGGAATACATTAGGAAACATATTTGGAGAATAGCAATGAGTAAATGGTATCAGATATGAAAGCATTATCACATTTAAGATTTAATATTCATAGTCCCTCCTTACCAGCAGTTGTGTTTTCTGCAATTTCAATAACTGGTATTTAACAGTGGTTTGATAATATTTTCAGAGATCCAGAAATACACAATTCATAATTTTTAACTCACGCATGATCTTAAGTTGTGTGATGAACTTGCATGAATATGAATCATTCCCGTTCAAAATTTCTATTGAGAATACATTACTACACTGTAAACCACTTGATAGCTATCTTGATTAGTATCAGGAGAATAGAAAACTGCTTATGTTAAATTAACTCCTCCTTTACTTAATAACCACCCCAAACTGCAATAGTAACGACACTATCAATGTAAATGTGCCAAAAAGTTGCCTCAGACTGCTTTCTTTAAATGAAAAGGAAAAGTTTATTATAGCTAAGCAAGTACAGAGGATTTAAGAAAAACAGTTCATGTATAGTCCTTGGTATCTTGAAAATTATAGGTGTTCACTCGTCATTTGGAATGAATCCTCCAGAAATAAGAGGGAACTTTTACTTTTGTTAAATTAGTCCAATGCTATTATCTTCCAAAGGGATTCTTCTTTCAATATAAGCTCCCCAAGATTCATGGAATGTTTATTGGATTCCAGGCCTTTTATAGGTTATTGTATCATTTCTGTAACCCATTTATAGAAAAGAATACATGCCTTCAACTGTTTCTCTAGGAGTTCACATTTAGAGAAATTTATGAGAAGTCAGGATGAACATTTTGATTTTAGAAACATCAATAAATGAAGCAAATTTTTGTCACCATTTAAAAAGAAATGATTAGAGTATAATGGAATGGAAATTTTTGTTTTTATTAAGTTTATTGGTACAATTTATGTATACATAATTAGCAAATTCATTGTGGGAAATTTGTACCTGTATGTGATATATCTTGATTCTTCTTTTTTCCCATTCATCTCTCCTTCCTTCCACTTATCTCCCCCTCCTTATTCACAAATCTTTGTTTCCATTTTGCTCTTTTTATCTAATTTCTTTTCTTTTCACTTTCTTCCTTATCCCTTCCTAATTCTCTTATCTTTTCAAAAACTTTTTTCTAGTTCACAAAATCTATTATATATTTTGATTCTTACAGTTTCAATTTCTCATAAGAGAGAGATAATATGATATTTACACAAATGTGTCTGATTTATTTCACTTAAGAGTATGTTTCAAGATCAATCTATTTAGGTACAAATGTCTTTTTGTCTTTTTTATGGCTAAGTACTCTATTATATTAAAAAACACATATTTTTATATTCATTGGTTGATGGGCATTTATGCTGTTTCCAAGATTTAGCATTACTGTGATGCCATAAATATTGGTGAATATATATTATTGTGCTAGAATATCTTTAATTCTTTTGGACTGATATCATGAAGGGGAATAGTGGGTTTGAATGGGACCTCTAGTTCTCATTAGAGGCATCTCCTCATTGATTTCCCCACTGGTTGCACTAGTCTACATTCTCATCAACAGTGAAAAAGGCTTCCTTTTACCTCTAGGTCCTTCTAGGATTTGATATTTGTTGATTTCTTAATGATAATATTTTTCAGAGTGAGATGCTATTTCATTATTGCTTTAATTTGCATCTCTCAAGTGGGTCAGTAATGTGGAATACTTTTTCTTTCTTTTTTATTTTTATTTCAAAGAGAAAAAACCTAACCAAACAGAACAGAATAAAGGTAATCAAAACAAACCAGTGTGAGTGACACAGGAAATCCACAATGGTTACCAGAATGCCTCTTGGGTTCAAAATAGCTGCAAATACCCTCACACATAGTACAAGTCAAACAAAAGAACAGAATAAAAACAAAATAATGAACATAATCCACGACTTCAAAATAAGATAATAGTAAATCTAAAATGGCTACAATAATATATCTTGTTATCTATGAAATAGCTTCCCATGTCATTGGATATAATAAAATCAAACAAAACAAAATTAATAAAACATGGCACAATAAAAAATGAAAATGCAAAGCAAGACAATACGGAATTATCAATGGCTACTACCTTCAGAAGGAGACTCCCCATAGATGCTACACTGTGTATTGTTATCCTCTGAACAGATAATCAGACTACTACTGGCTTTAGAACTACAAAGTCAGTGAAACACTCAAACACTAGAAGCATTAAATTACATTTAACTTCAACATCTACCATCACAGCCTTTTTTGTTTTCCAGATCAGACAGTCACTTACAGCAGAGGAGAGGGATGACTTTCCTTGTCTCCCAGAACATGTGCCAGAAAGGGCTGGCATCTGGCTGTCCCCACCGGCAGCCTGCACATAGTGCAGATTTGCAGGGAGGACTTGCTTCTTTTTGTTTGTTTGTTTGTTTGTTTTTAATTAAGGAGAAACAGAAAAAAAACACAGAAATAGGGTACAAGTTATACAGAATTTCAGAAAAAAATAAACAATAGGAAATCACTAGTTAATAGATTACATAAAGTTATCTTAGAAATAGTTCAAGTTACAAAATTAAAGCACATAAAGTGGACTTTCAAACAGTGAGACTGCAAACAGTTTTGTTCAATGATCCAACAAAACTCAGTAATATGGTTATCTATCTTATACACTTAAATATATATGCGGTTATATTCTTTAGAGCACTTTTCCTTTCTTTTGTATAATGACAATTACACATTTTGGATTTTATTACTGCCACAGTTCTTATTACCTTTTTTTTGAAGAGAGTAAAGCCAAATGTGACATAACAGAACAGAGTCAGTCAAATCAAAAGGATGAACATAATAGATAACATAAAAACAAAATACTAGGTGATCAACAATGGTTACCATACTGCCTCTTGCTATCTTAAAAAGAATTGCCTATATCATCAGTTATAATAAAACTGAACAAAACAGTAAAGAATAAAACCAAAACACTGGAGACATTACAGGGCTTTAAAAGAAGATTATAGTCAACCGGAATGGGAGTCATAATGAATCTTATAGTCTTTACAGTTGTTGCCTATACTTTGGAACTTGGTACTATCAAGCAAAGCAGAATAGAGGAAAATCAGTCAAAGCAAGATGGTGAGGGCTATACAGGGTTTCAAATCAAGTTAATGGGAAATCAAAGTGGGTTACTATAATAATATATCCTGCTTTTTTATTTTTCCCTTAATTAAAAAGAAAAAATAAAAAAGTAAACAATTTAAAAAAGGAGACTAAGATATAAGAGGGCATAACAACAAAACAGCGCAGGTCAAAGCATAACCATTTAAGCAAAATAGTGTTTCACCACAAAATATCCCGACATAAAAGTAGTTACCATAATGTCTCTTTCCTTGAAATCTTTGAGTATAACTTCGTATACTGTAGCCCCAAACATATCAAGACAATGTAAATCCATTTAAGAGAATGACAGTATTACAGGGTATTTAGAACCAACTACCAGAAAATGAACAATGGTTTCTGTATAATCTCCTTATCTATAAAAGTTTTTGCTTATATTATCTCATATAATAAAATCCAATAAGATACAATCTGTTAAGACCGATGGAGACAGAGAATAAAAGCTTGATGGGACTTCAAAGCAAAATGATACTAAATCAGCACTAGCTATTATGATGTCTTGTTTTATCCAAAATGAAGAAGACAAACTGACAACAAATGACAGAAAAAGAGCTCAACAGAAATGAGGCAGAGAAGATTGGAAGGCAGAACAGCTATTTTAGGACTTGCTTCTTGATGACTTCTTGTTCTCTTCCTCTGCAGTCCACAAATTGTGCTGACTCATGGAAAAAGGCCGTCACCTGGCTGTTCCCCCCAGTACACTGCTGTCGAACATTTTTTCATACACTAACTTGGTGTTTGTGCTTTTTAACTGAGAAGTGTATATTGATCTCAGATGTCCATTTTTGGATTGGGTCTTTAACTTCGTAGATCTGATTTTTTTCCATTCTTTATATGTTCTAGATATTACTGTTTTGTCAGGAGGGACAGTTGGCAAAAAAAATGATTCCACTCTGTGTTGTCTTTGCATGCTATTGTTGATTAGTTTTGCTGCACAGATATTTTTAATAAGATGGGATCTCAGGTTTTGATTCTTTGTGATATTTCCTGTGTAATTAGAGTTTTGTGCATTAGGTCTTTACAAATAAGCTTTCAAGACCTCTACATATTTTCTCATTCAGCAGATTCAATGTTTCTGCTTTAATATTTAGATCTTTGATCCAATTTGATTTTAGTTTAGCACGTGGAAATAGACATAGACGTAGTTTTAGTCTTCAGCATGTAGAAAGCCACTTTTTCCAACACCATTTATTAAAGAGGTTATTTGGCCCCTTTGTCAAAGATAAAGTGGCTGAATGTGTTTGGAGGTGTATGCATCTTCCACTCTGTTCCATTAAACCACAGTTCTACTTTTTTGTTGCTGTTTGTTTGTTTTGCCAGTACCATGCTGTTTTTTATCACAGTAGCTTTCTAATATTCAAGTTGGGGATTGTGATACACCCTGCTGTGCCTTTGAGGGCAAGAATTGTTTTCACTTCTCTAGGTCTCTTAAAACTCCAAAGGAATTAGGAATATTTACTTTGGCTCTGTGAATTATACTTCTAGCTTGATTAGGATTTTACTAAACTTTTGTAACAAGTTTGGGAGTATAGCCATTTTCACTACATTTGTTCTTACTACACAAAAGAAAAGGAAATATTTCCATTTTCTGGAAACCTCTTTAATTCCTTTTTTCAGAGTATTTTAATTTTCTTTGTACAGATCTTTTACTTGCTTTGCTTGAAAGGTGTGCTTTCTCTAATTTTTTCTTACTGAGTTTATTTTTGTATTGCAAATGCCTATGCTTTTTGAGTGATGAATTTTATCCAGCTATTTCACTGAATATGGTTATTAAATCAGCAAGTCCTTGGGTGGAGCTTTGTGATCTATGCATAGTATCTTGTCATAGGCAAACAATGATAATTTAAATTCTTTCTTTTTTATTCCTTTTATTTTTTTTCCTCTTGTCTAATTGCTCTGGATAGTGTTTCATGAACTATACTGAATACAAGTGATGATGGTAGACAACATTGTCTTGTTCCTGATTTTAGAGTGAAAGCTTTCAGAAAATTTCATCTGATGGTGGCTGTTGGTTTTTCACAGATGGCTTTTATCAAATTGAGACAATAAAATTTATTTCAACTTTCCATAAGGTTTTTTAAAAATCATAAGTGGGTGTTAGACTTTATCACATAATTTTTCTGTATCTATTGAGATGATGATGTAATTTTGTTTTGGGACTGTTATTGTGGTGTATTATATATATTGGTCTATGGATGTTGAACCATTCCAATATCCCTGGGATGAATCCTTTTTGGTCATGCTGTTTAATCTTCTTGATGATTTGCTGCATTCAGTTTCCCATATCTTATCGAGGATTTTTGCATTTGTTCATAAGAGAGATAGCTTTGGTTGTGTTGGTTGTGTCTTCTCTGGATTTATATCATGGTAATGCTTTCTTCCACAAATAACTTATGAGTATGGCTTCCTTTTCAATTTCATGAAAGACTTTGAGGAGTAATGGCATTAGATCTCTATATTTTTTGTAGAATTCAACAGTGAATCAGTCAAGAGCTAGACTTTTCTTTATAAGATCTAATTACAGTTTTTTTATTTCATTGATGGATATTGGGTTATTTAAATTTTAATATAGTCTTGATCCAAGTTTAGTAATTCATATATATTTAGAAATCTTTCCATCTCTTCTGTTTTCCATCTTATTAGAGCTAAATAGTCTACTGTAACAGATAGATCAACTAGACAAGAAATTGACAAAGAAAATTCAGATCTGAATAAAACCTGTGAACAAATGGACTTAGTTCATGTCTACAGAGTGTTTCTTCCCACAATATCAGAATTCACTTTCTTTTCAGCTGCACAGGTGAGATTCTCCAAAACAGACCACATTCTACCCCATAGAACATGCTTTAATAAATGCAAAAAAAAATTGAAATTACTTTGTGCAAATTACCTGAACATAGTGCAATGAAAATGGAAATCAATGGTAAAAGAAACCACAAAACCTATTTAGACACATGGAAATTAAATAAAACTCTACTGAAAAAAATCAATGGATCATAGATGAAATTATAGAATAAATTTAATTGTGTCAACAATTAAATGAAAATGCTGAAACAACATTTCACAACCTACAGGATATGATGAAAGCAGTACAAACACAGAAATTTCTAGTGGTGAATTCCCATACCAGGAAAACAGAAAGAGCTCAAACAACCAATCTAATGTTGAAAATCAAATTTTTGAGAAAGAATAGTGGGGCAAGCATAAAGTTCATACAGACAAGGAAGTTATAAAGATCAGAGCATGAATGAAAGCAATTGAGATAAAACAAGCAAAGAATCAATGAATTCAAGAGTCAATTTTCTGAATGATTAAGTAAAATAGATAAACTCTTATGCAACCTTATAAAAAAGGAAGAAAAGACTCAAATTCATGAAATTAGGAATGACAGTGGTGAGACCAGAAAATTCCCTATACCTGTGTTGAGAACATGGACTATTTATGTTTATGCTGTTACTCATTAACACCTTTATTGACTATGAGTAACTGATTTGTTCTACATAGATTTTTATTTATTTTATGGATAAATAAAACAAAATTTCATAACAAAATATTGGAAGAATAAATAATTCTATTGCTGGCCTCATTTTACATTTGCTAATTCACTCACACCCTGTAATGACAAACATACCACAAGAAGACTCAAGTTGCCATTGGTAAGATTCAGGCTTGAATGCAAGAGGCCATGGAATTTTAGTCACTAGAAGAAAAGAAGACAATATGTGAAATTCATTTGACAGAAATGATGGAAAGAACAAACTCTGAAAATAATTAAAATTGTGACATGTTACATTTTAAAAGTGGAAAAGTTAAAAATATGACATTTAGGCCACGTAACAAAGCATATCCATAGGAGAGCCTAGAGTCTACAATTGTTCCAAAGGAAACTGAGAATGAATAATGAGCTAAGACTTAATTTCAGAAAAATGAAAACTAACACAGATACAGAATAAATGATAATAAGAGATAAATATCTTTCATCATGTGTACTAAGAAAATTCACAACACACATTCACAAACACAGTCTCATCATGTGTTTATATATACCTGGTGAATCTAACCTTAACATTTTAGATGATATTTATATGATCATCTACTGATTAATTCATTCAACAAATATTAATAAGGTCCTACAAGGTAGTACTTACTATTGTAAATGAGATAAATATGTCTTCTTCCCTGGGGCCTATCACAAAGTGGACAATGAAAAAAAATAAACACATTTAAGACATGTATATACACAAGTGATGTATGTTAGAAAATAAGTGATAAAAGAACAAAGCAGAAAGGGATTTACAAAATGTGGGAAAGTAAGATGCAATTTTAGGCCGGGTGGTAGTACAGAAGAGCTCACATCTAGGAGATGTAAGAGTTAAAACTCAGAAGTGGAGCTGGATCCATCTACATGGTTAGCTTTGTGCCTGAGATGAACATTATGGAAAAAATCAGAACAAAGAAAACAAGCAGTAGCAAATATGAAGGCTCTAGGAGACTGTTTTGTGGTTTGAGGAAGGAGTGGGGACCAGTATGGGTGGAACTGAATGATCAGCATGGAGAATAATAGTAGGTTTACAGAGCTAAAGAGCATCCAATCATAGAGTTTCTCTAAGAAGTTGTGTTTTAGGAAAGTAGAAAACCATCGTGGATATTAGATGAGATACACCTGTAGTCACTGACTTATGTTGATATGAACTAACATTTGCCAGCACTCATTTTTATTACTCTTCAGCTCAATATTCAATAAATTGCATGAGATATCCTACACAGTATTAAAAAGCAAGCTTTGCAGGACAGGATTTTGCCCAATTTTAGGTTACTGTAAGTGTTTTTCATGTTTAAGAACCATTAAATGAAGCTATGATGTTTGGTACGTTGAATGTATTGTAAATGTATTTGCCTATAGCAATATTTTCTGTTTATGGTGCGTTAATCGGGGCATACTCCCATCATAACTCAAGAAACATGTGTGTTTTAAATGCGTTTCCCTAGCTGCATTGTTGAAATTACACTTCAGAGATCTGATGGGCCATTTAACCCCGACTCAATAGGCCAAATTACATGTGTTTTACTGTGGAGTTTTTAAAGTTAGAGTCGTTTCAAAGACAGAGTCGAATCTACTACAGTGATTTAGTGTTACAGGATATATAGACAGTCACATAAGGGAATATAGAAAAAGAGAGAGTATGTCTGCTAATATCTTCATTAATTAAACAAAAAAGTAAGTTTAATATCAAATTCTGTCTAATGACCACCTATCACATCAGAATTTTACATAAAGGTTTGCTGTCTATAAATTAAAATGACACTAAAAATAATTGAATTCTAATTCTCTTTCAAGGGTGATATTTTTGTGATTAAGCTCTTTGCTGACAATAAAAGGTTCAATGAAAAAATAAAAATTCAACACTTTTTTAAAAGAAAAACTACAGAACATGAAAATTCATAAACATGTTCATAAAACTTCTCTGCCCTACCATCTGAGAAATTATAGAGATAACTTTCCTCAAATTCTTTTGCAGGTGGTAGGGTGAAACTCTTGGCATTTTGTTAGTTACAAGCAATAAATGGTGTACTCAAAAGTCTTAGAAATTGTGCAGACATAAAAGCAGGCTGTTTACTTATGGCCATATCTGTAATTTGCTTTAGTTTAAATTGTATGAAAACAGATGTTAGAAATAACTATCTACAGATGAATCAACTTATCATGTATGACAGTTATTTGATGTTTATTAAAAAGGATTGTGAACTATAATGTACACAGTTGCAAAAAATTCACATGGTCCTTTTAACTTAGTTGCTAATATTCATTAAATTATAATTGATTTCATTTTTATTATAGATTCCTCTCTCTGCTTGTACTAAAGTATGTTATTGAAAGGGTTGTTGACCCAGACCAGACACTGTAGCCAGAAAAAAGCCTCATCTGGAATTAGGGAGCTCCTTCTTCCCCGCCCCTAGAGATTTACCTGTAACCCGATATCCCCCCACCCTTTGGAATCTGCCCCTGGCGCCAAACGTGTGCCAATGAAATACCTGTGCATCTCTAATGGCTTTAAGGCACTGCCCTAAGCTTAGGCTACTTATATCCCCCCCCCCCCCCGCCACCTGTCGTGTCCGTGTGAGAGAGATTGCCAGATTTCAGCGGCTGGGGTGCCAGTCCTCTCTCTCCATGTTCCCAGAATAAAGGCCTCTTTTGATTTATACTCCTCATCCTTTGAGACTATTTTTCTTCTTCTGGAAATAATCCTATCATTTGGTGCCGTGACTTGGATCGGCAGGCGATTGATTCTTGGGACACACACGCCCAGTTGGGTCCCCGGCCGATTCACAAACCGGTAACATCCTGGCTTGATTCTGCACTTTTCCTTCTGCTGAGATGCATTTCACCTCTCACCGGCTGCCTCCACTCACCACCAACCAGATTGATTTAAGGTGAGCATGGTCTGGAAGACTCCTGGCACTGGGCCGGGCCCCAGTGGACTGGTCTCCCCTGTTTGCATGGATCTCTAGCATTTTCACATCCCTAGGACAGCCCTGAGCAGGTTTTTTTTTTTTTTTTTTCTGGGCTAGCCTGTGTCCACACTAAAATTTCTGACATCCTTTGGTTTCTGATAGCCCAAAGCTGAAATTTTGGACCACCCACACTGAAAAAATACCTCGCTTTCCTTAAAAGCCTTGCGCTTCCACCGGCAAAGCTGCTACTGACCTTGGGCAAATTCCACTCGTACATTTCTCAGTGACGACTAGAATATACGAGTTTTGGAACATTAGCCCTGCCATGTGGCACCACAGAATCAGTGACAGCTTATTCTTTGGACCACAGGTTTTTACTTGCCTAAATCAACAATGGGAAATTTACTTCCTCATCCCCAAAAATGCCGTTACAATGCTTAATTTCCATTTTATGTACATTAAAAACTAAAAGTACCATAAAAACTAAATTATTAACTTTTTACTGCCAGGAAGTTTGGCCTACATACCCACTCCTCAGCAAGCATCGGCCTAGGGATGAAACATTTGATGTTTTCATTCTACAAACATTGCATGATTTCTGTCCAGCTAGTGACAGAGTGATAGAGCTACCATACATAGAGGCGTTTTTGGTTCCAAGAACGTGTCCGTATCTCATTAAGTCCTGTAATCCCACTCAAATACTCCTAGCTAGCTCTCCTCTGACCCCACCTGTTTCATCCTGTCCCCAAGATATGCTTGAGGACGTTCTGCTGATTTACTCTCAGGTTCCACCATACATACCCCCAAATTAATTTCTTCACTCTTATCCTGCTTGCCACCACAGCCCCGTCCCCCCCCCCCCGCCCCGCTCCTGGTCCCTCTGTACTGAAATTACCTCTCACTGCACAATCCTCTCTCCCTCTACCTTCTGCAATACAGGCCTCTCCCAGGAGCTTTGCTCTGCCCTCTAATACCTTCTCACCACCCACCTACTACACTAGGTCACGTTCATTGTGCCTTTCTGGCAAGCAGCGTGATTTTTCCAGCTTGCGCCATACATAGCCACCATGCTCACCATGTTCAGGCAGCTGCCACAGCCATGGAGCGCCACCATGTCCTTGTAGTTGCCATGGTGACGGGGCGCCACCATTTTTGGATAGTTGCTATGGTGACGGTGCACCGCCATGCTCAGAAGGGTCACGTGGTGCACCTCCATGTTTGGTTGGTTACCATGGTGACAGGGTGCCATGTTCATTCCGGTCTCACGGTCAATGGACGCTCCCTTGTGGCTCCTCTTGTGAGTAGCAACAGCCACCTTGTCACAGTCCACATGGTGACGGCCCACAACAATCCTCTTGTTTCAAGGCACGCAGTGCAGTGCCATCTGCCTGTGTTTCCTCATCCCAGGGTGAGCGGCAGCCACTCTATAGCTGCTCTTCAGATAATTATTCACGCGCATCTACCAGGCGGAGAGCTGCCCAATGGTACTCTCCTCCACATTCTTCTCCTCAGGCTCTGCTGCCACTTTGGGAGCAAGCTGGCCCCGAAGGACTTGTTAATATACATGTGCTATTTTCTCTTTCTGATCTGTCTCAGATTACCCATAAATTAGGTAGCTTCTCTGTTGACCCACAGAACTATATCAGGCAACTTGAATTTATCACCAATTGTTATGATTTACATTTTAAAGATGTTTATGTGATTTTAAATACCACCGTTAGATTGCAAGAGTGAAATCAGCTGTGGCAAGCAGCTCGAGAAGAAGCTGACTGCAGGCACAGGGTAAATACTACTGACAACAACCCTGGGCCTGTAGCTGTGCCAGACCAAGACCCTAACTGGAACTATCAAAATGGACAAGGTTCAACAAAATTACATAAGATGATTGAGTGTCTGATTGTGGGCCTTAATAAGATTGCTCACAAACACACTAATTATAACAAGCTTTTAGAACAGGTCCAGGAGGCTAATGAAAACCCAGCTGTGTTTCTAAATCAGCTTCAGGAAACCTTAATTAAATATACCAATGTAAATCCAGAATCTCATGAAGGAATGATTGTTGTTAACTCTTATTTTATTTCACAGTCTGCTCCTGATATTCGTGCAAAGTTACCAAAGGTTGAACATGGCCCTCAAACTCCACAAGGAGATCTACTTAAATTAGCCTTCCGTATCTTCAATAATAGAGATAAGCTTCAAAAAGAGGAAAAGCAAGCTCAAAAATTAAAGTTTGCTAAATATCAGTCTGACCTCTTGGCAGCGGCACTTGGAGCTCCCAAGACAAAAAGTCCACAACAAGGTGTGGTTGCCCAAGTCCCACCCGGACAGTGCTTCAAATGCAGCAAACAAGGACATTGGGCAAGAGACTGCCCTAACCCTGGTATTCCTCCTGGGCCCTGCCCAAAGTGCAATGATAAAGGGCATTGGAAGAGCGATTGTCCTAAATGCCATTGAGCGACTAGGCCATCCTCTAATCCCTCACTCTCACAAGAGACTATGTCAATGCCAGATTCATTGCTGACTGACCTGCTCAGACTTGCTGTGGAAGATTGATGGGGCTCAGAGCTCACAGCCCCCACTCCAGTCACCTTGTTGGAGCCCCGAGTCTCACTGGAAGTCTTAGGCAAAGTAATATCTCTGCTTGTAGATATGCGGGCAACCTATAGTGTACTTCCTGAATTTTCAGGACCCTGTACTAAGTCTCTGATTTCTGTTGTGGGTGTTTACGGCCAGCCAAATCAACCTTTGCAGACTGGGCCTATCCTATGTAGATTTCAGACTCTTCTTTACCCATAGCTTCCTAGTAATCCCAACATGTCCCACACCCCTTTTAGGTAGAGACCTTCTTCAGAAGCTTAATTTTTCCTTCACTGTCTCTCTCCCCACAGCCCTAATCTTCCAAACAGCCTCACAATGCATCACAAAGCCATTCCCCCTCTTCCTCCTTCTCTGGTTGACCCCATGGTTTGGGCCACATCCAATCCCACTCTGGCTACACATACCACACTTGTTTTAATCCATCTCAAGGATCCCTCAGTTTTTCCCTGCATCCTCCAATACCCCATAGTTCCCCAACATTTAAGGGGACTTAAACCCATAATTAAGTGGCTTTTAGGCAATGGTTTTCTTAAACCTACCCACTCACCCCACAATACTCCCATTCTCCTGGTACTCAAGCCTGATGGGTCCTATCACCTGGTACAGGACCTTAGGGTAATTAAAAGTACTGTTACCCCAACTTGCCTAGTGGTGCCAAATCTTTATACCATGCTCTCATATCCCTCCCTCCACTACTCACTTTACAGTTATAGATCTTCAAGATGCCTTCTTCACTATCGCCCAACACCCTGATTGCCAGAACCTCTTTGCATTTACATGAACTGACCCGGACACACTCAGGTCTCAACAACTTACTTGGACAGTGCTTCCCCAGGGGTTCAGGGATAGTCCCCACTCCTTTAGTCAGGCTCTTGCTACTGACCTCACAGAACTCCATCTCAAACCTAGTGTTCTTCTTCAATACATAGACAACTTCCTATTATGTTCTCCATCCCATGTGTTAGCCATACGCCACTCAGCCAGTCTTCTTAATTTCCTTGCTAGTCGTGGATACAGGGTGTCTCCTGCCAAACCCCAGATAGCTTCCCCAAAAGTCAAATATGTAGGTCTCACTCTCACCCCCACCACTCGCTCCATCACCTCAGATTGTAAGGCAATTCTTCATGATCTCGAGGTGCCCACAACTAAACAGCAGGATACATCTTTCCTAGGTTTAGCTAATTTCATTCATCTCTGGATTCCTAACTTTGCAGCCCTAACTCAACCCCTCTACAAGGCCACTAAGGGTCCCTTATCAGAACCCCTAGACCCTACTAGGCCCATACATGCTTCCTTTCAAAAATTAAAAGAGGCTCTCCTAAAAGCTCCAGCTCTTACCCTTCCTGATCCCACCCAACCTTTCATCCTATACACTACTTGTCAGGGCCACAACGCTTTAGGTGTACTAGGACACAAAAAGGGACCTTCTTTTCAAGCAGTAGCTTACTTGTCAAAACAGTTATATCACACAGTAAAAGGATGGGCTCCTTGTCTCCAAGCTCTTGCAGCTGTAGCCCTCCTGATACAGGAAGCTAAAAAGTTTACATTAGGACAATCTATTACAGTATACTCACTTCATCACCTAGGTGACCTTATCTCACATAAGGTGCTCCCTAATGACCCCTTCTTGCCTTCAACAGGCACACTTAGCTCTCTCTCAAGACCCTTTCATCTCTATTGCAGCTAGTGGTCCTCTTAATATAGCCTCCTTACTTCTCACCTCAGAGGGCCATCCTCACCATGACTGTATAGAGTTTTTACAGATGACTCCCACCCCTTTCCCTCACATCAGTAGCACACCTCTCTCCTTGGCCTTTGATACATGGTTCATAGATGGCAGTTCAACAAACACAGACAACCAAAAGAAGGCAGGATACACAATAGTTAACCAGTCAAAAGTTATAGAGGCAAATCCACTGCCACCTGGAACCTCTTCCCAGAGGGTAGAACTTATTGGCCTTATAAGGGCCCTTACACTAGCAAAATACAAGATTATAAATATATACACTGACTCAAAGTATACATTTAGCATTTTACACTCTCTTGCCTCTATCTGGCAAGAATGGGGTTTTATTTCCACTCAGGTAACTCCCGACATTAATGCTCCCCTTATCCTTAAACTTCTAGAGGCAGCCCAACTTCCAAAGCAGGCAGCAGTTATTCATTGCAGAGGACACCAAATCTCTACAGATCTTTTTGCTCAAGGCAATGCCTTTGCAGATTCACAAGCCAAGTTAGCTGCAGAAAGGCCCTGCCCTTCTCATCTTCTCCCATTAGTCCCAAACAGTCTACCTCAGCCTAATTATTCACCAGAGCGGTTACAGCTACTGCATAAACCAGGTTACATGCAAAACACTCAGGGATGGATTTTTTAGGGATCTAAACTTGTTCTCCCACATCAACAGGCCTCAGACATCATCGCTGACCTACACAACTGTTTTCATATAGGATCACAGGCCCTATACAAACTCTTAGCCCCAGTAGTCACACACCTTTCCCTAAAAGCTATCATTCTTAAGATTACTCACACCTGTGATCTCTGTGCCAGGACCTCTCCTCAGGGACACATGGCAACCCCTTCCTTTCCTACCCATCAGTTTCAGGGACATATCCCTGGTCAGGACTGGCAGATAGATTTTACACACATGCCCCACCACAAGGCTCTCAAATATCTTCTCACCTTTGTTTGTACCTTTTCAGGATGGATAGAAGCAACAGGGAACAGTTTCTCCACAACCAGGGAAACTGCTGATGTAGTTACCAAAATCATATTACAAGAAATCATTCAAAGGTTTGGTCTACCTCAGAGTATTCAGTCAGATAATGGTCCCGCCTTTATTTCTCAGATTACTCAACAGGTATCCTCAAGCTTACACATACACCTGGCACATCCCATATCATCCCAATCCTCAGGAAAAGTAGAAAAGGCAAATGACCTCATAAAGATACACTTTACAAAACTCACTTTAGAACTACACCAACCTTGGCCTCAACTTTTGCCCTTAGCCTTAGCCAAGCTCAGGGTACTTCCCTGGGCTCCTACTTTCTTAAGTCCTTTTGAACTTATGTATGGCAGGCTATTCTTGCTCCAAAGTCTTCCTGCTCCCCAAAATCTCCCTCCCCTGGCTGACTATGTCCCAGTCCTCTCCTTCCTCAGACACCTGTTGCGACCACATGCTGATCTCTGCCTTCCATAACCCTCTGGAGAGGCCAAACCAGATCCTCCCATATCCCCAGGAGATCTAATTTATCTCAAATATTCTAATTCCACAGGACTACAACCAAGGTGGAGTGGCCCTTACCTGGTCTACTTGGCTACCCCTACAGCGGTCAAAGTTGCTGGACTCCCATCCTGGTTTCACATCACTCAGGTTAAGAGGTTTCCTCCCAGCCCTAAATCTGATCATTCTGAGTGGTCATCTCATCTTCATTCACCCACCCATCTCCATTTCACTAAGGCCTCACAGCCACAGTTAACAGGCCTTAGCCTGTTTTGTTTGCAATGTTTTGTTATCCAATTTGGTTCCTAATCTCTTACATTCTATTAATGATCATTTTTACAGCAGGACTCTTGACAGTCTTTCCTAGAAACTCCCACATCATGCGTAAGATCATCTTCATAATGTTCTATGTGATAACTGTCGTGGTTCTTTCTACCCTCAGCTGTCTGGTTAAACGTGACATCCCTAAAAGCCTAAGCCCTTACCTTCCCTATACTACCCCCTACACTGGAGCCACCGTCTCCCCTACTCCCCCTATTTTTTCCAGCTCAACTCCTAGACTGGAGACAAGTTTTACACACCTACCCTCCTAAGTTTTATGCTTTCAGATGAGGGATTAATCACCTCTCATAATTTCACTCATTCTAACCTTACACTTATTTTTCAGAATTCTACCTTACCATGATAATGATCCTACCTCAACGTCATCCTGATAGAATAGCATGTCTAAATCAAAGGCACCTTCCTCTCTACCTCACCTGGGTCCTTAAATATGACAGTGCCATGTCTCCTAATAACATCATGTCTCTTTGTTTTTCCAGTCTGACATACGTACATTCACCAGTGAAGTTGTCCTGGCTAAAACACCTGGCATCAGAGTCTACCTGGGCATCAACCGTCATCCTGTTGACTCCCCTAGGCTCCAGTACAGTGCCCCCTGCCAGCAGGAAGTAGTTAAAAGAGAAATCTTCGCCCCTTTTCACAATAATCATAAGACGGGATATGAAAGTGTTGTTGACCCAGACCGGACACTGTAGCCAGAAAAAGCCTCAGCCAGAATTAGGGAGCTCCTGTCTCCCCCACCGCTAGAGATTTACTGTAACCCTATATCCCCCCACCCTTCGGAATCTGCCCCTGGCACCAAACGTGTACCACAGATGAAATACCTGTGTGCACAGATGAAATACCTGTGCATCTCTAAAGGCCTTAGGGCACTGCCCTAAGCTTCGGCTACTTATATTCCCCCATGCCACGTGTCCATGTGAGAGAGATTGCCAGATTTCAGCAGCCAGTGTGCCAGTCCTCTCTCTCCATGTTCCCAGAATAAAGGCCTTTTTTGATTTATACTCCTCATTATTCGGAAATATTTTTCATCTTCTGGAAATAATCCTATCAGTTATAAATTTAGATTTATTTATAAAAATACCTTCCTCTTTGTTAGCAACAATCAGAATATAAGTTTTAATGGCATTTCATAGCTCTTTTTGCCCCCTGTGGATAAGGAAGTCTCAAGTTGACCTTCATGTACCTATTTAAGGAAAGTTATTATTGAACTGCTGTGTTTGATAAGGTGATCTAATTTCACAGGAATAGTAAAACTGAAGAAGAGGGTATTCATATTTGAAAAAGGATAGGCTTATTCATTCAACAGAAATTAGAAAAAAGCCAAGCAATATTAGAGAGGATGTTCTCATTTAGGACAAGGTGAAAAGGGTTTGATGAAGAGACACTAGATCAAGACCCTCCAGGAAAAGAAATGTATTTTTATTTTTATGTAAACAAGAATTCAGTACTACTATCTTCAAACTATTTTCTTTGTATAAGCAACTAGTCACTATTCAATGAGTGAACATTTTGTGTCATATTTAATATTTTTATTGGGAAATTGGCATTTATAGTTCAAATATAAAATTTAAATTATAAAGTAATATTCAAGATTAGTATGAGATTAAATGATAAATATTTAAATAATAAATTAAATATTAATGTAAATATATTTTCTTCCTTAATCATTATTGAATTATATGCATTCAATTTCCAACAGGGTAATGAGGTCTTAGGAGACAAATATATATAAAGAAAATAATTGAATAAACAGAGGAAACCAGGTAGCCTTTCAAGTTTAAATAATCTTAAAGTGGATGCCAAATTTGGTTTGATACATGTTGTTCAATCCTCTTCAAGAAACCATTTCTTTCATAGATATGGCCAGTATCCACCTGCATGTTGTAAGCCTTCATCATTAAAATATTCATTTGTTCCTGTTCCTTGAAAGAGTATTGTTAGGCAACAGTTACATAATAGATTGTGTGAGGGAAGAGGAGGAATACAATTATCATCCTTTCATGATGAATCCTCTAAGGAAAAAAATGCAAAACAATAAAATACAAACAAACATCACATGAAGGTTAGCACAGCATACTATCATAGCAAAGAAGGAAAATAGGTCAAGAACAAACTTTATTTTCTTGTGATGGTGTTCAGCAATGTGTATTGATTTTAATTTTTACATAGAAATTTGATAATTTGTAAAAAAGTGGTTTTCTCAATTTCATACCTTAGCATTGCTGTTATTAATCTGGATTTTTACTACTTAAAGATTTCTACTAATTAGTGTATCATTCCTTCTACAGGCTGACATTTGGTATTACTTTTCTTCAATGCCCGGATTACTTTAATCTTCATCTACATATTATAGTACCACAATCTAAATTCAGGTCCAGCAATTCATTCAAATTTCTATGAATCCTCTAAGGAAAAAAAATCAAAACAACAGAATACAAATAAACATCTCCATGGATGTGTTGCACATGTATTTTGTGTTGCAAATATGAACTAATAAAAAGTTTTAAAACAAAGTATTCAGCTACATAAAAATATACAATTATATGTAACACCAGCTAAACACTTATATGAGATTCATGTTTATATTACTTTAAATTTAAGTCTGCTATATGAACACTTCACATGTGGTATTATTTTTAGATGGGCTTTATCATCACAAGTTCTTATTGTTCTAGTGTAGCTAAGATTGTTTTTAATTAGCATTAGGTTTAGTTTAGAAATGACTGTTTTCAATTAACATTGCTTCAAATATTATCAAAATCTTGGCATTTTTCACAAAACACAAATTTACTTTCCCAAATTTTTGTAAGTTGGAATGCTGGCTGGCATGAATGCAGCCTATGGATTAAGGTCTCACATAGTTAACCGGGAGGCTTTATCTAGGGTGAAGTTTGTAATTTAAGGTCAGGATTACTTTCCAAATTTAAGCAGATGGTGGATGAAATTCAATTTCTTACACCTTTACAAATGAATTTTTCAGTTTATTTATGGTCAGAAGCAAGGAACTATTGTCAGCTCCTGGGCAGTATGTGTCATTCTTGAAAATGTGATCACCTTTACAACGTAATGTTTATGTCTTCAAAGCAGCAAAAGGTCATCTCTGTAGCTTTCAGTTAGAACTTTTTCTCTGATCTGTAAGCTAAGACTTAAAATTTCATATAATTAGATAAACCTTTCCAAATGATGCCCTTTGATTAATTTAAAATTAACAGGTTAGCGAGTGTAATACCTTCAGCAATCTTTCCAAAATGTATTTCACGGGAGTGATATTTCAGATTCTTGTTGACATTCAGTGAGAGGTTGCACAAGGGCAAGGGTTATAAAGAATCATTTTATAATTCTACCTCCATGAATGTCCCATGCTACTTAATGAATTCTCTCCCATAACACCCTGAGCTATACTATTACATTTATAATTCTGTTGAAATTCTCCATCACTTGTTCTACATATGCTCACATAAACTTATAGATTAGGGTAGACACTGCTAAAATTTCTTCCCACTGCTCTTGGTTCTAATGGAACATAGAAATACGTGATATTTGTAGTGGTGTATCCCATTTAGAGCAACATAAATTTATAACTTATGTTCAGTAAAACCTTTGTCCTTACTAATATACTGATTTAAAAGAATTAGATCTCCAGGGCTGGGGATTTAGCTCAGCCACATAAGCGCCTGCCTTGTAAGCAGGCAGTCATGAGTTTAATCCCTGGTACCAATAAAAAACAAGAATTGGATCGCCAGATATGGCTTGCAGCATAGAAACTCACAAGATAGTAAGGCAGGGAAAGCATGGAACTGGTCTCCTTTATTTCTCATGGCTCAAGGGCAATTTTTTTTTTTCATTTTATAATGTTTACTGTCTTTTAAATAGTTTCTTGGTATATTTATTTATTTGTTGATAGTTTTAAATACATAGAAAAACCCATCTTCATTTTTGATCTTTTTTTAAAGTTCTTGGATGTTTCTACTTTCCTACATATAGCTCACAGCGTCTTCCCTTCACCAGTGTCCCTTGGGGCAACCTCTGCCATGCTTTGAATTTCATCGTTATTATTGCCCTCTAGTAGCCTTTCTATTATGATCTGTAAAACACCAACATGGTATGAAACAAATCTGAGAATGACAACTAAGGAAAATAGTGAGCTGGATGTTTTTATCCTTCTCATATTGCTTTATTTCGTCTTTTTACTTTTACCATATTTATCTAATATTATCCCCACTTGAGAATATTACAGATTCCACCATTGTATGAACTGCTTCAATTTTAAAGGTATGATGGCAAATATATCTGGTTAACACACTTCCTAAACACATTTTTTTAGCTTTCTAGTAACACTGCCACAATTTATGAATAATAGGTAAACTTGGGAACAAAAGAAAGGACAAATTTTACAGCCAGTGATCATAAAAGTTGAGAGAGACAATTGAGATATTAAAAAGCAGATATACTAAAATATTTTGGGCACAAAATATAGGATTCTGTGTTTGGATAATGCAAGGGAGTAATGAGTGAATACTGTAGATTTATAAGGAGCATCATTATGTATTGGAGACACAGAAAGGAAATAAGATTTGATATGAATTAAGTGAGAATCAAATGATATTGAGGAATAGCCACTGAGCAGCTCAATTGTTATTGTACTTCATAAATTAATTTTTAATGCCATATTTAAATAAAATCCTTGGTTTAGGACAATAATTTTGGGCATATAAAAACAAAAAATTGGAAGTGGCCACAGCACGAGCGAGCGGCAGATGAGCCAGGAAGAGAATCAGTCAGCATATCCTGAGATCCAGCATGTTGGAACTCAGGGAGCTGAGCAGCAAAACAACATGCCTTCCTTCCTGGTAAAGGAGCCAGGAAGAGAACCAATCAAACACCCTCCTTCCCCACCTCCGGTTAGCAACTGGGAGCCATAAGTCTGAGCATCTCTTGGGAGAATGACTGTATGCCACATAGCAAATATGGGGGATTTCATCCTATCTTCTCTGTAAAGGCAAATACTGTTTTCACTGTCTTGTTTTGTTCTGATTAATTGTTTTGCTGTATTCAATATTCTGTTTTGATAGGTTTTATAATGTTCTCTTTTTGGTTTGATTTAGCTAAACCTCATTGAATGGACAACTACTCTGAAGATAACGAGATATTCTATAGTAACTATTATTGTTATCTGGGTATCCTGCTGTGAAATTCTGTAGCAACTTCACTGCATTGTCTAGTTTGGCTTTGTTCTGCTGTATTTTAAAACCTTCAAAATAAAAAAAAATTATGTGTCAAGATAGGATGTTGTATATTTCTGTTGTCTCTCAACGTATAATTCTCATATCCTGTCCTATTAACTATTCCAGGATAGGATTTATTTATACCTTTTACCTTCTAATTTTTATTTTTTTTATTTTATGGAGAAAAAATAAAACAAAATTTCATAACAAATATAGGAGACTAATAAACGTTAATACATTTCATGTCATTATCTTTTAAAGTAGTTGCTCAGAACACAAGATATGGGTATAAAAATTTCTCCAATTGATATTAGCCCAAACTTTGCTTTTCAGTGAACTAAGAGACACTAATAGGACAGCTGATTTGCATTTTTCCCTTTTCCCTTCTGTCCTTTCCCCACTGCCATCCTACTTCCATTTACCTTTTGAAAAATTTCTTCCCATTTCACAATATCTATTGTACATTTTAGAATTTTTTTAGAAAGTTTTTCACACCAGGGAGACAATATGATGTTTGCACATGTGAGTTTCAATTATTTCACGTATGAGTATGGTCCCAAGTTATACCCAGTTACCTATAAAAGTATCAATTTTATCTTTTTTGTATTGGAGGAGTATTCCATTGTATAAGAATTTCACCTTTTTTATTCATCCCTCAGTTAATAGCATTTGGGTTGTTTCCAAGATTTAGCTCTCTAATACTGTGTTAAATATAGATGTGCATATATCACTGTACTAAGATATTTTCAGTCCTTCTGGGTTACTCCAGAAGGGGAAGAGCTGTATGGAATAGGATCTATAATCACAATTTTTTGAGGAATCTCCACACTAATTTTTCACAGTTATTGTACATGTGTGGAGTTCCATATCAGTTTTGCCAACATCATTTATTAAAGAGGTTATTTTTCTTCCAGTGAACATGTTTGGTCCCTTTGTGAGAGAGAATTGTGTTTGTAGTTGTCTCCGCACTTTCTAATCTGTTCCACTGATCCTGAGATCTGTTTGTTTGTTTGTTTATTTGTTTGTTTATTTATTTGCCAGTGCCATGCTGTTCTTGTCACCATAGCTTTGCAGTAAAATTTCGGGTCATGGATAATGATGTATCCTGTATTGTCTAGGATTGCCTTGGCTATTCTCTTTAGTACAATATTGCTTGTTGGTTTGTAATAATGACCTTTATCAGATTAAGACTATTTATTCAAATTTTCTGTGGAGTTTTTATCACGAATGTGTGTTGGACTTTATTAAACACTTTTTCTGTGTCTATTAAAAAAATCATGTGGTTTTTGTCCTTGGCTCTGTTGATATGGTTTATTATAGTTATTGATTTGCATATGCTGAACAATCTCTGTATTCCTGTGATAAACTCACCTGGTCATGTTGTATAAGTTTCTTTTATGATTTGCTGCATTCTTTTTTTTTTTTTTTTTTTTTTTTTTTTTTGTCTTTTTCCTTTTTATCGGTACCAGGGATCGAACTCACGACTGCCTGCTTGCAAGGCAGGCGCTTATGCCGCTGAGCTAAATCCCCAGCCCCCTTCTTTTTGCTAATAACTTCTTGAGAATTTTTGCATCTATGATTTTGGTATCAGTGTAATACTTGTCCCCAGGAATTAATTTGTAATCATTACTTCCCTTTTAATTTCTTCAAAAAGTTTGAGGAGTATTAGCATTAAATCTATGAATTTCTTGCTGAATTCAGCAGTGAATCCATCAGAACCTCACCTTTTACTTTTGATAATTCCTTAATAACATTTTTAATTTCATTGACTGATATTGAATTATTAAGAATTTTTGTGTCTTCTACAAGCTGTATCTTCAGCCTTGCTAATTCATCTTATCCAGGAATCTCTCCATTTCTTCTGAGTTTCCAATCTTGAGAGAAAAGCTTTTTGAAGTAAGTATTAAAGATCTAAATTTCCACAAGATCTGTTATGATTTCAGACTTTTAATTCTTCATTGCATGGTTTTGAGTCTTTTCTTTCCATTTTTTGTTGTTAAGTTTCTCTATGTGTTTATCAATTTTATTTATTATTTCAATGAATCAACTCTTCAGTAATTCTTGAATTGTTTTATTAGTATGAATTGTATTAATTTCTGCTTTGATCTTTATAATTTTTTTTCTTTTGTATGGGCTTTGGCCTTGACTTGCCTTTTTTCCATAATTTTAAGTGCAACATTAGGTTATTTGAACTCATTCAGATTTTCTAATATGAGAATTTATTGCTATGAATTTTCCTATTAGCATTGCTTTCACTGCATCCCACACAATGAATTGTAGTCATTTTTATATTCATCTAGAATATCTTTCGGTATCCTTTGTAGAATTGGCTTGGTGATCATGAATTTTTGTATTGTTCTTTGTCCGCAAAGTGTGTTATTTTTCCAATCATTTTGAAATACAGTTTTCAGAATATATCTATCTGCATTAGAAGTTGCTTTCTTTCAGGATTTGAAAAACTTTTCTCCAAACTCTTCTTGACTTGAAGGTTTGTATTGAGCAGTCTGAAATGCTTCTAATTGGCTTTCCTTTGTAGTTGGTCTATTTCTTTTCTCTATCATCTTTTAATATTCTGTTCTTGTGATGGATTTCTGGAATCAAGATTACTATGTGTCTGAGTGTAGATTTATTTTGGTTATGGCTATTTTAAATCTTATATGCCTTACTTATCTGTATATCAGATTCTTTTCCCATGGGAAATTTTCTATTATTTATACAAATAGATTTTCTATGTCATTTGTGTTGACTACTGTTTTCTCATTTGACACATTTTGTTATTTTTGTTTGCATCATCTTGCAGCTCTTAAATTATTACATGATTTTTCATTATTTTTAAGAGATCTTTCCTTTCATGATTGCTATCAATTAAGGTTGGAAAGTCTATCATCAGTTTCATTCAAGCAGTTTTGCGAGTTTTCTATGGAATTTTTAAAAATTTCCTGGATATCTCTTTGAATCCATTTCATTGATTCTATTTCTTTCCTATGCTGATCACCTATGGTTTCCATCCTCTTCCTAATGTTCTCTATTTTCCTATATGCCTCTGCTCTAGATTTGCTGAGCAATTCCTTTGTGATTGCTGTCATTTTTTATGAGATATTATTTCTCATTTGATTTACTCTATTGTCCCAATATTTGTTTCTTTACTTTGGTTGCTATAATTGCAAAAAATGTCTGGTGTGTGTCTTTCATTTTCCTCTATCTTCTTGTCTCTAGGACTTGTTCAGGCTGGAGGTCAAAGGTTGCATTTTGTGTTTGTGTCTTTTCATCTTCTATTTCAAAAGTTTTTATTTGGTTTTCTTAGTTGACCTTTGGAAGTTTTTGCTGTAAGTAGCTTTATCAATAATATCAAGGCCTCTCTAGGTAAAGCTTTTCTTTAAGGATATCTTATGTTTTTATACTTTTTTAAAATCAGTGCTACATATATTCATTTCATTAACTTATTCAAGCTCCCAAACCTTTCTCACCATTTGTTTTAAGTATGAAAATATTTTCAATTTTGTGCTCAGTGAAGCCACTATCCTTAGATATTAAGAATGTGCAGAAATATATATGTGTGTGACACATTCTTAACACTTTACATGTGTGCATCACTTTATGTGTGTTTAATATATTTCATTGTTTATAACTGTACAATTGTAACAAAAAAGACTGTATTTTGAGTAAAATAAATGTATTCCAGAAGACCAGATTGGTAAGCTGTTGGATACATCCACCATGCATTGTATTTACCACAGTTACTTCAGAAATTGAATGAACAAAGCACAAAGCAAAATATCTGTGACTTCAATCAGTGCTTGTTTGTGGTCCCCTGCAGCTATTGGAGCTCATATATTCCAAAAAGGTGCTACACTTAAAATAGTTTGATGTCTGATATTTAAACAATCACAGTGTATTTTGCTGGCTCCAAATTTTACTATGGTTTCTAAATCATTCCATTATTACTCAAATATTTTGCATTAAAATGGTGTCAAGGTAATAAATTGCTGTTTCAACTTAATAAAAATATTTGCAGGGTTAACAATCACTTTATAGCCTATGCTAAGAAATAAACACATGAAGTTCAGCAATCAAAGTACTCTGAAGTAAAGAAAAAAAATACATACTTTTAAGGAGTGACACAAATAGGATTGTATCTAGTCTGCATCATACAGACACTATGTGATAGAAAATAATTGAAAAATACACTTTTCCACAAAGTATACTCACTACTTTCTTTTTCCTAAAATGTTAGTGATAACATATCATAGATTGAGCATTTACTCAATTGGAATAGATACCCTCAAATTGGTATTAATTATACCTTTATGGGATAATACCTATGAGATTAAAACAGACTAATTTATAAATAATTTTTTATTGGGCTGAGTTTAATACCAGTTACTTCTTTTAATACATAAAATGGATAAATTCATTGCTCTAATTGAGTAGATATGAGTCATTAACAGAATTGATAGATATAAATAGTTAAACTCACTGCTCATATTTTAAGTAAATTAGATAGATTTTCTTCCATAATTTTATTTGATGCCTGAATTGTTAATAAATTGGTGTTGTTATGTATGTAATGATGACTTTATGCTACTCTGGACAGAGCCTCAAGCAGTCATGGCGACGACTTTTCTGAGGTGGCTGGAGCTAGGTTCTGTGATACTAAGATTAAAAAATGTGTGCTACTAAATTAATTCCATTGAATGAAATTAGCATAGTTCTTGGTGTATGTGAGTGAATTTATGATGTTAGAAATGCCATCCTGGGTGTTCGTGGTTTGTATGCTAGGTAGAACATAAAGTCTTCTATTCTAGGTGCAATGTAAAGAGACAGAACAAAGGCAGGATGCTGTTTTCTACTTATTTCTCACTGCCTGCCATACCAGGGACTTTTTCCTTTTACTATGCAGTCGTCTGACATGTCCTCCTGCCTTGGAGCCAAAAGACTATGGACAGCAACCTCTACAAAGTATACGCCAAAATCAATCTTTCCTCCTCTAGTTTTGGATGTCAGGTGCTTTGTCTCAGTATTGAGAAAAGTTACTACGACACCCTCTATGATTAATCTGAAAATTAGTAAAAATCATATAAAAAGGCAGGGTGATGACTTATGTTTTTATTTCTGCAGTCAAAAATGGCTGAAAGTATCTCGAAATAAGTTCATTTCACACCAGTATAAATTTTCTACATTTATTTTAAATAATAAATTGATGAGTCATAAAGATTCTACAATGGATGAGTTCTCTAACAATAATCAGACAAATATTTTTGCTTTTAACTTGCATAAAAATTAGGTTTCATTATTCCTTTCAAGATATGTGCCTCACTATGGCCAGTTTGTTTCTTGATCTTTCTCCTACAAGCAACTATTTTCACACTTCTTTAGGCACACAGGAGGCATATCAATGGTGAAACCAGGAATAGTCATGGATAGATTTCATGTATTTATATGTAAGTTTCAACATAGACATCTTCTAATTAACATCACTAATTGAGAACCATTTTTTAGTAGTACTCTGCTGTTGCTGGCAGCTGTGGCAGCTTTGCAGATGCTCCAAGAAGCTTTGATTTGCTATTACAAAACCCTGATCTTCTTGTTTCTCCAGATTGCTTGCCACCTAAGAACCAGTGTTGTCTAACGTGTCACTTTTGTGCCAGGGGCTGATTAAGTGTGCAGTTTTCCTTTTCATTCCTTTAAAGCCTGTAGCATCTTCTGTCCATGTTGATTAACTCTTTAACTCATAAATCTATTCTACATTCCAAACTTAGTTTATTTTGATACAAATGTGCTGGTAAATAATATTTCTGAATATTTCTTGATGACAAAAATAAGAATTATTTTCAAGACATTGATTTTAAATGTTTTGTAATTATTAGAATGGAAATTTATACTCTAAATTTCATTTTAATTTTGAGCTGTTTAAAAGTTTATTTATGTGTTTGAACCATGGTGTTCCCTTACGTATACAAACTCTATTGAAATATCTAATGACACTGAGCTTTAACTAAACTTGAAAATTTGATAAAAAGTTTATCAAATATGATACCTTATTTTTTATTTGCATGTGTTTGGAATACACATTTTCAGAATTGATATACATGCTTGTTACATTTTAATCATTTTACTTCCTCTTTTTCTGCCCTCCCTCCTGTTTCCCCTTCATATCTTTTTATTTTTTTCAATTTTTAACTTTTTTATTCTAAATACAATGAAACCAAACAAAATAAAACAGAATAAAACTAGTCAAATATAAACAGTAAAAGTGATGCAGGACTTCAAAACAATGTAATAGGAAATAAACAATGGCTACCATAATATATGTTGCTATCTTTGAAATAGCTTCCCAAACATCAGATATAATAAAATCAAACCAAACAAAGCAAAATAATGTATTTGATTTAAAGGGAAAAGTCAAACAATAGGGACATTAAGTTGATATTTCTTCACTTCACTAGTTATCATGTCAGCCTGTGTTGCACTGAATCAGTCAGTTGCTTACCAGGGTGGGGCAGGTGTGGTTACTTGGCACTTCTTGTCTCCTAGCCCAAGAGCTGGCTGGCTCACAGGAGGGGTTAGCTGCTTCTTGGTTCTCTTTCTGGCCTGCCTGGCTCCTCCTCATATCTTTTTAAAAATGAGGAGAGGTTTTTGCCTCGTATTTTGACTCAGTCACTAACGGAGTAATATGAGAATGAAATATGAATGTATAAATATGAGGGCGCATTTAAATACTTAATTTTTCTTTTTCTCAAATCTAGTATCTCTACTAGATAGAAAGCAAAAGAATAAAAGAAATTCAGGAGGCATATGATTTTAGAAGGTCAAATTAAGAGAAGGGCTGTACTGAGTGCAAGTAACAGAGCAGAAAATATGAATGTGTAACATCAGGACTGAGCTCTTCCTAGTATTTTCTATCGTTTTCAGTTGTATAACATTTTGTCAGTTTAGGAACATTGATATAATGTGAACTTATATTTAAATAAGAGATAATTTTTACATGTTCAGAGAACAGTGGTTTAAACTCACACTGTGGGAAGTCCCGGAGTTTATGTTGCTCCTAAACTGGAGAATTACAGAGAAAGATTTCTGAGCCGGAGAGCAACATTTAATGTAACATTTGAGGAACTGGGTATTTAGCTTAGTAGTGCAGCAGCTGCCCAGCAGGCATGAGGTCCTGAGCTTAATTCCTGTTACCAAATAAATAAATAAGTAAATAAAATGTTTGAGTGTCTTCATTCTCATAGTGCACCTGCTGCAGCTTCCTCACCCAAAAAGAATGTCACATGGATACAGGACACTCTTTTTCCCTATAGGAGATGATCAGTGCCACTTTTTTTATCATGGCAGAACAATAAAATACTCTGTAATCCATTTTGTACAGAGAAAATATCACAATAAGTGGAGTATTTGGTAGGGCAGAGGGAAAAGATACAATTATTGACTAGGTAGGTATTAAAGCTGCTCTGTTATATTAACTTTCTTTACAAATATATTAAAATTACAAATTTGGTATGTGTTTCATGAGATGTAAAATCAAAGGAAAATATAAATCCATATGAAATAGATATTCAAGTATCAACAGGTACAGTTGGAGGGGCTGGGGATTTAGCTCAGCGGCATAAGCGCCTGCCTTGCAAGCAGGCAGTCGTGAGTTCGATCCCTGGTACCGGTAAAAACGAAAAAGACAAAAAAAAAAAAAAAAAAAAAAAAAAAAACAGGTACAGTTGGAGAAAACTTCCATAATTTATGAAATTGTGTGTAGATATTTTTTCATATACTTCTGAAAAATAAATGTATTTACCATTATACAAAATGTTTTTGATCTTCAAGTTTCACTTCCTGAACTGCATTGCCAAAGTTCAGAAAAAATAAAACTTCTCTTCATTTTTAGCAATAAGTACAAATTTCAAGTTACATTATATGTAATGTCATCTATTTTGCTTTATTGATCAGTTAAACCAAACATGCCTCTATTAATCAATCAGGTAAGAGCGAGGGGAGTTGATCTCAGCAGATCCTCTTTTCAGTCCATCAACATTTACCATCAACAGGAGTCTGCTGTGATAGTTCAGCATACTGTGTATGCAGAGCATGGCCACCTCACTGTGTTTTTGTATAGCTTCTCCTGCAAAGGGTAAAAAAGATAAAGACCACCCTCTACACTATATTATAGTTCTCAGTATTTGGTGCTCTGCAGCAAATCTTGTTTAGATTCCTGAAGAAGAAAGGAATGTTTTATTAAAAACAGAAGAAAAAACTGGTCTTCAATTTATCAAATGTGAAAATAGAGATCACTGATTTATAAAATGGAAAAGAATGATTCCATACTAACAGCCAAAGTAAGACTCTGAAATTAAAGAAAACATAGCTTTCAAATACTACTCCATTCACTACAGTGCAAAGTTGTTACACTGCAAAGTTTCAATACAAGCTTTGAAGTGTAATAAAATAATATGAAAACTACCTTATTAGAAATAGAGTCACAGAATTTCTGGCTCAACTCATCAGGGAGCCAGAGTTGTCAGTTTGTAAAAACCTCAGCAAGAGAATCCTGTGCAGGAGAAGGGCCAAGGAGATGGTGTGAGCCACAGCTGCCCTCGTGTGGGTGGTCTGCACATAATGAAGGGAGATAAGGAAGCTTCCTGCTCTCCATTTTTGCTCATGTTACTTTTGTTGTTTTACACTGTCATGAACTGTTGACCCTCTGCCGGGGCACACTGCTTTGGAACCAGCTTATTTGTAGATTGAAACCTCAACAAACTCTGAATGAAATAAACCTTTCCTTCCTTTAACTTTGGGCATCTGACATTTTGTTTCAGCAAAGAGAGTAAAGTAACTAACACAACTTGAATCTTTCAAAACAGGTGCCCAATGTCTTTATTTTCTGTAATGTTTCAGTTCTGTATTGAGGTTCTCACAGAAGTGACAGGTTTGTTCTCCCAGACTTCCCAGACTGTTTCCCTTTAGGAAGAGGGTCATTCCATATCTCTAGGTTCTCCTTATAATATACAGTACTAAAATGTACAAAGTGAGTGTAGAAAACATGGAACTTGCCCTGCATCCAGCTCATTTTGGGGTGTCCATTGTACCTGTATGTCCTCATAGATTTCATGTGCAATTAAATCTACTCTCCCTGTTAAGGCTCTGGCCCCATGAAGTGGTTGACTTTGATATAAAAGATACAGTAGATACAACTTAGTTAGAAAAGAAGTTATTTTGAAACTTAATTTGCATAATATACACTTGGCATTTATTTTTATTGAGTGTGTTTACTTTGCAGGATTTTTAAGGAACTGATGGAAAGGATTAGGGAATATCTAGCAAAGTTACTTGCGTCCTCCTCAGCAGCATTTTGTAATGCTTCTAATTTTACTTTAGCTTAAATTCAAAATCTTCCTGTATTTCCCTGCTTTGGCTAGTGCACACTGACTTTTGACAGACTTCTGGCTTCTTCTGTGGATGTTCATCATGTTTACCTAGCAATTTTGTGTGTTGGTAACTGTGGACATGGAATACTTTTCTGGCACAAAGGAATTTCATTCCAGACAAAGCAAAATTATTCCCCTGGCCTTTTTATCAAAGCATATTTTCTTTTACCCTCAAAATCTTTCATATTATGTTCCATTAATTAAATGGAGGCCTAAATTTTTGGAAAAGATCATAAAACACTTACATACTTCCTCCATTCCCACATATATTCTATTCTTTTATCTGTATATTTCTTATTGAAGAAAAGTAAAATATAGGAACAAAGGTTACTATTCACAAAATAATTCCCAGATGTTCATACTAGAGGTTTAAAATAAAGCCACAGGGTGACTTGTTTTAATCAATATTGTGCAAATTTAATTAGACAAGAAATATTTTTAGCCTTTCTAATTTTTATCACTGGTGGCAGAAAGGTTTACACAATACATTATCTTTTTAAAAAATTTAAATTACCTGCAAGAGTTGAAGCAGGACTACTTAGGAGGCAGAAGATGTCACTACCTGGAATGGATGCGATGAGACTTCTTACAGATTATACAGAAATGTAAAAATGTCAGTTTATTACTTGATTGAAAGTGATGAAATGGTAACTGTTATCAGTTATAAAATGAATCATTTTGAAGAATGGGAAATGATTTCATTACATCTTCATTAAGGAGATTCAGACCTGTCAAACTGGATTTTTCATAATAAAACCTCAAATAGCAAAGCTGAAGACCAAAAAAATAAAAACATAAAAGAAAAAATAAGAAGTGGCATTCTAATTCTTAGAAAATTTTTAATTTAAAATAGTAAAATCATTTGCTAACTAATATGTAAATTAAGAAAAATATGTTCAAATAACACTTTTATTTTCTTAATATGTGAAGAACTATCCTGATATTCACCTTTTACTTTCTGGATTATAATTTACCTTAAGCTTTATTTTAATGTAACTTTGTATTATGTATCCACCTCTGAAAAAAGTGAGATTAATTAAAATTTAGCATTTTTTGCCAAAATCCAAATAATTTGTTTTGCATTCATTTTACATACATATTTTAAAACTATTTTTATATGTAATTGTCTTTTTCTGTCTATGTAATTTTTAGAGAGTTCCTGAAAGCACTTGCAGATTTCTGTTTACTGAACTCCTAAATCTTTTTGTTTGAGTACCAGAGCATGTCTAGATCTTTTTTTTTTACTAAACTCTCTGCACCTTGCCAAGTAGGGGTTTATGACCTAGATTGACAATTGATTCAAGGATGCCTTGGTTATATTACACCTGATACTGAATCCAAAGCTCTTTTCTTTTCTATTACCACTTCTTACCATACTTCATGTTACTATGTGTCTGAACCTAAAATGTCCATTTTTGCCAAAATCAAATATGTTTTACTTTTCTTGGATACAATATTATGTGTTAGGAACTTAAATTTATATTCTCTTCGTACTCTAGTATTTACAATAATATCTTACATAGACAAGATTTTCAATAATTATATCTTTTTGAGATGAATGGATGACTGTATGAATAAATGAATATCACAAATTAGATTGGAGTCTAATATAGCAATTTGTCTCTTCACTCTGAAAACTTTGAATCAGTACAATTACAGCAGAATTACAGACTGGTTAATTTATAAATAGATGTAATCCTTTGATTACATGATTGTATGATTTGGAGGCTAGAATGTCTGTTAAAGACATTCGTGCTTTGGGACAATGGTAGAAAGTTAAGCAGGCACACTCTTGACCAAAACAGGAAAAGGGGACATGGTCTCTCATTTATCGCTATCTCACCCCAGGATATTATTCACACTCATGCTTGGTCCCTGCAAGATCCAATCACCTCTAATGGTCCAAACCATTAATATGGTTACACTAACAATTAAATAGCATCACAGTGTTGAAGAGAATATTCAAAATATAGCAATGATCTTGTCTGAAGAACCTAAAATTAATTTGAATAGATTAGAGGGAATTGATCTATAAAGTATACTGTCTGAAAAGGAGCATTCCTAACAGAATTAATTAAGAAAAAAAAATAGCAGTTAAGTTTTCATTGGCCTCTAAATTTATTTTTTTGTGCTAGAACAAAATACTAGAAAATCAGATCTACTTAATAATGAAAATACATTTCATACATTTTGAATGTGCAATACTAAATTTTAAAACAACTCTATTCCTAAATAGAAGATAACTCATAATTTACACTTTGTCATCTCTTAACATGATCTTAACATATCAAAACTATGTCCTTGACCTTTCTTTTCTATTGATCAAGAGTGAAGATGATTGCAGTGATGCTATAATTATGCATGAAACAAAATCTATATTCAAACTCTGTATACCTTTTGCTAAATGACTAAATACAATTCTTTAAATAAGGCCTTAAATTTATAACTATTACAGATTCTTTAATTCTCCTCATTTCCACTCTTTTAAAGTTTCCAACTGTTTTTATAAATGTGTGAGATGTCTCTACCCTGATGAAAATTAACAAACCAAGATGGCAATAGTGTAAATGAAAATTTGTGAAAATTAAAATTATGTCTCAGATTATTAAATATTACTTATATTTAACAATTTGAAATACAGTTTAATCGAACAATAAAATTTCCAAAATTAATTCCAAAATAATTAAAAGCCATTATTGAGTACAAATATTTTTCTGAAGAATGTTTTATGTAAGACTAATTTTCACCTTTTAAAAAAATTGTATTGATACATTTTAAATATAAGTAACAATCACATTCATTAGAGGAAGTTTGTACCTCTACATGATCCTTCTTTGTTCTTTTTTTCACCATCCCTCTCCTCCCTTCCATCCCTCTTCTCCTCCTTATTTACAAAAGCTTTGTTCATTTTTCCCTCTCATTCTTTTTTGCTTTATCCTTCCTTTCTTTTGTCCCTCTACCATCTCTTCTTTCCCTTCCATTTCAATATCTTCTTCCTAATTCCTGGTACCTGTTACACATTTTTGTCCTTATTAATCCATTCAATTTATCCCACTAGAATAATACTATGATATTTAAACATATGTGTCTCATTTATTTCATTTAAAGTGTGGACTCTTTTTTTTCTTCCTTTACCTTTCATTCTATCCTCTTCCCCTCCCTAGTTCACTTTTTCTGAACAATTTCTTCCTACTACACATTATATTTTATATATTTTGCTTCCTATTTACTCATTCAGGATCTCACACCAGAGAAACTGTGATATTTATACACAATAGTCAACTCTATTTCACTTAAATGTGTGTTATGAAAATGCATACATTTCTCTAGATACGTCTCAAAGCTATCCTTATTTATGGCTGATTAGTATTCCATTGTATTAAAAAAACATATATTTTTTTATCCGTACTTCAGGTGAAAGGCATTTGTCTTGTGTTCAACATTTAACTATTATAAACTGTGTTGGTCTAAACATGGGTGTGCATGTATCATAGTCATATAATGCCTTTAATTCTCTCTTAGTAAAATACTAAGTAGGAGTTATAACTGGGTTAGATGGACCCTATAGTCCCAGTCTTTTGAAAAAAAAAAAAAAAAAAAAAAAAAAAAAAAAAAAACTCCACACTGATTTGCACAGTGGTTGCAAAAGCCTACATATCACTGACAATAGAAAAGGGTACTTTTTCCCTGCAACTCAGTGAGCATTTATTATTGATTGATTTCTTGATAATAACCATTCTTTCTAGAGTGAGATGGAATCTCAGTACTGTCTTAACTTGCATCTCTCAAATGACCAGAGATATTGAATATTTTTCATATACGCATTTACCATTGTTATTTCTTAATCTAAGAACTGTCTATTCATTTTAGATGTCCATTTTTGAGAGAAAAAAAAAGGAATAAGGATAAGGAAGGAATAAATCAAATTATTGAATTTGATGTGAATATTGAATTTGATGTGAATGACATGATACTCTGTAATGCAGACTCCCAAAATTCCACCAAAAGACTTCTAGATTTAATAAGAAAATTTAGTAGTGTAGCTGGATTCAAAGTCAAAACAGAAAAATTAATAGTTTTCTTATACACAAATAACAAACTCACTGAGAGAAAAAATTAGGGGAACAATACCTTTCACAATAGCATCCAAAAAATTGAAATACCTAGTAATAAATCTAGTGAACAAAGTAAAAACCTCTACACTGAGCACTATACTACCCTGAAAAACAAGAGTGAGGAGAATATCAGAATAACCAGTACCGTGAAAACAGATGTACTTTCCAAAATTGCTTTACAGATTTAATGCAGTCTCAAACAAAATGCCAACTGCATATTTTACACATTTAAAAAAAAAACAATCCTGCAATTCATTTGGGACCAGAAGTCACCTAGAATAACCAAAGACATTCTGGGAAACTAAAGCAAGGCAGGGAGTCCTCACAATTCCTGACTTGAAATTATACTACAAAGCTACTATGATAAAAAGAGAAATCTATTAGTAGCAAAAAAAAAAAAAAAAAAAGTCAACCTGAGGATCAATGTAACAGACTGGAAGATGCAGAAACATCTGCAGACATACATAGTCAACATATTTTGACAAAGGTGCAAAATACCCTCCCTAGAAGAAAGGCTTTTAATAAATGGTGCTGGAAAAAATGACTTTTCAGATGTTGAAGTCTAAAGCTCGATTAATGTGTATCACCATGACCTAAACTGAAATCTAAATGTATAAAAGATCTGCATATTAAAAGAGAAACACTTAAATCTACTGGAAGAGAAAGTAAGTAAAACTCTTGAAGACATTGGTGTAGGCAAAGACTTTATGAATAAAAACTAGACCACCAGAAATATACTACACAATATCAACAATTGGGATCTTATCTTATTAAAAAGCTTTTGTACAGTAAGAAAAAACAGCAGAGTAAAGAGATAATCCACCATGTGGGAAATAATTTTTGTGAGCTGTTCCTCAGATGAATTGATATTATCTAGAATATATAAAGAACACACACACACACATACACAATCACACCCCTAAATATAAAGACCCATTGCAAACCTGGGCATCCGAAATGGACACTTCTTAGATAAAGTAGAAATTCCAAATAAATGCATGAAAAATGTTCAGCGTTATTGGTAATTAGAGATATGCAAGTTAAAACAACACTGAAATTTCATCTCATTAGAAAGAATAGCTATTATCAGAAATTAACCAATAACAAATGCTGGAGAGAGTCTGGGGAAAAAGTACACTCTCCCACTATTGGTGGGACAGTAGATAGTGCAATCACTGTGGAAAATAGGGTGGAGATTCCTCAGAAAACTAGGTTCCATTTGACCTAGCTTTTCTTCTTTTTGGTGTTTTCTCAGAAGAATTAAAATCATCATATCATAGCAACATATGCAGCCCCTTGTTAATGAAGCATAGCGTATTGTGTAATGGCTAAATCTTGGAAACAGCTTGGGCATCATTCAGCTGAAGATTGGATAAAGAAGATGTGCTTTTTTATAAATAAAATGGAGAACTAGATATCCATAAATAAGGGTAAACTTGAGACACTTCTAGGTACGTGAGTACACCTTGAGGCCATAATCTTAAGTGAAATAAAATGAACACGTGTTAATATCACATTGTTACTCTGATGAGAAACAAAATAATGTGTAAATAAGGTGCAAAATTATGCCATATTGTGAAATATTAGTGAAGTCTCTAAATGAGAATGGGAACTAAGGAGGAAGAAGGGTTAATGGAAGGAAGGAAAAGAAAAAAATAATAAGAAAAGAAGAAAAATGAAAAATAAAGATTTCATAAATAGGGAGGGTAGGGGAATGGAAAAAAGAGTCAATTTGTATCCCACATAAGCACAAATTCCCTATCATGAATGTAACCATTTTGTGCACCTAAAATGTTCTAAAAACTTAAATTAAAAAAGAAAATATATTTAATATCCAAAAAATTACTACACTCTGAATAGAAACTAAATTAAAAACCTCTAACACTTTCAAGTAACTCAATAGTTAAAAATACTTTTATAAAATATTGAATCAAATTTCACAAATTTTTCTTTTAATAAAAGAGATAGACTCTATCTGGGTTAGCTACCAAGAATATTAATAAAATATTGATAGAAAGAATAGGATGAAACACCATTTAGGAATTAGGTAGAATAGACTTTCTACTTAATTCTTACATCCTCACTGTGGCTCCTTAAAAGACAAAGTTGAAATGAAGTTTAAATGCTGAATTTCTAAAATTTTCTTTGAGATAAACTGACAGAACACTATATAACTATAATTAATCAGCAATTCTGAGCTATAAATATCAGTTTTCTTTAAGTTGTCCATTGTCTGCAAAGAACACATTAGTTTGCATATAATGGTCTTTATAAATAGATGGAATCAGTGCTATGTCAGGGACTCTGAACCAAATCAATTTCTAGAAAAATATCTTCTCAAATCTGCACATACTGCTGATTGAATATTTTGAGCTCTTTTCCATGAGATTATCCTATATGCATAAATATTCATGAGACTTCAAAAAATAATTATAGGAAAAAAAGTGATTTTAATGGTAATGGCTAACACCCTCTAGTGTTTACTGTATGTAGACACTGTTCTAAGTAGTGTGAATATTAGAGTAAATATTCTCAAATTTACAGGCAAAAGAAGTTCAATCACAGAAATGTTAACTTGTTTATTACAGGCAGAGCCAGAACTTGGTAGAATCATTCCTCATTCCTATGACTAGGTAGTTAAATGAATTGGTCACTAAGTTAGGAATTATATTTATTATTGCACCTTACAATTTTGAGAATAAAGAAATGGTCAAAGAAAACTCCAACTCAATGGCTGTGTTTTTATTTGCATAATTCTTACATATAATACTGTAAGATAAAACAGAACTTAAAGCCACAGTACTTTATTGTACAGTAGAATCAGCAAAAATTTCAGTGCTTTAGTGGAGTAGAAGCCATAGGCCACGAAGCTTCTTACACTCCTTCTCCAATAGTGACATGGAATGCAAGTCCAAAGAGCATGCCTTAGTTATAAATCTGAACAACTGTTACACAGCTAGGTCATTACACTAGGAATATTGGGCATAAAATCTGCATACGGTGTTAAGGATCAATCACAATTGCATTTCTTTTAAGGGAGGGAAACAGTGGTTCCATAGTATACACATTTTATGGTGTGGGTTATGGTGTGGGTTATGGTGTGGGTAAGCATATAGGCAGGCAGGAGCAAGCTAAATAGATGTGACTCACTGAAACAAAGAAAGCAATTTTAATGAAGAATTTGAGCTACTCCAGGATTTTTATTTAGAGATTTTGTTTTAGCATTTGTTGGTATTGCATTTATAAAGCATGAAGTTTGTTTAAATATCTTTTTATGAACCAAAATTGAAAAACTAAGATCTTTATTCTTTCCTATCTATATTACAGTTTTAAAACTCTAACTTCCAATGTGTATACTGTGTGTTAATCAAAATGCCCTCTGATGAATAAATACACTCAATTTAACAATAAGCAAATGCTTTTGTTATAGCCTCTGATAGCATTGCTAGTGTGTGTATATGTCATTAATCCTCATAACAAACTGTCACGTTAACTTTGTATGCTTTGATCCTGTGACCTGAATCACCATTTCGAAGATGATAGTGTATAATCTATTAACTGGCAATATCTTACTGGTTTTTTTTTTTTTTTTTCTTTTTGTAGTTCTGTATTACTTGTACCCTTACACTGTTTTGTTTTGTTCTGTTTTTTTCTCTTTTTCCTTTTAAATAAAAATAAAAAAAGAAAAACAGGTGTGGCTAGAAAAATCTTTCTGAAACATTGCCAAAATACATGAATCTTCTAAAATGAATCCTTTGAAAAATAATCTAAAAAGGAAATACAGACCATAGTGCAAGGGATTAATTTCTGAAAACAGCTTCCACTTTTCACTATGCAAAAGCACTTCTAACAGTTAATAGAAATTCATAGCTAATTTCCCTTAGTTATTCCTCAACTTGGTTTCCTCCATTATTAGTAATCAACATCACAGGGCAGTATGAAAGGTATCAAAAGACATTTTAGAGACTGATTTTCCAGTAAGTATGACTACTACATCTGGTAAAATTATCATATTATGTGGAGAAAACTTAGATTTATGTTTTAGATGATATCCTCTATCCTTTAATAGATTTCTAATTTTCATAAAGACATTTCAATTTTGTTCTAAGATAATAAATATTTTGCATGATATGAATCTCCTTTTTAAAAAAAAAGACAGACTTTTGCTAAACAATTAGAGCTTTTTGGCCCAAATTATTTTATTTCATAATTAATTTTATATGTAATTAATATTAAATATTTTCTTTAACATAGATTGGCTAAAAATGTAAATAAATACTGGTATAAGAATAATTTTAAGTAACAGACAGCATAAAACAAAGTACTTGTGATATCAGCAAGGGCCTGGTAAAAGTTACAATAAAGTAATGAACAACTTGAGATTTTGCAATGGAAAGCAGAACTTTCAAATTTATTTGTGCAATGCAATTCCTTAAGTCATACATTTTCCGTAAATTTTCAGCTCTTCCTATTATCATCCTAATTGTGATTGAAGATGTGTGGTGTAGTAGAAAGAGAAGCAGTCAAAGAATCAAGGACTCCATTCTCTGAATATTACTGAATATTTTTCTAGCCTAATTCTGCCATCCACTATGAACCTTCCAATAAGTCACAGCATCTTAAGGTCCCCTCCTCTCAGACAGTCCTTTTAAAAGGATCCCTTTCAAAGCCTAGTGATGAATGAAAGGATGGAACTGTACAGTTAACTTTGCCTCATTCTCTGAGACTTCCAAAGCTTATGATTATGGAGATTATGGTGATTAGGGAGATATTAAGTTCAGGAAGATGATAAATTATTTTTATAGCAATAAAGATAAAGGACTTTGCTTCTCCAACTCCTGTACTACCTGTCAACTTGAACAGTTCTACTATTTATATCTTTTAAAGTTTTATAAGATCATAGTAACTGGTAATTAAGTTTAAAACATTGGATTAGATTTTTCCACAAATCTTAACCAATATTTAAAAATGGAGCATGCTTTACAGATTTTTATTCTAACTTTATACTATTTTTAACTACTAACCACAACAAATTACATGCTCCATTGGGGTAACTTGGGTAATATTATTTATGAGTTGGATGATACATATACCATCCTTAAAATCTGTAGGTTTACATCGTAGAGAAATAAGTGCCAGATGGGGGTTTAGCTGGGCAGCATAAGCACCTGCCCGGCAAGCACGAGGTCATGAATTCAATTCCCAGTACCAAAACAAGAAGAAGAAGTAAGTACCATAGACTACCATACAACTGCTTTCCATTTAAACATAGTGATTTATGACTAAGAATAACTTCAAAACTGCCTACCTAGATAAGTTCGCCAGTAAAATTAGACATGAATTGGGTGCAGTTGATACCAAAGATTATTTTTCTCTTATTTTTCACATAAGGTAAAAAAAGAATTGCTTATTCAAAGTTGCTCAGTTGGTAAAATGAAACAATTGAAACACACTGGAATGTGTTTTACAGAGGTTTTGTAAAAGAAAAGAAAATGTAGCTTGGCATATCTGCAGAGCAAATCTATTTAAACTCAAGAGGGCACTTACCTCTTTTTCCCTGAGGCAGTACTGTCCAATACTGAATAGAACACCATATAGCAATTACAGTCATGTTAAAATGACAGAATTTAGCTTCTAAATGGGTTAGAAGACTAGAATATGAAAGAAAAGAAGATTAAAAAATATACAGGGCAAAGCAATTAAGCAATCAGTCTGAACACGGGAAGATTTAAAGTCGCTTTAAAGAATCCGTAGGAGAATAGCAAGATTTTGATTTCAGTTTAGTGTCGGCATGAATAAGACTATTCTAATTAAAATGTCTATGAAATCCAATTATTTAATAAGGGCTTCAAATATTTTCTTAATAGGCTTTATTTAGGCAGTTTCAGAATTGCAGATTTGCATAGTCTAAATGTTTATGTTCCCCAAAATGTATATGCTTAACTTTAAACCTCAAGGTGACAGTAATAGGGAGTTGAACATTTGAAGGTGATTAGATCATGATGTTGAAATTCTCATGAAAGAAATCAGTGTCTTTATAAAAGTATCCAGGGGATCATGTTCACTTTTTCTGCTAAACATAAGTTAGTAAGATGGGTTTCACGGAAGTTGCCCTCACCGGACCTCCAACTTGCTCTTTAATGTTAGCCTTTCCTACTCAAGAACTGTGAGGGAGAAATGCCCATTGTTTACAAACTGCGCAGTTTGTGGGGATTTTTTATAGAGGCCTCATGGACTAAGATGCAGGAAAAAGAGACAGGGGTACAAATGACCACAGTATACGTCAACACAGGTTGGATGTACGTTTTTCTCCCATTGGTTAGTGTGTTAGAAAATTGGTTCTTGCTGTGGTGATTTTGAGGTATTTAGGACCTTTAAAGGTGGAGCACCGTGAAAGATTAGTGTGGGCTGTTTTCTGGAAGGACCAGTGTTATTTTCATGGGATTGTGAGCTAGTTCTCTAAAAATGTTTCTGCACAAAAGGAAACCTGACTCCTCCCCTCCCCCATTCTCCTCCCTGTGTTGTAATTTGATTTCTTGCTTCTGAGATGCTCCTTCTGGAATGGTAGCAATGAGAGCTTCAGCAGAGCCAAGATGATGTCAACACAAAGATTTTGAATCCTCAGAATGGTGCAGTAAGTAAACTTGTTTTCTTATAAAGCTATCCAGTTTCAGGCATTAATTACAGTAATGAGAAATGACTCAAACAGAAGACTTTTAGTGAAACTTGGCTCATGGCTATAAATCTATCTATAATGTAATTTTTAAAAAACTGGGTCAAAAAAAAAAAAAAAAAACTAGGGTCACAAGAAAAAAATTCAAGAAATTAGAGGAATAACCTAGAAAAGGTTTAGAATGTTTTCAGTGGAGTTTCATGAGTAATTCTAGGGAGGGCTTAAAGGATGAAAATAAGAATCTTATCCCAAACTGAAACAAGGCTTCTACCTGAGAAAAGGCCGTCCTTCTTACACTGTACTTTACTATGTCTGTGCCTTGGAGCTTTATGTAGGATTGAATTTCAAAATGATGAAAAACTTGCATAAGAAAAAAACTTGCATAAGAAATATTTTAAAGAATAGGAAAAAATTTATAAGTGCTTTGACCATTTTCAATCAGAGTATGTAAAATTTTATAAACAAATATTGTGTCAATATTAAGCTATTGAGTTCCAACTGTAACTAATTTGAATCCAAAACTGCATCAATCTTTCCAGCTTCCTTCCCTGAGAAACCTGATTCCTTAATCTGCCATCTATTTACATAATTGTTCAGTGCCAATATACATATATGACAATATCTGTATGTGACATAAATATATATATATATATATATATATATATATATATATATATGACATAAACATATATGACCAATAGATGCCTGTGAACAGTTGCTCCAGTACAGTGGTTAGATTAGCTCCTTGCCTTCAGTCTAACAGATTCCACTCACTTCTGGTTATCATAGAATTATATCTTTTCCTCCATACCCTTTATAGAGGTGGTCTCATCCATTGTGATATGGTAAGATTTCTTAGTCATACTGTGTCTTTTATCCTGTAATTTCTCACCTCTTAAATAGTTTTAACTTGCATGTATTAAGAATTCTTTTATAACGTTTTGTGACTTTTGACAAATGAATATTTTCATCCACCTACCATTATAATAGTATGTAGAATATTTTCATGAATGAAAAATACCCTGGAGCATTCATTTATTTTATCCTCCTCTTTACCTTCAGTAAGCATTAATGTATTTTTTCTATAGTGTTTACTTGTATATAGAATATCATATAATTGGACTTGGGTAGTATATGGGATTTTTAGAAGAATGATACTTTTTAACTTGGAAAGATGCATTTTGGATTATCTATGTTTTTATAGCATAACAGCGTAAAATTTTTACACTTTGGTTTTTTCATTCTCTTATCAGTGAACATGTTACTTGTTTTCAGTTTTTGATGATGGACAATAAAACTCCTACAGATATTCTGCAGGTTCTTTGTCGACATATGTGTTTAGATGATTTTAGCAAAGCCTCAGCAATTCAATTGTAGGAAAATATTGATAAGGCTTGTTTAACTTTGTAGAAAATTATCAAGCTGTCTTCAAAGTGGTTGGACCATTGTGCATTTCTACCTGTGACAAGTGAGAATTTGTATTCCTCTGAATACTAACTGGTAGTTGACATATTTTGTCACAGAAACAGGCAGAATAATTGTCCTTCAGTCAATGTGCAGTAAGGCTGTTGTAATGTTTTATGTATTGGAGAGAAAGTCTTTGCCATGGAGAATATATCAGGTATTTTTTCATATTATTTACTATTTTTATCCTCCTTTTCTGACTCCTGGACATTTAGCTAAAGAATCTGAGTTCCAGAAAGTAAAGCCATGAGTAAAGGACACTGAAAGACTGATGCTTTCATAGGTAGCTCGCACTTCTGCTAATCTCTAATCATGCTTCAGCAGATCATGGAAATCATCAATTAAATGCCTCCAACAATCTTTGTTTTACAAATGATGATTTTGAATAAAATTTTATGTAATCATTTGTTTATTCAGATTTCATGGTAGTGATTTGTCCTTGGCCAACAATTGTGTGATAGGTCATAAAGTTCATTGGTCTTCAGTTTTTCTCCTTTTATACTACAAGGATTGAGATTTCTATTTCCAGTCTCTTTACATGTACAGGATGGAACTTAATAGCTTGCTTTGCATGATATTTTTGTTGTTAACTTGAAATACATTTTATTGGTATTCTGTTATCATTGTTGCCTACTAAATATTTTCTTCCTGAAAATCTCTCACATCTTCCACCTAAACTTCCCCTCATATCATCCACTCTTAAATCATCCATGTTTAGTGAAAAGTGCCTTTAGTTACACACTCAATGAATAATTTAATGTCCTTGTGCCTCACTTTTCCAGTCTCTAAAATTAAAGGTATATTCTAGAATGTTATGCCATTATCTGTAAGGTTTTTTGTTTATTTTGTTTTGTTTTATTGGTACTGGGGTCACAATTCATGACCTTGTGCTTACTAGGCAAGCACTTGAGCCACTGAGCTAAATCCCCAACCACGAATTGCTAATGTTTTGTTTAAAGTCATGTGTAAACAACCTTCAGAAAATGAAATTGAGTTCAATCCTTTAATTCAAATAGAGGTACTCCCCTAATTGTAACAGATTATCTGTGTAGTGTCATGTTTTGTTTTGTTCTCTTTATTTTTGAAAAACAAGATCTTGGTGACCATACCAGAATACAGAATTGTAAACACTCTATGTAGAATTCAGAATCTGTATTTTAAAAGAACGAATAGGTGGATTTAAAAGAAGTTATGCTTAAGAACCACTGTTATAAGGCACTTCCTGTTATAGTCGGGTTGTGCAGAGAGCAATTAGAATCAGGACATGGCATTTATACTATTATTTCATGATGGTCACCCAGAGTTAACACAAAGTAAGTGCAGGAAATCTATCCACAACACCAAAGACACAGAATATTCAGCCAAGGGCTCAGTCCCACAGCAATGTCTTGCATGAGTCCAGATGAAGACCCAGAACTCATGACAATGCCTCCCACGAGTCCAACTGGAGATCTAGAGCCCACAAGGACTCATGCCAGTCTCTTTTACGGATCCATGCTGGGGAGGCCCAAAGGGCAGCGGTATAAGCTAGGAAGTCTATGCCAGTGTGGAGAAGGAGCTGTGCTGCTAGGTTGAGGTATTTTATGCTGGAGCCGAGAATTCATGCTCAAAACAAAGATCCAGGACTCTCCTGAAAGGCACCACAGCCATCCTGAGTGACATGGAGGCCCAAGCTCCTCCAATGATAAGCAAAGTTGAGTACATGCCAAGAAGCCAGCATGATGAGTTCATCCTGGAGATAAGTGGCACACGTCTTCCCCTCTGGAGCCAGGAAGTGATGCTCAATGTGAAGACCAGAGCTTCTCCAGGAAAACCAATGGTTCAAACAGCAACACGTAGGAAAACCCGCAATGCCTCAGTGCCTCTTTTCTCCTTCTCCACATCTCCATTTATGCTGGCAGCTTTCCTCAGGTGGAACATCTATATTCATCACCATGGTGATTTAATACTGCTGGCATTAAATTGACCACCAATTTTTTATCTATAACACTGCCTTTCAACTAATCTTATACTAAAGTTGGTGAAAAACTTCATTATTGAAATTTATTTTATATTATTTATATGTATTTGAACTTTCATATACAGTTTTTCAGGGTGATATGTTTTACTATAGAGATGATTGTTTAAATACTATTATAAGATATATGGAATAGTATATGGAATTGGGGACAAATGGATCATTTATCACATCTATACATTCAGATGGAAACCCTTGTAAGGGTCTATGATATGTGGTTTCACAAGCAAAACTTGTGAGTAATATGTTTTATATTATATCTATCTCATCTGTATATCTGAATCAATGATTTGCTACCAAAAGAATCTTTGGATAGAAAGGACAAAATGATTAAGATTGTGTTCTCAATTTGACCCAAAAATCAAAACATCTGTGACAAAATCATCTATGCTGCCCATTAAATATGTGATTTAAGAAGAAGAGCAATGAGATTGAAATATACAAATTTGGAATAAAATGTTGTCTCATAACCTTGAGAAGTTCTTGGTTTTGTTCTTTTTAATATTTTTTGAGAAAGAATCTCACTACGTAGGTAAGGCTGGCCCCATAGTCACAGGGATCATCCTGCCTCAGCTTGCTAACTACTAGAATTACAGGTATGTACTGCCGTGCATGCCTTGGTTCTGTTCTTAAGTAAACTCACTTTTAAAAATCCTTTAAAAACATTCAAAAAGTTTTACTATTGTTCTATCATATTGTAACAGTTGTCAGGAAAATAATCAGTTTTATTTTTATAGTTCCACTAAATCTGATATGTTGTTAGAAAAACTTTAATGGGGATAAAATATAGAATTTAGTGTTCATAAGACAGAATTTTAAAAATATTAATCTTTGAAAATATTAATCATTGAAAATATTAAAAAGTTTTACCATGGCCACTGATATTTAAAATCATTAATTCATCTTTGCAAACGTGGAACACACTGGGGAAATTATAAATTATATTTCTATTAAAATGTAGCTTAAAACAATAGTAAATATAATCACTTTGCTTTGGGTTATCAGACAATAACATATCTAAATTGAAAAGATGTGACAAGAAGTAACAATGATGGCTCTTCAATTGCCTCTATTTCTTTTCTTTCATGATCTTTTAATCTCTTGCTGTAGGGCTAAGTTTCATGTGCTGATAGTGGCTAAGATTAAGAGGTATTGTTTTCTTTTAGAACTGTATTGATTTTTCACATCTGTTTTATGTATCACAAAAACTACAGCAATAATTTGTTAGCAAGAAGATGCTGGTAAAATTCATAGTTAAAAATGTTGAACTGAAAGGAAAAGGTGATAGTTCTGCAATAATTCCTGGACTCTATTCCCAGCACACTAGAAAATGCTAAATGATAGTAAAATTAAGTATGTAACCTTTTCCTTAAGAGAAGGTATCTATTGGCTGAGATTAACAATGTGTAAGACTTAAAAAGATAAACTTTATTTTAGTTTGTTTTTTAAATCAAATGAGTATAAATTTGATACATATTTTATGCTTTTAATTCTATGCATTAATACGGTGTCTTCTGCAATTTTAATTAAAGATAAACAGCACAACTCATAAGGAATCTCATGACCGTCTGACCTGGTCTTTGCTTGGAATATGGCCTTACAATTTGATTTAATTCATCATGCATTTTATAATTAATCTTAAAATATTCTCTCCAGAGAAACTGGTAACACTGATTGTGGTCTTTGTGTTGCTCCTTCTTACTGGTCCAAGACAGGTAGAAAAATTGGTTGGTAATTTCAGAAGAAATGGAGCCTTGCCTCACTAAAATGCTCTCCTCACAGAGTAGGTATTTGCTTCATTCCTTTCCAGAGATAACTTCTATCCTGGGAGGAGGTCTACCTTGGTTCAGTTCTCCTGTTTTCAGGGAAGTAGATGTGTTAAATTTTGATCTTTGTTTCTGAAAATTCGGTTTTCCATTAATGAAAGCCAAAAAATATAATTTAACTATGAAAAGTAATTATAGCATTCTTTCTTTTTAAAAGCATCTTCTGTATTTCTAAGAATACTTTTTATATCTTTTTTCTTCTTCTCTGTCTTGAATTTTTTATGTGAAATGTAATGGAGGTAATTTAAAATAAAGAAACTTGCATCAAACTTGTAAGGGAGAAGGGGAAGGAAAGAAGGGAAAGTAAGAAGAAAAAATGAAAAACACGGAAACAAAGCTTTTGTAAATGGGGAGGGGAGGAGGGCTTAAAGGGAGGTAGGGAAATGAGAAAAGAAATGACACAATCATGCAAAGGTACAAATTCTCTATTATGTCACCACTATGTCTATCTAAAATGTACCAATAAAATAGGATTTTTAAAAACTTGTAAGTATAGTTTAATGCGGAAAAAATCTATGCAATTACAACCAAGTGAAAAGAAAAAGTAAATACTATTACATCTAAAAAGCTCTGTTTATACTATATTAATCAAAATCTTATATTTACCAATGGAAGCACCGCAATCTTATTCTATTAAATTTATTGACTTATCATATTTTATTCCATCTGAAAAGACAGCCATATTAAATATTAATATGAATAATTCAATTTGAACGTGTGTGTAAATATATTTATATGTTACCCAATTTTGAGGTACATTTTGCATATTTCATTGCAGAATGTGTTTTAAATTTTCACTTTCATGTTGTTGCTGATAAATTAAAATGTTAATTTAATTTTGCATATATTTGTTTCCAGAAACCTTGCTATCTCTTTTATAAATTCCAACATTTTATTTTATTTGGATATTTTCATAGCTTTCTCTTTTATACAATAATATAACATAAGAAAAGAAATGGTTAAATTTCTTTTCCAAACAGAAACAGAGATTGCTTATTTATTTGTCTTGTCTTATTGCACCAGTGAAGATACTTAGTACCATATAGAACATTTTTGTTTTCAAAGATAATGCTATTTTACATGTAGATGTGTGATGATTGTTTTAGATGTTTGAGGATGACTTTTGACTAAAATTCCCTTTTATACTTAACTTCCTAGAAAATTTTGTAAGGAAGATATTTGAAATTATCTGACAATTGTATGATGTCATCACTGATTATAAATCCTACCTGCATATTGTTATCTAATGTTAAACCCAAGTTCACATTCTTAGGATAAAACTACCATCATTTAATTATCTTTTGATATGTTGTTGTATTAAACTATTCAGCATTTGTGTAATTTTTATATAGACTCCAATTGGGAGTATAAACTGATTTTTCTTTCTATGGTCTTCTTTAAAGTCACTGTTATCAAAATTTCATTGTTTCAACAAATACAGTGGAAAATGTGCATCTTTTAGGCATTTGTCATGGTTTACATCTAAAATGGGCCCCAAGCATCACGTGTTTGAAAGGCTAGTGGATCACGGCCCAGCGGTGCTGACCCGCTATTGGAAGGAGAGCCTGGTAGAGGAGACAGGTCACTGTGAGTGCGGTGTGCAAGGGTTTACCCTGCCTGGGTGGTTCATCCCTTTACTCTCTGCTTTCTGTCCTCTCAGGTACGATATGTTGTCCTCTGCCATGCCTTTCTGCTTAGGAGCCAACTGACTATAGAGTGAAACATGAGCCAAGATACACTTCTGCTCTGTTTCAGGTATTGGGCATTTTGTCTCAGCAGAGAGAAAGTGATAATAGCATTTTTCATTAATGTTAAAATATTTTTTGGCTTAAATATTTTAAAGATTTGAAAGTAGCTGAGTATTTTTTCATAAATTTTATTTGATACACTGATCATCTGACACTCTATCCACTTTCCAGATGAATATAGGTAACCTGAATAAATTATTTCCCTTTATCACTTGTAATATTTTCCTAATTTGATTAATTTTCTGAAATTAAAATAGTATTTTTGCCATTAAGGCATCTACTATTATTAAGAAAAATAATATACAATAAGGAAATATTCATAGTAGATTTTAACAAAATGTTATCATATAATCTGTAATATATGTTTTATTAATATAGACACATGAAAATGGATTTTAACTTGTAGCTTTATATTACTCTGCAATATTTGTTTTTTATTACACAAATGCTATTATTTTAATAAACCAGAACTATTTAAAAGTTTTCTTTAGGGTAACTTGTAGAAAAATATGACAATATTTCCTTAGCATCCTTTAACAGAAACATGTACTTAACTCTTAAAAATATTAAACTTTGTTAACTAGAACATATGAATTTTTAAGATTTTTTTAAAAAAAGAAAGTAAATGTAAGAGGAAAAATTAGGCAGATATTAAATATTTGATTGTAGAATAACATTTTTGTGTCATAATATATTTATTCTTTTATTTGTATTTCTTCAAATTATGACATCTCAAAATGCTAATTGTAGCCTGATTAAAGAATAGAGACAAACAGTGGAACAACTCTATGTATGCTTCAGTACAAATGAATGATTGGGGGTCCATTCTTCATTTTAAACTGTAGATAATCTACTGAGAATCTTCTTGAGATTCTGTGATCTTTGCAGTTTATGCTTGTGTTTTTGATAATATCTATCTAAAGTGTTTGTTAAAATGTCATTTACTAAGTATCTTACAATGATTCTTTCCTATCTGTCTCAAATTTTATAATACTGTTTGCATAATGACAGAACCTAGAACAGGTTAGTGACCTAGAACCTGAATTTTGTGTGACACTGATACAAATCTGAAGCCAAGCTCCTGAAACATACCTCTTCTGCAAACTGAGGAACATGAAGCTGCTCCTTAGCCCTCTTTCCTGTTTGAAATTGGAATTTCAATGTCATATTTATATTCTATATGTTTTCATGGTTGGGAGAGATGAACAATAAGGATACAAAATTATGAAAAAATACATGTTTAAATGACAAACAGGAAATAAAGCAATCTTTTATCCTACATATTTAGGGGTGTATACACAACTAGAAAATTATGTAGCTCAAAATACTTAAAATGATATGATAAATAATATAACTGTGCAGCTCCTATCAAAACATATTTAGAAATGACAGTTTCTTTCCACAATGGCCAAGTAAAATATATTTTAAAAATATGAAAGCCAACACAATCAGTTTCTCAGAGTGCAAAGTAGTATTAAGGTTGCCTTTTAGATTTGTATGGTAGAATTTTGCCATGTTTTTTTATTCCATATGTTCGTCTTTTCTAATAATGTTATCAAATTCACCGTCAAATATTATTGGATACTCTTTTCACCAAGACTTTTTCAATGTGAATAATTCTTAATTATTCAAAGTACATAATGTCTCCAAAATCATTAATTTTCATCAAATATCAATTCTTTTTTACACAAACGTGCACTTACTCTCTGGTCATAGGTATGGAACACTATGATATTTTAAGAAACAAGAAGTAGTTTCACAGCACCTTCAATGATTTAATAAATACAAAATCAAATAAATCAAATTAATACTATCAGTCTTGATAAAATATTACCTTTTCAAGATTTTTTATTTGAATATTATTTACTCACAGAATTTTGAACTGGAGTATGTGTGCGAGTTTCTGTATGTGTGTGTGATAACCTGTGGCACAATGATAAAAGAGAGTTAGTACTAAGAAAACCCCTTGTGGTCATAATTTAGGTGAACTGTAATTTTTAATGGATTCTTTCACTGCATCACAGTTTGAGGGTAACATATGTACTGGACAAAGTGTAATTTTTTTGTTTTTGTCAAATACCTTTATAACTTTTGTTAGACTGTGTTCTCTCATGATTTTTAAAAATCATTTTTTATAAAACTTACTTGGCTTATTTCCCTAATATCCTGATCACTGTAGCGGTGCACATTGATGAGCATGAAGACAATAGAAAAGGTGGAGTCACCTCTACTGCTGCCACAAACCACAGCAAACAGTGCCAAAGCCGAGCGGACTTCATCAGGGAGGAGGATTCACCAAGATGAGTAACTTGTTGCCATTTTACCTCCTTTGAGCTACTCATCTGAGGCTGCTTTCAGACAGAAGTATATCCAGTAGCTCCTGGTTTTTCTTCACGGTTAAGAAACACTTGGAATCCACTTCTACCTCTTAGAGATTTACACTGACACACCAAAAACGTAACCTTTCTATAGAATGTTTCAGGTCAAATAATGTCACAAATTTGTTAAGAAACTAAATCTCATGGATAACTGCGTGTATGTTTAAATGTATAGGATTGACAACCATGTTACTAAGTTTTTGTTGGACAGTTGATTAGAACTGTTTGCAGTCTCTCTGTTTGAATTCCCACTTTGCATGTTCCATTTTTATACCTTGAACAACTATTTGTAAAATGACATCAACTAGTGATTTCTTACTTTTTTTTTCCTCTGAATGTATGTTCTATTTCTACCTATTTTCTGTTTTGTTTAATCTTTCTTTAAATAAAAAAAAAAGAAACTAAATCTCAATTTATTAAAGACAGTCCCTTTTCTTCGCATTTTATATGATGCAACAAATTTCCTTGTGTAAGAACACTAAGAAACGACTTGTTCAAATTCCAAGCGTGGCTCTCTCTGTGCTCCAGTGGAGCAGAAGCTATTAAAAACAGTAAGGCGCATGTGAACCTTTAGATGTGTAGGGGCATAAATTAAGAGCATGACTAAAATTTGTACCACTTCTCTTAAATCTCTTATGTTAATAACTTCACGATAACCTCAAGCTAAAACTTAAGGATCAGGTTGAACCATTTATTCTCTCTTTACCCATGTCATAACAGTTAACTACTTCAGCAGATTTTGAAATTGCTCTGCTGCTGGTCAACTGAAGTTTTATTTCCTTAGTTAGACTTTACTGTCTCTTATTTATGGTCTTTAATTACTATTCTGTACACCCAGAAAATTAATATTCACATCAGTATTTTACTCTGGTGCCAGAGTTATTTTTCTGAAGGAAAGTCATGTTTTTTAAAACTTTTTCCATGAAAAGTGTATTAACTCCCAGCTTCCTGTATACAAAAGAAAATACAGATTGTCTCTGATTTAAAATGGGTCTACTGAGGATTTTTCATCGTTATGATGAAGGAATAGCAATATAAATTCAGTAAAAACCATCCTTCAGATCTGAATGTTGATATTTTCCTCTACTAACTTTATGAAGCTTTGTACCCTCTTACGAGGCTGTGAAATAGCTTTCAGATACATCTTTCATTCAACCACATCATCATGAGAGCAAGCAACCAGCACACTACAGTGTACTGTGTAACTAAGCCCTGATGTATGGTAGATTAGCTGTGCTAAATGCATTTTCAGCTTGAGATGGGTTTGTCACTCACAACAAATTGTAAGTGGTGGCACATTGTAAAATTTTAACTCTGGCACACAGTCCTATTTACTCATCAAATTCATACCTCCTTTCAGTTCTATCTAATTTCATGTTGATGTATTGCTATCTTCTATTTCCTTTAGTCATGCTGCTCCTCAACAATCTTATAATGCCTTGGAGCACCTTTCTAGGGATAACTGATGGGGTAAATACACATCATCTTTAAAAACTAATTTAAATATTAATCTCCAAAACTTTGCCTTATTTTTTGGAAATAAATAATATTTTATAGTTACCTGAGACTATATTTTAATATTTTATTTTTAACTACTGATTTTCAACTACATCTATTTTCACTGTATAACAGGCCTTGACTCCTAATAAGCAACTGAAAAATACAAAAATGTGCATATAATTTGCTTATTTATGGATTTAATACATTGAATTTTCTAACTGTAAATAATCTGACTTTTCCCATGATAGACATTTACTATAAGTTCATCAATTCTAGCTTTAAGTATGAAAATTTCAACATCACTATATTAGATGTAAAACTAATACTTAAACACTGAGGTTTTTAAATCAGGGAGTAAATGTAAGCTCCTGAAGTCTGAGAAGGTTCCACGCACATTCTCATGTGTTTTCTCATTGCAACTAATTTAAATGTAATAAAAATGTCTCCTTGGTTGTTTATAAGCTACTGGGGACTTGAATTTCTTCATCCTGAGCCACTGGAGATGCTAGAAGAGGCACTAGAATAAACAATTTAATGAATAAATAATTAACACTATTAAAAAGTTATTAAAACACACCTGCATTAACTATATGTATGGAAGGTCTCATAGGTTTCCTGCAGATTAGCACTTAACACTTTTATTTCTATCATTAATCTTGGTTAATGGCCTTTTTAGTTCTAAGTAAGAGACTTTTTATATTATTTCTCCTCAAACCAAAAGTATATAATGTCCTATCACTTAAATTGCCTCATTTTTTGATAGATTTCTTCAGTATTACAGCTGAATTGTACTGATAAAAAGCTACCGATCATTTGAATCATTACAAGTACAGTATTCTCATAATATATAATATACCTCTCAATTGTCCCTTGGCCTGTAATGAACTTATTGTTCCAGAAAATCCAGAAAATTGTAAATTAGATGATTCTCAACACTAAGCACATTAATTTTCTTAAGAAACAATATACTGTTTTAGGACCTTTTCTTTTAGCTATGCTTTTACTATGCTGCATTAATAAATTTAGGAATATGGAGAGTACCTACTGAAATTTCAAAATCAGTTTTTTTTTTGATCATTAAGACATCTTAATTAGGATGTCTCAGATATTGCAAGTCCCTAACAGATATGATTCAAACACAATTCTTTGAGTGCTCTGTGTCTTCACTTCCTTAAAAAAGTAATAAATACAAGAATACATTTGAAATGCTGTATCTGTCACTTACAACCTACAGTTATTTTGCTTTAAATAACTAGTGCAATTTTCAAATCATTGGAGTTATACTCCAAGATAATTTAGCTATTTAATTTCTTTAATCAAATTTATTAGTGTACACACTAATAAACTGATTTTTGCACATATACATATAAAAACTACTGAAGTGAAATTCTATAGCATAACTGGAACATTTTTGCAATTATAAGGCACAGAAATTACTTTATTTTGTTGATGTCTTTTCCCTCAAAGTAACCCTGAAGTTTAACAAAAAACAAACTAACACTTTGGTAATATTTCTCAATTTTTTCATTGTTGAATATCATATTATAAAGACAATTTAACTTGATTGTTTATCATATTTTATATTTTTATTAGTAATTCTAAATTGGTAAACACAAAGCCTTTGTGATTTAGTTTTTATAGGTTTATTCTCAATTTTAGTATTTTAAGAAAATCTTTAGATGTAGAAAACTCTAAGTTTCTAACTTTAGCTAACTTAGTTGTACATACATAAATTTTTGATAACATTTGTTAGGTTGTGGCACTCTAAAAGTGGTGAAAACCACATGCATCAGTAAATGCCTACTAGAGAAAAAGATTTAATGCAAGATATACAAATAAATAAGGATTTACAGGATTGGGCCATGACAATTGCTGGCACAGTGAGGTGTGGTAGAGTGCAAAGCTCTGACTGCGCTGGAGATCTGAAGGATGCAGTGAGAGGCCCGGATGTTACTGTTGTGTCCTGAATGTCACTGTACTGTTCCGTGGGAGTCTGTATCAGAAGATGACATGATGTGTAATGGAAAGCTGAAGGGCCGTGCTGGAAGTCAGGAGATGACATCCAAGGCCAAGGTGAAGACCGGAGCTCCTCGGAGGGCCCAGACAGGAGCCTTCCCTCACTTCCCTTTTACAGGATCCCGTGACAGTCCTCTGTAGGGTGAGTCTTCCCCTCCCACAGCCACGCCTGCTCAGTGTTGCTCTGAGTTTCTTACTCTGGTTGACCCAATCAGTTCACAGTTACATCATACACACCATTCATCGTGTGAAAAACTGAATTTTTTTTATACATAGAAATATGTATAACAGCACATTTATATACCAAGGTGTATAATTTTTTACAAACATTAAAAGGGCAATACTTGAACTTGTATCTCCCAACTGATGACATACATGTTATGTATGTTTAAAGTATTAGTGGCCTTTATTTATATCTATTTACTTGATATAAACTATTATTTTAGATTGCTCATGAGGACCAAAATATAGTTAACATTTTTAAATTATGTGTAGTATATTACCTTTAATGAAAGGAAAACCTTATATTTATACACACAGCAAACAATGAACATTGCATTTATAAGATCACTTTTAAAATAAATATCTGCTTTAACTGAGTTTTAAAGTTTCAGTTACATATTGGCTTGTCTTTTTTCATAATCAGATTGTAACTGGTTAGAAGAATAGCTATTATCCCACATTGTACTACACCATATACATAATATTCAAGAGATGTATATACATGTAAAGACAAAATACGTTGTGAATCTGAACTTAAGCTAATGCTAAAAAGCTTATAAAGTTGAGACTGCATAATTTTAACACATTAAAAGTAACCAATAGGCAGGTGCTCTTTTTTATAATATGCATTGCATCTGAACATTAAAAATGTAAAATGACCAAAAATTTGTGACATCTCTTCAAATTTGGTTCTGCCATTTAAAATCTGATCTACATCTATTGGTTTTCGTTAAACAAATATTCTTTTATTGAGTAAATAAGATACACTTGTATGCTAGGTGAAAAGTCTGTTTGTAGTCATTAACACGTTTTCCTAGGTATAGGAATCCTAAATTGCACTTGTGAGTTATGCTATGTAAACCTGTTGGAGGGAATCAGATTTTAACACGGGAGTAGAAATTAGGTTGTATTATGGAAGCTTTTATGACTAGGTGATGACAGTTACTGCTAGCCTTGTGACACACTGAAAGTATTCATTTTCCCCAAGTATACAGACCTTCTAGCATGAGGAAATGAACAGAACATCTTATCGTACCAGCAGTCTCCAGATTAAAGTTACTCATGATGGACTTTTTCAAGCTTAGGTTTGTGTAATCGCTGTGTAATTATATTATGATATTTTTGATGTGCCTACACACTCTACAGTCTGGGCAATGTCACTCTAAAAATTGGACATTTATCAGCTCTAATGTACATCAGTAAACAAGCACATTTTACTTGAAAAAAATTTACTTATTTAATATAATATTTCATACTGTATAAAGGCAGTCTAGCAATAATTATTTTATACTAAAATGGGAATTTAAATATATATAGATAGGTAGTTACAAAAAAATTCATGGCTCTAGTAAAATAATGTCATCATTATTTTCCTAAAATGCTGTTTGGTTTTTAATCTTCCTCGTAAAACTTTGTAAATGTTTGGTGATTCTTTTTTCTTGTTTGTTTGTTTTTTGAGTCAGGATCTGACTGTGTAGTCTAGACTGGACTTGAATTTACTATGTAGTCCATGCTGGCCTTAATCTTATGGCAGTCCTCCTGCCTCAACCTCCTGAATACTGGAATTAAATTTTGTAAATGTTATCTGGTAACCTCCTTTAGAAATATGATTTCTAAAAGAGAACCTAAACAGTGTGTTAAGATGGTAAGCCAACTACACAATAAAAAAAATGACCCTGACTCCTCAAATTAATGTCAACTGAGATTCATAAAAGTAGTAGCTATTCTGTAAATATACTTTAACTTTTGAAGGGCCTGATGTCCAGATAAGATTATAACAGCTAAGGCTTACTGTTTTCACTTCCAGACAAGTAATAATGACTTTCTAGATGTTAAGTAATGGAGGTTTGGGAACTAAAAATAAAACAAACAAACAAAAAAACGTAATTAGGCTAAGAGCCCATATTTTGGCTCTTGAGCTCCAAAGGTCAGCTAGGATCCAGGATCAAAAGATCCTTCAACTCTGATGACTCAGCTAACCTCTTCAAAAAGGAAGACTGTTGTGCTCCACATGGCAGGAGTCAACCAGAATCCACTGTGCTAAAGGAGGATGATGAAAAAGGAAGTGACCCCAAGGTTTTCAAGGGAAGCCATGTAGCCAAACAAGACCATGGCTTATCCTGGCAAGAGACACAACTGGTAGAGACAGAGAGAGACACAGACATGGAGAGACAGAGAATATTTAATTTTGATAAATGGAAGTCTTACTCTGATTGGGTCTTAAACACCCAGCTGGAAATATAACCCAAAAAGATTAAAATAATAGTAAAATTAAACATTAATTGCTAGTCTGGTTATACAAAATGTGCTCCAAACACTACATCTGTCCCTACCAGCAGTCTCCAGCAGTACTTCAAACACGTTGGCCTACTGGGGTGACAGCAGATCATTCAGAGCCCTCAGTGATAACAGACGGCCTGCTGTGTCATGACAGCCAAACCTTCACCACCACTGCCCTGTAGTCATAAAAAGTCATGTTTCCCAGCACCAGTAGCTCTTCCAAGAATACTTCCTGCTTCCTCCTTTAGTGTGTTCCACAATGGTATTGTAGTGTACTTCTAAGTACTTCTCAGATAAGATATAGCTTAATGTGGGGTGGGAGTGCCTGTAAAAAATAACAATATAAATATTCTAGCTACAAAGCTTTGTTTCTTTTGCAGTGTGAACTAAATTTTTGCTATATACTTCACACTTCATATAGTTTTTATCTTGATCCAGTCACTATAAAAGGAATTGAGATCTATATAAAAGGCAAAATGCAGGTGATAAAGGTAGTATAATTGTGGGATACAGGGGTGCACGTTTTCACTTGTGCCCAGACCACTCTCCTCTGTTTGTCTAAACCTGTGCAGTGCTTCAGGGCCAACCTTAAAACTTTTTAACCTAAAGCTTACTATCCAGGGGCAGAAATAAGGAGAATGACCAGCCCTTGAAATTCCAAAATCCCAAACCAGGATACACAGGCACCAGACCCTTCTGCATGATGTACAGTAGCCTTTCTTCACCTAAAGGGCTCATGTACATGGACTGCATTTCACACATCCAATTACAAATGTAAAATATAGGAAGGGACATGTGCAAAAGGTCTACCTGAAAGGGCTCAGCACCCTTTCATTAATGATGTCATTCATGCTCTGGAAGACCCAATGATTGATACTCTACACTTGCTACAACATTTTAAATCCCTAAGACAGTGACGGTGTACCTATGGCATGCATGCCACAGAAAACACACATAGCACTGAGAATTCTAAAAGGTTCACTATTAGTGTGCTGAACACAATGCCCTCACCACTCATGCCATTTGCTTTGTTACTGGCCTTACTCAGCTCACTTCTAGCATGCTCTAGACTAATAAAACTTTGCTGTTGTATCCTACCATCACGTGCCATGTCTGGTTATTTGCTCACAGTGCACATTAAGCAGGAACTTGTCCATGACACCGTCAAACACAGTAATGCAGGTTCTAATCCTACACCTATAGTTAAAATATTTTGGTCACTAAAACAAATATATTTATTTAGTGCATACATTCACCATTGCTATAAATAAAAGAAGAAGACATTTATTTCTTACTGATAAAAAAGAAAGTCGGTATTTGAGTAAACACTTCTAAATAGATAGAGATTAATGTTAAAAATAAGATGTTAGTTTTTTCAAACATTTTCTGGAACTGGTATTCTTTATATTCGACTTATGATTTCTGGCTCCAGCTTTTAAAACAAAGTTACAAAATGAAACATAAATATTAATGACTTGTTACTGTCTTTGTCTTTTTTCCACATTATGAAAGACGATTGTTTATCAAAAAATCAAGCCCCTCTTCCTTGGTCTACCTTAGATCAGTGAGAATGAGATTGGGTAATTGTCTAGGAAAGATCTTCATCCATTTCAGCCTGAAGTACTTATAACAACATGGACCTTTGGGTCTTCTACATGCCTTTAAAATTAGTATCATGAGGGGATGAGATCAGAAAGAAGAAATAAAAATAAGCAGGAAAGAGACAATGAAAATTATGATTTTAAAAATGCAAAGTGCAGCTTCTGGGCACAAGTGGAATTAAATGTTTTTCTTTCTTTTTTCCCAAAATACGGTAAGCCTGGGCATTTAATTTTCTTTCATTTACAGATCCATAGAGCAGTCTCTTTAAACTAACAAATGGTCTTCTTTCACTTGTTAATAGACCACCTCTGTTCAGCTATAAAATAGGCCTTTCCTTAGGAATGGGCTGTTGTCTTTCTGTAAGTGGGTCATTTTTTTGCCAAGACTAAAAATTTCTTGTACATTCACAAATTCCACAAATTTCCACAGCCAAAATCGAATAAATAGTCTCATCTCCAAAATGTAGCACCCCCAAATCTCTTGAGGTTCTGCCTTGTATTTCTTTCAATACACACACACACACACACACACAACACACACACACCCATATATATATATATATATATATATATATATATATATATAGTGTCTAATAAGCACTTCTGAGACAAGAGATTAGGGCATGGCAAATTGCCTGGACAAGTAAGCATGACATGTTAATTACAAAGTTTCAGGACACTTGTGCAGAACAGTTTCCAAACTATTGCATGTGGAACAAATCAGGAGTGCTATTTTCAATTCTTTCAGTGAGAACTTGAACAGAACACTTTATGTCTGACCAGCTTAAGAAGTTGGAGATACAAAAACACAGCTGTCTCTGAGCTCAAGGCTACTGTGTTTTCCTCGGGTGATGGGTGCCTTCACCCTTTACCTGTATTTTTTTCCCCTACTTCCTTCCTCTCCTACCTTTAATAAATGTAAAACCTTGCTGTCCTTTGCATTTGTCATGAACAATACCTTTTGATACCTGACTTAGGACATATACATTCACTAAAGAATAACAAAAGTTACTGCTAAATAAAGAGAAAACAGGGAAATCTTTAGTGAATAGAGCATATAGATAAGTTGAGATTATTCGGAATAGAGGTAAGAAGAGACCAAAAAATGAGATAATGCTATAAAAGGACATGAAGGGAAAATATGTACATTGTAAAAATACATTTTTAAATCAAAATATCAAAATTTACTTTTTCTTTTCCATTTTTTATCAGTATACTGTTTTTAATACACAATAAATTTTTTACCATGGATAAATAATGTATATATAAATCACATCATTATCATTTGTGTTGTAAACCCTTTATTCCTTTCTTTTATTTTCTTCTATATCTCCATTTTATCTCCTGGGAATTCATGTGTGATGAGAAATCCTAAGGGAAGTAGAAGAGCAGTTAGGGTTTTCTAATTCATGCAGCCTCTTGGAACTTGGGTGAAGAGCCACTATGATTACTATATATGATGTGCATAGGGAAAACAATATGTCATAATTAAAAAGTATCATGTTAGAAGAAAGAAAATTCCTTCTGGATTAAAATAATCATGTGAAATTTTAGTGCTACTACCAGTAGCCATGAGTGCCTGCGAAATTACTACACTGTTATGTTGTTTATGCATATGGAGAGATAGCAAATAATATAACTCAAATATATGTTATAATGATTAAATGAAACTCTATGAAGTCACCAGAATATTGTCTGATTCATATTTTTATCAGATGTTTCTGATTCATATTTTTTGATCACATGGCTTTACCTAATTCTAAAAAGAAGGAAAAGCAAGCCAATATTAGTCAATTTTCAGATTATCAGATATAACTCATTTATATTACTCTGATAAAAATATTTATACCTTTATGAGAGTTTATTAAGGTGTATAAAAAGTAGCTGCTTGCAACTGTTAACTATGATTCCTGCAGAAATATTTATCTGCAAAGTGAATTGTATACCTGACATATACGTTTCATAAATGCTTGGTTTCAAAAATATTTAAGTATTTAAAAATATCATTGTAGGGGGCTGGGGATTTAGCTCAGCGGCATAAGCGCCTGCCTTGTAAGCAGGCAGTTGTGAGTTTGATCCCTAGTACCGATAAAAACAAAAAAGAAAAAAAAATATCATTGTAACTTGCCTAGCGTAATTTAAGGTTTTGGGTAATGAAAGAACATACAAGTGACACATAAGCCCATTTATGTCCTAGTAAGTTGTGTCTGTGGATAAGTAAGCTGTCAAAGCTGATGGGGACAAATAGGGGAATATAATCAATTCTAATTAATTACATAAGGAGAGAAAGTATAAATACAATGTTTTTTGTATACAATTAGAAATGTAGCTTGATATTATTTCAACTTGCTCCGGAAAACAAGTTCATTGAGTTGTTCGATCACATCAGTGTTATACTCTGATGCATTTCTAAATACTGGTGTACAGTTATCCAAGCGCCATGACTGGACTTTGCAGAGGTTGAAATGAAGGGATTAAAATCCTAAATTGCAGGTGGAGTTACACTGATTAGCAACAGAGAGCAGGAAGCTACACCAAAACACACTTATAAATATAGTGTGCTATGCTATAGATTTTGGCTTCTGATAAGGAAAGAAGGAATATTGAAGCTGAAATCTCACAGAGCTTGTGTAAGTTCAGGAAGTGTTTAAGTTTACAATAATCATAAAAATGTAGATTACATTGAAACTCCACATTTACTGAAAATTCCTGTGATATTTTTAGAAACATATTTCAACTGAACTGTCCAGACCGTCATCAGTATGCCACACTATAAATGAATTTCAACATATTATAAAGAGCAAAAGAATGCAGAAAAAAAAATTAATTTCTATTCCTATGAGGCTTTGGGCTACTCGGTCAAACATATGTTCTTTGATAGATCAGTATTGCCTGAAATAGGAGACAAAGGGGCATTCACTGCCTTAAAACATGAAGAAATGTTTTTAGAGAAATATTCCAGATTCTGATTGGAGTAGTATGTAATAAGTGCATGCATTAGTCAAGAGGTTTTCAACTGTAATGTTGAAGCAACTTTTATTGAGTGAAAATTATGTCAGTAGAGTTCATAAAAATAATAAACTAAGTATTTTTATATGTTACCTATAATATGTGAAATGCATAATAATATGAAGTTAGTTGTAAACTCTCACATCCTGAATAACTAGTGAAATTATAGATCAACTTTGATTATACAACAGTTTTTTAGAAATAATCATGCAGAATATAAAGTCTCTTCCTTGTATTTAAAAACACCTTGGTTCATACCTTCCTATTCTATTATATTGTTAGAATAAACAGTAACTAAAATAGCATGATTTTCCATTTTTCACATATAGTATTTAAATAAAAATCTTACTCTGTATCTCCTTGAATTGGTAACACAGGAAGGTCTTTCTGTGCCAGGTCACACTGCAGCACATCAAGTACACTAACTTAGGCTCCAAACACCACTCATTATCTTCCAATACCTTGTGTTATGGGACCAGGCCAAGCTTCAGAAAAAAAGTTTTATATAATTGAACAGTTACTAATTCATTATATCTTGGGGGAGATAACTGAAATCAAGAGTTAATGATATCAAATATCTTTTAAACCTTCAAAAGGAACAGAAAAGAAAGGTTTCTACAGCTTCTTTTATCACTCTTGATTTTTCAAGCATGAAATAAAATGAAAAGATTAAACTTACATTTTCTTCTTCTACAGAGATACATTCCTGTTTAAAAGGAATGTTTGACAGAAGGGAAAATAGGAAAGAACCGGCCCCATGGCTTGGCTGAGTTTAGGTTTTCAAGTAGAATAAAATTAAAATTTGAAGGAAAAATGCAGATATTCTTAGTTTGCCAGTGCAAGAAACACAAAAGATTATGAGGAAAGTATAATCCATGAATAAAATCTTCACACTTTTCTGGAAGACCTCATGAATAAGCAGTAGTAGAAATTTGTAAAGAGTTTTTTCAGCGAAACATATTATAAAAGGAAAAAATTATATAAGAATGTATGAAAAATTAGCAGACAGCCTAGTTAGCTGTGCAATAAGTATTCCCTCTCTCTCTTTCTCTCTTGTTGTCTCTATCTCTGTCTCTCTCTCCCTCCCTCTCTCCTTGTCCTACTTGTGCTGACCCATCACACTGCAAGTACCAAGAATCCCTAATAGCGGGATGACAGATTGACATATAAAAACTGACTTCAGTGTTTCCAAAAATGAGCATAGAGAAGTCTCAACATCTGGTGCTGCATAAGAGGGTCTTTTTGTTTGTTTGTTTGTTTTCTAGTATTTAGCTTTTCTGTTTTTCTTTTATTTTTACGTACACGTTTCAGTGTAGTACATAGCATTTACACTGTGTGTAAGAAGTTGGCACATGTACAGAACACATCTGTATTCATTTTTCTTGTCCTTCTCTTCCCCTTCTTCCCCTTTTTTCCTTCTCTTGACCCTCTTCCTGTGTATCCTACTTCCCTTTGTCTATTTCTTATTTTGGCCTGCATTTATAGTCTGAATTTCTCATATAAAAGAAAGCATATGATATTTGAACTCATATATCTTATTTATTTCACTTAATATTATGATTTCAGTGCACATCTATTTCACTACAAATAACTCAAATATGTCCCTCTCTATAGCAGAGTAGTTCTCTACTGTGCATAAATACCACTTTTGCCTTATCCATTCATTTCTTGATAGACAGATATAGTGCTTAGAAGATTTAACTATTATGAATTTTGCTGCTGTAAATGTGGGTAAGTATGTATCTTGTGACTTCCATAATAATGGCTCTTCTAGGTTACATTCTCACCGACAGTGCAAGGGTTTGTTTTTACCCCTGCAGTCCTACCAGTCTTTATTATTATTTGATTTCTTGATGATAATCATTCTTTTTTGGGTGAGACAGAATCCCATGTAGGATTTTCCCTACTGAGTTGTGCTTTGTGGACAGTGTTTTCAAATGGAAGTTGGAAATTAAAGTCCGCGGCTTGTAAATATCGGAAAAATAAAAATATCTCAAACTATAGTGCCTTGAATAATAGATCAAAAGAAGGCCTTTCTTTTATGAAACAGCCCCCAAATTACCAATACATCATTTATTATTACTAATAAATCACTGGCAAGTATTAGGAAGCTTTGCTCAATCTTCCAACTCAAAACTTCTTCCAATTAAATTGAATTTCAGACATAAATGATCCAAAGTATCACACTTTTAAAATGCTGCACAGATCACCTTTACCTTGAAAACTAGATGATTTCTCATTTTTCCTTTGCTATGTTTAATCATTACTAAAATGAAAATAAATAATTGAAATAAAGTTTCAAACATACCAGTTTTGCTATCATTTTTTCTCAACAAACTGTACATTGTGACTGTCAGAAAAACAAGAAGAAACTTGCATTTATGTCACAGAGTTATTAAGTCTACAGAGGTTTTGGTATCACTTTGAAAGTCACAGTGCAATGTAAATGTGTAGCATCTCATTTGTGTAATTCAGCACAGAGAGTGCACTGAACAAATGATACAATTGTTCCATAAATATTTTGACATCATCTAAAGTACACAGATGTTCAGTTCCCTCAAAAAATATTCATCCATTACTCACATTGCCATTTAAAATTAATTATGTGAAATTACTGTACAGAATTAATTTTCTTTTAAACACAGTTAAGTTCAGATACTAAAACTGCTTTAAACAACAGTTTGCATAAAATTTTCTCTAATCATTGTTCATATGGTAGGGAGTTATTATTCTGAGGAAATAGTTATGTTACTTGTGCAAGTAGTTTGGCTCTTTAATTTCTAATGGATTTGTCTTTATTAAAAATCCTAATTATTAAATTCAAATTAGTGAACATGATATTAAAATGCTTTATGAATATCAACAAAGGAGATGTAATCATAAGTTTGATTGCTTTCTTAATATATCTTTTACTTCATAGCATGCAAATTATCCTATATTTAGTACTCAACTTGATTATAATCATTTCGTATATTACACACAAACTTATTGGCTAGCTCAATTGATTTTTCATAGAAATGTTAATTTTTTGTACTTGAATCACAAAAATGATAAATAAGAATGTCATAAAGAATAGGACACAAGTAAAACACCAAAGGAAGTACCAAATGTTCTAGAAGAATTGAGAGTCAATAATTTACATGTAATAAATTGTTAGTCTTTATAGTATGTTTTCTCTGTGATAGTTCATCCATGAGAAAAATCATTTATCTAAAGTTTTCTTTGAGCTTATTTTCAGATTCTGTTTTATTCTTTGAGAATATTAATTACCTACCAATAACAAATCAAATATTCTTCCTTGAATCCACGTTAAGGCTAGTTCAGCAGATATTGGCCATTCCCAAGTTGTAGCTATAGTTGAGAAATGTTGGGAGCTAAGATGAACCTGAGGCCAAGAGCTGAGCAGAGGAAGAAGTGAGGATAAAGGCACAGGGAGCCCTGAAGGTCCAGTTACAGAGCAGGCGCTCTTAGTGCACACCTGTGTGTGGTCATTAACGAGTGATCAGTTCGGAGCCCATAACTGTGCTTTTTTGTTATTCCTGTTATTGCATTTGCTTTGTCTCTCCTTTATGCAGACTTAGGAGAAAAATGAAACACAAAAACCAAAAAACAATTGGCACTAATAAAAATTTCATCAAAAACTCCAACTCATTTTACACCTCCAGTTTATATTTAGGCTTCAGGATTAAAAACTCTGCATGAGCAATGTCATTTTATGCAAATAAACATCATATTTTTTTGTAGAATTCTATATGTAAATTGCTTCTGGCATAGAGTATAGGGTAGAATCAATACATCAGCAGATACTTTTGAATGGCCTATTTAATTTTGTGCTTCTAAGATTTTAGCTTGATTTTTATTTTTGATTGTTATTTAGAGTTAGAGTCCATGCCAGTTATGGTGGTGCATGTCTATAATCCCAGCACTTGAGAGGCTGAGGCTAGCCTGCACTACAAAGTGAGTTCTAGGTTAACCTGAACTTCATAATGTCTCACAAGCAAATAAATAAACTAATTAGCTAAACTAAATGAGTCCAAAAGCTTCTATTCCTTCTGAAAATGAACATCAGAATAAATTCTTTGCATATGGTTAGTATGCAATAGGAACCTAATCTATAGTGTGTATAGCAGTAAATTATCCAGTAGTAGACAGTAAAGGGTTAACAAAAGAACATGAATTCAAGCTTATTGTTTTAAAAGGTAGACTTAGGACCAAGATGTGGAAAATAGAGTTAATAAATTTTCACTCAACATAAGGAAGAACTTTCAGCAATGAAAGCTATCCAAGCATACAAAAGTCTGCATCTCAACTAGACAGTTCCCTGTCATTGGAATTATTCAAGCAGAAGCCAGATATATGACTATCATTTGAGATGGTGTATATGTGGTGAGATGTGAGATTATGTGACCTTTACCGTCCCTTCAAACTCTGTCATGATTATAAGTAGATGTCTGATTAAAAATAGTTTGTTCTGAGCACAGTGATGCTAAAATACCAAGCACAGTAAAATGCAGCCAGAGAAAGAACAAATTGAAGATATTGTTGCGATTGAGGTAAAACAAATATATTTTCTGAAATGTAGTAGCAATGAGTTGCAGAGTAAGACAGCAATGGATCAGTGCTTGAAGGAGTCACAATGATTTAGTGCTTCAACCTCAGTCCATATGGAGTTACTTATCAGATGGCAGCAATTGCTGTGAAGCGTGCTAGAATGAATCTGCTGCCCACTACAAAAACACCATGTAACACCACTATCAAGTGCAAAGAGATTGCTTCTATATGTAACAAATGGCAGTGCCACAGCAAGTCCCTATCTTCTATCACCATTTGATTATAGGGTCCCACTAAACCTCATTTTGTTGTAGCTAAGGAAAAGGAGCCAGTTACATTAGCATAAAAATATGCCACAAATCAAGAATTAACTTTTATTATTTAATTTTTGTTTGTTTTGAACAGAGAATTGAACTCAGGACTTGTGCTTGGCGGGCAGGCAGTGCGCCACTGGGCTATATCCCAGATCCTTTTTCTTTAATTTTTATTAAAGAGTGCAAGTAATATTCTAGAAGAGATACAGAATTTATCTGGGCTGTACTCTCAGCACTTCACTGCATCCTTGACCTCCCAGGTCTGTGCTTCCAGAGACTGATTCATATGGAAAATATCAATGGGTTTTCTTGATTCCAGATTCTGATTGGAAATGCCAAGAATGAATGGGCAGGAGTATGTAGTGGGAAGGTAATGTGAAACTAGACTATTATCCATGCTTTCTGCTTGTGAGAGCAGCGTCACTTGATGAATACGTGATGTAGAGTCCCAGCTTTTCTAAGACAGCTCGCTCCCCTCAGCCTCTCAGCTTCTGTGTTCCAAGAGATTGCTTCCTCTCCTTCCCATCCAGGCCTAGCTGAAGAGAAAGAACCCTGCCATTACTGCTAGTAGTGCTTGTGCATATTTACCTTATGCAACCCTGAACCTTGCGCACATCTTTGCAAATAATTCCTCCATAAAACTTCCTGCGACTGGTCCACTTGGAGCTTGCTGTCTCCATCACTTATATTCCTGATTAATGTTCCTGGTAACTTGTTCCCTGTACCACCAGACCTATCTGGCCAATGATACTCTACATTTCCAGTAGTGTTACCTCATCTTCCGTCATGGTGGACTTACTAATATATTATTTGTAACCAGTATATTTTAGCTAGATACTATTTAGTATACATAATGATCACATTCATCATAGAGAATTTACCTGTGCATTCTTCCTTTTTTCTCATTACTTTACCCTCCCTTCAGTCATTCTTCCCTTCCTTATTTTCAAAAGCATTGTTTCCTTTTTTTCTTTCTTTTCTTGTTTTTTTTTTTTTTTTTTTTTTTTTTTTTTTTTTTTTTTTCTTTTCCCTTCCTGCCTCCCACTCAGTTCCCCTTCCTATTGAACATTTTCTGCCTACTTCACAATGTCTATTATACATTTGGGTCCTTATTTATACTTTGTTTTCTCACACAGAGAAATAATGTGATGTTTACACGCATGTGTCAGATTTATTTCACTTAAAAGTATGGTCTCAAGGTGCATCCATTTACCTACAAATATCTCAGATTTATGCTTCTTTATGGTTGAGTAGCACTTCATTATATAAAAAATCTTTATCCAATCATCGGTTTATGAACATCGGGCTCTTTCCAAATTTAGCTATTACAAACTGTACTGCTATAGCTATTTGCCTTCTTGGGGTCTTTCTGAAAGAATTAAAAGCATCATACTACATTGATGTATACATTTTAAAATTTTGATAATTTTCTAAATGATAAATTCTAGAATGGTTCATATAGCAAGTGATATTATTTATGGTTTAGGCTCACGATTCTGAAATAGTTGATTAATCACTCTATTCAAAATACATTCACATAAGTGGTTGTACATATACAGTACTTTTAGTTAGAGTCGAACATTTTTCTTTAGATAGTATAATTATCCAAATGTATGTAATAAATTCTCCGAACATTTTAAATCTTAAAAGAACATGTGCTCTATAAATTAAGATTAGTCATTTAATTGTGTAATGAATGTTTAAATATTATTTTTCAAAAATTTGAATGCTTCCTAGAAACTTAGAACACAACTTTGGGAAAGGAGTCTGTGATGAGTTAAGGTGATGCGCTGTAAGTAGATGGGTCCTAAATCCATTCTGACTAGTGCTCCTTTAGTAAAAGAAACACTGACTCAGAGACATAGACACAGGGAGGGCAGAATAAAGGCGTATGCAGAAATTGAAGTGATGTAACCATAAACCAATAACTCTCAAGAATGAACAAAAATCACAAACAGAGAGAAATATAAAAAGAACTTTCCCTGGAGGCCACACAGGGAAACTTTATACTGCAAAACTGTGACAGACAAAATAATACTATTCTTTACAGTTCTCCGCTTTGTGGCAGCTCTGAAAAGAAATAATGCCCATCTATATTTAATATAAAATGTTCCCCTGACCCTTTTTAAAATAAACATTCTATTTAAATGAAGAATAATTTTGAAGTTTCTCATGAATAAATTTTATACTCAATATTTAATTTACAAGTTTTATTCAATGAACAACAACCAAAAAACTATTTCTTTATGTAACTATGATTTTATTCAGATTACTAGTCATATGTCACTGTTATTTACCCGTCTTCAAGTAATCTCATATTTAGGAATACATGCATTTAAAACCCAAAACATATTCTCATCACTCACAAGGAATAAACACTTAAAACAGTTCAAGTGTTTAGGAAGAATACATCAGTACAATGCTACACATAAAAAAAGTGTAATCATTGTACCTATTTAAAAATTAAGGGGAAAGCATAAATAAAATATAAATTCAGTGGAAATAAATTACTTGAGTTTCAAAAATTTAGTCAAACTTACTTCAACATTTTATTAAACATCATCGTTCATTGAGAAATAACAATATTTAATAGTTGTTATTCTGAGTTACTTAAAGTGATTTAACCCAATAGAAAATGTTTTTGAATATAATCAATATTTTTTAATTTCAAATTCCTACTGAAACAACACTGAAATTTCTACTGAAACAATTTGATATTACTGTTATTACAACAGCATTATTCTGTGATGAATTTACCTTCTGTATAAGTTGTATCAAAATGATTAACAACCATAACAAAAGATTTCATTATTTGCCCTGAAATAAGAGAACATCAATGACTTCCTAATTAAGGCTATGTGAGAAATGAAAAGGACAGGTCACTGCTGGTGGGAATGTAAATTAGCACAGCTGCTGAACTGCTCCGTGGTGGATTTCAGAAAGTATTAAAATCAGCATTATATTGGAATTCCTGCATATTCATGTATAATACAACAGAATTCACAATATTAGAGATATGGAACCAGCCTAGATTCCATCTGTGGGCTGATGAGTTAAAAATATATGGAACCTATGCCCTATAGAGTATTGTTCAGCCATAAGGAAGAATGAAATCAGGTGACGAATGAAATCAGGTGACTTGTGGGGAAATGGGTAGAGCTAGAGTTTATCATATTAAGCAAAATAACATAATGTACACTCATAAAGACTAATGTAACATGTATGCATTCATATGTGAGGGGAGGGGGAGAGGGGGGAGGGGGAGAAAGGGAGGGAGGGAGAGAAATACGACGGTAAAAGGAAGACTAGTAGAAAAGAGTAAGGGAATCGGAGAGGGTGAGAGGAAGGGAGAAAGAGCATAATATGGGGAAAGAAATGAGAAACGTATTGTGACATAAATGTAACCATTATTCTCTATAACTAAAATGAATTGGTAAAAGGGAAAGCAACTGAAAATACAGAAATAAGATATCTGCTTACTGACCATTGACATAAAAATACCGTTTATGTGATTTATATAACTTCGATTGGTGAATGTGTGATCCTACAAAATCAAAGTTTTCATTACAATCAGTTAACTCCTTTCTTTAGTATTCATCTTCCAATAAACATTTAGCTTAAAAGAATAAGGAAATACATTCTAATGTTAAAATTATGTAGGAAACTCATTAAAATGGGAAAATTATTGTCTTTCATTCAAATAATTTCATAATAAATCTTATTATTAGAATATTTATTCCAGGAACGAAGCAAGATATTACTTGTGACAGTCAAGGAGTCATAATGACACATCTTTTAGGAAAACCCCCAGGAGAGTTCATATTACTGTTTGTTTCAATTTACGAAAGCATCGCCTCCTAAACTATTGGAGACTTTTTGAAAATTGCATTGAGGTCTGAACTGTTCTGTCCTGATTATTTTTTCTACTCTTTCACAATTCTCAAGGTCCATCATGGTCTACTGGCACTTCTAGATTCTCTTACACCCATGTACTACATGCTTTACAGCACTTCTCATATAATACATAATCCTATTAGATATTTGATTTTTGGAAGACCAAAAACCATCCAAATAAATGTTTCTGAACTGAGATAAGTACAACATATCCCAAGAGGCAATTATAAATAAATTTATTAAATAATCATAAGAAGTGTATGCATAAACAGGTCAAGCAACAAGGATATGTCCTTCTGAAAATTCAGAGAATGGTTAGCATTTAAACTTGTTGCCCAGTTATTCAAGGGAAGATCAAATTTAATATTGATTACAGCTGGTTTGTTTTGTCCTACCTTCAAGTTCCTTTTGCTTAATTTTACATTTCAGATCCAGTTGGTTAATATCAGTGGGGAAAATGTTAGACAGAGACAGAGGGCCAAGTAGAAAATCAAGTGACTACACTTGAAATAAAAAGAACAGGATCCTCGGTGGTAATGTGCTAAAGAATGAGTGACCACACACTTTGGCAAGTTAGAGTACAGAGAGTAGCTTTTATTCTGGTTTAGTTTTACTTTAGCTCAGTGGCATAAGACCCTGCCTTGAAAGCAGGTGTCATGAATTTCGATCCCCAGTACTGATAAAAAAAAATTATTTGCTGGTTGCTAATTTGCAACTCTAGAACTTGTCTTTATGTTTTGTCTGACACTAAGGTCCTCAATGACAAGGTATTTGGCAATGTTTGAAAATATGCACTGTCAGCCCAGTTTTTCCTCTTCACTCCGGGTGCCTCTGCTACAACAGAGTATGAAATAAGCACCTTAAATTCTTCATATTATGAACAGTTCTCTCCTCCAATTCCAAAGAGATTGTGGGTCAGAAACTGAAGCATCATTCATGAGATTTTCCCTGTCCTGCCACTCTTTACATAATTTAATAATTTCCCAAGAGTTTTTAGTCCTCTCTGTAACTTTTTTTCCAAACCTCATCCATAATTTCCCTTTATTCCATGGTTGCTATCTCCCTTCAGAGTCCAGTTATCCCTCCATTGTTACAAAAATAATTTAATTGATCTTTCTTCTTCTATTATTTTGCAATTCAACACTTTATGTAGCTGCAAACTCTAAAATGGACATCACGTTGATTTTATTCCCCATTTAGAATACTTGGGTGTCACTAAAGTATATGATATCTTTAATTCTTCTGTGAAAATATCCAAAAAGGAATTAGTTGGATCTAATGGCACCTCTAATCTTAGGTTTCTGAGAAATCTCCACACTGATTTCCACAGTGGTTGTATCAGTCTACACTCCCACCAACAGTGGAGAATGATTCCTTGTTTCCCACAGCCTCATCAGCATTTGTTATCCGTTGATATTTTGACAATAGCCATTTCCAGAGCTATATATGTTCACCCATGTTTATGTAGCACAATTTGTAATGACTAAATCCTGAGAACAACCCAAATGCACATCAATTGAGAAATGGATAAAAAGGATGTCACTCAGCCATAAAGAAGGATAAACTGGTGACTTTTTAAAGTAAATGGACACAACTTGAGACCATACTCAAAAATGAATAAATCAGATGTGTACATGTAAACATCATATTGTATCACTAAGTGTGAGAAACTGAACAAGTGAGATAAAAATGCACAATATATATTGTGTATTTGGAAGACACTGTTCAAAAGAATAGACAAACTGATGGGAGAAAGGGAAAAGGAAGAAAGGGAAAATGAAACATTTATACACAAGATAGTTAAGATAGTTATAAAGCTAGTTTCTCTTGGTCTATTGTAAAGAAAGGTTTGTGCTAATGTTATTGGACAAGATATCATGCGTGGATTTTGTACTCTGAATAACTACTATGAAGACACTATTACACAGTCAATTATTGTAAGTTTATTACTAACCAGTTTTGAAACTGTTTTATTGTTAGTGTTATTTTTTCCCTTTAAAACAATAGAAAAGGCAGAAAATAAAAAAAATACTTAAGTAGAGCTAGTATAATATAATCCGCTTTTCACATAAAATATTCAATTTTTATATCTGATAATTTTAATAACTTTATCATTTTATATCTCTCAATCTTATCTTTAAAATATAAACACACATCTATACATACACGCAGGTACATTTGCTCATGTACACATGCAACTCATGTCCTGCTACTGATTCTTTAGTTTTTGCTTTCTCTCTGTAAATGGAATCATATTTCCTACTCTGGGGACTGTCCTTTACACTCTTTTCAGGGCAGGCACTCCACCAAACTTAATACAGAATGACATTCTTATCTAAATGTAGATGTGTCCCTTGGAATGGAAAAGCATACTTTGGAAATCAAAAGCCCTGTTTTATGGAAAACTGTTTCTTTTATCTGATAGTTTGAAAATGTATGTAACTCCCTGGCTACAGATGCAAATGCCTACACAAATAGCAAAGCCCCTGGTATCCACACCCGTGAAGCACTGGTGGAGTTTATTATTATAAAACATCATCACTTTAAGCTGGATGGCAACTGACACAAAGAAATAGATGAAAGAAGAAAATCAATAAGTTAACCTTGTTTTTGTGATAATTCTACACGCAGTGATCTGTTTTGAAATGTGTGTCACCATAAAATAATCTGGATCACTTTTAGTATGTATTTGGAATGAAAAACTAAAGGCTTCAGATATCAATAAACGGTTAACTAGGTGATCCAAATATATGGAGTTATTTTGTAATGGGACACTAGCTGTAAAAAATAACAATTTGAGTCACTATTGAGCTAGCAAATATAGTGTAACAGGAGAGACAAGATGACAGTTTGATGTGAAAAAATCCATCAACCCACATGGTCTGTGTGACATTGATTCTGTGGGTTGGCTTGAACCTATCCATTCAGTGGAAATTTTATGAACTCAGACATTCAAAGCTTTTAACTTTATAGATAGAATGGTAAAAATAGACAAAATTTTTGAATTCGTTCAGTGATATATTGATTTTCAGCTTCCATGATTTATGAATGTGACAAAAAGCACAATCAAATACCAAATAATGTTGATACTATTTTGAGGTTCAAAATAAGCTTTAGTGGCTCTTCAAAGCAACAGAGGAGGGGCTGGGAATTTAGCTCAGCGGCATAAGCACCTGCCTTGCAAGCAGGCGGTCGTGAGTTCGATCCCCTGTACCGATAAAAATGAAAAAAAAAAAAAAAAAAAAAAAAAAAAAAGACAAAAAAAAGCAACAGAGGAGAGAGAATATGAGAAACATATAGCATGTATCAATTTTCCACTGAACATATTGCTTTAAAAGCTGTCAGACCTTTAGCTCTCTAAATTTCAAATAACTTAAATATACTTCCACTTGAAGTCTCATTCATTTATTCCAAAATATTATGATGAATATTATTTTCAAGATATCATACTTCTTGTTGAAAAGATAGAAAGAATTTTTTTTTAATGTGTAATTCTGATCTTGAGGATCAACTGGTTATTCTGAGTACCAACAACCAAAGTGTAACATCTTCTGACTGAGAGACAACAGTAAAGAATCTAAAACCTTGACTTCTGAAGTCAGAATGTTTGAATCCTGACACTTCCTCCTAATAGTAGTAGAATGTACACGAATTTCTCTAGCTCTATGTTTCTTTAACTTTAGAAAAGAAAAAAATAATAAATTTCCCATAGAGACTTAAAAGGATTAAATAATTTGTAATAATATTTGCAAATGTCTCAAAACAGATACTAGCATTGCTGATGATTAGTAGATTAGATTAAAAATAGTAACAACAGTGATGCAGAGAGGGAGATTTGGTAATGCACTCTTGACTCTGGAAAAAAATAATTTGAAAAAATTTCCCACAGACATTTCTTGTCCTGCAATTGTGAAAACAGGGTAGCAATTCCCAGGATGATCAGTGGTTAGATATTTCAGCAGTGAGGGACAGTATGAACACGGGTAAATAGATCAAAGTTTGGAACATAATGATAAATACAGGAGACATTTTTTAACCAGGAAATCTTTGGTATCCATTTGTTCAGATTAACTGATAACCTCTCTGTAGCAAAGTTACTGAGGAAAACTCAGAATTCTAAATTTCCATGGTTATGTAAGCTATCTTCTGTATACAGACACACTTTTTTACTCTGTTTTGAGGTGATTTCTTGAAATAGTTGTTTATAATACTTTCTATGCTATTTCAATTTATATGACAACTATGTAATTATTTAAGTAATACAAAAATTAAAACATGGTTGAAAACAAATAAATGTTATGATAAATGATTTGAAAATACTTGAAAGTGGTACCTGTTATGATAAATAAATCATTTATATCTAACTTACAAAGGTGTTTGTCTTAGTTACTGTTTCTCATTGCTGAGACAAAATAACCACACTCCAAGTTAAAGGAGGAAAGGTTTACTGTGGCTCACAGTTTGCAGGAACTTTAGTTCACAATTTGCTGGCTCTAAGGCAGGGCGGCACGGCAGAGGGCATCGCAGAGAACTGGTTCACGTTGGACAAAAGCCAAGAAGGCACCAAAGCACTAAAGTAGCAAGCTCCAAGCAATAAGCAACTTTCTCTCTGTGCTTTGTATCCAATCTAGGCTACTGGCCCTTAGGGCAGGTAGCACTCATACTCAGTGTGGGGCGGCCTTAATCCTGGCATCCCACCATAAATCGATCCCAGCACCACATCCTTGATCCCAGCATCATCTGCCCTACATTCACGGATCTCTGAAAAGCCCACCTATCACCATATGAGACTTTGAGAAGCTATCTAGATACAAGCCACAGTGATACATAATTTGAAATTTTATTCTGAAATTAAGGGTGAAAACATAATAGCTTCACATTGGAAAGTTAATTACAAACATCTTGTACATACTTGGAAAAATTATCTTCAGAATTTTTACTCTTTAGAGAGATCAAAACTGCAAATATAAATTATGATGAAAATTTAGAAGTAAGACAATATTAAACCATAATTACAGTTATAATACATATGCAAGAGACAAAATAGCAATGGATTCTACAACAGACGTTTTACAAATTAATATGTTTATGATTTATTTTAAATCCAACATTGATAATGCTTAAGTAAAATTACAAATGTTCTTGTTTCAGCAGATAGTTTTTTTTTTAATTTAAGGAGAAAAAAAAGAGAAAAAGGGTACAAGTTATACAGAATTTCAGAAAAAAATAAACAGTAGGAAATCACTAGTTAATTACATATTGTCATCTTAGAAATAGTTGTTCAAGTTACAAAATTAAAGCACATAGAGGGGACTTTCAAATGAGACTGTAAACAGTTTTGTTCAGTGATCCAACAAAACTCAGTAATATGGTTATCTATCTTATACACTTAAATATATATGTAGTTATATCCTTTAGAGCACTTTCTTTTCCTTTATTTTGTACAATGACAATTACATATTTTGGGTTTTATTACTCCCATAGTTCTTTTTATTCTTTTTTTTTGAAGAAAGTAAAACCAAATGTGACATAACAGGACAGAGTCAGTCAAATCAAAAGGATGGAAAATAAATAAAAAATAGCAGGATATATTATAGTAACCCACTTTGATTTCCTATTAACTTGATTTGAAACCCTGTATTGCTCTCACCATCTTATTTGGACTGATTTCCGTCTATTCTCTTATGCTTGATAGTACCAAGTTCGAAAGTATAGGCAACAACTATGAAGACAATAAGATTCATTATGACGCCCATTCTGGTTGACTATTAACTTCTTTTGAAATCCTCTAATGTCTCCAATGTTTTGGTTTTATTGGTCTTATTCTTTACTGTTTTGTTCAATTATATTATAACTGATGATATAGGCAATTCTCTTTAAGATAACAAGAGGCATTATGGTAACCATTGTTGATCAGCAGATAGTTTTAACTAAACACTACTACAACAACTACTACCACATTAATATCAATGGAAATAATAATACTACTATGAGTACCACTGCTATGGAAAATTTCATAGTTTTCACTGTACCTGGGTTTAAGCTGATTTCATCAAAATGAAGCATACCTATTGAAAATTGGTACAAAATTGAGCTAGAGAGCTAAAGGAGATCCAATAGTAAACAGTCAGCTATGCATTTATGAAAGTTAAAAAAAAGAACCTGAGATATATAAAGATCCATTGCTAAAAGTGAAAGGATTTTGTTGTTTGCAAATTGCAAATACATTTGCTAGTTGGCATAGTCTTTTAATTTGCATACTTTTACAGGCCAATTATAGTTATTCACACTTTCAAGGGAAAAGTATTTTATAAAATCTGAAACATAAAACAGGTTTTTGGTTTATATACTTTCCCTATTTCTGAGAACCTGCATGATTCTCAACTTCTGCACTTCTCACTGTATAAAGTCTTCCATAATGTCTCCTGAATTAATCAATTATACATGTATTTTGCCACCGTAACTCTAATTTCTTTATTAAATCATATTATAGATCACACATCACTTCAATGATCATAAGCCTATGCTCCAATATCTAGCAAAATACATTTCAGTAGTATATTTCCAATATGTGTGACCTGTGTTGGACAGGTAACTGAGTCAAATGCTCTTGTAGCTGTCGTTATAACTCAGTGACACAGTGCCTGGCAAGTACAAGGTCATGAATTCAATTCCTGGTACAAAAAAAAAGCTTTTTTAATAATGCAAATTCATTATATTATTATTCTGCTCAAATATATCACAACTTTCTCATTTGAACAGGAAAAAACTCTTTGTCTCCTTTGTTCTCTCTCATTTTTTTACATTAAACATAAAATGTCCTCACTTGGTTAACAAGTGACGACAAGCAAATATCTTGCTTTATCTATTGCTAAAACTTTCATTTGAACCTGTTTCCTGTCCTTCCTACCTTCCTCTTGTCTTAGAATTGCTGTGTTTTAGTTCACTCATTCTGCTTAGGATCAAAACATTATATCCTTTATTGACCAATCTCTCCCCAGTTTCCTACAAGGCTCTTGTCTACACTGAGCTATTTTTGACGTATGTTGTATGGCAGGAACTCAAAAGAGACCTGAGATTCTGGGTGTTAGGGTAACTGCTTAAATATGGCAAAATGAGAGTTATACTGAAGTCTTTCAAAATCACTATGATAGGCTAAGATGAAGCAAGTGCTAATGTCTGCATTTCCCTATTCTCTATGAAGCAGAACCAATTGAGGATCAGAAGAATCTGACCAAGAAAAAAGAAATGGCAGTAAACTCAGTGAATACAGAACCCAACGAAAACACTAAGTAAAAATGAAGAAAACTGCTTTCAGTTCCCCAGCCTTGGTTCTTACTTCAAGGAGGGCTGATAGGAAAGCCTTTGTGGAAGCCTCCAGTAAGCATGCCCGCAAATAAAAACAAATGAATGGGCAAGAAGTATAATCATACATCGGGTCATGGACAGTCAGAGGTCCTCAGTACTTGCCCGCAGCTCCATCCTGTGAGGAGGGGTGCAGGCCAGCATTCCCCAAGCAGTTCTGCTTGGTTAATTGCCTGTGTCCAAGTCTGGATTATCTCCCACACCATTTTGCCTGAACCTGGACTCTGTTACTCTGTAACACTTAATCCAATACTGCCTGATATTATTATTTTACCCCTACCCTTTAGCTTGAGGGACGGGCATCAAATCTTGTTGTTTACTGTATTTTTACAAGTAATATTTCTTGATTGACTTTGGGGACCATATATAGCCTACCTTATATAATAAAATGTAGTTTGACCAGAAGCTGTTTTAATGGAGCACAGATATATGCTCCATATGAAGGTTTTTGAGGGGTGAATATTATTTGAACAAAAGTTGTAGACACAATTAACCCTCAGTATCTTTGGGGGCTTAGTTCCAAAATATTTAAGAATACTAAAATCTGAGCATACTGAAGCTCCATATGGAAAAAAGGTATAATATTTACGTATTCCCTATGCATGTATTTCTATATTCTTTGAATCAATTCTAGATTGCTAACAATATCTTAGAGACAATAAATGCTATATAAATAGTTGATTTTGTAGGGAACAATGGAATGAAATATTCTATACATGATCATTTTTATCAGAATTTTTTATGCGATTTGGCTGAATACATGGACAGGGAACCAACACACAGGGAGGGCTTACGATATTTTGAGGAGAGTAAGAGTGTGATAACTGTTATCAGTAATAACATTCCATCTGGAAACACCTCTGCTGTGAGTACTGGAGAATAGGATAAGTGTAGATTTAGAAACTTGATAGGGAAGAATCTGAATCACAGAGGTTTATTTTAGAGCCTTACTGCCTATACATCTCCACAGTCAATACACTGAGCCGAGACATTACTAGAAAGTGCTCCTTTTGCATAACAGTTAAGCCTTCAAAACATTATTAAAATCAAATTTTTTTGGATCAAAATTTGGGAAAAAGTAATATATAGACAGAAGACATTTCAAAGGAAAAGTCTCTTATCTAGGAAAGCTATGCTCAGTACTCTTAAACAAACTATGATAGATACAGTTTTCTCTGTAAATAATGGTAACTACTGTAATGGAACATATGCCTGTTTACAATGCTCACAGATAAATTTTCAAATTGTCACTCAGAAGATTAAAAATATTCACTAATCATTAAGAATACTGTTTTTCTTATAATCATATTCAAAATTGTTTCAAAAGAATTAAACAAAGACTTAATGAATCCATTTTTTGTGTGTTTTCTTCCTTCGGGACTCTTGCTAAGAGGCATTAAATAAGCAGAAAAAGGTATTGTATTTGCTTTTATGAGACAACAGATAAATCTGATAAAAAAGAAATCTTGGCTTCACTGAATTTTTTATTTTTTTTACTTTGGGAATCACTAGAGAGATTATACATAAAAAATTACTTCATAGATATCATAATTTGACTATTAATTAAATTTCTAAGCTAACCAAACTGACAGTTTTTGAAGACAAATTACAGAATCACATTTATTTAATATTTTATGCACATTTTTGTTACACATATAGACTTTTCACATAAAAACCATTGTTTATTTTTATTCTTAACTAAATTACATTAGAAACAAATAAAAAGAAAATCAGGTAAGTGCCCGTTATTCACACAATTATTCTTAAGTATATTATCAAGTACTTCAAAACAGCTCAAAAAATGGCGAATCTTGTCAGAGTTTTTAAAAATAGATTCACTTGTTCTTCACTACATTTTATTTTCGATAAAGTTATAGAAAAATTAGAAAAATAATGTGAACTAAGGCACATATTTATAGAATGCAAAATTTTCTTATCAGTATATATTTAATTACAAAATCTCTATGCACATATATTCTTTGTTATAACCCATCATGTGTCACAATATTTTGCATGTGTTTTCAGTAATTTTTTTTCTATTTTATGTTTCCTGCTTACCTAAAAATTTTTCTTAATGATGCCATATTTTCCCTGAAACAATAGCTCCCAAAATTTAAATTTGTAATTGATGTCACCTAAATTCCATAGCATACAGCCAATTTTTCTCTTTCTGAGATTAGAACATTATTCAGATTCAGACAAAGTAAATTATTGCTATGTATTTTTCTTTTTTTAACATGCCTCAGTAGTTCAGAGAAATACTACCAAATCAGTGCGATTCTTAAAGAAAAATAGCAAAAAATAGTCTTGTCAACTTATCAAGATTCTTTTAGGAGACATTTTAAAGAGCTGAATTACTGTAAGCTAATTTTATGATGGATGAAACAGCCACATCAAATGAAAAAATCATCTTTTCCTTTTGACAGAAATTCCTTTGAAGCTTTTATCTAGTAAAAAGGAACTCACTGAACACAAAATACATCTATCAGTTCTGCCTTTTGAAAAATTAAACCCATGATACTTTAAAAATCATTTTATAGCTCAGGGATCAGATTTCAAGTGAACCACTATTTAGTTTGGCATTGAAAAGCAATTCCTTATTCCAAAGATTATTCCTTAGGTCACTTTGAATTCTATTTTATTGAGCCCTGTTCTGCCTAGTCTTATTTTGAGCCCATTACTTTATCTGTTCCTCTAGAAGACTTTGGATATCCAACATAACACTGAAAAAGAAATGGAGTTATACTGCCCAATTTCAAGATTTACTATAAAATTACAGCAATCAGGTAAGCATAGTATTTGTGAAAGCATCAATACAGAGTTCCAAGGAATAGAACACTGCCTAAAAAACTCTAAATCAGGATATACTTCAGTGGTCTTTGGAAAAATCCAAAAAGCAAATAAATGGAGACAGAATAACCTTCACACACACACACACACACACACACACACACACACACACACACACAAAATCATACTACAATAGTTAGTTATCTATCTTATCTACATATATCCTAGATGTGTAATATACAGTTATTTTGAGACATAGTTTTCCTGTGTAATCCAGACTGGCCTTGAACTAATGGTCTTTCTACCTCAGCTTTCAGAGTGGTGAGATTACACATGTTTACCACCATGACTTCCTAAGAATTCTAAAGTGACATTTAAAATAACTCAACAGAGAGAGAGAGGGAGGGAGAGAGAAAGAAAATCATTTAATAATATAAAAGTGATCTGTACCAAATTTTGTTTTTAAGTCACAAACACAAAAATAGGTTTACCATAACTTATTAGAGAATTATGTAAAAACAGTGACAGGATACCAGGATACATCTGACCGGCGCAGCCCCAATGAAACAGGAGACAGGAGACGCTCTTGTGGATGACAGTTAACTGCTGCTTTATTCACACGGGCTCTGATTTATATATTTGGCCGTGACCAATCACAGGCTGCCACGAGGAAGCAGGGCGGGAATGGGACGCAGGCTCTGGCTACTATATCCAGCTGTGGCCAATCAGGAGTTGCCACAGAGTACGGGAGTGAGCGCGGGGTGTGCACGGGTTGGCTAATTTAAAGAGGAACGTAGCGCATTGCGGAAGCTGGCGTGGTCCTTAGTCCCGGGTGGGGTATGGTATGTTGAGCGCCTGCGCCCAACATACATCTTTTGGAATGATTACAATAAAAAGTAAAATAAAATGTATCAATAATTAGTAAAATAAAAGTAAAGATATCAATAGCTAGCAAGTCTATGGTTCAGGAAGGTATTTCTGCCATTGTTGGTAGAAATGTGAAATGAAAAACACTTTAAAAGGCATTTGATAGCTTATTGTGGAGCTACACATTATCTAAGCATATAATTCTCTTAAGCATTTACTCAATAAATTTGAAAACTTAAGCACACACAAAAACCTGTATGCAAATGTTAATAGCATCATTACTCTTAATCAGCATGAACTATAACCAACCAAGATAATCCACAATAAGTAAGTATAAGTGAATAAACAAGCTGGAGCACATCCACACAAATACAATTCAGTGATAAACGGAAGTAAACTATCAAGTGATGGAATATATGAATGAATTTCCTACCAGCAAGAAAAAGAAGACAGCCTGACAAAGTTGGATACTATATACAAAAATATATAATATTCTCAAAAAAACAAAACTGCAATCAGTCATCTCCATAGATTTAGAGATATGAATGACAGTTAATGAGACAGAAGCACAGGAAATGTTTTAGGAACTGAAGTCATGCTCTATGATGCTGTAATGGTCAATATGTCACTAAATGTGTGTCAAACCCTATTAACATTACACAAAAGTAAACCACATTATATGTATATGCACTAAAAATAATTTATGAGTCTAAGAAATTCCTGGATGAAATGTTAATATGACAATATAGTCTAACTGTATTACAAGTATATAAAATAACCTCATGAAGGTGACGAATTGGAAGAAAGCTGGTGACCTATATAACTTTGAAAATAAAGTTTGTAAACTTGAAAGAAATTGCATATAAGCCTTATTGTCTAGTTGTAAGAGTGATTTCCATTGTGAGTGTGGGCAAATACTCCTGATGCTGCTATATGTCTATATTAGAAAAAAAATGAGCATGGCAGATTCTGAGAGCATTATTTTTCACTGTTAGCTGTCATAGCATAAGGATTGATTGTAATAGAAATGACTTCTATAGAAATTGACTAGTAAAAGTAGCCAAGTGGATTCACAACACATTTTATACACGGACATGCACACATATACAAATGAGATTTGGTTAAGAAAATATATAATTTCCTTTGGCAAATTAAGAAAAGCCCTAGAAAATGCTCAAATAGATTTAGCTCAGTGGCATAGGACCCTGACTGGCAAGTGCAATGTCGTGATTTGACCCCTGGTACCAAAAAAGCTCAACTACACGTGAGCAAAAACTTTACATTACAATGGTACTTACATAAATACTTATTAACTTTGTGTCATTCTTCCCGTGAATTAACAGATATTGACCTGCTACTTAGAAAACAATACAAATCGCTTTTACCAATATACACTCTTCATTATCAATCTGACAACTGCATTTTCATAGTATTTTTTTCACATTTCTCTCCATGTTTGTTAATTACTAAAATTCTTAACATTCTGTTCTCAGGTTTTCTTCTTTTATGAATCTATACCCCCAACCCAGTAGCCTGTTACTTTCTTTCTGTTTTGTAACTTCCAAGAAGCTAATTACTTCAAAACCTTTATTAACAAAAAAAGTTGGTCCTGTTCTATAGCCTCATCTAAGTAGTATCTCTAGCTTTGGAAGCTATTTAACTTTCTTACCGATAGAGTATTTTTCAATGATGTTACAAATTTTAAACTGTGAGATTGTGGTTCTGTGGAAAATACTCTAAGAATCCCTTATCTAGTTTAACAACTAGTTTGGAAAAATCTCTTTAGAGAAGCTGGTTAATCTCTAATCTTTCTATGTTGACCTTCCACTGGTGGCAGGCAATCCCACCGAAAACCTTTCATATTTCTTCTATAAAATGGCTAAGCATTGCCTGGGAAGAGACCAGATTCTTCTGTTGTTTAACTGAAGGAACAAATGAACTCTGCTTTGGTCACTTGTTATACAGTCTGGTCTGTTTATAGAAATAATAAAAATTTAAATGTAATGTTAAATGTCAAAAATGGAAAAGAATCTATTGCAAAAATAGTAAAATTAGGTTGTATGCAAATAAGTACTTCTAAATTTCATAAAGACATTCAATTGAACTAGCCTTTTGGTTTGGTTTAATTGCTTCATCGTTTTTATTTCTTCTTTTTTCTTTTTAATAGGAAATTATAATTATGGAATCTGATTATGCAATTGTATGACTTAAAAATAACAAGGAGGGCAAGTCTGTCAATGCAAACTTATTTTTATTTATAATGAGATTTTCCCATTAGATATATTTGCATATTAGACAAGAATTACTAGAAGATTTTTTTCTCTAAAATTCATTGTTTCTTTCTACTAATACCATATCAAAACTATTTATCACAAATATAATAGCCAAAATTTTTAATTGATTTTTTGCATTGTCAAATGTTTCCAAATTCATATATTTGAAGGAACACAAATAAAGTATCTAATTAATCAGATGAGGTAGGGCTAAATTACATTTCAAACATATATAAATATACTCATAAAATAGCTTCACAAAGACCAGATGAGATAATGGAAGTGAACAAATAAGCAAAACCAAATTTTATATTTCATATAAAATGTTCATTTTAACTATAAGGAGATAAGCTACTGTCTATAATACTACTATCCCAAAACAAAGCCACAGAGAAAAAATGTTCCCCTAAAATAATGCACCTAGAAAATGTATTTTTACCCCCTTACAGTTAAACTTTAAGGGAATATAATGTAAATGAACAAGATAAAAAATTAAAATAGAAAAAAAAAAAAAACACATGGGCTATGGTATACGCTTTAAGCAGAAATGAAGCCCACATCTAAATATACAACATAATATCGTTTTTGGTTAGAAGATTGAGGAAGATGAGGTGGAGGTTATTGAAATAAAAACATCTTATGTCTTGTCTTCCAATATGAATATTTTTAAAAATGTAAAACAAGACAGGAATTTAAACTTAAACAGAGCAATAGAATTTCCTTTCCTGTCAGCATACAGGACATAGTTTCCAGAGAAACACTATTTGTTTAAATACATATGAAATCATTTTAACTTGTATTAAGGAATTGTTTACTTGTATCTTTTAGATTTGAGCTACACAATTATACACATAATTTATAAATAAGTGAGATAAATATATCATATACTTGAGATATCTTAAGGCATCTTTACATTTATTGTGCCTTACAGCATATAATATTTAAATCTTACTGCTCATTACTTCATATTCTAACTTCCTCTATGCCAAAGTGAAATACCATCAATTTGTGTTTGTAACATTATCTGCAGGTGAACCTTGTCTTCAGGAAGTTCCTAAAGCCGTATCCTGAGTAGAAAACAAAATTGCTTAAATGTAGTGAGTTCAGAAGAAAATGGATCATTCTTGAGTGTCATACTCCATAAATCCTAGAAATTCTATATTTTATTGCTTTTGGTGTGCTCTGAAAAATATTTGAGTGTCTAACTATATGCCATTCACTGTGTTATGTACTGAAGGAGGTGCTGCAAGGAGTGACTAAGTGTCCCCTGTCTTCCAGCATAGCGATGGAGATGGACCTCACATAGGAGATAATTACATGAATATTTAATTAGTGAGAAGTATGAAGGAAAAGTCTAAAGTATTACAAAGACCTTTATCACATCCATGTAAACCTATTCTAGCAGGGAGAAAGGCTTGCTGAAAGAAATAGTATTTGTGTTGTCTGCTACAGGATGGATGAGATGAGCTAGTGAGAGAAAAGAAGGAAAATTTTCTTAGTTCTCTACTTTTAATGAATGACATTCTTCTAATGGACACCAAACCATCTTGCAGTTGATGATAAAGATGCATTGTACCTATTCTTGAAAGAAATAATAACTGACTTCAAATGGAATTGAAAAATCAGTAAATGACTGATACTTAATATTTTAGAGAAAGAAGAAAAAGATTTTGGTGACAAAGCTTGGAATAATAAGAGAATCTTAGGTTTCAAGTTGAAAGAAATAAAAATGAGTATCATGACAAAAGGGAAAGATTCAAGTTCTATTACAATAACTTCACCATGGAATGTGCTGTGTCAAGGCTGCTGATATATTGTATACTAATTATTACACCTCAGGCTTCTTAGAAACTTTTTAGGAGAAAGTTCAATAAATACTGTTAAATAAATTAAACACCGTGTTCAAGAAACATGGAAAGTTCACTGAGCAAGCTAACAAAAGAGCTAAACCAAAAACCAAAAACAAAGCAACAACACCAAAAAAATTTAATTTAAGATTTAATTATTTACTTTTCCAGTTAGTTAAAAACAGGATGCTCACAAAGTGTATCTTTGGATCTGGGAATGTACTTTCCTCAAATTTCATAACCTACAATCTGAGATTTTATTATAAGCATACACATCCAGTTATTTAGCAAATGTGTATCGACTTATTATTGTGCATCTATTTTGGGTGAGTAAAAAGAGACATATAAAATCAATATGCAGTGTGTTACTTGGGCTCAGTGAATCACATGAGTTTAGAGATGTGAAAATAGTGGAGAATATATTTATGATTGTGAAAGCACTGAGTTATCATAATACTTTTAAAAGCAGAGAAAGACATAGATTCATAAATAAAGTGATATTTAGATTCCAGTTTATAACAAAATAAATTATGGGTTAGACAGAAAATGATTATTATTGTAGGCATAAAAATAATGCCTAAAGTTAAGAAAATAGCATGTTGCAAATTAAGTGGTCAGAAAGAATAAAACTTTAGGATAACTGTAATATGTCTGCTGAAAATTGTAGACTTTAAGAAGTGGTTATAAAGGACAGAAGTGTAAAAGAATTAAATAGGATAAAATATACTGAAAGCTACATTAATGTTAGAAACCATAATTCAGTAATGTGGAATCACTCAAGTATTGAAAATTATGAAATTCTATAATCATACTTAAATTTTACAACCATAATCTGCATTATGGAGAATTGTTTTGTGGAATGAACAATTTTGCCAGGAGTAAAAATGATATTTGCTGATAGCCTAAGCTGAGGAAAAATGTTGCTATGGAGTGAAGAAATTATTTATATGTTTCTTTTCCTTCAGATGTAATTTATTCTTACATTAATTACCTATTTTGCAAGAATGCCTATCATATTTGAGGAACAGTAAACTTTATACACTCATAACAGCCAAAATGATCCAGTCACTGTTTCTCATCTCTAAATATCGACATGACTATTAATAATAATAAAAGTAGGTAATGGTTTTGTTGCTAAGACATCATACAAGGACCCATACTTAATTATTTTCTCAAAGACTATTAGGGATATGTACATACAAAGATATAGTGCAAAGCCTTTGAGGTAAAGGGAAACATTATCAGCAAACATTAGAAAAATACTAGATATAAAAGGAACCCTCTAATTTAGGAAGTAGATATGGAATTCATAGGACATTGGTTGAAAACATTATCTGTCTATAGATAATCTTTACATCAAAAGATATCTTGATATCTGATAAAACATTTTTACTTCAATTTGTGGATAATGAGTATCTAGTTAAGTTTTTGAAAACTTACTGTTTTTAGTGTGTCAAAGGAAATATAAATTCAGGTAATTTTAGACTCTCAATCTACAATATGATTTGACACAAAACATTGCATCTTTCAACTATGTATATTTTTGTGCTTTTCATAACACCTCATTCTTCAATAGAAATTTTGTATGTTTAATTGCAAAACCAATGACATAATTTTAAAGTGTGAGACCAAGGAAATTCTATGATATATGAGAAAATCTCAAAATACAAAAGCAAAACCTTCAAACTCACAAAAAAGAAGAAAGAAAACTATATTTCTTTCATGCATAAATAATTGTATCAATTCAGCAGACACAAGTGTCTGACTTGAATATTTTTGTAAAATTTCCCACAATTCATATCTGGAGTTTCATAGAAAATATATTGGCCCCTCTCCTGCACCCAGACATATTCACAAGCTGCCATGACCATCGATCCCCCTCCCTTGCACTGGATGACCTCATCATCCAACAAGATCAGGGGCCATCTCTCCCCTTATCTGGACAATCTGAGGCCAACTTCAGCCATCTCTCCCTCACATGAAGACAACCTCAGCAGACTCTGGTATTGTCAGCAACCCCTCCATCACCCACAGTACCTCAATGGTCTAGTGGGCACCTCATTGAATCCTTCTTATACCCAGAATTCCTCTGCAGACCGGCAAGAGTGCAGTGACTTCCCTACAAGCGAAAGACTTCAGTGGGTCATCAAGAGCCTCAGAGAAACCTTGCCCCACACAGAGGACTTTGTCGAGCAGATGAGAGGACAGGTGAGTACTTATTCCATACAGAGAACCCAAGGTGGGTCACTGAGCGCACTAATGAGGCCTCCCTCCACCTGGAGGAACCTGACTGGGCCTTTGAGACCCCAGTAAACATAGAGTTCCAACTGGAGCACACACTATAGACAGGTAGGTCTGTTAACCTGGAACAGCCTAAATCTGCAGTAAGAATAAAAGCCAAGGTTGGTTCACATAAATACTCTTAGACTACTCAATCTATGAAGAATATAGGATTTGTACAACTGGCCCGCAGGAGGAATTCAAGTGACTGAAACCACAACACTATAGGATTAAGCAGTTGAGTGAACATAAGCCACACAGTAGGATCCCTAGAACCACATGATGCTAGCTTCCAACGGAATTTTTAATTTTGTAAATTAATCGCAATTAATCACGTAATGGAACTTTCAAGACTGCCAATATTGAAAAGGCCAAAATATTAACCCAAGAAGTTAAAAATGACAAAATGAAGAAGCAAAATGCAATCTCAGATACCCAGCCCATCTGGAACAAGTCCGGAGATATCAAAATTGAGGGCATTGGAAGTCACACACCTGAAATTTCTGAAATGATAGCAAGTGAAATAAAGAAACCAATGAGGCAATAGAGAAAATTGGATTGGAAATGACAATTTCTTTCTTAGAATAGTTAGAGACAACATGGATAAAAAGGTACAGGAGATGCAAAAATTACAGAGACCTTGACTTAACAATACAGGAAAATAAACAGCATGCCTGAAACAAATTGAAAGAGATATTGAAAAAAATTTAAAACTCCATTGGAAGCCAGCAAAACTGCTTGAACAAAACTGAAGATAGACTTTAAGGTTTTGCAGACAGGATCACAGAGATCATAAAAGGAAAGAACTCTTAAAAATAACAAGGGGCCATAAAATAACAATTCAACAACTCCAAAACAGTGCAAACAAAACAACGTAAGGTTGACAGGTGACAATGAAAATGCAGGAGACAAAGCAAATGACATAAAATATTTGCAGAAGTATTAGCAGAAAATTTCCCAAGCATGGAAAAAGAACCTGATACCCAGATAAGTGAGGAATATTAAATTTCAAAAAGCCATAACCAAAATAAATCTATACTCAGACATATAATAATCAAGATTTCAGAAATTCAGCGTAAAAACAGAATACTAAAAGCTGTTAAAGAAACCGGCTCACCTATCAAGGAACATCCATTAGCATCACCTCTGACATCTCAACACAAACCCTCAAGTCAAGACAAGATTGGAGTGAAGTATTTCATGCCCTGAAAAAAAAAAGCAACTTTAAACCCAAATTGATGTACCCTACAAAACTTTCTTTAAAAATTGATGGATAAATACGATACTCCCGTGACAAAGAACAACTGAAGAAGTCATGTCCACCAAACAACCCTAGAAAGAGTACTAAAAGACATACAAAACACATACAAAAATGATCACAATTACCAGACCAACAACAAAAAGAAAACCACCAGGCAGGGCAAGCAATGAAACATGGAAGAAAAGCAGGGAACCAACAACAGGAAAATAACATGACAAAGTTTAGGCAACGCATATCAGTTATAACCATCCAAGCAAATAATCTCACCAAATGAAAGAAATAAGCAGAACAGATCAAGAAACAGGAACTAACAATATGCTGCATACAAGAAAAACATCTAACCTCAGAAAGAAGCACATAGACTGAAAGTCAAAGGATAGAAAACAATATTCCATGTGCCAGGAACCCAGAAAAAAGAGAGATAGCTATTCTGTTTGCGGATAATGTGAAATTCAAGCCAAAAATGATCAAAAGAGGTAAAGAAGGTCACTATTTATTGATTATGGGAAAAATTCAAGGGAAAGAGATAATAATCATAAATATATGTGTGCCAATACAGAAGCATCCAATTATATAAACAAATACTAATAGACATGAAATACCAAATACGCAATAGCACAATCTTAATGGGGGAAATTAATAACCCATTGTCACAAAGAGATAGATCAACTAGACAATGTCAGCAAAAAAATAACAGAACTGAATCAAATTTGTGAACGGACTTACTTGATGTTTACAGATTGTTTCATCCTGCAACATGAGACATTATTCTCACACATTATTCTCAGATGCTCAAGGGACATTCTCTAAAATAGACCACATGTTAGCCCAAAGCAGATGCTTAAGTAAATGCAAATGGTTTGAAATTATTCCATGCATATTTTCTGAGCATAGTGCAATGAAATTTGAAATTAATAGCAAAATAAACTGCAAAACCTACATGAATGTATGGAAATTAACTAATAGTCTCCTGAACAACCAATGGGTTCCAGATGAAATTATAGAAGAAATTAAACAACATCTACAATTAAATGAAAATGTAGATACAACATATTGTAGCTTGTGGGATGCAAAGAGAGTGGTCCTAAGACGGAAACAGATAGCAATGAATTGTCACATCGGGAAAACAGAATGAGCACAAATAAATAGCCTAATGTTATGCCTCAAGAATCTAGAAAAAGAAGAGCAAGAGAAGACCAAAGCTCATGGAAGGAGGAAATTATAAAGACCAGTGCAGAAATTAACAAAACTGAGACTTAGAAAAACAATACAAATAAGTAATGAATCAAAGAGTTGATTCTTTGCAAGAATAAACAAAATTAATAAGCCCTTAGCTAACCTTATCAACAAAGGAAAGAAAAAAACTCAAATTCATGCAATGAGAAATCAAAATGGTGAAATTACTATAGATTCTGAGGAAATTCAGAGATCATCAACACCTATTTTGATAATCTTTACTCACATAGGTTGAAAAACACAGAGGAAATGGACAGATTCCTACAAAATTGAGTCAGATTCTACCACAGTAGAATCAAAATTCTATAAAAACTTTAAGCAACCCAATATCAGTTACTGAAATTAAAATTGTAATTCAAAATGTACCAACAAAGGACGACAGTCCATGTCCTGGTGGATTCAAAGCTGAATCTTTACGTTGGTCCTTTTCTCTCATAGCTGGGACAAAATATCTTGTACACTAAATGAAGGAAAGAAACGTTTATTTAGCTTACAGTTTGTGGAAGCCTCAATCTCTAATCAGCTCGCTTAAAGGCAGGGTGGCATGGCAAGAGGGTAACACTTGAAGGCAGCAGTGATCAAAAGCAGCCAGAACAAAATGGGGCAGAACAAGTTTTTTTTTTTTTTTCCTTCTTTGTAATGAACACAGGCCACTCCCTCTCCAGGGCCAGCATAGCACTCACAAAGTCTCTTTGCCCTCCTCTTGCACAGGTTGAGGTTATTTACAAAGAACCCCAACCCTTGCTGAGTCTCTTATTTAAATTTCTAAATTGGTCAAATTAAGACAATGTAACAACTATAACAATCCACCCCTTGTCTGCTTGGTAACCAGACACATTACTTTAAACAGTGTTCCAGAGACAAGACATGTTTACTTTTATGATTTCACAACTTGAACATTATAACACAGGTCTAATATTCCTTAACAACCAGTTTTAATTCTATCAACATTATATTACATTGGAAACATAGTATTTATTCTCAGTTCCCTTCCCAAAGACTCATGCATATCACTTTATGAACAAGGCATTTATTCTTTCTTCAAGAGTTGCCCAAGTCCCAACAGTTTTAGCATTGCTGAAAAGTCCAAGCCCCAAGTTTCCTCTGGGATATATGAGAAACAAAGTTAAACACTTTGAAAACAAAGTTAAACACTTCCAACTTTCAGTGACACAAGATAAACATTGCCATGTCTAAAGATACAAACTTCTCAGATGAAGAAATAAAATGGAAAATAAATATATGAAAAATGTACATCTTTCAAGAAATTCAAATTTTAAAAAACACTGAGATTCCATCTTACCCCCAAAATAATGCTATCATCAAGAAATCAACCAATAACAAATATTGGGTGGTCTATGGTGAAAAATCAAAACTTTCTCACTGTTGGTTTGTGGACTTGCAATCAATGTGGAAATCAGTATGGAGATTCCGCTAAAACTAACATTAGCAGTCTCATTTGGCCCAGCTATACTTCTTCCTGATATTTTCTCAAAAAATTATACCACAACAATATATGTGCACTCTTGTTTATAGAAGCACAGTTTATAATAGCTAAATCTTGGAAACAACCAGACCCATCAGCCAATAAATGAAGAAAAAAAGATGCTGCATTTATACAATACTCAACCATAAAAAGGGTATTCTTGAGACATTTATAGCTAAAGGGATGCACCTTGAGACCATAATCATAAGTGAAATACATTGGAGAAATGTGTAAATGTCACATTATTTCTCTGCCATGAGGAAATGAAAGTATAAATAAGAACCAAAATGTAGAACAGATATTGTGAAATAGGAAGAAACTGCTCAAAAGGAAAAGGGAACTAGGGTGCAGTGAAGGATAAAGGAAGATGGGAAAGAAAAGAAATGAGAAAAGAACAGTAACATGAAACAAAGCTTTGTGCCTAAGGAGGGGAAGAGGGATTGAAGGAAGAGGAAGGAAATGTAGGGAAAAAGAGGAATCAGGATATATCGTGTACAGGAACAAATTCTCTATGAAGAATGTTATAATTATGTATACTAAAACGATACCAATAAACTTAATTAAGTTTAACACTACAACTGGGATTTTTATTATTATTTTGTTTTATTAGTACATGTTTGCTGTGCATGATGCTTACTTTCATCTGATGGAGTAGATACCTGTACATGATACAGCTTGTTCCTGGTTTAGCTCCCTCCCACTTCATCTAACTCTAAATCCCCTTTCCATTTCTTCTCTTATGTTAGTAATGTTGTTTTCTCAGGTTTATTACATAGTATAACATTATTAGATTCCTGTACCCGTCATATCTTAAATTGTCCTTACTTTCCCTTCCCCTCCTCCCTGGCCCTCAGTCTCCTGGACACTTTCTCTTTTGCAAGAGACTTATCCCCTTGACTCCTTTTATCCATCCTTCATTGTTCTCTTTGTTCATTTTCTTGCTCAAGTGAAAGAAATACGTTATCTAAGCCTGGTGACTAATTAACTTTACTCACAATTGTGTTTTTTAGATGCTGGAAACCACTTAGGCAGATTAAAGCCTAAATATGAGATAACTCCTTTTTTCCTCCAAATAATGCCAGTAAGCTGCACCAGGTAGTTACTTCAGTTAACAAGTAGATTTAGACTGAGCTAAGCATAGCACATATTGTTCTCAAGTCCTCTTTCTAATGAACTAATTTGGTTGTTGTTCTTATTATTTTGTTTTTACTTTGAAAGAAGCACATCTCTGCTTGACTATACACAGGGCTGAAATTTTCAGTCTTTTAATGAATTGCCTGTGATACTTGTCATATTCTTACATATTTGTTATTCACCAAAACAGATGTTCTCTTTTTCTATTTACTTGTAGAGATGATTTCTCCACTGAAAGATTTTTCTTTTAATAGTTTTCAATATTACCTTTCATTAAATTTGAATCTTGAGCAACACCACAAATTGCTGACTGCATCAAGGTGACTAGGAAGTAAAGCAGGTGGTGGGTATAGAGTGGTGCTCTCTAAAAGAAATGGTTGTTCTTCCCTTAAATTTGCATGTATAAATCTCAAGTCATGAGATAATGGATAATCTCAAGTCATGAGATAAATACATGGAACCTTTTGAGTGGTGATTAAATCTTTCAGCACTCTAAAGAATGGAATTAGTGATCTGCTAATTAGGATCCTAGAAAACTGGCTTGGCCTTAATATTACCTGAAATGGGGAAGTTGGCATCATTGAGAAAGTGCAGCATAAGTGAAGTAAGACAGAAGATAAAATAAGATATAAAGTAAGATGAAGTATGATAGAAAAAAAATTAATAAAGCTATGTAGAAAGGAGAAAAACTCAATTTTTTATCTGTCTTAGTTTTAAACCTCTAGTTCAGAGTCTTGCTCAATTGTTCACATGAGCACCATAATCATGTAAGCAGTATTCTTATTGTAAAATTTACTAGACCTAAATTTCCCACTTCAAGACTGAGGACAGACATCAAGAGGAAAGTGCTAAAGTCATTTTAGGATAATCAGTGATATCCAATTGCTAGTTTTCACAATTTCCTTTTTTATTTGTCTCTGAAACAGCACCTAGAAGGCATAAAGCACCTAAAAGATTCCACGATAAGACTACCCCATGAAAAGATCACTTCTCTATAAGTGGGACAAATTATCCCATGAGAGAAATTCAAATAATATCCACCTCAAAGAAAAAAGAATTTACCCTTCAAGCCATAAGGATTCCTCTAAAGGTGCAAAACAGAAATTGAGTTAATGATCATGTCCACCCTAGCCCACCTCAGATAATTTCTAAAAGGTGATCTATTCTTTTGTGAGCAGTTCTGTATAAATTCCTTCAACAGACTCTTTCCACTCTAGCTTCTCAAACTGGAGTCTTTTTACTTCTCTCTACTTCTTTCTGACTCTTCCTAATAAGTCTGCCTTCACCTCACACTGATGTGTCCTGAAGTTCTTTTTTTGTGACATGAGTTAAGAACTTACTTTGCAGCTGCCTTGAGGTACCCATTTCCTGAGCTTCCTCAAACCTTGTCTGGTGACATCACTGCTACCAAACCTGTTAGTCCCTTAGTCTTGGAATTCTCAGCATCTAGAATCACAAAATCTAAATATCTATGTTTATAAGCAGCTCAGTTTGTGATATTTTGTTATCGCAGCCTGAATACGTAGATCAAAGCAACAAGGTAAAAAAGGTAGATTCTTAGAAACTACATTAATATACTTGAAATGAAAAGTCTTCGAAAAGGAGACACCAGAAAAACAAAAAAGTAAGTTGCCTAATATAGTCAATATTTTTCAAAAACATATTAAAATTTATATTAAAATAATAAATACTTTATAGGTATGCTAAGACAATTTTGTCACAAATAACTTTGTGTTCATGAGAGAAAAACATTTTCCAAAATTGCATTTAACAATGGAACTTACCAAAAAAAGGCAGAATTTTTTGAGATTCTATTTTCCTTTTTTATGCTAGATTACTTCACTTTCTTCTCTCAGAATTAAATCTTTAATAAGCAATTTTAGAAGCTATAAGATAAAATAAACTTGTATTTTGTGGTTCTATTTATTTAAAAATATTTATTGATTAATATTAATTATTAAAGATGCTATATATTTGTCTTAGTAGGTGAAGCTGAGTATTGTTTATACACGTACTGTTAGAGTACAACCAATAAACCTAGAAAGACAGCTTCTAGAGATTCTTAATTCTGTCTCCATTTCTATTCCAGGTCCAAACCCAAGGTCCTTCGACACGTAGTAACTTAGACATTTGAACATTTTTTGCATTCACTACACCCTCATTCCCAACATATTTGTTTGCTTTAAATTATCATTGATAAGAAGATAACAGAAGAATTAAGATGCAATACATACATGTATCAATTCCTCAAAAATTTTATTTATATATATTACAATATTTATTATGCATCACAAAAGTATACTAGTGAAACATTTTTAAAAGGAGATAGTTTTATGCATAAGTCATGTGAAAGGATGTGATCTTTTCACAATTTTTAGGATTTCTAGAACTCTTATTTTAAATGTTCTTGCTCCTGTCATCTTAACTGCAGGCTTCATTTCTTCATTTGAACCATGCACAGAGGATATATTAAAGTTACAGTCACATTACTGAGTAAGCTCCTCTGAAAGCATAGTTCAGTTTGCTGATTGCCCTGTAAAATGAAACGATTATTGTGATGAACTAATCGATTAGTTTAATTAGATTGGAAAATAAATTGGGTAATATATTGGCTCTTGAATCCTGCTTAAGACTACTACAAAGTGAGGAGCTACAAGGATTATTTCCTCATGTCATTCAGAAAGATAAAGGCCATATTAAAGCAAATCAATGTCAAATCACTTTTCACTGAAAATACCCAACAGCCATGACAGTCATTATAATCAGAAACAAGTCAGCTGCCTCTATCAGTGAAGAAATTGAAAAAAAAGGAAGAAAATGTTGAAAGCAGAATTTAGTTGGATTCCATATTTTATTTGATTTGACACATTTAAAATTTCCTTTGTCAATCTTTTATCATCAGTAAAGAGCATAATACTTATTTGTGTGCCACATTGTATTTGTCTTCATTAAGAACCACTCTTGAGATTTTCAGTTTTATTTTAACTTAGAAATCAAAAGAGAAACATTTAAGTTATTTTTGTAAAAACAAACATTATGATGAAACAAGCACATTACCAACTGTCAAGTAATACATTATTGAACATCAATACAGACATTTTTCAATTAACAACTGAGTTCCAGTTCTGTGAATATATGAATTGGTCACTAAATAAGGAGTTGTATTAGGAACAAAGAAATAATCAAATCATACTCCAACTTAATGACCTTGCTGTAATTTGCATAATACTTAAATGAACTCCTACAATATATAACAAGAAGCATAAAACTATAGTACTCTAATTTGCAGGACAATGAGTAAAAATTATAGGACTGTGTATCCAAGGTGCACTGTACAAAAAGGATATTGAGTTTCTATAAACAAGATGTACAGAATTATGCAAAACATACAAGTCATAAATCTGAGCCGCAGGTCACATTCTGAACAGTTGTTAAACAGGCAGGTCATTAAACAGGAAAATCTACACTCTACATTTGAATATTCTCTATTCCTTAAAGCACGTCTAAGTAGATTTTAAAAGAGAAATTTATTTTAAGGTATCTATCTTATTACTATCATTATAGTAACAAGAATGCAATAAGATGCTGGTAATAAAATAAATTAATGTGGAATCATGATGGAGCTGTAAAATATTAAACTTTGCTATATACATTATCTAACGTAATGGCATGAATCCCTTGAACACCAAATATTAACATTAGAGACTTAAAAGATTAGACTAAGCATTCTCTAGATACCTGACCTTTCCACTATATCAGGAGCTCCATCTCTGAGGAATGATACATTGATAATTAGGTAGTGCATTTTGTATAGACTCAGAAGTGTAAGACAAGTCTTCCTGGATTTTCAGCTCTGGAAAGCCTTTGCCCGCCATAAACTGTACATCCCCAGGCATTAAGAGGCCATGGTTTGAAGCACTTATAGCATTAGTTTCTCTCCTTTAATCATATTTTAAACATAATGCCAAATTTATGTATTCTACCTACTCATTTTGCACATGCCCTATCCCTTTTGAGAGAGTAAGCATCGAAGAAATTAACCAATGAAAGAGAACATCATAACTGCCAAGCAGTAAGTTTATTAATGAAGTTATTAATAACTGAATAGAAGTAATTTTATCCCAGTTTTTTCAGTTTTCTTAGAAAGCAGTGGCTAACAAATAGAAATGTAACATGGTGTGGGAAAATAAATCATGTAATTTATTTATGATAACCAATCAATTATATGAGTTAAATCACAAGTATGCAGGGTCTAAAATGCAATGTTATAAATTTTATTTGTAACTGAAAGGACAGATTATAAAATTGATTTCACAATGTTATTTCACTCATTATTCAACCACTTTCCATTTCTTTCCTGAAACCTTTTCATAGAAATTCTAATATCAATTTAGAAATTGTTTATTTTAATGTAGTATTTCTATTTATTCGATTATGTAAGAAATTTGTCATAAGTAATAGGAATAGAACATAAAGATATTCTTTGTTTTTGTGTCAAACTTTCATTTTTTTTAGTTTATACCATTTATATGATGACAAAAAACATTATCACACTCATCTTTGTTTATTGATGTCCAGGGAATATCAGCATAATATATTTTTCTAAATTTATATTTTTCTGAGTGTATATATATTTCTAAGTATATGTTCCCATTTTTCTTCTTGAAAACAATTATCATATTATTTTACATTGTACTACCTCGCACTTGGCATTACACAAATAATTGAATTTTCAAATGAGAAAATAAAAACTAAACATTTTCCCAAATAAAATGTAATAATTTGAAATATAGTGTTATATAAGCAGAAGAAGCAGGAAAATATCGACATATCAAGCATCCCTTATTTGATCATAAGAGAAATAACCTCTTCAGAATATTTGGTGAAGTCTCCATATGAATTTATAGCAGGAGTGTGTGTTTTCTTTTCCTTTTAAAAAATTAATTTAACTTTTAGGTTTTTGACATACATAATGATCACATTCATCATCAATAATTTGTACCTATGTGTGATATATTTTGTCTTTTATCACAATTTTGCAATTTTGCAATTCTCCTATATTCCTTTGAATACTTCTTCCCCTCTGAAAGGACTAGGGATTAAAAAAAAATAAAAAGAACTAAAGAGTGTGTCTATTCAAACACATCTGTTTTATAGGTTTATATTAACTTTTCCAGTAATCCATGCTTCATAGATATATAGATACCCAGTTACCATTCCTATAGATAATCCTTCATTAGGGACATTTTGCTGATGATATTTTAGAAATAAAGTTTCTTTTTTTAAGTATACTTTTATCTTAACCTACATGTACAGATAACAGTGATTATACCTGGCTAACTGCCTGCCTTTCTTGCCTTTGAAGCTGAGCTTCATGTACTCATGCTTCTGGTAGCTGATACATTCATCCTCTACTAACAATGTCTTATAATATATTTTATAATACTGACAGTTGAACACATTTATTCATTATTGCTACATCCCTGATATCTAAGACATATGAACACAAATAATAAGAGATAAACAATAGGAGTGTCTAACTTGCTTAAATCTGTTTAAAAACTAAACTACTGTGTAAGACAATCATTTTGTTTTCATTTAAAAATAAATAAAGAGCATTAAAGCTATAGCAATAAATAAGAAGGCCAGAAATCTACTCTCATATATTTTCAGTGACTTGGAGCATTACAGTTATACTTAGAAGAAGTGAACATGGCACTAGGATTATGGGAAAGTTGGATCATTACTATCAGAAAAAAATAGGATGTTACCCTGTATATTGTGCTGGATATAGTTTCAACTTTCAGGAGAGCATAAGAAATATGTGTCTCCCATCTCCATACCATTTTTATATAACATTATAACTTTGACTAAGCAAGTTTTGACTCCATAATAATGCCCCAATAACAGAACTGACTCATAAACCTTCTAAAGTTGCTTTAGTGTCCAATCTTAACTGATCTATGTAGGATGCTTCTAGGTTCTGACTGTTCTGCAGCCTGATATATTAAGCTTTTTGTTATTCCCAGTGATTTATACATTTAGAAAACTAAAATTTCCACATTGTCATGTAAGAACAATTTTTATGAATAATAAAATAAATTGTACTAATTTGATGTTTAGACAATCTTTTACCAAATCTTTGAAATAAGAAAAACTCAGACTGACACTGAAAATTTCAAAAGAAAATAGGTTTTTAAAATTTCTATTTAACATAGCCTAATAATACATAGAACTTCAAATTTGAGGTATATCATTTGTAGAAATATGAATAAAGAACATTTAATTCATTCAAGGGTCTTAGAATTTACAAAATGAAAGAAAACATGAATTGAAATATATTCCTAGGAATTGAGGATTGTCAGTCCTAGGAATTGAGGATTTGCTTTCTGTTGCTGCAAAACAACAGACACCCATGGTTTGAAGGTGGAAAGGTTTATTTTGATCACAGTTTGTAGAAATTGCAGTCCATAGTCAGCTGGCCCAAAGGCAACACAACATAGCAGAGGTGTGTGGTAGAGGAATAACAGTTCATGGCATAACAGAAGGAAGCTAGGAGAAAGATCAAGGGAGAAGCAAGAGGGACACTTCTTTTAAGGCTACAACTCCAGTGATAAACCTTCCCCATCTAGGCTTCACTTCCCAAATCTCATTTAGATATCACTTATGTATCACTCCAAACTTCTTTCAATCAGTCACCTCCCAAATGCCTAATATGTTCATGAGGCTTTAATGGTACATTTGAACATAAACCACAGCAAAGAAAGAATGTCACAATAACAACTAGTACAATCTACTATGATTTTGTATTACATATCTAATAGCTTTATTTCTTAATTATTTCATTGAAAAAAAGAAAAATAAAAACAAACGGCAAGAGTTAGTATAACTAAAGGTAATATAATATTATTTATATTATAAACCAGTCTTGAATAGGTAAGGATTATTATTGTTACTTGAGAACCTTTCATAAAAAGAACAATTTTACCTAGAATTAAATGAAAGGGGGGGAACAGAGAGAGAGAGAGAGAGAGAGAGAGAGAGAGAGAGAGAGACTACATTCCAAGTAATCATAAAAACAATATATAGCAAAAGAATTTAAGAATATTTTTATTTTAAACAGACTAACATAAGTCCTTACCTCTACTGACATATTTGTTTAAAAGTTGGGTTAACAGTTTTGACATATTTTCTAGACAGGTCTATGTAGGGATTTTCAATCTATTCAACCTTTAATAATTTAAAGACCACTAATTATAGAAGAGCAATGTGCTTTACTAAGTATATTGATTTTATGTTAAAGTCCTTTAAACATCTCACAAAATATCCAAGGTAGTGTTTTATCAAATATCTGCACACACACACACACACACACACACACACACACACACACGCACGCATCCACACATGCACAATCACATTTCTTAAAAGCAGTCAGTGGTAGGGAACATATGTACAGATAAATTTGACAGTAATTTTTTCATCTAAAACACTTTAAATGAAGAGAATATAAAACAAAGTTATTTAAGTAAAAAAGTTTCTAACACAATGACAAAATTAAGACATTCTCAGTGATGGGATAGCTGAAACAAATCATACAAATTCAGACATGAAAGCACTGATGCAATCAAGCAGAAGTACTGTACAAAAATGTCAAAATCATTTCATGAAGAGGAAAAGTTATGCTGAACGTACAGGCAGAATAGCACAGATAAATGAATACCAGCAGAAGAACAATTTTATAAGTATAAAGAGGTATAAAAACCTCTTTTATTTTATTTTAATATCTTAAAAATTAAGTATTTAAACAAATATATATATATGTATTTACCAAATATATATATAACATTTATATATTTATATGTATTTATATATAAAGATATATATTTAAATATATTTATATAAATATATAACAAACATTTTTATATTACATATAAATACTTAACTATATATGACAAATACATAAATATTTAAACAAATATATACATATTTGTTTAAATAATTAATTTTTAAGATCTATCTATATATAAGATATATATATATATAAACTTCCCATGTATGTTAAAATACATGGTAGTGATAGTTGAAATGTCAGAAGAGATTTGAAAATATACCAACATCTCAAAATATTTCTTTCTGTAAATAAAACCTGCTCTTCTTCAACCTTTTAAAGCATTTATTCTAGCACAAGGTTGCTGAAATTGTCATGCTTTGACCTGTATTTTTATGTTTTTATGTCCTCTTTTATCTCAATCTCCCTCTTTTTCATAAAAAATAATAATTTTTATCATTATTTTTTAATTAAGGGAAAAATAAAAAATAGCAGGATATATTATAGTAACTTTTTTGATTTCCTATTAACTTGATTTGAAGCCCTGTATTACTCCCACTATCTTGTTTTGACTGATTTTATTCTGTTCTGTTCTGTTTGATAGTAGCAACTTTGAGGGTATAGTCAACTACTTTGAAGGCAATTAGATTTACTATGATACCCATTCTGGTTTGACTATTATCTTTTTTTGAAGTCCTGTAATGTTTCCAATGTTTAGGATTTATTGGTCTTGTTGTGTACTGTTTTGTTCAATTTTATTTTACATAATGATATAGACAATTCTTTTTAAGGAAGCAAGAGGCATTATGGTAACCATTGTTGATAACCTTGTATTCTGTTTTTACATCATGTGCTATGTCTATCCTTTGTTTTGACTGACTGATTTGTTTTGTCATATTTGGTTTTATTCTCTTCCAAAAAAGTAATAAGAACTATGGCAGTAATAAAACCCTAAGTGTGTAAATTTTGTTTTAAAAAAAGAGGAAAAATTACTCTAAAGGATACAACTGCAAGTGTGTTTAGGTGTGTTAAGATAGATGACCATAATACTAAGTTTTTGTTGGATCACTGAACACAACTGTTTGCAGTCTCACTGTTTGAATGTCCACTTTGTATGCTTTAATCCTGTAACTTGAACAACTATTTCTAAGATGACAATATTTAATCTAATAATTAGTGATTTCTTACTTTTTTTTGAAATTCTGTATTACTTGTACCCTTATACATATTATCATCAATGAACCAAAAAAATTCAGTAATATGGTTATCTATCTTATACACTTAAATATACATGCAGTTATATCCTTTAGAACACTTCATTTTCCTCTCATTTTTACAATGACAATTACACATGTTGGGTTTTATTACCCCCACAGTTCTTATTATATTTTTTGGGAAGAGAATAAAACCAAATGTGACATAACAAAACAGAGTCAGTCAAATCAAAAGGATGGACATAGTACATGATGTAAGAACAGAATACTAGGTGATCAACAATAATTACCACAATGCCTCTTGCTTTCTTAAAAAGAATTGCCTTTATCATCAGTTATAATAAAATTGAACAAAACAGTACAGAACAAAACCAATAAAACCAAAACATTGGCAATATTAGTTGCCTATACCCTCAAAATTGATACCATTATCAAAATAGAACAGTAAAATCAGTCAAAACAAAATGGTGAGAGCAATACAGGCTTTCAAATCAAGTTAATAGGAAATCAAAGTGTGTTACTAGAATGTATTCTGCTATTTTTAAATTTATTTTTCCCTTAATTTAAAATATAAAAATAACTAATAAAAGAGATTGAGGTAAAAGAGGACATAACACAACAGCACAGGTCAGAACATACTAATTTAAGTAATATAGAGTTTCACCACAAGATATTCTGACATAATAGTAGTTACCATAGTCTCTCTTTCCTTGAAATATTTGAGTATAGCTTCATATACTGTAACATCAAACATATCAAGACAATGTAAAACCATTCAAGAGAATGACAGTATTACAGGGTATTTAGAACCAACTAAAAGAAAATGAACAATCGTTTCTCTTTTATCTCCTTTTCTATAAAAGTTTTTGTTTATACTATCACATATAATAGAATCCAATAAGATACAACACATTAAGACTGATGGAGACAGAAGAACAAACTCTTGATGGGACTTCAAAACAAGAAGATATTAAATCAGCACTAGCTATTATGATGTCTTGTTTTCTCCAAAATAGCTGTTCATACCATCACAGACAATAAAATCAAACAGCCCAGAATGAAACCATTACAAGTAATGTGTGAAAACAATTAAGCCCAACTTTTACAAAAAGTCATGTCATGCTACATCTGCATGAAAATAGCAAAAGGAAGCGCGGTGCTTGAGGATCATGAACATTTATTCTAAAGAGAATTGAATTTCTACAAATTATTTTCATATCAGATTGCTAGCCAAGCACTTTTATATATGGCTTTATTCATAACGAATTTCAAAATATATTTGAAATTTTGGATTTTAGACTGAGAATAAAAATTAACATCAATATGTTACATCCTAAATATCCGTGTTTGTGTGTATTTTGATACTAGTATTTGTATACTCAAGATGCAGACAGGAAGCACAATAAAGCACACACAAATACACATGTATGTTCTTCCACATATACACAATCTCATGGTAAAATAAAATTATAAATGCTTATTTTATTTTTAAAATATCTACTTTTTCTAAGTCAAACAGCAGGCTTTCATGTTTTAAAAATTTTTTGATAGTATTGCCATAAACAGAATATGATTAGATATTCAGTTAATAAAACTTAGCAGATGAATTTTCTTTTACTTCCCCATATTTGTTAAATTTTATGAGCACAAGCCATAGATTTGACCTGACTTTCTAGCTTTATTCTTGTAGTTTTAATCTGTCCTTTGAAAATAACTTTGAAATTCACTTTTTCTTGCTGGACTATTACAGGACCTGTATCATAGCCCAGCAATGAGGTTTTCTGCCTCACTGAATCACTTTCATAAACCCTGTAATAAAACAGTAGGCTTTTGCTACCCTTCTCTCTCTCCTTTACTCTTGACACTGAGGACAAAAATCTCCTTTGAAGGAAGCCTGCAGGGCCTGAGATCTTATGAAAGAGCATCGATCCTGCTTTTCTTTTTTTGCACAAGTGCCATAAAGCATGAAGTTGTTGTTACCAATATCATTATTTTGAGTCAGTTGTGTACAAATCTGAAACTCAGGTTGGATCTGTAACTCGGTATGATTCAAATATAAAAAATGTGTAGATTGACTATGCTTTAAAAAAGTGATTTTGTGTGAAATCCTCAAAAATATGTGTCCATTTTTCTTCTATTTAAATTTCTTTTTGGTTATAAAAATTAATAGCTTTATGAAATGCCAGTAATGAAATAGTTTAAAATACTGGTTTTCTCATTTAAGTAGTAATAACAAAACATATAAATATGCAATTATATCACACAATCATATTTTATAATTTTTAAGCACGCCACTGTTTCCACTGTAGGAATAAAAACTGGTGCATTAGCACGTATCATCAAGTAGTGGACTTTTAAAAATCTGATACTAAAAATGTTATCTTGAATTCTTTCATTAAGTTGATACTTATAGCACTAAGCTAGATACTAGAAGTTTGTATTAAAACTTCTCTCAGTAAAGATACATAAACATCCATACCCATATATTAATACATATTCTATTCATAGGTTTCACAGATGTATATCATCATTCAAAGGATAATTTTGGACATACCTTCAATCACTACATTTTGGAGACATTAGAGATTTGATGCAACCATGATTAGTATGTTCAGAATGAAGAAAACCATAATTTTCCGGGAAACTAATTTTATTATAAAAATTTATGGATGGTTAATGCAACACCTAGAGGTACAGAAAATACAAATTAATTCATTAAAATGGAATTTTAATAGTAAATATTATAAAGACATAAATAGAATTCAAAAAGAGAAAAAAAGATAAAACTAAAACAAGAATAAAACTAAATCCAATAATCAATGTTTACATTAAATTCTAATATTATAAACAACTAAAATACTTAAATAGCAATACCTGTCTGTGAAAGACTCCTCCATATTGCTAGAATGAGCAAACTGAAGTATCTAGCAATTAAAATTCATCACAAAGAGATTTTTAAAAACTTTTCATTATTATTATATATTTGAGGTACATAATAACCACACTAATCTTGAGTTCATACATATAAGTAATGCATCTTGATCATTTTTCCTCCCCTCAATCTCCATGTCAATTCTGCACCTTGCGCTAGATCCCTTCTGATCTTCACAGGGTCTACCTTTTCCTGTTTCTTGCAATTTTATCAAAGATTGGTTTTCCAAAATTATATATACATTGATATATATATATATATATACACACACACACACACACACACACAAATTGTAAAGTATGATTTCTCTAGATCTAAGGCACAAACTTGGAGATTTCAGGTAAAATACTTGGGCATTATCATATCTAAGGAACCCAAAGTCTAGGGGAAGAAACAGCCAAAATAAATATTTTCTTTACTATAACCCAAAACCCTAAAACAGGTAAGGAGTTCCTAGGAATTACAGGATTTTTCACCTTTCAGAATCAGGGTGTGGTGAGATGGCATGGTCCCTCTGTCCACTGGTATAAGGAGCCCAAGAGGCAGATGTCCTTTATTAACCTAGGAACTTGATTACCAAACTGCATTCCAGAAGCTTAAAAAAATAGCACTTCTGAATGTCTTAGTGCTGAACTTACCAATAGGACACTGTTTCAAATTACATGTTGCTGAAAGCAGGCATGGCCTTGGGAATGCTTATATAAACAGGGTTGAGGATCTGCTCAACATCCTATAGGATATCTGAGTTATGAATTAGACATTGTAACAAAGAGATGGTCTGCGTGCCTTGGTGTTGGGGCTGCCATAGCTGTCCTGGCACCAGAAGCATCCAAGCTAACTTTAGGCTTTTTTTTTTCAAAATGATAAAAATACTACTTCAGAAAGATACAATATTATAAGTGTACTATAGAGGCTAATATATACATCCAAGCTAATGTTAGTGAAAGATCTCACTGTGTATATACCTCACAATGTTATAGGGCTTCTTTATTTTATTTTTGACACCAGGGATCGAACTCATGACCTTGCACATGCCAGGCTGAGCTAAATCCATGGCAGGGCTTCTTTATTTCAAAGGGAACCAGTAGCTATTGGACCATTGACTTCTTAAATCCAGGCTCTATTTGTAGAAGGATAAGCCATTGAAATAAAGACATATTCCTGCCATTCTTCTAACAGAAAAGGAGAAAATTGAAGTTGAGAAATATGACTGTGAACACATAATTCTCCACACAACACAGCCAGAAAAACTTGTTAGACACAACCCTTACTGACCCTGATTTGACTCTCTTCTGTGATGGCAGTAGCTTCATGGGGAATGGAACAAGACAAACAGGGTGTTCTGTGGTGACTCTACATCAGACTCTTGAAAGTTTCTCACTTTCCCCTGGGACTACTGCTCAGCTATCAGAACACATAGGTCTGACCAGGGCTTTACAATTCAATGAAGGACAAAAAGTAAATATTTATACCAACTTAAAGTGCATGTTGTTAGTGTAACATGCCCATGCAATCATATGAAAGAAAGAAATTCTGTGACAGCCAATGAATTTTCTATGAAGTATCATAAGGAGACAGATGAACTTTTACTATCCCCTCCTATGCCCTCCTATGTGGCAATAATTCACTGTAGAGGACATTAAAAAGGAGTTGAGAGTGTCTCAAGATAATCAACTGGCACAGTTGCAAAAAAGCTATTCATAGGCCTCCTCTTTGCTCTTTTACAATCTTAGAAGTGTACCTTGTTCATATGCAACCCAAATATTCTCAGTCAAGAGTCAAATGGGCTATCACCCATAGGAATCAATCCTCAGAAGGGGAATTGAACTTTCAGGCATAATTTAAAAGGGATAGTTGAAGAGAAAGAAGTCCTGTTACAGACTAGGAGTTGTAAGAAACAGTGAGGTACCTCCTCTCTAATGATAACTTTTACTGAAGTATGGCAGCTGTAACAAAATCCAGGGTTGAAAAGAAAGACCAAGAGACACATGCCAGTGTCTGACTATAGGCCGGTTTCTTTCCCCTCTACAGTAATGATTATCTGGGACTCCACCACGTAGAACACAGCCTGGTCAGCAGGAGAGGGCAGAGCATGCTCTGTGGCCCTTCAGTCTTGCTGCATCAGCTGAGAAGACTTCTGTCTCAGGAGGCAGTCTGCATTCCAGTGGTTGCATTTGAAATCAAAGCATGATTCAGGAGCCCTCTTGTTGTGATGGATGTTTTTCACAGTCCCTTCAAAGGTGGCTTGCTTTTCACAGTTTTACAAGTGTGTTTGGTCATTGATCTCTTCTAGGATTCCTGAGAATCATACTTAAGTCTACATCTTTTAAAGCCAAAGCCAAGGCAGCCATTTTTTTCTCAGCCTCTTTGTTTATTCTCCTTGGCTGCTTCTTGTACTTGATTATTAAAAAAAAAAAAAAAAAACTGAGAAGACAATTCTCACTAAAGTATTGTGAGCTATCTGGAGCAAGAGTCATTTTTTGTAATTTTTTACTAATATTTGAGGGTGACTGTTTAATAACCTGGTCTTTTAAAGACCTGCTCTTTATTTTTAAAATAATCTGTCCTGTTGAATCAGGAGTCAAGGATATATGTTTCATCAACACCTCTCATAAATGATCTAAAAAAGCAGAGGGGTTCTCATCTTTTTCTTGATGAATAGTTTACAATTTAAAACAACTGGAGGCATTATCTTTCATCCTTACTAGACCTTCAAGAATAGATGTCCATAAATATCTCCTACTCTGATCTTCTGCCTGGTTAGAAAGCCAATAGAAATCTTGTGTTGGGACTACTGGGGTTCTAGTAGGAACCAGTTATTTTCCTATCTGCCTGTCTTCTGATGTTCTAAAATAACACCATGAAATTTATCTCCAAATGTAATGCCAGCTTGAAATTCTCCTTGTGTCTCGTTAGAGATCAGCATTTCATTTAAGTGTAACATTGTCTTTCAGTCTAGTTACTAGGTCTGAATAAAGACCTAAATATACCTATGAAGGACATCTGAGAGCTTTCCCAGATCTTTTTGATCTATTTGCCTTCTCTAAAAGAAAAGAACACATGAACACAGGTACACCAAATTCTACATTTATGTCCTGAAAGGGATACAGTACGTGAGGGGTTTGAACACAATCAGACAGAGATGGATAGAGCACAGCAGAGTCTTCAAATACGGCTAGTACAGAAGCCTCACCCTTAGAGTCTGGAAGGTAAGTGAGGTAAGCATAGGCTTAGTAATAGTAGATGTGCCTTTTATTAGGTTTTCTTAGGAAACCTTACTCATAGGGTACAAAATATAAGAGAGGTTCAGTAACAGTAGATGTATCCAAATGTGTCTTAAGGGTCAGAGGTATCTGATTTTCATGATGACTTACATTTTCATTTTGGGCACAAGTAACAGTTATCTCTAAACAAACAAAGAAGTAATTCTGACCATTTTCATTCTCTTTTACAGTACAATTCAAATTGTGAAATAGTATCATAATCAGTACACCCCCCCATATTTTATTTTATCTCTAGAGTGTAAGTGGGACGTTTGCAGATGCAGAAAAATATTGAACATCTCTTTTTGAATACATAAGGGCTGAACAATTTCCAGTGCTTAAGAATAAATTCCAAAGGAGTAAGAGAATTTGACCCTGAGTTGCCCATACCAAACACAAGAGAAAAAATAAGAATGTGTTTAATCCCAACTTGATTTCTATGTCTTTCAACATGTCCCCTGAAGTGACTTGCTGCAGAGCAGGTAACTTTATCTGGAAAGTGACCACACAATAAGTTATGTCAGACTAGTGACTTTTACCACCTGTGCCCTCCCCTTCTCCAGAAACTCATACCCCTAACTCTAATATGTATTTCTAAAAGTACAAACCACAATTAGTTCTAGGTATAATGATCATGCTTCAAGGTGAAAGCATTGCTGGCAAATTAAACCAAGAATCAAGAGATCCGAACAACTGCTTTAACATTCTTTGAAAGAGGGAAAAAAAATCATAGGCCAAGTAGGAAGTGGTTGGGACACTTCTCAGCGTGTAAAAGTGATCACCTCTGGAGATAGAGGCATGTAATGGCTCAGGAAAAATCCCTCCCTGTGCCTTGGGACAAAGAAGTACTCAAGACATCTGTGCTACCTACATAATCACCTAGACAAATCTCAGTAAACAAGGCTAAGTTTTACTCAAGATCCACTCTAAAATGTTTATGTTGCTGTATCTGAACACACATCAAACTCACAGGTTAAAACCTGTACACATTGTCCAGCAACCACGATTTACACATCAATGAAGGGACTTTCTTGTATTTCATGACAACCCACACTCACTTTGTATTTGTGCAATTTAAAGTTTTTTGTTCCTTGATAAGAGAAGAAGGCTGAGACTATTCAGGGTTTCTCCCTATCTAACCTTTATCATAAACAAGCCTCCCAAAATGTAAAAAGACAAGAAAAGACACAAGTGAGGTCAGAAAAAGGAAGGCTATTCTTCTCATGTTTATGGTGAGTTATTGAGACATCTTTCCCAGCAATCATCAACCTCAGCCTGAAAGGCAATAGTCCAGAATCTAGAGCACTAAAATTTCCTCCTCATAAGCAGATCAGAGCCAAAAGGAAAGTGAGGCAGTTCAGGCTCAATATTCCCCTAAGAGTGTGGTGTAGGGGATCTGTTCACAGTGAAACCTTTCTTCCAAGCTTTAAGAATGGTTGCCAGTCTACTGCCTTTTAACTGGCTATCAGAGTCCCATAGTTTATTAATGGACATGCATATTTCTTAAATTATTAATAGCCATGTATATTTTTATATTTCATAAAATAAGCCCATTTTAAATTTCATAAGTTCTCATTTTGGTCAGTTTCACAGTTCATTAGGGAAAGCCCTAGCATTACTTTTCTTTAGCACTGTTATTAAACAAGTCAAAGAGCCCAAAGAAAGAACACCAATAAGCTCAGTAGCTAGTAAGTCCAAATGCAACATATGAAAAACAAGAATACAAGATCTTTCCAGAAAAAGTAAAATGCCCCGTCAAAGAAATAGCATTTCCACGGTATCAATTAATTTTTTCAACATTTTAACAAAAAATGCATAAAATGACATAAAAATTTAATGTGTAAGCAATTGACAAACAAGTGTGACAATATATGATTACCTAAATGAGCCACTACCTGGATCTAAAACATAAGTCGCTGTCATCCTTGTTCTACAGAGTAAGTTTTATAGAGTAAAATCACTAGATGGGAACAAAATCCTGAGGTCAGCGATACAATGGCTAACAGAAACACTGACAATGATCTCAGGATTTGGAAGCAGATTTATTTACATCAATGGGCACTGATTTGTATCAGTCCCAGAATATCAGACCCTGATCTCTGGTGGTCTAAAGTTTATATAGGAAAAGCAAGCAGGAATTACAGAGGCAGAGTGGCTTGTCAGTCCTGGAATAGTTTATAAAATGTCCCTCAAAGTTTATGAAATATCCCTCAACTACGCAACGCAGTGATCAGTCATTTCTGAGAGACAGAAGCAACCAGAACTAGAGCAGGAGCTATTACCTGGAAACTAAGAAACTAAAGTATATTGGTTGGGGGGCCATTTTCTACTGCAGTGCAACTCAGGACAAAACTATCATCAACCAATAAGATTACAAGTTTAGCTGCTTAGATAATATTGATCCAGTGGTGAAGCAGGTCACATATAATGTGTACTTGAAAAGAACAAAAGCCATTTTAAGAAGAGATGAACCAGGGGGATCCAGCCACCCACCAGCATAACCAGCATCTAACAGATGAGTACAATTTCCATTCCATTGTTTATCTCCATGGGAGGCATACTGCCTGGTCATTTTGTCTTTTTCTGGAGGCCTGGCCTCCACAAAGTGTGTCTCCAGCCTCAGTTGTAATGTATTTTTATTCCCTGTATTGACTCTCCTGAGGACCTAGTCTTAACTGATTGCATATATTTTTACTTAGCTAAGCGGTCTATAATCAAACAACCTCTGGTAAATTCAGAAAGAATAAAAGTATACCAAATATTTTCTCAGACCAAAAAAAAAAAAAAATCAAGTTATATACCAAATTATATATATATATATCCAAAATATTTTATGCAGTACAACATACACTAATTATTCCATAGATCAAAATCAAATATATGGAACCAAATGATGCAAAAATATGCCAAATTTGTACAATGAAATATAAAATAAAAGAAATTCGAAGAAAATACCACATAACATAGGAGAGGAAAAAAAGCTAAAAAGAAGAAGAAAAGTGGCAGGTACAGGAATCTTTTCCATTGATATGGATATAGATATGCAAAGGGATATGAATATGGAAAAATAAAGAGACTTACTAAGCTTTTAGCTTGAGAACCAAGCTGTCTGACAATATGTTGAACACAAGTGGGACATAGAATATACTGGATATACCTCATGTTGACATAGCTCCCATTCTTGCAAAACAAAATCAAGATAAACAGATCAGAGAGATAAAAATAAGGATAAACCCTTGATATTGTCAATATCACATTGGAGGCACTTTATGAGGAACCCTGATACAGTGGAAGCAGGAAACAATGAAGGAAGAAATGGTACATACATACGCCTATGAAAGGCAGAAAGTAAGAAATTCCTCAGAACTGCAGGAGTCCATTTATATCACAAAGATAACAATGACTGACCTCCACAATAAGTGGAAGCCCATTTCTTAACAAGCTTTCAATAACTAACTATTTTGTTTGTTCATTTGTTTGTTTCAAGAAAGCTAATGTGAATTGCTTGTATGTAAAGTTTCCTGTTGTCCTAACTCACTTCTGATCAATCATAAAATGAACTTCCTGGATTTCAATCCATCAATTTTTCTCAAATGAACACTTGACATTGAGGAGTATGTCTCTCTGTCACTTATTTTAATTTTGCATTGCTGTAGTCAGGAGTTGGACGCAGAGAACAATTCAGATCAGGACACGGAGTTTTTAATATTTTTATAATGGTCACCGGAAGTTAACACAGGAGAATGCAAGAAATTTATCCACAACACCAAAGACATAGAAGAAGTCACACTAGCACAGCTCCTTCATCCTGCTGGCATAGACTTTCTGGCTTCCACCTCTGACCCTAGGGTCATCCTGGCATGAATCTATAAAAGAGACTGACATGAGTCCTTCTTGTGGGCCCTGGACTTCCAGTTGGATTCGTGGAGGCATTGTCCTTAGCTCTGGGTTTTTATCTGGACTCATGTGGGACATTGCCCTGGGGTTTAGACTATTGACTAAATAATCTATGTCTTTGGTGTTGTGGATAAATTTCTTGCATTCTCCTGTGTTTTCCCTTAATTAAAAAATAATAATAAAATAAAATAAATAAGGATTTTTTTCATGAATAAGGGGGAGATTGAGATAAAAGAGGACATAACAACTTAACAATATAGGTCAAAGCCTGACAATTTCTGCAACCTAGTGCTTCACCACCAGATAACCCGACTTAATAGTAGTTACCATAGTGTCTCTTTCCTTGAAATATTTGAATATAACTTTGTATACTATAGCATCAAACATATCAAGACAGTTTGAAACCATTCATGTGGATGAAAGTATTACAGGGTATTTACAACCAGCTAATGGCAAATGAACCATGGTTTCTATATTATCTTTGGCTATAAAAAATTTTGTTTATATTATCACATATAATAAAATCCAGTAAAGATACAACATGATAAAACCAATGGAGATAGAAGAGCAACAGTATGGTGGGACTTCAAAACAAGATGATATTAAATCCGCACTAGCTATTATGATGTCTTGTACCCTTCAAAATAGCTGTTCATTTCATCAAAGACAATAATATCAAGCAGCCCAGAATAAAGCCTTTCCAATTATTGAGTGAAAACTTTATGTCTTCAAAGCTACATAATGGGGAATCATGATTAGCGCATACTTTTATATATTTGAATCATTACTTAAACTAGGGGAAACTATTCAGTATTCACAAATGTGAGTTTGATTTATTTCACTTATGAGTATGGTCTCAAGCTGCACCCATTTATTTATAAATATCTCAATGTTATCCTTCTTTATAGCTGAATAATACTCCATTGTATAAAAATACCACAATTTCTTTATCCATTCCTCAGTTGATGGACACTTGGGTTGTTTCTAAGATCTTGCCATTACAAATTGTGCTGCTGTAAACATATATCACTGTGGTATGATGCTTTCAGTTCTTCTGGGAATATGCCTAGAAGTAGAATAGCTGGAACAAATGGGACTTCCAATCCAGCTTTTTGAGAAATCTCCAGACTGACCTCCACAATGTTGTAACAGTCTACACTCTCACCAATAGTGCAAGAGAGTTCCTTTTTCCCAACAGCCTCTCCAGCATTTGTTGTTGGTGGTTTTCTTGATCCTGGCCATTCGTTCAGGAGTGAGAAGGAATCTCAGTGTGGTTAGAATTTGCATTTCTCTGATGACTAATGATGATGAACATTTTGTCACGTATTTATTCACCATTTGTATTTCTTCATTTGAGAAGTGTGTATTCATCTCAGATGCCCATTTTGGATTGGATCTTTGAATATTGGGGGTCTGATTTTTTTAATTCTTTATATGTTTTAGACAGAAGTCCCTTGTCTGAGGGAGAGTTCACTAAGACTTTTTCCCAGTTTGTAGGTTTTCTTTTCATTATGCTGGATATTTCTTTTGACATGCAGAACCTTTTTAATAAGAGGTGATCCCAGTTACTGATTCTGGGAAGTACTTCCCGTGTGGTTTGAGACCTGATCATGAATTCTCTACCTACACTTATGTTTTCAAGCTTTCTACCTAATTTGTCTTCCAATAGATTTAGTGTTTCTGTTTTAATACTCAGATCTTTGATTCATTTAGATTGTAACTAAGTAAATGGTGATAGGCATGGGTCTAGTTTTAGTTTTTGGCATATGGAGAGGCAGTTTTTCCAACAATATTTACTAAAGAAACTGTCGTTTTTCCAGTGAACCTGTTTGGCTCCTTCATCAAAGATAAGTTGGTTGAGGGTGTTTGTAGTTATGTTTGTATCATTTAATCTATTGCATTGATTTTCGGCTCTTTTTGGATTCCAGTACCATGTTGATTTTACTACAGTTGCTTTGTAGTATAACTTCAAGTCAGGGATTCTGATACCTCCTGCCTTGCCTTTGTTGCTTAGAACTGTCTTTGCTATTCTAGGTCTCTTCTCACTCCAGATGAATTTTAGGAGTGATTTTTCTAGATCTTTGAGGTATGTCAATGGTATTTTTATAGGCATTGCCTTATAACAGTTTTTGGAGAATGACCATTTTCACAATTTTTATTCTTCCTATCCATGAGCAAGGGATGTCTTTCCATTTTCTGAGATCAACTTCAATTTATTTCAGTGAATTATAATTTTCCCCTTATAGATCTTTCACTTCTTTCGTAAGAATAGTTCCTAAATATTTCATTTTTTTGGTTGCTAGTGTGAAGGGTGTGGCTTCTCTTATTTCTCTCTTCGGTTCTGTTTTGATTCCAATACCATGTTGATTTTATTACTGTTGCTTTGTAGTATAACTTCAAGTCAGGGATTGTGATGCCTCCTGCTTTGTCTTTGCTGCTTAGAATTGCCTTTGCGATTCTAGGTCTCTTCTGGTTCCAGATGAAATTTAGGAGTGATTTCTCTAGATCTATAAGGTATGTTGATGGTATTTCTATTGGGATTACATTGAATCTGTATAAGAGTTTTGGGAGAATGGCCATCTTCACAATGTTTGTTCTTCCTATCCATGAGTAAGGGATGTCTTTCCATTTTCTGAGATCGTCTTCAATTTCCTTTTTCAGTGTATTATAATTTTCACTATATAAGTCTTTCACTTCTTTCGTAAGAGTAATTCCTAAATATTTCATTTTTTTGCTTGCTAATGTGAATAGTCCAGTTTCTCTTATTTCCCTCTCTGTGATTTTGTTGTTTGTGTATAGGAATGCTATTGATTTCTGAGTATTGATTTTGTATCCAGCCACATTACTGAATTTATTTATTGTATCTAAGAGTCTTTCAATGGAGTTTAGGGGGTCTTCTATGTAGAGTATCATGTCATCTGCAAACAATGATAACTCAACTTCTTCTTTTCCTATTTTTACCCCTTTTATTTCTCTTTCTTGCCTAATTGCTCTGGCTAGTACTTCCAGTACTATATTAAATAGGAGTGGTGATAAAGGATATCCTTGTCTTGTGCCTGATTTTAAAGTAAAGGCTTTAAATTTTTGGCCATTTAGTATGATGCTGGCTGTTGGTTTGTCATAAATGGCCTTTATTATATTGAGGTAGAGACCATCTATTCCAATTTTCTGTAAAGTTTTTATCATGAATAAATGTTGGACCTTATCAAAGGCTTTTTCTGCATCTATAGAAATGATCATGTGATTCTTATTTTTGGCTTTATTGATATGGTGGATTACATTTATTGATTTGCGTATGTTGAACCATCCTTGCATTCCTGGGATGAATCCCATTTGGTCATGGTGTATAATCTTCTTGATGATTTGCTGCATCCTATTTGCCAATATTTTATTGAGGATTTTTGCATCTGTGTTAATTAGGGAGATCGGTCTATAGTTCTCTTTTTTAGTTGGGTCTTTCTCAGGTTTTGGTACTAGAGTAATATTTGCTTTCAGGAATGACTTAGGAAGGATTGCTTCCCTTTCAATTTCATTGAACAGTTTGAGGAGTGTCGGCATTAGGTCTTCTTTGTATTTCTTGTAGAATTCTGCAGTGAATCCATCTGGGCCTGGGCTCTTCTTGGTGGGTAAGGACTTAATTACATTTTCAATTTCATTAACAGAGATTGGGTTATTCAACATTTTTACATCCTCGATCTAGCTTTGGCACTTCATATGCTTCTAAGAATCTGTCTATTTCTTCTGTGTTATCAAACTTTTGAGAGTAGAGGTTTTCGAAATAGGTGTTGATCTTCTGTATTTCTATTGGGTCTGTAGTGATTTCACCTTTTTCATTTCTTATTGCATGAATTTGAGCTTTTTCTTCCCTTTTTTAAATAAGGTTGGCTTGGGGCTTATTGATTTTATTTAATCTTTCAAAGAACCAACTCTTTGATTTGTTGATTCTTTGGATTGTTTTCTTAGTCTCTATTGCATTGATTTCTGCTCTGATTTTTATAATTTCCTCTCTTTTTTTTGGCTTTGGGCTTGACTTGCTCTTCTTTTTCTAGCTGTTTGAGGTGTAGCATCAAGTTATTTATTTGTATTTGTTCTGTTTTCCTGATGTGGGAACTCAGTGCAATAAATTTTACTCTCAGGACGGCTTTCATTGCATCCCACAGATTCCCGTAAGTTGTATCTGCATTTTCGTTTTCTTTTAGGTATTGTTTAATTTCTTCTTTAGTTTCTTCTGTGACCCACTGATTACTCAAGAGTGTGTTATTCAGTTTCCATGTGTTTGCGGGATTTTTGCAGTATCTTTTATCATTAATTTCTAATTTCAGAGCGCTATAATCTGATAACATGCAAGGGATGATTTCAGCTCTTTCGCACTTGTTTAAATATGTTCTGTGAGCTAATATATGGTCTATTTTAGAAAATAATCCATGTACTGCTGAGAAGAATATGTATTCTGATGTTGTTGGGTGGAACATTCTGTATACGTATATCAAACCCATTTGTTCACAGGTGTGATTCAGTTCTGTTATTTCTTTGCTCATTTTCTGTCTGGTTGATCTGTCCCTTGGTGTCAATGGCGTATTAAGGTCTCCTGTTACAATTGTGTTACTGATAATTTGAGTTTTCATTTCTGTTAATAATTGTTTTATATAACTGGGTGCTCTGGAGTTTGGTGCGTATATATTTAAGATAGTTATCTCTTCCTCTTGGAGTTTTCTCCTTACGAGTATGTAGTGACCTTCTTTGTCCTTTATGGTCATTGTTGGTTTAAAGTTCACGTTGTCTGCAAACAGAATGGCTACTCCTGCCTTTTTTTGGATTCCTGCTGCATGAAGAATTGTTTTCCATCGTTTGACTTTCAGTCTGTGAGTATCCTTCTGGGTTAGATGGGTTTCCTGTAAACAGCATATGGTTGGATTTTGTTTCTTGATCCATTCTGCTAGTCTGTTTCTTTTGATTGGTGCATTGAGACCATTTACATTAATGGTTATTACTGTTAAATGCTAGTTAATTGTAGGAATGTTATCTCTCTGCTGTTGCATCTTAATCTTTCTGTTCTGTTTAATTATTTGCTTTGCTTAGTGGTTTTTTCCTTTGTGTATCTAAACTGTCTTTCAATATTTTTGGCAGGGTTCGTTTGGTGTTCATGAAGTTCTTCAGCTGTTCTTTGTCATGGAAGTATCGTATTTCACCATCTATTTTGAATGATAGTTTTGCAGGATATATCAGTCTAGGTTGGAAATCATTTTGCTTTAGGATCTGGAATACTTCACTCCATGCTCTTCTTGACTTTATTGTTTGTGATGAGAAGTCTGCTGTGATTCTGATAGGTTTTCCTTTATAAGTGATCTGTCTTTTCTCTCTGACAGCTTTTAATAATCTATTCTTGTGTTGGATTTCTGGGATGGTGATTATTATATGTCTCGGTGTAGTTTTATTTTGCTTATGACTATTTGGAGTTCTATATGCTTCACTGATCCTGATGTCAGTTTCTGATCTCATGCTTGGGAAATTTTCAGCTATTACTTCTCTAAATATCCTCTTGATATCCTTTATGTTGTCTCCTTCTTTTTCATTAATCTCTATCATTCTTATGTTATTCTTCTTTGCATCGTCTTGCAGTTGTTGAATTGTTGTTTCCTGATTCCTTGTTATTTTTAAAAGATCTTTCCTTTCCTGTTCACTAGCTGCAATCCTGTCTTCAAGGTCTGAAATTCTATCTTCACTTTCATTAAGGTGGTTTTTACAACTTTCAGTGGAGTTTTTTATTTCCTGTATATCTCTGTGCATCTGCATTATGTATTCTGTTTGTTTCTTATATTGCTCATCTAGGGATTCTATCTGTTTGTTTAGTTCCTCCAATTTTTTATCTGTGGTTTCTTTAGATATATTTAGAATCTCTTTCATTTCTTTTATCATTTCTTCTTTTATCTGGGAGATTATTTCGAGTTTGAATTTCTTTAAAGCTTCCTGGAGTTGCTTGTCAATTTCGGTAGCTATTGTGTCCGATATATGAGGTGGTTGGGATATATTTTCTTCTAAATACATTCCTTCTAGGGTTTCTTGAGATGGGCTGGAGGTTTGAGGTTGTAATTTGGTCTTTCATTTTGTCATTTTCCTATATTTCTGTGTTTCAAGTGTTATTTGAAAGCTTCCTCAGGATCTGTTGAAAATCCCCTTCTATGTTTGTAGCTACTGAGACTCTGGCACCACGCTACCCCAAGCCACTGGTCCTGCAGAACCAATGGCCCTCCTCTGCCTGCTCAGAACTCCACAGTTCCAGACAAGCTGGGCCTCAGGGACACTGTGCGCCCACCTGCCCCTTGGAAGCTCCACAGCTCTTCAATCGCAGCCGGGTTAGGGTACTCACCACAAGCTGTGGTGCCTCAGGAGCCTGTGATCCCTCCCTGCTTGCAGAGATATACACGGTCCTCCAGACACACAGAGAGTCCGATACAGGCACCCCAGATCCGCCCAGCTCCTCCTCTGCACACTGATGGCTAGGCATGGCAGCAAAACAGGCTGGCCTGGGGGGATAGTGTGGGCCCGCCCACCTGTCAGAAGCTCAGCAGACCTCCAAGTGCAGCCGGGATGGGGAGATGGATGTAGTGGCCTCTAACCCACTGCTCCACTTCACTGCACCCGGAAGCCTGGGGGGTGCGGAACAGTCTGAGATTTGGGCAGAGTGTGCAGAGCACTCACCACAGGCCGAGGTGCCTCAGGAACCTGCGATCCCTCCCTGCTTGCAGAGATATTCACAGTCCTCCAGACAAAGGAAGGGGCTGCTGCAGGCACTCCAGATCTGCCCAGCTCCTCCTCTGCCCATTTCTGTTATTTCTTTGCTCATTTTCTGTCTGGTTGATCTGTCCCTTGGTGTCAATGGTGTGTTAAGGTTCCCTGTTACAATTGTGTTACTGATAATTTGGTTTTTCATTTCTGTTAATACCTGTTTTATATGACTGGGTGCTCTGGAATTTAGTGCATATATATTTAAGATAGTTATCTCTTCCTCTTGGAGTTTTCCCCTATCCAGTATGTAGTGACCTTCTTTGTCTCTTCTGATCATTATTGGTTTAAAGTTCACATTGTCTGCAAACAGAGTGCCTACTCTGCTTTTTTTTTTGGATTCCTGTTGCATGAAGTATTGTTTTCCATCGTTTGACTTTCAGTCTGTGAGTATCCTTCTGGGTTAAATGGTTTTCCTGTAGAAAGCATATGGTTGGATTTTGTTTCTTGATCCATTCTGTCAGTCTGTTTCTTTTAATTGGTGCATTGAGTTCATTTACATTAATGGTTATAACTGCTATATGTTGGTTTATTGTTGACATGGTATCTTTCTGCTGTTGCATTTTTATCTTGTTGTTCTGTTTAATTGTCTGCTTTGCTTACTGGTTTTTTCCTTTGTGTACCTAAACTGTCTTTCAATATTTTTTGCAGGGTTGGCTTGGTGATGGTGAAGTTCTTTGGATGTTCTTTGTCATGGAAGTATCTGATTTCACCATTGATTTTGAATGATAGTTTTTCAGAGTACATCATTCTAAGTTGGAAAGCATTTTTCTTTAGGATCTGGAATACTTCACTCCATGCTTTTCTTGACTTTATTGTTTGTGCTGAGAAGTCTGCTGTTATTCTGATACATTTTCCTTTATAAGTGATCTGTCTTTTCTCTCTGGCAGTTTCTAATAATCTATTCTTGTGTTGGATTTCTGGGATGGTGATTATTATATGTCTGGGTGTAGTTTTATTTTGGTTATGACTATTTGGAGTTCTATATGCTTCACTGATCCTGATATCAGTTTCCGATCTCATGTTTGGGAGATTTTCAGCTATTACTTCTCTAAATATCCTCTTGACTTCCTTTATGTCATCCCCTTCTTTTTCATTAATCCTTATCAATCTTATGTTGTTTTTCTTTGTGTCATCTTGCAGTTGTTGAGTTGTTATTTCCTGATTCTCTATTAGGAAAGAAAGGAAAGAAAGATCTTTCCTTTCCTCTTCACTAGCTGCCATCCTGTCTTCAAGGTCTGAAATTCTATCTTCACTTTCACTGAGGTGGTTTTTACAGCTTTCAGTTGAATTTTTGTTTTCCTACATATCTCTCTATATCTGCTTTATGTATTGTTTGTTTCTTATATTGCTCAATTAGGATTCTTTTTGTTTAGTTCCTCCAATTTTTTAACTATGTTTTCTTTAGATATGTTCAGCATCTCTTTCATTTCTTTTATCATTTCTTTTTTTTACCTGGAGGTTATTTCTACTTTGAATTCCTTTAAAGCTTCCCAGAGTTGCTTGTTTATTATGTTGCTGTTATGTCTGATATTTGAGGTGTATGGCATATATTTTCTTCTATATACATCACTCCTAAGTTTTCTTGGGATAGGCTGGAGGTTTGAGATTGTAATTGTGTTTTGTCATTTTTCTATATTTCTGTGTTTCAAGTGTTATTCAAAAGCTTCCTCTGTGTCTGTTGGAAATCCACTTCTATGCCCGCAGCTCCTGGGACTCTGGCACCCAGTTCCCCCAGGCCGCCAGGCTTCTGGAACCACTGGCACACACCTGCTTGTTTAGAACTCCACAGTCCCAAACAAGCTGGGCTCCGGGGAAAGTGGGCACCTGCCTGCTTGCTTAGAACTCCACTGTTCTGCAAGCACAATCAGAGCAGGGAGGTGGATGCAGGCACCTCAGACCTGCCTAGTTGTTCCAGTGCACCTGGAAGGCTTGAGGGTCCCAAACAAGCTGGGCTTGGGAGAAACTGCGTGGGGCACCTACCTCATGATGCTGGGCCTCTGGAACTAGTGGTTTAGATTGTAGTCTGATCTTTCGTTTTTGTCACTTTTCTATATTTCTGTGTTTCAAGTGTTATTCAAAAGCTTCTTCAGTGCTTGCTTAGAACTCTACCTGCTTGCTTAGAACACCACAGTTCTCCAGTAACATTTTAAAATAAACAGACTTGGTTTCAAATATGTGATGGTGATGTTTTACAACCGAGTTTTTTTTGTTGTTGTTGTTTGTTTGGGTTTTTTTGTTTGTTTGTTTGTTTTTTACTAAAGAAAATAGTAACTTGATACTTGGACATGCTTTCTCTATTTCATGAGTTTATGGTGATTATGATACAATTTCAAATATTATGCTGCATAAAATAAAATTTTCCATTTGCTTCTTCTTAGAAATTAGAAACTTTTGCAGTTATCTCCCAACAAAGTAAAATTAACAGAGTAAATTTGTCTAAGCTTGTAATCATTGTATGATCAGGTAACTTTATTGTTTAAGCAAACATGGATAATAAAACTCTATTTAAATTTCATTTCATTTTACTTTCATTAATGTATGTGTACTGAAAATTTTTTACTTATTTAAATTTTACTCTTTGAAAAGTTAGTGACTTTTATTTTCTTTGGTGGAATTTTGGTATAACAGATAATCCATATTTAAAAACTACTATGTCCCATAAAAAATGAATGTTCTTCCTATAATCTAAACTTCCCTATTTAAAGATAGTACAATAAAATGTTGTGCATATATTCTCTGATATTTTAGATTATTTAAATCTAAACAGGTTTCAAATTTAATTTTCAGTTTGCTTCATTTAGACTCAAAGGACAGTATTTTGTTATTATGTAGAAATAAACTCTTTACTGCTGTTTCAATGCCCACAGACTTAAAGCTACTTTATTAGTGATGCAATAAATAAATAATTTTGCAACATAAGTTAATATTTATTATGCATGAGTATATTGCGTTCATATGAAGAATACTAACAGACGAGTTACAGTACCTTGTGCCACATATTATGTGCCTGTTAAAAACAGTTCATTAATCAAAGATAACTTCAAGATTAAAGCTTGGTTGTTATTTCAAAAGAATGACTTAAAATAGTGTTTTATTAAAAAAAATAGAATAAGTTATGAACAATATAACAGAATCAGCAAACCAAATGCTTCTGCACAGCATGGAAAATAACCAACAGACTGAAGAAACAACTTAAAGAATTGCAAAATATTTTGCCAGCTACTTCTTGGACAGAGACTAATATCTAGAATAAATAAAGGTGTCACAATAGTTAGACCCCTCAAAATAAACCACCCAATCAATAACTTCAGACATGCAATAACAATACAGTAGAGTGTCAAAATGCATAAACACTTCTCAGAAGAATACAAATAGCTAATCAAATACATGACAACATTTGATACTGCTGTTGGTAGAGAAATGCAAGTTAAAACTATATTGAGATATCATCTTTCATGAGAAAGAATGACTATCATCAATAAATCTAATAATAACAAATGCTGCCAAAGACATTGAGGTGAAAGAACTTTCTGCATTGTTGGTAGTACAACCTTTTGGTAATGAGTGTGCAGATTTCTCAAAAAAAAAAAAAAAACCCTAAAAATAGAAATTCCATTTGATTCAAGCCTCCCCCTTCTAGGCATCTTCCAAAAAGAGTTAAAATAAACATATTACAGGCATAGTCATGTTTATGGCTGCATAATTTATAAGAACTATATCTTAGATAGATAACACAGGAAAAGGAGGTAGCATGCTGCACTTTCTCGCTGAGTCTTGGCTCTTGGCATGAGAGAGGAGGAGCAAATTTACAGAGACACAGTGAGAGCAGGTGAAGTCACAAGTCTCCAAGGAAAAAGACACTAGTGGGAAAAAAGTGGTGGAGGCTGTTAGCTACATCAACTGGTGAGTGATCCCAGTCCACATTTCTGCCCTTTCACCTGGAGAGTGAACTTGGCCAGGCACCATTTTGAAATCCCACAGTGCCTTTGTTAGGGACAACCCCAGCAGAATTAAGTGGTAGAGAGCTGAGGTCAGGCCAGCAAGAGACACTCAGAGTACTGTAGGCTGAACAACTCAGGTTCCAGCCCCACAACCAGAGACCAGAATCAGCCTGAATTTCTATGGAGTTGAAAAGACCAAAATCGTCACCCACCCTATACAAATTGCTGGAACTATCCAGCACGACACTGTGGTCCCATCGCAGCACTGTTGGGGAGGCATACTTGAATTCATTAAAGTATAATATATAAAAAAGTTAGAAATAACTCAGTGCATTCATAAGTATCCAAATAGAACTAATTTAATGACCTTGATTAAATGATGGGTAAAATAATACATGAAAAGTTTCTCTGAGTAACTAGTCTGTATTATTCCTAACACATGAACATCTGACAAATGTGTTGTGGTTAGATGCTTTAAGGATAACTTTAGCCAAATGCTTGTTTCATTTATAAAATCAATTCATTATCTTTATGAAAATCAACCAGTATATTTAAGGTTGAACATATATTGTTGATAAAAGGTTCTGATACTTAATGTTAAAACTGTACTTCGAAATGTTGACATTTCCAGAAATTTTATTTCAATTATAAGTGAATTATGTACCATAAGAAAAGCTCTACATAAATTTTTCATCACATTTTTTTGGCTAAATTAGGTACATTTAATGAATTTATCAAAAGTGCACTAAAAATTCAAAATCTGAGACACACGTATGCATATTTCTTCTAAATTTTTCCTTTTTGATTAGTAAAGCAAGGAAATAAATCACTGCTAAAAGAATGTAGTAATCAGTTCATCACAGAAAATTTTTTCAAACAGTAGAAGAGTCACATGAAGTTTTTGTATGATTGTGCACACATGCATGAGTGTATCAATAGATAAATGTAGATGCTTTATAAGTGATACATATAAAAACAATACATATAAAATTATTATGCTGGGGATACTGCTCAATGGCACAGCCACTTTCTGGCAAGTATAAGGTTCTGAGTTTGATTCTTGGTACCAAAAAATAAAACTATTAAAAAATGGAAAATTGTTTGCAAACAAATATTTACAAAAATATTCAAAGTCTTTTTTGTGAAATGAAAATTTTTTTCAAATGACATTTCCAATAAAGTTTGGGGTTTAAGAAGAGAATTATAATCATTCAAATTAGGCTCACAAATGAGCCACAGTTACTATACTGAAAGGAGCAAAATGATTTTTAGAATTAGTAAATTAATTCTACTCTAAATCCAGAGGCACATTATATATCAAATCATATAATTTCCAATAAAATAATAGAGTCTGTAATGGAACTTAAAAACTGCTCTAGGACTCACGCCTTCTCTGCAGACCACCTTGTGAGACCCAGGAACTCCAGCCAAAGGTGCACACAGGGGCAGCCTAGATCCAGGCCCCTCCTGCGACTCCTACAATCTCTGCAGCAGATGACTTCGCAGTACTCGCAGCCAGAGGTGCGCATGGGGCCAGGCCAGAACCAGGTCCCTCCCGTGTCCCACAGTCCTGGCCACCCACTTCAAGACCTAGGAACTGCAACCCATGATGCATGTCCCTGCAGTCCCATCACTGGATTGAGCATTGCTGTTGATCTTCAGCTCCAGTATCTCCCCCAAGAACCTTGGACTGCATTGGATTAATCATGAAGTACTGAGGGGAGACTCAGTAAGAAGAACTCAGCAGGCTTCCATCAATGAGTTGAATTTGCCCCTAAAATAGGAATAGAGTTTGACACCTTCAGTGGGTAAAGGGGAGCAACAGAGAAGCTCCCTCCAGAAGTAGGCCATAGGCGAGCTTGGCAAGTGGATGGGTGAGACCTTTCTCCACACAGAGACTATCAGGTAGCTTGAGGAAGATGCCAAAAATGCCTCCTCCAACCTGGAGAAAATTAAGGGAGCCTGTGGTACACCGAGAGACACAGTAGGGCCCCAGATAAGATGAACACTATAAACAGGGAGACTCTGAGGAACCTGAAGACATAATAACAGCAGGAACTAGGGGTTGATTTCCATCAGTACTCCTAGGCTCATAAGCCTAGGAAAAACAGGACTCACCCAACAGGCCTTGCAGGGGGAATTCAGGTGACTGGCCCACTTCTTCATTGTGGGACCCAGCAATTAGAAAAACATCAACTTTACAGTAGGGCCCCAAGATACACACTACCAACAGTAGACACTAGTGGGGTTGAAAGACCAAATATTAACCCAAAAGGGGAAAATGGCAAAATGCAGTCTCACACATATAATCCACCAGGAGCACGTACAAAGGACACTGAAATAGAGGACTTCAAAAGTAACACACTGGAAATCTCCAAAAGGATAGCAAGTGAAATAAAAACCAACTCCATGAGACTCTAGAGGAAATCAAATTAGAAGGAATCTCTCATGTAAAGACAGAAATAACAGCCTTATTAAGGAGTTGCTCAGTGCAACTAGAGAAGACATAGATAAAAAGAAAGTACAGGAGCATGGGAAAGTGAGTGAGACCTTGAATGAATAGTATAGAAAATAAGAAAAATTCATGAAACAAACTCAAAGAGAAAAAATTCTATTGAAAGCTGGCAAAACCCTTTAAATGTAGCTGAGAATAGAATGTCAGACCTTGAGGACAGGATTGAAATTGGCAATCGTGAAAGGATAAAAATTTTAAAATCACACAGCAGCATGAAATGACAATCCACCCACTTCAAGATGATAACAAGAGAAATAATATAATACTAATAGGCATTAGTGAAGATGCTGGAGACAATGCAAATGACATAACTAAAATATTCAAAGAAGTAATAGCAGAAAATTTCCCCAAAATGGGAAAAATGTGATATATAGATAAATGAGGCATATAAAACACCTAACAATCACTGACAACATAAATCTACACAGACATATAATAATTAAGATCCCAGACAAGCAACATAAATACAGAATACTAAAAGCTGTTAGAGAAAAGATACAACTCACCTATCAGGGAAACCATTAGAATCACGGCAGACTTTTGAGCACAAACCCCCACATCAAGACAAGCTTGGAGTGAAGTATTTTAAGTACTAAAAGAAAACAACCTTCCACCCAGACTGATGTATCTAGCAAAACTTTCATTCAAATTTAATGGGAAAACAAGATACTTCCAGGACAAAGAACAACTGAAGAAATTCATATCTACTAACCCAACCCTAGAAAGAGTGTGGAAAGACATACTAGATACAGATAAAAATGACCACAATCCTCAGAACAAAAACAGAAAGAAACTGCAAGGTAGGGCAAGCAATTCAACTAAGGGAAAAAGCAGAAAACAAACAACTGGAACATAACATGGCAAAGTAAGACAGTATATATCAGTTATATCCATAAATGTAAATGGCCTCAATTCATCTATCAAAAGAAATAGGTTGACAGAATGGATCATGGAACATGATCCCACAATATGCTTTATAAAAGAAACACATCTGACCCAAAAGGAAACTCACAGAGTAAAAGTCAAAGGGTGAGGAAAAAGTATTTCATGAAACAGGAACCCAGAAAAAAGCAAGGGTAACTACACTATTTGCCAACAATATGAACTTCAAATCTACAATGATTTAAAGAGATAAAGAATGTCACTATATACCCATTAGTGGAAAAATTCAAGAGGAAGAACTAACAATTATAAATTTATATGCATCAAATACAGGAGCACCCAATTATATAAGACCAATACTAATGGTCATGAAAAATCAAATACACAAGAACATAATTATAACAGGGGACCTTAGTACTCCATTATCACAAAGAGATAGATCAACTAGAAAAAAAGTCATTAAAGAAACAATAGAACTGAATCATACCCGTGAGCAATGGACTTGTAGATAGTTACATAATGTTCCACCCAACTACATCCAAATACACATTCTTCTCAGCTGCACATGGGACATTCTCCAAAATAGACCACATATTATCACATAAAAAATTCTTAAGTAAATGCAAAGTTACTGAAATTACCCCATGCATAATATCTGAATATAGTGCACTGAAATTGAAAATTAATAGCAAAAGAAATTGCAAAACCTGCATAAATACATGGAAATTAAATAACAACCTACTGATTAACCAGTGGGCTACAGATGAAATTAAAGAAGAAATAAAGCAAATACCTGTAATTCAATGAAAATGCGGAAACAACATACTACAATCTGTGGGATGCAATGAAAGCAGAAAATATTAAGAGGAAAATATATAGTAATAAATTGTCATATAAAGAAAACAGAATGAGCACAGATAAACAACATAATGCTTCATCTCAAGCTCCTAGATAAAGAAGAGCAAGCTAAATCCAAAGCTCATAGAAGAGAGGAAATTGTAAAGATTAGATCAGAAATCAATGCAATTGAAACTAAAAAAAGCAGTACAAAGAATTAATGAGTTAAAAAGCTGGTTTTCTGAAGGAGTGAAAAAAATTGACAAACCTCTACTCAACCTTTATCAAGAAAAAGAAAGAAAATCACAATTCATGAATTTTAGGACAGAAAAGGGGAAATTAGTACAGATCCCTTGGAAATTCAAGGTATTCATGAATATCTGCTTTGAAAATCTCTACTCACAGAGAGAAAAACACAGAGGAAATGAACAGATTTCTACAAACATATCAACTATCAAAGCTCAACCAGGAAGATATAGCAATTTTGAATAACCAAATATCAGCTATTGAAGTTGAAAATGTAATTAAAAACTTACCAACAAAGAAAAGCCCAGGTCCTGATGGATTCACAGTTGAATTCTACAAGGAATTTAGAGAAGATTCGATGCCAATACTTCATAAACTCTTCAATGAAATTGCAAGGGAAGCAATTCTCCCTAACTCATTCCTGGGGGCCAGTGTTACTCTGATACCAAAACGAGAAAGAGACTCAACCAAAAAGGAGAAATATAGGCCAATATCACTAATGAACATTGATGCAAAGATTCTCAATAAAATACTGGCAAACAGAATCCACCAAATCATCAAGAAGATTATACATCACAACCAAGTGGGATTCAATCCAGGAATGCAGGGCTGGTTTAACACATGAAAATCAATAAATGTAATACACTACATCAACAGAGCCAAAAACAAAAAGCACATGATCATCTCAATAGATGCAGAAAAAATTTTTGATAAAGTCCAACACATGTTCATGATAAAAACCCTTCAAAAACTCAGAATACATGATGTATACCCTCAATCTCATAAAGGCCGTCTACGACAAACCAGCAGCCAACCTTATACTAAATGGGAAAAAAACCTGAAAGCTTTCACTTTAAAATCAGGAACAAGAGAAGGATGTCCACTACCACCACTCCTATTCAAAATAATTCTGGAAATATTAGCCACGACAATCAGACAAGAGAGAGAGATAAAAGGAATAAAGATAGGAAAGAAAGATGTTAAACTATCACTATGTGCACATGATATGATACTTTATATAGAAGGCTCAAAAACTCCATTAAAAGACTACTAGAGGTAATAAACAAATGGAGCAGTGTAACTGGATACAAAATCAATGCTGAAAAATCAATAGAATTCCTTTACACAAACAGTAAACTCACCAAGAGAGAAATTACAATAGCACAATAACATCTTAAAAAAAATAAAACACTTAGGAATCAAACTGACCAAGAATGTAAAGACCTATATGCTGAAAATTATGCTACCCTAAAAAAGATTAAAAAGGATATTAGAAAATGGAAGGATATTCCTTGCTCTAGGCTAGGGAGAATCAACATTGTGCAAATGGCCATATTCCCCAAAAGTGTCATATAGATTTAATGCAATCCCAATCAAAATACCATTGACATACCTCACAGATCTAGAGAAAATTTTCCTAAAATTCATTTGGAAACAGAAGAGACCTAGAATTGCAAAGGCAATTCTGGGCAACAAAGGCAAGACAGGAGAGACATCTCAAGTCCAGATTTGAAACTATACTACAAAGCCACAGTGATAAAATCAGCATGATACTGGCAAAGAAATAGACATGATGATCAATGGAACAGATTAGAAGATGCAAACACAACTACAAAGACACTCAGCCACCTGATATTTGACAAAAATGCTAAACATATTCACTGGAAGAAGGATAGCCTCTTTAATAAACGGTATTGAAAAATTTGGCTTTCCACATGCCAAAGACTGAAACTAGACCCATGCATATTACTATGCACAAAAGTAAAGTACAAATGGATCAAAGATCTAAATATTAAAACAGAAACACTAAATCTACTGGAAGACAAGGTAGGTAGAAGTTTTAGAGACATAGGAGTAGGCAGAGAATTCCTGAACAAATCACAAACTGCATGCGAAATACTTCAAAGCATCAATAACTGGGATCTCATATTATTGAAAAGTTTCTGCACTTCAAAAGAAATTACCAACAGAGTGAAAAAAAAAAACACCCCACAGAATGAGGAAAAATTTTAACCAGCAACCCCTCAGACAAAGGACTTATATCCAGAACATACAAAGAACTGAAAGACATCAAGCCCCCACATTCAAAGGCCCTCTCCAAAAATGGGCATCTGAGATGAACACACATTTCTCAGAAGAAGATACACAAATGGCAAAAAAATACATGAAGAAATGTTCACCATTACTGGTTATTCGAGAAGTGCAAATTAAAACAGCCCTGAGATTTCATCTCACTCTGGAACGAATAGTTGTCATCAATAAAACAATTGATTAACAAATGTTGATGAGGCTGCGAGGAAAAAGGAACACTGCTCCATTGTTAGTGGGAGTGTAGAATGGTGCAACCACTATAGAAATCACTATGGAGATTTCTCACAATACTAGGATTCAAAGTTCCATTCAACCCAGCTATTCCACTCCTGGTTATTTTTCCAGAAAATCTGACAAGATCATGCCACAGTGATACATGTACACCTATGTTCATAGCAGCACAATTTGTAGCATACTAATCTTGGAATCAACCAAAATTCCCATCACATGCAGAGTTATTGATAAAGAGGTGATATTTTTATACAATGGGATACTAATCAGTTATAAAAAAGATGATCTTGAGGCCTACATATTGAAATGGAGGCAACTTGAGAGTATCCTCATAAGTGAAATAAATAAGAATCATATTTATAAATCTCACATTGTGTCTCTAGTGTAAAAAGTAATGAGAACTGGAAGAGTGATAAAACCCAAAATGTGTAATTAGTATTGTAAAAAAAGAAGAAGAAAAGAAAGTGCTCTAAAGGATTTAACTGTATGTATATTTAAGTGTGTAAGATAGACAATCGTATTAAAACATTTTTGTTGGATTGTTGAGCAGAGCTGCTTGCAGTCTCACTGGTGGAATGTCCATTTTGTTTGCTTTAATTCTGTAACTTGAACAACTATTTTTAAAATGATGATATGTAATTTATCAAGCAGTGATTTGTTAGTGGTTTTTTTGGGATTCTGTATTGTTACAAACCTTTTTTTCTGTTTTGCTTTTTATTTGTTTAAATAAAATTTTTAAAATTGGTCTAATATATAGAATGTTACACAGATCCTATGTCTTACAGCCAGGGACCCGTTATGAAGCTCTGCAGTAACTGTGAAAGGACAGGATCTTTGTAGCAATCAAACATTTTTCTGTTGCTAACTTTTCAGACTTCAATTCTGGGAAGATATGAGGGAGAATTGATGTCACATCTGAGAAGAAATATATGACAAAAATTTGTGTAACTTATTTTTCCTCTGTGAGGCACTTACAGAATATTTCTGACACTAGCGAGTGTAGCTTGAGTGTCAGAATGTGGCAGGTACCCAGGGTTGTCACACACCCAAATAGCAGAGCTGTCAACACATCTTAATTTCCTCTAGAATTAGAGAGATTTAGTTTATTAACCACTTGAATGCCCAATGGGCAAATGATATATTCATAAGGTGGCATCTGTAGAAAAATCACTTTAAAAAACAAACTGTTTAAACACACAGAGCTTCTTTCAAAAGCACTCTTCACAGAGTACCTAAAAGCTACAGGAACAAATCATGTCCTTTTAAGTGAACCCAACCTTAAGTATTCTTGGGAAAAATAATCTGATTAAACTAATTGCACATTTTTTCTGGTTTACCTGCTCATGTTTCTTACTGAAGAAGGGATATGCACTTACCTGAAAATACTGTATACAGATATACAAATAATTACAAAATAAAAATCCTCTGTGATTTTCCACTGATTAGTTAGCATGTTGAGTACACTAAGTCACTGTTACTATACATCTAAGCTTACTTTTTAATGTATATTTAGAGTCCCATTGTACACACTATTTTCAATCTAAATTAACATGTAAGTTGTAGCTTTAATTAGTTTGCCAAAAATAAATTTAATGTCTTCATGTTTGGCACCTCGAGATAGATGTGTTTTCTATATAAAACTAGATTAAATATTACCTTTTTGTGACAGATTATTTATTTATTATTTTTTGGTACCAGAGTTCAAATTCATGACCTTGTGCTTGTCAGGCAGGAGCTCGTGCTGCTGAGCTAAACTCCCACCCCCCTGTGACAGAAACTTTAATAAAGAAATTTCATTTAACTTTGTATCAACCTGGTAAACAAGTATTATAACATTACCCTTTATTTAACACAGATAAGAAACTCACAATTCTATAGAATTAAACAAACTTGATTGCTGATATACAAATTATTGTATCTGTAACAAATCACTCTTATTCTACAAGGAAATGAAACAATTGTGCTTCATTCTCTTGTAGTTTGGTGAGGGATACTAGCATTAATAAGAATTCTATATGTTCCATTCCCAAAGGAGGATCTGCATTGGAAATTCTTCTAAGTATAGGAGAAAGGCTTATGTATTTCACTTTTGTGGGATGAAGTACTATATAAATAACAAAATTTGCTAAGTTGGTGAGTAGTGTCATTCAAGTGTCCTGTTTTAATAATTTATGTTTACTTCTTCTATCAATTCCTGAGAGTGGCATGCTGCAATTTTTAATATGAACTACCAAAGCTCAGTCAAGAAGTAATAACAATTTTGAATAACTCAATATCAACTACAGAAATAAAAAATGTGATTAAAAACTTAACAGCAAAGAAAAGCCCAGATCCTGATGAATTCACAGTACAATTCTACAAGGAATTTAGAGAAGATTTGATGCCAATATTCAATAAACTCTTCAATGAAATTGAAAGGGAAGCAATTCTCCCTAACTCATTCCTCGTGGCAAGTATTACTCTGATACCAAAACCAGAGAGAGACCCAACCAAAAAGAGAACTATAGGCAATATCACTAATGAACAATATCACTAATGAACATTGTGGCAAAGATTCTCAATAAAATACTGGCAAATAGAATGCAGAATCAAGCAGATTAAACATCATGAACACGTGGGATTCATTCCAGGAATGAAAGAAACAGTATTGTGAAAATGGCCACACAAACTGTTATATAGATTTAATGCAATCCCAATCAAAATACCATTAACATACCTTACACATCTAGAGAAAGTACTCCTAAATTTCATCTGGAAACAGACAAAACCTAGAATGGCAAAGGTGATTCTGGCCAACAATGGCAAGACAGGAGGTATCTCAATTCCTGACTTGAAACTGTACTACAAAGCCACAGTGACAAAATCAGCATAGTATTGGCAAAGAAATAGACCTGAGGATCAATGGAACAGATTAGAAGATGAAAACACAGCTACAAAGACACATGGCCACCTTATATTTGACAAAGGGACTAAACATGTTTACTGGAAAAGGATAGCCTCTTTAAAAAATGGTGTTGAAAAAATTGGTTTCCACATGCCAAAGACTATGACTAGACCCATAACTATCACCATGCAATAAATTAATGTCACAATGAATCAAAGATCTAAATATTAAAACATAAATGCTAAATCTACTGGAATACAAAATAGGTAGAAAACTTGGAGACATAAGGGTAGGCAGAGCATTCATGAACAAAATGCAAACCATGTGGAAATACTTCAAAGAATCAACAACTGGTATCTCATATTACTAAAAAGTTTTTGCACTTCAAAAGAAATTACCAACAAGTGAAAAGAAACCCACAGAATGGGAAGAATTTTAGCCCACAATCCTTCCGACAAAGGACTTATATAGAATTACATAATGCTGGGTATAAATTTTAAAGAATAGAAAAACATCAGGCCCCCCAAATTCAAAGATCCTTTCCAAAAATGGGCATCTGAGATGAGCACACATTTGACAGATGAAGATATATAAATGGCAAATAAACACGTGAAGAAGTGTTCTCTATCACTGGTCATTCAAGAAAGACAAATGAAAACAACAGTGAGATTTAATCACATTCTGGAAAGAATGGCTGCCATCAAGAAATCAACCAATAATAAATGTTGACAAGACTGCGAGGAAAAAGGAACATTTCTCCACTGTTGGTATGAGTGTAGACTGGCGCAGCCACTATGGAAATCAATATGGAGATTCCTCTACGAACTAGGAATAGAAGATCCATTAGACCCAGGTATTCCTCTAGTGGGTAATTCCCCCCCCAAAAAAAAAATTGAAAAGACCATCCCACAGTGATATACGTGCACTCATATTTATAGCAGCACAATTTGTAATAGGTAAATCTTGGAAACAACCAAAATGCCAATGAAATGCAGAGTGAATGGAAAAGATGTGGTATTTTTATACAATAGAATATTACACAGCTATAAAGAGTGTGATCTGAAACCTTTATATTTAATGGAGGCAACTTGACACTATCCTCATAAATGAAATAAGACATTCTTTTATAAGCATCACATTGTCTCTCTAGTTTAAAAAATAATAAACTGAAAGAGTAATAAGATCAAAAAATACATAGTAGATATTGTAAAAATGAAAGGGAAGGAAATTGCTTTAAAGGATATACCTGTATTTATGTTTAAATGTGTAAGATAAATGACCACATTACTAAGTTTCCATTAGATCACTGAACAAAGTGGTTTGCATTGTCAATGTTTGAATGTCTGTCCACTTTTTATGCTTTGATTTTGTAACTTGAACAACTGTTTCTAAGACAAAAATATGTAACTTATCAAATAGCAGTTTTTTAGTGTTAATGTTTTTCTTTGAAATTCTGTAATACCTCTACCTTTTTTCTGTTTTAACTTGTTTTTCTTTTTTCTTTAAATAAAAATATAAATAAAATAGAATAAAATAATCCAAAGCAGTTGAATAATGATTGGAAAAAATTGTTGCACACACAAAAATGTAATAAATAGATGGACTATATGTAGAAACAGTGAAAAGGTAATGTAGAAATGTAGAAAATATATTGGATAAATGGTGTGCATCTTAAATATAAACCAAAGTGATGAATATACCTGCTGTGACTTGAATATAGTTTGAATTTTTACCCCAGTGGTTTATATGCTGTTAAGCTTCTTCCACAGAGTGCTAAACCTGAATCTTGGTGGATCTTTTTAATGTCGAGTTCTTGTGGGAGGCCACTGGGTTCACTGGAGTCACATCCTCTAAAGAAGTTAAGATGTTTCGACTGGGACCCTAATTAGTTCTCACTGCAACATTTAATAAAGGCCTAATCCTGACCTTATACTATTCTCCCTGTCTCCCACTTTGAGATGTGATCCCTCAACTGGATGCATGCTCCTGTCTCCACCTTCCTCCATGCACATATCTATACCTTGAGGACAGAAAATCATTGAAAGGTGTATTGGTGTGTCTCATATTGTTTTACTCAGGAAATGTCAAGAAAAATTGTGACATATTGGTATTGTTTGGGAGATAAAACTGTGAACTGATAAAATCCACAAACTCAATTAAAGGAGATATCAAAATAAGAAAAATAATAAAATCAGAATAATATTAAATGAAAGAAAATATGTGTTTTTCAATGAGTGGTTTCTTTGAAAATTTGTAGTCTTGGAATCCAATGGGTCACAATTATTCCACCTAGTTTTTGGACCATGGGTATTTGAGGTGTGCTATTCACACAATGAGACCCTCTGTCTGTTCACCCCAGACTGTGCTTACTAAGGCCTATATCTGAGAATCCATATTCTCAAGAAACCAGGTTCCCAATTGTTATGGTTCATATATTGTGTCAACTTGAGAAGTTTAAAAGTTTAACTAAGAGTCTCAATAGGAAGCCAGTATCTTTACTTTGTAAATATCCTCCTCTTGTGCCAGAGGAGGACACAGAGATTTTGTGAGTGGTACATCTTCCCTGTGGGGCAGTGGTGGCCTGCATACAATGCAGGGGAAGAAAAAAGGCTTGCTTTTCTCCTTTTTTGCTCTTGTCACTTTTCTGGCTGCTGCCTTGAAGTGTTGCCCCAGTGCTATGCCACCCTGCTTTGGAGCCAACTGATTATGTTCTCCACAAATAGTATGCTAAATAAAGCTTTCCTTCCTCCATTTTGGGTTTTGGGTATTTTACCTCAGCACTGAGAGAAAAGTAACCAAGACACCAACTCAAAAAAAGAATATTTTTAAAAATAATGAATAGTTGATTTACCTTTAATGTAAAATGTGTGTCTTTTGTGAATTATTATATGAAGGAAATATTTTTTTTCTTTCACAATAAATGTATCTTCTGAATATAAAGTATAGGTCCATTTCATGCTTCCTGATGTATAAAGGTATTTCCAGTCCTTGATATTTAATTCCACCACGTTAAAATGCTATGCTATTCATTTTTTTCTCTTTCGTGTTTGTATTTTTGTGTGATTTTTTTGGTTAAGCTATTTATTAACTTAGACTGTCACTTTAGTAAAGAAAACGAATATATGAATGAATATTGATTCATGAGTGAAGAAAATAAATGAATATAAAATAAATGAATATAAAATAAATAAATGAATAAATGAATATACAGTGACTATTTCTATTATTCATGATTTTAGTGAAAATTATTTGAATGTTGTATAAGAATTCTTAGTACAGTTATTATAAATCAAACTATAAAAATTGACACTGATGACACAGAAGACTATGACTTGAAGCATAGGTACCTAGTTAATATTATCAATCTTTTAAATACTAGTAAAAATATATACATTCTATACCTGTGTAGGTAGGTACAAAGACATGTTGATTTCTTTGCGGAAGACAACATAGAGGAAATATTTTACAGGGAAAAGAATCTTTGAATAGTTTAATAACATTTTAAAAAATTTAAAACCACAAAAGGCTCATCAGTTTTTTCTTATTTTCAACTGATACACTTAATGTATATATAGAAGGCATAGTTATATTCATAATGCATGCAATTCTGTTTTACATGTTTAAATTATTTACAGCATTTTTAAATGCCATTTACTTTAAGAACTATAAATAAATATGCAAAATAGCTGGAGAACATATTTTTGTGTATATAAATATCCTTGTGATATTTCTTTTAGATCTATGTTTCATTAAATTGTTGAACTAATTACCTCGGCTCTTATTAAGTGTAATATATTTTTTGCAAACTTATAAGTTCGAAATATGCCTAAGAAAATAACGTAATGAAAAGTTCCCCAAGTTTTCTAAATTCAAAGACTTTCATATAAGCAGAAAATATGAACACTTCTTAAATATCTTAACATAAAAATCAAAGTTTTCATAATTACCTGACTGAAGAGACAGTCTATCTATGTGTCTTTCATTTATCTGATCTTAGTAAACCTGAAGACCATAGATTATTCTAAGATAAAGTCTATCATGTTTAACTGGTGCTTCTTTTCACCACCAACTTTTTCTATCAATTTGTTGCAGTCTATCTTTCCAAAAAGTCCACTCTATGTTAGTGTGTTTCAAATTTACATTTAGCACATATACTGTAAGACCTTCAATTTCTTTAGATGTCTTCTCTGTTATCACTTTAAATGTGGTCAAATATATGAGTAATTGTACATCTTTAATCCAGATTTTCTTTGTACATCATTTTGAATCTCTAACTTACCCAAATATTTCACTTTCATATTATTATTCAAAAGATGACCATTTTTATTTAGTAATTATATAAAAATATTGCACCTGCATGAAGCTTGTACATATTTCTGGGCATCATTTTTATCTTTTCTAAAATTCTCATACTTTTATAATCCAATTCACATTCAAAATATATTTTTTCAGCCAGGCATAGTGGTGCATTCCACTCTGGGAAGCTAAAGCAGAAGGATAACAACATCAAGGTCATCCTGAGCAAGTCTGGAAGACCCTGCCTCAAAATGAAAAAAAAAAAAAAAATAACAAAAAAGTTAGAGATATAACTCAATGTGAAGGCTATAGATTTAATCTTCTGTCCCCAAGATCAAATAGATATAGATAGATGATAGATAGATAGATAGATAGATAGATGATAGATGATAGATAGACAGACAGATAGATAATAGAGAGATATTGCATTTAAAAGTTAATTATGGGGCATGACACTCATCCTTAGCTTAATTCATGAGTTAGTTCTGGGCCAAGTATGCTGTCAGGAGCTTGGACCTGGTTGGAAGTGGTTTACAAAGTACAAGACCTGGCTCTCGCTTTTCCCTCTCCCTCTCCTGTCTTCCTGACTGCCATGGATTGAGCAAGTTTCCTCTGTCATGCCTTTTCACCAAGCTGTTTTGTCTTGAAGATAAACAATCAGAGAGCAAATAGTGAAATTTAAGTTAAAATAAACCTGTTCTCATTAAGGTGCAAATTTCAGGCACTTTGTGTCAAGATTGAGAAAGAGAATAATAAATATAATATAACATTATAATATAATATAATATAATATAATATAATATAAATATAAATATAATAAAAGGAGATGTATTAGATAAGCTACAAGATGAGACACAGGATAGTCCACAATGGTCAATTTCTTTCCTTCTCTTTTTTACAATAGCAATTACACATTTTGGGTTTTATTACTCCTACAGTTCTTATTATTTTTTACACATGAAACACTATGGTATTTAAAATATGATTCTTATTTATTTTATAAATCATATTTATAAATATGATTCTGATTTAGTCTCAAGTTGTCTCCATTTACCTATGAAGGCCTCAAGATCATCCTTTTTATAGCTGAGTAATCTTCTACTGATACATATTTCTTCACCTATGACACGTTTCTTTTTTTACTGCCATATTACTTCCGTTTATCTAACACTGTACTGTATGTGTTCCAAATAAGTGCTTTTCCTAGTTATTTTTCTTCCTTAGACTATAATTATTTTGAGTTTAATAAATGTATATTTACTTTGAAATCATTATATAATTTAATTTCTTTTTTAATGGTTCTACATTGATTTAAAATATTTGCTTTTTTGATGCTGGAAATCAAACTCATAAGAATTAAAATATAATAAAATTTATATCACATTCTAATTAAAGAAACAATGGCTCTGTTTTATATAATGTGCATACCTGATACATTGGCCATATTTCTGTTAAATGGAAATAAAAATTACATATAACTCTAAAAAATGATACATATATATTAAAATTATATATTATGTAACATTTGTGCTGTATAATGTGAGAAAGATGCTAACGAGTGACACTAGGAAAATGTTTATCTGAAACACACAGTACAATGTTAGATAAACAGAAGTAGAGGTAGGAACAATATAGATGTAGAGGGAGAGAGTGGGCTTTGTAATTTTTAATTTCAAAAAAATTGAGTAGTAAAAATCAGAATGTTGTATGCCAGAGAATTGCTGTGATTATGATGAAGTGTGAGGTTGACTTGTTGAAGCACTTTAAATAAATCTTTTAGAAAAAATGTTTAAACCTGTCTGTGCCTGCACAGCTTCTTAGCAAAAACTAATATAACACATTATTTTTCTCAGAAAACTGTCTTCAGATCAACAATCATGGATTTGTTTAATGCATGATACTTAATATATATTTATTAAAATGTACATAGCCTCATAGAATATGGTATGAAGAAACATAAAAAACAGATGACTCAAAACAAAGAATAACTTTACACTTAAATAGAGAATAGTAGAGGTAAAGCATTTTCACGATTTAAAGTTAGCTAGCATTTGTTTTTAAAATTAGCTAGCATTTTCAGATCTACTGTAAAAAATCAGGAAAGCTGGATGTTCAACCTTAAATAAAACACTTTTTGGATCTCTATGAACTGTTTGAAATCAAATGTATGCTATACATACTGTATATCTTACCTTAAATGATTACTATGCATTTGAGAAGTCCTGGATATATTGATATAAAATAAGTCAATTTTTACTCTAGCATTTACAAAAGGAATATTTAAAACACAATTTCCATGTTTACAAATTTTAAATTTAAATATGACCAATGCCAAATGAAAGTGGTACCACATACCTGTCGTTCCAGCACTCTGGGAGGCTTAGGATAAGAAAATTACAAGTTGAATCCCAGCCTTGTCAACTTAGTGATTTAGTGAGATCTTGTCTCAAAATAAAAACAAAAAAATCAGACAGACTGGAAATTCAGTTCAGTGCTAAGGTTGTAAGTTCAGTTCCAAGTACCTAGGTACTAAAAAACTGAAATAAATCAATCAACTCAATAAGTAATATCCTCTCACATTTTTCTCTTTTCTTTCATTTAAACAGTTGTGCAGCAATTGAGGGTTAAAACAGAAAAGTGGAAGATGGAGATCAAGGGGGATTTTTAGAGCATTATTATTCAAATATGTAATATGGCCATCTTAGCTTGAGAGTTTGCATGAGAGTGAAATATATTTTTGGATATATAGTAAAATCTGTCAGTACATAATGTGATTTATAGGAAGATATAAAGGAAGATACAAGACAAAAGCTGTTTGTGACATTATGCTCTATACTTGAATCTGTAAGAATTTTATTAAGCAAAATTATTTAGAATTTCAGTGCTAAATAACATAAAGTTAGAGAGTTTTATTGACATGTAGACATTATCTCAGCATTAAAACTTCATGCACTTAGTCTTGTTCAGCCAAATAGAAATTCAGTATAAATTTAAAATATAGAATTTAAAAGAAAATCAGATTAATGCTTCAAATATGGTGAGAAAGATTATGTGTTTTGGTAAAACTGACTGGCACTTCAAACTATGAATAATATGCAGACATCCACTCCATGTGTACTTATACGCATGTAGCAAATTCTACTAGAATTCTGTGTTTTCTTATGGGTTGTGCCCTTCTTATGAAACACTTCATGAATTTAGAAAACTGAGTAATTGAGCACAACACAGGAACTGTACACACTTGGGACATCGCTGAGCCTTCTCAATCTACCTATTGTAAACCACACATTTAGAGGTAGAGTTTTATAACTGTTATGGTTCCAATCCAAAACACCTCCAACAGTCTCATGTGTTCAGAAATAAGGACTTTAGAAGATGACTGAATAATGGGAGCAGAATTTCCATTTGGTGGATTAATCTTTTAATGAATTCATAGCTGAATATATTGTTAAGAAGCAGGACGTAATCATAAGAGGTGGACCACTGAGGCTGTAACCTAGCAGGGTGCATTCATTTTCCTGGCTCTTTATTTGCCTCTTCTCCCTGGCTGTGCTGGATTCAGTTTTCTCTTCCATATTATTTCACCATGCTATTTTTGCTTTGGACTGGACTCTCTAAGACCAAACCAAAGCAAAATAACCTTTCCTTTACATTGTGGTACTGAGATTTTGCCTCTGTATGGGTCAATAACTAACAAATAACCATCCATAATATTTCAGACAACCCTATTTCTGTTACTTCATATCCAATGCCCAAGAAAACTTTCAAGATAAAACAGCATAGTTACTGTAGTTTGTATGTTTCCTAGCTATTTTAATTTATAAAAGCAAACTATTAGCCAAACATAGTAACACATATCTGTAATCCAGCTGAGGTATGAGGGTCACTAAAAATTTGAGGCAAGACAGGGCTACATAATGAGTTCAAAGTCAGCCTAAACTATCATGAAACTCTGCCTCAAAACTCCCCAAAATATATAAATACATAAAAATTAAACTGCTGCTGATATTATTTGATTTCTATACTTTTAATATATCATTGGAAAAGTTTTTAATTTATTTGTTTCTTTTTTAAATTGTGATTTTATACAAAATTTACACATGTTGTAAAAAATACAAATGCTAAGCACCTGCCTTGCAAGCAGGCAGTCGTGAGTTCGATCCCTGGTACTGGTAAAAATGAAACAGACAAAAAAAAAAATACAAATGCTACATTAACCAACTGACAATTGCACATATCTAAGATAACTCAGTACACTATTACATTTCTACATTTCTATTTCTATAAATACCTGGCAACTTCAGGACATTATTACATGTGCTCTTTAGTAGAAATGAAAATAGGATTCTTATATTTGGTCCACTTTAGTTTTTCATTTGCTTAGTAAAATTAATATAATTTGGTTGCAATGACATTCACAAATAGAGCAGATGACTAAAAATGTAATAATGGTTAAAATCACTTGACCATTTTTAATATTAATGTTTAGATGATCTTTTAAGTGTAAATAAAATTAGTTCAAAACTCTAGAAATTCCTGTTTCACAAAACATTGTTTTGCAACTGAAACATCTTATTGTGTTTTCAAAGCATAACTTAGTACCAAAGGAAACTTCAGACCAGCTATAACTCTTTCAGACTAACCACATCCAGAGAGATACGGAATTTACCTCCCCTCCCAGATCTACACCTTGTTGAAACACAATTAATAATGTAGCTATCTTTTAAAAAAATTTTGGATAGGCTCAAGTATTTCCAAAGTCATGTAAATACTTCAGCTGGGGTCATCATATATTTTTAATTTTTTAATTCAATGCCCTCTAGTTTTACTTATGAATCTGATATACAACTTATACTTCAGCATAAGTTTAGACATTTTCATAGTGCCTCATGCTCTGTATAATCTGACCAATGTTACTTTAGAGGTTTACAAATTCAAAATCTCTCCAGAGCCTTCATTCTGCCATACTTGGAGCTTGAATTAAGTCCAGAAATTTTCCTTACTTTACATTTAATCAGAAAAACACTTGTCAAAGTGATATAGGAAAAATATACCTTCCAGCCTTTTAGAAATCAAATATGTCAAGCTTATAATCTCATAATATGGAAGAATGAAGTTGCAAACCAAAGCCAGAAGTTAGGGAAGTCTTATTGTAAGTAAAGAGAATAAAAATAGGCCCAGGATCCTGAAACACCAGAGATGGCAAAGAAGTTCTGCGGGCCTGACTGGACCATGCCTAGTGACCTTCTTTCAATCCAGGGAGCTGAGAGTGCACAACGGGAGTTCTAGTGTGCTTGCGCTCTCTCAGGGAGAGCTTTGGAGCATCAGTTCCAGTGGTTAGGAGCCTGCCCGCTTCCTGAATCAATGGCAGAGGCACAAGTGGTCATGCGGGCCTGACTGGGCCATGCTCAGTGACCTCCATTAAGCTCCAGGAGCCAAGGGTGCATGAGATGATTTCCAGCACACCTGGGGAAACTTTGGAACATCATTCAAAATTGGGAAATATAGGCAAGTGACAAAATGAAAGATCAAAATGTAATCTCAAACCTCTAGCCCATTCCAAGAAAGCCTAGGAGCTATGTACATAGAAGAAAATATAAGCTGCACCCCTGAAATGTCTGAAATGATATCAATTGAAAGAAATCAACAAATTCAGGAAGCTATAAAAAAACACAAATCAGAAATAATCTCCCAGGTAGAACAAATGATAAAGGTAATGAAAGAAATGCAGGAACACATCTAAAGAAGACACAGTTAAAAAATTAGAGGAACAATGCAAAAAAGATGGAAATACTGAATGAACCATATAAGAAACAAGCAAAATGCATGAAGCAGATTCAAAAAGATATACAGGAAAAGAAAAATTCCATTGAAAACTGGCAAAACTGCCTCAACAAAAGTGAAGACAGAATTTCAGACCTTGAAGACAAGATCGCTGCAAGTGGGCAGGAAAGGAAAAACCTTTTAAAAATAACAAGAAATCATGAAGTAACAATTCAACAGCTGCAAGATGATGCAAAGAAAAGCAACATAAGATTGATAGGGATAAATATAAAAGATTGAGACAACACAAATGATAACAAGAGGCCATTTATAGAAGTAATAGCTGAAAATTTCCCAAGCATGAGAATAGAAACTGACATATGGATTACTGAAGCATATAGAACTCCAAATAGCCACAGGTAAAATAAAACTGTACTCAGACATATAATATATCAACCATTCCAGAAATCCAGCATAAGAATAAAATTTTAAAAACTGTTAAAAACAAAAGACAGATCACCTATAAAGGAAAACATATCAAAATCACAGCAGATTTCTCAACACAAACAATGAAGTCAAGAAGAGCATGGAGTGAAGTATTTCAGATCCTAAAGGAAAAATGACTTTCAACCCAGATTGATGTAGCCTGCAAAACTGTCCTTCAAATATCCAAAACAAAGAACAGCTGAAGAACTTCATGATCACCAAACCAACTCTGCAAAGAATACTAAAAGACATTCTAGATAGACTTAGGAAAAAAGCACTAAGCAAGTCAGACAAACAGAGTGGAATGGTAAAGATGCAACAACAGAAAGATAAAATGTGAAAAAAACAATATATAACAGTTATAACCATTTATGTGAATGATCTCAATTCACCACTTAAAAGAAACAGACAGGCAGAATGGATCAAGCAACAACAGCCAACCATGTGCTGTCTACAAGAAACCCATCTAACCCAAAGGAAACTCATAGACTGAAAGTCAAAGGATGAAAACAAGGTCACTATATACTAGTTAGGGGAAAACTTCACGAGGAAGAGATAACAATCTTAAATATATATGCACCAAATTCTGGAGCATCCAGATATACAAAAGCAGTATTAAAAGAAATGAAAATCAAATAAGCAATAACACAATTATAACAGGAGACCTTTACATGCCATTTATACAGTAGGACAGATCAAGCAGAAAAAAATCAGCAAAGAAATAACAGGACTGAATCACACCTGTGAACAAATGCACTTGATAAATGTATTCAGAGTGTTCCATTCAATAATATCAGAATATACATTCTTCTCAGCAATACATGGCACATTCTCTAAAATAGACCATATAATAGTCCATAGAACATACTTAAGTATACAAAAGAATGGAAATTATCCCATGCATGTTATCAGATCATAGTGCCATGAAACTAGAAATTAACGATAAAAGAAACTGAAAAATCCCCACAGACACATAGAAATTGAATAATACACTCTTGATCAATCAGTGAGTCACATATGAAATTAAAAAAGAAATGAAACAATATTTACAAGCAAACGCAAATATGATTACAACTTACCGGAATCTGTGCGATGCAATGAAAGTAGTCCTCAGAGGAAAATTTATTGCAGTGAGTTCCTACCTTAGGAAAACAGAATGAACTGAAATAAACAACCTTATGCTACACCTCAAATATCTAGAAAAAAAAAAGAGCGAGTCAAGCCCAAAGCCAAAAGAAGGGAAGAAATTATAAAGATCAGAGCAGAAATTAATGCAATAAAAATTAAAAAACAAACAATCCAAAGAATCAATGAATCAGAGAATTGATTTTTTGGAAGAACATATAAAATTGATAAGATCCTAGCCAGCCTTATTAATAAAAGGAAAGAAAAAGCTCAAATTCATGCAATAAGGAATGAAAAGTGTGAAATTACTAGAGACCCCATGGAAATACTGATCATCAACATCTATTTCAAAACCTCTACTCTCATAGGCTCAATAACACTGAAGAAACGGACAGACTCCTAGAAACACATGAAGTACCAAAGTTGGGTCAAGAAGACGTAAAACTGCTGAATAACACAATTTCTATCAATTAAATTTAAAATGTAATTAAATCCTGACCAACAAAGAAGAGTCCGGTGCCAGATAAGTTCACCACAGAATTCTACAAGAAATACAAGGAAGACTGAATGCTGACATTCCTCAAAGCCTTCAGTGAAACTGAAAGGATAGCAATTCTTCCTAAGTCATTCCTGGAAGCAAATATTACTCTAGTACCCAAACCTGAGAAGGATCCAACTAAAAAAGAGGAATACAAGGCGCTGGGGATTTAGCTCAGTGGCATAAGTGACTGCCTTGAGAGCAGGCAGTCATGAGTTCGATCCCTGGTACTGATAAAAAAGAAAAAGACAAAAAAAGAGAGAGAGAGAGAGAGAGAGAAATACAGACAAATCTCCCTAATGAACACAGATACAAAATTCCTCAATAAAATACTGTCAAACAGGGTGCAGCAAATCATCAAGAAGATTGTATACCATGACCAAGTGTGATTCATCTCAGGAATGCAGGTATCATTCAACGTATGTAACTCGATAAATATAATCCGTCGTATCAATAGAGCCAAAAGTAAGAATCACATGATCATTTCTAAAGATGCAGCAAAACTTTTGATAAGGACCAATACTCATTCATGATAAGAACCTTACAGAGAATTGGAATAAATGGTCTTTACATTAATTTGATAAAGGCCATCTATGACAAACCAACAGACAATATCATATTTTTTTAATTTTTTAAATTATTTTGAAGGTGGTAAAATACAATAGAACAAGACAGAACAAAGCCAATTGAGACAGTGTAGTGAAATTGGTACAGAACTTCACAGCAGGTTACCAGGATAACAGCACTAGGTATCACAGTATATCTCGTTATCATAATAATTGTTCTTTCAATCATGTATAGCAAAATAACATGAAATACAGAACATTATAGAACTTATCAAAACAGAATATAGAATACAGCAGTACCATTAATCACAATAAAGCAAAACAATACTAAAAACATTTGTCTTCAAAAAGATGGTAGAAGGAAATCTCCCTTATTTGCAATACTGCATGTGGTCAACCTCCCAAGAGATGCTCAGATATCTGGTTCCCACTTATTAAAGGGGGCAGGGGAAGTGGGATGTTTGACTCTAAGCTCATGCATTGGTAGGCTCACTATCAGGTAGCATTACATATTAAATGGACAAAAACTTAAAGCCTTTACCTTAATACCAGGCACAAGAAAAGGATTTCCATTATAACCACTCCTATTCAACATAGTATTTGAAATCCTAGTCAGAGCTATTAGACAAGACAGAGAAATAAAAGTATTAAGGATATGAAAAGATGTCAAATTATCATTATTTGCAGATACATGATATTCTACATCTAAGACTCCCAAAACTCCATGAAAGACTCCTAGTGAGTCTTTCTTAGGTTTTGGTACTAGAGTAATATTTGCTTTCAGGAATTACTTGGGAAGAATTGGTTCCCTATCAATTTCATTTGAAGAGTTTTAGAAATGTCAGTATAATAAGTAAATTCAGTGATGTAGCTAGATACAAAGTCAATACCCAAAAATCAATAGCATTGCTATACAATAACAGCAAAATCACTGAGATAAAAGAAGCTACACCCTTTACAATAGCATTCAAAAAAATGAAATACTTTGGAAGTAATCTAATGAAAGAAGTAAAAGATCTATACATGCAAAATTATAATACCCTGAAAAATAAATTGGAGGGGACCTCAGAAAATGGAAAGACATCCCTTGCTCATGGTTAGGAAGAATAAATATTGTGAAAATGGTCATTCTCCCAAAATTGTTATACAGATTCAGTGTAATCCCAATCAAAATACTACTAGCATATCTCATAGATCTAGGGAAATCACTCCTAAAATTCATCTAGAACCAGAAGAAACCTAGAATAGCAAATACAGTTTTAAGCATTAAAGGCAAAGCATGAGGCATCATAATGCCTGACTTGAACTTATACTACAAAGCTACTGTAATAAAATCAACATGTTACTGGAATAAAACCAGACCTAAAGATCAATGGAATAGATTAGAAAACACAACTAGAACTACAAACCCACTCAGCCACCTCATCTTTGATAAAGGTTCAAACATGTTCACTAGAAGAACAATAGTCTCTTTAACAAATGTGCTGGAAATATTGGCTCTCCATGCGCTGAAAAATAAAACTAAACACAGGCCTATCACCTAAATGGATCAAAGATCTAAATATTAAAATAGACCCACTAAATCTGTTGGAAGAAAAAGTAGGCAACAACTTGAAGGCATAGGAGTAGGAAGAAAATTCATGAACAAGAATCAAACCACACAGGAAATACTTCCCAGCATCAATAATTGGGATCACATCTTATTAAAGAGTTTCTGTGTGTCAAAAGAAATCTCAAGAATAGTGAAAAGAAAACCCACAAATTAGGAAAAAATCTTAGTGAAATGTCCCTCAGACAAAGGATTTCTGTCTAGAACATATAAAGAATTTAAAAAATTAGACACTCCAAATTCAAAGATTCTGTCCAAAAATGGAGATCCAAGATGAATACACAGTTCTCAGATGAAGGAATACAAATGGCAAATAAATACATGAAAAAATGTTCATCATCATTACTCATTAGAGAGATGCAAATTAAAACCACACTGAGATTCCATCTCACTCCTGAAAGAATGGCCAGGATCAAGAAAACTACCAAAAACAAATGCTGGAGAGGCTGTCGGGATTAAGAAACTCTCCTGAACTGTTGTTGGGAGTGTAGACTGGTGCAACCACTGAGGAGGTCAATCTGGAGATTCCTCAAAACCTGGGATTGGAAGTCCCATTAGACCCAGCTATTTCACTTCTAGACATATTCCAAGAAGAACCGAAAACAGCATACCACAGTGACATATGTGCACCCATGTTTATAGCAGCACAATTTGTAATAGACAGATTTTGGAAACAACCTAAGTGTCAATCTACTGAGGAATGGATAAAAAATTGTGGTATTTTATACAATGGAGTACTACTCAGATATAAAAAAGACCACATTAAGATATTTAAAATAAATGGATGCAACTTGAGACCATACTCATAAGCTAAATAAATCAAACTCACATGTATAAATACTGTATCATCTCCTTAGTGTAAGAAATGGTAAGCATTTCCTAAGATTTTATGGTAATCATGGTTCCCCATTACATTACTTTGAAGTCTTATAATGTTTTCATTCATTGGTTGGAATGACTTTATTCTGTTGTTTTTTTATTTTATTATGTGTAATAGTATGAACAACTACGCTGAAGAAGACAAGACATCATAGCAGGCATTGCTGATTTAATATCATCTTGCTTTTAAGTCCTACTATGCTTTTGTTCTTGTTTCCATTGGTTCTATCATGTTGTATCTTATTGGATTTTAATATGTGTGACAGTATAAACAAATTTTTGTGGAAAATGAGATATTATAGTAGCTATTGGTCATTTTCTGTTATTTGGTTTTGAATGTCCTGTAATACTTTCATTCTCTTGGTTTTATACTACTTTGCTATGTTTGATATTATTGTGTGTGAAGGTACGCTCAAACTATTTCAAGGAAGAGACATTATGGTAGCCACTGCTAATATCTGGTTGTCTTCTGAAGAGCTGTATTGCTTACATTGTTCTGTTCTGATCTGATTTGTTATGCCCTCTTTTGTTTTATTCTCTTTAAAATAAAATTTTTGAAAAAGAGTTTAAAAACAGCTACTAGAATGGTCCCAAATTGGTAGCCATCTAGAGTCCCAACTGGGCAGCCACTGTTCTCCATTGTCAGGGGTAATTTATAGAGCAAAGCCATACATGGGTCGAACTACAATTAACCTATGGGATTCCAAGTACAGCCACTTAGGTAATATTGGTGCAATAGAGGAAATAAGTCATGTTGCAAAGGGAGATAAAAAAATAAATAAATAAACAATTTTGTGGGACAAATGGGTTCAAATGTTTTGGCCATCCACCTGGTTATTTGATGCCTATCTAAATTTACTGGACCACGTGGTGCTAATTACATTATAATTTCAAGTTATTGTTATATCCCTAAGTGTGGCACAGAGGATGGGCCATTGTGTCCAGCCATGATTTTGATATCTTTTAATTTTTGTACTGATTTCCTTGAGAGTCCAGTATCCCTCTGAGTGTATATTAATTTCTATCTTAGCTACTTATAGTAAATTGGAGAGTGATGTGTTTCAAACAAAAAAATAATGTCATTTTTGGCAATAAGGGAGGAAAGCCCAATACAATAGCCTTCAGCATGTCTTTACAAATGGTGATTACCAAAACAAAATTTTTGTATGAAAACTGAAATGTAAAATTAAGACTTTCAAACTGGGTTGCACGGCAATTTTATTAGAGATGCAACGCACTGAGATATACTTTCAGTAAGCCTATCACTGTGCTGTAAGAAACCTTTTAAATTATTGTTGTTTAAACATCTCGATTGTTTCTATGTTCAAATGCAATTTTTCTAAAGATAATTTAATTGACATTGAATATGACAAGTACCTATAAATCAGTTCTAGTCAGATGGTAAAAATGAAAATTAGTTATCCATTATAAAACAAAATTTTCAACCCATATAGTTACTGGGTTTGAGGTACGTGGACAACTTGTAGACGTGCTTTCCAGTTTCTTGCCATCTCAGACAAAGAACTGGATGAGGCAAAAATGGTGTTCAAAATTCGAAATCATTGTAGGTAGAAAAAATTAAAAGTGAAAGGTAGTTCAATCCCCTGAACAACAACAATCAAAAAAAAAAAAAAATTTAAGGGATGAGAGAAATGCTCTGCAGAGTGAACTTGGGTGAAGTAAAAGCGATGAAAAAAAAAAAGGACTCTGTGAGAGCGTAGGGCAGGCTACCATGAAGAGGCAGGATGGAGGGTACTTAGCACTATCTTGTCTTTGTCTTCACTTCACATGATATGTTCTTACACAAGTTTACATCCGGGGTCCTGAGACTTATTTGACACTGTGTCCTGAAATGTGGTCACCCCAACCAGCTTTGCCCTTCCCCAGCCTTCCTGCCTTTAATTCTTACTTGAAATATTTTCCTCAAATAGGAAATGTCTCCATAAAAATCAACTGCTGAAGCAGATTTACGCACTATTGTAGGCTCCTTTCCATTTTACTTAAAAAATACAGTTTACCTAAAATAAAACAAAGTATTTGAATAATTACTATAGAAAATTAAGTATTTTCATGTATAATTCCTGATACAAATTATATAATACCTAAACAAGATCAAATATTTTTGAACATGCCATAATGCAAAAAGTAATTTTGAATGAAATTGTTAATTCTAATCACTGTTACATACACATAGAAATAATAATATGTATTATAGGTAACTGCTATAACAAATCTTAAGAAAGATGATTAAATAGAAAAAAAGAAAAAAAACCAATGGACTACAAAATTTACCACCCACCAGTCTGTAGCAGAAAATCTTTTTTCCCACAAATTCCTATAAAATAGGCCAAACAGCTTTTTTTTTTTTTTTTTTTTTTTTTTTTGTCTATATAGACTGTATGAGTCTAAACTGAAAATGCAGGCGAGAAGAAGGAACATAATTCTGTATGCTGGCTGTCACTCCCAGGATATACCAGCAAGCAAGGCATGCTGGAGGCTTCAGTGATCACTAAATGTTGAACTGACTGAATGTCAGCAATAGTAACAGCGCAGCTTTAGTCAAAAGGCCCAGCTTGCATGAGACCTGGCAGTAGCTTTCCACAGGGTTTCTTCAAATGTGTTGTCACTGCTAAATTATTGTGAAGTCACTTCACATTCACTTTAGCTCTCCTCGGAAGAGCAGCATGGGTTACAGCAAAACTATCCTAGCTCGCCTGGTCTACTGTGCAGAAAGACTGACAAACAGAACTAACAAAATAAATTCCCTGTCCCCTCTCCCCTCTCCCCTCTCCTCTCTCCTCTCCTCTTCTATTCTCCTCTTCTCTCTTCTCCTCTTCTCTCTCTCTCTGTTTCTCTCTCTCTCCCATAAACACACCCACAGAGAGATAAAAGGCACACACACACACACACACACACACACACACACACACACTCACACCCTCACGCTAAACATCAGAAAGCTTCCTTCTTGTATGTACAATCTGTAGTAATGTGAGAGAGAATTTGTTACATTATGTGCAGATGAAGATGAAAGTCTTAAAAAACTATAAAATAGAAAACAAGAAAGAACATCAAATTTTTGAACATAATATATAATTTAAAAATATAGGGTATCAGAGTTAAATAGATCCTAGACATTATTTGAATTTGCCTCATCCTTTGTGGAAATGAACATAAGTGATTCACCTATTTTGGTAAAAACAATTTTATTTATAATATTCTCAGTTCCATGTTCAAACTCATTAACAGAGCATATACCTATATAATACCAGTGCTAAGGACATTAAGAAAATATATTTAAGAAAAATATATTTTTTTTAAAATATTGAACATCATGAGAAAAAATGTTTATAAGAAAAATAGATATATCTAAAATTTCAATCTACATATTTTAGCAAATGAAAATTGCAGTTTTATTTTTAATTTCTTTCATAGTTGATGTCTACACATTGAGTTTGTAAAGATATATTTTAGAACATAAATCATAGTGTTTTTAATGACAAATTTTATACCTAACCATTATTTGTCATTTTGATGTAATTTATTGATTGTGTTACTATTATTGATGAAATCCTTGTTTTTATTATTTATTATAGATATTTACTCTGATATTTTGTTTCGTTTGTTTTTACTTTTGCGCTATTCATAGTTACATCTCAAGTAAGGCTATGTAAAAGAATAATTTTCATTTTGTTGCCATTAGTTTTATATTTACCATTGCTAATTATTTCTCCTCTATTAACCTATACAAATAAACACTATTCTTCAGTGTAGTCATACAAATTATGCACTATATATTTTTTTAATTTTTTTTATTTTTGTCTTTTTCCTTTTTTATCGGTACCGAGGACTGAACTCACGACTGCCTGCTTGCACGGCAGGCACTTATGCCACTGAGCTGAATCCCCAGCCCCAAACTCTGCACTATAAGTTTGGTGTGATTTAAATTATCATTACCTAGAACTCTTATAAAGGTAAAAAGAAGCTAACGAAAAGTAAAAAAAGTAAATTTTGCAGGTATGTGTAACTGATTAAAGAAAGAATACAGATATTTTGACAAATTTTGGCACAAATAGTAATGAGTTAAAGAAAAAACAAACAAAAAAAAGCAAAAAAAATTATGTTATGAAATTGTGAATTCAAAGGAAGTGTTCAGAGATAGAAAAACTAAAGGATTCCATAATTTAAAGTTACAAATTGTGTTTGTCAGGTTTTCATTACTATAAATAAATAGTTGAGGCTTACCATCTTCTAAAGAAAATAGATTGAGTTAGCTCAAAGATTGGAAAGCTAAAAATTCAGGGTAAGGAATATCCATCCATTCATACTGTGTAATAAGTTCACCTGGTATCACGAGTGATTGAGAGAGGAGAGGATCACGTGGTAAGACACAAGCAGACAGTCAGAAAGAAGTCTTGTATACCAATTTTCCCTCATAAGAACCAGCAGGATCCTACTAGAATCCTTTAATCTTTTTTAGAGGGTGGAACCTCCAGTGACACCACCAACTCTCACCACATTCCGGGTCCTAAAGCTTCCACCACCTGTAGCACCACCACAGTAGCAGCCAAACCCCAAACACAGGAACACTTGAGGTTCACACTCAGACCATAGCATGCATAATCATTTGTTCTGCACTTCAAGAGGAAGTCAGAGTACTCAAAGCAAAGAAAAGGTGGGCATTTCATTTTTTAAAAAGGATGTGAAGAGCAAAAAGGAAATTGAGCACATATGCATAATACATGTACAATTTAGTGGATGCATGCTATGTAAATATATTGTAATCTGTTTTTTTCAGTCATTCTAACAATATTACAGCTTTTATTCCTTTCCAATTGACTGAAATCCACTGTTTTATTGAAACTAATCATGTAACCAGACATAGTGGCTGTAATCCAGCGCTCAGGAGGTTGAGACAGGAAGATTGCTGTGAGTTCAAGGGCAGCCTGGGCTGCATAACAAGACTTCTTCCAAAAAGAAAAAAGAGCAACAAAGAACTAAAGAAGTTAATCATGTAAAAACTGGTACCAATAATCTCTCTTGGTACAATTGTATTTAATGCTTAATTTGTAGTTAAATTTGGAAAATGGTTTCACATTATTCACAAGGTCATCTAGCTACTTCTCTAATATTGTGTTCTGTTTGTCTTTTTGCTGGTCTCAGTGATTTCCACAGGGGAAATGAATACTATTGTTCCAGGTGGGGTCTCCGAATTATTAGGCAAGCTGCAGCTCTTGGTACTGGGAAAGTTCATCTTCTCTGTCCAGTCCAGGCTACACCTATGTAAAAATGCAATACCAATCATAACAAAATCCTCTTGAGACTACCCATCTCAGTATTTTAGAGAAAATCAATATAATTGTACAAATTATTACTATGTATACACCCGTCAATTTTGACTTTTTTTAATTACAGAAAAGTAATTTTATAGAAACGAGATTTTACAGCCTTGTTAGTCCACTAACTTTGTTGTTCCTCTACCTTTATATTTGGCTCTGAAAGGTCTGATGAATATTAGAAAACAGTATTCTATGGCAATTTAAATATTTTTTTAAAGTCCAAGATTATCTTAGTTGAAGACATGTGCATGCCTCTTGCATCTGTAGGTGTTCTAATGTGTAGCAGAAAAAAAAAAAGTTTCTGGATATGTTGAATGACTAATCATAAAAATCTTGAAGCATAAATATTTTTGAAACCCTAGATATACAAAGGATTAAGTAAGAAAAGAAAAAGTTTAACAAATGAAATTATGTCATTAACACAATGTGACTGTGTCCCTTATAAAGTTCATTTTGTCAGGACAGAAGTATAGATCAGTGAATAGTGCTTTCCTACTATGTGCAAGGTACTTTCATAGTGTGTTTGAGTCTCTAAGCTTAATCATTAGCAGTGCCAAGAAAAAAGAAAGAGAAAAACAAAAGAGAAAGTAAGAAAGAAAAGAGAAAAAACCCTCACAAAAATCGTTGTGTTATAGACACCACAAAAATCAGAAGTCCATTTCTATTCTCACTTCTCTGAGTCAGGACTATTTGTTGCAGGGATTAAATGTATAACTGTCCAGTTGTTACCTAAGGCTTAACAGAGATATTCTAACAAGAGGTCATCTAATTTTGTTCTGTTAATTTCCCAGAGAGACATAGAAGAAACACCTGCCTCCAAATTGGGTGTGGCACCAACAAACTGAAGAATGACTCGGACAAATAAATGATTTTATTAAAGCGTATTTACAGGTTGGTGGAAGATTTACAAGCAGCTGCACTACTGAAATCGCCCTTCCTACAGTTACTATTTATGTGTGGCACAAATTAAAACAGCAAAAATGCAAAAGCAAAGACAAGCGTTCTTGGGAAAATTTATGAGCACTTCAATCCCGCTCCATCTTTATGAGGAATTCTGTCCATCTCAGCAAGAATAGCTCAGCCTCAGAGAGGGATGACCTTGCTATAGGCTGCAACCTGTTAGGCAAGTTCAGTGACTGGGGAGAGCCACCCAGTTGCTCAACCTGCTACATGATGGTGTTACCTAGGCGTCAGAAGAGGATTTGCCCTACAAGTACAATTATCTGAAATAGGCTTTGAGGACCTGAAAGGAAATGAACTCTGGTGACATACGTGCATAAGCTATTACTTCTGTAAAATCAAGTTTGTTGGTTTTTGAGCAATTTTCAAATCCCTTCACTGGCACCACGAGTACAAACTTTCTTTTGATCAATGGATTATTTCAGGTTTATAAACAGGCCATACACACATAAAACTAGACATTTATATTTCAAACACATTTTCAATTACTTGTGCAAAATCTTTCAGAATTATTTTATGAAAAAAGCTAGAAGTAGGTAATTATTTCCTATTTGTAAAGAGTCCTTTGAATCATTTATTTATAAAATCATACAAAAAAGAAAACAATGACTTGTATTTACAGTCTGTTTAGGGATTGTATTTCTGTTTTGTATAAATGTTCACAGGGCTTTTGTGCTCATAAGTAATGTAGGTGTTTAGTATTACAAATCCACTGCCATTCTGTTATAGCGTACTTTGTATGAACCAAATTCCTTTTGAAGGTTTGAGAATTTCAAAATCCTTTAAGTAAAAAGGGAACTTGATAGCCACAGAAATCCTTGTAGAACTAAACTAGCCATTATAGGGCTAATGATGATGGACCGACTGATGGTAGCATTTCTAAGAAAATACAATTCTTTGCCAAAAGAAGGCATTGCACACAATCACTTTACACTTCTGGAAGCATTACAATCTTCTGGTGTGAGACAGGATAAAATTCCTGGGTGATAAAAATATTTGTCACTCAGGTTTTCAAAGAGGAATTTGTTGATTAGAAATAAATTAATTTATAGAATACTATCTGACTTAATCTGGTTTATTGTATGGGTTTTGGCAATGATTACACTGAAACAAAAAAAAAACAAAGAATGCAATTTAATTGTGAATTGCTTTAATTAAGTGAGTTATAAACTAGGTATTTTTATAACTAGTAAAAATAACAATAAATGACTAACAAATGTTTATGTAGTTTACATGAACTCACACAATTAGTTGGGACTGGAACTTATTTTCTAGCCTCTGAATAAATTCTTTTTCAGTTATGAAAATATAGTTTCCTCATATAATTAAAATGAACAAACTTGGTAACAAACAGCACCCTTAGTGTATCATGGTAAATCAATATCTGAAAAGACTCTGATCATTACTAAAAACAAATGAAAAAGTAAAAAGAATCTCTAATGTGCAACATCTAGGAAATAAACCCTGTAAACATTCATTGTTTTAATTCATAAGTAAGCTTTTATGAAAAATTTATTAATATTATTTTAGAATGTTCATATGATCAACACAATTATTGAGCAAAAGATAAATACAGGCCTATAAATATTTTTTTCTTTTTCATGTATCTTTAACTTTTTATCATTTTGAAGATAGTAAAATACAACAGAACAAGATGAAACAAAGCCAATTTAGAGAGTGTAGTAAAATTGGTACAGAACTTCACAGTAGGTTACCAGGATAACAGTAATAGGTACCACAGTATATCTCATTATCTTCACAATAGTTATTCTTTCAATCAGATACAGCAAAATAAAATAAAATAAAATACAGAACATTATAGAACTTATCAAAACTGATTATTGAATAGAGCAATACCACTAATCAGAATAAAGTAAAACAGTGGTAAAAATATTTGCCTTCAAAGAGATGGTAGAAGGAAATCCCCCTTATTTTCCATATTGCATATGGTCAAACTTCTAAGAGATGCTCAAATCTCTGGCTCCCATTTGCTAATGGGGTCGGCTGGGGTGGGGAGGTGGGATGTTTGATTCTCAGCTCCTGCATGGGTAGGCTCACTACCACCTAGCAGGGAGGCAAGTTGGTGGTTTGGTTTCCCAGCACCTTAAGTTCCAACATGGCGTGGATCTCAGGAATCACTGGTGTTTTTCCCCCTGGGGCAGCCAGTATTTTTACTATTTATTATTTTTTATTCTAAAGAGAAAAAGTAAAAAAAAAAATGAAAACAATGATAGAGTTTCAAAACTAAATAAGAAATTAACAATGGTTGAGATATAGCATATTGTCATCAAAGTCGTTGCTCAGATTACAAGATATAGGCATGCAGAATTAGTCAACAAATATGAAGTTCTCTCAGTAACTAACTGATTATCATTTCAATGGTCTGGGAGTTTTAAGCAAGAGGATCACAGATTAGAGCTCAGACTAAGCAACTTAGTGAGATCATCTCAAAAAATTGTAAAACTTTCTGGGGATGTATGTTAGTATGAAAAGCTTTGCTTTAATCTTCAATACTGGAAAATCAGTCAATCAATCAATCACTGTGAAATAAAGTAATAAAAAACATGTATGACAACTTTTCCTTAATTTGATAATGACGGTATTATGCATACCATAATACAAAGACAGCAAAACTAAATATATAATAAATAGCTGCCATTAAAAGTCAAATGGCTTTTACTTGTTATGAATCTAATTTTATAGAAAATATTGAGAACATCTACTTGATGCCTACTATCTCAGACTAATAATCATCTATAAGCTTTTCTCATCTCCAACACTTCCAAACTTCAAATCCTTTTCAAGCTCAAAATAGTTAAAATAGCCTAAAATAGCTTTCCAAAGGCAAGGAAATGTATAAGAGAAGCTGCAAGAATTATAGAAGGGTACAGAGAAGCTACACTATACAGGGTACAGGCTAAAACCTGTAAATTAGAGCCTAGAGGCTTAGCAAAAAATTAGAGAACATGAAATGATCTATGTCAAGTACATTTAGAAAGAAACACAAAGGACAGTTTCCCTTCTGTATGTAAAACTGAATTTATATTTCACATGGCAAGATTGATATAATAATTCTGAAATGACGAAGTATTTTGTGGAATAAGTATCAAAGCTAGTAAGTAGCAAATGCCAAAGAAGGAGCAATGAATCAGCAATCAGCAAGTGCATCTACTTTCCAGACATTCTCACAGACTCTCCCTTACTTTGATCTTAAGATTTATTTTTATTTTCTCAAGGATAAGTGGAATCTTCAAGTAATCTAGAAAAATTTTCTTGCTTTTTTCAATAAGTAAATCATTTCAAATCCTCTTTGGAATACGAAAGAATGTAGATATGTGTAAACAAGTAATTAGCTGAGGATTTATCTGTACAGGCTGTTTTATTGATGGGGAATATAAATATCCATCATTGTTTCAAGACTGCTGTAATGGTTCTAAAGGATGCATACAATTTATTCCAAAGGAAAAGTAGATGCTATGAAAATTAGTTAAATAAAATTAGAGACAAATGTAGTCACACAGTATCACTGGTTCCCATGGAGATTTTTATGTGGTTCTCTTTGACCTGCTATGGTGATCAGACCTGAAAATTGAAAAGAACTAGAAAAAATCCCAGCAATTTATATCCCTCATGAACAATGTCTGTGTATTCAAGAGTTATGCAACACACTATAAAATACCTCGTTTTCCTCAGGACATGTTCAAAATGGCTAATGCATATTTTTTTCTATAATGGAATATTGCTTTACTGTACACTTTACTAAAATCAGAATTTGCTTATATAATTTTGATATTCAATTATAATACTAATTAACTTTCTATAATTCCCCAAAATTGTTTAATTATAAACAGTATTTGTAATAACGTTCTCACTATTTTATACAATGGGAATTCCCATAATTACAAAAATATGTATTTCCCATATGTATTCTAGTAAGTCTGATTACATGTGGATGAAATGATATTTACCTTATGTTCAAATCTTACAAGTACTCTGATAAATTACAATAATAATTTTTCAATGTAATATGTTACAAAATGTGAACAGGATTTCTTTATAAAATGTATTGTTACTCTAGATTTGAGGAAAGCATAATAGGTTGTGAGGTAAAATTTTATCGCAAACACTTACACAATGTTAGCACCTAAACCTGAATCAAAGGGCACTAAACATATCACTCTCTTTCACTTATGAATTTGAAAATATTTGATATTATTCAGTTTGAAAATCAAAACACATACAATGTTTACAACATCAAAATATCAGGAGTAAATATATAATTAGTGGGAAATGATTTAGTAAATCAAGGAATAATTATCAGAGATAAATTTAGGCACACAAATTATTTTTATAACATATGCATTATGTTTAGTGTCAGCAAAATATGTGGGCAAACACTAAAAAGTATAAAACATGCAATTTTTAAAATGTGATACAAAAACTATAACCTAAATGCAAACATATACTTTCACAGCATAAGATTTTAAAATGAAGGCTGATAAAGATGTATTTTGATATTTTTAAGGGGTAGAAATTATTTTTCTCATTTTATATTATGTAAAATAACTTATATGTCAAATAGCAAATATATATTAATTTGCTTTGAAATTAGGTAGATATTCACAATGATATATTGAAATTATTTTGTTAATCTCTTGTCTTTCTCATTAGACAATAAGTCAACATTTCACCTAAGTGAACTGTCTATTAAACTTCTACTTTAAGTTTTGATTTGGCAACTGTAGCTTCATAAAATCTTTTTATGTCACATAAAGAAGGTTAGAAACCTATTCTGCACTTCTTAAACAGATTCAGAGTTTTTTGTCTCTACAGCTTTTCAGTATAAAGCAAAGCTATATAGCAATAGCAGTGGTATTAGTGAACGTGGGGTTTCAGTATTGTGTAATCATAACATGCTCTGTGATATATTAAGTGTAAAGTTAGATAGTGCAAGCAGGATATACCTAAAGTGAGAAAAGGTAATTAGTCTGGGGTGTGGGGAACAGATTATGACATAAATTGTGACACCATTCTAAATGTGAGGTAGGCTCTTTCAACTACAATGAGTAGAATAAATTTCCAAATTAGACCATACTTTTTATATTTATGTTCTTTCACATATGTCTCTCTTTTAGGGAAAAGTAATTATATTGTTTTACATGTTTCATTTAAGATATCGCTATTTGTTTCAGTTGGTTAATTGCAGACAATCATGGGAAATTAATAGATCTGAATAAATGGTATCTTTTGTCATTTTTTTATAGACTCTCTTGGATTCTTTCTTTTAATCCTACTTTTGAATGACTCTCATTTTCTCTATAAAAATAATTTATTCAGAGTTTTATTCACACTTTTTTGGTTTCTATTGTAAATCTATGCTTTACAATTTTAAATAAAATCTTGCTTTCTTGTGTACATTCTGAATGTAAATCTACTTTGCTATCAAAGAATATGAATAAAGACTGAAATTCTTCCATTCATCAGAAATGTTGTGAAAATCTATTTAAAATGTAATCTAGAAGAGAGAGAGCACTGTCTGTCTGTTTCTGTAGGAGGGGAGAGTCTAACCTCATTTAGCAAATACAGACGCCCTAATCACAGAGAAAGATAGATAATATCTAAACTCAGGATTAACTCAAGTTGCTCCACACATCTGGAAAAACTTTCTCCCCATTGTCTTCCATTGCTCTCCAACTAACCAACCCTAGCACTTAAAAACTGTCTTGACCTTTTTTTCAGTATTTTTGATTCAGACCTAGGTTTCATCTTTCTTCCATATCACAGTAATCTTGAATAAGATTTTCCTTCCATCACTAACTTTTCCAGTGTGGTTCTTGCTGTCATAGTAATTAACGTATTTATATAATATGTATGTCTTACTTTTGTTAAAAATATTTTTTGTAACATTTCTTTTCATTCTCATTCTGACAAAAAATACCTTCTGGGATGCATGAACTAAAGAAACTTCTAAACTTAGAATGATTTAGACTTCTCAAAATGATTTTATTTATTTTTCAGAAGAATGGTTCAAGATCCTTCCAAACTCACTTATGCAGCTACAGAACTGAATGAAGTTGTGTACACAGGTGCTATGCTTTGGGTCTTGATGTCTCCCCAAAGCCTCATATGGTCATAGGTGGAGCCTTTTAGAGCGAATGGATATAGAGTGTGTAATACTGGGATTAAGGATATATGATTACTAAACTGGTATATATGTGGATGTCCTCCCAAAGTCATATGTACCTATGTAGCAGAAAATCCTCCCCCCACCTTGCCACTATTACACTTCAGTATCTGTTAGTTGCCCTGGTAACCTCCAGGTTACTGCAGTCCCTTTTTTAGTTCCTGTTACTTCTGTTTCCCAGACACACCTGGGCATGACTCTGATGGTTGGTCACTATAATGCACACCTGGTTACTGTGACGCACATTGTACCAACAATCCCCAGTTGACAAGACATTCTGCCTCTGTATTGCCCTTTCACAACCCCATAAAAATCTGCATCTCTGAGACTGATATGTTGAATCCCTATCAGTTGTCCATGGACATTAAATAAGTCTCCCACCAAATCCTGGATGATGTTTCAGCATTTCCATTTGTTGCTGCACCCATAGGTAAGGCTTTTAAAAGGTAATGGATCATGGAAAAATGATACTAATCAATGGATGAGTTCACTGATGAATTTAGAGCTGCCTTGATATTGGAAGATGAAGCCTAGTTAAAAGGGATGGATCAGTGTGGGTACGTGCTGGAAAGATGCATCACCTTCCCTTCTCCCTTGATCTCACTCCCAGTCTCTTTCTCTCTGTTTCCTTCCTCCATGGAAGCATCTGTTTCTCTTCTGTGAAACTGCTGTCATGCTGGTCTGCAGGTCATCCTTGCTGACTCTGGACTGAAACCTGAGAAACTGTGAGCCAAAATAAACCTTTGCTTTCTTAAATTATGAGCACAGTGTATTTTGTCTCGGCAACAAAGAAATTAACTCAGACATCAAGAGATTAAACACAAGTGATCTATAGGCAAGAGTAAGGCAAATATACAAATACAAAGGGATTCCAAAAGATCAGTGAGTACAACTGATGGATTATAGTACACTTGTATGTTTGTTCTCTTAGTTGCTTTTATTACTAAGGAAGTAGACAATATCAGAGGTGAAAAAGACATGTGAGACAAATAATTAGGAAAGCTTATCATACTGTCTCAGATACTGTGTAACTTTATTTTAAATGGAACTTATATCTGTTAAAATTTTGCAGTTTATTATAAAATGAGTATTTTACTTAAGAAATTGTACTGAAATTTAATAAAACATTTTACAAAGAAAAGATACAATTATTTATTATTACTTAAAAGTTAGAGGGTGTTTTAAAATTAGAATATGACTGTTCTCAATATCTTCTACAGGATACAAAGTTTGAAGATCTTTGAAATCTATCCCACCCTCTCACCAATGACTGTTACATGCAGAGAAAATGACAAGCAATATGACTGCATGAGTATTACTTCAACCAAACACTGGAGGAAATTAATTTTATAAAAGAGAAATATTTAATTGATTCAAAAGCTTGAAAGTTTCAGTTCCTCATTGCATTGGCCTCTGATTTGGGCAGATGGTAGTGGGAGGTCTTGTCAGGTGTGAGCACCCACATCTCTAACTGGGCCACAAAGGAGATATGAGGGGAGGGTCCTCACAAGCTCTTTCAACACCTCAGCTGCATTGACCTAACTACTTTCTACTAAGTGCTATCTCCTAAAATTTCTATCATCTCCTAAAAATACCATTCTGGGGAAAGAAAACTTTAACATACGAGCCTTTGGGGCATAATTAACACACAAATCATAGCGAGACCTTTAGAAAAGACATAGTAAATGAATATTTTCATCCATTGTTCTGTACTATTTGCTCTATCTTAAATTAGCATTACTATCTCAGCACTAGACTTTCCCTTTCTTTTAGTAGCAGTAGGATTGATACTTTTAGAAAGTCTACAAAAGCACATTCCAATGAAAGCACAGTAATCTAATTTATGCCATGCAATTAAGGGTGAAATCTGAATGAATTCCTCAGATCAGCTCATCAGCTAGAAAATACGTGAGTGAGTAGGGTTAAAAAAACACATAAAAGATACATGCAAGAAATTAATAACTTACTAAGATGGACCCAAAAATTGGTATGGTGTAAGAATTGAACTTATGAAATTAACAGTTTCACAAATGACTGTATCTAATTAGAAAGTCCTGGACAAAACTAATCTTTGTGGTAATAATTGTAGGTGCCAAATATATTGATTTTTAAACAATGAATTAAATATACATAAATATTTAGATTTAGGAGCATATTCCCTACTGATTTTATGCACTAAAAATAGGAAGGGCTAGATCAATACTTAATCAATTTAGAACATTTAATATTAGGTACAGAGGTACTTGGTTTAAGAACTTATTTTTTTACAATTTTTAGGAGATATCTGTGTTTATATTTGTATGGGGAAGTTGGCTACAGTCAGGTTTTCACCTAATGTGGAGTTTTCAAAGGGAAGCAAAATTTTATCAAAGCTTTTTTTTGGGGGGGGGGCAAATTGTTTGCAAATAAGTGTTTGTGAACTGAGATACTGCTGCAGTGATACTTCTTTTCAGAATCATTTCATGATTCTGGTCACAAATCAAGTTGGATGAGAATGTAATCAAATTCAGTGATTCAGTTCAGTGTTGATTTTATGGGAAATTTTGATTCCATTCTCCTTCAGTTCTGTTTGTAACCAGAAGTGTGGAAAGAATTGAGTTCATGTACTGAGATACCACTTTTTATACTGGCCTAGGAAATGGAAAAAAGCTCATCCTGAGGCCCATCTCTGCATTTGAGTAACTAAGTCCTTGACAGTCATCTGTTTATAAGACTCAGGTTCCCCTACCATGGAAACTAATTGAAAGAGCATTAGAAACATTTTGGACTTAACATGCCAATGGAACTTAAACACGCTGTCTCTATTAAAAGGCTGGAAATTGTAAAAGATGTATGACAAGTAATTACAAGTGCCAAAGGTATTACTTAATGAGTCTGTAATGCATGGTTAATGTGAGCTACAAGCCTATATTTTTAACACAGAAAGGACAAGAAGTTGAGAGAAATTTTTGCAGTCATAATATTAACAACTGAATACCATATAAGTAATAATTGAAGTACAAGTAAATACATATTCTGTATTTTAAAATATATATTTGTTTAAAAATGTGTTTTTCCAATACAATATAAATAACATGTTGTATAAGTAACATTCATAGTATGTTACACATTTTCAATTACTGTGACTGAATAGTTATTAAACTCTAAAACTGACACACACTAAAATTGTCAGTGTGCATCTTTACATTCATCACAGTAAATGACAAATGCATTTTATGTATTTGAGAGTCCTGCAATACTGAACAGAGGTTAGGACACTGTATGAACTCAGTTCTACTGAAACAAGTTTACCAACTGCCTTCTCCAAAGGTAAACTAAATGTTGTACTATTTTTAATGCATAGGAAAGAATTAAAGCTTGGAATAGTGCACCTGTTAAATTATATTCCCACTGTCTCACAGAATATGGAATATATGTGTACTGTCTATCACACTTCAAAGCAATAGCTTGTAAGTCCTTAGGAAGACACTCTTGGATTGTAAAATTATCAAATTTTTAAAAAAATTCTTGCTACTCAAAGGTCAGAGGAAGAATTTATAACTTTAAGCTTCCAAAGTAAAGCTTTGGAAGAAAGGGGTCCTTTTTTTTCAATTTATAATATTATATTCTGTCTGTGTTTTCTAATCACTTTTTACACAGCACCTTTTATTCATCAAAGTTAAGCATAAAGTATGCATATCTTTGATCCCCATTCTGAAGACTTCTGTGTTCTGCAAAATTATGACTAAGTAAATGTTCTGTTGCTAACATGTCTTTTGTTATGGGAGTGGCAACCATGATCTTTACGAAGGGAAAGTAAGCATCCCTTTTCTAATGCTGCATAAAAAAACAAAGTCTCAATCCTTTATTTTGCAGATTAGAAACACTGAAGTTAAAAAAAATCAACTCACTTGCTTAAGACACATATTTTAGGCAGAATATACTTTAACCCATAAATTCCTTTCTCAATATAAAACCTTAAAAGCAGCCTATATTTCCCTCCACAGAAGAATGGATAAAAAATGTGTGGTATTTATACATAATGCAGCACTGCTTCTCTATCAAGAGAAATTAATTGAAACATTCATAAGAAAGTGAATATACTTTGAAAATATAATTTTAAGTGAAACAAATCAAACACATAAGCTCAAATGCCATATGATAAATCCAAAGTACAAAGAAAGAGCCAAATAAAAGATCGATAAAAGCAAATAGGATGGATCCTTTGCAAATCAGAAATGGACCTAGAGACTGAGAGTAAGGGGAGGAGAGAGGTAGGGGAGGCCTGTAACAACTTAAGACGAGTCATAAACTACCCACAGTAAATAAACGGTGTGCCTCAGACATGAAATGAGCGCTAAAAACTAAAAATGAAAAGCAAAAAGAAAAGATACGGGACAAGGTATCTAGAGAGAGGGAAAGAGAAGAAAATGGGGAGGAGAAGGACAATGAGAAGAATTAAGATATGTTAAAGACATATACCTGCTCCCTACTGTGAGTGAGAGCATCCTGTACTGCAAATACGTTCTAATACAAAATAATTTTTAAAATGTTCCGATTGTTTTGAGGAGTCACAAGGTATATGTGTGTAACAATGTAAAGACATTGTGTATTTTTTTTAAAAATGTAAATAATATATATTTTTACTTAATAAGAAACATGTTTATCAAGGAATAGAGCAACAAAAAACTTAAATGCATAATAATACAGTGTAATTACATATTATGTTGAGACAAACATTTTTACATAGATTTTTTTAAGAACGATAACTACAAAAGAACAGGCAGAATTTTAACTCATAAGAATTTCCTTTGAAATGTCAATGATGTCAAAATATTATGTATCTGACTGAAAGGAGAAGGTCCATATTTGCACAGCCAATCAATATTTCAGCCTATTTGAAAAAGTTTTATATTTTTGGTTAAAATAATGACTTTGATCATTTAAATATTTGAGCCATTTAACTACTATAATTACCACAAAGCTTTTTTTGTAATATCGTCAACATTTAGCACTGGTGAGCAAACAAATAATGATGAAATCACATGTGATTGGAGATATAGAGGAAAGAAATATGGGAACACCTTTCTGTTCTATCTCAAACAGGACTGTAAATTTTACACTGCCTCAAAGAGAGGTGCTGAGCATGCTGGAGTACAGCTGTCAGTATAATAGACAGGAGTTCTATAAACTTTCTGGCCATTGGCAGTTTAACTTGCTCCAACTCTGAAAATTCCTGGCTCCAAAGACAGCTCCATTTCTCTTTGAAAAGAAATCAAAGTCACGAAATGTGAACAAACAACTGACTATATGAAATTCATTTTCCTTGCACCTCAAATAATATATTGATGGGTAATATAAGTGCTATGGACTTTGAATTGACCAGTGATTGAGCTAATAAACAATAGAAAAAGGAAAATAAATAGATTTATTTTAGAAAAGAAAACTCACTGGAAGAATACTATTCTTATGATTTTTTTCTTTTACAATAAAATTTTAAAGTATATTTTTATAGTTTTTGTAAGGAAAAAATTTCCAAGTCAAAATTATATCCTATACTACCTAAATCTATTTCAGTAAAAAAGCAGGCATCAACAAACTATGTTTACTTGACATGTAAGCTTGTTGTGTCCCTGGAGAAATTAGGAAATCAACTTAAATATAATTATACATTATTAAATATGAGTAGTTGATATGCTTCCCTGTATATTTTTTCAGTATATGAAAAATTGTACAGTCTACACAACAAAGAGTCAATTAACATTAATATGTGATACATACAGTATGAGCTGATTTACTGCTGATAAACACATTGTTTTAATAAAAATATTTGTGAAATGCAACCTACATATTAGCTACAGCTTCATATGATTTGTTAATGTAAATCACATGAGCTAGATTTTAATAATTATAAAAATTAATTCAAACAAAATAAATCAATCATCTATGTTTCTGGAAAAAAATGAAATTTGAATTGGATGGGAAGGGAAAAGCATACCTAAATAACATTGGAAGCCATCTTCATGTTCTAAAATCGCTGGATACTTGTTTGACATTCTCATCACTCCATATCATTTAAAATCTGTGATTTGACACTTTGTAAATATATACTTTGATCAAGAGTTACTTTCTGTGTTAGTCAGCTTTGTGGTTACAGAGGTTCCGAGGTTCCGAGGTTCCAAGACAGTGACGTTATAGCTGAAGGATATTGCACAGCGGAGCTGCTTAGTGCATGGTGGCCCAGAAGCAGACTAGGCGAACACTCTTACACTCTAAAGTTGTGCTTTCACGACCCAGAAGACATACCCAGAAGTGTGCTCCACCAATCCTCACGTGATCCAGCTGAAATTTCATCCTCAGCATCACATTTTCTAAACTCCTTTTTTAGATTTATGATCAAAACACTTTTATTACATGTTAAAAGTTTTCTCACGTTTTCATGTTGTAAGAAGTCTCTACTACATTAGGAAATCATTAGGAAATCACACTGAAACACATCCCCAAATCCTGAAATGCTCCTTACTCGACTTTATTTTTCTTTTTCATTTTGAGACAGGATTTCATAAGTCACTAGCTTATCTAGGCTGTATTTAAAGTTGCAGTCCTCCTGCCTCAGCCTCCTAGAGAGCTGCAGTTGCAGGTGTTCACCATCATGTGCCATTGGGATCTTTCTTGTGCAGGACAATGGTAAAACTGAAGCCTGAAAATTGTCTGAAAATGGGTATTTTGGGCCCTGAGAAAGTAGAATAAAATACCTGTTATGTACTAAAAACTAGTGGTCAACTTAATGCCACCAGAATTAAATCACCATAGTGCTGAGCACAGATGTCCTACCTGAGGAAAGCTGTCAGTATAATAGAGATGTGGAGAAGGAAATGGTATGGGTTAGGTGCATTGAGGCATTGAGACATTGTGGATTCTTATCAGGTCTGGACCTAGATCCCTAATCTCCCAAATGAGTGTATGACAGAGGTTTAAATAAATTGAGACAAGTTATATGATTTTAGAGCTCCAGGAGGGTCAAAACCCTTTAGTTGAGCTCAAGACTCCAAGGGCTAAGACCAAGACTTCTCTGGATCAGCCTGCTTTTATTAGGACCAAGGACAAAAGGCACAGAAATGAGCAGGACCTTGGGAATCATTTTAAAGACTTCTCCAACTAGTAAATTTAGGAGAACAGTCTTATCTCCAAGGTGATTTTACAGTAGGATTGAGATTGCGGGAGTGAAATTCTTTCAGCTGCAGTCACTATTTAATTAATTAGTGTTGGAGCCAAGGTGTCTTCAGCTGTGGCCTTATCTTGCCCTTTGAGGTATCTCTGGCCTCAAAGGCCACTACAGGCTTCAGCCTGGACCAGTGTTTCATAAAGGTTCATTTACTATGAATCAGCTCCCATTGCCAGGCAAGGGGCCAAGGTCTAGGACAGACTTACAGATAAACATAGAAAGCCAATTAGCAAAATGTTTACTTCTGCTCTGAGTTGTTGCATATTGGTGTCTAACAGGTTCTCTTATGTGATGCTGTTTGAGCTGTTGGTTCTCCTGGAGAAGCTCTGGTCCTCGTATTAAGCACTGCCTCCTGGCTCCAGAGGGGAAGATATGTGCTCCTTCATCTTTAGGATGAACTCATCATGCTGGCTTCCTGGCATGTAATTTACTGTGCTTATCATTGGAGGACCTTGGGGCCTCTGTGTTGCTGAGGAAGGATGTGGTGTTTTTCAGAACAGCCCTGGTCTTTGTTGTGAATGTGACTTCTTGGCTCCAGTGTAGAACCCTCAACTTACCAGCACAGCTCCTTCACCCTGCTGGCATAGACTTTCTAGCTTCCACCACTGACCTTTGGCCTTCCTGGCATGGATCCGTAAAAGAGACTGGCATGAGTTATTCTTATGGGCTCTAGACCTCCAGTTAAATTCATGGAAGGCAGTGTCATAAGCTCTAGGTCTTCATCTGGACTCATGTGGGACATTGCTATGGGATTCAGGCCCTTGGCTAAGTATTCTATGTCATTAGTATTGTGGACAGATTTCCTGCAATTTCTTGTGTTAACTCAGAGTGACCATCATAAAAATAATAGTATAAACCCCATGTCCTAATTCTAATTTTTCTCCTCAAAACTCCTGACTGCAACAATACCAATGAGAGATTATAATATTTGAGAAAGCAAACAAATCAACAATCACATTTATGCTATATTGTACCATTCATTGAGATTTGAATATATAGATAGGCGTTTTGATTTGGAAGAAATAGATAACAGGAATCTACCATAATCCTGTAAACTTCACAACTGCAATATACATGGGTTAAAGTGTGGTAAATCTGGAATGAGAAGATACTGAAACAATCATCAAAAAGCACATGAATAAACTGTGAGGTAAAGTATGAAGAAAAACAGAAATTAGTATTAAGAGTTTTAGATGGAATTTTATTTGGTGACAATTGAAGTATGCATAGACTACTAAGGAGTCAATCTCAGGGATGATGGAAAATTGAATGTCATGTAATTGACAAAAGGAATGACTATTGTAACCAGGATTTATAGAATAAGAGAGCTGTCCACAATGAAAATACATATGCTTTATAAAATGAGAACTTGAGTATTGTTCTTTGAATTTTAAAAGAAGACAGGTATACAATAATGATGTCACACTTGCATAATAAGAAGTTCAATGAAAACTGTAATTCAATCAAGCATCTATACTCAGGGTGAACAATTACAAACTGAAATATGATCAAACTGTATGTGACTTTTTTTTAACTAAGTTTTCTGGAGCAAAGGGAAAACCTGTCAGCAGCAATCTAACCCTCTTACCCTCCAAAAACAGTTTCAATCATAGGAGCCCTGCAGTGATTTCCACTTTTTATATCTAATAATCACCTAATATTTTATTAGTATATGAAAAAGTCATATAGGAGTTAAATGAATTAAAATTTTAAAAAGCAAATAAGCAAGCAAAAATTCCTCTAATTCAAACTATACTGTAAATGGAGAAAAAAGTACTTTAAGAGAAATGTTCCTTCAAAGAAAGAAATGTAATTTGTAACAAATATATATATATATATATATATATATATATATATATATATATTTGTAACAAATATAATTAACCCACAGTTTTCTCCAGATTTTGAGAAAACAATTTAAATAAGATCTAATCATTTTACATCATATTTTTATTTCCCTCTACTCATGATATAGTTCAAATGGCAACTTAATTTTGTCTAATACTTGCTGTGTGTTTTTGACAAACTATACAATAGTTATTGTTAGTACATCAAACTTATAATGTGAGTAAAATATAAGATTTTACCAATAGTCAAGATTTGGACTTTTCTTCCAAAGATGTATTTGAAATATATGGTAAATATTGTATAATATTAATTTGTTCCCTTAATTTTAAGCATAGCACAGTATTGTTAAGAATGCACATTTTTATAATATTGAGAGCCTTTTACCCTGCAAGGCTGCAACTCTACACACAGTTGTAGACCTCTTCATTCTATTTTTATCTGATAATCATTGATCTACCTTGTATTTCTATGAATTTGATTGTTTTAGATATTATATATTAAATGGGTTATATAACCAAAATTACACATATTTATCTTTTTAAAAATTGGCTTATTTTTCTCAGCATGCTTTTCAGGGTTCACCCATGTGGAAACTTGTAGCAGAACTTTGTTTCTTAGAATAGAAAATATTACATTTTACTTATCCATCCATTTGTGGGTTGTTTCTATCTTTTAACAACTGTGATACTGCTACAATGCACATGGGTGTAAACCTCTGTCTTTGAGACTCAGATTGCATTTCTGAGTATATTCCTAAAGGTGTCACTATGGTATAAAATTGTAATTCGATTTTTAATTTTTTTTTTTTTTGGAGTTGACTACACTGTATATAGCAGTAGCCATTAACCATTTTACATTTCTCACCAACCATGAAAGGAATTCCAATTATTTCACATTTTCACCAGCCAATACATATTATATTGTAATAGTAAACATCCTAATGGCTGTTAGGAAAAATTTCATAGTAATTTTGATTTGCATTTGCTTAAGGATAGGTGATGTTTACCATCTTTTCATGTGATTGTTGACTTTATAGAAATGTCTATTCAAGACATTCACCCATTTTTTAACTGAGTTGTGCATATCTTTGCTTTTATTGTTGAACCTTAGGAGTTCTTTGTATATTTTGAGTATTAATCTCCATATATGTTTTATAAATATTTTCTCAAACTTTGTGATTGTATTTTTGATCTGTTTATAGTTCATTGACATGATTTTTAAAAATTCTTGATGTCTAATTTGTTTTTACTTTCTTTGTTATACATTTGGTGTCTTATATGAGAATTCACTGGCAAATCCAATGCTATGAAGTGTTCTATGCTTGCTTGTAAGACTTTTATAGTTTTAGTTTTTTCAAGTATTATAACTTAATTTTTTACATGAAGTAGGATAAACACCTTTTTTAAAAAAGGATATCCACTTTTCCAGGCTATGAAGAAATTTAGTTTTCCCCAATGAATATGCCAGAAATCCCTAAGAAGAAGAATTTCCCTATGTGGTGTAGGTTTGATGTGAGCTATTGTCTTTCATTTTACTGCATCTGCTTATTTGTCAGCACTACATGGTTTTGCTTACTGTAGATTCGTAATTAAGTACTGAAATCAGGAAAATGAACTCTCTCACTTGTCATTTCATAATTATTTTGTCTGTTCTGATCTTTTGAGATTGCATATGAATTTAGAATATGTTTCCATATTTTTGATAAAACATCTTTGGGATTTTGACAGGAATGTAGATTAGCTTGAGAGATTTGACAACAGGAATGTTAAAACAATCTGAAAAATTGTTCATGTATTCATATTCTTTACAAATGTTTTATAGTTTTAATTGAACAGAATTTTTTTGTTTTGTTAAATAAATTCTCAACATTCTGGATAATTGACCCAGATTCATTGCAGGTTTGAGCTCCAACTGGTTAACTTAGTTACCGTTTTTGCTACTTTTCTCATTGCTGAAACAAAATACCTGATACCCTAAAACTGAAGCAGAAAATGTTTTGAGGTATAATTATACTTATATTAAGATTTTTAAGGAATTTGAAAATTTGTTTTCTAAAGGTCAAGACTTACTAAGATTAAAAATAAAATTTTAAAGACACTATTTTTATACCTTTGAAGTCCATGAATGCGTCAACAAGAAACTGAAAAAAGTCCTTAAATCAGTATTAGGAGTGACCACATTACACATGGTCTAAATTTCACTATATCTCAAGGCATAAATCATGCTAAAATTCATATTAAGATAGTCACTGTACTATACCCTTACCACAGGCACCAAATATGAGACTTGCTATATTTTACAAGTTTTTATTTCAGCATAGTAAAATCATACTCATACAAATATTTCGAAGACTCTACATGATTTATGATTTAATATTCTATCATTTTTCTACTAGACCCTTAATAAAGATTAATTTAGATTTGGTAGTTCAGGGTCATAAGAAAATGACATATTTGAGAAATTTATATGATAAAAGTTATTATCCATTCATTTTTCTGCTGGAATAAATGATAGCTCTACATATTAAAAATGTAATAAATCTGAATGCTATTTCAATCCAGATTTACTCCTTAATGAACTAGAGTGACTAGCAAGATAGGAAGTATAATCTTTTTTGGACAATAAATCAACACCATCGTTTAATTTTTTTATCGTATCATAATACTTGATGATGCCAAAGCAGCCACATTTATGTAGCTACAACTATTTCATGTCAAAACTGAGCTCCGAGTAATATAAGACAGAAATAATAATATAAAGATGGAAAATTATATGCAGAAACTAGTCATTTGGTAAGCACTTCACTAAAAACTGGAACTGACATTTTATGTTTTATCTTATAGGAGTTACATGTAACACAGATGCGACCTGAATGGTGAGTTAACCATAATTATTTTTTTTGATTAAAGGAATCAATTTTCTGGTGACCTGAGAAATAGTTTTTACTAAAGAATAAAAATTTAAATTCTCAATTATATTATATTGAATGATTTTCTGTCATTATGCAAATTATCCTAAAATTTGCTCTTTGAAAAAAGGCAGATCCATCTTGAATTATTAAAGTCCTGTTTACTAAAAACATCTATTTATATCTAATATCCAGAGTCCCTCCAACATACATTTTGCTTATATTACTACTAATATACTTGTAATTTTACTTAAGATTTAATGAAAAATCACCATACTCTGAAATATATATATATATATATATATATATATATATATATATAACTGTTGTATTTGAAAAAAAATATATGACAGTTTTCAAAGTACAATATTAATAAGATTCTAATGGGATAAATCAAAGTTTTAGCCATATCTTATTCTTTCTCCTTATTTTGCACTTAAGAAGGCTATCTTGCAAATGTCTTTATCAGAATAACCCCTATTTGTAGAGCTGCTTTTGTAGATATTTTTGGTAAGTAGTACAACATTTATTTTGCCCTTCCTTACTTTTTCACAAATAATAGAGGCCCAGTTTTTGTTGGGTATCTACCATAGCCAACACAGCCAGTTATCAGGTGAGGCTGATCCACTTTTCAGCTGTTGCCATCAAACTGATCCTAAGGTCATGCCATTTCTGTTCTTGATGGATGCGTGAGATATGGCACATCATGTCACTCAGATTGACAAGAAATCCTGGTGGTTAATTTTCTCTGCAAGATTTCTTCCTTTGTCTTCTAATCATAGATCTAGAAGCATCCCACCCTTTCCAGTTCCTGTTTCAATCATGCAGAGCATGAGACTTGGACCTAGGAATTCTGCATACATCTCAGTACTAGCCCGGAGCTAAAGAGATTTCCAGGAAAAGAATGAGTAGAGTTTTATAGTGGTCTGAAGTAAAAAGTATTATCATTTAAGAATTGTTTTTTGTTTTTTGATATATTTGTAACTGCAATCATCTTTCATGTGTATTTCTTCTGATAGCTTTCCTATTGCCAACTCTAACATTGTAGAATCTGTTTTGATATGAATTAGCCACATCCACAATAAAACTAAATATAAGTATTTAAATTTGATGGTGGATATAACACACACATATTTTTCTATTTTTTCATAGTGAGTTGTATCCCTGAAGGTAATACCTTCAGATAGTATTAATCATTAAGAGGAAAAAGAAAAAAAGTGTGTGTTACTTACTACAGTAGTACCAATTCAATAAACAGAACAACATAGAGAGCTATGAGAAACACAAGGAAGAGAATCAAATTCATAATAATTCTGTTCCACACATTAATAGATTAATCACATCATTGTCAAAATAAGAACTTCCATATGGTAAAATCTGTAACTAAAGGATCCTGGAAAATTTAATTTAAAAACATTATTTGTACCATATGAATATACAAAAGTATAAATTATTGGTACAACTTTTTCTGATTGAATTATCACAACCTTATTTTACAATCTACATGTAAAAATAGGTTAAGATATTCACACAAACACATATTTTTTGAAAAGTAATTGTGGTGAACTGAATAATGGCCCCAGATATGTATGGATAATAATCCTCAAGTCCTGTGAATATTATTTTAATTGGCAAAGAAACCTTGCAGATGTGGTTTATTTAAGGATCCAGATGCGATAGAGCCTGAGATAGATATATTACAGGGGTGAGCTTTATATACAATTGCAAGAGTTCCTAAAAGGGAAGTAAAAAAAAATTCTCTGCAAAAAAGTAGAGGATGTGAAGATAAAGTCAATGGCTGGATTTCTAGCAGGAACCAGTCTTGAGTGCAGGAGCTAAGGTAAGTAAGTGCTAGACATGCGATTCTCCCTACAGGCTGCCCAGGGAGCCGTGGCTGCCAAAGGGGACTATGGCCTATGAAACTCACTTCAGACTTCTATAACACAGAACTGTATGAAAATGTTTCTATTTTCTTTAGCTGAAAAGTTCATGTTTATTTTAAACAGCAGCCATTGGAACCTCATATAATAATCTGAGTGTCTCTTTTTCTAAACCAATTTAACAGAATTTTTCAAAAGGAAAGAAAAAATATATGGCAACCAAAGTAAACCCACAAAAGTACATAATTGAAAGAAAGAGTATTTAGAGAAAATTTTCAAGTTGTCTACTGCCTTGCTTTGTCTTCGTCTTCTTACAGAACCAACCATCAGATATGCGAGGATAAAAGTTATGCCTTGGTAAATATTAAGAATCTATCCAGTTTCCACATTATTGAAGCTATTGACCATAGTCCACCAATAATTATTGTTTGTAATTCACCCACTGAAAACTTGCCTTCTATGTGTTTTAATGTAGCATATAAGTATTTCTGTCTTTCAAGGTCATATTTTACTTCTAGCCATATAGAGAAAATTAAAATCTAATCAACACAGCCAAATTACAAATTTACATTTTGAAGGTATGGCTTAAGTGCTGGGCATGGTGGCACATAGCTGTAATTCCAACACTTTCGAAGGTTGAGGCTGAAGAACTACAGGTCTGAGTCCACTTAACAACACCCTGTCTCAGAGTAAAAATAATAAAATGTTCAAGGCATGTAGCTCAGTGCTAAGACCCTGAGTTCAATCCCAATTACCATAAATTTAAAAAAATCTCAGAAAATTTTAATTCTGTGTGTGGAGAAACAGGTCACTCTATGCCTAAACTCTTGTCTTTCCATTTTTCCTCAAACCAGTGAATCAAAACTGCATGTTATGTGTTGTATTTGCTTTGATACATGCAATTCAATGTTTGCAAATAGTTTCCCTGTTTACAAAATTTGGGAATACTCTAAATTTTAACTGCATGCTAGGATTCTCTTATATAATATTCAGAAGAGGCATATATTGTGTGTTTTTTATTATGTGGATATTTATTATTTATTATTAATAAATTTATTATTTATTATTTAATATTTATTATTAATAAATATTTATTATTGCTAAAGATATCATATCTTGCATTTACTACATGGAAAGTGCTCAATAGCTTCTAACTTCAAAAAAATGACCATGAATCAACAATCTATCAACATGGAGAAAGAGAAAAAAACACATTTATTTCCCTTGTTGATACTTATATTTTATTCTAAAACCAAATATCCATGAAATATGCAAATATATCCATGAAAGTAATTTGAAAATAATCTCTGTTCCTTAGCGTTTCTGGCCCTTGATTTACTGCTATGCTTTGCTCCATGATTGGCTCCTCACATTTTCCAGGAATGCAATCAAAATTTACACAGCATGGTTTGAGGCAGTGTAGCTTCCTATTTAGAAGAAATATGAACAAAATTAAGTTTATTTTCATTCACTTTACCTTGAAAAATATTTAGGAATATTTTAAGCCTCAAGTTCCTTATCTGCAAAAGAGTAAAATTAGTTCCGATATTTGCAGATTACTTGTATAGTAATCTTCTAGTGCAAAGTTAGTTTGGTATAGTTATTCTTTTATTACTGAGACATTCATTACAAAATATTTAGCTGTTTTGTTTGTGTTTGCTTTGTAAATACCAAAAACATTAACATTTTTATAACATTTTATCCAACATGCAACTGTAGTTTTGAAGTAGATAAGAAATGTTTTGTTTTAAAAGACTTACTTTTTCAATTAACATAAATTTAAATAAAATAAAAATTTTAAATTTCCTTGTAAAATAGCCTGAAGTATACTTTTGAACATACATGAAAATTATAAAATAAATCCTACTATTCAATTGTAATTAATGTTTTACTTTTGTAACAAAATTTACAACCAAATTGCAAGGAAAGTTATAAATACCAAGCCACAATTTTTTACATAAACTGTACAATATGTTCAGATGGCTTAAACATTAATGTATTTTTGCTATTGAAATAAAGAATATTTATGCCAATGCCAAATAGAGACAATATTATAATTACTAGGTTTAGGTTGAAAAGAATATAATGACTTATTCTATTTTCCTTGAATACATTAAAAAGTAAATTTAAAAACCACTTAAAGTAGCATCATTAGTGAATCATTTTATTACTAAACCAATTTTCTGACTTGACTATCTTATTAAAGTCTTGTTTATATTCTTACTTCCCTCCTTCCAAAAAATGACTATACCATAATGGGTAATTAATTTTAATTAAATACAGTGGACTAAATTTTGCTGTCAAACCCTTATTCTGATGCCCTAGAGTAATTGCAGATACTTTTATAGGAACATACAAAAGCAGAATTTGGTTCTTTGGGACTAGAGAGATGGTACTAGAAGTTTTATTAGAGAGAAGTATTGAGTAAAACCTAGTTGTCATTCACTATCCATGTGGTATTTATTCTAAAATATCCCTAAAATAAAATCCATAGATGCTCAAGTCCCTTGTACAAAATTTCATAAAGAACATCACCCATATACTATAATCTTTAGGAATAGTACCTAATACAATGCAAATGCTATGTAAGTAGTTGTTAACTGTATCAGCTAGGGAATAATGACAAAAATACATTTTAAATACATCAACATTTTTTTCCAAAATATTTCCATTGGATGTCAGTTAGTTCATGAACATGGAATCTGCAGATAGGGAATATATTTTTCAGCTTTCCTAGCACCAGACACAATACCTGATACCCACAACTTTAAAAGAAGTTCAGTGATTTAATGTACCTCACAGTTTTAGCAATCTAGTCTTTTTTCAGCTGAGACAGAAAAGTCATGACATAACAAACACGTTTATTTCATGGTGTCTGGAAAACAGAGTACAGGGACAATGTCAAAGAGGAAGGGGACAGAGACCAGCCATGTCCCTGAGGCCACACCTTCAGGTCTCACCCACATAAAGCCAGAGGTGTGACTTCTGTTAGTCTCCCAGGGCAGATCCCCAAGTCAGCAAGAGAACACAGTCAAGCTTCATTGCCCAGAGAAGGCCTTCTGTAGCTTTGTTTAAGCCAAGGTGTATCTGTAATTTTTTATTTGTTTAATTATTTCAGATCCATGTATTCTACCTTAAAGTGAATTAAACACCACAACATCTCTGAAACTAAATGTATATTGTACGATGTACAGTTTTGGTACTGAATTTGACACAGGTCTGGCCATTGCCTATAAAGGCTAAGACTGTCTTTTTTCTTCAATTTATAGACTTAAGTTCCAATGTGTAAAACTATATATATATATATATATATATATATATATATATATATATGTTTTACATATGTATATGTGTAAAAGAGGGTTTTTTGCATTAAGAAAGTCATGGTCAAGTTCAAATTTTTCAAGAAAAGAGAACTACTCCTATAAGTAGGTCTTGCATGTTGCAGGCTTTTAGGGCCCTTAGTTTAGTTGTGGGTGCTACAACAATATTTAATACAAAGTAATTTATAATGAAATAAATTTGAGTTTGTTTCAGGTTTCTAGAAGTCTAAGACCATGCCCTAGCATTTACTTTAGTTCTGGGTAAGGGACATATCCTGCTTCAACTTATGGCAAGCAGTGCAATGATAAGTAAATGTGCAAAAACCCTTTCATACAAGGAAAACTTAAAACCATTCATGAAGATGGATGCTTCAGGATTCTGAATGTGTCTTACAGATCCAGCACCTCTCAAAACTATCCTAATGGGACTCAAATCTCAGTGTGAGTCTTGCTGGGTGACAATAAACTAACTTCACATCACAGCAGTTCCTTAGAGAGGAATATTCCTAAGTGTGAACCAGAGTACCTCATAAATTTGTATTTAGAGCAAAAAATTGTACATAAAAAGCATTTTCTGAGATAATGGAGTTATAAAAGTTTTACTCTTTGACCATTCACTAAGTTGTTTAGCAAATTTAAATTCAAAATATTGGTAAATACTTTATTCATCAATATCTATGGCACAATCATTTTATGAAACTGTTCTTTCTTTAAGAGATATTCAGATTAGGAGGCCTCTACTGTGCGATCCAACAGAGAGATCCAACAGATCAATAAGTAAGCCTGATAGTGTCAAAGAGATATATCACCAACTCCAATTCAGACTGCTTGCATTTGTTCAGAGATGCATCATGCTAATAAACTTCTCTCAATCCATTCAAGTTAACATCTTTCTTGATGGAAGAAAAGGAGAGATGAAGGCAAAAACATTAAATTTTGCAGCATACCCATCATAAATTTAGTATGCACTCCCAAACAACATTAATATATTTTAATCAGAAAGAAATCACAATAAATTAGGAGCTGAAATAAGACATTAATTTCATAAATATTTTACAAGCTACTGATTTAGGTCATTCTGGTCCTTCTCAAAAAGAAAATTAAAAGTTTACACTATTAATTCTGAAGCAAAATTCATTCTTACTACATTCTTAGTACATTAACTCCATTGAAACCGAAGTAATCAGATTCCTCAGATTACTGGTTTAGGTGCATATTAACTTACTACTACCACAATTTTCTAAATAAACTGTTTCTACACAAGATGTAATTAATCTTACCTTCCAACCTAAACAGTGATACACAGAGAGCAAAACGATGGAAGAAGACCACTTGAAAACAAAGAGGTTTTTTTTTTTGTTTTTTTTTTTGTTTGTTTTTGTTTTTGTTTTTTTTATCTGTGAGTCATGGTTTTGTGTACTCATATAGCTGAGGTCTGAAGAGAATTCCACACTGAAGCAGTCATGTCTGAAAAAAAGTATTTTTTTTCTAGGGTTGGAAACAGATATATAAAGAATAAGTCTTTTATTAACTAAATAATATAACAATTTCATTAGTGATGTTTTAAAAAACCACAATTTGAAAGTCATATATTAAAATATATTGACCAAAAACGTATCCACCTGTTATTCAATAAGCAAATTTCTCTGAGGCAAACAATTTTCATGGGTTTATATCTTAATATTATTAATATTTTGGTAATTGAAAAGATAGTTTAAAGTTGTCTATGTAGCAATATGATAAAATTAGGTCAAATCTAAATGCTAAACTTACTAAAGAGATTCATGATGTGACTTAAAATACTAGGGCTCTTTGGTGAGAGTTGTTTACCAATATAAACACATATAAATTAGAAAATATATACATTTATAATGATTAACAACATTATATTGTAAGCTTTTTGTTTGGTAGAAAATTACCTACTTATGTCATATTTGTTATAGATATCTTGTTAAAAACCATTAAATATTCCAGTTTAAAAATGAAGTATTTTCTCAGTATCTGCAGTAAGAATTGCATAGATTGGTGTTATATATTATGTCTTACCTTCAACTGAGGAAATTTGCTACATGTAAACATGGTTTATTCTGTCACAAGGTAATACTGGAAAGGGTATACAAGAGAAGATAAATGATTTTGACTGAATTAAACACATTTATTGGCAAAGGTTATTACTGGGCGCAAACCACTATGTTATCAAAAATTTCAATTAAAATATTGAACCACAAGTATCAGAAACATCAAAAGTTTAAATTTCAATTCAAAATATTCAAAATGGGCAAGTGTTTAATCAAAAAAGATTTCTTATATTTTCAAGCAAATCTTGAATCTGAGCTTGTGATTAACATTCCTTTAGCAATATCTTATGATAATTGATATTTGATATACCAAAAACCAATGTATATGGGACATTGTGTGCCATAGTAACAGGACTTTGCTACTTTTGTATGAAAATATATGGCACACTGATTGAAGAAATTGTATACTAACTGAAGAAAAGTTGCATACTCTGTGTACCACTCTATTTTTCACTGTCATTTTAAACAATGCCAATGAAATCATTTTCTATGGCATGACTTTATAATATCTTTTGTAAGCACCAGGTTAATGGAAAACACTCTAGAAATTGAACTGCATATTATATTTGGATGTAAGTTAGATTATTCACAACATGCTGTAATAGTTCGATGTTACAGAAATTTATATTTTATTAAAGTATCAAATATTGATAAAGCATACCAATAAAATTATTGATTCAGGCAAAAATACATCACATTTAAACACTTTAGCTAGTTATAGGTTTGTAAGGCAGCTATAACAAATACATATATTAAATGATACTCAAATATACATTTAAAAGAATTAGTATAGTTATCATATGCCCAGTGACTCCTAAAATTTTTCTTAAAACAACACATCTTAATTATTTTTCAGTGTCTGTGAGACAAAAATCTAGATACAATTTAATATGGCTTCTGCTTCATGATTTCTCAGAGGGCTGCTATCAATGTTTCAGTCAGAATTGAGTTTTTCTAACGGTTTAAATGTGAATGATTTTTCAATTTTACCTGGATACTTGTAAAGATAGATTCTGGACTTAAGACCTCAGTTTCTTAGTGGAATTTTCTTGGAGATTGCTCTGAGTTTTGTACATGTGAAATTTCCAATGAGGCAGCTTGCTTTATCAAAATCAGGTAGAGAGAAATGAATGGTGCTGGGGGACAGAGACATGTAGAGTGAGAGAGAAATACTGACTGTGAGAAAAAGGAACTACTTGTAGCAGCAAAATAACATTTCTACTTCTCTCAGCTGAGAACTGGAAATACTAGCTATTTATAATTGTGAAGAAATGCCTGAGGCAGGCTAATTATGAAGAAGAGAGATTTATTTATAACACTATGTATTTTGGAGATTCCATAACATTAACATCTGTTCATTATTTTTTTTGCAAAATACTCTTTATTTATTAAATGAAAGAGAGGAAGCAAAGAAAGGTCTTGAATGAGATTATTTTACAATGCTTTTTATGATAATAGGAATTTCATAGTCTGTAGATTATTTAAGAACAACCAAGGTGTATAAAGAATTCCATTTCTTACATACAGAATTCTATATTAATACAAACTTAAACTTCAGACAAAAAGAAATGGGATTGGAATCCAAAATTCTAGCTTTCCAGCTAATACAAGTCATCTAGGTCAGTTTCACCACATTGTGGGTGGCAGTGACAGGAGCATGCGTAGAATAGAAGGAACTGATCACCGCTCAGTACTGATCACAGAGAGATTCAGGGGTCAGGCTCAGGACTTTACCTCGGAAATTCACTCTACACAACAGACAATCCCTGGTGATCCTTCATGGTCTAAGAACCTCCCTCTAGTTTCTAGTTGGGTCACCTTTAATAATGCGACACCCTGAGGACTGAGCCTCCATACAAGGACAGCTAGAGGGAACTATCTCTAAGGGTAAATTCCTGGAAGCACAACCTAACAAAAGAATAAAAATAAAGCATAACCCAGTGATTAGGTTAAAAGGTGCACAGACAGTTACATTATCTGATACTGTGGGATTTCTGAGTCTTCTCCAAATCAAAATTACCACCAAAGTTAGTCATTCTGAATTGATTCACAGCACTAACAACTGTCAGTTCTCCAATGACCTGTGTTGCCAATTTTGAACTCCTTGGCTATTCTTATCATTTTGTTCTGGTGGTATGTCTGTATTTCTATTTGATTCAACTTCAAAAATTAGACCTTTCTATATTGTGAGATTCAGCTTTCCTTCATTTAACCTGTTTTTTCAAAAGAAAATGGATACTTGGTACTCAGAAATGACAGGATGGAATGAATGAAAAGACGCTACCACTTCAAAGTATGTGGACAGCAATAAGCCCTGTACACTGACAAGAAAGGAGAAAGTGATGTTTCATTGTAGTGTAAATCATTTAGATTTTTTTTTTTTTTTTGCATTTAGTTCTGGACATTACGCTTTACTAGGTGTATATTTATAGTGCATCAAATGAAATTAAGCATTGCTGAACACCCTTCAAATTCCTTGTAATAAAGGATTAGTTCCCAGGAAGATGCTATTGAGAGATATTGGAACCTTTAAAAATTGGGACTGGTTGGCTAATCTTGAGGTCATTGGAGGAGTGCCCTTGAACATGATATGGCACCCTGGACTCTACCTCTCTCTGTCTCTGCTGCTTGACCAGGAAATGAGAGATTATGCTTTACCACACACTCTTGCCATGTGCTGCTTGGTAAATAGCAGTAGAACTAATAGAATAAGTCTAAAAATTGTGAGCCAAAACAAAACTTATACTTTTAAAATATTTTTTAAAAATTTCTTTGGAACATCCTCTTAAAAGTTGATTATCTCAAGTATTTCATATAGTAACAGGATAGTATCTTATACAAAAAGGTTAGTTGAGGAATTTAGAGATTATGTGACACGTCAAAATTCACAGTTAAGATTTATCCCAAAAAAAGAAATGTTGGGGCAGTTAAAATAGAGGAATGAAAGAGACTGAAACAAGGAAGTTCCAGCCACCAAAAAGAGAATTTAAGAATCACAAGTATTAGCAGTGTACTAAAATGAAATGAAGAAAATGGCAAACAAACACAGAGTCCACAAAATAAAAGTAATTGAAAGAGGGGGGTCTGGATCATTATAACCGAGTGAAGAGGAGATATTAGCTGTCAATGGATTGACACAGAGAATAGGAAACTTTAGGGGAATAACAATTCATTGATTATCAACTCATTGATTTATATTGAATCCTTTCATAATTTTGAAAAGTTCTTCCAGAGTGACCTTTTCTCATATTGATGTAATATAAATGAATAACTTTGTAGGTGTGTTTCTCTGTGTTTATGTTATGTGTTTTATTTTTAAGGACCATTAAAAATTCAGCACATGTTTTAAGAAATTATAGCAATTCAAGCTGCATTGCCATTAATCCATCTCAAAATACTCCCTGTTGCCTCAAGTACACTCACTCTGTTGTTGCCAGCACTTGCCGATGCAGTTGTGGAAGTTCTCTTTCCTGAGTGTCTTCTCACGGGGTGCTGCTGCAAGAGCACCGTCCTACAGAAAAGAAGCCTCAAAACACTATTTCAGTGTGTTGTCATCACCCTTACCGACCATACACAGTATGTAAGACTTCTGATCCTTCCTCAAAATTAAAATGACCACAAATGTAAATATTTTCAAATGACTCAGGGCATGAAGGCATCTATGACAGGGGAACTAAACAAACATATGAAACCGGACATTCAGAAATGCTTCAGAAAATGAGAATAATAATGACTTAAATGTGTTTGAAATGGAGGGACTAATGCAATGTGTATTTTTCTATGTTAAATTTTTAAAATTTAAATATTCACTGTACTTTACCACACATCACAGAATATTTCAATCCTTATTTTTTCAATATAAACTCTGCTTTATCAATACTGAACACATACCCATATTTGACATAGATTGAAGATAGATAGGAAGACACATACCTTAGAAACTTAGAATATCTTAATTATCACACTGAATAAGTTAACAATGTTATTGAATACTAATGACCAAAGTCCCTCTACAACATATATTCACAAACATCTCAACATCTATTTCCTAGATTTCTTTTTTTATGTTGGATGAATGATAGTTGGTGTCATGGTTTATGTTTTGTGTCCCCCAGGCCTCATGAGTTTGCATTGCTCATTTGTGATGGTTCATTGTATAGTGCTTGGATTGATGGTGTTAGTGCTCCACCCACATAGGGGTGGAGCCAGGATGTGATGTAATGGCAGGAAGAAGGTGTGTCTTTCTCTTTGCTGGTTTGAGTTTGCTGCTGGTGGCCACCAAGAACTGCAGCCCAGCCATACCTGCCTGTCTTGGAGACAACTGAGTGTGGACTGAAACCTCCAAAAACTGTAAGAAATAAACCTTTCCTTTCCCAACTTTGGGCTTCAGGTATTTTGTGTCAGCGACGAGCATAAAGTAACTAAGACAGTTGGCAATAGAAAAATTATTGACGTTTGTTATAAAGGCTTTTAAAATCTTGAGACAAATGGTCTTTGTCAATTTTGAAGTAGGATAAAACTCCAGTGTAATGGTGATGTTTACTAGCTGAGTGCAATAATCTATGAAATCTTAGTTAAAGTATATCTATCTGCCTTCATCTAATTTGCCACATGGTCACTATGAAACCATTAATTTTACAAACATATTATATCTTATATGTACAATCTTCTGACATAGAATCTATGTTTCTCCATCTTCTTACTTTAGCCTAATAATATGATTTTTCATACTTTTCTTAGGGAAATTTCATCCTTTTTCATATATTATGAACTTTATATGCTAAGTCATCTAAGTCATTGTCTCCAGTCTCATTTTAAGTGCATTTCAAATGAATCTATGAAACCTCTTGTGAAACTTTTCCACTTTTGTGTGGCACAGCATTTTGTGTCCAGTTCTTATTATTCTCTCAAGCATATTTGACTGAAAGTCACCCTTGAAATCACTTTTATTTCATTAAACAAATACCTAGTCAGACTTAAAATTTCATGTATTTTCTAAGTGGTGCTGTTTTATTCATCTTTTTTATTCTTATTACTACTATATTATTGTCCTAATTTATTTGGTCATGGGTCCTTTTTGGATTTCAATACTGAATACCTTAACTGTGGTTTTGTTTCCAGGTTTGTCCTCCTTTAATTTTTCCTCATCTGAATTGGAAATGAAACTTTCAAATTTCAAATATCATGTGTATGCATACATATATGTATGTATAAATATATATATATATATATATATATATATATATATATATATATATGACTAACCTATCCAAAGATTTTCTCTGAACAATATACTAAAGACCCAAAATCTAATATTGTTTACATGGAACCCTGTTATACATCAACTCTTTTTTTTGTCCAATTCACATTACCCACTTAAAAAATTATGTTCCCTGCTTTGTTTTCTCTGCATTTATTTTTTCTAGAAAGTACTCTTATTCTTCTATCCATATTTCATCTGGCAGACTCTGATGTCATTTATGACTCTAACTGAATATTAGATTTTAGTAGAAAAGTTCTTGTTTTCTCTGATTACATCTTTAGGCTTGGTCAGTTATTTTGTTTTCTTTTCTCTTGATATCCTATAAGTATTAGTACTACTTACCCTTACAGAAGTAAATTTACCTGTTAATATGTCTTTCTCAAACATTAACATCTTTAAGAATAAAAATTATGAGCTTTTAGTTGCTATTAGGGTTTCTTGTGTATATATTTATTTAATATAGTAGTGAGATACTCCAATAAATAAATGACAAGAGTATAAGTGATAATATGGATCATTTTGAAAGCTTGCATATAGCATAGCATTATCTGAAATTATCTAAAATGCATCACTCAACTTTAAAATTGTCTTTATAAACCCGAATATATTTTTTCTTTTTTCTTATTTAAGGAGAAAAAGAAAAAAATACAGAAAAAGGGTACAAGTTATACAGAATTTCAGAAAAAATAAACAGTAGGAAATCACTAGTTAATAGATTACATATTGTTATCTTAGAGATAGTTGTTCAAGTTACAAAATTAAAGCATATAAAGTGGACTTTCAAACAGTGAGACTGGGAACAGTTTTGTTCAATGATCCAACAAAACTCAGTAATATGGTTATCTATCTTATACACTTAAATATATATGCAGTTATATTCTTTAGAGCACGTTCTTTTCCTTTCTTTTGTACAATGACAATTACACATTTTGGGTTTTATTACACCCACAGTTCTTATTACTTTTTTTTGAAGAGAGTAAAACCAAATGTGACATAACAGAACAGACTCAGTCAAATCAAAAGGATGGACATAATAGATAATGTAAAAACAAAATACTAGGTGACCAACAATGATTAACATACTGCCTCTTGCTATCTTAAAAAAATTGCCTATATCATCAGTTATAATAAAATTGAACAAAACAGTAAAGAATAGAAACAAAACATTGGAGACATCACAGGAATTTAAAAGAAGATAATAGTCAACCAGAATGGGCGTCATAATGAATCTTATTGTCTTCACAGTTTTGTCTATACTTTCGAACTTGGTACTATCAAGCAAAGCAGAATAGAGGAAAATCAGTCAAAGCAAGATGGTGAGAGCTATGCAGGGATTCAAACCAAGTTAATAGGAAATCAAAGTAGGTTACTATAATGTATCCTGCTTTTTAAAAATTCTTCCCTTAATTAAAAAGATAAAAATAAAAAAGTAAATAATTTTAAAAAAGGAGATTTAGATAAAAGAGGGAATAACAACAAAACAGCACAGGTCAAAGCATAACCATTTAAGCAAAATAGTGTTTCAACTCAAGATATCCTGACATAAAAGTAGTTACCATAGTGTCTCTTTCCTTGAAATCTTTGAGTATAACTTCATATACTGTAGCACCAAACATATCAAGACAATGTAAAACCATTCAAGAGAATGACAATATTACAGGGTATTTAGAACCAACTATCAGAAAATAAATAATGGTTTCTGTATAATCTCCTTGTCTATAAAAGTTTTGCTTAAATTATCACATATAATAAAATCAAATAAGATACAACCTGCTAAGACCAATAGAGACAGAAGAATAAAAGCTTGATGGGACTTCAAAGCAAAGTGATACTAAATCAGCACTAGCTGTTAGGATGTCTTGTTTTCTCCAAAATAGCTGTTCCTACCATCCAGTCTTCTCTGCCTCATTTCTGTTGAGCTCTTTTTCTGGCATTTGTTGTCAGTTTGTCTTCCTCATTTTGCTTTCTACTCCATTCATTGTGGCCTCTCTGCCACAGTTTCTGAAGTCTTGGTATTTTCCTTTTTTAGAATATCCTGCAGTATTCTCTGTAGAGTTGGTGGCTGCAAATTGGTGGTTGCAAATTCCCCTAGTTCTGCTTTATCCTGGAAGCACCTCGTTTTTCAATCAATTTCTAGGGATAGTTGTGCAGGATATATCAATCTTGGCTGGAGGTTGTTATCTTTCAAAGCCTGTATTATTTCCCCCCATGCTCTTCATGATTTGATGGTTTGTGCCAAGAAGTCTGCTGTAATTCTGATGGGTGTTCCCTTGTAAGTGATCTGTTTCTTGTCTCTGACGGCTTTTAGTATTCTGTTCTTATATTGGATTTCTGGAATTTTGATTATTATATGCCTGGGTGTAGCTCTGTTTGGGTTGTAGGTGGCTGGAGTCCTGTATGCCTCATACATCTGAGTATCTTTACCTTTTGCTAAATTAGGGAAATTCTCTTGGATTGTTTCTGTGAGTAGTTTTGTAGTCCATTTGTTTGTGTCCCTACTTCTTCTTTTATGTTCATAATTCTTAAGTTATACATCCTCTTATCATCTTCTAGCCTTTGTATTATTGCTGTTGGTTTTCTTATTTTTAAAAAGTTTTTCATTTAATGCTCCCAAATTACAAATCTGCCCTCCAATTCAGATAATCTATCCTTAGTTTCTTTCAAACTGTTATGCCAGGTTTTGATAGAGTTTTTAGTTTCCTGGTAATCTCTTTGAACCTGCTTCACATATTCTATGTTTTCTCTATTTTCTCCATCAAACAATTCTCCCTTTTTTTTCTGTTCTTCCATTCCACCATCTGTTTTTTTCTTGGGTGGTGCTTAGCATTTCTCTAACTATTCTCTCCCTTTTTTTTTCTGTTCTTCCATTCCACCATCTGTTTTTTCTTGGGCGGTACTTAGCATTTCTCTATTCGATTTACATCTTGCTTTATCTTGTTAAATACTTCACTTCTAAACTCGTCTATGAAGCTCTGGAGATATTGCTTTATGTCTATTGGTGCCATGTCTGATATTGCATGTTTTCTGTCTTCCTTTGCGTTTCCCTTTCCTGGATCAGTGTTCTCAGGATTAGGGACTGAGGACCCTTTTTTGTTGCTTCTTCTTCCCATACTTTTCGTTCCTTCTGTAGAGGCGAATGTAGGAGACCCAATTTTTTTCTCTTTTTTGGTACAGTTTGTTTGAATTGCACCGGCTAGGTGTTCCTGCCCACTGTAGTGTGCTAGGCAGATATAGACCTGGGCAGCCTCTGCTAGGCCTGCCCCTCCAGGTCAATCTACCGAATGCTTCACCGCTAGGGATCAACTCCAGGCTCTGGGACCTGGTTTGGGCTAGCCTTCTGGGTCTTAGTCAGCAGCATCACGCAGGCCAGGCACTCCCCACCAATCCCGCTTGAGAGGGGAATATGCGACAAATGTCACTGCAGTGCCCTGTTCTGGCAAGTCTGCCCAGTCCCAGTATGTCTTTTGCTGGAGCCTCCTACTCTAGGGCTCCCTGCTAGTCCCACTCTCAACTCCATTTGCAAATTCCTGCTCTCAGAGCTTTCATGCTTCTCTCTCCCTGTCCAGCAGATTTGGACAAAGCAGCGGCAGCAGGAAATTCAAATCATAGCTTCCAGTGGTGTGGGTTCTAGCTTTCATGCTGAGATTTTATCTGTTCCTGTTATAGCACCAGGATTGGATTTCCAGTTGGTTTCTCTTAGCTTAGTTCATTCCTGGGTCAGCAGGGTGTATCTCTCCTTGCTTAGGACTCTTCATACCGCACCACTCCTGGATTTTAAGCGGGTTATCTCAGAGAGCCTCCATAGCTGCTGCTATCTATCTGCAATGTTCTTCCGGAAGTCAACCCCAATATATTTTATGAATTTCTCTTTTTAAAGTAAAGCAGTGCAGTAGTATTTGTGATGTACATTTACAATTTAAGTAGAATAATGTATCTTTAATGTTGTATGTATACATCCATCTAAATTAATTTTTAGAAAATGAAATGAGCCCTGCATTTTAATTATATATATGTTTCTGCTTAAATTTAGGAGTTAAATGCTCTACCTTTCAAATTATATTTTTTGGATTCAAAGTCTTGCTTTTCTAATCATAAGTGACATACAGTGTGCAACTGATTTAATTTATTCTCTTAACCTATAAGTATATATATATTAACATACTTCTCACAAAAAATTGCTACTATAATTGGAAATTCCAGAATCTCTAACAGGCCAGTGAATATTCAGAGCAGTTCAAGTATCTTGCAATTAGTCAATAAATATTCACATGAATTATTATATTATTTTTATTATTATTGTATAGATTACTCTTGAAGATTTTAAACACTTATCAAGCAAATAAATTGTTAAATTGTGCTAAATTAAGTGATATCATAGGAACTTTAAAGGCTTGAAGTATTAGAGAATCCTAGTGTAACAAATACACAGTCTGTATTTATTTTAATGAATACATTTTACTAATTTCTTTCTTCATACTAATTTCTTATTCACCTTTAACTTCCCATTTCTTGCTATAAAGGAAAATTAAATTATAGTATTTTTCCTGTCAATGAGTATATTTACACACCATTTAACATTATACTTTAAAGCATGACTATTTGGTGATAAAAGAGCAGGAAAGGAACTGATAAAATATAATGCCAGTATTCTATGCAGTGTTTGAATGGCACTTTTATCATTAGATGAAGAAAAATAAATTTGAATTCTGTTTATGGTGCCCTGAATTTATTATTTCCAAGTGAACCATACGAAATACAAAAAATGTGATATTTACACAATGTATTTGATTTTCATAATTGTCTTCATTCCCTAATGTTGTTTAAAAAGTTGAAATAGAAGGTTTGATAAGACAATAAAGTTCATTTCTCTTTCTTACAGCTTTCACTTGTCCCAAGAATTGATCTTTCTTTCTATGAAAATCATACTGGGCCACTTGTGTTTTTCTATTCTTACTCACATTTGAAAAGTGTCAGTGCATCTGTCTGTACTAGAGAACATGCCTAGTGACCAGGTACCATGAGGACCTGTTTGGCAGGTGCAATCTACCCTCACAGTGATTTCATCTCCCTTCATCCTAGGTATCCCAACCTTTAACACTTAAAAGTCATTTTAAAAGGGAAGCAAGTGAAGCAGAAAAAAGTGAGAAGGGGGAATTTCTATTGGGGACTTATTAGTTTTGTCAATAAAAGCTTTTATATTGAAGTGCACTAAAACTTGTGTCTTCAATCCTCTTAATTAGAACTTTTGTCATCATCATTATTTGGTAAGTTTAGCCTCAAAGGAATTCAACAATTAAAATCTTACAGTATGTTTGAAAATCTTGTTTTGATTTTGTATCAAAAACTGTTAGTTTACTGCATGTTTTTTCAAATGAACAGTTTTAATTTTCTTTCACAAAATCTATATAAAAACAAAAGAAAAACCAGTGTTTTCTCAGAATGCCAATTTTTACTATATTTTTATAATGACTCAAAATTGATCTCCTTTTATTACTTTGCTTAGTGAGATATGAAATGCTTAAGGCTATAATCAGGGCTTAATTTAGTCCATGGTAATTTGGGAACTGACACTTTTTCAAACAGATTTAGGATAGGAGACTTAGGAAATGAACTTCTCCATATGTTACCTCTTTTTTTCTTTACTCTTTTTAAAGCTTAATTTATGTTGTAAATACCCATGACAGAGAAAATCACTCAGTGGATGACAAAATATGATTGCTGATCACATTTTCTTGGTCTACATAATATTCATTACCTATAGATGTCTAGTCATTGTTTTAACACATTCTCTTGTTTGGGAGTCAACATAGCCAATACGCAAGTATAAGCAGGAATCATCTTTTTATGGAAATGGCTGAAATTATTGTGACAGATGGAAATGACATTCATGACCATTTCACAAAGGTGGGTATCAAACTACAATTAAGAGAAATAAGTTCTAGTGTTCTACCGTGTATAATAAGCTAACATAGTTTTCACCAATTTATTGCATATTTTATAAAAACTGATAGATTTAAAGGATTCATAAAAAAGAGAAATCATAAATATTTAGGATGTAGGAGTGCTATTCATTTTGATTTTGATGACTATATCATATCATATGTAAAAAATATGTACCATTTGTATGTATACACACACATATATATTTATTTATATACAGATAGATTTATATAGAGACTAAGAGTTTTACCACTCTTTACTCAATAAACTGGTGGAGTTACAAGTCTTAATTTTCAATTAAACACTTTAAAGAAGGAAATATTCACTATACTTCACCCTTTGTCTTTGATGTAATCAGTAAATACCAAAGTTCTGGCTGCCTAGTAGCCTTTTCTTCCCAGTGAACAACTGCTCAGCTCTGTGCCCCACTGCACTGACATTTTGTGACTTGCTCTTTGTTTTTGCCATGCACTATGACATCTTGCAGGACATTATGTCCTATGTTCTCTAGCTTACTTTCAATAGTTTTTTACTTGATTCAAATTTTGTTATAACAATGGGTACAGTTTGTGAAAACTGTTTTTATTTTTATAAAAAGCATTATTTTCTTTAAATAATTTGTACTTCAACACAACATGGAAAAAAAGCTAACACTGTGGGAAAGCTCTGTCTCACAATGTGTATTTACCTTTATGCCTTCCCTTCTTTTATGTTTTTAGCTAGGGTATTATCCCAGGTTCTGTTTCATTGTTCTTTATATTGCATGTCTGTATATTTATAAGGACTAATTCTAGGAATGCATAGAAGTATTAGTCATGTTCAGTTCTTAAAAAGATCACTATACTATGTGGAATGACTACTGATGTTCATTGTTTCTCACTTCTTATAATGTTATTGATATAAGGGAAAGAACTTCCAACATACTAGATGTTCAGTATGAGTTCATATTCTCTAAATTCAAAGAATGAATTTTTGGAACAATGGAGGGTAACAGCAGAATAAATGTATTAAGATAAAGAAAACTTATGTCTGAAAGACAGACAGAAGGGGACCTGAGGTGGTTGCTGAAGATCATGTCTTTTCTAGGGATTTTATAGATCAAAACCCCATGATGAGGTGAGTTGCAGATAAAATGGGAATTCACCAGCTGAGTGTGAGGTAGGACAAAACTATAGCCAACGAATAAGATTAATTGCTCAGGTAAAATTAATTAAATCATTGAGAGATGGGGAAGAGAGTCACAGAGAAAGTAGACATGCCTATATAGCAGTGGCTTTTCCTGTAGCAAATCGGGTTAGTGACTCCTGGATTCCTCAGGGTGATACAGAGCTATTTAGAATATCAATCCTTGATGTTCATCATTTTGGGCACATTTCTTTTATCTTTATGTCTTGAGGTCTGGTCCACAACAGAGGAGGTGCTTGTCCCTCAAAGTTGTGAAATATCTAGTCTTCTGTCCTGGCTCCTTGAAAGACCCCGCCCTCTCTGACTGCCTATAATATTTCTGTCTAATTCAGTTGCCTGTAACATTATGACACAGAAGTGAAAGTTAACTGCACAGAGCTACATAGCATGCACATTTGCATGAGAACTGGTGTTTGTGTGTACTGACAGGAACATGAATTTCCTAAGCAGATTATTTCTGAGAGAAGTTTTATGCCTGTACTTACTTAACTATTTAAGGTCTTATGCATATTGTTCAATTACATTAATAAATTTTGTTTTCAAGTAAAAATGTAATATACTATTAACATTTCAAATTCAGCAATGCTTAAAAATCATAAATGAAGTTTTAAACAAAAAAGCCAGTAATTTGAATTAGCATCACTCCTGCTTCATAATAATATACTCAGAAATAATAAATACTCATTTTATTGTAGGTCATATTACTCAAGTCATTAATTGACTGCAACCATTCAACACATTAAAAGACATAATTTAACCTGTGATTTATATGAATGTGAGCAATAACAAACAATGCTTAACTGGGTTTATAACATAAAAATTTTTAGCTAAGTGTTAAATGAATTTTACCATCAATGATGCTACATTTTCCTATGGTGAGCACATACTGATATAGTCTGATGAGACACTGTGAATAGTAAACACGACATTTTATTTATTACCTTTTCAGTCACATGATGATAATAATAGGCTGTAATCATCATTAAAATGAAATATCATTGTGTGTTAGAGGAAAAAAGGAGGAAGTACACTAAGCGGTGGAATACAAAATTCACAAATGGTGGAAATGTGTATTTTAATCTGCCTTTGACATAATGTGTTGTGAACAAGGGCTTAGAAGCACAGTGAAGTTGGTTATTCCTAAGGGTAACATTTGCAAGGCTGGTTAGAGATGGAAATATGTTCATTTGTTAGGAAATTCTTCTCCGTGGAAGGCTTTTCACACCTGTGAAAGATGAAAACATGTTTGCCCCATTGGATCTGTCTGAAATATATTACATGAGGAAATGTCTCAATGAAGCATTTTAGTTTGTAAACTTTTATTGTATATTGAATTTGAAGTAAAAATGTATTCATACTTAAACACATTTTCCTTCATTTTGTCAATAAAACCTTTCTATTTCTAAGTGAAGAAAAACTAAAATAATATATAAAGAATGCTCATATTTTCCTAAGTCTGTTCATATCTGCACCAGCAAGCAGATAGCACCTCTATTTATGTGTGCTCTTTTAGGAAGAGGAAAAAACATTTTGAAGCCCTTCCAGAAATTCACATAAAATAGTTTACTAAAGAATGAAGACAAGAAATTTAACTATGTTTAGTACAGTTCTTCTTGTACAGATTTTTCTATCCACTTTTTTATATCTCATTGCAAACTGGCTCTTTCAACAATAAGGAAGCTATTAAAGTATGTGCATTTGAATCATAGTTAAGATTTCTTCCAAGGAATGTGCAGAGATCATTCCAATAACTATGATTTAAAGTTAGAGATCTGCTCTCTGACTAATGTGTTTTAGTTGTCAGTGTCTTTAAAGTTTTTCATTGGTAGTTTATTTTATTTGAGTTACCACACTGGCTTCAAAATGATTATGATATCTAGTATAATAACTAGTTAATCACTACATTAATTATAATGTTATCATTTGATCAATTTTTACAGTAATGTCCTCTTTTTAAGGACAATTATTAGTACAACCTGACATGGATCCTGGAAGAAAGTTCCATTTTTAGAATCTTGAGGTTTTACAAAGGTAAGAATAAATTATATCTATAAGAATCAGAGATCTACGCAAATTCAAACATTACTAATTTTTGAGCAATACAAGTGTGGTATAAGCATTACTAACAATTTGATGACACAGGTGGTATAAGGGATGAATAAAGTAGAAGTCTGTGACCACCAACACCATTCTTCCCTGCCTTATCAGAATATTACCTAGCTCAGATTAATCATCTAGTTCTATGACTGTGACTGTGTCATGTCTAACAAAGGAAGATACTTTTGCATGAATCCTCTTCATTTCTATTCAGATGCTTATATAGCTTAACAGGATCTCAAGACCATCTGACCCAGATCCAAGTTTATACAAAATATGTAATGTGAGATAATTAAGTCTATCTTGATTAAAAACTTTTACATAACTAAAACTCTACTGTTTAAAAATATTAAGAGTTAGTTTTGAAAGCCATCAGTCTAGAAGTTCTGAAAACACTCCTTTCTTTGTCTGCTGAAAGAATTTCCCTTGTAAGGGAGGGAATGAACTGGCAATTCACTGCTCATCATTTTTCCCTGAACAATATTCTCTCACAAGAGAGACAGTAGGACTAATAAAAGTTGGTGATAAAACACAATTGGCCTAACAGGTGAAACATATAAATGAGCAGTAAGTGAGGAAAAGAGAAAAAAGTGCTGAGAAAAGTGTTTTCCAATTTTTCCAATCTATTGACATCTACTTCAATATTTGTAGTAAAACTATATTTCTGTTACCTTACTGTGAAACTCTTATCAGTGTTACATTTTAGTTTCAACTCAATAACTCCAATTTTCTTTTTTTTTTTTAATTTTGTTTTAAAGAGAATAAAACCAAGGAAAATAAAACAGAATAAAACCCATCAAAGTAAGCCAGGGTAAGTGAGACAGGAATAACAATATCAATAATAGTTACCATTATACCTTTTGTTTTCTTCAAAGTATCTGCAGATTACTTCAGTCATAGTGAAAATCAAACAACAAAATAGAATAGAAACAATCAAAACATAACAATGAATGCAATAAAGGACTTCAAACCAAATCCAAAATGGCTACCATAATATATCGTGCTATCTTTGAAATAGCTGCTCATGCCATTGGATTTAACATAATCAAGACAAAAGAGAATGAATCCCAAGCCAACAAAACAGTAAAAATGATATAAGACTTCAAAATATGACAGTAGGGAATCAGCAACAGCTACCACCCTCAGAAGGAGATCATCCATTAGATGCTTCACTGCGTATCACTATCCTCTGAACAGATTGTCAGACCACTGGCCCTAGACCTGCAAGGCCAGTGAAACACCAAAGCACCACAGGCATCCAATTGCATTTCACCTCAATAGCTATTATCATAGCCTGTGTTGTATTGTTTTCGAATGAATATTCAGGGTTATCATGGAACCAAAAAGTATAATGGAAATAAAAATACCAATGAACAAAATAAATTTTGTTCATTAGCAACCCCTGAAACTAGTGGGGTATTTTATTTATTTTTTGAAATGGACATTTCAGTTTTAATTCCATTGAAAGCTAATTTAAAACTATTAATCAGAAATTCTATAAAATACAAATTATGTTTAAAATCAAAAGGTTAACACTTTTGTGTAAGCAGGTGTCCTACATGCTATTAAAATCTCTTCATGACACAATTAAATCAGTAAAGAAATAACATTGTTGAGCATGATATAACTCTCAAATTTGCCCTAAGGAAGCATATGATATTTGATGCAAAACATGCAGTTTTTAGAAAAATTGTTATATCTATGCAGACCATCCAAATCTTTTATATTCCAAAAGCTTTTCTGAAATAGCTTTCAAATACAAATTATTTCTACTTTTTCTCATGAACTTATCAAAAACATTTAGAATGTCAATACTTTGAGTAAACTGATATTTGAAATTGTGGGAAGAGCAGAACCCATTGCAATACTTTTTATTTATAAGCTCCAGAATGTAAAAATGTATGTTTTATTGTATTCAATGAAAGACAAAGTTAATAATTTAAGTCTTACAATAATCCATGTAATAGTTATAGAGTCCTGTTATCTAGGTATGCATTATGCTGTGTTTCATTGTAAAGATATTTGCTTTGTGAGAATATAATCACAACTGAGAGAGCCTCCTTGACTATTTCATTCAGAGTGCTTCTTCTTAAACATAAGATTATTTTTTATTTAAAGGCTTCCTAAACCTTTCTTCTGATGACATATGGTCATATTGTACCAGACCACATAATACTTCTTGATACAGTGACATTTTATAAACTAAATTACTGCTAAAAAATCAAATCTTACTTGCAATCAGATAAATAAAATCCATAGTTCATTCTCTAATGCCAAGAACTAAACAGAAGGTCACCATCCAAGATGTAAGCTCTACAATTTATGGACATTTTTGAAAAATAATGACAGAAATAAAAGATGCAGCTAAGGTCTGTAGTCACCATTCACACTGAATGAAAATAAAGAAGAGATAATACTTTAACTTTTATCATATTTTTATAATACCATTAAATATTTATATTTATTATATTATTATATACTGAATAAATAATGAAAATCCCTTAATAATTGTTGTTAATAATGATGAAGATAATCAAAGGATAAGCAGTAATTCACATCAAAATAGACCTATAACATTAATAATGGATTTAAAATGGCTGTATGGTGGATTAACAACAGGTGGTCAATTTATAGCAGCTAAGTAGAATTAATCAGCAAGGTTTCTATATGGACACCCATCTAAGAATTGTTGCTAACAGGTGAAAGAAGAGAATTGGAGAAGAACTGGTGCCATTGGTTCTCCTGGAGGAAAGTCTCATACTGGTTTTCCTGATATGAACTCAGCTGTTCTCACAATCAGAAGAGCCCTCAGGGCCTAGATGTTGCTGAGAAAGGCTGTGGTTCACTTTGGGGAAACTCTTTGGTTCTTTGAGCATTGCTTTCTGGCTCCAGTGCAGATCTCTATGCCTGGTGACATAGATCTGCATCCCGCTGACACAGACTTTCTAGCTTCCATCACTGACCTCTAAGCTTTCCTAGTGCAGATCTTTGAAACAGACTTTGATGAGAAACTGTTGTGGATTCTAGGCCTCTGGGTGGACTCATGGAGGCCATTGCCTAGGCTCTAAGTCTTCAGCTGGATTCATGCAGGACATTGCTATGGGATCCTACCCTCAGATGGATTCTTTGGGTCTCTACTGTGTGGACAGATTTCCTACACTCCCCTGCATTTGACTTTTTGGATGATTAATATAAATTAATCCTGTAAACTATATGTCTTGCATTACATCCTTTCCTTTGCAAACACTGACTACACCAGGCTGTAAGAGTTTCTTACAAAGTTCCTCCTATTATGTTAACTATAAATAAACACTAACAGAAGTAAATATTACCAATTGTTTTACTGTACAACTGAGCAAGTAGTAATATTTCATTGCCCCTTACTTACCTCAGGAATAGACTTAGTGATGAGGTTTTGAATGGAGCACATCTTATTGGGGAAGGAATAAACCACTGTGGAGCAGTCGTACTGGTAATAAGAAGCAGATAAAATTCAAAAAATGATTAGTACAATGGCCTGCATACCATCAGGAACTCAGAATTTTGAAAATCTCTTCTGAATTGTCCACTCTTTTATCTGTATAGGGAAGGAAACTGGCTTGGGAACCTTAATTCTGTCTAGTTCCCCTGAGGGAAGTCTTGATCTTGGGTACATGAGCCCTTCAAACTTATTCAACAAGTTTTTGGGAGACATGTAGCAGTGAATTCTCCGCAGGCAACACCAGAGACACCAATGTTTCAGTCTAGATTGCATATGAGCTCACCTAAAGGCAGAACTGCAGAGATCAGAGTGTTCACTCCACCTCTTTACCTAAAGAAACAATATAAATGAAAAACAGGAGTTATTTATAACCAGAAATCGTCTTTCACAGCCAATATGTGTGTAATTCATTCTTATTAAACCTACACATGATAGTTACATAATAACGTTTTTTAGAGCATTTATTCAGGCATTTCTTATTCCATTGTTTTAATGATTATTTTGGTTCCAATTTGAAATTTGAGGTCATTAAATATGTCTCTGATATGATCAGATTTTTTTTAAAAATAAGATGTTTTATATTTGTTTGTTTTGAAACAGGGTTCCTTATGTAGTTCAGGCTGATCTTGAAATCAGTATATAGGTCAGACTGGCCTCCAACTCTTAGAGATCCTATTGCCTCAGCCTCCACATTGCTGGAATAATGGGCACTCACCACCACAGGAGAATTTTGCATAAAGCAGATCTGTAGTCTATAATATGGATGACGACATTCAATCCATCAGAAGCATAACTAGGAAAGAAATAATGGCCTTGCTAAGAGCAACTTCTATAGCAGGCTCTCTTCTGACCTTATCTGTAACAGGAACTCTTCTAGTCCTCTAGACTGTAGACCCATTCTGCAAATTTGGACTTATCAGCACTCATTGTCATGAAAATCATATGAGCCCTTTCCTTATAGTAAGTATTTACATGCGTATATATGTGTGTATATGTGTAACCATGCCATTATACATCCTATTATGTAATTTCATTGATTCATTTTCTCTGGAGAAAATTAACTAAAATACCCTGATTCATGTAAATAAATATTTATTGCAAATGTTATGTTCTGGGTACTGTCCTATGGACTTACCAGAGATAAATATAAAGTTTGTATCTTTGATGTTGTGGAGCATATGCTGAAGTGAAAAACTATTAGGCTGCTGACAAAGTAAGAATATTGTCACAGTATTTTTATGTAATTATATCTGTTATTTCATTTTTGTCTCATTTTTGAACTATAAATTACATTTTAAATAGCTATTACTGCATAACTAAATTAGAATTTTGTGCAACGATATTTTAACCTTTTATTTTGTCATGGGACAGATCCTCAATAAAATTAGACCAAAAATACTCATCAGGTTAAATGAGAGGACAATATCAGGCAAAAATAATTAAAATTTTATCTTTATCTTTCTCCTTTATTATTATTTTTCCTAAAGATTAGAGTAAGAGTTTCTTGGGAAACATATGACTTTATTAATTCATGTAAATAAATATATATTGTAAATGTTATGTTCCAGGCTCTGTCCTATGTACTTACAAGACATGAATAATAAAGTTTGTATCTTTGATGTTGTGGAGCATACACTGAAGTGAAAAGCCACTTCATCTTCAATTTTAAGGTAAATACAATTGCAAACTAAATTTGTTTAATTTCATTTTTCATCTACTTATAGACTAAATTTGAGTTTGAATCTGATTAACTCATTCAGGACCAAGAAACAGGTCTCCAGGGATAGCTTTTGAAGGCAATTGAAAATAAGTAAGTTATTTAATTAATTAATTTAAAAGTGTGACAGTCCTTTAATACTAGAAACACTGCACTAGAACAGTATGTTGGGAGATAACCAATTTGGAACTGATTAGAAACTGTCAAACTAGTCCTTGCCAATTTCTATTTTTAAAGTCTAGTGAGATGCATACTGGAATTTGGAAGACAAGAGTTAGCTTAACCACTAAAAAATAAGATCAAGCTCGTTGTGAGATGGGTGTCTGTAATGCCACCAAGAAGGAAACTGAATCTGAGGCTAGCATGGGTGGGCTAGCCCAACATATGATTGCATGAGACTTTGAGGGGACATCTAGACACAAGTCATAGCACTAGGCAATAGATTTTTCAAGACTTGGATTCAAAATAAATAAATGTAGCTTAGTTTGAAAGCCCTGAATTCATTCCCCAGCATTGCTAAAAAATACTGAAATATATGCACATACACATACATAAATACATACATTAAAGTAAGTTATCATGGAAGTAATGATTAGAGCTAAAAATGGGTCTACAAGATAAACAATCCAAATGCAGGCAGAAAAAGCAGAACAGAAACAAATGAAATGTATAAAATACCACCTATACATAATGTACTTGGACATGATGATTTTAAGATTGATATATTTAATTAATATATTTAAGTGTATAATCTTTTATTTTTATTTATTGTTTGGTTTTTTGTTTTGTTTTGGTTTGGTTTTTTTTTTTTTTTTTTTTTTTTTGGTATGGGAGATTCAACTCACGACCTTGCACTTGCCAGGCAGGTGCTTATGCCACTGAGTTAAATCCCCAGCCCCTTTATTTTTATTTTAAAAAGAATAAAACCAAGAAAAATAAAACAGAATAGAGCCAATCAAAACACGTGACACAGGACCTTGAAACAATAAAAAATCAAAATGGTTTACCATAATGCCTCTTGTTGTCTTCACAATAGCTGCAGATACCTTCAGAGACAGTAAAATTCAAATAAAACAGAGCAGAATATAACCAATAAAAACAAAACAAAAATGCAATAAAGGACTTCAAAACAAGACACCAAAAAATCCAAAATGGCTAACATAATACATCCTGTTGTCTTTGAAATAGCTGCTCATGCCATCAGATATAATAAAATCAAATAAAACAAACCAGAACAAAGCCAAGCTCAACAAAACAATGAAAATGATACAGGACTTCAAAATAAGATAATGGGGAATTAACAGTGGCTACCATCGTCAGAAGGAGATTCCCCATAGATGCTACATTGTGTATTGTTACCTCTGAGTACATGATCAGGCTACCAGCTTTAGACATGTAAAGTCGGTGAAAAACTAAACCCTCCAAGCATTAAATTGTATTTTATGTCAATAGTTATCGTCACAGGCTGTATTTCTTCAGATCGGCTTGTCACTTACAGTGAGGTGAGAAGAGTGTTGACTCTTCTTTCTTAACAGTCCATATGCCAGAGGAGCTGGTGACTGGCTGTCCACTTGCTTCTTGGTGACTTCTTGTTCTTTTTCCTTGCCAAGATCTGTTAATTGTTTACTTTTTTATTACTACATTTTCTCAGTAAAACACAGAAGCAAAAGAAATGGGCTATATGAAATACCACACAAACAACATCGACTTAAAACCTCATGATTGTACATATAATTTAGATAAGAATGTAATATTTGTTTGTTAAATGTTTTATTGCTACCTGCTCAAATTACACAGATTACATTCATTATGAAGAGTTAGTACATAACACATCTTTTTAATTCCCCTCCTCCCTCCTTCTTTAGATTCCTTAAAAGGCTACAATACATATATTCTCGTCTTCAGAGAGTGGAATATCCTCAATAGTTTCAACTCTTTCTGCACTTGCTAATGTGGTAAATATCACACACTTTATTCATGAGCACAACATTTCTATTCCTATTATGTTTTAGTACACAGCCAGATGATTGGAAACACCAGGTAATATTCATTTAGAAAACAGCATCAGAAATTAGATCAATTGTAATGATGAGACTGAAACAAAAAATGTCTTTGCAGTAAATTGATAGAAATACACACTGAAGTAAGGAGAAGATAATAAAAAATGAAATAGTTTTCCTATAGTGAAATATGTAAATTTAGTGATAACTGCTTGGAAAAGGGAAAAGAACACACACAAGAACATTTTTGCTTATTTTTAAAATCTGCATTGCCTTCATATTTGTATGTATTTTCAAATGCAGAAGAAAAATATAGGTATTCTGTTCCTTTTTCTTTATGTGTTAACCTTCTCGGACATCAAACCACTATTGTAAACAAGTACAGAATCCCTGGTTATTGCAAACATAAAAACTTAAATTTACAAACCACTTCTTCCTAATAATAACTTCATTTTTCCAGATTTCTGTAATCTCAGTTACAAAAACACCAATTTGTAATACATTTCCCATGTCACTGATGTGTTGTAAAAGGTCAAGTTGCAACCAAGTCTTAGAAGAAAAACATGCTGCCAATATTTCAAAATGTTTTCTCAATACTGAAAACTTATTTTTAATATACTCTAAATATAAATTGAGTTATATGCTATATCAGTGATTGTTATTGAATTTAACTCAAACTTAATACATAGCTTTATATTTAAATCTCATGCAACAGCTAAACAGTATCACTGCTGTAATTTCCTTACATGGAAGTTAAGGGAGACTTACATTTAATCCTACAGAATTTAATCTGTTTAGACTCAGACTCTGCAACAGATTTTGAGATTATTATGAATTTTAATTTTGTGTTTTGTGTTATCAGTAGTGGGACCAAATATAGTGTCACAACTGGGAGTCATAAGAAACAGAATTTATTGTCTCACTATTCTATAGTCTGAAAGTCAAAGATAAAGGTGTCACCAGGATGGTCCCATCTGAGGGCTGTAATAGAAAACTATCACATCTGTTGATTTCCAGGCATGGATTGGGGCTGCTGAATCGCTTTATTTCTACCTTCTTCATGAGATATTTTCCTGTTTGACTGAAACTGTGTCCATATTTTCTTTTACAAGGGGCCAGTCATATGGGATTGGGGTGGAAGGGTGATCCTATTCCAGCATGACTGAATCTTAACTAATTAAATATGCAATAATCTTGTCTCTAAACACTGTCATATATTAAAATAGTAGCGATCAAAACTTAAGTACATGAATGTTGGTGAAGGGAGGGCACAATTTGACCTATAATGAACAACAAACTTATTTTGTTTGTTGTAGTCAATTAATATAGCCAACAAAAATCCTCTGGAGCCTGACTTCTACCTGCAGGAGGTAATCATTATGCAATGCAAATATGTACTAATAAAAATAAAAATTGGAAAAAGTAAAACATTTAAAAAGATTTACAAGTTTAGCTATGTTAAAAATTGTATTGTTCTCTGAAGGTCTGCTAGGTGTTTCCAAAGTCAAATCTGTATAAGAACAAGATCCAGCATGTTAATTTCTGTGTTCCCATCAGGTCTGGCACATGCTAAGTTGGTAGACAGCTGTAAGGAACACTTCTCTGACCTCAAGTCTCAAGATTTGGATACACTGACCTTCCTGCTCTCTTCTGCATATGACAAGTGTGATCCCTTAGAGTCACTGCCCTTCTTCCTTCTGCTTAGCACAAATGTCTCTCAAATACCCACGTGGTTTGTAGGTGTCTGTGGAAACACTTCATTATTATTGAATTCTCCCTGCTGACTCTATCATTGCTTGATTTATTCTGCCTTGTTTTTGTTCATCACGGTTGTCACCATGTACCGTTCTATAGGCTTAATATCGTTCTACTCAGTATTTACCACACTAGAATGAAAATTCTGTGATACCACAAACCTTTGCTGTTTTGATGCTATTCTATCTTCAGTGTCCAGAACAATGCCCATTATAGGCACTGCTGTCATAAACACTCCATGAAAATTTATGAATACATGAAAGATATATTTAACAATGAGAGCACTGAGTGCTTCCGTGATTTCCAGTTACCCAAGTGAAGGAGGAAACTCAGCTAAATAATTTTAATCACTGTTGATGGAAACCATAATATAAGAAACAGGAATACTGCTTAGGTACAAAATAGTAAAATTTTTAAAATGTTTTATTGTTTTTATTTAGCCATTATTTGTGTGCTTCAGAAAAATGAAATTGACATTAAAATGCAAAACATGACACATCACTAGTAATACTTCACCAGAAATTTATGTCTGTTTCTCATTCTAATAATCGGTGATTATTTCCTCATTCAGATAGGATGGTTATAAACTTCATTATTCAAAATAAGTCAGATTAAAATATATTTTAGAAAACCAATGGCCTATGATAATGTAGTATTCACTCACATTTTTTGCAAGTGCAAACTTATTATTATCCACATAACTGATAGCAAAAGCATCATTATTGAATTTATTTTATAACCTTAGCATGACTTCAGAAAATTAGAGAAAATGGTAGAATTGTACATGCTTAAACAAAAATGGATTTATTTTGGGAAGCTTAAAAATCACCATAATTTTTCACTCTATAATGAGTTTTTACACTTACATTATTGAATGATATTGACCTTCTGTTGTCACTATATAAGTGGAAAATCTAGCTTTATTTTACATACACTTTCATATAAAGACAATAGTAACACAGAAATAGCGCAAATCAAGTGAAACAATTTCTTTTTAATTTCCATTTCTCTTTTGTTTTCTTATTAAATAAGACTCAGAAGACATAGAGAAAATATGGTTTCAATGGTGTAGAAATGAAAACACATTAAAGATACATTATAGCTTTTCTGCATTAAAAACATTTAGTACACATGAAAACTTGATAGTTTAAATGTAAATGGTTCAGTACAGCTGAAATTAGATTTCTCTTTCAGTCTTTAGTAATAAAAATGTAATAATAGATAAAATACTCATGATTTGAGTAATGTAGTTGCAATTAGAAAAATAAATATACCTTTAAAAGTCTATCATTCAATAGAATACAGATTATCAACTAAGCCTTTGCTATATATGTTTCTATTAAATAATATAGAATGTAGAGTGCAGGTGGTAAAAATTCAGCTGTTTGAAACTAAGGACAGGAATCACCTTCATAAGAAATCACTTTTCATGAGTAGTTGTATGATCCTAAAAAATTCCTTATCATTTAAGTAAAAGTCTATATGACCAATATATGTCTCTTACATATAGTGATATTGCTATAAGAAAAATTCAGAGGGTAGTTAGGTAGCAGGTTCCAATTTCACTTAATGCTTTATGTGATAAAATTAACTTCTATTTTTCCTAGATGTGGCTTTAATTTACATTTAATATCAATAAACAAAGATTAATTGAATTATGTGCATTTAATCATCTTAAAATGTTAGCTATATTTTCCTGGGAGTGGTAATTAATATTTTAAATTTAAATATCCTCTTCATTTATTTGCTAAAAACAAATTTTCACTTTGTTTCTTGTTAGGACTGAAATAATGTTGGAAATTTCATTGTTCAAAGTCAAGTGAATGTTCCTCAAGACATCACAATTTGTACAGCATAATTCTTCTCCATACCTTATATTTAGAGCATATTCCATGTTTCACATTGACTTTGTAACATCTAATTAACTGCAGTAATGCTTCTAAACTCAGTATCAAATCAATATTTACAGTAAATTATAAAGATTAAAATGGAATGTTTCATTTATAGTTAATAAGTGGAGCTGCAGAGTCTTGAAATTTATGATATGTATCTTTAGGATTTCATTTGCACATGAGGCTTTTTTCCTCATAATTTTATAAAGTTGGTAAGTATAGGTTTGAATAATGTCTAGAAAGTTTGTAAAGTATTACTACAAAGGAGTTTGGAGGATCCCAGAATAAATAAATAATAAACATTGAAGGAGGTGGAAATGGTAACTGCCCTGTTTTGATATTTTCATATTCTATACATGTATTGAATTATCACACTGTACTCCATAAATATGTAAAACTAAAAAATATAATAACTTTGAAAAAAATAATGCAGTTCTGAAAAGAAGAAAGGTAAGTAGGGATTCAAGAGCTATATAAATTTCATATTTTCTCTCCCTCACTTTTTCAGCTAATAAATTACTGCCAGTGCTTTAATTTGAGATAGGTCTGGAGGGAAGTCAATCATTTTCTCTTATTTCCCAATAAATCTTGTACTATAGCTGAAATACACGTCAAGCACTGTAATGTCTACAGAATGCCCTACCTCCCTATCTATTAATCTAGTTTGCTAAAATATTCAATATTATCTTTAAAAAGATCAGTTTCTAATTCTCATTCTTTAAGGCTTAAGTTTTCTTTTCCAAGCCAGAGTTCCAGAGCACTGAAAGACACCACAAAAACTGAAATGTGGAAGTAAAAGAAATAAATAATAAATATAATGTCAGGTAAAATGGGAAATAGTGCAACTCCAAGATTTTCTTTTTGAGACAGTGTCTCGGCACATAGTCCATAACTCATTACGTATCCCAGGCTGGCCTCAAACTTGCAGCGATCCTCCTGTCCTAGACTCCCGTTTTCTGGGACTACATGTGTGTGGCACAACACCTGGTAGTACCATCTCCAGAAATGGTAGATCAGTATTTTGTTCAAGAATTATTTGCTATTCTTATTTTGGAATGATAAAATATTAAAATTTAAGAATTCTAGAAATGTTTTATTTTGATACTTCAAATATTACAATTGAAGAACCTAAGGAGGTCTTTGGTTTATTCATTTATTTGCAGCTGTCATTTGGAACTAATTTATTAAATGTCTGGTATATACAGGATTTTTACTGAGAGATTCAGGATAACATGAATATACCATTATCTGATATCAGAATGTAAGTGTTATTTAGCAAGAGTGCCTCATGATCAGCTTTTGTTTAAAAGTAAATTGAGTTAATGAACACTTGTGCTTCCTGACTTGCCTTTAAAAAAAAAAAATAAACTATGCCTAGCATAAACGGTGATGAATCTGTTTAAATCTGACAACAAATTTAGTTCTAGTTCTGCCATTGATCTTATTTGCATTTGGGAGCCAATATCTTTTGGGTGTAGGCACCTTGCTCAGATTTCAGGGGTATTTTTACCCTAAAGGTGGCTCTCCTTAGTTTATTACAGAGCTGATCAGACCTTAGTGGAGGGAAGGAGACTCTCTGAGGGCTGCTGCAGCAATTAATACAACCAGTAATAGACACAGTGACTAAAGTCAGAGAGGAGGTATCAGGCTCAGCCAGTATTGAGACAAAGTGTGTGCAAACCTTGACTTAACCCATTCTCACATACACACACACACAGCACTGCTGAGTATTATCAGGATTATTTCCTAAACCTCAGCTCAGTGTCTACAGTAGACAAGAATCAAAGTGGATGCTGGCAGGACACTACCCCATTGAGAATTCATGGGTAAACTATTACTCTTAAGAATTAGTAGGCAACCATTATTCATTCCCTTGAAACCAAGTTCGTGAAGAATATATGAAAGCCTTCAGATACCATTCTTGCTTCTTAGTTTGTTACAATTAATGAGTCACTACTCAGAAAGCCTGCAATAAATATATATTTAAAAGGATAATAAATTATATAATCACAGCACTTTGGTGCATTTTGAAGATGCAGTTGTTATTATAACCAGATTGCTGCATAATCAGTAACATAGCACAAAGAGACACTGTCCCAAAGGTCTTCGTGGTCAGCTTTTTCTAATGTATGTGAAATAGTAATTCTGGTCTTGTCTCTTCCCTGCAGATGGTGTTAGTGCCTATGCAGTACTTCAGAAGAGCATAATTAGGCATAAACATTTTTTAAAAATCAACATAAAAGTGAGTGCTAGACAAGTCCACCTTTGCAATTAAAATAAATCTGTCTACCACTCCTTTCATACCATTTTCAGGGATATCAAGAGTGGTGCCATTATCCTGCAATGACTTGTTCTGGGCATTGTATCATTTATGTAAAAGAGATGGCACTTCTCCCTTAATGGCATGTCTGGTAGGTATAGATAGCTTTCAGCTGCAAAAGTTTTACAATAAGTTTCAGATGGGCAGTATGAAAAGGACTTGTGTCTCCTGGCAGCTGTAACAGAGGCATCTGCTGCTTTGTCTGCCTTTTCTTTTTTGTTTTTGTTAATTTTTTTTGTATTCACCAAGGGAAATCTCAAGTAACCAATAACATAAATAATGTTATTGTTAAGGATATGATAGTGACTATAGTTATGATTACATGCAAGCCCTCTCTCTGGTCAACAAATCAATACTTTCAGTGCAATCTAACCTCAGCCTTTACACATAGACACAAACAAATGTTTGGTCTAGACGAAGAAACATTTTTAATGAATGAAAGGAAGACTCAAGAACTGCAATATACCTAAGCATACTAAAGAAACAAGGAGGTTTTATCCTCTTACTATTATTATAGGAAATCCTGTTCTTTTAATATTCAAAAAGCAATTTCCTCCACAACATCTGCCTTCTAGCTGGTCAATGGCCTGTCACAGGATTTTGACTTTGACCTTGTACCATCCAGTATTCAAAGCTGTAGATGCATATTAGACTAAATGGGTAAAAATGACATTGTACCACATAATTAACATCTAGCGATCTAGATAACTTGTGGAATGGTGGGTCCCTTTATGAAGACAAAGCTGAAATAAAAGACGTTTTAAAAGTAAAATATTTTCATTGTACAATATTTCAGCTATGCCTAAGAATCAGGTTAAATGGAAAAGTTTCACCAACACAGAGTGTTCACCACAAAACATAGCATGATTTAGTGTGAATGTAAGAAAAAAAAAGGTATATTATAATTATAATTTTGCTGGATTCAGTAAGAATTTCTAACATTTATAGATTCCTTTCTAAATGACAAGAACAATGCTAAATTTTTCATATCTGTTATTTAAAACTCTAGCAACAACTCCTGCCATGGAGGAAGTTCAGGCAACAAGAGTTTGAATAATTTTTTTAAGTCATTAGTAATCAGATAATAGTTTAAATATTGCATTCAGTTTGGGAGTAACACGGAAAGAAGCAGAAGTTGACTATATTTACAACAGTGATACTGGAATAGTAAGAACAGAAAAAGAGCTAAACCTGTTATGTTATTTGCTCATTTATAATAGTTCCTTTCACTAAATGGTGAGTTTGTAAGCTCAGGGAAAACTTCAAATGTCTTTGTACAATTCCTGACATAGAGTAGATACTCATTATATGTCATGATATAATTAATGTAATTATCTACCATAGATAATACTTTATGATCCAGGATAACTCTCTTTCAATAAATTCAGAACTGTTTTATAGAAAATTAGATTTATTTTATTTATTTTATTACAATTATACAAAGCATTCAGATAACAGTAATATAATTGAAAGAAAAATGTATAATAGTTCTTGCCTACCCAAAATAGAATCTGAGAAATGAATCACTGGTGGTTCCAGCATTTACGCAGTCAAAATGTTAATTGGTGCCCTACATATTAAAGTTATTTTTAGACTAAAATCATTAAATTTTAATTAACATACACATTTCATAATTACCCCCAAATTGTTGAATCTTTGACTAAACATTTTAACAGAATGCATTGATTCTGTAAAAACCCCATCAGCTTTCTTTAATTGCCTATGGAAATTTAGTCATTTTTCAATATTTATTAAACTCTTGACTACTTTCAGTTCATGGTTAATTAGGATTCTTTTTCTCTGGACTTTTGTCTTCTATGCACCCTCTCAATATGGACTTCATGCCTGTACTTCTACACAGATTCACAGTCTGACCATAGCTGGAGCTAGAGGGAGCATTTCAAGGGACCTCAGAATGGAAATGGGAAGACTCTTAATGAGTTAGCCTCAGAAGACCTAGAATTCCCACTAGAATCTATTGGTCAGAATCACTGAGATTACTAGAAAGAGAAGAAATGTTGCCTCTCAATGAGAGGAACAACAAAGAAGTTCAAGCCTTCTTTACAATAACATGGAGTAAACACCATGGGGTGTATACATATACACAAGACAAAAGTAAATAGAGTCAGAAATAATAGAGATATTTTCAAGGACATTCAGCAATTGATTCATTCAATACTGACAATAAAGTTAATTCTGGCTTCTGTGAATCAAACGATGTATGAACACTACTTAACAGAGATCAAACAGAGCTGCCTACATGCCTTTACAAACATCTTCACATAAACTTAAACGACTTAAAAGAAAAAGCAAGAGCAGCACCATGAGAATCATTAGTACATGACTTGATACATGAAATGGAAAAAAAATGTGACGTAAACTTTACTGTAATCTTTTGAAGCCGAGTAGATTTCTTGCTGGGATGGTTCATTGCTGAAGAGATTACATAAGCGATGATTTACTGTGGACCTTGAAAGCTGAGAGTCTCAGTATCCCTTGTTAAGGTGAGAATCTGCTGTACCTTTTCCCTTGAGCTTTAAAAGTGATAGAGGGCACGACTGTGAAGAATGGGAATGCTCCTGATGCTTCAGCTCCATGATACTCTCCTTTGATTTGTCAGTTTTTGGAAGCCAGTGCTTTTGGAAAAGTGAAGAAGAATAAGATAGTTTTATAAACCATTTACTTCAAACAAACATTAAAGGGGATTTTATTAAACTGGAGAAGAGGTAATGAAAAAACCCACTGCTGGAAAGAACAAGTATACAATTCAAAGAAATTCAAATACTAGATTTTCCTCCCTTTTTTAGAATGTATCTACATTCTCTGTGAGTTAAAAGGAAAACTCCATGGATAGCTTAGAGAAATGTTAGAGATTAATTTTTTACCTACTCAAATGTAAGGATAATGACAAAGCAACATTATATATATATATATATATATATATATATATATATATATATACACACACACACACACAAATTATGCAGCTTGGTTTATCAGCATTAGCTTTACACATTTTCATTTTGTTACTATAAATCGTGTATTATCAAGAACAACCATAAATTTTAACCATGCTTCTCTATTACTCAGACCACATATCTCATTATGTTGTAGTCAGAATTTGCAAGGGAAAGGAATTAATACAGGATACATAATTTATAGGATTATTTTATAACAGTCACCCAAAGAGTCAAATACAAAAGAGTACAGGTTTCTGTCCATACACTAGAGACCCAAAGAATTCAGCTGAGGGCCTGGATTCCATGGTAGTGTCCTGCACCAGTGGGACAAAGATCTGTGTCAGCAGACTGAGGGATCTGCCAGGAAGCGATGCTCAAAGTAAGAAGTCAAGAGTTCCCCTGAAGTGAACCACAGCCTTCCTCAGCAGTATCAAATTGAAGCAATTCCTGAGCTCTGATGACTAGAACAGCCAAATTCGTACCAGGAAAGCCAGTGAAAGAAGCTCTTCCAGGAGGACCAACAGCCTCTTCCTCTCCATTTCTCTTTTTATCCTGGTGGCAACAGTCTGCAGGTGGGCCTCCCACACCCAGCAACACACTGATTCACTTCAGCTGAGTATTAGAAGTTGATCACCATTATCAATCCAACCCACAGTACTAAAGTATAAATTTGGCCACTGTATGTAGACATATTCACACTGATACACCATGAACAACGGTTTCATGCTCAAAGTGGAAAAGTTTTCAAACCCAAAGGTATAAAAGATTTTGTGTTGGTACCTAATGCTGAAACAAAATAAAATATGAATTTTAAGACATAAAGGAAAAGTGGGTTATTAGGGTCAAGTAGAAAGGTGTCTCTCTAGTAACCAAAATATATGAAAATACATTTTAAGTGTTAAACGCAGTGATCAAGTGTATTTTGATTTCTGTACTTTTTATGAAATGTAATAGTGTCCTTTTGAAAATATTACAGAATATAAAATATTTTCTGATTCCCCTCATTCTTAATTTTCATTCATTTTTCCCTAAGATATTAAATTACTTCCTAAAATTTTTCATAATGGGAATATTTAACTCAATAACATATTTTATGTGTTTCAGTAAAAATGATAAATATCATCCATTTCAAAATAGAAAATAAAGACAGAGACTGAGTAATTTTTTTCAGTATTGCAAATAAAAAATCCCTCATGAGGAATATCATGTCTTGTTTTTATAAATATTGAGAAATCTATTTCTGGGGAGTTTTAATTGTATAGTGTACTCAAAACTGTTATTTTTAGTTGATTAAAATATAAACAGAAATCCTCCAGAATCCATGTCTTCATACAAGACCTGCAGCTATGTTTCATAAAGGTTAACAAAGGAATGATTCGAGAGTAATAACATTTCCAATGGGATAACTTAAATGAAATTCATCTTTCCTAGTTTAACAACTCAAGCATGAATCCCAGTACAGGTCATGTTAAAGGACACAAAGGGCTGATAAGCACGGGCAAAGATAATATAGTTGCCTCTATGAAATGTCAGAACCACAAGGGTTACTCTAAAACCTTCAAAAGCAAATGATAAATGTGTACCTTTGTCAACTTGTTACAGATTATGATCAAAATCTCCCCGGTAATTTCTTTTAAAAGTCAAGTTTCCTTTTAGAATGAGAGATTGAAGAATCATCTTCCTCTTTGGGGAATTTTAAGAACAAACTAATTTTAAGGTTGTTTCCAGTTATATTTGTCCTATTCTTAAAAGAATAGGTGCCAAAGTTCCAAAAGTCACATCTAACCTTATGATTTAATGATATAACAATATGTGTAATTTAGATACAGATCATTAAAATTTTATAATGGATAAAAATTAACAGGCAACAGGGTTACAATTATAGAAATTATAAAATCAAAATGAATAGATAGTAATAATTAATTGATAAAAACATATCTCTAGGTAAGTTATCTGATACAATCTGGATAAGTCAAAATATTACTTCTCTTAAGTGAAACAGGGCTGAAGTGTACCTCAGTGGCAAAGTGTTTGCCTCGTATGTGTGAGCACCTATATTTTTCCTTCAATACTGAAAAACAATATTTTTCAATTAATAGAATATTCAAATATTTTATTGCTAAGTGGGAATATGTTTACTTTTATAACATTTTAGTTTCAAATATAAAACAGAATACAAAGGAAAAATATAAAGTATTTAAAAATTAAGACATTTCCATGGCAAATATTCTTATACTTGCTGCATAAAAATTCAGGACTATTTTTCCCACAACTCCATTCTTCTATGTCAAAACACCTTGAGCTATAACTTTTCCCTTTTTATTGAAAATGAATACTGACATTGTAGAATCACTGCTAAGATTGGGACCAGGGACTGAAATGAAATATCCCTGATTTGAAGATGAAAAAAAAAATGCTCTTGGATGTCTGGAATAAATTATTTGCTGAGACTATTTGTACATGGGCACAATAGTTTTCTCAGAAACACACAGAAAAGCCTGCCAGATTCATAAATCTGAGCAGACAAAAGGGAAAAAACACCTCTGGATAAAAACAGCCCCCAACAAATCATATAATGATTTTCTTTGTCTAATTTAGATCACAAATGCAATGTGAATAACATAACATTGCATGTAAAAAATGCATGAAAGATGCTGCTACTGTAGAGAATTGGATCCAACTATAGATATTTTCATCAATATGATAGTGTTTGAGACAGTTATAAAAATTGAAGTGATTGTAGATTTTTCACTTTCCATGCCGTCAAGCAATGGAGATTGTATTATATCAATATTAAAGTGTGAATAAAAACATCTACATAATAGGTGGTGTGTCAGTGCCCTCCAGTCAAAGACCACTGAGGATCTAAATCCAAGTTGTAAGTTGTAATGACAAATACACAGCATGGATAACCACAAGTATCTCAGAACTTCTTTATAAAAGACTTACAGGACTTGTGCTTTGGCTAAATGATTTTTGGAAGGTTTAAGAAAGCAGAAGTTCTTCCTATAATGGTGATATAAAAAACAGGGATAATTCTGCATGTATTAACAAATCTCAGTTAGAAGAGAGGATGGCAAATGTGAGACTAAAGTTGCAATATGTAAAGAAGGGATCATTGATGTTAGAAGCTGGTTTATGTGGGGATTTGTTCAGATTAAAATCATTATTTGAATTTCAATAATATGTTTCTCATTTCATCAAATTGAGAGAATGGATTTATATAATGTTGCTTTTCGTGGAAATCTTTATACACAAGTGGACTGTAAAACACCATGGTTAGAAGCATTAAGTGGCAGGTCATCTCCAGTCTATCAAGGAGATTTCCTCTTTCTCAAGTGCACTATCTAGTTACTCACAAGATCTATAAAACTGGTCCCAAACACACCCATGACCACACCCACTTGTGCATACACACACATACATACACCATCTTTAAACTCTTTAAAACACTATTTTTAAACTTTTTTATTTGTTTTATCTTGAATGAGAGTATAATTTTTATCAGAACTTTCTAAATATTCATAAAAAAGAACTATCTCAATTTGAAACAGTTTTTATTCATATTAAATTTATTTCTAACTCAATTTTAAATGTTAAGAAATTGAGGCACGAAAAGTAACTAGCTTGCCCAGTGATGATGCACTAATCTGCAGTAAAGCTGAAGTTTATAACCAGGTAATGCTTTCAGCATCTGAACTTTTTCCTTTCATCCTAGACCACAGCTACTAAATTTAGACTTCTAGCCTTTAAAATATATTCACGTAGTAGGTAGACAATGGGGAAATACTGGAGTCTCCTTTATCAAATGTTCAGCACCACACTTTCAAAACTATATTTTACTTCTCATTTAAACACTTCCTTCATTAATTCTTTATTAATACTCTAAAGCTTAGCACACCTTGAGTTGATTTGTTGGAAATGACTTACAGCACACTGCTTTGGATTTCATTGCTACACACTGTTACTACAAACAGGGATTCATCTCAAGGACTGACAAGGTAGAAGATTGAAAGAAAAATTAGCAAAGAAAGATCAACACTGGTCCAACTTCATTAAAACACTGTTTCAATTACCTAGTTAGTTTTATTCTCAATTTTAGAATTTTTTTCTTTATTTGAGAATTTAGTACAATCAGCTTAGCCTATCACAATCAGGTAATCATTTCTGTGCTCCTAAGCATGCTTGTGCCTCTGAGAAACAGTTATTTATGTGATTTGACTTGAATAAAATAAGAGTGAGGTATGCACTGTGAGTCTGCATTACTATTGCAGCTGTTGCTCCTATACACTGATTCTATTCTTTTGCCTCATGTATGGCAGTATCGCCATCTTTGCTAATTATTAGCAATTATGATCAATACTGCTTATCCAAACAGCAAACTAGTAAAAATTTCCCTTAAAAATTAGAGACTATTTATGAAGTAAGATCCATGAATTCTAGAAATGTAAAAATTCATAAGAAAAGCTTGGGTCCTACCAGTTGTGATACAGCATCCACAAAGAACATATACCAGATCCTGTCTTCTCTTTCCCCTTTCTAATATAATGAGATCTTTCACCCAGAGATCCAGTCCACCTCAGTTTCTCCTGCTGGTAATTATTTATTCTGAGGGATGTTCTGTTGTTTCTTCACAATGTCAAAGGTCATCTTATAGATGACGTTTTGTCTCCCATAGGTGGGGTAGTATTGTACTCATTTCAGTTAAGCATGCCAAAGACAGATAGACATTTCCTATGTGTATTCGATGTTTTTTGGTTTTTTTTTCTGCCCCACCCACTAAACAATCTATCTTCTTTGGTCATATCATGCAGAAGGCAACGATTCCTTTAACACTGGGTGGGATTGCATCCTAGGAATTCTGTAATCGTGGCCATAAGATTTCAAGAGGAGATAAGGGTGGAAAATGTGGCATCATACGTTCCAAATGGTAAAATTTAGATGATCAGAAAATGAATCTTCTCATCACTATCATGCATTTTATAGACACAAATTTAATTTGGGTTAACATTAGGGAAGCCTATCAAGAGTGTCTCAGAAAGTAATTGAAAGCTGGTAGTTTTAGGGCACAAGATGGATGATAGAGTGCTTTAAGTAATAATGCAAAATAAATGAAGTAAATGGTACAATAAAACTTCAGGAGAAATGGAACATATATGGTTTAAATACAAAAAAGTTCAAAAAATCCATACAGTGTGACTAATTATAGCACTGCTGCCTTTTTTTCACAATTAAAAATAAAAAATTGTCCCAAAATTGCACATTTCATAGACAAAAAACCAGATAATTTCTTTGACCTAAACAGAAGGACATGGTGGTTTCAAAACTACAAAATAATTACAATTCTTAGTAAAATATTTGGTTTTTTTGGTTTTTTTTTTGTTTTTTTTTATTTAAGAGGAAAAAGAGAAAAACACAAAACAAAACAAAGCAGTGTAAGGTTACACATAACACAGAATTACAAAAAAAAAAAAAACATAACAGTAAGAAATCACCTGTTAATAGATTACATAATATCATCTTGGAAATAGTTGCTCAAATCACAGTATCAAAGAATACAAAGTAGACATTCAAATGGAGAGACTGCAAACAGCTGTGTTCAATGATCCAAAAACATTAATATAGTCAGCTATTTAACATCCCTAAACACACTTGCTATTATATCCGTTAGAGCTCTTTTTTTTTCCCCTCCCTCTCTTTTTTATAACAAAATTTACACATTTTGTATTTTATTACTCCTTAGTTCTTATTACTTTTTTGGGGGGGAGAGAATAAAGTCAAATATGGCAAAACAAAGCTGTAAGTCAAAACCAAGGATAGACATAGCACATGATGTAGAACAGAGTACAAGGTTATCAACAATGGTTATCAACGTTGTCTCTTGTTTCCTTAAAAGGAATTGTCCATCTCATTAGATATTATAAAGCCGGACAAAACAGTGGAGAACAAGACCAATAAAACTTAGGCATTGTGAACATTACAGGACTTCCAAAGGAGACAATAGTCAAACCAGAATGGGCTTCTTTGTGAATCTTATTGCCTTCAAATTAGTTGCCGATACCTTCAATCTTGCTACTATCGCACAGAATGGAACAGAGTCTAATCAGTCAAAACAAGATCTTGGGAGTATTACAGGACTTCAAAACAAGTTAATAGGAGATCAAAAAGAGTTACTACTATATATCCTAATTTTTTTAAGTTTTTCCCTTAATTAAAATAAACATAAGAAATAGCTAAATAATTTTTTTAAAGAATAGTAGTTACCGTAGTGTCTGTCTTTTTCCTTAAAATATTTGGATAAAACTTCATATACTATAGCTTCAAATATTTCCATATCAAAAAGCCCAGAGTAAAGCCTTTGTAATTAATAAGTGAAAATTTTATAAGGCTTCAAGGCCACATAATGGGGAATCATGATTATCACATATTTTTATATATTTGAATCATTACTTACATTAGGGAAACTATTCGGTATTCATACATGCGAGATTGATTTATTTCACTTATGAGTATGGTCTCAAGCTGCGCCCATTTATTGATAAATATCTCAATGCGATCCTTCTTTATAGCTGAATAATACTCCATTGTATAGAAATACCACAACTTTTTTATCCATTCCTCAGTTGATGGACACTTGGGTTGTTTCCAAGATCTGGCGATTACAAATTGTGCTGCTATAAACATAGGTGCACATATATCCCTGTGGTATGATGCTTTCAGTTCTTCTGGGAATATGCCTAGAAGTGGAATAGCTGGAATGAATGGGATTTGGAGATAAAAGGAGATGAGGATGAGTGCTTATATTTTGAACAAGAGAGATGTTACATGAGATACTGGAAAACTCCTAGGTGAGATATACCAGAGATGTCAAAGACTTGTCAGGCATTCTGATCCTGTCCCCTTCCTTTGTCTTCCCCAAATTGATGAATAGAAAGTGGCATCAATATTTATAGTACTTTATTACAAGTTTTGGAGGCTGCACAACAGCTGGCCCCAGACGCTAAGAATGATAGAAGTTTTCTCAAGTATTCTACCAAGTATGTGCTCTCTCAATTAAGTGGTCAAAGATCAATAATATTTGGATAGGCCCTTTGGTCGTCTTAGGTCACCTTCAATGTTAGCTTCACCTTTTCTTGTGGATACTTGCAAATTTATCCTATTTTTCACACATTAATGTTAAGTATATTATTAATTTACCAATTTAGTGGCAAATAACTAAAATATTAGCACTTTTTTATTTGATAGAGACCTTTGTTATGATCTGTGTCTAGAATATATGCCCAAAACCTCATGTGGTCAGAGGTCAGGCTTCCAGGGGTGGATGGATATAGGAGTGTGATGCTTGGATTAAGGGTAAGTGATTACAGAACGAGCCCTCTGTTTGCTTTGGCACGGTGGTGGGTGTGAGTAACTGGTGGGCCTGCCCTGAGGATAACACCACCCAAAGGGCGAGTAGCCTGGAGGCGGCTTCTGCTGTCCTGCTGCTCTCTTCCTTGCTGTTTCTGCACTACTTCACTGCTTTACTGCCTCGTGCTAAACATGAGCTATTTCTCCTCTGCCGTGCCTCTCTGCCATCACCCTGCCTTGGAGCCAGCCTGCCATGAACTCAAACCTCTAAAGGCTGTCAGCTAAGGAAACTTTTCCTCCGTTAGTTTTGGGTGATGGATATTTTATCTCAGCAATGAGAGAATTAAGACAACCATAAATGCCTTTTTCTTCTTTTATCTCATCCTTAAATCACTGCACACATGTGGCCACAATGAGAGTAATGATGCCAAATTCTTTATTACTTGGAAATCACATAATGCTCCTTTCTCATTAAGATGTTTAATACTCTGAACAGCAGTCAGTGCTGGATCCCAGCACTAACCTCTAAGCTCAATTCCTTCATTGTCCCTGCTTAACATTTGGTTTCTCAGCTTGTAGCAATGTTCTTGGCACTTTTTCTCTTTCCTTTTATAGCTGTGTGAATGACATATGCACACCCAGCGACCTGTTAGCAACAGACCTATTTTGAAGGAACAATAGTATAAATAAATTCACTTTGAGCTCTTTATGTGTGGGTTTAACATATATGCAGGAGGAAAATTCACAGGCACTCTTTCTGAATTATGTATTTATGGAAAGTGAAGGTTGTAGCTTAGTGGAGCTGATAAACTAGTTGGAAAGAGGGAGAAATGGAAAAAGGAGGGGGCTTTTTAAGAAGATAGGACTGGGTAGTTAAGATTTGAAGAAAATGGTGAGCTGGGAATATATGGGGCTAAATAAAGGGCTGTTGTAACTTTTACCCAGATGTAAGACTAAGGACAAGGGTAAGCGTAATTTCTATGGCTGTTTACCAGTCAAAAATGCAACACTGAAAACTGCACTCTTTGGAATTAAATAAGCAGAAAAAAAGATAAAAATCATTCAGAAGTAGAAACTTTCACTTTTGTTAGTGGAAACAGGAGCAATATAGTACATCTATTTCAGTCTGTGGATCTTTTTATCTGAAAAACTAATAAATTTGGAATGTTTGCTGAATTTTAACATTGATATAATATGGTTAAAATTAATTACATTGCTAGCTTTGCTTGCCAATTCTATACTCATAATTTATTCAGGTGTTATTCTTTTCTTTATCTCTTTAAATGTGTAATACTGTGTGTATCACATGCAAAAGGCATGAAATAAAAGCTTACTAAATTAACAATATTATTAACAGTAAATGTTTAGAAAAATACACACACATATAAATACACATAAACATATCCTGATAGCTTAAAATCCCAATAATGATTTTTGAAAATCTCATGCAAATGATTGAATACTTTGCTTAAGCAATCTGTGTAATTTCAATAACAAATAAGTCATACCAAGTTTTGGCAGTACGTTACATGAGGATAACCACAAAGTAGAATTTATTTATAGCTATAATTTTCCAAGTTTCACAACCAATATAAATTTTAATTTCCACTATAAATTCAGTAAAACAATCTCTACCTGTCTGAATTTGTGTAATTTTTAAGATAAGTAAATCATTTGAAATCCTTTTAATAAATGTTCAAGTAGTTTTGCTCCATATAAAAATTAAATTGAAATACAGCTGTTTCCCATACATACACATAGATACATATACTATTGCTTCATATACCTGGCCACTCTTGCTGGCACAGTTAGCACAGTGACACATTTGATGGATTTGACAAATCTGCACTGACACAAATTTATCATCCAAAATTCACAGGATATATTCTTGCTGTGCATAAAAGTTTTGAAAAATGTATAATTACATATAAACACTATAATAATTTTATAGAGAATAGTTAAGCTACCTAAAAATTCCTGTGTCCTGCCTTTTCATTACTCCCTTTCTTCCCAAGCCCCTGGCAACACTGTTTTTATACTATTTTCATAGTTTTGTCTTTCTCAAAATGTCACAAAGTTGAAATCAGACAATGAGTATGTAGCCCTCCAGACTGACTTTAAATAATACGCATCTGAGATTCCTCTGTGTCTCTGTGGGGTGATAGCTGATTTATTTTAACTCTGAATGACATTGTATTTTATGAATGTAACAGTTTATCCATTCCCTATTGAGAACACCTTGTATGTTTCCAAATTTTGAAAATTACATGAAGCTGTTGTAAACATGTATCTTTAAACACCAAGTCAGTAAGTTACATTCCAAGAAGCAGCATTGCTGGATCATATGGTCATAGCATGCTTAGTTTTGTTAGAAAACAATTTTACAAAGTGGCTGTGGCATTTTCTTTTCTTTTATACTAGTGATATATGGCACATGCCACTGCTTGTGTTATATATTTCTTTTATACCAGCTAATATATGATACAAACCCATTTTACCAGCATTTATAATTATTTTATTTTTGGATGTTGGACAGTTGAATCGTTATCTAGTTGGGTCTCATTTTTAAATATGTAATTCCCTAGTGACATATGTTGTTCTTCATCTTTTTATGTACTTACTTGACAACTGCACATCTTCTTTGTTGAGGTCTGTGTAAATTTGCCTCTTAAACTGTCCATTTTTCTGTTTATGAAGTTGAATAGTTCTTTGTCAGGCCTCTCTGTCTTGTGAGAGTCCCTTGTCCCAGTCTGGACTATCACTGAATCATTGATTTTGTACATTTCACAAATGAATAGTCATATACATACAGACACATAATCATATATAAATACATACATTATTGCTATTATTATTTAAATAAATTTTAATAAATTGTGCCTAGATATTCTTTTATGTTTTGTTTTTTGTTTGGAGCATTTATCATACTTGATTTTATCCAATCTTCCTAAATCTATGATTAGATATTTGATGTTAATTCGTGGAAAGCTTGTCATTATCACTTCCAATTTTTTCTCCTCTTTTCCCTTTTTTCTTTTTCTAGTATTCTCATTTTAAGCATATCACATACTTTTTAGATATTCCATGGTTCTTTGGTATCTCTTCCATTTACTGTTAATTTTTTTCTTTGCCAGTTCACTTGAAAAAGCTGAAGTTGTTTTGTTTTTCTTTTTGCTTTTCTCAGCGGTCCTGTCTACTAATAAGCTTACTAAATGCATCCGTTCTTTATGTTACAATGATTTACTACTCTATCATTTGAAAAATCTTTTTTAAAATTTTCTACCTCAATACTTATATGGCAATCTGTTCTTATATTCTGTCTATTTTAACAGTTAAAACCTTTACCATAATAAATGTATTTCTTTTAAATTCCTGGCCCAACATTCCTGCTTTATCTAATTCTACTTCTGGTACTTCTCTGTCTCTTTAAACATCTTTAATTTGTCTTGAGAACCAGACAACATATTCTAAAGGAACAACAATAAATTTAAGAATATGGGCTGAAGGGTTGGGGAGCATGCAAAATCTTATGAGTAGTTTTCAGATTTTTAGTGAGCCCAAACCTCTGGGCTGTGGACTTCACAAGTGCCTCTCAATTTTTTACTCCCCAGTTTATACAGGATGAATGTTTTGACTGAGCTAAATTCTGATAAAATCTCCCCCATGCCTGCAAGAGAAGACGAGAGTGTGCTGGAGTTAGGAGAGTTCCCTTCTCCCTCCCGGGAAGGTAAAGTGGGATAGAGTGACTGCTTCACTTCCTCCAGGCTTTAACATGTTTTCAGTAGTTTAGGTTCTGTTAAAAGAGCTTCTGAGGAAAGACTTTGTTAACAATGCCATGTTTATTTCATTTCAGTTTTTTTCCCCTACTCCCTAGCACACTGCTAAAATCCTGATGAGATTTCTTCTTCCTCTTCCTCATATACAGATAGTCCGGTTAAGCTGTGCATGGTAAAACTCACAAAAGTGTGGGAATCCTCATAACCCAATTGTCTGGACAATTTTGGCTCTCAGAGATGTGCACACTGAGCCTCCTCCTTTTTGCCAATTACGGTTCAGGATTTCTTACCCTAGTTCTGGTCCCTACGGAGGTTCTATGCAGTAATTTGTGATTCTATTTGCTTGTCTTTGCAATTCCAGGGCAGCGACTTTCGGTGTAATGGTACTTCTCTGACAAATCTCAGTGGAGCTCTTGGTTTTCTATTTGTTTGTTTTTTTGTTTTTAAGTTTGTTCAGCATTTTACTTCTTAGGACAGAATGATGATTTCTTCTACAGGAAGAAAACTAGTGTGAAGCATTTTAATATGTACCTGTGAACTATTCTTACAGAGGTAATTTTAAAAAGCTTTCTTACCCTTATTTTTGCTCTCTGTGTTACTGTTCAACATAGTAGTTACTAAGGCAATAATTAAATTCAATCAATGTTGTCTTCTAATCTCATACACTTTGTAAATGTCTATAAATAAAAGTGAACTAAGGTTGAAAAATAAAAATTGGACATGTAGCCCATCATCTAGCTCCATGAATGACAGCAACATGAATAGTGCATTAGCATGTTAAGAATGTCTTTAATATCTCTCATCGGTATTTATATTTACTTGTTAGGTATTTATATTTACTTTTTATATTTGCTTGTTAAGCAAACCTGTATTAGAGTCAGAAAATTGTTCTCAGTCTTTTTGTTCTCAGGTACTCCATAGAAAAAAAAACAAGAAGCCGTCATTTCCCACAACTGAGCAATGATTTTTAAAAGAAACTAAATTAATTGGCAAAGAAAAGATTGTTTTATATTCACAAACTACATACTATTCACTGATAGCACATGTTTGAAAACCAGGCAATACTATTTCTAGTTTTTAATGGTTACTAAATATTAGAGTCACTATTGTGAAAGTTTTTTTTTTTCTTTTTTCCCTTTTCTTTCCTTCTAATGTGAGATCAAACCCAGACTATCTCATATGACAGGCAACCACTCTGTCACTGAGCTGCACCCACAGCCATGATTTCCTTTTATTCCTTTTTTATGTAACAAAGCAATGAGGTATTTTATTACACTACTTTTTAAAATTATTTACATGTATTTTCTGACATAATTGCCTTGCTTTCTGTTGGTAGTAGACTGAAGAAAAATCTATATTGTGATTTAAGATCTTATGGGACCTCATATAGTGCCATCTTAGAAAATATCTGACAAAATTATTGGTCATACTTTCCTCCCTAGAAGAGGTCACAGAAATTCAGGAACCCTCAGAGAGAAAATGAATTATAATTCCAATAGAAAAAGAACCTTTGGGAGGTCATATAAAAACAATAAGCATTGATTATTTGGAAAAATTTCTACAGTTATACTTTCAACAGCACAGAGTCCTTTCTATGTCTTCTTACAGAAGCTGTATAATAATATTCCACAATTTTAGAACATTTCATACAGCCAAACAATGAAGCTATCACTATTATTCCCACAACATACACATACAGTCTTATCATAAACACTCCATATTAGCTTCTGTCTGCCCTGCCTTTAATTCTCCTTAGGGAAAAATACTTAATAAAAATTTACCTTGGAACTCCAAGTTTAGACATCATCATGCAAGGACAGAACTTTGTAACTCATGTATTTGTTTTGTGCAAAAGAATTTTCAGTGATGAGAGAAATAATCATCAATCTGTGATATTCCATATATGTGATATTCAATTCAATATCTACCAGGTCCATACAGGAATTTAGTCTGCAATAACCAGCAAGTGTGATTAACAAATAGATTTTGGTTATTTACATTAACGATAATTAAAACTTATGTAGTCACATGTGGTAACTAGCAATTATATTGTCAGACACCAGACTTATTGCTACTGATGCTAACCCTGGAGAAATAATTTCCTGATTTACAGCTCTGTCTCAGAGGTCTCTTCTCTAACTACACCTTACACTAGTCCAGAGATTTTAAATATTCACCTTGTGGGGACACATTCTGAATCACTCTAGTCTAAAAACAAATATTCCTTCTGCCCTGTAACAATACACTATATTCTAATGTTGTTTGCAACACTAGCATTGTTGAATACCTAGTCTGCTGCAAAAAACTACCAGTACTTCTATGCATGACGTATACTTTCACACCTATGGAGACATTATTCCAACATGAATGTGTAGCCACACTGTCTCTCTAAGTTTTAATGGAAATCACATTTAAAACAAAATCATACCTAATTTATAAAATTCTTCAATGTATTAATACAGTGTTTCATGGTAAGTAAATGAAATTCACCTTAGAAAGAAATATAATTTTATATATCTATAAAAAAGCACTGTTTTTGGTTCTGATTTTGCTCAATGTCTGTATTCATCAAAGGTAAGTACTAACTTTTCTGTTGTTTAAATCTGTATCAATTAGAAGATCTCTTCTCTCTTTTTTGACACATTCTTTTCAAGATTTAACCTGTTGGTGGTTTAGCTTAGTGGCATAAGCACCTGCCTGTCAAGCACAAGGTCATGAGTTTGATTCCTGGTTAAAAAAAAATGATTGAGTCCAACATCCTTGTATCTCACATATAGCTACAGCATGAGAAAGATGTATCTGGGCCAAAGATTCCAATGTTCATCCACTATGGTCTTTGCTAATATGAAAAATCTTTACTCATTTTTAACTATCAAAACATTTTCCTAGAAATAAAAGTAATTTTTATTTTAAATTTTGATAAATGCTTATAGTACATTGTAATTATATTCACTGTGGGAGTTGGTATGTGTGCATGACATTTCTTAATTCCTTTTGCCCCTCCTGTCTCCTACTCCTTACTATATATATATACAAACATATATCACATTATAATCATAATCTTCATAGGAACTTAAAGTGTACATAGCACTTTAAAATCTCCCCTTTTTAAGTAATCTCTTCCTCCATCTTTAAATTCCCTTTCCATATGTCAAAGATCCATCTCACCACTTGCTACTGTATATTCTTTATTTTTCACTTTATGTACTGGGGTTTTGATCAAAGAGAAAAACATGTGATATTTAATATTGTGTGTGTGATTTACTTCAGTTAATATTATGTTTTGAAGGTATATTAATTTTCCTTTGAATAACTCATATTTATCCCTCTGTATGGCAGAATGGCACTCCATTGTGTGTAAACACACATAACTTACATTATCCATTTTTTTGTTGATGGATGTATGGGCTGCTATTATGACTTGTGCTGCTCTGTAATATGATGTCTTTAACTCTTTTGGGAAGATAGTAAGGGAAGAGCTAGGCCAACTAGAGTTTGTATTTTTACAAATTTTGTATTTCTGGTATCTTTGTACTGATTTCCACAGAGATTGTACCAGTTTGCCCTCCCATCAAATATTAAGAAGGATTCCTTTTTCTCCACAGTTTCACCAGCATTTGTTGTTGTTTGATTTATTGAATATAGCCAATATTTCTTTCCAGAGAAGATGCAAACATGTCACTCAAACTACTAGAATCTATAAGCAAATTCATAAGTGAGGCAGGATGCAAAATCAACACTCAAAAATCAGCAGCATTCCTGTATATCAATAATGAACTCACTACCAGAAAAAATTAGGGAAGCAATGCACTTCACAATAGCACCAAGTGAAATGGAATAATTAAGAATTGACCTAACCAAAGAAATTAAAGATTTTTATAATGAAAAGTACACTACTTTGAAAACTGAGTTGGAAAAGGATATCAGGAAATGGAAAGATATCCCCTGTTTCTTGATAGGCACAAAAAATATACTCAGAATGTTTATCCTTTCGAAACTGATATACAGATTTAGTACAATCCCAATCAAAATACCAACAGCATTCCCCACAAAACTAGAGAAAACAATCCTGAATTCATACCAGAGGCCACCTAAAACAGTAAAATCAATCAGGGCAACAAGGTAAAGGCAGGAAGCACAACAATTCCTGACTCTAAGTTATACTACAAAGATACACTAATAAAAACAGCATGGTATTAGAAAATATAGACTTATGAATCAGAACAATAAGACAGAGGATCCAGAAAAGTTCCAAGAGGCCTGGCCATCGGTGTGCAGAGGAGGAGCTGGGCAGATCTAGGGTGCCCTCATCGGCCTCTCTGTGTGTCTGGAGGACTGTGGATATCCCCGCCCAGACTGTTGGAGTCCCCCCAGGCTTCCGGGTGCAGTGAGGGGGAGAGGTGGGTTTGGGGCTTCTGCATCGGCCTCCCCATTCCAGTTGCACTTGGAGAGCTGCTGAGCTCCCAGCGGGTGGGCGGGCCCACACTATCACCTGAGCCCAGCCTGTTTTGTGGCCATGCCTAGCCATCCGTGTGCAGAGGAGGAGCTGGGTGGATCTGGGGTGCCTGCATCGGCCTCTCTGTGTGTCTGGAGGACTGTGGATATCTCTGCAAGCAGGGAAGGATCACAGGTTCCTGAGGCACCGCGGCCTGTGGTGAATACCCTAACCCGGCTGTGATTGAAGAACTGTGGAGCTTCCAAGGGGCAGGTGGGCGCACAGTGTCCCTGAGGCCCAGCTTGTCTGGAACTTCGGAGTTCTGAGCAAGCAGAGGAGGGCAACTGGTTCTGCAGGCCCAATGACTTGGGGTAGCGTGGTGCCAGAGTCTCAGTAGCTGCAAACATAGAAGGGGATTTTCAACAGATCCTGAGGAAGCTTTCAAATAACACTTGAAACACAGAAATATAGGAAAATGACAAAACGAAAGACCAAATTACAACCTCAAACCTCCAGCCCATCTCAAGAAACCCTAGGAGTGATGTATATAGAAGAAAATATATCCCATCCACCTCATATATCGGACACAATAGCTACTGAAATTGACAAGCAACTCCAGGAAGCTTTAAAGAAATTAGAACTCGAAATAATCTCCCAGATAAAAGAAGAAATGATAAAAGAAATGAAAGAGATTCTAAATATATCTAAAGAAAACACAGATAAAAAATTGGAGGAACTAAACAAAAAGATAGAATCCCTAGACAAGCAATATAAGAAACAAACATAATACATAATGCAGATGCACAGAGATATACAGGAAATAAAAAACTCCACTGAAAGTTGTAAAAACCGCCTTAATGAAAGTGAAGATAGAATTTCAGACCTTGAAGACAGGATTGCAGCTAGTGAACAGGAAAGGAAAGATCTTTTGAAAATAACAAGGAATCAGGAAACAACAATTCAACAACTGCAAGACGATGCAAAGAATAACATAAGAATGATAGGGATTAATGAAAGAGAGGGAGACAACATAAAGGATGTCAGGAGGATATTTAGAGAAGTAATAGCTCAAAATTTCCCAAGCATGAGATCAGAAACTGACATCAGGATCAGTGAAGCATATAGAACTCCAAATAGTCATAACCAAAATAAAACTACACCCAGACATATAATAATCACCATCCCAGAAATCCAACATAAGAATAGATTATTAAAAGCTGTCAGAGAGAAAAGACAGATCACTTATAAAGGAAAACCTATCAGAATCACAGCAGACTTCTCAGCACAAACGATAAAGTCAAGAAGAGCATGGAGTGAAATATTCCAGATCATAAAGCAAAATGATTTCCAACCAAGACTGATATATCCTGCAAAATTATCATTCAAAATAGATGGTGCAATACGATACTTCCATGACAAAGAACAGCTGAAGAACTTCATGAACACCAAACCGACCCTGCAAAAATATTGAAAGACAGTTTAGATACACAAAGGAAAAAACCACTAAGCAAAGCAAATAATTAAACAGAACAGAAGGATAAAGATGCAACAGCAGAGAGATAACATTCCTACAATTAACCAGCATTTAACAGTAATAACCATTAATGTAAATGGTCTCAATGCACCAATCAAAAGAAACAGACTAGCAGAATGGATCAAGAAACAAAATCCAACCATATGCTGTCTACAGGAAACCCATCTAACCCAGAAGGATACTCACAGACTGAAAGTCAAACGATGGAAAACAATTCTTCATGCAGCAGGAATCCAAAAAAAGTCAGGAGTAGCCATTCTGTTTGCAGACAACGTGAACTTTAAACCAACAATGACCATAAAGGACAAAGAAGGTCACTACATACTCGTAAGGGGAAAACTCCAGGAGGAAGAGATAACTATCTTATATATATACGCACCAAACTCCAGAGCACCCAGTTATATAAAACAATTATTAACAGAAATGAAAACTCAAATTATCAGTAACACAATTGTAACAGGAGACCTTAATACGCCATTGACACCAAGGGACGGATCAACCAGACAGAAAATGAGCAAAGAAATAACAGAACTGAATCACACCTGTGAACAAATGGGTTTGATAGACATATACAGAATGTTCCACCCAACAACATCAGAATACACATTCTTCTCAGCAGTACATGGATCATTTTCTAAAATAGACCATATATTAGCTCACAGAATATATTTAAGCAAATGCAAAAGAGCTGAAATCATCCCTTGCATGTTATCAGATCATAGCGCTCTGAAATTAGAAATTAATGATAAAAGATACTGCAAAAATCCCACAAACACATGGAAACTGAATAACACACTCTTGAGTAATCAGTGGGTCACAGAAGAAATTAAAGAACAAATTAAACAATACCTAAAAGAAAATGAAAATACAGATACAACTTACCAGAATCTGTGGGATGCAATGAAAGCCGTCCTGAGAGGAAAATTTATTGCACTGAGTTCCCACATCAGGAAAACAAAATGAATACAAATAAATAACTTGATGCTACACCTCAAACAGCTAGAAAAAGAAGAGCAAGTCAAGCCCAAAGCCAAAAGAAGAGAGGAAATTATAAAAATCAGAGCAGAAATCAATGCAATAGAGACTAAGAAAACAATCCAAAGAATCAACGAATCAAAGAGTTGGTTCTTTGAAAGAATAAATAAAATCGATAAGCCCCTAGTCAACCTTTTTTTAAAAAGGGAAGAAAAAGCTGAAATTCATGCAATAAGAAATGAAAAAGGAGAAATCACTACAGACCCAATAGAAATACAGAAGATCATCAACACCTATTTCGAAAACCTCTACTCTCAAAAGTTTGATAACACAGAAGAAATAGACAGATTCTTAGAAGCATATGAAGTACCAAAGCTAGATCAAGAGGATGTAAAACTGTTGAATAACCCAATCTCTGCTAATGAAATTGAAAATGTAATTAAGTCCTTACCCACCAAGAAGAGCCCAGGCCCAGATGGATTCACTGCAGAATTCTACAAGAAATACAAAGAAGACCTAATGCCGACACTCCTCAAACTATTCAATGAAATTGAAAGGGAAGCAATCCTTCCTAAGTCATTCCTGGAAGCAAATATTACTCTAGTACCAAAACCTGAGAAAGACCCGACTAAAAAAGAGAACTATAGACCGATCTCCCTAATGAACACAGATGCAAAAATCCTCAATAAAATATTGGCAAACAGGATCCAGCAAATCATCAAGAAGATTATACACCATGACCAAGTGGGATTCATCCCAGGAATGCAAGGATGGTTCAACATACGCAAATCAATAAATGTAATCCACCATATCAATAAAGCCAAAAATAAGAATCACATGATAATTTCTATAGATGCAGAAAAAGCCTTCGATAAGGTCCAACACTTATTCATGATAAGAACTTTACAGAAAATTGGAATAAATGGTCTTTACCTCAATATAATAAAGGCCATTTATGACAAACCAACAGTCAGCATCATACTAAATGGCCAAAAATTGAAACCCTTTACTTTAAAATCGGGTACAAGACAAGGATGTCCTTTATCACCACTCCTATTTAATATAGTACTGGAAGTACTAGCCAGAGCAATTAGGCAAGAAAGAGTAATAAAAGGGGTAAAGATAGGAAAAGAAGAAGTTAAATTATCATTGTTTGCAGGTGACATGATACTCTACATAGAAGACCCCCTAAACTCCATTGAAATACTCTTAGATACAATAAATAAATTCAGTAATGTGGCTGGATACAAAATCAATACTCAGAAATCAATAGCATTCCTATACATGAACAACAAAATCACAGAGAGAGAAATAAGAGAAACTGTACTATTCACATTAGCAACCAAAAAAATGAAATATTTAGGAATTACTCTTACGAAAGAAGTGAAAGACTTATACAGTGAAAATTATAATACACTGAAAAAGGAAATTGAAGATGATCTCAGAAAATGGAAAGACATCCCTTGCTCATGGATAGGAAGAACAAACATTGTGAAAATGGCCATTCTCCCAAAACTGTTATACAGATTCAATGCAATCCCAATAGAAATACCATCAACATACCTTATAGATCTAGAGAAATCACTCCTAAATTTCATCTGGAACCAGAAGAGACCTAGAATCGCAAAGGCAATTCTAAGCAGCAAAGACAAAGCAGGAGGCATCACAATCCCTGACTTGAAGTTATACTACAAAGCAACAGTAGTAAAATCAACATGGTATTGGAATCAAAACAGAACCGAAGATCAATGGAATAGATTAGAAGATACAACCACAACTGCAAACACACTCAACCACCTTATCTTTGATAAAGGAGCCAAGCAGGTTCACTGGAAGAACGACAGTCTCTTTAATAAATGGTGCTGGAAAAACTGGCTCTCCATTTGCCGAAAACTAAAGCTAGACCCATGTCTATCACCATGTACTAAATTAAAATCTAAATGGGTCAAAGATCTGAATATTAAAACAGAAACACTAAATCTATTGGAAGACAAATTAGGTAGAAACCTTGGAGACATAGGAGTAGGTAAAGAATTCATGAACAGGAATCAAACCGCACAGGAAATACATCCCAGAATCAATAACTGGGACCACTTCTTATTAAAAAGTTTCTGCATGTCAAAAGAAATCTCCAGCATAGTGAAAAGAAAACCCACAAACTGGGAAAAGATTTTAGTGAACTCTCTCTCAGACAAGGGACTCTTGTCTAAAACATATAAAGAATTAAAAAAAACTCAGACCCCCAAAATTCAAAGATCCAATCCAAAAATGGGCATCTGAGATGAATATGCAATTCTCAGATGAAGAAATGCAAATGGCAAATAAATACATGAAAAAATGCTCATCATCATTGGTCATTAGAGAAATGCAAATTAAAACCACACTGAGATACCATCTCACTCCTGAAAGAATGGCCAGGATCAAGAAAACCAACAACAAATGCTGGAGAGGCTGTGGGGAAAAAGGAACTCTCCTGCACTGTTGGTGGGAGTGTAGAATGGTACAGCCTTTGTGGAGATCTGTCTGGAGATTTCTCAAAAAGTTGGGATTGGAAATCCCATTTATTCCAGCTATTCCACTTCTAGGCATATTCCCAGAAGAACTGAAAGCATCATACCACAGTGATATATGTGCACCTATGTTTATAGCAGCACAATTTGTAATCGCCAGATCTTGGAAACAACCCACGTGTCCATCAACTGAGGAATGGATAAAAAAGTTGTGGTATTTCTATACAATGGAGTATTATTCAGCTATAAAGAAGGATCACATTGAGATATTTATCAATAAATGGGCGCAGCTTGAGACTATACTCATAAGTGAAATAAATCAATCTCGCATATGTGAATACTGAATAGTTTCCCTAATGTAAGTAATGATTCAAATATATAAAAATATGTGGTAATCATGATTCCCCATTACGTGGCTTTGAAGCCTTATAAAGTTTTCACTCATTAATTAGAAAGGCTTTATTCTGGGCTTCTTGATATGGAAATATTTGAAGCTAGAGTATATGAAGTTTTATCCAAATATCTCAAGGAAAAAGACAGACACTATGGTAACTACTATTAAGTCGGGTTATATGGTGGTGAAGTACTAGGTTGCTGAAACAGTCATGCTTTGACCTCTATTGTTATATTGTTAAGTCCTGTATTATTTCAATCTCCCCCTTATTCTTTAAAAAAATTATTTAGTTATTTCTTATGTTTGTCTTAATTAAGGGAAAAATTTTTAAAAATTAGGATATATATAATAGTAACTCTTTTTGATTTCCTGTTAACTTGTTTTGAAGTCCTGTAATACTCCCACGATCTTGTTTTGACTGATTAGACTCTGTTCCATTCTGTATGATAGTATCAAGTTTGAGGATATAGGCAACTACTTTGAAGGCAATAAGATTCACTAAGAAGCCCATTCTGGTTTGACTATTGTCTTCTTTGGAAGTCCTGTAATGTTTACAGTGCCTAAGTTTTATTGGTCTTGTTCTCTACTGTTTTGTCCAACTTTATAATATCTAATGAGATAGACAATTCTTTTTAAGGAAACAAGACACAACGTTGATAACCACTGTTGATAACCTTGTACTCTGTTCTACACCATGTGCTATGTCTATCCTTGGTTTTGACTGACAGCTTTGTTATGCCATATTTGACTGTATTCTCTCCCCCCCAAAAAAGTAATAAGAACTAAGGAGTAATAAAATCCAAAATGTGTAAATTTTGTTGTAAAAAAGAGAGAGGGAAAAAAGAGCTCTAACAGATATAACAGCAAGTGTGTTTAGGGGTGTTAAATAGCTGACTATATCAATGTTTTTGGATCATTGAACACAGCTGTTTGCAGTCTCCCTGTTTGAATGTCCACTTTGTATTCTTTGATACTGTGATTTGAGCAACTATTTTCAAGATGATAATATGTAATCTATTAACAGGTGATTTCTTACTGTTATTTTTTTTTTGTAGTTCTGTATTACGTGTACCCTTACACCGCTTTGTTTTGTTTTGTGTTTTTCTCTTTTTCCTCTTAAATAAAAAAAATTTTTAAAAAAAAGAAAGAAAAGTTCCAAGAACACTCGACTACCTTGTTTTGTCAGAAAGAGTGTCAAACACTTTCAATGGAGGAACAATAGCCTCTTTAACAAATGGTGCTGCATGCTACAGAATAAATCTTGATCCATATTTCTCACCATACACTAAATTAGTCAAATGTATCAAAGTTTTGAATATTAAAACAGAGACACATAATCTTCTAGATGACAACGTAAGTAACACTCTTGAAGACAGTGGTATTAGACAAAGACTATCTGAATACATCCTGGTCAAACAAGAAATAGTATAAAGAATCAGTATTTGGATCACATCAAATTTAAAAGCTTCTGAATAACAAAAGAAAACACCAACAGAGTTAAGATACAAAAAAATAGGGAAAATAATTTCAACAGTTATTCATCAGACAAAAGTCTAAGATCTAAAATAAAGAAAATATTCAAAACAATATACTCTCCAAAATTTAGTGACCCAATCAAAACGTGACACCTGAAATGAATAGACATTTCTCAAATTAAGAAATTCAAAGCTTTTGTGTAAGGACATTGGCATGGATTTTCTGTTTTTTGAGTATCACATATGAACAATTCACTGTATATCCTGTTTCTAAACTATGAAATACTTTCTAGTTCAGTGATACATTTTCAGCCACTTTTATTGCACAGATACAGCATCATATGCAATTTTGTCTTATAACCAAATGCTTAGCTTTACACGTTTATTTCTGCAGCAGTATTTGTGTTTCATGGTGGATCTGGAGCCCCTGCAAGGATTGAAGACACTCCCTATTACACAGTTATCTTTGTTACTTTTCTCAGTGCTGAGACATACCTGACGCCCAAAGCTAAAGGAGGAAAGGTTTATTTAGCTCACAGTTTATAGTAGTTTCATTTCATAAACAGTTGGCTTCAGAGTAGGGTGGCACATGGCAGAGACAGCAAAACCAAGACAGGAGGGAGGGGAGAGCAGCCCTCTTTCTGTTTTATGTTGATTGTATCCAGTCTACTGGCAGCAGGGCAGTGCCAATCCAGTAGGTAGACTGACCCACCAATCATCCACCCTTAATCCCAGCACACTTGATACTAGCATTGCACTATGAATCCTTTACACACTCTAGATTTAGCTGCCTCCCAAAAGCCTGCCCCTTGCTAATGCATGAAACTTTGGGGGAACATTCAGACACAAACCAAAACAATCATTTCAAGAAATCAAATACCCCATCTGCTCTTCAACTGAGACTTTATGACTTGTATACTGTTTTATTATCTGGTAATGACCTGAATACTCAATTCAGTACTCCACACAGGCCACAGTATTAGGTATCATATTTCTGTATAAAGACATTGGTAATATTCTTCTAATTCTTTGTTTTCATCACAACATATTGGATCTTACTTAGATGATAAAGCAGAATTGTAAGTCTTGTAAGACTGTATTATTTAATTCTATAATTATTTTATTATAAATGATTTTATATGGTGTATAAGGTTAAATTTTTAAGATTCAAACATTTATGTAGCTAACTTTTTTATTAAAGAATATTTGCAATGCATAATGATTAAATCCATCAAGAGGACTTTTCCTATATTTGAAGCCAACATTTAGGAATTAAGCAAAAGAAAATTGAAATTTCTTGCTTTAACATCTTATAGTATGTTATGCTATGACTTCAGAAACATGCATTGAAGCAGAAACCCAAAGTTCTCACTCTAACTGTTTTGTTGTCTATGCACAAAAAAATTTAAAAGTTCCCTGTGGGGACTTGCAAGAAATGATAATAAAAAGGGTTAAGAGATATATCTCAGTTGGTACCTCTAAACATTCCTTGTTCACATGTAAAAAATCTAGAGTTAAGAGATTATCCTGGGTTATATGAATGGACACAAGATAATCTTAAAATCCTTATAAGAAAAAGGGCAGGAACTCCAGTGACACAAACCAAGTGTGAGAACAGAAGTAAGGAGATAAAGACTTAAAAATACTCTTCATGACTCTGAAACTGCAAGATTGTCCCATAAGCAGAGACTACAGGTGGCTCTTTAAATGTAATAGAAGGCAAAGAAATTGAACTGGATCTCCTCCAGAGTTTCTAGAAAGACTGCAATTTTTCTAACACTTTGATTTTAGAATTTCTGACTCCTATAATTGTACAACAATAAACTTTTGTGTGCTAAGCTACAGTTTGTGGCACTTTGTTAGAGCAGTTATAGAAAACTAACAATGTTTATTTGGTAAATCCCTGACCAAAAATGTGGTAATACTATGGGAGCTGTATTTGGCAAAAAAAAAAATATTTTCCAGCTCTGACTGCCAATTTTATGTTATATTCCACATTCAGTAGGAAAGAGAAGAGGAAGATGCAGTTTAGATATTTTGCCTAAAAACACTTTTGTGGCAGTTAGTCACTTAGGGCTTAAGACCTGAATGGATGCTAAAGAATGTTCCCAGGCACTGACAACAGTCCAAGTTATTTGCTTGTGGTGTTCCAGGTGGGTCTGATGGAGGAGATCCCCACATGGGCCAGCGTTAAGGCCCACATTTTTGAAATATTTAAGGAAAATGATGGATATAAGTGCAAAGAAGCTGCCTGTTGTTATATGCCTTATAAATGACCAAAAACAAACAAACTAAGTGCAGTAATTAAAAAAAGAAATTAGTACAAGAACCAGTCTCTGGAAAGCCAAAGATGATGCATTTCATGTAACAGGCAAGCAGAAAAAAATCACAAGATTAAATAGTCAGAAAGCTAAACTAAAGTGAGAAAATTCTGTTGCATCAAACTTGTGAGTTGAGGTAAGGAAACCTGGAACTGTTAAAAATCTTTTGGAACACTGTGTGGATGTCTCAGCAGTGACTAACTCACTTGAGCCTAATGATGCACACCATTCTCTCCCAACACTATTAAGAGATAACACTCCAACAAAAAGAAAATACAGAGATTATTTTGCACAAAATTATAAATGATACCTGAGGGGGCTGTCTTCACTCTCTCCCTTTTGAAGTGGAAGTCTAAATTTAAAGGAAGTTTTCTGCTTAACTTAGTCATGTCATGTTTAAATCAATATAAGAGAAAAGATCTTACATCTCACAGAAACTCTTGGCACAAGGAATAGGTTAAGACTAGAAAGAGAAACATTTGTGGGTGCTTGATCAAAGTAATTTGAACACATGGTTGGATAATGGGCAGTTTATGACCTAGAGTCCAGGGTTTAACATCTTAACAAGGTCTCTAGTGGATAGAGTAAACTTGTTGTTAGGACTAGCAGAAGAAGCTTAAAAAATGTACTTGATTACACAAAATAAGATAAAAATGCTTGAGTTCACAGAGCAAATTACATGCATTAAACACTAAATAAAGGGAAAATACTGAAATGGTTAGTTTAGGTGAAGTATGAAGATTATGAGTCCATTCTAAAAATTACAAGAAGATTCAGGGAGTTATATCTCATGATTTATAAAATTCACCCAAAAACTATCAGAAGTATATCAGTGAGAAAAATGCTTACCAGCAGATATCATTAGATGACCTCCACTGTATCTGTTCAGTGTAGGTCAGAGCACTTGGTAGGAAATCTGTCTAGAACTTATGTCACTAAATCCAAGGAGAAGGACATGACCTCAAAGAATATAAACCAGGAGACCATGTTTATTTACCCGAAGCCAAGGGATTGTAATTCTCCAATAAACTAATTTGGAGTGGTCCCCTTGACTTGACACAGAGTCACAGGTATCTGGCAAAGTACATAGTATCTCCAAGGGTCAAGTAGAGAGAGCTATCAAATGTGTGTGTGTATATAGTGTATTTGTGTTTGTGTGCGTGGGTGCATGAGGTGTGTCTGTGTGTGTGCGTGCGTGCGTGTGTGTGTGTGTGTGTGTGTGTGTGTGTGAAATATAAAGCTGACTTCAGTTCTTCCAGTAAAAATTGTACTATTCTGACAACTTAGGTAGTTGCTAAAGCTTCATTAGAACTTGGTTAACTAAACAGAATACTTTATCTACAGAGACAAAGATCCAGAAATACATTAGATGCCTTAGATGAAATTACTGCTACTCCTTCCTCAGAGGGTCCTATGGCTCCTTACTTACATTTACAATGGATTATAAGGGATACAGAGGCTCATTAGACATAAGATCAGGTTGGCCTTGAGACTTGTAGACTGCATATATTGTTATGGGTTCCTCTTAGAATGGGAGCGTGTGATTCTCAACTAATAAATGGAGTCTTAGTCACATTTTGGCTCACTGTAGGTCCTGTACAACTTCCAAAAAAATGTTTCCCATTTGGGTATCTTCAGATTTGTTTTTGGATGGACATGGTTGGAAAGCTCCATAACCATCACACTGCATCTCTGGGCAATGAGGTAAGGTTTATCATAGAGGGGTCGGCCAAGTGGACTCCAGTCTCAAGTAAATAATAGTATTGCCTCTTGGGAGAAAGAAGAAAAATGGAAAAGAAAGCTCCTCCTTAAGGGCTTAATAATGTGACTTTCACCACATTTTTACCTCATTTACCAGCAAAGTTTCATCACAAAATTGAGTAGACCATAAAGAATCAGTTAAACTACTGGATCAATTAAATAATTGACTAGTAATTGGTTAAACAGCCATGTGTCATTGAAAGGGGAGTATAAGGTAACTTCAAGTGCAAAATATCCAGTCAATGCTTTGAGGATTTCCATTTGTTATGGTCTATATCTAGATATTAACCTAAAAGCTTATGCTATAATAGACAGGGCTTTTGGAAGGTGATTGGATTATGGGGCTATGATGGACTAATGGCTATGGTGGACTAATGATCAGACTAAGTGGGGACACTCAACAGATTGGGTCACATGATTCTGGGCATGGAAGATGAACCTGAAGATTGTTGCCAATGGACTAAAAGGAGAATGGGGTGGGGGGAGATTACATGCTGCTGATGTTACTGGAGAAGGTGCTTTTCAATGATTTGTCTTTAAAGAAGCTTTGGCTGCTGTCTGACTTTGGGAGAGCTTCAATCCTCATTTTTTACCAGGGAATAAGCCCTTGACCAGATGTTTCAGTTCTCTAGCACACAGGCAGACCTTTTTTCACTCTTCTACGCCTGACTCTAGAAAGCAGGTGTACAGGGGCTTGCAGCTGACTCACTATTAGGAGGCAATGTCTGCTCAGGAAAGGTTGGTCACTAGGGGCATGGCCTCTTGTCCTCTGCTTCCTATCTCTAGTTCCATAAGCATTTCTTCTCTTTTACATGCCTTTGTCAATGTCCTGTCTTGGCACCAGCCTTTTGGACTGAAATCTCTACAAACTCTGTGCCAAAATAAACCTCTTCTCCTTTAATATGTAGCTTCCATGTATTGTGTTTCAGTGACAAGAAAGTGACTAAGAGATTTACCTATCCAAATAAGGAAAGAAAATTAGGTAAAAGTTCATATTCATATTGAATAAATTTGTATTTGTTGGTCCCATGCTTATACTACTCATATCGTCCTCTGTCTTAATGTATTCTGTATTAGTTACTTTTATCATTGATAAGACAAAATACTGTAATGCAGGGTAGTACATAGTAGAAGGGCAACAGCTCACATCTTTGGAAAATGAAAAGCAATGAGAGAGAGAGACAGAGAGAGAAGCCTATCTCTGTCCTTTATATTTTATTCAGTCTAGGGTGATTAGGGTGGTATCAATCCAATGAGTGGGCTGATCTAGCAAATACCCTTCCTTAATCCCAGTATTGCACTATGAATTAATCACACACTAAATTCAGCCACCTGTGAAAACACCTTATGATCCCATGATACCTTGGGGAGGGGGACATATAGACACAAACCATAACAGATTCCAAAAAACATTTCAGAGCCTAGTATGGTGATTATATATATTATAGCAATGCTGTGCATTGGTTAGGCAAGATGAACAGAAGATAGTTTGTAGAAGATGGTGTTATTAAAGTGTGCTCCAAACAGTGAGATGTAAGCTCCATGAAGAACCAGGGCTCTGCTGCTTCAGCTAGAAATTTTAAAAGTTCAAGGCTAGGGCCATTTTAACATTTCTCCTCAAAAGTGAAAGGTAATGGCTTTATCTTATACTCCTTATTACCAAGGAAGAACTTTAGTGCTAACAAGGGCTCCTACAATCTGTGATCAGTATATGATCCACCTCAGACTATTACTCTGATGTAAACATAGTGATATAGAGGTTGGCAGTTTGAGTGTGAACTGGAGCAAGGAAGGACTGGCACCAACTCTATGCTACAGAGTGAGAGGTTCTTCCATTTAGGCTACATGATCCAATGTATCATATTTTATTGAAGATATCAGTTGTGGGAAAATGTGCAAAATGAACCTTATGGGAAGCATCAGTGGGAAATCACAGAAGTAAAGCCTTGTCATTTCTATCAGTGAATTATATATCCTTTAAAAATAACTATTGACATACTTCTTGGCCCTGACAGAGATAGAAAGTTTGACCACAAGTCACTAGAAAACCCACTTTACATGGGGTCACATGCGAAAGTGGTCCCATGGCTTAGCTTATTATTACAACATTTAAGATGGATGTTCAGTTTCAATCTGGGGAACTGGGATGCCCTAAGTGAGTCCAGCACACCAACACTAGACTGGAAGTTTAAGATCATTGCAGCCAGGGGTTAAGGAACCACCCAACTTCCAGCCACACTAGAATGGGCTCTGCAGGGTTCAGGCCTGCCTGGGTCACACTCAGTGACCTTTCAATCCAGAAAAGTGGGCTACAGAGATGAGTTCCTGTATACCAGCTGTGGTCTGGGGAGAGTTCAGGATCATCACTCCCAGTGGTCAAGGATCCACCCAGCTTCCAGCCACACTAGAATAGGCTTCAGAGGGACCTGAGAGACCACATGAAGTGACCTTCTTCAATCAGGGGAGTTGAGGGCATGTGAAGTGCGTTCCAGCACATTGGTGCTTGCCCAGGGAGACCTTTGGACCTTCATCCACAGTGGTTAGATGCCTGCCCAGCTTCCTGGAACACTGGAGGTGGCATGGGAGGTCTTGTGAGCCTGACTGGACCATGCTCAGCAATCTCCATTCAGTCTCAGGAATCGAAGGCACAGGAGATTATTTCCAACACACCCAAGGAAGCTTTGGAACATCACTTGAAACATGGAAATATAGCAAAATGATGAAAAGAAAGATCAAAATGAAATCTTAAATGCCTGGCCCATCCCAAGAAAGCCTAGGACCCATGTACAAAGAAGAAAATGTATGCCATACACCTGAAATACATGAAATAATAGCAACTGAAATAAAGATGCAACTCTGGGAAGCTTTAAAAGAATTCAAACTAGAAACAATCTCTCAGGTAAAAGAAGAAATGATAAAAGTAATGAAAGAGATGCCGAACACATCTAAAGAAGACACAGTTGAAAAATTAGAGGAACAAAACAAAAAGATTGAATCTCTGAATGAACAATATAAGAAACAGAATACAGGAAGGAGATTCAAACAGATATACAGGAAATCAAAAGTTCCATTGGAAGTTGTCAAAACTGCCTCAATGAAAGTGAAGATGGAATTTCAGACCTCAAAGACAAGATTGCAGCTAGTGAACAAGGAAGGAAAGATCTTTTAAAAATAACAAGGAATTACAATTCAAAAGCTTCAAGATGATGCAAAGAAAAACATTGATAGAGATAAATGAAAAAGAAGGGGACAACGCAAATAATATCAAGAGGTTATTTCCAGAAGCAATAGCTAAAAATTTCCAAACAGGTGAATGGAAACTGACATTAGGATTAGTGAATCCTATAGAACTCCAAATAGTCATAACCAAAATAAAAACTATACCCACACATATAATAATCACCATCCCAGAAATCCAACATAAGAATAGGATACAAAAAGCTGTTAGAGACAAAAGACAGATCAGCTTGTCATGGTTTATGACTGTTGCCCCCATGCCTCACAAGTTTGAATTGTGCATTTGTTATTCATTCATTGTCTAGTGCTTGGATTGATGGTTTCAGTGATCCAAACACATAGGGGTGGAGCCAGGATGTGATGTAATGACAGGAAGAAGGTATGTCTTGCTCTTTGCTGTTTCCTGCTTGTTGTTTTGCAGCTGCCATGAACTGTGGCCCAGCCATGCCAGCCTGCCTTGGAGCCAACTAAATGTGGACTGAAACCTCCAAAAACTGTAAGAAATAAACCTTTCCTTTCCCAACTTTGGGCTTCAGGTATTTTTGTCTCAGCAACAAGTAAAAAGTAACTAAGACACAGCTATAAAGGAAAACCTATCAGAATAACAGCAGACTTCTCAGCACAAGCAATGGAGGCAAAAAGAGCATGGAGCAATTCAGTCTCTAAAGGAAAATGATTTCCAACCTAGACTGATGTACCCCACAAAACTGTCCTTCAAATGGGTGGAGAAATCAGATACTTTCATGATGAAGAACAGGTTAAAGGCTTCATGATCACCAATCCAACCTTGCAAAGATTACTGAAAAACAGTTTACGTACACATAGGTAAAAACTACAAAGCAAGGCAAACAGTTAAACAGAATGGAAAGATAAAGACATAACAGTAGAAAGATAACGTCAACAATATAGAACAGTTATAAGCATTAATTTAAATAGCCACAATTCACCAATTAAAAGAAACAGACTAGCAAAATGGATCAAGAAACAACATCCAACCATATGCTATTGACAAGCAACATATCTAACCAAAAAGGAAACTCATAGATGCAAGTAAAAGGATAGAAAACAATACTCCATGTAATAGGAAGTCAAAAATGGTGGGGGTAGCTATTCTATTTGTAGACAATGTGAACTTCAAACCAAGAAGGATCCTAAGAGAAAAAGAAAATCACTACCTACTTTTAGAGGAAAACTTCAAAAGGAAGAGATAGCAATCTTAAATATATATGCACCAAATTCCAGAGCACAAGTTATACAAATTAATATTAACAGAAATGACAAATCAAATAAGCAATAACAAAATTATAACAGGAGAACCTAACACACCATTGACAACAAGGGGCAAATCAACCAGACAGAAAATCAGCAAAGAAATAACGGAACTGAATCACACCTGTGAAGAAATGGACTTGATAGATGTATACAGAGTGTTCCATACAACAGCATCAGAATATACATGTGCAGTACATGGCACATTCTCTAAAAAAAATCGTATAATAGCCCACAGAACATATTTAAGAAAATGCAAAAGAGTTGGAATTTATAATTTGCGTATTATCAGATCATAGTGCCATGAAACTTGAAATTATTGATAAAAGAAACTGCAAAAACCCCACAAACACATGGAAATTGAATAATACACTCTTGAGCAATCAGTGGGTCACAGGGAAAATTAAAGAAGAAATTAAACAATACCTACAGCAAATGAAAATACATATACAACCTACTGGAATCTGTGGGATGCAATGAAAGCCATCCTCAGAGGAAAACTTATTGCACTGAGTTCCCACATCCAGAAAATACAAGTAATACAAATAAACAACCTGATGATACACCTCGAACATCTAGAAAAAGAAGAGAAAATCAAGCCAAAAGTCAAAAGAGGGGAGGACATTATAAAAATCAGAGCAGAAATTAATGCAATAGAGACTAAGAAAACAATACAGAGAATCAATGAATCAAAGAGTTGGTTCTCTGAAAGAATAAATAAAATTGATAAGCCCCAAGAAACCTTATTACAAAAGAAATTTTAAAAACTCAAATTAGTGCAATAAGGAATGAAAAAGTTTAAATCACTATAGACTCTGTGGAAATATGGGAGATCCTCAACACCTATTTCAAAAACCTCTACTCTCATAGGTGCAATAACAGAAGAAAAGGATAGATTCCTACAAACATATGAAGTACCAAAGCTGGGTTAAAAAATGTAAAACTGCTGAATAACCAAATTTCTATTAATAAACTTCAAAATATATTTAATTCCTTGCCTACAGAGAAGAGTCCAGACCCAGATGGATTCACTGCAGAATTCTACAAGAAATACAAAGGAGACTTAATTCTGACAATTCTCAAACTCTTCAATGAAATTGAAAGAGAAGCAACTCTTCATAAATCATTCCTGGAGAAAAATATTACTCTAGTACCAAAACCTGAGAAAGATCTAATCAAAAAAGAGAACTATAGGCAAACCTCCCTAATGACCATAGATGCAAAAATTTTCAAGAAAATATTGGCAAATAGGATGCAGTAAATCATCAAGAAGATTATACAACACAACCAAGTGGGATTCATCCCAGTCATTCAGGGATGGTTCAACATATGTAAATCCATACATGTAATCCACCATATCAATAAAGCCAAAAATAAGAATCGTAAGATCATTTTTATAGATGCAGAAAAAGCTTTTGATAAGGTCCAACATTCGTTGTGATAAAAACCTTACAGAAAATTGGAATAGATGGTCTTTAGATCAACTTGATAAAGGCCATCTATGACAAGCCAACAGCCAGTATCATACTAAATGGTCAAAAGCTGAAGGCCTTTACCTTAAAATCAAGCACAAGAGAAGGATGCCCCTTATCACCACTCCTATTTAATATAGTACTGGGAATACTAGCCAGAGCAATTAGACAATACACAGAAATAAAAGGGGTAAAGATAGGAAAAGAGGAATTTAAATGATCATTATTTGCAGATGACATGATACTCTACATAGAAGACCCCCAAAACTTGATTGAAAGACTCCTAGATATAATAAATAAATTCAACCATGCATCTGGATACAAAATCAATACTCAAAAATCAGTAACATTCCTATATACTAACGACAATATCACTAAGGGAGAAATAAGAGAAGTCACAACCTTCACATTAGCACCCCAAAAAATGAAATACCTAGGAATTAATCTCACAAAAGAAGTAAATGATCTATACATGGAAAACTACAATACTCTGAAAGAGAAATCAAGTAGGATCTCAGAAAATGAAAAGACAACCTTTCTTCATTGATAAGAAGTATAAATATTGGGGAAATGGCCATTCTGCCAAAACCGTTACACAGATTCAATGCAATCCCAATGAAAATATATTTAACATACCTCGTAGATCTAGATAAATCACTCCTAAAATCCATCTTCATCAACCAGAAGAGACCTAGAATAGCAAAGGCAATTCTAAGCAGCAAAGGCAATGCAGGAGGCATCACAATCCCTAATTTGAAGTTATACAACATCAAATGTAATAAAATCAACATTGTACTGGAATAAAAACATCTGAAGATCAATGGAATAGATTAAAAAATGCAATCACAACTACAAACACACTCAACCATCTTATCTTGGATAAAGGGACCAAACATATTCCCTGTAAGAATGACAGTCTCTTTAATAAATGGTGCTAGAAAAACTAGCTCTCCATATGCCAAAAACTAAAACTAGATCCATGCCTATCACCATGTACTAAACTAAAATTTAAATGGATCAAATATCTGAATATTAAAACAGAAATACTAAAATCTTGAAGACATATGGGTAAGTAAAGAATTGATGAACAGGAATCAAACCTCAAGAGAAATACTTCCCAGAATCAATAGTTGAGATAACATCTTATTAAAAAGTTTCTGCATGTCAAAAGAAACCTTCAGCATAGTGAAAAGAAAACCTACAAACTGGGAAAAATATTTGTGAACTGTCCTTCAGACAAAGGGCTTCTGTCTAAAAGGTACAAAGAATTTTAAAAAATCAGATCCCTGAAATTCAAAGACACAATCCAAAAATGGGCATCTGAGATGAATACATATTTCTCAGGTGAAGAAATACAAATAACAAATAAACACATGAAAAGATGTTCTTCATCATTACTCATTAGAGAAATGCAAATTAAAACAGCACTGCAATTTCATCTCACTCCTGAATAAATATCCAGGATCAAAAAAACTACCAACAACCAATACTGTAGAGGCTGTGGGGGAAAAGGGACTCTCCTGCACTGTTTGTGGGAGTGTAGACTGGTGCAACTGTTTTGGAGGTCAGATTGGAGATTTCTCAAAAACCTGGGGTTAGAAGTCCCATTTGATACAGCTATTCCACTTCTAGGCATATTCCCAGAAGAACTGAAAATATCATACCACAGTGATTTATATGCACCCATGTTTATAGCAGCACAATTTGTAATAGCCAGATCTTGGAAACAGCCTAAGTGTCCATCAACTGAGGAATGGATAAAAAAAGTTGTGGCATTTTTTATGCAATGGAGTACTACTCAGCTATAAAGAATGACCACTTTGAGATATTTATAAATAAATGGACGCAACTTGAGATCATACTCATAAGTGAAATAAATCAAACTACCATGTATAAATACTCTATAGTCTCCTTGGTATAAAAATGATAAGAGTACATAAGAGGTTATGGTAATCATGATTCCCCATTAAATTGCCTTGAAGACTTATAATGTTTTCATTCATTAGTTGCAATGGTTTTATCCTAGTTTATTTGATTTTATTATCTGTGATGGTATGAATAGCTATTTTATTTTATTTTTTTTGTCTTTTTCCTTTTTATCAGTACCGGGGATCACTGCCTGCTTGCAAGGCAGGCGCTTAGGCCACTGAGGTAAATCTCTAGGCCCTGAACAGCTATTTTGAAGAAAGCCAATCATTGTAATAGTCTTTGCTGATTTAATATTGTCTTGCTTTGAAGTTCTATTATGCTTTTTTTCTTTTGTTTCCATTAGTTCTATCATTTGGTATCTTATTGGATTTTATTACATGTGATAGTATGAACAAATTTTTATGGACAATGAGATAATATAGTAGCCATTGTCTGGTTTCTGTTATTTGGCTCTGAATGCCCTGTAATACTTTCATTCTCTTGAATGGTTTTATGCTATTTTATTATGTTTGGTACTATTGTATATGAAGGTATGCTCAAGTATTTCAAAGAAAGAGACATTATGGTAGCTACTGTTATATAGGTTATTCTTGAGGTGAAATACTGTGCTGCTTAAGCTGTTCTGATCTGCTTTGTTATGTCCTCTTTTATCTTAATCTCTTTAAAATAAAAAAACTAAAAGATGGATGTTTAGTAAGGCTATGGTGTTTCATAGCTGAAATGCCACCTCTAAATCAAAAATTGAATATATTAGACAAAAATTGTAACTAAGAAAGAACAAATGTAGCAGCTCAAGCCTGAAAAACTCATGACTACTGAACATTTAGAATTATAGAATATGGTTTTAGTTTATGCCATAAGTTAAGCAATCTGGAGTAAAGAAGTGTTAGCTGAAAGCAAAGCAAATTTGTTGTTTGATACTGATGAGTATCAGTTGGAGTCCTAAGAACAAAAGAAGGGAGGTCTCTGATCTCTTTCTTTTCAATTCTCCATCAAGAAGAGAGGTTCCCTGGATGCTATGAATGATCTGTTTATGAATACTCTGTGATAAAGTACAGCAAAATAGTCTGAAGGATGGTCAGTGACAAATACATTGTAATCACTGACCATGACTGTAGATTTGACAAGATCAAGAGGCAACTCATAAATTATAAAAGCACACGTCTGGGTAGAATTGTGTAGGTGATGGAGGTATGACCTTGAGTACTCTATCTAGTCTCTGAACTCTACCACTCTTACTCAGTTCTCCTGCTCTTCTTCCCTATGGCCATGAAGTCAAGAACCTTTCTCCAAAATGTCCTTATGGCATGATGTATCTGCCTTGGAGCCAGACAACCATGGACCAAACCTTCTGAACTCTTGAGTCAAGCAAGCCACTACCTCCTTTAAAATGTGGGTATCTGATATTTTGTCCTAGTAAAAAGAATACTGACCAATTCACACAAAGAAAAGCAACTGATACCCTTCTTCAAAAAAGAATAGTTTGCCTATTTGATGTGTGCTTAGCTGAAAGCTACTAACTCATCAGGATTCACTTCACAATACAAAGCAATGTTCTATTCTTTTCATGATGGACCTCAGCTAATAATTGTGCAAGATAGTTGTCAGAAATTTAGCCATTTCTGCCCCTCACAGTGAATTTTCATGGGCAATATGTGCTCTGTTTTTCAATGTTACACTGACAAAGGCATTGAAAGTTTAGAAAGAACATCAGAAATCCATCCTATCAAACATGCTTCCAACTATCTCTTCCAGTTGTCTTTCATCAATAAAACCTTCACAACTCTAACTCTAATGTCAGCATGCACTTTCTCAGTCGATTTTGGTGCTTTTTGTGATGTATTAAAGAAAAAGATTTTGTCAGGTTTTAATACTATTGTGCAGGTAGATCAATAAGAAGCTATGATATGAGTACGACAATTACAGTTCTCTAACTACGGATGCCATATCTCCATTTCAGTACTGAAATGGTGCATCACTAACAAATACAAATCAATGAGAAGCATATGAGCATATTTTAGACAGTTTCAAGAAAGATAACTATACTTTTAATGTAAGATAAAAATGACAAAAGGAAGATTTAGGAATAAATAGCAAGTCTATCTATTTGTCTAAGGTTTATGGGCAATAAAACTACAATTTCATATATTTATATCAGCTGTTATATTCTAATGCAGAAGAGAAAAGAAATTTATAATAAACACCTAAAAATTTAGAAGGTTATAACTGTGGAGCACAGAAAATATAGAAGAAATATATTTTGATTTTGAGCTTAATTCTATCATTTTGAATGGGAATTTATAATTTCTAATTAATTAAAATTCAAATTACTTGTGAAAATCATTCATCTAAGATAATGAATCCTTAATGCTGAACATTAGTCAGGAGAAATTTATTTGAAATATGCTATAATCAGTGCTTATTCTTTATATAAAAAGAAAACATAATCTCTTTTGTTCTCTAATAGTTATGAAGAGTGTGTAATTCATAATACTTTCCCTAGCACATGTTCATAGAAATTATGCCCTTTACAATTCTGTTGAACATTTTATTACCATATATTCCACGGTATTCATCATTTCATGGACAATTGACAATTGAAAATGTTCAGTCATTAACATTTTAATTTATTTGCAGACAATTCAGAAAGTTATACACAACATGGGTTCTACATAACATCTTCCTTTAAGTAACTATAAATATAAACTTATGACTCTTTTATTATTTTACCTCTTCTTCAGAATTGACATTTGGTATTTGAATATTGAAATGAAGAGATTTTATTTCTAAAATTTTATAGATGCTGACATTATCAAAAGAGTAAATTAGAGTATGAGCACATGTTTAACCAAATTATTTCTAGAAAAAATAAGAATTGTTTCTCATATTGTATTAAAGGGTGAAAAGAGTCCATGGAGAGGAAAAAGTTCCATGAGTGAATGTAAAATGTTATCTTTGTTTCCTCATGTGCTATATAATATATAGTTGTAAATTTTCTCTTCTTCCTTCAACAATTTATTAGCTACTAGATTTGTTAGCTACTAGAAATATAAATTGTGAGTGATAGGTTTACTATGCATGAGCTAATTTCAACCTTCAGCTGTTTATTAGCCAAATAGTTGTAGTTTTTATTGAGGCCATTTAATCGGAGGTATACAGCCAAACAAAAAAAAACAAGTCAAAACTCACGTTAGAAAAGACAGATTATTAATACACTGAATCATATGTAAACTCAGAAAGTAAATAATTACTAGAGTAGTCTACCAAGATAAGTGGTAGAATTGCTCTTACATAATAATATTTAAGGTTATAATAGTTTTAATTGGATGTATTTTGACTCTTCAGGGCTTTTGTTGCAGAATGATTGTGGGTTTTATTTCTTGAAGATAACTTTAGCTATTTCCATCTATTACACTTGAGAAAAATATTCCAGTCATTCTACTTTTTAATTAATTAAATAGCAATTGTAGGTTTGCAAAATAATTGAGCAAAAAGTAAAGTTCTCACTGTCTACGAGGTTCTATTACTAATATTTTGCACTAGTGTGGTATATTATAATTTAAGCATCATTCAATGATGTATTAATACAATAACAATACTATATAATTGTATTAACTGAAACCCACAGTTCACATTAGAGATCACATTTTTGTTTTAAAATCTTATAGACTTTAATGTATGCATAGTGTGATGAATCCATCATGATAATTATATAAAGAATACTTGTACTGTTATCGACATGGGTCAAAAATAAGTTTATTTCAAATTGAAATCTGTATCACTTCTACTTGTATGTTTGCATTTGGCATACATGAGCTATTAAGGATTTTTTTTTGTTTCTTATTAGCTAACACCTGTGAGAAAACATATTTTTCTATTGAATTTAGAGACAAAAATGAAACAAAATATTGCTAATGTGTTGGCTATATTGTTTGTGATCTGCCCAACAGTTGCTACCTTCAGGGAAATACAGCATCTACCTTTTGTCAAGGCTACATACAGGTGTGTTTCATCTGCCTTTCTGTACTTTACAATTATTTAAAGAACTCTTTGGACTTTTGAATTCTGACTTTAAATATTTGTGATAGCAGTAACTGTCAACTTGATCAGATTAAATGACACTTAGAAAGTGGTTGGATTTGGGGACCATTAACCTTATCAGTAGATCAATCTGTTAATGATTTCATACTTGAAATGCTGTTTAGAAATTAGGGCCCCCTTGGAAGATTTACATAATATAATTGAGAATTTTGTGTTACAATACTTCACAGTTTTATTTTGAAACCCCATATTTGTTTTCAAATGTGCATTGTTGGAAAGCATACTGGGACAGCCACAGCAGTAAGTCTTATCTTTTAAGCCATACCATGAGTCTCCAGTAACCTATTCCCTACTGCCTGTTTGTTTTTATGTTTTGGTTAAAATTTCTTAGAGGGAAAAAGTAGATTCAAACTTGGGCAGTGTCAGGCCAGACACTGCACCCTTAAACACTACAATGTTGTCTGTCGACCCTTTAACTAATTTTTCATCTTTATTTATTAGATACATTTATCAGAGAATATATTTAAAATAAATATGGATCTTCCAACACAGTGCTGGGAATATTATTATTTACTTTCAAAGCATATTAAGTATGTTAATAAAGCAAAAACTTAACAGATCTTTTACCATTCAAATATTGTTAACATACCACTCGCGCTTCATGGGATTTCTTCCTTAGATCAATAAAACTTCCATTTGCTCATCCTAAATTAATTCCTCATTTTAAAAGATGTTAGTTAATATTGTAACATTAGTCATATAATTTAGATTGTTACACATTTTGTTAAACTATTCATCTTTCAAAACATTGTATTTATATACAATAGAATAGTATTCTTCCATAAAGAAGGATAAATGTAGGTCTTTTGTCGGAAAACAGGTACATCTTGAGGCTGTAATGTTAAACAAATTAAAGCAAACACATAACCTTAAATGCCACACTGTTTCTGTCATTTGAGAAGCCCAGAATAAAAAAGAGCAATATGAAAGGTAATAGGAGGCACAAAACCAGATTGTTCTCAAATGGGAAGGTGATCAAGAAATACTGTAGAATGTATTAAAACGATGTGGTATTTGTATGCAATCGAGTACTATTCAATTATAAAGAAGGACAAACTCAAGACTTTTTTAGGTAAATGCATGCAATTTGAGACCATACAGATAAGTGAAATAAATCAGACTTGCTTGTTTAAACATCATATTGTCTCCCTAGTGTAAGAAACAGAAAGAGTAAATGAGGTCTAAAATGTACAATAGATATTGTGAAATTGAAAGGGGAAATAACTGCTCAGAAAGATCAACTGAGATGACAGAAAGAACAAAAAAAGAAAGGAAAAGTTTATCTATGTATACAAGACAGACAATTATAACACTAATCTCTATTAGTTCATCAAAAAGAACTGTTTGTGCTTTCACTGTTTGATCACTTTTTCATGCCTGTATTTTGTAATCTGAACAACTACTTTGAAGATAACAATAAGCAATATATTAACCATTGTTAATCTTATATTAGTTTATTTTGAAATTCTGCACCATTGTTTTAATTCTTTTTTCATTTTAAAAAATAAGAGAGATAGATAGAGAGTGGAGGTCTGTAAGGAAGGGCAAGAGAATAAAAAATAAATTAAAATATGTTAATAAAAATAATAATAAATAATAAAATAAATAAATAATAAAAAAAATAAAAAATAAATTAAAAAATAAATTAAAATATATATATATATGTACTAATTCTCCACAAAGAATACAATCATTATGTATTGGGAAGATGTACTAATAAAATTTTTTAAAATTCTGCTTATCTTTCACCAACTAGTGATTCATAAAAATTTATTCACTTCTATTTATAAACAGGAATTAATTAATAAACCTCAGGGGTCTTAACATCTCAAACTAGAATTCTAAGTGTTGCCTTTTTCAAGAAGAATTTACAATTCTCTCTCTGTGTGTCACCGTTTCTTTCTCTCTCTCTCTCTCTCTCTCTCTCTCTCTCTCTCTCTCTCTCTCTCTGATTTCACAAATATTAGGAAGGTTTATGATCCATAAAATAATTGCATAATGAAATGAACATTTTTTTTTTAAATACTGCACCGAATTCTGTGTGGGATTCACAGCCCATGGTCTGCCTCGTGACTCCAATGATTTTAGTACAACAGGGCATGTGCAAATGAAAGTGGCAACAAAAGGTATAAAGAGAAACAAGTTCTTATTGGCAGGTAGACCTGCAATTTGTTTCATAAAGCTCCATATACAAAACATTTTAGACATTGCGGGAACTGTGTTATCTTTTCTTCGTATTCTGGATTTTTTCTTAGTTTTTACTTTTTGAAAACTCAATGATGGTTCTCAGATTTCAGGGTACAAATGAACAAAAAAACAAACATAAGACCAGATTTGGCTTCTGAATCGTAGTTTATCATTGACTAATATACAGCATTATGTCTCTAAGATAACACATTTTTATGCTAACAACAAAATTAGAGACAATGAAACAACTAATGCATCATGTACTTTTCAATTTTAACACATGAGTCTATACAGTTATCATAAATCTTTTCAACCTAGGATTAAACCAAACTGATCTAAATACTCTGTAGACTCTTGTGAACTGCAAAGTGAACCACGTCTCTTAGTGTGTGCACTCATCAGGCCAGAAAGTCTCATGACTGAAGCCTTCCATGGAAACACTCTTCATAAGTTTCTTGGTATACTTTTGCAATTTTGTCCTGATTTTCAATCCACCTTCTGTTAAAAGGAATGCTCATATTGATGACTACAATAAAACTGGATTATATTCAGTGCACTATTTTGAAAAGAGAAAGCATTCCATAACTTTTAGAAAACCTTCCACTAGGATATTCATGATAGTAATGTTGGAAATTGTAATAAAATCAAAGAGAGTCTCTAATCTGCATGTCACTGTATACTGACTCATTCAAATATCTTGCCAAAGTTGTTCCAAGAAGACATTTTAGACACATTTTTCTTCATTTTATCATTATAATCTAGATATCTCTTTGGAGAAATTACAAATATTTCTAAAATAGTTTATCTGACTCAAACCTCTCTCAGACTTTGATTCATTTTCTGCTTATATATATGAATTATATTTCTGTAATAAAAACATGAACATAATTTTTATTGTCTTAGATATCTTCAGTGGGTCTTCACTCCCTACATTGTTGAGCCGAGTCCTCCTAGTTCCACAGTTAATGTCTGTTCCAACCTATTCTCACAATTTGGTGCCCGCCAGTCTTCTCACATAGGTGATGCTCCAGTCATCTTCAGTTTTTCCAAACAACCTCCCTTTGCTTTTTCTTGACTGCTAAATTCCATGCCCTACTTTCCTGTCAGCATGGCACCTATTATGTCATCTTTCAACAGAAGATTACATGCCATTTTATATTTTTTAAAACTTCTTTAACAATGAATATTGAAACTGCAACTTCCTCTCTTTTGGGGTTCTAAAATAGTTTGTGTAGGGAACACAGCAATTGCCAAACTATTTTTTATATACACATTCCCCTTGTTAGACTAGGAGGCTTTTTATGAGATTATCTGTTTTACCTTAAGATTTTAATACAGACTTGACACAAGATGGGTACTTAATAGTCCTAAATAAACTTGATCGGCATAAATAAGCAGCAATGTCTTTATGCTTATAAGAAAATGTGTCCATATACAAAAGAAAACTATGTGTTGCTAGATGTAGAAATCAAAACAAATAACTACTCAAAATAATTATTTTCTGATCACAATATAAAGTTGAAATTATATATTGAATGTTTAGTCATTTTATGTTAGAATTATTATCCTCATCAAACTACAAATCACCCTGAGAGTAGAGTAAAATGATAAATTACTATTAGTAACTAGTTCTACAGACCAAGCATAGATCTTGGAGTATATCTGAGTGGAAAATAAATAAATAAATAAATAAATGCAAAGATTAAGGATATCTAGGCCACTATGTCAATCAGCTTGCATTACTGTAACAAAGGCTTGAGATAATCAGTTATAAAAGGATAAATTTTATTTTGGAGTTTCCAGTCCACCATTGGGTTAGCCTATTGCATGTCATTCTTTGACAGGGAATGACTGGGAGTGGCTGTGAATGGCTGGTTCTGTATTAGAACAAGTGGTTCACCTCACCCACAAAAATCATAAGAAAAAGACAGCTGAGACTCACAATATCATTTCAGGACAAACTTTCAGTGAGTTAAATCTTCTAACTAGGCCCCAGTGAAATGTTCCACACCCCTAAAAGAATCACAACTTTGAGAACAACTCCTTAATATACAGATTTTGGTGGTGCAATCCAGATCTAAATTATCTCAGTTCTTTTATAAGTTATAATGGCTAATCATGTGTGTCAAGGTGTCGAGGCCTTAATGTTTAACCAAACATCAGCATAGATGTTTCTATAAAGGTACACTTTTGATGATTCACCTCTTAAATTCACACACTGAGTACAGCATAATACCCCCTGTAATGTGAGTGGGCCTCATCTAGTCAAAAGACATAAGGAAAAATGAAATAAGCTGGCCTGATGAAGAGAGTTTTGCTTCCAAATTGCCTTCAGCCTCCAGCTGTGACATCAAATCTATCCTCATGCGTCAGTTTAGTCACCTACTCCACAGATTTTGGAATTGCCAGTCTTACTATTACATAAACTAAATAAATCTCTGTGTAGGTCCTTGTCCATTATAACTTTAAAAACTTTAAAATACTTTCATTAAAATACTTAGAATCATTACATTTGGATATTCCTTAAATCTAGCATTTCTATAGTGTGATGTATGCTTAATGTCCTTCCAAATATTTATTTTCAAATCCACCTTATCTTCATTTTCATCTCTATATTCTAAATTATGTTATGTGTGTATACATATAGTTAGTTATGTTTATCTGGAGAATCTTGACTAACACATAAGAAAAAAATGGAGAAAGTAGGTTCCTGGATTATCCAAATATGTTCTAAAAAGTAAATCTTACTACTGTAACTGGCCATGCACAGTTAATCTGATTTCCAACAGAGAGCTTTAAAAAAAAATCGACTTCATAATAAAGCTGGCAATTATAATAATATAAATCTCAAAGAACACATTTTATCTTGTTTTACAGTTTTTCCTCTTAGCAATTAGGATGCATGTGCTATTTTTTTCACAGTTGAAAATTTTGATGTTGTTATTTGGCTTATTTATAATACCCAAGGGAGAATTGTAGACTATGTTCAAACTGAGTACGTGGTATACTGTTGTAAAAATCATCCACATTTATTATATTCTTCCTAATCTATTACAAATATTTTAGGTTTCAGGACTGGTTATGTTTCTTGCAATAGTTTTAGTAAAAACCAGTTTCTAATTCTTTCTTTATACTTTTAACTTCAGAAAATCTAAGACAATGCTTCCTCAGAACCAAAGTTTTTCATATAAACTGTGTATATGTTTTCATCCACAGAGTAAAAATTGTTTTATATTTTAGTAAGGACATTAAATTTGATTTTTTTCTGCAAAAATAAAGCTATAATAGAGGATTATAACAGTTTTCTCATTTTTTAGTGTCTACTTCTAGAAAATGCGATCTTTATATATTATGCAATTTTCTGTAGCCTTAGCAAAATGAACATACTTTTACTATTGAAATAATGAGTACGTTTATTTTGTCTGTTTTTATTTTCATCCAATCTTGGAATCAAAATTCCATAACATTATCTGAATCATCCTCCAGAATCCTACCTGTCACCCCTAAAATCATCAAAGATTTTGATATTCTCTTCTCATTCTGAGAAATGAAAAATCACTTATCAGTACTAAAACTCTTGGGTTTCAGGTTTGGAAACAAAAAGGTATTGTTTTTTCAAATTCAGTTTGTTCGTTGTGTAATTATTGTTTTCTTTCTTTCTTGTTTCTTCTTCTTCTCTTTTTATTGTATCAGGAATAAAAATCAAAAGTTTACACTTGCCATGCAGGTGCTGTGCAGATGAGCTGTATTGCCTGCCCTTTATTTTAAAAAGGTTGATATTTTGTTGCTTTAAATAAATAAAATTGTATATTTTGTTTAAACACTACCTGCTATATTTCATGCAGTTGCTCCTGGATCTTTCCTAAGCTGCCTGATAGTTGTACCTCTGCATATGTGTGTGTGTGTGTGTGTGTGTGTGTGTGTGTGTGTGTGTGTGTGTGCATGTAGACTTGTGTGCCACCCATTGTAAGGGAAAAAGATATAAAACAGAACTTGCTCTTTAAATAGTTTGTCCTAAAATTCATAGATGATACTTCTGCTTCTCTCTCAATGTCTTAACCAAGTCTCATTATTACTCCTAACTTCTAGTGAGCAGCTGTCCCTACCTTGGGGACAATCAGAAATATTGATAAGAGGTAATAATGATCATTGCAGTATGCTTTTGCACCATATACTCAAAGTCAATAATTTCTTGGTGTTCCTGATAGTCTCTACAGTGGCACTGTATATAATTCTCTTGACCAACAGAAAGACAAGTTATATGCCCCAATATCCAAATTATAAAATTCCAATAGAATTATTAAAGCACTTTTTCAGTTTAAGTATCCAGTCAGTGTTAGCCATTAGCTCTGTATTTACTTTCTTTGGAAAAAACCTCCTCAAGATTGAAGAGGATATTAGAAAATGGAAGAACATTCCCAGCTCCTGGCTAGGAAAAATTAACATTGTGAAAATGGACATACTCCCAAAACTGTTATACAGATTTAATGCAATCCCAATCAAATACCATTAACATACCTTACAGATCTAGAGAAAATACTCCTAAAATTAATTTGAAAACAGAAAAAAAAAACTAGAATGGCAAAGATGATTCTGGGCAACAAAGGCAAGACCAGAGGCATCTCAATTCCTGACTTTAAAATATACTACAAAGCTACTATGTGAAAATCAGCATGGTACTGGCAAAGAAACAGACCTGAGGATCAATGGAACAGACTAGAAGATGCAAACACAACTACAAAGACACTCAGCCACCAGATATTTGACAAAGGTGCTAACCATGTTCACTGGAAGAAGGATAGCCTCTTTAATACATGGTGTTGAGAAAACTGGCTTTCCACATGCTGAAGACTGAAACTAGACCCATGCCTATCACTATTCACTAAACTAAAGTCAAAATGGATCAAAGATCTAAATGTTAAAACAGAAACACTAAATCTACTGGAAGACAAGGTAGGTAGAAGTCTTGGAGACATAAGAGTAGGCAGAGAATTCCTGAACAAATTGCAAACTGCATGGGAAACACTTCAAAGCATCAACAACTGGGATCTCATATCATTGAAAAGTTTCTGCACTTCAAAAGAAATCACCAACAGAGTGAAAAAAAAACCCACAGATTGGGGAAAGAATTTAACCAGCAACCCCTCAGGCAAAGAATTTTTATACAAAACATATAAAGAATTAAAAAGCATCATTACCCCCAAATTCAAAGATTCTCTCCAAAAATAGGCATCTGAGGTGAGCACACATTTATCAGATGAAGATATACAAATTACAAATATATACACTAAGAAATGTTCACCATCACTGGTCATTCAGGAAATGCAAATGGAAGGAACAAAAAGTATGGGAAGAGGGAGCAATAAGAAAGGGTCCTCAGTCCCCCATCCTGAGAACACTGATCAAGGAAAGGTAAATGCAAAAGAGAATGAAGACAGAAAGCATGCAATATCAGCCATGGCACCAATAGACATAAAGCAATATCTCCGGAGCCTCATAGACAAGTTCAAAAATGAAGTATTTGATGAACTAAAGCAAGAAATAAGTAGAATAGTTAGAGAAATGTGAAGCACAACTCAAGAAAAAACAGATAGTACAATGGAAGAACAGAAAAAAGGGGAGAATTGCTTGAAGGAGAAAATATAGAATACATGAAGCAGGTTCAAAGAGATTACCAGGAAACTAAAAATTCTATTGAAAACTGGCATAACAGCTTGAAAGAAACTAAGGATAGATTATCAGAACTAGAGGACAGATATGTAAGGTGGGAACATGAAATGGAAAACTTCTTAAAAATAACAAGCAAACAAACAGCAATAATACAAAGGCTAGAAGATGATAAGAGGATCTATAACTTAAGAATTAAGAACATAAAAGAAGAAGTAGGGACACAAACAAATGGACTACAAAGGCTTTCAGAGAAACAATCCAAAAGAATTTCCCTAATTTAGCAAAAGGTCAAGATACTCAGATGTATGAGGCATACAGTACCCTAGCCACCTAAAACCCAAACAGAGCTACACCCAAGCATATAATAATCAAAACTCCAGAAATCCAATATAAAAACAAAATATTAAAAGCCGTCAGAGACAAGAAACAGATCACTTACAAGGGAACACCCATCAGAATTACAGCAGACTTCTCGGCACAAACCATCAAATCACGAAGAGCGTGGGGGGAAATAATTCAAGCTTTGAAAGATAATAACCTCCATCCAAGATTGATATATCCTGCACAACTGTCCCTAGAAATTGATGGAAAAACAAGGTGCTTCCAGGATAAAGAGGAACTAGGGAAATTTGCAACAACCAATTCAACTCTAACAGAGAATATGCACGATATTCTAAAAATCAAAAATACCAAGACTCCAGAAACAGTGGCCACAATGAATGGAGCAGAAAGTGAAATGAAGAAGACAAACTGACAACAAATGACAGAAAAAGAGCTCAACAGAAATGAGGCAGAGAAGGTTGGATGATAGGAACAGCTATTTTGGAGAAAACAAGACATCATAATAGGTAGTGCTGATTTAATATCATCTTGTTTTGAAGTCCCATCAAGCTTTTGTTCTTCTGTCTCCATCAGTTTTAACCTGTTTTATCTTATTGGATTTTATTATATGTGATGATATAAACAAGAACTTTTATAGACAAGGAGATTATACAGTAACCATTGTTCATTTTCTGTTAGTTGATTCTAAATACCCTGTAATACTGTCATTCTCTTAATGGTTTTACATTGTCTTGATATGCTTGATGCTACAGTATATGAAGTTATACCCAAAGATTTCAAGGAAAGAGACACTATGGTAATTACTTTTATGTTGGGATTATCTTGTGGTGAAACACTACTTTGCTTAAATGGCTATGTTTTGACCTGCACTGTTTTGTTGTTATGCCTTCTTTTATCTCAATCTCCTTTTTATTATTTACTTTTTCATTTTTATCCTTTTAATTAAGGGAAAAATAAATAAAAAATAGCAGGATATATTATAGTAACCCAATTTGATTTCCTATTAACTTGATTTGAAACCCTCTATTGCTCTCACCATCTTGCTTTGACTGATTTTTCCTCTATTCTGTTTTGCTTGATAGTACCAAGTTCGAAAGTATAGGCAATAACTATGAAGACAATAAGATTCATTATGACGCCCATTCTGGTTGACTATTATCTTCTTTTAAATTCCTGTGATGTCTCCAATGTTTTGTTTCTATTCTTTACTGTTTTGTTCAATTTTATTATAACTGATGATATAGGCAATTCTTTTTAAGATAGCAAGAGGCATTATGGTAGCCATTGTTGATCACCTTGTATTGTGTTTTTACATTATGTATTATGTCCATCCTTTTGATTTGACTGACTGTCCTATTATATCACATTTGGTTTTACTCTCTTGAAAAAAAGTAATAAGAACAGTGGGAGTAATAAAACCCAAAGTGCATAATTGTCATTGTACAAAAGAGAGGAAAAGAAAGTGCTCTAAAGGACATAACTGTATGAATATTTAAGTGTATAAGATAGGTAACCATATTACCAAGTTTTATTAGATCACTGAACAGAACTTTTGCAGTGTCGCAGTTTGAATGTCCACTCCATATGCTTTAATTTTGTAACTTGAACAACTATTTCTAAGATGACAATATGTAATCTATTAACTCGTGATTTCCTACTGTTTATTTTTTCTGAAATTCTGTATAACTTGTACCCTTTTTCTGTTTTTTTTCTCCTTAAATAAAATTTAAAAAAAAAAAAAACAGCACTGAGATTTCCTCTCACTCCATAAAGAATGGCTGCCATCAAGAAATCATCTGATAACAAATGTTGTCAAGGCTCCGGGGAAAAAGGAACAGTGCTCCATTGTTGGAGGGAGTGTAGACTGGTGCAGCCACTATGGAAATCAATATGGAGATTCCTCAGAAGACTAAGATTGGAAGTTCCATTCAATCCAGCTATTCTTCTCCTGAGTATTTTCCCAGAAAAACTGGAAAAGTCATGTCACAGTGATATATGTGCACCCATGTTTATAACAGCACAATTTGTAGTAGCTAAATCTTGGAAACAACCAAAATTCCCATCAACCGCAGAGTAGATGAAAAATATGTTTTTTTATACAATGGAATATTACTCAACTATAAAAAGGATAGTCTTGAGGCCTTTATAGGTAAATGGAGGCAACTGGAGTCTATCCTCATAAGTGAAATAAATAAGAATCATATTTATACATATCACATTGTCTCTCTGGTGTAAAAAGTTGTAAAAATTGTAGGAGTAGTAAGATCCAAAATGTGAAATAGTGATTGTAAAAAAGAAAGGGAGGAAAGTGCTCTAAAGGATGTAACTGCATGTATGTTTAAGTGTGTAAGACAGATAATCATATTACTAAGTTTTTGCTGGATCACTGAAGAGAACGGTTTGCATTCTCATTGTTTGTCAACTTTCTATACTTTAGCTTTGTGACTTGAACAATTATTTCTAAGATGACTCTGTGATTTAGTGATTTCTTAGTGTTATTTTTTTGAAATTCTGTATTATTTCTACCCTTTTTGTTTTCCTTTTTTTCTCTTTAAGTAAAAAACAAAGAAACCTCCTCAAAATCTCAATAGGTGTATTATTTTATTTCATTTCAGTACGTTACATGAGTTTATGCAGGCAAATGCACAGTTCTTCTCAGGGGACTACAAATTTGTAGTATTTGTTGAATTTCACTACCTTATTAGCATCTTTTTAAACACCTAGATACGATTCTATATACCTTGGTTGTGACAGCTCTGTGATCAAGGTTTACATTAATCATTTTCTCTGAGACATTTTAGCTAACTAAAAATTCACTTAACTAAAAATTCACTTAACATACTCTTATGTAGATTTAAAATCTGCAACACTTTAACTCATTTGGAGAGTATAACGATGATTGTGACAGTCATTCCCTTAATTTGATTCTTGTCACTCAGTCTTCTCTTAGTTTTTACATGAAAGTGAGGGGCTGAGAAATAACTGCACTTACAACGCCCACAATCCCCAAGTTTCCATGTTAGTCTCACATTTTTATAATTTTATGTCTGTTTCCTAAATTTATACCTTCATATAGCTCCCTAACACAGTTTAATATTAATCAATACCCGCTTCCCACATTCGCTTAGCTGCCCACCCTCTTTATTCCTACAAATTCATGAAATCCATGACCTCCTTCTGTGTTCCCTCAAAACACCTCTTACAAATCACTTTGCAAGGAAATAACACCAACTGTTAATTTTCAGAAACAAATGATGTTTCCTGACCCCTTCTCACCAAGCCAATGCCCATACACTTTAGGTCCTCTAATCACAACATTTCAAGGGTAGTCTCTATCTCAGTCACTTTACTCATTGATGAGACAAAATACCTAACACCCACAGTTTAAAGGAGGAGAGGTTTATTTTGGCTTACATTCTGGAAATTTCAGTGTTGAGATACATGATAACATAATAGTGGAAAGACCTCAGAAGAAGAAATCTGTTCACATCATGACAATGAGGAAATAAAGGAGGAAATGGGTAGGACATATGCCCTTCTAGGACATGCCCCCAATGACCTGCCTCTCATGACTCGGCCACACCTCATAACAGTAAGTCAAAAATTTTGCCCTCAGATCAAATTACTTTCAAAAAGGTCTGCCTATAGCACATGAGAACCTTGGGGGACATTTAGATATAAATCATAACAATATCAACTTCTGTAATGCTCCAGTAAGTCAAACTATAAAAGGATAAAGCTCTCCAATCTTGGTAACTTAAAACAATAATGGGAAGAGTGATGGTATATTTATTGCTTATATAAGCTCTCCTAGATATGTGGATGATTCTCCAGGGCAACTGCTATAGTTGTGATAGTTCACTTTTGAAATTCCTTTTCAGCATATTCTTCTATTTAGATGTGGATAGAAAAAGAAGAAAGGCTAAAGAATCAGATGTTAGGATACATCATACTTCTAGGAAAAAGGAATACTTACAACTTTCCTCATATCCAATTAGTGAAAGCAAGTAACATGGTTTCTCCTGCTTGAAGACAATTTATCACACATTTAGAAGAATAATACTCCCAAAGATTTGCATACAATCCCAATGAGTGAAAAAAAACCTTTATATATCTAATCTGTATTTAAAAAGTTACCCCCAAGAGAGTCTAAAAAAGATAATTTTGGCTTTTTAGAACCTGTAATGTAAGACAATATACTAAAAAAATCATATGCTAGAACTGATTGACACTCTACAGTGCAATACACCATACTTCATCGTCTCTGTATCCTTGCTTAGATTTTATAACTGTGTTTAGCATGGTTTCTGCCTGGTAGAGAAAAGTATATGATAAGTTTAATTCCTTGTCAGTAATATCTTTTCACACATTTAGCCCCCTCAAGTCTTACTTTACTCAAAGCTAAATATGCTGACTTCTTTTCACTGCTTTTCATTTCACATTTTTGTTCCATTATACCATGATGTTTCTCCTTAGAGCCAGGCAACCACAGACTGGATAACCCAAAACCAAACCTTTCTTCTCTTCTTTTAACTTGTGAACATCAGGCAATGTATACTAGTAAAAGGGAGCTGTATTCATGCTCTATAATCAGTAATAATGGATGTTTTAAATAGATATATAATGAGAATTTGAAGTAAAAGCAGAGTTAAAAAATATGAAAATTATGCATCTTAGCAAGACAGAAAGTACCACTAAAATTGGAACCAAAAAGTGTCACTGATAAAAAGATTATAGCCACTGAAAGAAGTATTTGTATCAGGAAAACTGAAAAGATGCTTTAATGGCTGCTTGGGACTTTGCCAAACTCCACTCATCATAGACTCAAGGTTATACATGAGTAAACCTTTTAAATGACTTTGTTTTGAGATGAGATCTCCATGTACCTTGCTTACTCAAGGCTGGCTAGGAAATTCTGGAGTTTACTATTCCAGGCATTCAGAGGCCACTGTACCAATGATCCAAGAGACTCAGCCTACTCAGTGAGCTGGAAGCCAAGTTTGGCATCATTCATTTAGTGTCAATTCTATATGTAGGCAGAATTCAAGTGTGGGTCATGGAGAGTTCCACTCAGACTTCAAAGGAAGGCTTGGAGCCCAGTTGTATTCCCTATGAATGTGATGCATGAACCTGGGGAAGTGAAGCCAAAAGTTCAATGGAGATGCCACAAAGTGAGAGGTGCCAGAAAGATGGAATATCTGTTGAGGCAGATTATGTGAACTGAGCAAAGCCTTTCCAACAGAGAGTATCTGTGTGCTGCAATCAGCAAGACTATAAGGCGTGGGTTGCCTGAGATCTTATAGCTCACACCTCTATTACATACCCCAAATAAAGAACATGAAACCCTACAATTTAATTATTCCCTGCAGATTTTTAACCTTCTTTGCTCTAATTCCCTTCTATCTCTTATTTTTTCCTACTTTACACATGGAATATTACCCTATGCCCCTGTACCTTGGAATTACCTATATTGGCTTTTGTTTTTATAGTAGTCTTCAGCTAAGCATTTGGCTTGAGTGTCAAAAGAGACTTTGACTTACACTTTGTAATAATCCTGGAATTATGTATTCTTTGGAAAAGTGATTATTGTGTTTCAATAGTTCATAGCCAGTCCTATTATTTAGGTAGAATTATGCACTTCTTATTGTATTTATCTTTAGATATCGTATGATTTAAGGAGATGTGTTAACATGACAAGGAAGGGGCTGGAGATTTAGCTCAGTGTAATAAACACCTGCCTGACAAGTGTGAGGTTGCAAGTTCATTATCCAGCACAAAAAAATAGTTAAAATAAAATGACAAGGAATAGATAGTAACAGTTAATGGAGATATGCCAATTTGAGTGAATTAGGAAAATTCTAGCAGATTAGTAAAATACATTTTCTGTTGTTTCTGGATTAATTCGTGTAGGCATACTTGGACTATTCATACAATATATGTTTTCTTCTTTTTTTATTTTCTAGTGCTAATCTGCTACTCCCCTGCCATTCACCACGAACTAAGCATATATGGTCCACCATGCACTTCTGTGATGACTTTTCTGCCTTTAAATTAGCTAAACAAAGTCTAAACCCTCTAATCACAAATTGAGTTAAACCGCTCTTTCAATTATAGGTATCAAATCTTATGTCCCAGATATGTGAAAGCTACTGTGAATCATATAAGAAGGCTGAATGCAATATGATCACATTGGTGAAATTTTCTTTCACTGGGACAAAATATTTGACAACTGCAATTTAAAAAGGAGAGGTAGATGTTTTGGTTCTTCATTTCAGAGGTTTTATTCTATAATCAGTTGGTTTCAAGGCAAACACATGATGGTGGAAGAGTATGGTAGAACAAAACTGCTAAATCTTCAGCAGCTGGGAAACAGAGCACAGGAAAAAAACCAAACAGAAAGGAACAAGGAGCACGTATAGACCCACTGTCACATCTCCATGACCCACTTTCTCCACGTGGGCCCCACTTCCTAATAGCCCCTTTAGTTACTGGCCACACAATCCAAGTGCTTCCTCAGGAGTCTCAATCTAGATGTGTTGATAGTGTGGATTAACTGGTACAATGACTTTTACATGAATAAAATTTGGATTGGTTTGGCATTTTATCTAAAAAATGCAAGAAAACTCCCTGAACAACTGTGTGACTAGTATATTAACAAAGGACGACTCATAAAATGTGAAACTGAATGAAAATTTCTCCCCCCACCACTCATTCAAATCCATTGTGTGGAACTGGTTATTTTTCTGTCTGGGTGAAATCTGAGGCACGTTTCATATCATTTCTCAGTCAGTTAGATAATGAAATGTTCTTGATTACTTCAAGTTATGCAGTCTCATTTTAGTAATCAAAATGTCCAATCATATGTAATACTTCCAGATATAAAGTTTATCATTTTCATCTTCTTTGGTTCCTGACAGCTTCAAGCAGAGGACTCTGCTGTGGGAAACAGATGTTGGGGGCTGAAATACTCACCATTAGCTTCCACCCTCCTCTATCATCAAATGAAGACTAAATTGCCTTTTCAGTTTTTATAGTGGGGGGAAAGCTGCTTGAGAAAAAACTTTGAGAAATAGTAGAGGTCATGCTTATGTACTCCTAAATTTTCTCTGACCAGGCCATGGGCTATACCTAATTCTTACTGAACTTTCTGGTCATTGAGTGCTAAGTGTTTTCATGACTCCACGGTGAATTACCTCTTCCATCACCCAGAGTCTATTACTCATAGTCTCTCATTCAGACCTTTACTCTGACTGGAAATCTGTAACACATTCCTTGACCTGAGTCCTATGACCTACACAATATAACTTTCTCAGTTTAATTTCTGCTGATTTTCCAGTTGGACCTTAAGCTTAAATCTATTTTAACATATCTCTAAGTTAATTATTTTCTCAAATCAGTTATATCTGGTTGTGAGAAACATTTCATTGTAACATTCTGGGATGGTGGAGCCTTCATAAAATTTCTCTCTTTCCCTATTCCATAGGCAAAGCAGCCACTTATTTACCATGTCCCAACTTTATGCTCTTCCAGGTATAGAAGTACTACTAGTGTGTGACCTGGAAAAACTCTGCATTTCAGGTTAAACTCTTCAGAGGTTTGCTTTTCAGATCCTGACACTGTGTTTACATGAAAAGATTCATGCTCAAGACGATCTAGGCCAAGTGACAAGAGATTCACAAGTGGATGAGATATATTTAGAGTAGATATTACTTACTTCAGGACCTGGAATATCTCTGAGATTCTCCTGTAGCCTTTTTAACTACAAAACTTGGGACATGCTTTCTTTAATTTTTATAAAAAGTATTTTTATAAAACTATATAGTAAAAAGTATTGAGCATATATATCTATATGGTAATACCTCAGTTGGCTCCAAGCTTGATCTTTCCACTATTTTCCACTATTAGAAAAAACCTGCTCAGTGTTCATAACTTTACTTGAACTGAAAATTCAACCTGAATAAATACTGCACAGGCTGAGAGTGAGTCACATGTATCACAGTGGACACAGAGGATGATGCTCCAGCCAAGCAAGACTCTTGCCCAGAGAACCTACAGTGAGTGTGTTAGTGCAATAAAACACTTTTGTGCTGTAGTGGTTGTTTGATTGTGTCAACCTGAGACAGTTAGAAGCTAACTAAATGGGTTTAGCAATTCTACACCCAAGGATGTAGAAGAAGACATACCCTAGGGTGGGTTATCACCTCAAGGTACAAAAGGGGAGGAGAAGGATGAATCCATTCCATTCTTGGGAGAAGCTCCAGTCTTCACCTTTGGTTTGGACCTCGCCTCCTGGCTTTCAGTATAGACTCTTCATCTTTCCAGCATAGAATCTTCAGCCCTTCAACCCATCAGCCTGCTGGTGTGGACTTGCACAAAACACTAGGGTGAATTCCAGACCTTGGATTGAATCCTTTGGCCTCCAGTGCATAGACACCCTCTGCATGCTTCCTCATCGGACTCTGTGACTGACTATTGTAAGCCAATCTTGTTGTTTCTGTATATCCCGGGTTATATCTGTTCGCTCTAGTAAAACCCTGACCAATATATGTGCTTTATTTGCATGAAATTTCAAAACCATGGCTCTAAAGATTTAGTGATACATCGGTGAAGTTAAGAGGAAAACTGTGAGAAGCACAATAAAGTTAATGAAAGAAGTTATTCCAAATTTTTTTGAAGTCCTGGAAAAAAGAACTGACAGCTGTAATTTTTGAGCCTCAGAACCAGTTATTTGGTTTCCCATTATTTCTTATGGGAAAAATATGCTCAGTTCTCAAACTCTTCAGTGTCTGGAAATGAATTTCAAATGAACTAAGCATGACAACTAAGAAACCACAGATGTTAGAAGTTCCTTTATACATGTCTACAGAGTTTATCATGAAAATGTTATAGTCTTTCAAATTTTTCACTTTCAAATTTCAGCCAAGTATTCCTTACTGGTTAGGACTGGGGATAAAGTGACTTATTTCCTAATATGACCTCTTCCATATCCTCTTACTTGAATTATCATAAAATTATAATTATAGTAAAATTATAATTAAATTACAGTAAAAATAGTTAAAATTATAGTAAAATTAATCAAGATTATATGAGAGGATATGTTTTAAACATAATATAACATCCTGATAAAGGTTAGATAGTTGGAGTTCACCTCTCTCACTAATGATCTGTTACTTGTGAAAATATCTAAGAATCACCCTTTTTATTTTCAATACAGTCAGACTGCAATTGAGTCACTGAAAGACTCAGTCTATGATGAAACAAGAAGTTAGTGCCAGGTATAACAACTTGCTGAGTTCTCCGTTAATATAGACTTCTTATGATAAGCAAGCTTAGGCAAGCAGTATGTGTAATAAATTAGGAGGTCTTTGTAATGGAGTGAGCTCCTCTCATTGTAAATGGTTAATGGACGGTTGCTGTTACCGTAAGTACTGGCATGAGGAGAAGTTCAGTGATTGAACAGCACTTCAGTTTAATTTTCCTCTAACCTCACCCACAAGCTAAAATTCAATGGATTCTTAGAGGCAAACTTCAAAGTTACATAAAACCATTAATATATTTCCCAAATCCTTCTAGACATTTTTATAAGGATTTTGAGAATGTTTACTGCTGCATACAGTATTTTGTATAGTCACAACACATATTTCATCTGAAAATACGTTCATCTGTAGCTACTATGAATTCCCCGAGGGTAACACACAAAAGAAAATTTAGAAAGTTAATGAGATTTTCAATGTCTCAAGCACCAGCCATGATAATACAATGAAAAAAGATCTTTTATGAAGATTGAGATATCTTCTTTGAATTAATTTCTACCTGCTCTTTGATTTAAAATATCATTGGAAATAAAGTATATGTAAAGAGAAAGAAGAAAAAACTAAAATTCAATTATTTTTAAAAAGAAAGATATACTTAAAAATTTGTTTCCAATAACAGTGTCATTAAAAAATCTTCATTGTGCAGTTAACAAGCTAAAACTATTCTAAAATTTTAAATCTGTTTTCAAGATTTGTATTTGAAGAACTTTCTGATTCAAAGAAAATATCAGTTAAATTATTTAGATATCAAAGAGATTTAAATAGCAGTGAGGGAAACATCATTCACCTAGTTCATGGAGATACTCATTTATTTACCTTAAAAATGTCACATTACTCTAGGAAAACAGACTTGAACAAATCTCCTGTAAAAATTATTAAGATATTTCTTTTGTAAGGCTAACGTTACTGTTTTTACAAATCTAAAACTTCAGTCACAGGACCAGGTTTTCTGACTTTGATTTTTGTGGAGGCAGATGTGGGTTTAGGCCTATCTGCTTTACCTTTGAGCCAGCCTTCAGGATTACAGGACTATGAACTAGTATATTCCATGGAGGAAAGGTTGAACTGGGGAATGCTTTTACTGACAAGTGATAAGTCCTACCCTTTCGGTTTATACTAAAGACCAAGGTATGGCTAGAATAAATTGAGAATGAGGACACAGTATGAATTAAGGATGAAGACACGATAAGAATTAAGGAAACAACTTAAATAGAAGACTGTGTATCAGACAGCACGCGAAGATAAAGGAAAAGAAACAGGATTTAGGTTTCCTGGAAAGAATCATTTCTATTTTGATAAGGCTTAGCATCAAGGAAAGTAATTAGAGTCAAGGCCAGATCAATTTTCCTCACCACTCTATTTCATTAGATTGCTACATGACAGCAGACTAATTAAAACTGATTGGTCTAATTACAATACCATTAATAACAAGAAAAGCAATGCAGATACATCACCATACCTGCAACGTCTTGACTCATCAAATGCTCTGCCATCCATATAGCTGTGGAAATAGTGTGCTTTTTGTCATCATTTTTGAAACATAAACAGAGACCATGAGCTAAAGAGGATTTACAGGACTTCAAATACAATTAAAAAGGTGAAAGTCTCAATAAACATCACTAAAAAACTCAGGCTAGATGAATTTAGAATGAATTTAGAGACTTTTAGAACAACAATAAATTCTAAAAGTAAGTCAGAAACATGTTACTTGATTTAATTTATTACTGAAATCATACCATAAAAAAGATAAGATAAATTAGAGTTGTTTGCGATTTACTCTAATAATAAAACCATAGTTGTGCAAAGTTCATATCAAACTTGAATTTTGAAACTATTATTTTAGCTCTGCTGCTTTTTTAGCATTTAAACACTCCCTCAACCTGAAACACATAATATTTATTAGAATAGATTCTGAGAAAATAGGCCATTTCAATAAAAATTATTTAGCACTTATCATATAAGTATTTATTATCTTTCATGTGCCAAACTTGATTTTCCCTGATAGCAAAGTATATTTTGCACAGGAGGAACAACTATGAAAGAAAAACAATAACCAAAAAACTCTCTGTTGCTTTATTACTGAGTGGGTTCACTCCAGAAGCCCTCAGCCACCACCTGTGTTTCTCCAGGGTTCATTGCTCACCACAGTTCCATCTTACAGTTTTTCTTACACAGTGCCATAGTGTGCACATTCTTAGATCTTGGTTACTCCCCAGGTTACAGGCACTCCCACAGCCGTATCGAATGGCACCTTCTACATGCCTAAGGACTCACTCAGTTATTTCCTGTCCAGTTCTACCCACTGCTCTTGGGTGTCTATTCCCACGCTCTAACGTTTTCAGGAAATCTTGATTTTTATGATGTTCATAAGACAGATTTGTCTTACACAATACAGTCTATCTCCACCATCCTTTATTTTTGACTGAAAATTTCTTTCTACACAGAAATTTAAGTAGGTTCCATTCTCCCTCAGTGAATGCCAGGTTGCCCAGTGATTCTGAAAAATATGCTCTGGTCATTTTGTGTAGTTTTCTCATAATTGCTCTGGATTTTCATTATAAGAGGAATCTTATAATCTTTTCCTTTGCTCTTACATGCTGATTTATCATGCATTCTGAAATTTTTTTCTCCATCAAGCTTATTCTACTTTTTTTTTTGATAATGATAAAACACGCTGTCTAAACTATTTTTTGGGATTGTACAATACCCATTATAACTATTTGTCTTTGAGGTTTCAGAGTTGGGATGTTAAGTGTGTGTGTGTGTGTGTGTGTGTGTGTGTGTGTGTGTGTGTGTGTGTAGGTGTGTAGGGGCCAGGGGTTTAGCTCAGCAGTGTAGCACCTGCTTAGAAAACATGAGGTCATGAGTTCAATCCCTGGTTAAAAAAAAAAAAAAGAAGAATAGTAAAAGGCGATTTTCACACATCAATGGATAGATTTGTTTCATTCTGGATTAGGCCTCAGACAGCAAAAGAGCACTACTTTAGAGTTATTTAGTATCTTAATCACTTTTTTGTCACTGGAACGAAATACTCAACACCCACAATTAAAGGGCATGCTCAAGGGCGCAGTCCATGGTTAGCTAGCTCCAGAACAGAAACAGAATAGCTGCATAGTAAAAGGTACCCATCCATGGTAGGCAGGAAATGGAGTAAAGGGGGAAATCAGGGAAAGAGATGCGTTTTTGACTCTTCTGGCCAAGCTCCAACTGCTGGCAGTGCATTTAGCTACAAATTCATCAATAGATTGACCTATTGGTGAGTATAGCACCACATGATCCAATTCTCTTCCAAAGCCCCAACTTTCTGGGGGATATTTTAGATCTAATGCACAGCACGCAGGAGTCGCCAGCTCATTCCATCCTTGGCATATCATCTTCAACCCGAAATCTCTGTGTTCAATGTCATCCACGATGAAGAGGTAAGGGGTAGTTGGTATGTGACAGATTTTTACCTGTCAGGCCTGGTGTGGCATTACCTCACCTCTGACCATAATCAACTGACCACAGCTTGTGCATAGCTCCAAACAAACTAAAGAGGAGCTAGTAAGCACCCTTATTTATGTATCTACAAAGGAGAAAGAAGGCTTTAATAAGCACTAGCTTTGTCTACCACAGTCTACCATTCTGATCATAAAATACTTTTGGTAATTTTTTCTTCTTTCTACAAAGATAATATTCTTTTTCCTACTGAAGAAAGTCAACAGCAAATTTCATTTAACAAACATCTAGAAATTTTAAATATTTGGTTGCTCAATGATATTTATTGAGTTATATGTGATTCTACTTACCCCTCAACCTTTCTAAAAATCGAGTTACATGTCAGTCTTATGATATTCTAATATTATCTAGAAAACTGTCTTCTTTGATAACTGCATACAATTTTACAAGTAACTTTGTCACAAGCCTGAGGCCCTGGAAATTCATTTTTGATTAAACAAATTAAAAATTATATATATATATATATATTTGTCTTTGGCATTGTATGCATGTTGCATGCACATATATGCATATGTCATTTGACACAGGAGTATGTCCCTTCCCCAAATATCATGAAAAATTTGTTAACATCTCTTTTTATTGTTCACTTTCTATTCATTTAATTGACTTTACACAGGACTAAAATTATGTTTCCTCACTAGTGTAACTGTGTAAAATCATTTCTGGTTACGTGGGAAAATGTTTTATAGCTAGGAAATTCCAAAAGTTTTGAGTCTAAGATCAAAAATTTAGATGAATATAGTTTCTTCAAATTTCCTATACTTCTGTACTGTTTCCAGCCAGTTAATGACCAGCAGAAAAATCTCATGTTCTCTAACTTGTTTTATATTGGCTACACCTTTTTTTTTTAATATTGACTTCCATGACCCCAAGTTTCATTCTCTCATTTTATTGGAGGTGACATTGCTGTTCTCTGTTAGAAACAGGAAAATGCCACCTTGTCTCTAATCTTTGACCCAAACCTTGGCCTTGATGGAGTTTAAAAAAAAAACTTTCTTTTTCCTGCTTCTAACACAATAATATCTAGATAGAGTTCACTTCTAATGTTCTGAATATATGGATTCCAATCCCTTTTGTTTCCTCTTTCAAACCATTAAATTTCTAACAGTATTTATTTTCCTCCCTACTCGTAATGTGTTTAATATAGCTTCTATCAGTACACATTAACATATTTTTCCAGGTGAAGTTACCAACAAGCTCTAGAAGTGGAACCAACAAGAGCTCTAGTGCTCACACTTTCGTTCCAGGTTTCCAGTGTATCAGGTTTCTCTGCCACATTCTACCATTCTGATAAATGTAACATCATTAACAACCATGGTATGTACCTGAAATATACTTTTGCATTGTTAAGCAATCTACCAAACTATGTGAATAATTTAGATTGACCTACTTACTTAAGTTAAATTTCTCTCTACAAAATTCTTTTCTGAATACTGTGAATAAACACAGCCATATTCAAGAGCTTATATCTTTTTTATTCCAAGAAATATTGTTTAGTAGAGATAAATGAACATTCTCAAGGAAAATGTTTTATTAAAACTAATGTCATATCTCTATAGTTTGTTTATCCTGTGTTCTAAAAGTCAAGCAGCTAAATCAGGTTTTGTATTTGGTTATCTACAAAGTAGATAGAAATAAAGCACAGGTGTTTTATGTGACATTCCTGCAGTATTATTTGTAGAAATTTTGAGAGGCCTTGCGGAATAACTGTCAAGAGTTATTTCTGCAGATGAAATTCAGTCTTTCCACATGAACTCTTCTAAGACTCATGTAAGCATGATACATAGTTAGTATTTACATAGACCAAGAGCTTTCAATTGCCTTTTTACTGCATGCTTTCTTTTTTTTTTTTTTTTTTTTTTTTTTTTTTTTTTTTTTAAATTTTATTTAAGGAGAAAAGGAAAAAAAAAGCAGGGAAAGGGTACAAGTTATACAGATTTACAGAAAAAAAACAAACAGTAGGAAATCACTAGTTAATGGATTACATATTGTCATCTTAGAAATAATTGTTCAAGTCACAAAATTAAAGCTTGTAAAGTGGACATTCCATCAACGATACTGCAAACAGTTCTGTTCATTGATCCAATAAAACTCTGTGATATCATTTTCTATCTTATACACTTAAATATACATGCAGTTATATAGTTTGGAGCACTTTCTTTTCCTCTCTTTTGTACCATGACTATTACACATTTTGGGTTTCATTGCTCCCACGGTTCTTATTACTTTTTTGGAAGAGAGTAAAACCAAATGTGACATAACAGAACAGAATCGGTCAAGTCAAAAGGGTGGACATAATAGATAACGTAAAAACATAATACAAGGTGATCAACAATGGTTACTATAATGCCTCCCGCTATCTCTAATAGAATTGCCTATATCGTTAGTTATAATACAATTGAACAAAACAGTAAAGAATAAAACCAACAAAACCAAAACATTGGAGACATTGTAGGTCTTCAAAAGTAGATAAAAGTCAACAAGAATGGGCGTCATAATGAATCTCATTATCTTCACAGCTGATGCCTAAACTTTCGAACCTGATACTATCCAGCAAAACAGAATAGGGGAACATCAGTTAAAAACCAGATGGTGAGAGTAATACAGGGCTTTAAATCAAAGTAATGAAAAGTCAAAGTGGGTTACTATAATATATCCTGCTATTTTTTCCTTTAATTAAAAGGATAAAGATAAAAAAGTAAATAATGGAGTGGAGATTGAGATAAAAGAGGGCATAACAACGAAACAGCGCAGATCAAAACATAACCATTTAAGCAGAATAGTGTTTCACCACCAGATAATTCTAACCTAAAAGTAGTTACTGTATTGTCTTTTTTTGAAATCCTTGAGTACAACTTCGTATACTGTAGCATTAAGTATATCAAAACGATGTAAAACCATTCAAGAGAATGACAGCATTACAGAGTATTTAGAATTGACTAACAGAAAATGAATAATGGTTTCTGTATAATCTCCTTGTCTTTACAAGGTTTTTGCTTATACTATCGTACATAATAAAATCCAGTAAGATACAACCTATTTAGACCATTGGAGACAGAAGGACAAAAGCTAGATGAGACTTCAAAACAAGATGATACTAAATCAGTATTACCTATTAAGATGTCATTTTCTCCAAAATAGCTATTCCTATCATCCAATCTTCTCTGCCTCATTTCTGTTGAGCTCTTTTTCTGTCAGTAGCTGTCAGTTTGTCTTCTTCATTTTGTTCTCTGCTCCATTCGTTGTGGCCTCCCTGCCATTATTTCTGGATTCTTTGTATTTTTCTTTTTTTAGAATATCCTGCAATACTCTCTGTAGAGTTGAATTGGTGGTTGCAAATTCCCCCAGTTCCTCTTTATCCTGGAAGCACCTTGTTTTTCCATCAATTTCCAGGGACAGTTGTGCAGGATATCTCAATCTTGGCTGGAGATTATTATCTTTCAAAGCTTGAATTATTTCCCCCCATGCTCTTCGTGATTTGATGGTTTGTGCCGAGAAATCTGCTGTAATTCTGATGGGTGTTCCCTTGTAAGTGGTCTGTTTCTTGTCTCTGACAGCTTTTAATATTCTGTTCTTGTATTGAATTTCTGGAATTTTTATTATTATATGCCTGGGTGTTGGTCTGTTTGGGTTGTAGGTAGCTGGGGTCCTGTATGCCTCATACATCTGAGTATCTTTACCTTTTGCTAAATTAGGAAAATTCTCCTGGATTATTTCTGTGAGTAGCTTTTGTAGTTCACTTGTTTGTGTCCCTACTTCTTCTTTTATGTTCTTAATCCTTAAGTTATGGATCCTCTTATCATCTTCTTGTCTTTGTATTATTGCTGTTTGTTTCTTTGTTATTTTTAAGAAGTTTTTCATTTCATTCTCCCATATTACAAGTCTGCCCTCCAGTTCAGATAGTCTGTCCTTAGTTTCTTTCAAGCTGTTATGCCAGTCTTCTATAGACTTCTTGGTATCTTGGTAGTCCCTTTGAACCTGCTTCACGTATTCTATGGTTTCTCTGTTTTCTCCATCAAACAATTCTCCCCTTTTTTTCTGTTCTTCCATTCCACCGCCTGTTTTTTCTTGGGTGGTACTTAGCATTTCTCTAACTATTCTGCATACTTCTAGCTTCAGGTCGTTGATAACTTCATTCCTGAATTGGTCTATGAGGCTCTCTATATGGTGCCTTATGTATATTGGTGCGGTGTCTGCTATTGCCTGTTTCTCAGAATTGGGGGCCGAGGAGCCTTTCTTGTTGCTGCCTCTTCCCATGCTGCCTCTTCTTCTCTGTTCCTTATATATGCAAGCTTATATAAGAGGCCCAGCTTCTCTCCCAGTCAGCCACAGCCTGATCGAATTGCGCCAGTTAGGTGTTCCCGCTCACCGCTGCGCACCAGGGAGTTACAGACCAGGCAGCCTACGCGGGAGTCGCCCCTCTGGGCCACCGTCAGGCTCTGGGATCTGGGTTGGGACAGCCTACCAGGTCTGCCGGCAGCTTCACGCAGGCCAGGCACTTTTCACCAATCCCGCCCAAGAGGGGGATGTGTGGCTGGAGTCGCCACCACGCCCTGCTCCCGCAGGACTGCTCGGGCCCAGAAAGTCCTCCGCTGGAGTCAAACTGTGGTAGAGTGTCAGTTTCTCTCACTCACCTCACCACAAGTCAGTGCACGCCTCCCTGCCGTTCGCAGATTGCTGTTCTCAGAGCTTCTGCGTGTCTCTCTCCTTGCTGAGCCACTGTAAAGGCAGCCAGCCGCCGCACGGCGGGAAACCCAAATAGCGGCTTACAGTGGCGCGGGGTCCAGCTCCACACCAAGGCTTTTCTGTTCCTGTTTTAGCACCAGGACTGCATTCCAAGTTGGTTTCTCTCAGCCCAGTTCGTTCCTGAGTCAGCAGAGCATATCTCCACCTGCTTATGTCTCCTTAGTCCGCACCATTCCTGGCTTCTGAGCCGAGTCTTTCAGAGAGCCTCCGGTAGTTGCTGTTATCTGTCCGCCATGTTCTCCCGGAAGTTATTATTGGGCACATATAGTCAAAGAAAATGTTTACAAAGCTTATATTTTAGTGATTATCACTAATAAATATGGTTCATTTGGTCATAAACTCTGATCTATCATTACAAAACTGACACACAGAGTCATTTAATTGATATACACAAAGTGTATTTATATGGAATGTAACAGGATATAGTGAAATGATAAATTTTAACAATCTATCTGTACTTTTCTCACTCAACCTAACATCATTAACATTGTGCTACATATGACAAGGTTATAGTTTATAACTTTTGCAAGCTTTCAATTATTTAAATACACCTGCAAATTATGTACCAAGTTACATCTTGAAACCCTTATTGTGGTGCCAGGAATACATTAAATGTTCAATTAAACAAAATTTTATTCAGAGGAAAGGTAGGAAGAAAAGCAGAAAAGAGGAAAAAGATGGAAAATTTGAAGAGAATATGAAAATGAAATACTTCTAAAATGGGAAAGAAGTTAATTTTTCAAATATTATCTACTTTATCTTCAGTATAGATTTAATCAATTTTAAACTAAAGAAGTATTACTTTACATTTAAACATCTGGATTTTGTGCTAATGAAATAAAATATGTAGCACTGTAGTACTTTGTAGATGTTAAATTTCATTAAACTTTTAAATGGGACTTTCATGCAATGGAATTCTTGAAAATGCCAGATCTAACTGTAAATCTCTTTTACTGCCACCTATTTCTAAAGAAAAAAAGTAAATGCTAGAATATATGTAATCTTTGAAAGAAATGACAGTGATTTAAAGACATGACTTGGTAGATAAAAACACCTTTTATTTACTAGACATTCCAAACTTACACTTCAAAACATGTGCTACGTCTATCCTTGGTTTTGAATGACAGCTTTGTTTTGCCATATTTGACTTTATTCTCTTCCAAAAAAAAAGTAATAAGAACTAAGGAGTAATAAAACCCAAAATGTGTAAATTTTGTTTTTAAAAAGAGAGAAAAAAAAGTGCTCTGAAGTATACAACTGCAAGTGTGTTTAGGGGTCTTAAATAGATGCCCATATTAATGTTTTTGGTTGGGTTATTGAACACAACTGTTTGCAGTCTCACTGTTTGAATGTCCACTTTGTATGCTATGATACTGTGACTTGAGCAACCGTCTCTGGGATGATAATTGTAATCTATTAACTGGTGATTTCTTACTGTTTTTTTTTTGTAGCTCTGTATTAATTGTACCCTTACATTGCTTTGTTTTGTTTTGTTTTTTCTCTTTTTCCTTTTAAATAAAAAAAAAACTAAATTGTATATCTTCCCCCAAATTTTTGTTGTACAAGAATATCTTACATTCCATGTTGACAACTTTGTCTTTTTCAAAATTTGGGACAATTTTTTTGTTATGTTTTGTTTTTATTCTGAGATATTTGCAGTGAGTAATGACTATGTTCCTTGTGGGTAGCTGATAGATGCACATAACACATTTTACTTCTTTTGTTCACCCCCATCTCTCAATCCCTTCCACATCTGAGGAAGTATCTCCCTGTTTCCTACTGTTTATACTGTATGTTGTCTTTATTAATATTTTGGACTTCTCATATAAGAGAAATCACTGATATTTAAATTTATGTGTCTAATTTATTTCACCTAACATAATGGTTCAAGGTGCATGTATTTTTCCTAAAACTGTGGAACCACTTTAAATGCTCTCTTTTCTGATAACTAATTTACCCTCAGGTTTGGAGCCTTGATGACCAAATTATCTTCTAAAGGTCCCACAACCTCTCAAATCCATATAAATAACAATTCAATTTCCACATGAGTTTTGGTGGGATATATATCACACTGATTTATAGAAGCTAGGTTTCTATTTCGAATTTTTTTCTTCCTAAAATACATTAAAAATTTTGAGCATATTAATTTTTTCTTAAAACTCTCCAGTGTTTTCTCATCTCATTCAGAATCAAAATCATTCCAAAGGACTTATAAGCTCTATTCAACTTCAACTAATCCTACATCACATCACCCTTACCACATAGATCACCTCTCTCCCTGTCAGCCTTCGGCTCTGCTCTGCAACTAGTCACACTACCCTCCATGCTGCCTATCAAAACCTGCTCCTCCACTGATGACATTCCAAGAGTCTAGACAGTTCAAAAGTGATCAACAGTATCTACTGTTTGAGAAATATCAGGAAATTATGAATCATTTGGTAGATATATGAGTATATATATATGAAGATTTGATGAATTTAATATATATATTCATATCACATTTGAATGTTTATAATTATAATGTCACTGTATTTTGAATAATTACATATCATAATATAAATTTTATTTATATTGAGAAATTTTAGTACATTGTATTATTTTAGGATATTTTATTGTATGTATTTAGGATATTGTATTTATTTTGGTGCTACAAAAACATTCAAAATAGGATGAAATAATTTAATCAATACTGGCCTCACTCAGTGTCTCATACACATAGTGGGTCTTTGAGAGCTTAGAGCTGTGGACAAAGCTTAGCATGACATGCAGAAGCCTATAGAGCACAGTCAGTAGAGAGGGAGACAAGGAAGAGCCATCAGACAATGCCTTTATAAAGGTGCACAGATCTTGTATTTCAGGCTTTCCCACAGGGTGTTGATTGTCTAATTTAAATAAAATATGGATGAATTAATGTACTTGACTCTAGCATTAACCAATTTGCAATGTGTTGGGATTGGTACAGAAGGATGAGGAATGTGTAGGTTATGTCACAACTAGCCTGATATGGAGGGAAAGCTTTTACAAGGCAGAAAGTGTCAAAGTTCAACTAAATTACAAATAACTTAGGCAAAAGAGAGATTCCAAGATAACAAATGCATTAAATTAATTTTTGACAAGTTTTTATGGCAGATTCCAGTTTACTCTGACAATGTCCAAATACTACTATGCAATAACTGTTCACATACTACTATAAATAAATTTGAACTGTATTGCAAATACTTCTATATTTATCATATTATAATAGAAATTCTCATCTGTAAAAAAAGAAAACTGTGTTCTATAATTTAGTGACATAAATTACTTTTATGCATACTTTAATTACCTTATTCCTCTTGTCTAAAATTACCCTCTTTTAAAAAATTATTTGCCCACAACTTATTATAATCCACCCTTGAAAATTTAAACACCTATTTCTCCACAAGACCAACATCTACTCTTCCCACATTTTTCTGAGATCTTCTATCAATAATTCTATAGTCAAATTAATACTGCCAGAAATACTTAGCATACATACTGACATGAAGACAAGTTATGAATATCACTGGGATAAAAATCATATAGGATCAAGCAACTATTTGACTTTACTATCTTCAAATGTTTAACAGACATTAATCTTCAGGACTGAGCAACAAAAATGATATTTTCTCAGGAATTCTAAAAATTTCTGAAATCTTTTTCCTGAACTGTTGGAATACAATAAAAGTAACACTAATACTAATAGCATTCACTATTAGTAAATATTTTGGTAATACCTGTAATGGTAGTTTCCATTATTTTTTATTATGTTTGCTCTTTACTAAGATTCATATTCTATGGCAAAAAATTAAAAACAGAAATATCAGTGAATATTATTGGGACACAACATAACATTTTATCTGCTAGCAAATATCAGATAAGAAGTGAAGTATACAATTTTGTGTAAAAACTGAAAACTTAACTACTCATTTGGCATCATAAACTTATTATTTCTTGAAAAGCCATTCATGAAGTATGTATGATGTACCATGTATATATATATATATAGATAGATAGATAAATAGATAGATAGATAGATATAGATATAGATATAGATATACACACATGTGGTTTATGTACACAAACTCATATATATATATATAAAATTAGAAATACATGTAAGTAGGTAATTTGCACAGATGACACACCATTAATAGCACAAATGCTCATAAACTGACACTTATGATAACACAAGCAAAATCATGACCAATTCTTTCTAACATACTCCTGCTATATTCTTGGAAATCTTCACCGTAATTTTCAATTGGCATCAATATTTTTTGCTCTTCCCATTCACATGTTATTAATAAACACATTTCAAAATCTAAATATCTATATGTGTAGTTACATTTAACTTTCACATGAGAATTATAGATAATGTTTATTTTCTCAGTTTTCAACTGTTTCTAGTCAGGATTTGAGAGATAGGAAACCATTAATTATATAAGAAAATCCAGGTAGTTATTCCTGCATGAACACTCTAATTGGCTTCCTGCATCTATCACCAAAATATATTGTTTATATTTCTAATATGTATCATTCAGTGCAGAAGATAATAGAGATTAAAATGGACATGGAATTGTCTGGTCCCAGTAGGGGTTGCATTCTATCTGGAAACTAGCAATTAATCAAGTGCAATGAGCTATCATAGGATTATAACTGGAATGGTACTATATGCTGTAAAACCATATATTATAAAGTCATTACCTTCATATTAAAATAAGTATAAGAAATTACTGTTTCCATAGGTTATTATATTGCACAGACTATATGCAGTAAGTATATATATATAAGTATATATACAGTAAGTGTACATACATATATATGGTTGATGGTACAGATATTTATATGAGTAAATATAAAATGTGAATTAAGAGCAAGTTTAGCAGAGGTACATTTTCTGCATTACTATACTACTGAATATTTCTCTATCTGTATGCTTTTGGCTCTTCTATGAAAACCCAATAAAATTGTTTATGCTACATTATCTTATTTTGAACTGATACCACTCACACATGATGTATTTAGAGTTCATTACCGTATAACTATCCATTAAGAGAATAGTCAACTGTGCCTCAGTAGAACGTGGTAATGGTGTTCAGGGTAATTAGACTCGATATTAGCTCTGTTTTCAACTCTGACATTTTGAAGTTACCCTGATTTGAGAGGAAAAGCATTCTTTGAGAGTAAAAGCAATATTAGAATGTATCAGTGTGAGAGTTTTAGAGTTAATATGTTTGCATTTACTTTGTGCTGAAGTAAAACCTACATCTAAGAAGGTATGAAACAATGTGTTCAGCTTGATAACTTCAAACAAACATGTTCATAAAACCATCATGCACATCAAGAAATATATCTATAGCAAATAACCCTCTCCTTATAGTATCCTGAAGTCACTATTTCTTGTCCAAAGATACCTAATGTCATTACTTCTATTAGCCTGGATTGGCTTTGTATATTTTAACACTTTAAAATATAATTATTCTGCATACATTCTTTATGTATTGGTTTTTTTCTGAACAAAATTTTTGTTTCATTCATCAGTATTAGTCTTGTCCAGTCATTCTCATTGCTGCTCAGTGTTTCATTTTACAACTACACCATAATTTACTTCCCATTATACTGTTGATGAACATCTGGGTTCTTTCTAATAACATCTGGTTATTGTGAGTCATGTTTTATGAACCTTGTGTTATGAAAACTATAACAATTCTCTTTGGTATGTATTCTTAAGAGTAAAATTCTTGGTGATGGATTGTGTTGGTGACAGTGGATTCTCTGAGGCAATAATGAGCCATGGCAAGGGCCTCTATCACTCACTGAATCCTCTATTCCATTTTCAAAACTTTTTAAGCCTTTTGAGAACACACAGCTTGAATACGACCCGAGGCCAAGTAGAAGCTTTTCCAAATCTCTGCAGAAGTCTGAATTTCACCCAGAACCTGAATCACCTGCAGGTGGCAAGCCATAAAGGCAACATTTAATAAGGCTTCTCAGTAAGTTATCTGACATTTTGTCAAAAATCAGAGCCCAAAAAGCCACACAGAGAATGCAAAAAGCAGGAATCCACGAAATTTTGGTTTTCAACCTGAGTTAAAGAAAATCAAGTAAATTTGCTAAATTATTTCATCCTCAGACTAAGCTCAATACAGAAACTTGTAAAAGTTCATTTTTTTCACAATTGTTAAAAGCACATTGATGGGTAAACTGTAACAATCAAAATAAACACCACGTGGATAAACAACTTTCAATGGGCATAGCTTCCTATATCCATTAAAAGAAGGATGAAGAGACGCTAAACAATTCTGGGTCTCAGAATGATTATGTTATTCTTTTCTTTGCTACACATATACACAAAACAAACACACAGAGAGACAGTTTGAGACACTGAAGAAAATTACTTGAGCAGTTAGATGTTGAATGGTAGCCAAACTATGACTGCTCTTGTTCAGTTTTATCTGTACTTTCAGAACTGCACTGATAGAACCCACAAGCAAAGAGACACGAAATAGAGTGTTTATAAAATCATCCAGCTGAAAAACAAGACATTATTACTGCATATTTTTCATTTTTAAGTGTACCAGTATCTGACTCTCCCTTACCCCATAATTAGAGGACTCAGCAACCCTTGTGGGTCACACAGCTTCTAACCATGGTAGAAACTAGGAACTCTGAATGTAGTCTTTTCCACTGTTTTTGCAGGTTTGATGTAAACAAATTTTCCATTAACCTCCAATTCTACCTCTTTGAATTAAGAACCGTAAGAATTCCTTGAAAACAGGAAAGAGGGAACACAGTAAAATTTGCAAAATGATAAGTGTCAGTTCACCTACACAGCATTCAGTGTACAGGGTGGTTGTGTGCACGCTTCAAGCGAGAACATGTGTCTAGCACAACTGCTCAGTGCACTCCATGAGCTGGATGTGTTGTATAATTTGGAAGTAAAATCAGGTTGCTTCATCACATAAATATCAACATTTTAAGGTATCTATTTTTTATAAATTTCATTTTTCAGTAAACATCTGTTTACAGAAATAATTTCTGTAGTTTGCTACTTGGATCATAGGTATTACCTAGGGTGGGTAATAAAAAAAGGTAATAAATAATCAATTGCTGATTATTTGACATTTAAAATATGTATGTTGATTTGGAAAATTAATTTCATAATTCAAAATGATTTTTTACGTGGAGTGCAAATTAATTTGTGATTTCTACCTGCTCTAACCTTTCATCCCTCGCTTAACACAAATTGATGATAAAAACAACATCATTGCTCTGCAATATCTATTAAAGGCACATTAGTTAAGGAATCATTGTTATAGATAAAATACTGTTACTTAGGAATTCTACTTTTATGTCCTTATTTTCTCTTCTTCATTAACTTATAAATGAATGAGTGATGATTTTTAATATGAAACCCAAATTACTGTAATAGCAATATTCATTATATAGAATCAGATCATTTTCCATTTCTAGGCATCCCTTGTATATCCAGCTGAGATCGAGTGATATTTAAACAACAACAACACACCTTCTCTAAATCCTCTTCTTCTGTCTCAACAACAAATTCTGTGGTTGTTAGGAAATAAGACTTCTTCTAGCCTAAATTCTTCTTAAAAACAAAATTATTTTGACCTTAGAATAATACTTTTGAACTAGTGAAGAATGAAAAAAGTGAGGTCCCACGCATAGCTCAAGACATTTTTTAAAGGTCCAAGTGATTAAGAAATAACATTATCAAAAAATATCATGTATTTATAGTATCATTTGTCTTTAGATAGCAGAGCCAGAAAGTTCCATGGGCTATACATGACTGCTCTAAGTCAAAGGAGAATTTTGAATTAATAAGTTTATGTTTATGAAGTTTAGAATGGTTTCCAGAAAGGCTCTTTGTGAAATTAATAATCTCTAGTGAAGTGAAAGAATGCCAAGAGCAAAAATCGTCCTGAGGAAAGTTAATTCCTCTAAGTAAGTGAAAATAACAAGAGTGAAGACAAATCATGATGGTATTTTATAACATACCATAAGAACTTCCTTTAAAATATAAGATTTTTTAAGTTCTTTAGGAAAGCTTTTGAAAAGATCAATTTTTAAGCCAGTAGTTTTACGCTACAATACAGTGATGAATCAAAGTGCTATAGAGATATATTCCAAGTAATTTGTTGTAAACTATATTTAAGGTATCACATTTTGAAATGATTTACTTTTTTTTTTTTGAGTTAGAGTCTGGTCAAGGTTATCTCTATGAATAACATCACTCTTACATAACAGAAACAAACTAGAAAAAATGTCTTCCATTGAATTTGATTCTTCACATGTAATAGTGGAAAAGAAATTTTGAAAATTAACAATTTTAGTACTGTTTGATGATAAAATAAAGTTAGAATAGTAATCTATTTTAAATATTTTACTTTAGAAACATTGGAAATAAAATTGAAAATAAATGTTAATAAGGCAAAAAATTTTCATGTAACAAAATGGAATAAAGAATGACTGCAAGGTACTTACATGGTGATGTGAAAGACTGGCCATCAATAGTAACAAATGCGCATGATATAACAAAAGCTGATTAATTATTGGACTAAATATAACTCTAAAAGAGAAAAAAAATGGCAAAATCCAAAATTAATACATGTTAGATATTTCTTGCACTGAAAAATTATAATTTTCATGGTTATAATTACTTAGAACTATCTGTAGTAATTTATTCAATTCTTTCATCTAATAATTAAATATTCTTATTGCCATCCTGTCAAAAGATTAACAAGTGGATTCAGGAAAGATGCTAGTAATTGCATGGTTCTTTGATGTTATAGCATCCACACCAAATAAACAGAACCAAAAAGAAAACAGAAATTAGATACCAAAATCTTATGGAAAATATATGTAACCAAAGTTAACTATAAAATATAACCATGAATCTCAAAGCATAAGTAAGTCTGGATAAATATTACCTTCGGGAGATTTATACACTTCCTATTTATGGTAGGAACACAGAGAAAACAATGAAACTTCTTAACAAAGGGGCATGTAAGAAAATTCAACAGGTCCAGGAATTCGTTAGAGCTCACCACACAGCAGCAGTCATACAGGGCCTTTGCACAACTCCAAATCTAGTGCGTGCAAAAAGTCAAGAAGAGGAGAAACAGTGTAACGCTATTAAAAACATAAAACTAATCTGGAAATTCTTCCCAGAATGAGCCATAAAACAAAAAGAAAATTCTGAGAACTGAATAAAGTTGATTAAGACAGAAATAATATATAAAATAAAGAACATATATAAAATGAAGGCTGAAAATATGGCCATAAAATTCAGAGGGCAATTTACCATGACATTAAATGTTACATGAAATCAAGAAGCATCTAAAATTTTAGGGGAAAAAAAGAGTATCTTCAATTCCATTTCCTCCCAAATATTTTGTAACATAATAAACAACAATAAATCCACATTCCATAGAAAGGAATGAGAAAATAATACCCCGACTAGCAGGAAAAGCACACACATTTCCAAGTCAGATCAAAACTGCAATTTATTATTAAATCACCTTAAAAGACACTACATATAGCATAAGAAATGAAAGAAAACAAATTAGGTTTAGAAGAACTTAGAAGTGAAGTAATAGAACTCACAAAAGAAAAGAAAATAAATCAAAACCTCATCTTAGAAAAAGTCTAAATAAAAGTAAATGTGACAGTCAAAAATACCTTAAGATAGATAAAAGGCAAGATCATGAAAGTTTTAACTTGCAGATGTACCAATGTGTTTAGCAGAAATACTCATACAAATCAAAAGGCAGAAACAATCCAAATATCCTAAGTAAATCTATATCCACACATAGTGTAATGTTAGTATTTGATTATATAGGGAAATGAAATATTGAATCATGATATGATTTGCTTAAACTTTGAAAATATTGTTTAAATGGAAAAACTCGTCACAAAAGCAAAACTATTATACAGTTCCATTTTTCATTAAATCAGGATTAAGTGACTCCCAAGCAACATAAAGTAGAACAGCAGTTGCTTAGGCCTGGCAAGTAGACAGTGGCTGAAGGGTACAAGGATCATTTTGGGGAAAATTACAATGTTTTAAATAATTGCTAATGATGTTTGCATATATTTGGAAATATACTTAAAAACATTGGTTCATATACTTTGAACAGGTAAAACATAAGATACATAAATCATTTCTCATTAAAACTGTTTTTAAAATAAGAAAGAAATCAGGGCAATCATATGAAAGGAAGAAACTAATAGATGAAGAATACTAATGAAAGTTTTAGTAGCAATCTATAAGGAGAAAAAGTCAAATAACAAATACAAAATTCTTTAGTTGAGGTAAACCTTGCTGAAAATAAGAGAACTCAATCGACCAAGCTGGCATGATCTAGAAAACCTGCCTCTTCCAGAAAAAGCAATTAAGTTCAGTAATAAGCAATATTTCCAATGTTTTGCTTTTATTTTAAAAACAAAAATGATGGGGATAGGGATTTACCTCAGAGGCATAAGTGCCTGCCTTGCAGTGTGCAGTCATGAGTTCGATCCCTGGTACCAATAAAAACGAAAAAGACAAAAAAAAAGATAAAAATGATACAGAATTTAAAAACAGGAAATTAATACAAGTTAATATATTGTTATTTTAAAAGTAGCTGTGTAGATCACAATATTCAGGCATAAAAATAATTAAAAAATCAAAAAATGAAAACACAAACTGTTCATTTGGATGAGCTGACAGAGATTAGTAGTCTAGTTATCCATCTTGTACATACACATACACATGCATATATATTTGGATACATACAAACATGTAATCTTTTCCCTTCTTTTCTTCTCCTTTCCCCAGTCCCAACTGTTCTTTCCTTTTGAGCACATTCTTGCCCTTTCATTTTCACAGTATCTATTGTGCATTTGGAATCTTATTATTCTTTCACTTTTTTTACACTAGGGAGACAACAGGATATTTACACATACAAGTCGGATTTATTTCATTTATGAATATGGTCTCAAGTTGCTAAACCTCATAATGTAAAGGGTACCATTTTTGACCGCTGATGATTTATAGTTAGGTCTCACTAGTAAAATGTTGCTTTTAAAGTCTGTTTCTGGATATACTGACAGAAACATGTTTTTGGACAGAACTCAGCCTGTGAATTATCATTTTAAGAACTTTGCCTTACTTTTAAAGTTTCTTTATCATTTCACAAATAATCCAAATTAAATGAGGTTCTTGTATAACAACTATTGCAAATAAAAATTAGAACTACTTTTGAAGCTTAATATTTTATAGGCTCATATCTGTCTTAATAGATATACTTGTTGAATTAAACCAGCAACAGTCAATGCAATGGTAAGTATCCATTTAACAAGAAAAATCACCTGCAAAACAATCAGCAATATATGTAAAGAATAATATAATGTAATTAAATATATCTTTAAATGTATTTAAAACTCTCTTCCACTTCAAAATAAAACTTAAAATCTTTACAAATAAAGGCTGTAAGTTATTGACTACATGAATCATATTAAAATATAATCCTAGAAAATATATCATTAACACCCTACAATCTTTATGAAACTTTTTTAGCATGACTTTGTTGACCTTACACAATTGTCACATACCATTTGTGTTTGTATTTTAGAAATCATAAAGGAAAAATCATTTAATCCATTGTCATATTTATAAGTAAATAAGTTATACCACTGAACCATTAATAATTCTTCCAAATACAATATGAAGTACAATGTGTGCTTTACTACCATCATGATTTTCAATTAAATTCAAGGATTTTTTTTATATGAAAGATGGTTAAATACAGCCACCATTAACATTTTGACTGTTCTAATTTATAAAGTATACCTCAAAAGCTAAAAATTCAATCAAGATCATCATGTTAACTTTTGGGAGCAATTTTATCCCAATTAAGATTTACTGATATTATTATTCATAATTAAAACTTCTCTTAACATATATACAGCAGTTTTTGTTGGATGGAGAAATTTTATAATGGAATTGCCATTTTCATATATATATATATATATATATATATATATATTTAAAATCAGGAACAATAACTTTATGAAAATAAAATAAATGTGTATTTTATATTGAAATATCTTAGTGGAGGACCAGTGTTGCATTGTACCTAACAGAGTGGATCATGTCAGGCAGATTTGCAGACAGTACTGGCACCACCCCCAACACACACACACACACACACACACACACACACACACACACACAAGCACAGACCTATATAGCAGAAGTAAGATACCTTGAACAATTTCACATAGACAATTAATTTGTCAAACACACAAAGCATCTCTGAATTCTCATAATTTTTAAAATATTTTTGAGGTAAAGCACAAATTTGAGTGTGGTCTATAGGCAGGATAATAAACTGTGCTACCCTTTAAATTTTTGTAACATGTATATTCCCAGGAGGAGTATCTGCCTAAAACTTGGAAAATCAGAGACTCTTTCTTTCTGGAAAATAAGGAAACAGAAACCCCTAAAGTTTGAACAAATTGTTCAAAGTCACATAGAAGCTAAGTCAGCGGAACCAACATAGAACTCCAAGCATCTTTTCCACAATATTGCTTCTATTATTGATGCTTCTATTTAAAAGTTCTGGCAGGTAACCATACAATTGTTTCTATGGATTTCTAGAAAGAGATGAGACATTTTCTACTAGAAGTAATTCTGCAGTGTTCCATAGGAAACTCTTAAGATTAATAGAGATATTTTATAAATCTTTGATTGTTGAAAGAAATAATGAGGGGAAAGGTGGCATTACCTCAAATTTTCAGTTGTGGTTTTTTTTTTTTTTTTTTGCATTATAATGATTTCAAATAACTAGCAAAATAGGCAAATAATAATTTTACTAAAATGTTTAGTAATAAATGATGGGTTCAATTTAGGAACCATTTGTCAAAGATCTGAAACAAATTCCATGTGATTTATATTTTATAAGCTAAATCCCCCTCTGTTCATATGCAAATTTATATAATGTTCATTTAAGTTTCTTTTATGCGTTAGAGCTACAGTGTAAATTAAGCATATCATAAAATTTTTTCCTGCTTCATAGCATGGGTATTTATGTCTATGATTGATTTAATTCTGAATTCTCAATCAAGACATAATCTCTTTTAAAGAAATAAAGAGCAACAATCACTATAAGGATTCATTTTCTACTTAAATTTTGCTTTGATTTTTTGAAGAAATACTTGACAACAAGCAAGAGATTCCATGGGATTTATAAAATAGGTTCACATTCAAGTCATATTTTAAAGAACTTTTAACTTTACCATAAATTTGAAAAATCTTGCCCTATTGTAAAAAAGCTATAAAATGTATAGTGCAAGCAACGCTATCATATAATCCACAAATATTTATATGTGTGTGTTAGTAATGAAGTATTTATTAAATTTACAAATTACATTTGAGATTATTTTAGTTTCTTAGGTATTTCTTTATTATGAGAAAATAGTAGAGTTGAATAAATGTTACATTGAGAAATCTCTTTAAATGTAAATACTTATTTTATAAGTACCAAATTAATTATATGCCAATAAAGATAAGTGTTGAATTTTGAGTATTGCATAGAATCTTAAATAGAACCCAAATTTTTAATAGTTCTTTTTACAATATTAACCACGATTATATGAGCTGCCATGATTTGCATAACTTCCTGCTTATTACAAAGCCTTAATGGTCAATAAGTTGAACAGATGATATTCAATTAAGTCTTGAGAAATAACGTGGATTTAATGTAAAGTGTAAAGTGTAAAGAACATGGGCAACGAAAATAGTAGTCTTACATTATTTGTTGGTGCATAAGTAGCAAAAATAATATTTTCATTTTTAACCCAGAGTGGAATCATAAAGAGCCATATTACTGGATTTCTTCTTGAAAACAACTGAGAGAAAAACATGTTTTATCAGGATAAGTTAACCCATAATATGTCTTCAAAAAAGAGGACAGTATGTCACACTAGAGTGCTGTTTAAATTATAAGCCCAGAGAACAGGGAAAGACAGATTTTAATTTAACATATGAAATAAACCGATTTTGATACAAAAGTCCCTGAAACCAGGACACTGGAAACAACGTGAACTTACTTTTACTTCCAGCCAATACACTAAGTGATATACGTTTTACCTTATTAGTGCATGATAGTAATATACAATGGTAATGTTTGTTTGGGAATTTGGTACTTGCATTTAAAACATTTTTATCATTTAAAACTCCATGAGCTTCATCACTTTTTCTCTGCTCCTGAGCCCCATGCGCACCTCTCGAAGTCTACTTTCCTATCTTCTGGTGTCTCATTTTTAGTCTATTTGCTTGTTCATTTGTTTTCAGGTTCTTCATATTTAGAAAAATCTTGTATTTAGCTTTCTTAGTCTGGTTTATTTACTGAGCGTAAGGATTTGAAGTTTCATCCTTTTACCTGCAGATGACATTATTTCATTCTTCTTTAAGATTGTGTATAATCCATCATGTTTACATATCATATTTTATTTTATTCATATGTTAAGCTACTTCCTGAGCTTAGCTATTGTAAATTACATTGCAATAAATGTAGCTATACATCTAGCACTATGTATAGTGCAATGTCTGTAATTCTTTCAAGAAAATGCCAACAAGTGGTAGAGCTGGATAAAATAGCATTTCTATTTTTCATGCTTTGAGCAATCTCCATATTGATTTTTATCACGGTCATGCTGGTTACATTCCCTCCAATAATGTAAAGGGATTCCTCTTCATTGCATTCCCACTAGTATTCATTGTGTCTGTGTTCTTGATGATATCTGTTATCACTTACACCTAGATGCCCCCTCAAGCTCTCATGCACTCATAGGTAGGCGTTTTGAGAAATAGCTGGATCTTGGGTGTGTGATACTGGATTAAGAATTCATGATAACAGGTTAGCCAACTGATTGGTTGGGCATAGTTCTAGGCATGGTTGCGTGGATTTGCTGAAAATAGAAAGTGCACCCTGGGTTTGAGTGGCACCAACAAAATTGTAGGCTGGTGGAATATAAAGCTTTCTGCTTCCTCCCTGACTTGTTATGAATTCCCTCTATTCTGCCAGGTCACCCTAGTTTAAAGCCAGCTGACTATTGACTGAAACTCTACAAACTGTGAGCTAAAATAAACCTTTCCTCCATTAACTTGTGAGTGCTTGGTACTTTGTCTTAGCAATGAGGAAGTAAGTAAGACAACAGTCATCTGAAACAGTAAAATGTAATCTCAAAGTTGTTTTGATTTGTGTTTCTCTACTGGCTGGAGATGGCAAACTATTTTTCACATACTGATTGTCCTTTCATAACATTTTTGAAGGTGTATATTGTTTTAATCACTGAGGAGATACATCTTTTAAGATTGTAACAAGATACATCTTGTAAGATTACTGAAGACAAGGACAATGTTGACATAATTCATTCACTGGATTAGACAAAAAATAGGTTCTGTATATAGTACTTTTTTTTTTGCTGACAACTTCCATAGACTTATTCTAGCCAAAAGCATTCTAGTCTAATCAAAGGGTTTGTTTTTAATGAATTTTATTTTTAAGTTATCTATAATCAGTCACAGATTGAAAATTCAAACCCATATACAAGTATACTTAAATGGTACATGTAGTTTCATTTAGTAAGATTCTAAAACATTTAACAAATGTGTACTTAGTATGGTGTTTCTCCAAGCTGCTGACTGGATCAGTAACCAAGAGATTGTCAAATATCACCTAGAAGTGAACACACTCAATTAGGATATTAACAAATATTTTGGACCCTTAAGCATCCTTACTGAATTGTATACTAAAATAATGAGAAGTTTCAACAGATGTCAAGGAATCTAGGAACTTGAAGAACTGGCTTAAAGTAAGACAGTGAGTTAGAAAAGCAGCTTTTGTGCCATGAAGTAGACAATCAAAAAAGACAGATGCTCAACAATCATATCTCTTGGTGGAAAATGAATTTCACTTGGAAAATTGCAGCCACTAAGTTAAAGAAAGCAGAATTTCTTTAAGAGAGAGATTTTTTTTTTGAGTTAAGACAAAATTACCACATAAAGCTGACCTAGATATCTAGTGTTATTTTAGAGAGCTTCATGAGGATAAGCAGGATGATGTCACAACAGGTCCAGCCAAGCTAAGAGGTCATACAGACTCTGATGCACTCTTTACAACACCCTGAATACAAATGAAGTCTCTAAGTTTATGTCAGGGACCATCTAGCTGGACCAAAAGCTTGTTACAAAGTACAACTGCCCAGATGTAATGGACAAGACTCACATCTCCCTTGTGTCAACTTTTTTTGGTGTGTGTCTCTAAGTTGAAGGGGAAAAAATTCTTTTCATTTTTGTCAGATCAGAGAGCTGCCAGCTTTGTCTTGCTTCTGTTTCCAATCTGCCCAAACACCAAGTTCTAGCTGAGGTTACCATATTGAGCCATGTTCCCATTTGATCCAGCCGCTTAGTGACAGCTCCCAAGTATTCTGCAAGAGGCTGGACAATGTGGGGCAAGCAGAGAGGAAGGAGAAAAGGATACAGGGATACAGAAAGTCACCTCACCCAGCCATCCTACACTGTGGGTGACTGTCACATGGAGCACTCTTGAGTCCACCCCATGGGACTTCATGATCCTCTGTCCTTTCTGGAGAGGTTTGAGAGCCAGATGTGTTGGAGAGAAGAAAGCAAAGAAGGGAAGATGGAAACAAAAACTTATGGTTATCCCTTGAATAAACTTGACTGAATTTCTTAAAAATATATCAAATTGCAATTTATACACACGTAATAAATTGTTGTAATAAACTATGATTCATTAAAATATAGAGAATGCAAACATACATACAACTACTGAGCACTTAGACATTGTTAGTATGGGGAAAATTTTATGTAATAGGTTTCTTACTAGGACTAAAAGATTTTTAAACAAATTTATGAATTATGTTTACTGAAGTGTTTAATATTTGTAGATAATATAAACATAAAAAGGAAATTAGATATAGGAAAAATATTTTGAAACATGTAAGTTAATTTTTTAAAACTTTATTATTTAAAAAGCAGAAACTACAGTAAATATAATCTTTATCCTTGAAGATTGATGAGAGTCATAGCACTGAGTAGACAGTGTAATTTTTAAAGACTTTCATTACCTCCTCATACTGTGTAAATTGAGTGGCTCCTGTCTGACAGTTGATAATAAAAGGATTTGTATCAGAGGTTACTGCATCCTGGTGGCATACATTAAAATAGGCCAGGGCCAAATGTTAATGAACGATTATAGACAGTGAGTCATTTACATGGTCATCAAGTGAGCCACGGACAACAGCAAACAGCATGCCCTAATGAGGGCCTGATTCTTACTGTTTAAATGTCACAGGAGTCATTCATTTTACAAAGTCATGGAAATTATACAAATATACAATATGCATTGTACTGAAAGAATAAGAACAATGTTATAGAAAACATAATCTCAAATGAGTGCTTAACATAAAACTCCTCCCTGGGAGAAACTGTGATATGATGTTTGCTTGTGTAGAAATAATGCTTCACTTTCTTTCAGGCTTATTACTTCTTTACTTGAATTTGGAGTCATGCTATGCTGCCATTACTACATCTTTGCATCTATCAATTGAATTATTCATACTTGTTTCACTTAAAATGTCATTTTAGAAAGATTTTTTGCTTGCCTTTTGTATATATTTCATCTGTATTATATTATTGCTACGAATTGTTTTCTCCCAAAAGATGCATTTAAATACCAATCCCAATATCTCAATAAATACCCTTGTTTATGAATAGTCATTACAGATGTAAATAGTTGAGGTAGGACAAAGTCAAAATGGTATAAATTCATTGATTCAGTAATACTAGTGTTCCTTTAAGAAAAAAGAAGAAACAAATTTAGGAGAAAATCATTTCATGACAGAGGCAAGACTGAAGTGACATATATGCAAACCAAAGACAGTAAGTACCAAATAAGTACCAAGGGAGGGTGACTCCCACAAAAAGCTTGAAACAGACATATTATTCATTGCAGGTTTTAGAGGAAGTCTGGTGGTGCAAGCACCTTGATTTTGGACACCTAGCCCTGAGTGTTGTGACAGGATAAACTTCTGTTATATTAAGGTACAAAGTTGTGATAATTTGCTATAGCAGTATAGGAAACTCGTGCAATGTACATGACATTGAAAATAGCCAAATTCTAAACAAACAGAGAATAGATTTTTATTTACAGTAGGATACTTTATAAAATGTGGCCTTTTAAAATTTTTCAGGCTGACTTAAAATGGTGACTGAGAACATATATTCCCTTTATTTAGTATCCAAATTTTGTTTCATAATATCTTAAAGAGCTGTTATTCTAGCATTAATATAAAAATTACAATAAAAGATTACAATGGGATAAATCATGCTGTTAACATTAATTGATTAGAGAAGACAGACAACACCACAATTACATGTATACATGTGTTTTTCAAACACTTCTGTACTTGAGTTTGGCTATAAATTCTATTAAGAGAAGTGCATTAGAACCAGTAAGTTTATGACCATTAATCATGATGTCAACATGATTGGATTAAGACACATATAGCCGATCAGTACAGCAATTTAAAGTGGTCGAGGAGGTCATGGAATTCTGAGTTCAGGCACCATGTAGGGTCTCTCATCTCTTCTTCTCTGGTCCTATTTCTCTATTGTGATTCCTACTTTTGTAAACTAAGTATCTTTGTTCTACCATGAGGTTTCTGCCTTGGAATAACCCAACAATGGATGAAACCTCATGAAGCTTAGCTGGATAATAAAACATTGTGAAGTTTTGGACACGAAGACAAAAAAGGCCCTAGAATACTTTAAACAGAGCATGGTGAGTGATTTTAGTCAGAGCTCAGAAGGGCATAATGCTGATAAAAATGTGGACAGTAAAAGCCAGGCTCAGGAGGTTTCAGTTGGGAACAAGGACTCCATTAGCATTTAAATTAGAAGCCATGTTTATTACAGTCTGGTCAGAATTTGTTCACATTTTACCCATGTCCTGAGACTTTAGAGGAGACTAACATTAATAATGGTGAACTATTTGACTAGGCAAAGGAAATCTGAAGCCAGCCCAAAATTCATACCACATTATGAGTAGTACATATTAGAGTTAGATATATAGTGGAAAATAAAAACAAAAAATAAAAAAGCAGAACTATTTGAAAAATTTAAATATTGGTCTGAAGAGACTCATATGTAAAGTTGAGACTGAAAGAAAAGTTGTTGGTGAATAGATTGCCAGCATTATAAAGATACCAAATGTTTTCTGTTGGGAAAGGAAGAAAGATGCTGTTAGAGCAACATAAGCAAGCAAGACCCCACTCCTCACAGCCTCAGAGTTGTAAAAGCAAAAATATTTCCTCTGAGAAGACAATCTCTGGCCCACCACATGCAGAAGGCTCTTCTAGGGAAGCGGTTCCCTAGAATTCACTTTCCCGTACCTAGCCATCCAGGCACTCAGTGTCTGGTTCAACAAAAGTCCAACAGGGTCTGGTTACTGCCCTGTGCTGGTGGCAGACTTTGGCACCATGCCCGTTACCTTGAATGCAAAACTTGTAGGATTGTCAACATGACTGAACGTCCTGGAAATTCTATGCATCAGTTTCTCATACACAGAAGACCTAATAAATACTCATTGTTCAAATTCTATTTTTTGTTGTTTTGTAAAAACTATAATAGATTAAATAAAATAAATAAAAAATCAAAGGTAATATCTGGGTTTTTGTAAGGATTTTACATTCATCATTATTCAAGCTTATAAATATGTCATTTTATTCCAAATAGTCTACAAATATAATTTTTTAAAAATAAAACTCCCATTGTGTAAAATAAATTTTATTAATTTTTTTTTAAAAAATTGATAGCAAAACATTTTCAGTAAGAGCTTAATAATAATCTTTAATAATGTTCTCATTAGAAAAAATAAGGAGTTTGCTCATCTAATGATTGAAGCATAAATTTAGAACTATAGATAATAAAACACAATTACTCTATGGCTAGAATACAAAAATAAATATTTCAAGAATAAAGTGTTAATGAAAAGATTTGCAAAGGTAGTGTAGCATACATGTGAGAAAGCCAGGGTTGAACTGATGAATATTAATATTAAAATACATTAGCATTTTTAAACAAAAATAATTCCACATTGATTCAATAATACAATTTGAGAAATAGAAAAGAAAGAAACCTTTAAAGTGTTAAATTCAATTATACAACTTGTTAAGCTTATACACATGTTATAGTCATTTAATAATATTTTTTCTTTGAAGAAAGTAATTTTTGCTTAATTTAGGAATAATTTAAGAATATATTTTCTTTTAATTAATTATTTCCTGACACTCTTCCTATCTTTACATAGATCCAAGTGTCTCATTTACTTTTGCTTGAATAAGTTTATCACAAGACTACACAGAGTGTTGCCTCAGTTATGTTTTTTTGAAAAGAACTGTATTTTCTCTTCATTTTTTGGTAATGATTTAGCTGGATTTTATAATTTAAATATGATGACTTATTTAAATATTCCTCCATTTTCACACATTTGTGTGATTCTTTTGACAATAAAAAGACCTAGTAGGTACTGTGGGAGAGGTCACAATATGAAACTGCTAATTAACCAGTATTTATATTTGATAATTGATCTATATTATCACACTTGGAAGCCTCTTCAGAAGTGAATATATCCAATTCAGAATTTTAATCATTTTCTTTAATCTTCTACAGATTATGTAAATTTAATAATATCAGAACAAAAAGGAACTATCCACAGGTATATTTTACACTTCCACATTTGTGTTAAGGTAAATTTAATACTTTCCTATTATCTTGGTTCTTTCTTTCTCATTGCTCAGTGCCCAAAATAAAAGAAGGAAAGAGTAGTTTTCAGTTTTTGGTAGTTTTAATACATATTCAGCTGGCTCAAAGACAAGATGACATGGCTGAGGGGCAACCATTAACGGCAGCTGCAAGGAACAAGAGTGAAAGGGCAAAAAAGGAAAAACATGCTTCCTTTTCTTCCTTCCTTATATTGTGTGCTGGCTACTTCCCCTGGGCAGGTGCAGCACTTACACTGCCAATCCCAGCACTTGACAAAAAAAAAAAAAAAAAACAATTGCAAATGCTAGACTCAGCTGCCTTTGAGAGGCCTGTCCCCATGACCACACGAGGCTTTTGGGGACATTTAAACACAAATCCTAAGTCTAGTATACATATGTACCCTATTATGATCTCACTAGTACACATGTATCTCTCTCTCTTCTCTTCAAAACATTTATATAATTTAGAAGACAGACTGAAATATGCTCTTAAATATAACTAATAATTTTTGAATGGTAACGTACTCAGTATTCTAATGCATTCCACTTTCCAATTTATCTGATATTTATAAAGTGCACTGTTTCAAAATATTAAATTTGCTAAGATTATAAAAACAGGAAAAAGTTAAATTAAATCTTATTCATTACATGCATTTCATCTTCATTATACCTTTATATCATTGTTTACTTTAGAAGTACTATACAATCACATATATACTTTTTACTGATTATTACAGTTTTTAGTATGGAAGATTTTTTCACCCCCATACTGAACTCAGCTGTGAAAGGTTTTGTTCATTGTTTGAAGTCCTGCCTGAATTTCGCCCTTTATTTTCTACCTTTCCAAATTGCCCATCCTCCTTTTGAAAAGATTAGTTATATATATTCTTCTGGGCTTTTTATATTTTCTTTTTGTTTTGTTTGTTTGTTTGCTTGCTTGCTTTTTGGTTTTGTTTCTGTTTTTTTTTTTCTTTTAAGATACAATTTTACTTTGTGGTTTATCCTAGCCTTGAACTCTCTATGTAGGCCAGGCTAGCCTTGAACTGGTAGCAATCCTCCTGCTTCATTCTCCCTAGTGCTAGGATTACACAAGTGAACAACTGCATCCAGCATCATATTACCTTTTAAAGTATTTATAAGAATGTTTTTTCTTTTTTTTTTTTTCTTTCTTTTTTGAGCTACTAGACAGCAGGTATTATTTCATTAATCTTTTTACTCTTTAACACCTGGACTGGTTTTTGTAAATATTTGGTATGCCACTTTTGATGTTTCTTCACAGAAGAGTTGAATGAATGTCATGGATGCTTTCTCATCACTGAGGAAAATCACTGTTCACCCACAAGTTAAAGCTAAAAGATTTAGCTTGGCTCACAGTTTGTAGAGGTTTCAGCACATAGTCAGCTGACTCCAGGGCAGGGCCGCCTGGCAGAGGGCGATGGTGCAATACAAAAGAAGGCAGAAAGCAGGACTAAGTCAAGGCAGGAAGAGGGAATATGTATCATTCAGCTCAGCCCACAGTGGTCCACCTCTTCCCAGCAGGCTTTATTTCCCAATATCACACCCAACTACAAACCCACCAGTGGACTAATTCAATATCATACACCCATGATCCAGTCACCACCCAAATGACCCATCTGTGAGCACATGAGGCTTGGCGGCACATCCAGATATAAAACATAACACAAGTCATAATGTAAACTACATGAAATACTGATAATATATATGGAAAGACAGAAGAGAAATCTCAGCACTTTTTGAAAAGGAATCAAAGAGGCTTCAAAATAATATATGACTTATAAATAATAGGAGTCAGTACAGTGATTATATCAAGGTTCAGTAGAGCAGCCCTAATATATCTGTGTGTGTCTCTGTCACTGTCATTTTCTCTGTGTGTTTGTCTCTGTCACTATGTCCCTCCATTTATACTATGGATTTCTTATGTAGGCTTACAATGGCCACCCATGGATTCAGGGGTGGAAGACTGCAAAACAGGTGTTATGTGTCCTCTAATGTCAGAAGATTCAGTGGACATTTGAAGGCTTCAAGCTCATTGCAGAACCCAATTTGAATCCACGTCAGAAAGCCAAATGGTCTATGTCGGAAGGTTGAAGAGTCTGGGCTGTAAGGCTGCAGGAGCTGGAGATGAATGTCCAAAGCTGATGTCAAAGACTGGCGGTCCTCCAAAGAATCCCAAGGGAAGAAGTTCTTCTTTTCCTTTTTATTCCACCCAGGCTAGAAGCCTATCGTTTGATGTCACCAACATTCATGTTAGGTCTTTGCTCCTCAGTTTTCAGCCTACACATCAGTCACCTACAGAGACACCCAGAACTATGGTCTACTAATCTCTCCTGGGTATTTCTTAGTCTGTTCATGAAAAGTTAGGAGAAAATATAAATGTGATAAAATATGACTCCTTCAGAAAATCACTTGGAGTTTCTCAGTTTAGGTAAAGTTTGAACCATAAGGAGCAAGCTGTTTAAGTAAAATTGGAAATGTAGGAAAAGTGCAGGTGGTAAAAACCTGATTGTGCAATGAAATGAGATCACAGCTTTAAAAGGCAAACTAAAAGCTATCAAAGACTAACTGACAAAGCTATATGTTAAAGAATAATTTTCAGAAAAATTTTAAAAGATATATTTATGCACTAAATATATTTGTACACTTATTAAATACACGTGTTCTATGTGACTTATTAAATAACTTTTGCTTGACAATTGCATAGTACAGGGAAACAATGGAAAATAATTTAGAAGTGTTACTATGAATATGACTTCAAAATAGCATATAACTTTCAAAGGAAGGTATTCTTTAGCTCTCCTAATAACAGCATTCAGGATTCTATCCTATGATTGAGGCTTCTTGAGCCTCTGGCATCCTGAGGTAAGAAAGAGAAGAGATGTAGTTTTCAAAGTGATAGAATATTTTACTTGTGTGCTAGTGTTTGCTACATTATGGCAAAAAGGTTCTGGAGTCCCATATGTGGCTAGAAGAAATACACATGAATCACATATGCATGTATATGCCCACACATACACAAACATACAGCTTTTTTGTCTCTGTCCTACACTTTACTTCTTAATGCTAATTTATGTTGTCTTCTGGGTACTTTATTAAGAAGCATCCTAAGACAAGCAGCCAAATTTTAGCAATGACTATGGAAAAAATCAACATAAAATACAACATTTTGTCCGGCGCCGCGTCTGTCCCGCAGAATGAGGCACACGAACACTTTGTCTCTGCAGGCTCCTTTATTGACTGGGCTACAACCTCAATACACGTCCGTCCTTGACGGCTTCCTACGTGTTGTGCGTCGGGCACTTCCTATACTTGGGCTTATATAGCTAATGTTATCCAATCATGGGATTACACGTGGGGACAGGCGATTGGGCGGCAACAAGGAAGCAATCAATCATTACCATATATGGCGGGGACAGTAAGCCGAGCAAGAACCAGGAAGCAGGATGTGTGCGCCATCTTGGGCACACGATGGGCGGGGGAGCAGCGAGGCGGTAGGCGGACGCCATCTTGTGGCTATATTCTCATGGGTAATACGGCAGGCTCCCAACAACATTTTCCCTAATTAGAAGTGACAGTTCTTCTCAAAGCTTCATTTTTCTTTTGTGAGCTCTTGTTATCTTATTTAATTCCCATAAAAACTGAAACATTTCCAGGTGGTTCCATCTTTACTTGACATTTTGCCACCTAACGTATCTCCTGTCTGTTCTCCACCTTCCAAAAATCAATAAATTAGTTCAAAACCAAAGTAACAGTAATTGTCTGCATCAGTTGGGAAGGGAAAAAAAAGTAAAATTTTCTAAGAAAAGGAGAAATTATATGGTAGAAATAGAAAAACAAAGGAGTAATAATTGAGTGGTATAACAGTTCCAAAGGTTAACAGTATGTGGGGGAGGACAATTTTAGCTACAAAATAATTTTCAAAATGTCTACTCCCACATTGCTAGTTACAACTGATACTGTTGATTTTCACTCCACATTTCTATCTCCTCTCTCTCTTTCAGTGTCCTGTAATCCTGATTTTGTGTAGCATCACCTCTCCTGACTTGTATCAGGTTTTTGTTGTTTTCATTTGTTTCATTTGCTTTTTAGTGTACTGGGGATTACACACAGGGCCTTTGGACTGAACTACATCTCTAACTCATTTTTTTTTTTATTTTGAGACATGATCTCACTAAGTTTCCCAGGCTAGCTGGAACTTGCAATCTACCTGCCTTAGCCTCCAGGTCTCACTTCTTATTTTATTCAGTAAGCTATATAGAGACTGTTAGTTTTATTTACTTTCACAGCAGTGTGCTAGAAGCCTGAAATTTTAAGCAATGATTTACCAATGACTGTGGAACTTTAAAAGTATAGTTCCATCACCTGAAGATTTATTTACAAGAGCATATTCCTCCTGATCACCAGAAAACATTTCTCTGGAACTTTGTCTGAGCTACACCTTTGCTGAGATTCCTCCATTTCTATGCTCTACTTTCTCTACTCCCTCTCTGGTTTTCTGGGAAAAATAATAATGCTGGTAGGAGATTGGAGGTTGGACAGATGGCTTACAGCATATACAGAACTTTAAAATAGCAATGATAAGAAAAAAGAACTACCAAATTTACACAGTGAAATTTATTCTTCACCTTTGACTTCACCAGTGTTCTAAAATCTGTCTATGTCAGCATAATACATGGGGCAAATTTGGTGTACCGTACACATTTGCCATTAGGATTCATGAACTTATTCCTCTAGCTTCCAATAATGTGGTTTGCTAATGTCTCACACTGAAATAATTCTCAGCGACAGATTCATCTAAGAACACAGTCCTTCTTAGGGGCAGCCAACTTCTGATAAGAAGTCAACATCTGAGCACAAAGACCAAAGTCCTTGCCTCCTTTCGCATCTCTTAAGCCCTTTCTCAGCCTCAAATTTTCCTGACAGATTAGGTGAGATTTAATTTGTAATATTTTCACATTTAGCTTCTTTCTTTGCCCACATTGTTTAGTTTACTTTTGTCAGCTGCTGTTATTCAAAATACGTTCTAATGATTCATACTCATTACTGTGACAAATTAAGCAGCAGATACACTATAGAAGCATTAAAATTTTAAATTCCTGCTGGGCCATGATAGAGAAGAAATACAAGTCACTGGGACATATAGTAGCCATGAAGCCGGAATAACACTTTATAATTTTGATTCTGTCATATACATACTCATAAACTTACATCAGCCAAATACCAGTTTATTAAGACATAAATACACATAGGATTAGAGAAAAATGGGTCAAAAGATACAGCAAAAGGTATTGGCAGTTGGTCCAGGAACCTACAGCATCACACGTCATATATTTATCCCTCAACTCATTCTGTGACCACATGTCAAGAAGAGAACTATCCCTCCTTATGCTTAATTTATATAAAATACTAAGACTAAATAAAAAGACTAAAATAATCTGTTTTATTTATCTGAGTACTCACAAGAGGTGAGTATAGCAGGTTATTTCTTCAACATTGTAGCTCTAACAGACAGTGATGAGGAAAAAGCTACCTAAAGAAAAAGCTTTGCAAGGTTCTATTTCTGTGGACAGAAAATAGTGCTGTGGAAGAATTTACAATGATATGATGTTGGTAATAGGTTTGTCATAAATCTTTTTTATCTTATTGAACAGAAAAAACTAAGGACTTTTACTCTAAAAAGGGCATGTCTGCTAACATTCTTTTTCAATTTAGTACTTGAAATTCTAGCCATATATACATTGGTAGAGATTATATAGAGATATAAATAAATACAGATATAGCCAAACTATCCTTATAGCAGATATGATTATTTATGTAAAAGACACAAAAATTCCACTAGAAGACCTGGAGTTATTAAATTCAGCAAGATAACAAAATATATAATCAATATACAAAAATCGGTATCATTTCTGTACACCAATCATGAGGCCACCAAGATAATAGGAAAGTCATATAATTTACAATATCTTCAAAAAAATTAAATACTTAGGAATTAACCTAACAAAAATAGTGAAAAATCTCTTTGACAGAAAAAAAAAACAAGATTGAAGAGAATATCAGAAAATGGAATCTAGCCTTAGCAACAACAATGATTTATAGAATTTATGCAAACCCAATCAAATTATCAGTAGCGTTCTTCACAGAACTAGAAAAAAACAATTTTAAAATTTATATAGAACTAGAAAAGACCCAAAATAGCAAAAGCAATCCTCAGCAAAAAGAGCAAAGCAAAAGGTATTTACAGTCCCAGATTTGAAGTTATATTACAAACCTGCAGTAATGAAAACAACATGGCACCAGCACAAAAGCAGACATGTTAATCAGTAGAATGGAAGAGAGGGTCAATAAACAACCCAAGGCACATCCAGACATATCAATACTGGCAGAAAAGATAGGCTCTTTAACAAATGGCCTGTGATACAGGCTGTATACATGCTGAAGACTGTACCTAGACCTGTATCTCTATTAAAGTGAAAATGGATCAAATACTTAACATTATTTGCACTTTAAATTTTTTATTTTAGTGAGATAATATGGTGTTTACACATGCAAGTTTGATTTATTTCACTTTGATTATGTTTCCTAGTTGCATTCATTTACCTGTAAAAGCCTCAAATTTCTCTTTCTTCATATCTGAGTAGTACTGCATTGTATACAAATCCCACATCCTTTTTATTCATTCCTCAATTGATGGGCATTTGGGTTGTTTCCAAGATTTAGGTATAACTAACTGTGCTGCTATAAACATAGGTACATGTATATCACTGTGGTATGTTTTTAATTCTTCTAGGAAGATATCCAAAAGGGCAATAGCTGGATTGAATGGGCCAATTCAGTTGCTGTTCTTAGCAAGTTACTAAAATTTTCACACTGTACAGTATACCAAATTAGAAATACTAACCAGATACTTGGTTGCATTATCCTGGAAAGTACACAAACAATCATCTTGACAGAAACAAACCAATAGTAAATAATAGATTTATTTATTGTTCTTACAAGGTCCAAGCCAAAACCACCACACAAAAGCTCACAGAGTGTTTAATCCATTGACATAGAATACCAAAACATTGATTACAGGATAGTGTGAGGTACTTTATAGCAAAGAGTTTCAGCAGTGAACACAGAACTTCAGAAACCATTATTTCTAACATGTACTCAATCTCCTAAAAGATTGAAGAACTCTCCTTTGGGTTGCAGCCTTGGAGGCAACACCTTGAGAGGATTGGGAACTATAACTCTTGATATAGATTATGCCTTTCTGAACTGTCTCTAAATCAGTGGCCTTTATAAATACCACATTGCTAATAGATAGAACATATGAAATTATGAACACAGTGGAAACAAAAGTGGAAACAGAATTCCTCATGAATGACTTAAATAGTGTGTTTCTATTCCCTGAAACTCTTAAAGTTTTGTGAGTCTACATGTCAAAATTCCATGGAATCACTGATTCTGCCAAAGAACACAGCTTGAATCCTATTAACACAAGCTGACGTATTCATACAATGGAATATTGCTTGGGAATAAATACAACACAAATAAACAAATCATATTATAAATTAATGAGCCAGCAACAAGATATTGTGTATTTTGTAACTTTACAATAATATTACAACAACGTGAAATTCAATGAGTAGTTACCTAGATCTTTGGAATGTCGTGTGTCCTAACTATAAGTGAAAACTTGTTTAATAGCTGTATTACACAATGGACTTTTAAGTTCCATGTGGTTGAACACTATGTTTGACTTTTTCACCCCTGTATTCTCCAACTTCATACACAATGTGTAAATTTTGGATGAAAGGTGATTACATGTTCATTTTTTTAAGATTTTTGAACATTAGTATATACAGTTTGTACTTGGAAACTTTGAGCTTAGAGAAAAGTGTCTTGTATTTATGATAAAGTATCACATTATTTTTGTCATGATTTAACTAACTTTCAGATATGTATGTATATCTATGTAGCAATTACAAAAAAATTTAAATTATAGATCCTGTAACTTAAAACTATATACTGGTTTAATTGAAACATTATAGTCAAGCTGAAAGTCTTCCAGAAAACAGTTTTGATAGTCTCCCAAACCAGTGCAATGTGTTCATGTATTATGTAGGGATTTAAATTAAATACACTGTGAAATGTCTGTTAAAAATGTGCTGCCAGTGAAGATAAAATTAAAATGAAGCTTTCAGGGAGAAAGGGGCTGGAGATTTAGCTCAGCAGCATAAGCGCCTGCCTTGCAAGCAGGCAGTCATGAGTTCGATCCCTGGTACCAATAAAAAAACGAAAAAGACCAAAAAAAAAGGGGGGGGGGAATAAAATTGCTAATTCTACATGGGGGTTATAGTCATAGCTATTAGTTTGCATTTAAATAAATAATATGTGCTGCAAACTTTGAAATCTAAAATATTTTGACTAAGGAAATAATTGTTTCTAACATATTTCATGAGCCAGAATCTTCTATTGAGATTATGATAATGGAAACATCCAACACCTGCTTTTTGGTTGCTGTGTTTATTAAGTAAGAGAAGAAAAAAAATCTAAGAATAAACTTTATTTAACATGGTCAATTATAATGACTAACTAGGTTATACCATTATTTACTAAATAAAGATCTCAAAGAATTAAGCCAAGTTTCTATGCTTTTACAGACTATTTGATATGTATTAGGTGTCATATCTGTGGGACAAACTTCCTAACAGCCCCAATTTTTACTGCTGATATCAGCTATTTTGTTCAGTGATTTTCTAGCTCCAAGACAGGAATCTCAGAGGAGAAAGGCATGAAGAGCAAAGCTGCTTAGCTCCTGGTGGCTGGGAAGCAGAGCAAGAGAACCAGGGTGAAAGAAAAGGTAGGGAGCAGATATGGACCCCACAGTCATACCTCCATGGTCCACTCAGGCAAATCCAGAAGTGTGTGCTATTAATATCCTGGGTGGATCACAAGTCAACCAAGGTGATAGTCACTTTAACCATCATATTGTCTTGAATTTCAAGCAACTTTATCTCTACAGAGGTAAAATAACTCTTTATTATCAACAATGAATGTCTCTAGCTTACTCAACAAGTCTGTTTTGTGTATATATGGGAGAGGTGAAGAACAAAATACAATATCCCTCTGACTCTCAGAAATATAAATCAGACTGCCTCTAAAAATAACAATATCACTCCAATTTATTTATGACAAAAATATGTCAACTGGAAAGCTAATTTGTCAATCACTGAAACAGAATGTGTGTGTGACAAAAAAAAAATCACAAAAGCTAATTTTTCTTAGACCTTTCTGAATATTTGGAGAGAAAATACAGTAATTAGCTGTTTGACATGTTCAAGGTCTGTTGTAGCAGTTCCTTGTGGTTGCAAAAAGTGTATCAAGTTCTCTAACCTTTACATCATTAAAGATGTATTATGTGGTAGCATTCAAAGGTAATCCCCCAATTCTAGAAAGCTAAAGTAAAAGGATTGCAAATTTGAAGCCAATCTGGGTAGCTGGTAATCCAGTGAGACCTTTTCTCAAAATAAAAAAAAAAAGAGAGAGAGAGAAAAAGAACTTGAGATGTAGCCCAGTTCAAATTCCCTAAGGGTTGATACCCAGTATCACAAAAAAGAGAACAACACATATACATACAACAAAAATTTTAAAAGGGTAAGGATTGTAGCTAAGTGAGAAGGTCCTGTGTTCAATATCTAGTATCACAAAAAATGTTTTTAAAAAAAGATATCTTACAATCCTTGATCTATTTGTTGCCTGCTATGGTTTGAGTGTTTGTATTCCCCACCACAAGTTTTAAATGTTGAAACTGTGGTGGTTAATTAACTGTCCAGGTGAGTAAGGAAGCCCCTGCTGAATTGAGTCAGCATAGCTCTGGCATAGCAGACCTACTTTACAGGGGATTGTGTTAATAAAGGAGAATAAGAGAGACGGTTCAGCTGATTTTCTTTAGATGGGTTTGCTATGGCTGACTGCACTCAAAGGGGCTTGAGTTGTGCTCTTGGGAGGAACTCCAATCTTGGCCTTCTCCCCTTCGGCTTGATTTTCTGCCTTTCAGTGCAGATTCCTCAGCTCTATCTTTCGAGTTTCCGAGAAGACCCCTGGGTCTTCCAGCTCTGATCCTTAAGTCTCCTGATGCAGTCTCATAGCGGAGGGTCATTGCTGTGAGCTCCAGGCCTTTGGCTGGATCCTTCAGATCTCTAGCACACAGACAGATCTTTTGCACTCTTCTACATTTGAGTCTCTGGGGCCCACTGTAGCCCAATTATGGGAATTTCTGTGTCTTGCATTAAAGCTGATTTAGAGCATGTGCAGTCTTCTGAGAACCCTTGCCCAGCCCTGCAAGTTCTTGTAAAAACCAAGTAATGCAAAATTGATTATTAGCCTTGTACCACTGGGGATGGAGCCTTTAAGAAGTGATTTTTTTTTCATCATAGCAGTGTCTCATGATGGGGATAGCGCTCTTCTAAAGAGATACCACTGAGCTGCTTTGCCTTACGCAATGTATGAACTGTAAGCAAGAACTTACTATGTACAAGCCAGTAAGTGGATCTGCAAGACAAATTTATTCATCTAGTGTCTTGATTGTGAATTTAGTACCCTTTAAAATTTTAACCAAAATAATATTTTATTCATAAATTATCCAAGTTAATAGTATTTTATTATGGAAGCCCAAGCTAACTTTATTTATTCTGTAGATTCTAATAACTTGAAACATCCTGAAATGTGAAATATTACAGAGGGGATGTGTTTCTTACGAAAACTTCAGGTTGTCTGTCTTCTATGGATAATGATTAAAATATCATTGTAAAATCAGAAATTAATATCAGATGAATTTTTTAATCACTCTTCAATATCAATCTTCTATTTTGCTCAAAACTATGCTATATAATAAGAAAAAAGCAAGGATTTCATTCTCCTCATCCTTCCTGAACTTGTTATACTCTAGTAAGGAACACAAATTAAGCAAACAGTTACAATGAGTGTCATAGCAAAAGAATTAGGATTTTATTGGGAATGTATGTAGATATAAGCAACATGCACAAATTTAAAATCTTTAAATTGGGATGAGGGAGTTAGGGCTTCTTGGAAGAAACCATACTGAGTTTAGAAGAGTTTTTCAGATGCTGAGGGAGGAATGAGAAACGCTCATCTAGATAAGGAGAATGTCATACACAAAGATCCTGAATTGAAACAACAAAATGCTTTCAAGTAACTACAGAAATCAGTGTTTGGAGAAAATCAGTGTTTGGAGTAGAGTAGTCAGGTGGCAAAGACTTAGGAATCAAAGCTAAGGTGATAGGTAGCACTCAAATTATCCTAGATTTTTTTAACTTAAGAAATTTAGACACTAGACTTAGGATAGTGTTAGTGTGTTACAGATTTCTAAAAAGGAGCCTTATAGGATACAATATCTATTTAGAAATCTCACTCTAAAGTAGGTATGATGCAAAGACTTAAAAATATAAATTGAAGTCTGTGGTGCTATGGAGGAAAGATGGTAGCCTGGTGGTTACACATAGAAGGACACAAAGAAGTTGAATGCTATAAGGATGTTTAGAGACTACACACACTAGGAGTTGGCCAATTGAATGCAAAGGATGAGAAGCAATACATCTTATGTTAAATGGGTAAATAATGATTCTTGTTTATTTGACAGTCTTGTGGGCTTACTAAATGTGATTAAATCACTGGCAGGTAAATAGTATATTAGTTATTCATGCACACTATTTTAGAGGCTGAAATTCTAACATACATAGTACCTGCTCTAATGGGGCCCTGTAGCATGGTGTTCATGCAAGATAAAGCAATGATATCTCAAGAGAAGAAAAAAGAATGCGATTCAAGGGTTGACTTGATTTTGCATACACTTACTATCTTGAAATTTCTGGAGGAATCTCACCAAGCCCACTTTCATTTTTTTCCTGAAAGAAATCTCTCTCATAACCCAATATATATTCCACTATATCCATCTCTTTTTTCTTTTCTTTCTTTCTTTCTTTCTTTCTTTCTTTCTTTCTTTCTTTTTTCCTTTTTGTTTCAAGGTTTCACTGTGCAGTTCAAGCTGGTCTTGAACTCACTTTGTAACCCAGATCAGTCTTGCACTCACAGATCCACCTACTTCAGCCTCCCTATTGCTGGGAATACAGTGCACACCACCATGCAGTGTTTAGACCCATTTCTTAAAGATCTTGAAATCTACCAACTAAGAACACAACTCCCAACACTTGAATCACGGGGGCACACATCAAATCACATCCAAACCACAGCAAGATGCAAATACATTTCCCTAGACCAATAGTGGTGAACCTATGGCATGCATGCCACAGCAGGCTGTTTGTTATCACTGAAAGTGATCACATCCTACGTTTTTACTCATGAATTTACTTATCATGCCTTCCTTTTTTCTCTCTCATTTCTACTTTGTCTTCTTCTTCTACTACTCCACTAAACTTATCGATTTTTTAGTGCACAGGTATAGGATTTAGGAAATCCTGTCACACTCTAAATATAATAAAAATCATCTGAATAGAATTTTACAGTTATATTTTCATTCAAATACAAGACTGTTGTGCATATGTAAACTGAAAGATACAGACCTCAGTCATGACTTGATTTTTTTAATGTTTTTGGAAATTGTAAAGTCACTAGATAGCGTGTTTTATTTCAAAACCCCAAATAGTGACAAAGACATGATTTTATTATTCAAAATCAATCTTTACAACTGCACTATCAGAAAAGGAGTGAGCCTGTTGTATCTCCTCATAGAAGCTTGCTATGATTTTGTGCTTTATTTATAAGTCTCAGTTACCTTCCAAGATTGAACCCCAGTCTAATGATCTCACAAAGAACAGAAACACCTCCAACTACAAGTACTTATGCAGCAAAATATGCCCCTGATTTGTCTGTCATACAGGTACAGGAACAGGAACAGGAACAAGAGCTGCCATCTGGCCTTGAGTATGTTGAAAAAAGGCTCCATTCATCTCCTCCAGCAGTTTAAAAGCCACAGTCCCACAGGGAAATGAATGAACCTCAAGCCTGCTACTGTCACAGACTTCATAAATTACCCCCAGTACGTGACATCTAAATAGATCTTAATTTCTGGCCATTTGTAGGCTAGATAGTCATTTCTAATAAATTTGTTTCAGGTGAATTTTCCCAAGGTATGGGAAATCAAATATAAAACTTAAAAAATAATTATATTTTGTAAAATATCCATTCAAAGGCTGATGTGTTCAGAAGTAGGACTTTTAGATTTGATCACATAATAGTTTGTTAGCCTCATCAGTGAATCAGTGGATTAATTCATCAATGAGGTCACAGCTGAACATGCTGTCGGGGGATGGGGTCACTGGGCAGGTGTCTCTGAAGGGTGCCTTTCCTCTCTGACTCCCTTTCCATCTTTTTCTGCTTTCTGTCTGCCATAGGTGAGCAGCTTTTCTCTGCTGCACCCTCCTGCCTTGACATTTCTTCCTTGAACAGCCAACCATGGACTGAAATCGTGAACCAAAATAAACTTCTCCTCCTTTAAGTTGTGTGTGTCAGAAATTTTATCCAACAATGCAAAGAATAATAACACAAACACCATAAAAATACAATTAGATAGAAATATAAATAAAAAGTGCCTTTTAATATTTCTTAAGTTTAAAAGTAGGTTACATTAATTCGTGATAAATGGTACTTAACACTTAACATCCACTATCAAAGAAATGAGTTTATATAATATAAACATGTATTTGTAATGACATTGACATTACACTTAAAATATGCAAATCTCACTAGGAATGGTGCCAGTTGTGCCTGTAATCCCAGGATTTGGGAGGCTGAGGCAAGATAATTACTGAGTTCTAGTCAGCCTGGAGTACATAACCAAGTTTAAAACTAGCCAACACTGCACAGTGAGAAAGAAAAAAAAACTAAATCTCTAAAATGCTCTATTCTTCACTACTTTTGACAACTTTATATTTTTTCCAGAATTTTTTAATCAATTCCATTTTGTAATCTTCCCTCACAAAATTCATATACTTTTTACATGATAGATCAAAGGGGGACAATTAAACTTACATGCAGAGGAAAATCAGTTTAAGATTTTAACTGAGAAATTTTGTTTTATTTGTAAACATAATGCTTACATTTTAATCTAGCTATCATATAGGAGAACAGACATAGATTAAATAATACTGAAAATCTCAAATGTAAGACGAGCAAGAATACAAGTGACAAAAGAATGTCAGAAGTTACAATAATTTGATGAGATATGGAAATGGGTATCAAGCAGGATAAAATAAAAATGATCCAAATTACAATAAATATTCATTGAAATGGCAGTGGTTTGTGTGAGTCAGGATGCGTTAGAGGAGGGGCACGAAACAATCAGTTCATTTTCACATTCATTTTGGGTCATGGTAAAATTTTCAGTGTATTTGGCAGGTTTCCAAACAAAAGTAGAGGACACATCTTAAGAATTCTAGACACATTATTTTTCCTTGCAGTGATTCACAAAATTTTTAGATGATATAAAACTGTATAAAGAAATTTCTTTGGGGAAGAGTTGAAATGTGACTCGTTGATAATTATTGGTTGGTTTCTTTTATTAAATGAATAAAAAAGGAACTTTCATGGTGTTAAATTTTACCAAATGACCCAGGAAAAAAATCCATGCGCTTTCTTTAATGTAGACACTGGAACACCCTCCACATTAGTCCTCCCTTTACACATACTCAGTGATGTCCAGGCTGGGGCTGCACAGACTGCTTCAATCCTCACCATCTTACTTTCTCAATATTTCTCCCTCATGATTTTTCGTCTCTTCTAATTTTCTAAAGAAGTAAAAGCAAGTTGTCACAAAGGTGGGCCTCAGAGTTTTTAATTCAAGTTACAGGAAGCCTATGGCACAAAATAAAGCACTTTCTCTAAAATATGTGTGATGAAATACTTGGAAGCATTTCAGTTTCTGTCACACAATAGCCATAAATTCTCAAGGAGACAGGCTAAAATGTCATCACAATTGTATTTATCAGACAGTGGAAATTTGGCTCAAAATAAGTATATGTGAAGAGCTATACAATCTTATTTTAGAAGGAAAGAAAAATAGAAACCCTGAGTTGTGACACATATAAACAGGCTTCATTTGATTTAAAAACAATAAAACTCAAATTTCTCAAAAGCTCAAAAACTAAATAATAGTATCAAGAGAAGTTTGGAATCCAGTAAATGCATCATGTTCTTTTATTCTCTATTATTTTGAATCATAACATGTTTAACTTTGCAGGTGCTCTTGCTCAAAAACTTTAATTCCCCTCAGCTGAGGATGATTTCTGAGGTACACCTCGCTCAAGCGAGATAATAGTCTCCTTATGTGGAGCCAATCTCATTCTGTCTAGCTGAAGGATTGAACTGTTTCCCTTCCTGACCGTGCCTGGGGAAAATTCTTTCAAAGACGATGGCAATATCAACTCAGTGAAAGTTTTGGCAGCTGTTGTGAGTATCAATCTGTGTCTTGTACTCAGCTGCTAAAGAGATACTACAATAACAGGTTAGGAAGATTTGTTAGTGACAGCTCCCACCTTATCTATCAGTCATTCCAGGAATAACACTGGTGTCCGTTTACTTTCTCAAAGCAAGGTTTAAATCCTTGTTAGTTTGATTTGCCTCTAAAAGGTTTATTATAAATTTTGGCAACATTTCAGAACAGCACTGAAGGAAACATATACAAAGGCACAAGCTGGTTTTCCTACTAAGTCAAACCTGTATGTTGACAGGAAATTTTAGTGTTCCAAGGTCTTTCTGTGCCATTGCACATGGTTTTGATAATTATATCTTTAGCTGGAGACAGAGGTTTCAAACTGTTAGTATTTGTTCCTGCAGCTGATATGCTTGCTGAGGAGACAATAAAAACCTAGGAAAATCAATATTTTTTGAAACACAAGAAAAGAGAAGAAATTCAGTAAGTAATTCAAGATGGAACCCCACCGTAAATTAAATTCCAGAGTTGACTTTCTGTTCACTGGATAGACATGTTAGTAGTATGTTTCTGTATTATTTTTTAAAGGTTAGATTCTTTTGTTTATTTATCTATTTTATTTATATATTCACTAAAAGAGTACTTTAACCATGGAAATTCTTGATTGGAAGCTCAGAACCAACACATGGAAGTATTTGAGCTGTACAAAGGAAAATAGACACTGTAAATTACTGGAAAGTTTAAACTTTTCTTCATCCCACCTACACCAAGAGAACTCAAATGTCAGCAACTGTTTTTTGAAAAGTCTTTTAAAATTTGAAAAATAAACAGTTTACAAGCGTATAATAGTTTTTATGTGAAAAAAAATCCTACATTGACAGGTTTTACTTGGATAGAGATAAAAAAAAAAAAAAAAAGAATGGTATCTTGAAATGTCTTTGGGACCCAAGCTTAATATTGACAGGCACAGAAAATTTGTCTTGACCACTCAATGGTTTAACAAACTTACATTTATTCATTTTTCATTCTTTCAGTTACTTATCCAACGGTAGTTTTTGTTATCACATTTTCTGCACTAACAAACATCATCCATGCATATGCATTTTTGTTTATTTTGAGACAGTCTTGTTATGTGTCCAGGCTTGCCTGGAACTGAGTAATCTTGATTGGCTTTGAACTAGTAGTGATCCTCTTGCCTCTGCCTCCCAAGTACTTTGACTCCAGGCACACGTCACCACACTCAGCACTAACACACATTTTTGTTTCTTTCTTTCTAATCCCAATATATTCTATTTTGTTTTTATATCTTATTATGCTAGTTAAGATTCCTGGTATGATATTAAAAAGTCATAGAATGACTAACTCATTGCCTATTTACCTTTCCAAAAATACCTCTATCACTTTAATTTGTTCTCTAAAAACTGTTCTTCCTCTTTACCTTTTTGATAAAGAAATATGAAACATTAACCTGACATTTATAACAAGATATTGACTATAAAACATGGCATGTTATACTGTAGTCACAGCAGTATGAAAAACTGTTTAAAAATAAACCACAAATTGGAAACTTTCATTTTCAATATTTTCAAACTTTATAGGGCTGGAAGTCACATAATATACAACCCATCCTTAAAAGTATACATTTTAATGGTGCAGTATAGTCACACAGTTGTACACCTATTACCATAGTCACCCCATCATTTTTTTTATCTAATAGTCTTCCATCTACTTTCATGTCATATTATTTTTCTGGACACCACATATTAGGGAAAACTTTCAATACTTGTCTTCCTATGTGCATCTTATTTTGCTTAATATGTTGACATAAAATACTATCTATATTCCTGCAAATTACATGATTTCATCTTCTTTATGGCTGAGTAATACTATATTGTATATGTTATCAAATTTTCTTTCTCCATTCATTCATTGAGATGTATCTAAGCTGATTACATAACTTGCCTATTGTGGATTATGCACGGTAAGTACAGGGATACAGATATTTCTAGAGTACACTTAATTTCTTTGAATATATACTGAAGAGTAGAATAACTGGGTCTTAGGGTATTTCATTTAGTTATTTGAAAAACCTCCATACTGATTTCCTTTCTGACCAGGTCAAATGTAATTTCAGGACAGTTTTGATTTTCATTTCCATAGTGAGTAAGATATCTAACATTTTTTCCATAAAATTATTGATCGTTTGTATTTCTTTTTTGGACAGTGTCTGTTCTATCCTCTTAACCCACTATTGACTAGATTACTTATTCTTTTGTGTTCTTGTATTGAGCTTTTTATAAATGTTGGTTATTAATCTTATGCCTTAAAAATATCTGCAAAGATTCTACTATTCTGTAGGTTGTCTCTTCACTCTGTTATTTTCTATGTTGTGAAGGAGCTTTTTAATTTGATATAATCTCATCCATGGATTCTTACTACTTCTTGGACTATTGGAATCCTATTAAGGAGATCATTGACTCTGTCTGTATCACAAAATGTTCCTTCTACATATTTTTCCAGCTGTTCCAAAATTTCACTTCTTGCATAGCATTATATGATCAATTTTGAGTTGAGTTTTGCACAGAATGAATGAAGATAATATAGTTTCAATAACTTTCATGCCTCCCTCTACCACTCATACTAATGAATAAAAATCGTGAGTTAGAAGAAGGAACCTCAAAATATGATGCCCTCTAACACATTCCCTGCCTAGAAGAGTCCTTCTCAAAGCTTGACTGATGTATTTGACCCATGGAGTGTCAGAAAGTCAATCTGGCTGCACATTGGAACCATGTGCTTCAACTCAGGTATTAAAATTGATAATGCTGGCTTTTCAATCTCCATTTTCACTGGCCCATTTTCCATTTCTCATCTGTTTCAGAATTTAGACATGGAAGAGAGTATAGTACCATATTAACAAGTTAAATTATCAATAATAAGAACTAAACAGTATTCATCAATCTAACATAGTAAAAACATGGTTACAAATAACCATGTAACTGTAACTGGAGTTCTATTAGACTATTGTGAATAAAGTCAAATCATAACATGCTGAGCAATAGATGCTTTAGAAGCAGAGATCAGAGCAGATCATTTTAAATTGTCTTGGCTTTGGAAGATAATAAATACAGTGCTTTCTAGTTGAGAGAGTTTTGTGTCTTAGATTTTGTTGTGTTTTAATAAGAACAGAGCACAGCGTACATACAGCTTTAGGGCAGAACCAGCAGAGAGATGCATGAGACAGGGTGTGCTTGATGAAAAGAGGTCCTTGAAATGTCGAGAAGGCATAAATTTCAGAACACAGGTGAGCAGGAAAGTTTATGACTGAAATGGGAGCCAGGCTGGTAGAGACAGGGATATATGAGCTAAACATTAGGAATGCAAGGCATATAAGATATGATCCTTACTTTCAAAGAGCTCCTTCTGGAGTTTGAGGAAAACTAAAGTTAATCAAGTTAACTAACATACACAAGTTGTAGAGCAAAATTTAAAAATCCAGCTGTTCTCCAATAAACTGGCTCTTCTTTATTTCTAGAGGGCTTATTTATTTCCTATAGAAATTAATAAACCTAGAGGATAAGAAAACTACCATGATCCAAAAAATTGTCTTGAAAGTATTCTTCAAAACTAACTTGTTGCTTTTAAATAGTATGTGGGATTTTAGTCTTAAGACTAAAATGAGATGAGGAATTTCATAATTTTTAGAGATTTCCACTGCAGATGTCCAAGATATGGGAAACATTGTTTTGGAAATGTAGATCTTAAAGTATCTTCAGAACTGCAGTGTATATAATCATATGTGTCTGCCAAAGCTCAAGTGTTTATTTTGTCTGTCATGAGTGTGCATATGAGAGTTACCATGTAGAGAAACATAAAAACAGAAAGAACTGTGACACTAAACTCAGCTTAACACTGGTTTGAGTCCAGTTTCCTTTCTTCCAAATGTGATCTCTGACAAATTGCTTTTTTTTTTTAACTTTTGCTCTCTGGAGAGAAGCAAGAAGAGCATATTTTTGACCATTATTTTCATTTACAATGCTCTGCTGGGAAGATTTTCAGCTAAAGAGCAGTAAACATCATAGTGAAGAATATGGGATCTGTAGATAAGATTCATAAGTTTGAAATTTGGCTCTACCATTGAATAACCATGAAAGTTTGGATTCATTCCTTATATTATCCATGCCACTGTGCACACATCTATAACCTGTCAGTGACAGCACAGGTGCATGATTCATTTGCAATATCCTGTGATTATTCAATGACTTAACATTGGAAGCATTTAGAATTGTGCCTAAAACATGGTAAGCAGAATGCATGTGTGAGCAACTACTATAGTTTATCTGGCAGGAGATTTACAACTATGTTATAAGACAATAGACATAAAGCACATGTTAGCACAGTTTCTGATGCCAAGTAAACTCATGAAAATTGGCATCTGCTAGTGTATTTCATTTAGAATTTGACTGATCATCTCATATTGCACATATCACATTACACATTAAAAAGATTACAGCTATCATTGCCAAAAGGAATATGCAGTTCATAGGAAGAATACCTTTTCATTGCCCTCTTAGTTTAAATTCCTGGGAGCCTGTAAAATAAACAGTTAAAAGGCAGATTAATGAAAGGAAAAGGAAATTGTAGAAAAGCATTTACAAAAGTAGCTTAATAAATGGTAAAAAACAAAATCTTAAGTGATAAATTAATAAGAAAATGAGAGTGGGGAAGAGGGGCCCATATTGAAAAAACAAATAGGAAACAAAGTCTGTAGTAATACTTATTCATTCTGGGACAAACGGTTATGGTTTTTATCATCTCTACTATCATAAAATTCCAGCAGGAATCTTGATTTACAGTAAGTTTACTCTTCAGTTCTTCCCTAGTAGTAAAAGCTGAGCCAAAAGGGAACCTATTTCAAGCCTATTTCCAAGACATTTCTGCTTTTAGGTGGAAAAGAGAAGCTCCAAGAAGACTTCTGTCTGTATCTGCTGAGTTCTAATCATCTTTGGCTTAAAATAGTCTACATTCAACTCTAGGCCTCTAAGTGGGGTCACCATATAGAGTTTTAAAAATTCATAACATTTCAACCAGGAGTGTCTCCAACTTGCTCAAATATGGAAAAAAATGTCAGAGGTAGCTCACCAGGATCCACTTCAAGGAAAGGAGACAGAATTGATATAATGCATGGATATTAAGGTTTCTATCTGAGGAAGGCAGATAAGTCATTTTCTCCCTCATAACAAAAATATGCATTTTTTAAAAAATTATATTAATGTATTTGAAAAAATCAAGTAGATTTATAGTGGATATAAAATGTATATGAATAAATCAACAACAGTGATACTTCTGAAAAACTGACATGAAAATCTATAATAAAAAGAATTTGTCATGTAAAACAATATATTCCTAAATTGAATTCAACTAATTGTGAATATGTCTAATCCATTTAGTTAAAAAGGATTCATTTTATATAACATGTAATACAAGCCTATGAGGACATTAATATTTTCAATTTCAGTATACACTTTATTTCCATAGGTATTATGAGCATATTCACGATAGTAACAATAGCCAAAAAAAGCACTTATTCATAACACTAGGAAATCAAGAACTATTAAGGACCAATTAAACATAAGCATTCTTAAGTGGCATAATTAATTTTAATTAATGAACTGCTTGACCTTTTAGGAAGTAGATGGTACCTCCTTATAGCTAAATTATACCAGAAAGGTGTGAGAGATCTTCTTCAATATTTTCACCAGGTAGCAAATAGCTTGGGTGATTAGTAGTCACATTTAGTTTGCTCAGGAAGTGAACATATTTCTCTTCCAGTATTATTATAGTACCCTGTAATGTTTCTGAGAAAAAATAAATAATTTCTTGTACTCTAAAAATGCTGAATCATTTAATTTATGAAACTATGAGATTAGAATGATTAAAATAATGGTGAAAAATGACACCTCAATATATTAAGAAACAGTCTATAAATATCTCAAAGTAAGCACACATTTTGGCTTCATCAAATATTACACATTAATTTCTTTTTCCCTTTTGAACAGTTTATTCCCATTTCACAGTATCTATTATATATTTTAGACTTTATTTACTCTTTCAGTTTCTCTCACTAAGAAGACAATATGATGTATGATGTTTGTATATGAGAGTTTGATTTATTTTACTTATGAGTATAATCTCAATTTGCATCTATTTACCTGTAAAAGTCTCAAGTTTATCCTTCTTTATGACTGAGTAGTACTGTATTGTAGAAAAATACATCTTTTGTTAAAGAAAAGAAAAAATAGAACTAAAACAAAGTTTCAAATCAAGTTAATAGGATAGTGTTCTAGCTCACTGAAAAGAAGGATTTGTGTTAATATTGACTGGAGAATTTTTGTGCCTATATCTTATAATCTGCACAACTACTTTAAAGATAACAACATGCAATGTATTAATATTATTTTCCTATTTATTTTGTTATGAAATTTTGTTTTACCTTTTTTCCATAAAATAAAAAATAAGTAAGTAAAAAAGAAAGAAATCAGACACATATGTAAATGTCACATTGTTTCTGTGACATGAGAAACCAAAACTGTAAATAAGAACCAAAATATATACTTTATATAGTGAAACATCTGTAAAATGTAAATATAGATATTGTGAAATAGGAAGAAAATGTTCATGTGGGAAGGGGTGCTAGAGAAGGAAAAAAGGGAAAAAAAACAAGAAAAGAAGAAAAAAATAGAAACAAAGTTTTTGTAAATAAAGAGGGGAAGGCGAGTTGAAGGGAGTGCAAGAAATTGAGAAAAAGAAGGATCAAGACGTATCACACACAGGTACAAATTCCCTGTGTTGAATGTGACATTATGTATACCTAAAACCAACAAAATTAATTTTAAAAAGAATTATCCATATTTTGTGTTAGAATTCATAGTGTTTATGAAAGTTGATAATCTAGAAATTCATGTGGAAACTTTAAGAGATCCTATGTAAAATATGCAAAGTTGCAGTTCAGAGTCCATAGTCTCAGTCCTTGGTAGATTTTTCCTTTAGAATCTAATCTAATACTTGTCCTTGGAAACCCCTGAAATTTCAAGGAAAGCCCAAATATCCTTCACAAGTGGTATTGAGGGTGGGGGGAGAAGGTTTGCAAGTAGCCAATCCTGGATTGTTTTTCAGGTCTCCTTGTTGCTGATTGGCTGCTTCTCTGTAACCCATCTCTAACATATATACTAGCATTCTTGCATCATAGTAGCTATCTCCATTGTGCCTCATTTTTTCTTCTTAAAGCCTTAAGATTCCTAAAGTGCAATTAAAATGCCCTGCCCTGGTAAAGGCTTAATTAATACAGTGTTTTATTAAAATAAATTACATAAATGTATGTATAAGCATTTATAGATATATTTCTAACTATGTCTAAAATTCTGTTTTTCACAATTAGAGGGTGCTCTAGGCGCAACATGATCCACATGAATTTCTAGAGTCCACTGTATGACAAAAGCATAAAAACTCAGACTGAAAAAGAACATCACAGACTTCTGATAAAATCTCTTTATTTACTATCTTGGTACTTTTCTCTCATTGCTGAGACAAAACACCCAACACCCATAACGAAGGAAGAAATGGTTTGTTCAGCTCACTGTTTGTGAACGTTTCAGTCCATAATCAGCTGGCTAAAAGCCAGGGTGGCATAGAGCTGGGGTAACATTTCAAGATTAGCAGGAAGAGCAAAAGGGAAACAAGCCTCTTCTCCTTCCTTATTTTGTATACAAGCTATCACCATCCCACTTTCCATGGTTGGTGTAGCACTTGCAAAGTCTCTGTGCCATTCTCTTACACAAGATGAGGATGTTTACACAATAAGGAATCTGGCTCCCTGCTGAGTCTCTTGGTCAAACTTCTAAACTTCTCAAGTTGACACAATGTATCAACCATAACAAGTACCAATTACTACAATATTTTAATCATTGTTTGCTAGCATGAATTTGTAAAAACTATACCTAAAAGAGTGTTATAATTATTTTATATATATATAATATGAATTTAATTATTTCCTGCTACTAATTCAAAATTCTTAATCTATGAAGCAAGATCTATTCCCAGGTGCTTCAATTAAGCATATTAATAATTATTTCAGATAATAAACCTCAATGTGAACTAAATATTGTAGTTCTGTTCTTTTGTTGTAGTATACAATGAAAAAAAAACTGTCATGTAACAAATGAGTATATTTACTTTGAAGCTCATGAAAAGAATCAGAAAAACAATATTTTTAGTTCAAAGTGTACAGCATAAAAATTTTGATTACTTTTAGGAAATCTTTATCCACCAGAAAAATATTTTGTTTGGTATTTGCCAAGTATTTCCTTTTTTGCATCCAGTAAAGATCTTCTTTACTTTGGATATTTTTTGAGATTTGAAGCATATTGTGGCCTCTGGAACTAAGATAGCCATAGTATCTATGTATTCCAGAAGTCAGAGATTTTCTAAGCCTGGTTCTGCATTAAAAAAGAGTTACATAAGATTCATATTGTTATTCATATTGTTAAAATATATCCCTCATATTAAAATGGCCAAAAATATTATTACAAAATATCCTAGTTTTCTTTGCATGGGGCCCAGGATCTGGCTTCCTGTGGGTCGCATAAGTTCAACGGAGGCGTGGAACTCTCCTCTTCACCTGGGGGCCAGACTCTGGCTCCCTGTTTGTCCAGTAAGACCAGCGGAGGCAGGGAACCCCGCCCTAGGCCAGTGAACTGTTTTCTTTGCCTGGGGCCCAGATCCAGCTTCTTGTGGGTTGAGTAATCCAGTGGAGGCGTGGAACTCTCTTCTTCACCTGGGGCCAGGATTTGGGTTCCTGTCAGTGGAGTAAGTCCAGCGGAGGCAGGGAATCCTGCTCCAACCCAGCAAACTGTTTTCTTCACCTGGGGCCCAGGATCCGGCTTCCTGTCGAAATCAGTGAGTAAGGAGGGAGAAGGGAATTCTGTCTCAGCTTGGCTGACCTCTCTGCCTCACTTGGAACAAAACTTGAAGCTCAAAAATATAGGAAAATGACAAAATGAAAGACCAAAATGCAGTCTCAAACATCTAGCCCATCCCAAGAAAGCCTAGGAGCCATGTGCATAGAAGAAAATATATGCCACATTCCTGAAATACCTGAAATAATAGTAACTGAAATAGTGAAGCAACTCTGGGAAGACTTAAAGGAAATCAAACTAGAAATAATCTCTCAGGTAAAAGAAGAAATGATAAAAGAAATGAAGGAGATGCTGAACATATTTAAGAAGACACAGTTTAAAAACTTGAGGAGATAAACAAAAAGATAGAATCCCTGGATGAACAATATAAGAAACAAACAGAATATATAAAGCAGATGCAAAGAGATATACAGGAAATCAAAAACTCCATCAAAAGTTGTAAAAGCCACCTCAATGAATGTGAAGATAGAATTTCAGACCTTGAAGACAAGATTGCAGCCAGTGAACAGGAAAGGAAAGATCTTTTAAAAATAACAAGAAATCAGGAAGTAACAGTTCAACACCTGCAAGATGATGCAAAAAGGAACAACACAGGGTTAATAGGATAAATGAAAAAGAAGGGAACAACATAAAGGACGTCAAGAGGATATTTAGAGAAGTAATAGCTGAAAATTTCCCAAACATGAGACTGGAAACCGATATCAAGATCAGTGAAGCATAAAGAACTGCAAATAGCCATAACCAAAATGAAACTACACCAGACACATAGTAATGGCCATCCCAGACATCGAACAAAAGAATAGAATATTAAAAGCTGTAAGAGAGAAAAGACAGATCACCTATAAAGGAAAACCTATCATAATCATAGCAGACTTCTCAGCACAAACAATAAAGTCAAGAAGACCATTGAGTGAAGTATTTCAGATCCTAAAGGAAAATGATTTCCAACCTAGGCTGATGTATTCTGCAAAACTGCCCTTCAAAATGGATGGAGAAATAAGATACTTCCATGACGAAGAACAGCTGGAGTTAGGTGTTGTGATTTGTGTATATTGTCAGTTGCAGCATGTCATCTTTGTTTTATTTGGCATGATGTGGGAGCTTTAACAATAACATCTCACTCTGTGGATTCAGAAGCTCCAATAGCCAAATAAGCACCCAAAACACGAGTCAGGAAATATGATGTTGTAAATCTTCAAGCCCTCAGTTTAAATTTGTTGTGCTGATATTACCTAAGTACTTGAAAACTTCAGAATTCTTATGAAGAACTCTATGCAGTAGGTACTTCACTGCCTTCACTAAGAGCTAATCAAAAACTATGCACATCTCAGAGTATAGTTGCCTCCATGTCTGCAGTCAGCGCTGACTAAATTGTACTTTTTGCATAAATCAAAGATCAGGGAAATTAGAAAATACTAAATTTTACATTATTGATAGAAAAAATTATGATTTTTGTGCCAAAGTTGAAGAATGAAGCTAAATACCTAAGTAAGCTATAGTATATCTATCCATGCAATAAGAATGGTGTGGCTACAGATCCTTACATATTATGGTTTAAAATCCTAGTCATTTGTAACCTTCTATATAACTTTGCCATCCATTTATTTGAATGTGAAAAAATATGAATCGTAAGTTCCGTCATATTAGACACCATGCTAAGTTCCGCCAGGCATTTAAAGATGAATAAAGCATAAGGAAACTATACTAACAAAGTTTAGCCCAATTTTCTAAGCCAATTTTTTGTTCCTGCCTTCTAACAATAAATTCCTACTAACACAAAGAGTTTTGTTTTTTTCAGCATTTAATGACATTTAGCATGAAAAGTTTATATTCCACATACTCATTTCATCTCTTATTTTAAAATTCTTAACTTTATATTTTATACTTCACTGTTTATGAAAATAGTTTTCTTCATTAATCACATATTTTGGTTCTTAAATTGATTTTTATGGATGATATACTAATATATTGTTATGTTATTAAGTTTAGAGAAACAACATATTTTATAGAAAATGGTTTTCAAAATATGGTTCAGACCTCAAAATCAAGCAACTCCAAAGTCAGCATTAGATATATATGCATAACAATTGAACTCATGTTTTTCAAACTGCCATTGTATGATAATAAAAATTTTTACATGGGAAAAAATCTATTTTAATGGAAAGAAAACCAGTAGATTTCAATGTGAGAGAGTACAAGTTCATCTACAAATCATCAGACAACATTCTGAAATTTACATTTATGAAATTATCACTTGTCAAATTTGTGTGTAATATAAATAAAAATGTTTTAAATACTCATGAAGTGCTTGAAGAGATAGGACCTGGTTTGGGTAGTTGGCACATTAGTGGCATGCTCTAGTTAAGATTAAAATGTCAAAGCATCATAAAGCATAGATAATTTTAAAGTTGCAGTACACATGAATTATTTCTGTTTACTCCAAAAAGTCCTGACTCACTCTGCAAATATATCCACTCTACTTCCAAGTCTCTGAACCACAAGTTCCTCTGGAAGGAGAAGACAATCTATAGGTACAAAAACTTATTATATTCCTCCCATAAAACCCTGAGAATACTTTCCTTAAGAAAGACTCTTTCAAGGAAATGTTCTATCTCCATTCTAGAGGATACAAACTGTATTAGTGATATGTGAGGGTGAAGTCAATAAATTATCACCAGTGCTCATATGTGTTGTTTTATGAGTTCTATATATAGAGTAGTGACTTCATCAGAATTGGGCTGAATTTAGATAGACTAACCCACTAATATTGAAAAACAAGAAGTGAAGAATATTCAAAATTGCCAAAGTGAATCAACTAGGGAAGAATTCTTAATTCAAAAGGTAGAACACTGTTTGTGAAACATGTGAATTCACCAAGATTTATTAGACTATTTTATTGAAAACATGTACAGTGCTAACTCCTAATGAGAAAAGTCATAATAAATAAAAGCCATAAGTCATAGTAAAAGTCATTAGTGTAGCTAATGGAGTTTCAAGTCACTAATCTCTTCACAATTTTTCTTTGCCTTCTAAGGGCAGATGCCTGGTGCCTGCTTCCTCTAATAGTCTACCCAATAATGCCATAGTACTCAGTAGCCTACTTTGAGGTTGCAACTCTCAAAAAGTAACAAAAAATCCTTATTCTTGTCTATGTATTTAAAATTTATTAAGCTTGTTGCAATTTTATTATTTTGTTCTTAAATGTGTCCGCTTTCTTCTATAAACTGGAAAACAGACTCCTTCTGCTTTGTGACAAGAAATGACTGAGTGATGCTGAGGTTTTCTTTCTAATTTAGGTGTTTTGATCTTAACTGGACTGCACTTCTTTGTTACAATTAGTATTCTACATTCCTTTGAATAAGAAGTCTATGCTAACCTCTTTTGAAGAACATAAACCACAACTTAATGATGTTTTAATTGGAAATAGACACCCAACTGAACAAAAATATGTACAACAGCCTTCTTCTCTCAATATTACTAACTGTCCTTGTCCTGGTGGTATTCATAAGATAGTCACATTTTTTTTAACCCAAAAGTAATGGACATTTATTCCTCAGTTTTAGTGCACCCATGTGAAGATGCTTTATAAAAAGCTGATGGCTAAAGAACATCATCCATGGGCTTCAGGCTGACCTGGTTTACAATTACATTAGGAAAAGAAGGGGAAAATGTAACTGGCCTTGTTACATAAATGATGTTTCTGGCAAACACAGTTGTCTACAAATTTGAACTACATTTTACTAGATTCAACATGTGCAGCATTCTGGGAACATGACTATTAAACTAAGGAATTTTCCTTATTAATGAACCTAAGATATTCACTTTTAAGAGTTATGTTTAATATTTATTTTATAGAAAAATGCATTTATTATCACCATATTCTAAAGTTTGACAATACAATGGTTCTCCACACTATTCACTTTTTTCATTCAACATCCTATGTGTTCAATGGTGTGATGGATTCTGACAATGAAAAGATGAGCAAACGTTATTCTTTTTCATCAAAATGTTACATTCCAATGACAGTGACCAACGGTGAAAAAATTATAAACATAGTATTCAATATTAAGAGCCACGAGAGAATTCATAAAGGACAACTTATGCTGGAGTACATTAGAAGAACTCTTCATAGAAGACACATTAATTACTCTGTATATTGAAAAAGTGTCCAGTTGACCTTCATCAAGGAAATAGGGGGAAGGTAGATTAATGGGAGGTGCACAAAGTCACTCAGGGAAATAAGAGAAGTGTAGGTTTCATGCATAGCTCATGTATCATGGAAAGGAAAAGCACAAGGAAGTGAAATTCTGCTCTGGCCAACTATGAAAGCCATACTAAGGAATTTTTTTCTTCTTATGTAGACAATGTGGATAGGATGGACAATTTAATAGTTTAAACTGTAATGTTAACAGGAATGTGGAGAATGGGTTATAATACAAAGAATATCAGAATGGATTAGAACTATCTAAATTAAGCTTTTGTTTCCCAAAGAAAGTGGTAATGTGGATTACATAGATGCTGCTGCAGTTAACTTCCATGTTATGTTTTCCTAGTATCTTTCTAAATCTCAGGACACCATTAACATAACAATGATGTTAATTTTCCCCAAAGAAACAGAACCAATAGGATAGAGATATAAATTATACAGATATGAATGATTTAATTAGAGCTAGAGACACTGAGACAGAGGTGACGGCAGTAGACATAGAGGTAGAAATGGAGATAGAGACGCAGTGTGTTAAGAGATAAAATACTGGCTCACATGTTTGTGGAGGCTGAGTCTAAAATCTGTCACCCACAGCCAGGAGTACTGAGGAAAAGAGAAGATTGATGTCTATCTCAAGCAAGCTGGCAGGCAAAGGGTAAATCCAAACCTCTTTCATATTTTTGCTAATTTTACACCTTCAGTTGCATGATAGAAATCACATTGAGTAATTCCATTAATTCAAATGATAATAACTTCTAGAAACACTTTCACAGAGACATCCAGAAATAATGATAAACAGATATCTGTACATTTTATAGTACAGTAAAGTTGATATATAAAAATCATCATTTAGCACCTGGAAGTATAACTTAGTGCTTTAGCATACATTTCTTTTTTTTTTCAATCATTCTGGGAAGATACACAGAAGGGGAATACCTGGGTTGAATGGGACCTCTAATTCTAATTTTTTGAGGAATCTCCACACTGATTTCCACAGTGTTTGTACTAGTCTACTCTCTAACCAACAGTTGTAAAAGGTTTCTTTTTCCCTACAGAACCAGGAGCATTTTTTTATTGGTTGATATATTTTTTTAAAAATTAAATGATTTTTTAATGAATAGGGGAGAGGATGAGATAAAAGGGGACATAACAACATAACAATACAGGTTAAAGCATGACACTTTCAGCAACCTAGTGCTTCACCACCAAATAACCCGACTTAATAGTAGTTACCATAGTGTCTTTTTCTTTGAAATATTTGAATATAACTTCATATGCTATAGCATCAAATATATCAAGACTGTGTAACACCATTAAAGTGGATGAAAGCATTGTAGAGTGTTTAGAACCAGCTAACAGAAAAAAATGATAAATGGTTTCAATATTATCTCTTTGCCTATAGCAATTTTGTTTATACTACCACATACGATAAAGTCCAGCAAGTTACAACATAATAAAATCAATGGAGACAGAAGAACCATAGTTTGGTATGGCTTTAAGACAAGATGTTATTAAATCAGCACTAGCTGTTATTATGTCTTATTTTCTTCAAAGTGGCTGTTCATTGCATCACCGGCCATGATGTCAAACAGCCCAGAATAAAGCCATTCCAAGTAATGAGTGAGAGTTTTATAAGGCTTCAAGGCCATATAATGGGGAATCATGGTTATCGCATACTTTTATATATTTGATTCATTCCCTACACTAGAGAAACTATTTGGAGTTCACAGATGCGAGTTTCATTTAGTTCACTTATGAGTATGGTTTCAAGCTGCGCCCATTTATTGATAAATACCTCAATGTGATCCTTCTTTATAGCTGAGTAGTACTCCATTATGTAGAAGTACCACAGCTTTTTTATCCATTCCTCGGTTGATGGACATTTGGGTTGTTTCCATGATCTAGCAATTACAAATTGTGCTGCTATAAACATAGGTGCACATATATCACTTTGGTATGATGCTTTCAGTTCTTCTGGGAAGATGCCTAGTAGTGGAACAGCGGGAACAAATGGGACTTCCAATCCCAGCTTTTTGAGAAATCTCCAGACTGACCTCCACAAAGGTTGTACCAATCTACACTCCCACCAACAGTGTAGGAGAGTTCCTTTTTCCCCACAGCCTCTCTAGCATTTGTTGTTGTTGGTTTTCTTGATCCTGGCCATTCTTTCAGGAGTGAGATGGTATCTCAGTATGGTTTTAATTTGCATTTCCTTAATAACCAATGATGATGAACATTTTTTCATGTATTTATTTGCCATTTATATTTCTACCTCTGAGAAGTGTGTATTCATCTCAGGTGCCCATTTTTGGAATGGGTCTTTGAATTTTGGGGGTCTGATTTTTTTTAATTCTTTATGTATTTTAGACAAAAGTCCTTTGTCTGAGGGGGAGTTCACTAAGATCTTTTCCAAGTTTGGGGGTTTTCTTTTCACTATGCTGGAGTTTTTTTTGACTTACAAAAACTTTTTAATAAGAGGTAGTCCCAATTATTGATTCTGGGAAGTATTTCCTGTGCAGTTTGAGTCCTGTTCATGAATTCTCTACCTACCCCTATGTCTTCAAGGTTTCTAACTAATTTGTCTTCCAATAGATTTAGTGTTTCTGTTTTAATATTCAGATCTTTAATCCATTTAGATTTTAGTTTAGTACATGGTGATAGGCTTGGGTCGAGTTTTAGTTTTCGGCAAATGTAGAGCCAGTTTTTCCAACACCATTTATTAAAAAGACTGTCGTTCTTCCAGTGAACCTGCTTGGCTCCTTTATCAAAGATAAGGTGGTTGAGTGTGTTTGTAGTTGTGGTTGTATCTTCTAATCTATTCCATTGATCCTCTGCTCTGTTTCTTAGCATACATTTCATAAGCATATAGTCCTGGATTCAATCATCAGCATCAAAAAATAAATGAATAAGTCTCCATCACAGTCATCAGAAGTTGTACTGAATTGTTTGATGTCTCTATTCATAGACCTCAATAAATTTTCTCTATTACAGTTTTAAAATAACTAAAAAAGTATTCTTATCTTTGAGACAAGGTTTGGTTACACAGTTCAGTTTAGTCTTCCGTTCACGGTGTTGCCCAGGCTGGCATCAAATTCATTGCCTTAGCCTTCCCAGTGCTGGGATTACAAGTATATTCCATTATTCCTGGCAGAACATATAATTTTTTAGATCACCATAGTTTTTAGCCTTTCCTACTTGTTTCATTGTATATATTGTCTTTATATTATTGATTAAAATATTTTTCCAAAATATTTTACGTGGTTTCTTCAAATAATATTTAAATTTTCTGTTACTGACCCTTTAATCTTTGTCTTATAAATTTCTCAACACATTTGATCAAATTTCTACATTCCCAATATATAACATGTCTCAGCTATGATTTCCATTAGCTAATACCAATGATATAGTGATATTAATAATGTAAGAGAAAAATTATTTGAGCATAAGAAAATTTAATTATGTATAAACCTGACCTCATTGACTCAGATATATATTCCATATACATTAAGTATCTTGATCAGTATGGTCCATTATAACAAAAATCCTATAGTTTGTAGGGGGTCTTAATCAACAAATGTTTATTTCTTACAATTCTGGAGACTTGGCAGTACAAGACCAAAAGTGTCAGATGATCTGGTCTGGTGAGGAGTCTCTCTTCCTGGCGTCCAGACAAGCTCCTCTCACTCTAGCTCTATATAGCCCAGAGGAAAATTCTCACCCTCTATCTCTTCTTATAAAGGTACTAACTTTATGACAAGACCTCCACTCTTATATGCTAACTACTTCCCAAAGACACCATCTCCAAACAGCATTGCATTTCAACATTAGAGCACCAAAATATGAATTTTGAACAAATGCAAATATTTAATCTGAGTATTAGAATAAATGAATTTGTATGGCTTTTATCTCTACAACTCAGGCCCCGACTGATGCAAATGCAAATCTCTTTCCAGGAAAATATCTTTGCTTTCATTGCTGCATGTTGAACACCATGAATCAACTACAATCAAGCAAAAGCTAGTTTTCAAATCTACTAAATCTACAAGGAAATAATTATCATGAGAATCAGTAGATTTTTAAAAGAATTATGAGATTCTAGAATTTCGAGAATTAGATTCATCATATAGAAAATAAACTGAACTATACTTTTAAAATGCAATAGATAAGAAACATTATACAGGGTATTATAAAGCTCAAAATATTTTGGTCAAAATATATCCAAACATATGAGTAATTTCAATAATTAGAAGTGGTCTCTGGTAGTTTAAAAATGTCTCAAATTCTCTCAAGTTCTCCCCTTGAAGAGACATTCTACTCTGCTCACTGTGGCTAACACTGTGATACAAATCATTTCCTATTTTTAAGCAATTGCTGCCTTGAGATACTTCTGTAAAGACCACCATGCCAACCAACTTGAGAATAGTCATTTAGTTATGAGTATAAAATTCATATTTTAATATGTGGGAAGCTTTCACTATTATAAATAGATATGTTATTAGTAAAACAATATATATTCATATAATTCCAAGATTTATTGTACAGCTACAATGGTAAAAGATTCAATACTTTTTTAAAAGGTCAAAGAGAAAATATATTTTTTATCAAAGGTGGGCATACAGTGGTTATACCAGTACACTAACCTGCATGTATTTTGTTCAGTCATATATGATATAATGTTTACAAAGGCTTTGATATCACTTCCATTGGCAATACTACATATTGAGAATATTGCCTTAAACAAGGTTTATCAAATGGACATATATAAAACTTTGTACCACAGAAGTAAACACATATTCTTCCTTAGTAGAACTTCTGAAAATTGTCCATATACAAGCCTCAACAAGCCTCAAAAAGGTTTCTGTCACATAGATTATATTTGTTGACCTTGATAAAACTAAGCTTAAAACTGGCAGTGATAGTGGAGTTTAACTTGACCAGAGTTTAACTTGATGGTGGAGTTTAACTTTGGGAGCTGCTGCAGGATTCAAGGAAAACATTTTATGTGTGTCTGGTGGGTTTTGGAGGCCTAGCTTGGGGTCTGTGCCTGGTACCTTTCCCTTTTCTCTCTGACACAGTTTCCCTGCTGTTTCCCAGGTACTATGATCTTAACTGCGTTGATTTTCTGTGTCACTCTGCCAAAATGTTTCTGTCATGGAGCATCTGATCATAGTCTGAAACTGCTAGGAATTAAACCTCTCTTCCATTTAGTTATGGTGTTTAGTACTGTGTCTCAGCAAAAGGAAAGGTGCCAGATGCAGAATATTGATGGAGGACACAATGATGCAACAAAGGAAGTAATGTTTAAGAGCTATTCTGAAGACTCTCACCAACATCCTCAGGTACTTCTGTCTTCCCCAAAAAGGCCCCTGAGATGAAAAATGGAGCAAGACCCCCGAGATGGAAAAAAGATAGGGTAAAATGATGTCATTTTAGGACGAAGCGATTTATTTTAACTAGCCCAGTGACACAGTGCAGATGAAATTTGCAAAGCTGTGCAACTGAGTTACAATTTTGACTGATTTTTATAGTTCATTTATGATTAGCTCATTGATCATTAAGTACACAGTGATGAGAAATAGACACAAGGTGGGCCTTTGTTCCCCTTTGCTTGAGGTCAGAGGCATTTCACTGGTTGGTTAGCCAATTCATAGTCCTTGGTCTGCCAATTCCAGGAACATTTGTCTCTCATAAAGGGAACAATGGTTGACACCGCATGATTTGTCTCTTACAAGGGGAACAAAAGTTGACACAAACAGGGGAGCAAACAGGTTACTAAGGTGGGGGGACGATGCATACAAAACAGCATGACAAAGCAGTCACTTAATTTATAACAAATTTATAACAATGTGATCGGTGCTCCAAGTACATGGTTAGTAGGGTGATAAGCATAAAGAATAACACTTCAACTTAAGGAAAAACAAAAACCAGTCATTAGAAAGGCAACTAAGAGGACAGTCTGCCAGATGAAATCCAGTAGCTAGAATATCTAGAGTAAGAAACGGAAACACTTTGTGATCTCAATATTGCTTCCAGCCACGTTCCAGAGAACACGTAATTTGGGGAAAAGGTCAGATCTCCCTACAAGAAGCATCTGAGTGCAATAGGAAATTCAGGCTGCTGAATAGGCACCCACCATAGAAGGTTCTGTCCAGTGCCCACCTGTCCTAATACTCTATCCACTAGAAGATGAAGCCAGGGTATGAGATATTCTCTAGAGTGTCTTGTTAGGCCATGGCACTAAGGAAAGCACAAACCAGAGATACACAAGAGAGCAGTAACTGGGTTAGGATCAGTGAGCCCTAGGGGCAAAGAGGAACAAAGGACAAGGTCCTAGTAAGAGACCAAAAGCAAGCATTAAGTGACTTATGAGACAATGAAAATTACAGGGAGTATCACTGGCTGTGACTGGTAGTATCTGAGTGTGGAGAGAAGACCCTGGAACAGTGTCAGAGCAGAAGCTCTCCCACCACCCCCTCAAATGTAGCTAAACTCTGTGCCCACATGAGTTTGTTCCTGACATCCCCAAAACACTATGAATTTCACACAGACAGATTATTTTCCATGAGCTGTAAACACCCCTGAACTCCAAGGCTATAAACAGTTTTTGAAAAGCTGAGCAACTGGGCCATGAGATCAGAATGGGTGGAGAAAATAATCTATATCAATGCTTTTAGACGATATTTCCTGCAGCCTCACCCACCCCAAATCACTAAAATCCTAGATTAGACTAAAACCCAGCATGTTTCTGTAGTGTTTTAAATTGACTTGTAACGTTTTCCCTCACCAAAGATCATTACCTAGGTCTTCAAACACAGGTTTTCTGTTAGTTTGACATCAAATGGTGGCTACTTTTTAACCAGCTCTTAAGGTTAAAAATTTCAATCATCATATCGAACTGCTCTGTTTCAATAGAAAATAAGTCTTTACTGTTACAAGGAAGGAACAAGATAAAAGATCAAAGCAATGATAAGGAAAGATAAATGATATGATAAGGGATAGTATATACATTGTATATAAAATGCAAACTCAAAAATTAATAATATAAGAATTGAACATAGGAATTCCAAAAGAAACCTACAAAGCTTCAAATTCACAATATCCATTATTTATTATATGCAAAAGATGGAATCAATGGACCTAGAAATCATTACACTAAGTAAGCCAGAAGTAAGAGGACAAACCATGTTGTAACTGCACTGAGTTTGCTTTTTCACAGTTGTCTAATTTAAAGAGAGGGAACAAGTAGACTGGCATTTTCCAATGACTAGGAGCAGGACAGACAAGGTGTTACTATTTAATGGGTAAAGAGTAGAGTAGTAGTTAAATAACAACAACAGCAACTGTAAAAATATACAACTGACACAATCAGTAAATATCTTTCAATTATAACACTCAGTGTAAATAGGTTTAACTCCTCAACCAAAAGACACAAATTGGCAGTGTAGATGAATTTAACTATTTATTAATGGAAAGATACACTATTTATATACAAAGAAATGCACAGACAAATTATAATACTGCGTAATCATAATCATTTCTTGCTTGGCCTTATGTAAAAGAAAGCAATGACACAAAGTATAAACAGATTAACACATGGCGGTAGTGACTTTTTAAAAACTGACTGTGCTCTTTATAAGTATTATGTATACTGTCAAGATGCACATTTATATATGAAAGAGCTTCATTAAAATACTACAAAAAAAGCACTACACAGAAAAAATATGATTTCCTCATCATGAAAACTTATGGTCAAATCGTGATTCAATGAAATATTCCCAATGATTATGTCTATGCATAGCCTTAAAAATTTAATCGTTTAACATTAGTATTCCTATGTACTTGCTATTATATTAAAAATAAACCAAAATGATTTAAAAAGTGGTTCTTCTATTATTAATTTTTTTAAATAAAGACACTGAACTAACCCAATGTGTTTTCAGAATATAGACATTGCTCATATATTTCAGAAAGGCTCCAGTTCCTCTTTCTCTGATTCTTCTATTAAGTTTTCCAAAGTTTCAAAATTTTACATTTTTCAAATCCATTGGAAATGAAAGTAAATTGAGTGAGGAACAAATTCTGTATTGAGAAATGCAATTAGGTCTATGTGGGAGCAAGACCTACTAAATCAGAAGCCTCTGGTATCCTTTTTTTCTTTCTTTCTTTTCTTCCTGAACATTTGGTTACAAAACCATTTGGTAGGCAAAGCAAGGTAAGTGTTGATGACATAAGAATGGTACTAGATGACACACTGACCCAGGCTGTATGTCACAGTTCTAGTGGCGTAGGAAGGATTGCTGGTTCTGAGTGTCAACTTTTGAGCAGAGAAAGGCAGGCATCATAGAACAGCATGTGAGAGTCTAATTGAGTCAAGAAAGCCAGGAAGCAGAGGAAGAACTGTAAGAGTTTAATCCATGGAGTGGATATCAGATATTGAGTGGAGTGAGAAGGGTATCTGAAGTAAGGGTGAACAGGAAAAAGATGCTGAAGCACAGGAAGGAGGAGGGCATTCATGCAAGATCACCCTACTATGGGACATCAGTACCCAGGCAGGTAACTAGCATATCCACATAGTGGGTAGAGGGCAGCCTTGCCTCAGGAATCAAAGTCCATGCAGAATGAGGAAGTTCCACAACAGAAGGACAAGCAGACACGTGGTGTCAATGACAGGGCAGGAACACATCCACGTAACAAGGTGAGGATGAGCCAAGCCACTAAAATGTAGCAGCCCAAGTTGAGTCACAGGAAGTCAATCTCTAGAACTCATGTCCTTTTCAGAGCTTACACATTCTGAAGACGCACACATAGGTGGCGCAGAATGTCACAGCCAAGCAGAGGAGAGACAGAATGTGTCTTTTCTCTCTTACACGCAGTATATCCCACTTCAGGTTTTAGAGCCCACATAGAGTAAGGACAGTGTTTGCATGTGGAGACATGGCATGGACTGAAAAGCAGCAGTGTGTGTGGAGGGCATCAGTTTGGGCAGAGTGTAGCAGTGAACATAGAGATACACAGTAACATTACTAAAGTTACTGATATTTTGCATATAACAGAAACAAGGATTACACCTAATGGAGAATGGATTTACACATATTAAAAGGAAAAAAGTTAAACTGGTCTTTGACAGTTGATTAGAACTAGAGACATAGTGTGATTTCAATGTTTTTGTTATATAGAGAAGTAAAAGTATAAATTTTTACAGGTTGTGTGCATGTCTGTGTTTTACATAATATAAATATCACATATATAATGTACATTTGTATGTGAGATTTTAATTATGTGTATGTATATATATCGATCCCTTGACTCATCACTGAGAGGACTGTGAATGACAAAAAACTCATCAAAAACTAGTTCTGAATAATGGCTTCCAAATACTATACTAAATGAAAATGAGCAAGGAGACCTTAAAAAATGCTTCATTTTGCATCAAAGGCACAGAAAATGCAAGTTGTACCTGGTAGTATCAGAAATACTTAAATAATTTGAATATAGAAATAAATGGGAGCCATAACAGACCAAAACACACTGAACAAAACTAAAATAATAAATCAATCTGAAATTTATCAGTTAATCAATAATTAAATTTCAAGTAAGTGAAATATTTGCATAGATTCAAAGTAATTCACAAGTATTTATGCATTGCTAAAGGGAAAACAACAGTTTACCTTGGATAAGCCTGATGCATATTGTTTCAACTAAGTAATTAAATGAAACATCATATATAAAGGAACAAATGAAAATTGTGTGTCACCAACCAGATCAGAAACAAAGGACAGGGCAGTATAGTTCTTTAATTACTTTGTGAGACATGTGTAATTTGAATATAATCACAAGGCAATAGCAGATAACCTAAATCAAGTGATATTCTACAATAAATATATAAGTGCCCAAAGGAGGAAAGTCAGGGAAAAATTAAGACCATATCTACACTGTAATATGAGTACTAACTGTGATGTGTGATTTACCACTGGATCCATTTGACATAAAGTACATTATTGGTGCAATTGTTTGTGTGTAATGGTTAGATGACAGGAATATATCAATGCTAAATCTTAATTTTTATGGTGGTAAAATGATTGTTATAGAGAATGCCCTTCCTGTAAAGTTTTTGAGGATGGCCACTCAATGGGGAAGTTGAGTGACAAATACAAACTTGACAGTCTTTCTTTATCACAGTAGCAATTTCTATTCATATTTATAACATTTTGAATTCATAATTATTTCTATGCCATTATGAGGCACCTTTAAAATGTCAAATCAACCTACATTCAGTAAAAACCTGGCTTCTTTCTGCTCTAGATGCCCCTGACAGATTCCTTCTATATCTTTTCCCATTTTAAATGGAAATGCATGGCAGTTCAGTTTTCCTGGGTGAGATCCACTTGGTTTCTCCTCCACATTGAATTTGTGCTACAAAACACAAATATTCTAAAACTTACTTTTAGAAGAGACTCAGGAGCTCACTTAATAGCAAAAAGATAAAAATTCCTAATCTCTCTGCTGAAAATTGATAATAAATAATATTTCAAGAAAGGAACAGAGAGGAGGGACTGTATTCACATTAAGAACACATGAAATGGTTCTTACAAAGACAAAAATGGTGAAGAAACCTGTCTGCTAGTTGAAAACTGAGCCCAAAAACCCTATGCATCCAGGTATGAAATTGTAAATTATAGCATTCCTTAAAATAGTTATCAGTAATATTAGGGATAAGATGATAAAATACCCAAAAGAAGAAATAAAAATGACAATAGGCCAAGAAACAATGTGCAATTTTCAAATATCTAAAGTGTAATAAAAAGAAGAGTAACAAACAGAAATGTTAGAAAGAAATTTTGTACCCAGTTAAAAGGTTAATATTCTAATAAAGAAGCATCGTGAAATGGAAGAAGCTGCCTAAACAAGTCTACTAAACTTTTACAAATAGAAATAATTATTTCATAAATGGCATAAAAACTTAAGTAGCAAGTTGGACACAGAAATATGTGAGATTTAAAGCCACTTTGGACCTTATAATTCTATAAAATTAAATATTAAAATGCATCAGAAATACGGTAGCAACTCAAAACTTCATATATAAATATATCCATGTAATATACATGTCATAGTTTTGAGATTATTATACAAACATGGTAGTTTGTTTCTTTCTTCATTATTTTATAAAAAGAAAGCTAAAATAAAATTTCATAACAAAATAATAGGAGACTAACAATAGTTAATACATTATATGTGGTTATCTTTGAAGTAGTTGTTCAGGGTGCAAGGTATAGGAATAAGTTCTCCCACAAAGAAAAGCTATGCTCAAATTACCTTTATCCCCTAATGCAACTCTGTAAATAATGCACACAACAAGAGCTATATAGAGTGGAGGCAATGACTGAAAGGAAGTAAGGTGACTTTTGTTATATTGTGTTCAAGTCTGACTTCATTACCAGGTAATATTTATTGTCCTGCAGCTGGTCAATTTCACTTTGAAGTGATGTGGCCAAAAACTCCTTTCTCAATAACTTTTGCTTGTGAAAGACTATGTTTGTTTCTTTAATCATCATTTAGAAAGTGACATTCAGGAACAGGAGTGTTTGGTAAATCAGAGCATGACAAATTGTATTATGTCTTTAAGTGATGACATGAAGTTTAAAGAACAGGTACCCAGGTGTCTTATGCAACTTGCATTTTATAGCTAATTTTTGAGATGAAATATTCCCTATGATGTGTATAATTCATCGTTAGCACACCACATGTTGATCAAATTAAGTGAAGATAAAGATACCATGTACATGTAACAACTGTACCATCAAAAACCAAATTGTTTGTTCTTTTACCAGTATATTAATTTAACACTTAATTTCTGGATATTCAGTAGCATGAATTACTGCTACATTTTTTCCATTTTTTTAATTTAAAGGAATAAAAACAAAACAGTATAAGGGTACAAGTAATACAGAATTACAAAAAAAATTGTAAGAAATCACTAGTTAATAGATTACATATTGTCATCTTAGAAACAGTTGTTCAACTTACAGGATTAAAGCATACAAAGTGGGCACTCAAACAGTGAGACTGTAAACATTTGGGTTCAATGATCCAACAAAACTCAGTAATATGGTCATCTATCTTTACACACCTAAACACACTTGCAGTTGTATCCTTTAGGGCACTTTTTTTCCTCTCTTTTTTACAACAAAATTTACACATTTTGGGTTTTATTACTCAGATAGTGCTTATTACTTTTTTTGAAGAGAATAAAACCAAATATGACAAAACAGTCAGTCAAAACAAAGGATAGACAGCACATAATGTAAAAACAGAATACAAGGTTATCAACAATGGTTACCATAATGCCTCTTGCTTCCTTAAAAAGAATTGCCTATATCATTAGGTATAATAAAATTGAACAAAACAGTACAGAAAAAGAACAATAAAACATAAACATTGTAAACATTCAGAACTTCAGAAGAGGATAATAGTCAAACCAGAATAGTCAAACCAAATAGTCATGTACAGAGAAGTCAAACCAAACATTCAGAACTTCAGAAGAGGATAATAGTCAAACCAGAATCTTATTGCCTTCAAAGTAGTTGCCTATACCCTCAAACTTGATACTATCAAACAGAACAGAACAGAGTAAAATAAGTCAAAACATGATAGTGGTCTAAATATCCTCTTGATGCCCTTTATTTTGTCCCCTTCTTTTTCATTAATCCTGTCAATCTTATGTTGTCTTTCTTTGTGTCATCTTGCAGTTGTTGAATTATTTCCTGATTCTTTGTTTTATTTCCTATTAACTTGTTTTGAAGTCCTGTAATACTCCCACGATCTTGTTTTGACTGATTAGACTCTGTTCCATTCTGTATGATAGCATCAAGTATCAGAGTATAGGCAACTACTTTGAAGGCAATAAGATTCACTATGATGCCCATTCTGGTTTGACTATTATCCTCTTCTGAAGTTCTGTAATGTTTACAATTTTTAGGTTATTGGTCTTGTTCTCTACTGTTTTGTTCAACTTTATAATACCTTATGAGATAGACAATTCTTTTTAAGGGAGCAACAGGCATTATGGTAACCATTTTTGATAACCTTGTACTCTGTTTTTACATCATGTGCTATGTCTATCCTTGGTTTTGACTGACAGCTTTGTTTTATCATGTTTGATTTTATTCTCTTCCAAAAAAAGTAATAAGATCTATGGGAGCAATAAAACCCAAAATGTGTAAATTTTGTTGTAATAAAGAGAGCAAAAAAAAAAAAAAAAAAGATCTTTCCTTTCCTGTTCACTGGCTGCAGTCTTGTCTTCAAGGTCTGAAATTCTCTCTTCACTTTCATTGAGGCAGCTTTTACAGCTTTCAGTGGAGTTTTTGATTTCCTGTATATCTCTGTGCATATGCTTTATATATTCTGTTTGTTTCTTATATTGCTCATCTAGGGATTCTTTTTGTTTAGTTCCTCCAATTTTTGGACTATGTTTTCTTTAGATATGTTCAGCATCTCCTTCATTTCTTTTATCATTTCTTCTTTTACCTGCGTGGTTATTTCAAATTTGAATTCCTTTAAAGCTTCTTGGAGTTGCTTGTTTATTTCAGTTGCTATTATGTCCAATATTTGAGGTGTATGGCATATATTTTCTTCTATATACATCACTTCTAAGGTTTCTTGGGATGGGTTGGAAGTTTGAGATTGTAATTTGGTCTTTTGTTTGGTCATTTTCCTATATTTCTCTGTTTCAAGTGTTTCAAGTGTTATTTGAAAGCTTCCTCGGGTTCTGTTGGAAATCCACTTCTATGCCCTCAGCTCCTGGGACTCTGGCACCCAGTTCCCCAAGGCTGCAGGGCCTCTGGAAACAGGGATGCTCACCTGGTTGTTTAGAACTCCACAGTTTTCCAAGCACACAGGGAGGTGGATGCAGGTGCCCCAGACTTGCCTAGCTGTTCCAGTGTGCCCAGAAGGTGTGAGGGTCCCAAACAACCTGGGTTCCAGGAAAAGTGGGCACCTGCCTGCTTGTTTAGAACTCTACAGTTCTCCAAGCACAGCTGGAATTGGGAGGTGGATTCTGGTGCCCTACACCAGCGTAGCTGCTCCAGTGCACCAGGAAGGCTCGAGGGTCCCAAACAAGCTGGGCTTGAGGGAAAGTGCATGGGGCACTTACCCCAGGATGCTGGGCCTCTGGAACCAGTGGTGCTTGCCTGCTTGCTTAGAACTCCACAGTTCTCATGAACTACTTCTTTCATCAATGTCCTCCATGCACACGGGTAGGCGGAAGCAGGTGCCCCAGACCCGCCTAGCTGTTCCAGTACACCCAGAAAGTGCAAGGGCCCCAAGCAAGCTGGGCTCTGGGGAAAGTGGGCACCCGCCTGCTTGCTTAGAACTCCACAGTTCTCATGAATTACTTCTTTCATCAATGTTTCTCTGTAGTGGTTTTTAGATTCTTTTAGAGCAGAATTGAAGCACAATAATGTATGTATATATCAATACAGTTACCCCATAAGTAACAAAATATCTCAGCAGTCAAGTTTTTGAGTTGAATACAATAGTTTATATAATTGAGGATTTTAAAGGATTACATATACGTGTGGTCATAAATGAAGACCCATAAGTCACAGTCTATAAAATACCTGATAGATGACAAGAAGGTAAATCTAATCCAGATCATAATAATTGGTGATAACAAAATTTTCATGACAAAAACTTTCCTGCACAGCCCGTCCTTTTCTTTTTAATAGTATGTATTTGCTGTATATAATAAATGCCTTCATCGTGGAGGACACACACACATCTGCATCATATCTTGCTCCTTTTTATTTCCCCTGCCCTTCCACTCCCTCCTATCCCTACCTTGTTCCACATCCCTTCCTACCATCTATCTTTTATTTTGCTCTCTAAATTATTTAGTATCTCATGTAAGATGAACAATGCAGTATTTAGCCGTCTTCATCTGATTTATTTCATTTAGAGTTTTGGCTAATGCCTGTAGAAATATGAATTGTGTGCTCAGTTGTTTCACTTTACTGTAATGATCACTTTAGCATAATGCTATAGTTTTCTATGAAGAATAAGTTAACCCTACATGCATTTGCCAAAATACAATAAATACATTGATCCTTTTTGCCAAGTAAAATACTTGAAAATCATACATTTAACTTTAAAAATATTGTGAAGAATGCAATAGCCCACCAAATATAAGTGGGAAAACTTTTTTCCTAAAAGTGTCAAGAATGTAAGCTTAACTGTACTCCAGAAAAAGGTGCTTATTTATACTGCATATTACCTTGAATTCTTATTACTTCCTCTTTATCACCATTACTATCACTAACTCTGTCCTCTGCAGATTACAACATGCAAGAACCAGGCTATTCTTCTCAGTGAACAGCATGACCTCTTCCCATTTCGTCACCTTTCCCTAATTAAACTGTTGACCTCATGAACAGAAAATTTTCTTTTCCAAATGGATTGTCAAGAAAACTCTTGTGATGGATCAGGGATTAGTTCTAGTGGCAAGTTGACAATAATGTAGTCATTGTTGAGGAATGTCATTTTTAGTGCCTGACTGAATGAGAATAAATTGAAAATCTCCTTCTGTCCTCCTCCCATCATGTGCCAAATGTTCCTGCAGGCATGATCACTCACTCACCCAATGCTTAGGCAGTGACATGTAATTAAAGTGGCAGCGTACAAATTGGATGAGAAAGTGTGGATTCCCATCAGAGAATAATATAAAATATTGCAGAGCACATCTTCTTTGGTTTGTTCTAAATTTTAATTAAGCTTAATAAATAAAATGTTTATAAAATAACTAATTCACTTGAGTTGAAAGATTAATATTGACATATTTTATAAGAAAGTACGTATCCTATTTAGACTCATTCACTATTTAAAAAACTAAAATATTTGTTAAGCATTGCCTGAATACTGAAGATGCCCCTAAATAAAGATGCCCCTAAATAAAGTTCAATAATAATTTTATATGGTGAGATTTAAAGTGATATTTGTGTTTTTTTATTTTTAAGAGAGAAAAATAAATAAAAACAAGATACAGAATTTCAAAACAAGATAATAGAAATTAACAATAAATATATTTCATATTGTCACCTTCAAAGTAATTGTTCAGATTACAAGATACAAGTATGAAAACTTGATCAAACAGTGTAAGCATGAACCATTCTTTTCAGTGTACTAATAGAAATTAGTCATATGATTATCTTATCTATCATGTATATATTTTTTTCTTTTCCTTTCCTCTCTTTTCACACATCCCAGTTGTTCTTTCCTTTGAGTAGTTTCTTTCTCTTTTGCAATACCTATGTACACTTTGGATTTTATTTAGTCTTTCAATTGGGTGACACTATGATGTTTACACATGGGAGTCTGATTTATCTCACTTATGAGTATAAGTCATTATTCATCCATTTATCTATAAAAGCCACAACCTTATGCTTCTTTATAGCTCAGCAGTACAAACAGACACATCATTTTATCCATTTTATAAAAAGACCACGTCTTGTGCTAGAGATTTAGCTCAGTGGCATAAGTGACGGTATGCCAAGTTTGAGGTCATGAGTTCAATTTCCAGTATCAAAACAAAACAAAAACATCTGTTTTATCCATTCCTAAGTTGATGGGCATTTGGGTTGTTTCCAAGATTTAGCTAATACAAATTGTGCTGCTATAAACATGTGTACATATAATACTTACTCTGACATTTTTCATTCTTCTGGGAAAATACCCAGAAGGGAAATAGCTGGGATAAATGGGACTTCTGATGCTAGTTTTTTGAGGACTCTTCCCACTGATTTCCAATGTGGTTGTACCAGTCTACAATCCCACCAAAAGTAGAAAAGTGTTGATTTTTCATCATAAACCCTTTACCATTTGTTATTGGTTAATTTTTAATGATGTCATTGTTTCTGGTGTGAGATGAAATCTCAGAGTTGTTTTAATTTGCATTCCTCAAATGACCAATGATGTTGAACACATTTTCATGTAGTTTATTTGCCATTTGTTTTTCTTCATCTAAGAAGTGTGCATTCATCTCAGATGCCCATTTTTGTACTGGGTCTTTTAGTTTGGGGGGATTGATTTTTTCAATTATTTATATGTTCTAGATAGAAGTTCTTTGTCTTAGGTTCAGTTAGCTAAAATTTTGTCCCACTCTATGTGGTTTTTTTTCAAGTTGTTGGTGATTTATTTTGATACGCAAAAACTTTTTAATAAGAAGAGTTCCCAGTTGTTGATTCTTTGAAGTACTTCTTATGCAGTTAGATTTTTGTTCATGAATTCTCAGCCTACCACTGTCTTCAATATTTCTACTCACTTTCTCTTCTAGTAGATTTAGTGTTTTAACATGTAGAGTTTTTATTCATTTTGACTTTACTTTAGTTCATGGTGATAGACATGGGTCTAGTTTCACTCTTCAGCATGTAGAAAGCCAATTTTTTCGGCATCATTTATGAAAGAGGCTAATTTTCTTCAAGTGAACACGTTTGGTCCCTTTGTCAAAGATAAAGTGACTTAGTGTCTTTGTAGTTGCATCTGTATCATCTTATCTCTTACACTGACCTTCAGGGGGATTTTTAAAATTTGTTTTTATGTGTTGTTTGTGTGTTTGTTTTGCCTGTACCAGCTGATGATTTTATCACAGTAGTTTTGTAGTGTAATCTCAAATCAGGGATTCCGATGCCTTCTGCTTTGCCATTGTTGCCAAGAATTGTCTTTGCTATTCTGGGTCTCTTATGTTTCCAAATGTATTTTAGGAATATTTTCTCTAGATATATGAGATATGCCAATGGTATTTTTATTGGGATTGCATTCAATCTCTGTCAGTTTTGAGAGTATAGTGATTTTCACAATGTTCATTTTTCTATCCATAATTTAGTGATATCTTTTCATTTTATGATCACTTCAACCTCCTTTTTAAGAGTACTATAGTTTCATTTTTTATTTCCTGTTAGACGGATTCAGAGTTTTGGTGAAGTTATTGTGGTCTTCCATGTAGAGTATCATGGCATCTGCAAATAATGGTAATTTAACTTCCTTTCCTATCCTTATTCTTTTTTGTTTGTTTGTTTTGCCTAACTGTTGTGACTAATGTTGCCAGACATATATTGAATAGGAGGGAAGATAATGGACATTTTTGTCTTGTTCCTGGTTTTAGAGTGAAAGCTTTCAGTTTGTGTGCATTTAGCATGACGTTGGCTATTGGTTTGTCATAAAAAGCTTCTATCGAATGAGGCAAAGACCATCTATTCTGATTTTCTGTAGTTTTTTTGTTTTTTATCATGAATGAGTGTCAGACTATCATAACATTTTTTTCTCCATCTATTGAAAAGATTATTTATTTTGTCTTTGGCTTTGGTGATGTAGTGCATTACATTTACTGATTTGTGTATGCTAACTCGTCTCTGCATTCCTGGGATGAATTCCAGTTGGTCATGGTGTATTATTTTCTTGATGATTTGCTGCATTCTGTTTGCTAGTATTTTAATGAGAATAGATTTGCTTCCACTTATCTTTATATTTGAGTCTTTCTCTGGTTTTGGAAATAGTGTAATATTTGTGTCCAGGAATGTGTTATGGAAAATTGCTTCCCTTTCAAAATCAAAGAATTTGAGAGTTTTGGCATTAAATCTGTAAATTTCCTATAGAATTCAGCTTTAAATCCATCAGGACATGAACTTTTCTTAGTTGTAAGTGTTTAGTTATATTTCGAACTTCATTAACTGATATTGGGTTATTCAGAATTTTTGTATATTCTTGATTCAGCTTTGGTAATTCATATTTTTTTAGAAATTTGCACATCTGTATTCTTTCCATCCTATGCAAATAAAGATTTTTGAAGTAGGTACTGATGATCTTTTGAATTTCTTAAGGACCTGTTGTGATTTCACCCTTTGTCATTCCTCATTTCATGAACTGAATTTTTTCTTGCCTTTTTGTTTTTTATAAGATTGGCTAGGGTTTTAACAATTTTATTGATTCTTTCAGTGAACCAACTCTTCAATTTATTAATTCTTGCATTATTTGCAAAATTTTTGCACTAGTATCAATTGTGTTAATTTCTGTTCTGCTCTTTATAATTTCTTCCCTTGTATGGGCTTTAGACTTGACTTACTCTTTTGTCACATCTTTTGAGATGCAGCATTAGGTTATTTATTTGTGTTCATTCAGTTTTCTTGACATGAGAATTCACTGGTCTAATTTTTCCTCTTTGAATTGCTTTAATAGTACCCCACCGGTTCTGATGTGTTATGCTTGCATTTTTGGTTGACTGTAGATATTAATTTCAGCTGTGATCCACTGATTGTTTGGGAGGGTGTTATTTAATTTCCATCTATTCATGGAGTTTCCATGGTTTCTTTTGTCATTAATTTCTAATTTCATGCAATATGGTCAGATAGTATGCCTGGGATAATTTCAATTTCTTTGAATTTACTTCAGCATGTTTTATGGGTTAGTACATGGCTTATTTTAGAGAACATACCATCTTCAGCTGAGAATTTTTCTGACTTTTTTGAGGGAATACTCTGTAAATATCTACTTAGTCCATTTCTTCACAGGTTTAGTTCAGTTCTGTTATTTGTTGATTTTTGTCTAGTCGTTCTATCTCTTTGTGACAATCGAGTATTAATTTCTCCCATTACAACTGTGTCATTTCTTAGTTTTTTAAATTTATTTTAAAGAGATTAAGACAAAAAAGGAAAGAACAAAGCAGATCAGAATATAACAATGTAAGCAACACAGCATTTCCAACAAGACAACTGAATATTAACAGTAGCTAACACAAAGCCTCTTTCTCTGAAATAGTTGAGCATACCTTCACATACAATAGTATCCAACATAACAAAATATTATAAAACTATTCAAGAGCATGAAAGTATTACAGGGCATTCAGAACCAAATAATGGAAAATTAACAATGGCTACCATATTATCTCATTTTCCATAGAAAATTTGCTTATACTATCACACATATTAAAATCCAATAAGCACAACATGATAGAACCAATGGAAACAGAAGAACAAAAGCATAGTAGGACTTCAAAGCAAGATGATATTATATTAGCAATGGCTTCCATAATGTTTTGTTTTCTTCAAAATGGCTATTCATACCATCACACATAATAAAATAAAACAAAACAGAATAAAACCATTCCAACTAATGAATGAAAACAATATAAGGCTTCAAAGCAATGCAATGTGGAATCATGATTACCATAAAATCTTATGTGCTCTTACCATTTCTTACACTAGTGAGACTATATGGATTTACACATGTGAGTTTGATTTATTTTGCTTAATGAGTATGGTCTCAAGTTGTGTCCATTTATTTATAAATATCTCAATGTGATCATTTTTCATAGCTTAGTAGTACTCCACTGTATAAAAATACCACTTTTTATCCATTCCTCAGTTGATGGACACTTAGGTTGTTTACAAGATTTGACTATTACAAATTGTGCTTCTATAAACATGAGGACACATATATCCCTGTGGTACTATGTTTTCAGTTCTTCTGAGAATATGCCTAGAAGTAGAATAGCTGGGTCAAATGGGACTTCCAATCCCAGCTTTTTGAGAAATCTCCAGACTGAGCTCCACAGTGGTTGCACCAGTTTATACTCCCAGCAAAAGTGCAGGAGCATTCCTTTTTTCCCATAGCTTCTCCAGCATTTGTTGTTGGTAGTTTTCTTGATCCTGGTTATTCTTTCTGGAGTGAAACAGATTCTCACTGTTGTTTTACCTTGCATTTCTCTAATGACTAATGATGATGAACATTTTTCCATGTATTTATTTGCCACTTTTATTTCTTCATCTGAGAATTATATATTCATCTTGGATGCCCATTTTTGGATTGGGTCTTTGAATTTTGGGGAGGGATCTGATTTTTTTAATTCTTTATATGTTTTAGACAGAAGTCCTTTGTCTGAGGGACAGTTCACCAAGATTTTCTCCCAGTTTGTGGTTTTCTTTTTACTATTCTGGAGATTTCTTTGGACATGCAGACACTCTTTAATAAAACATGATCCCAGTTACTGATTCTAGGAAGTATTCCCCATGTGGTTTGATTCCTGTTCATGAATTCTCTACCTACCCCTATGTCTTCAAGATTTTTACCTAATTTTTCTTTTTCTTCCAAGTGATTTAGTATTTCTGTTTTAATATTTAGATCTTTGATCCATTTAGATTTGATTTTTAATGTTTATTCATATGTCTTCTATAATTGTGTGGTCCCATATTGGTGCCTACATATTTATTATTATTATCACTTCCTGTTGAAGTTTTCTCCTAAAAGTATATAATGACCTTCTTCATTGCATTTGGTCATTCTTGGTTTGTAGTTAATATTGTCTGCAAACAGAGTAGTTGCCCTGCTCTTTTTTGAATTCCTATTACATGGAGTGTTGTTTTCTATCCCTTGATTTTTAGTTTATCTTTTTGAGATAAATCTGTTTCTTATAAAAATCATACTGTTGGATTTTGTTTCTTGATCTATTCTTCCAGTCTGTTTATTTTGATTGGTGAACACATGTTATTTGCATTGATGCTTACATATTGATATATACTGTTATATAACATATGTATTGGCTTATCTTTTCATGGTATTTTCCACTGATGATTCTGCTTTTCCACCATATTTGATAGCTTGCCCTTCCTGGTCATATCTTTCTGTTATTGTTCTTGCAATTGTGGTCATTTTTCTTCTGTGTCTAGAATATCTTTCAGTACCCTTTGTAGAGCTGGTTTGTCAGTCATGAATTTCATGACTTCTTTGTTATGGAAGTATCTTATTTCTCCATTAGTTTTGAAAGATAGTTTTGCAGGTAATTCAGTGTGGGTTGGAAGTTTTTTTTTGTTTGTTTGTTTGTTTTTTTCTTTCAGGACTTGAAATATTTTCCTTCAAACTGTTCTTAGCTTGAGGATTAGTGTTGAGAAGTCTGTAGTGATTCTAGTGGACTTTCCTTCATAGGTGATCTGTCACCTTTCTCTAACAACTCTTAATAGTCTGTTCTTGTTCTGAATTTCTGGGATCTTCATTATTATGTTTCTGTGTGTAGATATATTTTAATTATGGTTAATTTTAGTCATATATGCCTCATTTATCTATATGTCAGATTCATTTCTCAAGTTTGGTAAATTTTCTGCTATTATCTCTGTAAATAGTCTTTTTAAGTCATTTGTGCTCACTGCTGCTTTTTCTCTAACACCTATCTTTCTTATATTGTTCTTTTTCTATCATCTAGCAGCTGTTGAATAATTTCATGGTCCTGGTTATTTTTAAGGGTCTTTCCTTTCAAGATCAATAGCCATGATCCTATCTTCAAGGTCTGAAAGTCTATTTTCAGTTTTGTAAAAGGGTTTTCAAGCTTTCTATGGAATTTTAATTTTTCTGGATATCTGTTTGAAGCCATTCCATGCATTCTATTTCTTCCCTATATTGTTCATTCATGGTTTCCATCCTCTTCCTCTTATCATCATCTATTTTTATGTATCTCTATTCTAGATTTACTGAGTGATTCCTTTATCACTGTTAGCATTTATTTTTTTTTTACTTGAAAGATTATTTCTGGTCTGATTTCTTCTATAGCTTCATGGATCTGTTTCTTTACTTTGGATGCTATCATTTGAGAAATTTCAGGTGTATATCTTCCATTTCCCTCTATCTCATTGTTTCCTGGGTTTGTTCTGGGTGGACTGAAGTCTAAGACTATATCTTGCTTCTGCATTTTGTCATTTTCTATTTCAAAAATTTTTATTTTGTTTTCTGTGTGTATTGTTGTATGTTTTTGTTGTAGGTAGCTATATCACTAGTATCAAGCCTTCCCTAGGAAAAACCTGTCCCCCAAGGATGTCCTTTGTGTATACAGGATTTTTGGCTTGTTTCTGTTCCAAGATCCTATCTTCCAACTTAATTATGTGAGATGTTACTGTTGTTTGGCTCAGTTCTCAGTTCTCTGTTGCTGGGCTGAAATGAGGTTATTTCCCCAGAGCTTCCCAGTATTGTCACAGAAAGAACAGCTGATTACAAAGTAGCATAATTAGGAATAACACTAACATCAAGCACAATTTAGAAACTGACAAAGGTATTAATGGTAGGTATTAATTTTGTACCTTAAACCATGGGAGCAAAATCTACAGTTACATAACAGAACTGATTGTAAATAGAGAACTTGTGTTCAAAGTGTTTCCCCCTGGTAGAGTGGTTTTACCCTGTGGTGGGGGATTTAACAAGGGTAGTGGATAAAACAAAGATAACTGAAAAGGAAGGAGAAGAAAGGCTGGATGAACACACATACTTTGGGAGACTAGAGGAGAGAGCAGAGGAGCAACAGTCTTTGAGCCTTCTCTCCAACAGCTCACCTCAGTTGTGGCAAGGGGGAGGAGCCCTTGTCTGGCCTTCCGTGGTGCTTCTTTCTGGGTCAGGATGGTGGCCATGACAGTCATGGGAAGGACTGTCCTATGCACCTTCACCTGGGTGCCAAGTAAATTTTAAATTTATATTTCATATCCCCAAGTTTTAATAACAAACTTTACAAAACCAAGAATTTTTAAAACTATGGTTTTTGAAATATAAAAATAAATAAGAAGTCTTTCATTTCACATAATTTATTATCTTATGAAGGCTCTAAATAGAGCAAAAATGAATTCAGAGTTAATAATCAGATTTTACATTAGTGACTAACAAGAAGTAAGGACAAAAATATGTACCTTTCTAAAAAACAGTATTTCTAGAAATAGTAAAATTATGGCCCTTTAAAAATTACACACATATCTGCTTGAAAATTCTGAATCTTTTTTATTCCCTCTGGAGTTCCAGTCTTTTTATTTGATGCAAATTGACTTATGTTCACCTATTTCCCGCAAACACTCAGGAATACTATGCCTATTGAATAAGCAACTAAATAGCCAGTTCTCTGATTATTTGGAAAAAAAAAAAAAAAACGGTAGAGATTATACTCCCATTCTGAAAGGCAAAAGGAGTATCCTGAGGAATCTGATGGTATCTTTAACTCTATCAGGTGGTATCAATTGCACAGTTAACAGTTTCCTGGGGCTGAAAGCTAAAGGAATCTTTTTTAACCTAATGTTGGTGCATTCTCAGCTCTATGCCCTGTCTCAGCAACATATGGTAGTTAACCTAGAGTTAACCATAGGGTAGTATGGTTAACAATATTGTATCAAGTATTTCAAAATAGCTAGAAGAGATTTTGTTTGTTATCCTTCCTCATTTTAAAAGAATATAGTGTACCATTGACTGTGAATTTTGGTAACTTTATCAATTATGTCACTTTCATTGGTACAGTGGTTCACAAAATGATACCATTCTATTTTTCTTCATCAATCATGTTATCATGAAAAATCAAAATTATCAAAACTTTTTAATTATCAGATTTACTGTTCATCAATAAGTGTATGCATTTAATGGATGCTTTCTGGTTGCCTCATTCAATGTGTTCTTATACCTACCTTTAAAGAAATGTGATTTATCATTTGAAAAGTTAAATATACAAACGAAATACACAGTGGCACATAATACTGAATCTAAGGCATTTGTGTAGGCCAGCTCTTTGGTCATCATGACTAGTTCAAGGCTATGCTGTAACCTAATCCTACTTTTTCAAAGTGAAATTTGTGATGTTACCTGGCATAATGGGTGGAAAAATCCCTCCCATACCTACAAGTGTATAATGAGGAATCCAGTGAATCAGGAACCTTGGAAATAGAAACCAGTTAGTACCAAAATGAGATTCAGCCTAAGGAGAAAACATAATAACTATAATTTAAAGAAAGATAAAGAAGAAAGAAATGAATTTTATGCTAAGTAAAGGGTTAAATTTTCCTTTTTCTCAAAAAAATCATATAAATTTATAATCTTGAAAAATCTTTTTGTAAATAAAAGTATCCAATAATCTTCCTATAATGGTGAAAGTTTAAATCTATGTCAATATCAAACAGACATTCCGGTTGCTTGATCTGTTATGTTCCATTTTGCTTTGTTTTGTTTTGTTTCTCTGCAGGACTGGGCATTGAGTCCAAAATGTCACGTATTTTAGGAAGGTTCTCTAACATTGAGCCATACCCAAGGACCTAGATGGGCATTCTTTTTTTTTTTTTTTTTTTTTTTTGTCTTTTTCATTTTTATTGGTACCAGGGATCGAACTCACGACCGCCTGCTTGCAAGGCAGGTGCTTATGCCGCTGAGCTAAATCCCCAGCTAGATGGGCATTCTTGAATCCAAGTGGGATGTGTTTTAGCAAAGTGCCTTTACTGTTAATATGAATATTCTGACTTTGCTGACACTTGATTACTTTTCATCTCTTTTGGAATAAAGAAATATAACTATCAGGATCTATCATTATACCATTTCTCATTTGTTCCTGCTCCATTTTTACAATAGAGCAATTCTTTTTAGGTAATATAAACTCAATTTAGGTAGAAGTTACTAACGCATTTTAAATCCTCAAATCTGATAACAGAGAAAGGTTTATCTTTGTTTAAATTAAAAACAACTTTTTTATTTGCTTATTCATTTTGTCTCCCCATGACCATAAAAATGAAGGTAAAAATGTCACCTTTGTTCCAGAATCACCTCCTATAACCAGCTAAAGACAAGGCTCTTTCATCTGGCTCCTTAAAGGATTTAAGGAGTACCTAATACAATATATTTATTTGCTGACCTTCCTATATCTCCTTGATGAATTATGTCATATTATCTCAGTATTTCCAGAATTTAGTATCATTCCCAATAAAAAGTAGGCACTCGATAAATATTTGTTGATTTCTGTTAAGTTTAAACCTGTAGATTGAAACCTTTTCTGCATTAATTCATATAATATAGAAATTACCAGTGTAAACTTTGTCTTTAAATTATACAAACATAGGCTGAGATTAAATTTGGTATCTTTCAAAGAAAAAGAAAAGATAAATCTATGAAAAATGAAGTTAGATTAAGCTTCAGTGTTTTTTCTGAGACATTCTGTAAAAGTTTATAACCAGTAAAATTTTTACATCCAAATACATTATTACAATATATTAATTTTTTTGAGGGAGTAACTGTTTGGCCTCTATCAAGTGTTACATCTTGCAAGCAAATGAAGAGGCAAAAAATAAATGGATGTTTTCATCATTTTTATTTTGAAGCATCCTAGGAATACTAGAGAAAAAATAGATTTGAGGAAATAAATTCTATTTGGTTACATTCAATAGCAAGATGTTTGCATACTATGCAGAATCACTTAATCCTATTTTTGAGGCATTCTTGCCTGGTAAAAATTCTAAATTTGCCTGTAGCATATAAAATATTAATGTTTTTCCTCTTTTTGGGTACCTAATATTTAAAGTCAAGGGGGAAAAGTATCTAGCTATGCAGAAAACAGATAAAGCTGATATAGCTGATGTAGCTGATTTTGTTTCTAAGCTTTTCACAATCCTGATGTGTCTTTCTCCACTCACTGTCTTAAACAGTTTTGTGTTTTTGTTGTTGTTGCTGATTTTTGTATGAATATGTGAGTATGCACATAAATATCACAAACATCCATGCTCCAGATGTTTCTAAGACTTCTACATTTTAATATTAAAATATAGTGGCAAATCAGGATAGCAGGAATATCCTTTTTTTCTAGGACTATGTGAGGATTGATATGAATAGAAATGTGTATAGAAAAAAAGTACTGCTCCAAAGACAAGTGTCACAGTTAGTTTCCAAAACAATCCCTTTTTAAATATACCTGCTGATATTCAAACCCTATAACATGGACTATGGGCAGACCTGTATTCACAGCATGAAAGTCAGAATGTGATAATATGGCTTGTAATCTCAAGCAGTTTTGCAAGTGATGCTTTGTCCTCTTGAAATGCTCCCTCAGGAAAAAATTAGATCTCTGTAACAGACATGGCTTCTCTGACACGGCTTCATACAAGCAAAGAGGAGAGAGATTGTGTGGAGGGCAAGAGATGCTCGGCTAGCCAGCTATTACAGCCTTTCCAGCCAGCACCAGGAAACAAAGAAGCCATTCTGAGCATTGAAACCCAGAAAACTGATAATTAAAACAAATCCATTTGAAAGCTAGAGCAAATATTCAGAGTTCCATATCCTCTCCAGAGGTTTGCACCACAGCATTTGAATTCCATTACGTAACAAACTCAAGTCACTTTCACTGGGTTTGCCCAAATATGTAATCCTCAAAATATAAGTATAATAAAGTAATTTTTAAGAGGTTTTGGGGTGCTTAGACTGAATTAAACTAGGAAATTAGAGTGAAAAGAATAAACATGCCTGAATAATATGTGTTAATCAAGATACTATTCTAGTGTGAGTGATTATTCTCTAACATATTGTTCACTAATTATTTGTTTCTTGTCATCTAGAAAAGCTAATTCCTTAAAAGTGTAGCACATTTGCTGAATCTATAATCATCAAAACAGGAAATGAGGCTTCCAAGATACCTGAGGTATAGCAGATGGACTGCCAGATCTAATCAAGACCTGTTCTTGCCTAAATAAGATCAGATTAGTAACCTCTGAAACTCAACTTGTTGAGACAGGATTCAGTTATGTGTTTAACAATATCTTAGGGCTTTCTATATCCCACTACTCTAGGAAATAAAGCAGTTAACTGAGAAGAAACTACGATGATTTGATAGCTCACATAGAGACATACATGAATACATAAGCATCCACGCTCTGCATGTGTCTAAGTTCTCAACAATTTAATATAAAATATAGTGGAAACAGCTCATCCAGGTCAACTATAATGCAGGAAATACAGTAATGCTGTCTCCTGTATCTCTTTAGGAAAAAAGAAGTGAGGAAAATGGTAAGGAGGGAGGAAGAGGAAAAGAGAGCAAAACATCATGAATAAAACTTTTATTGTCTTTATATACTCTGTTACAACTTACACTGCAAATGTTCAAAACTTTATAATATTTCTACATATATTAATAACCTGGACTTGTGTTCAGTTAGCACCAATAAATTCTAATATTCTACAGTTTCTAATATTCACATATTCAAGATTTTCCTAATATTTAACAGTATACAGGAAAAATTTGCAATGATTAAAAGGATATGTCACATGGTATCTTTATGTAAGTGTTGATGTAAATATCCCCTAAACACCCTCTCAGTGCACTAGCTTTTGCCTGAGTGCAGGGTTTCTTCAAGGTTGTTGACAAGACTCCAAAGGTAGAAGCACACAGTCTGCGTGATTCTGTTTCCCATCCAGTCAGTCTCTCTAGGGCTGCACAGACAAACACACAGAGGTAAATAGTAGGACAAGGAATGTCAAGGATCATTTCTGGTAAGAAAAAAATATTCTCCATGATTCATACACCTGCTTGGCCAAACAAACTTCTATACAAAAATCAAAGGAAAAAATTTGGAGCACTTGGAAGAAAGCCTTGAATGCTGTTCAGCTAATTTCCCAAAATAATAGCAGGCACTGTATCATGTTTGTTTGGTCCCTAACACACAAAGACACAAAACTTGTTTTTATTTTTAGCATTTTTTTAAACAAAAAATAGTTAAATGAGAAGTTACTGTCTTCTTTTGCTGAAAAGAGAAAAATGGATACAGGCTTTTCATTTTCTTTCATGAATGGAAAAGCATTTCATATACAGAATACTTCAAAACATAATAGAAAGGAAATGAACAGAAGCCTTAAACTGCTATCTCTTTTTGTGTTGACACATTCACAACTGAACATGGCATTCAGTATATTTTACAATGGTGAAACAGAAGAATACAGTAGTAATGAACAGTGCTTAACACAGTCTGTCTCATTTTTCGAGACAGAAATGTCCTGTAAAATGAATTTAAAGAAATGAAATTTTGTAAAAGTGAGAAAGAAGGGGAAAACTGGGCACAAACTATGACCCCTCTAAGTCTCTATAATTTGAGGAAGACAGAAGAAAAAGAAAAAGAAAAATTGAAATAAATCTATAGCAAATCTTTTGGCAAGCATCTTTCTTAAAGAGAGAAAATACTTAAATAAGCAGCTGTTTTAACAGTTATCTTGATAGTCAGTGCTTACACAAAAAGGCTTAGAAATGGACAATAGTAAAAATATCATAAATAACAGACCAGAAAATGGAAAGAAAAGAGAATACACTTGGGAATGCTGACTCACTAAGTATCTTTTCCAAGCATATATTACGCACAATCTAACTCTCAAAACTCTTAGGTAATAATTTTAAACCCATATGTTTTTGTGTTTTTATTTTTAATGAAAATCAGCTCTTTACCTTTTTCTATGCGAAAGACCTTTAGAGTTTCCATGAGCTCAATCAACCCCCTTCTATGACTCCTCAGAGTTCTTTCCTCATGGCTGGTTAACCTACAAATGTTGGTTTGACAAAAATAAAATGGTAAGCTAGGGGATTATTTATACGGCTCTCAGTTTCAAATGAGCTCTCTACAAATGGACTGAACTTGAATAATCAGGGAATAATTTTAATGGATTTAACAATAAAGTTTCCAGCCATGAAGTTTTAACTCATGTGTCATTTATGCTTCTAAATGTTCAATTAACAAATGTTTCTCTAAGGAAATGATTGCTCTATTTTAAGAGAAGAGTCTAATTCGTCAAACAGGGGTTAATAAACATGTACAAAATAAATAAGGGACAGGTATGGGACATGGAAGGGAAACTAGAAATATTCACTTAAATTATGTTTAGACAAACACTATAACCACTGTGCAGATCCATTGATGGTAACTCAACTCTTCTAGATATTTCCAAAGGTTTCTTCTACATCTACTTTCAGCTAAGAGAGTTAAAATTCCATTTTAACATATTTTTTCACAATCATTTTTGTGCTACTCTGAAAAATCACATCCTTTCTAAAATACACTTGGATACTAACACATAATTAAAATAAATATCCAATATTAGAAATTTTTATAATAAGCTCCACTCCATATAGGCAAAGCATATTAAACAAATATTTTCTGCTATCTTGTATCACTAGGCCATAATGAGAACCTCATAAAAGAATGATTTTATAAGAAGCAACTAGCCAATTCAGTTATCACTGATAAAGGAGAACTGGGCAAATGGAAAAAGTAAATCAAATATCAGAAATATTTCCATCAGAAACTGCAAAGAGAATAATCAGGGCCATCAAACTTTCCAACACTCTAAAGACATTCCAGAGATGTCTAATATTTCTAAATTACAGTTGGACAAATTAAACAAAGGAAAGTAATTCAAAGGCTTGTGTGTGTGGTCTCTCCTTTCCATTTTTGTTCCGATTCCTACATAGCTCCATCAACTTGTGGAGATGGTAATTTTCCCTGTAGATAAGTACAAAGATAGGTGGGTTCATTTTGTTTTGCTTTTACAAGTCAAGAATTTCACATGATTTTCTTTTTCCAGATCGGTTCTGTAGTGAATGTTTACTCTCAGTTTCAAGATGGAGGTAGAATTGAAATTGATCTTTTGTGCAATAGATATGTTTTTGACAAGGTTTTTGTGTCATAAAAGAGGAGCAGCAAAAAGAAAAAAAGTGAAAGAAATAAATTTTTGTTTATAAAGAGTCCAGAGAAAATGTAGTCAGTGCAGAAAAGGAAAAAAACAGTAGACAATATAGAAATTAAATCTGAAAACACAGAAAGACAAATACCGTATTTTTTCTCATATGTGAAAGCTAATAAAAGTATTTAATGGAGGGCCAATGCTATGAGTCACAGTTTCAACAGAGGGTAAAATCAATCTTCACTGTCCCAACCCTGACAGAAATGATACAATGTGGAAAGGAATCTTCTGGGATTTGAGATCCGGTTGAATTTGAAGTAACAACGAGAAATCTTAAATATGTAATTCTGACCAGACTCTCATATTCCAAAGACACCTCCTGAAAGTGGAAATGCAAGTGATTCTGAGTTGGTTTGAGTACCAATTTAAGGTATTGTGGCACGACTCAGTACTAATTTTTTTCAGGGATGATTCCAGGTAACACTCACAAAAGAAGAGAGAGAAAAGATAGACAGAGACAAAAGATAGAAAGTTATATGATCCTGAATCTTACCAGTTTGGACCATCATTGTTGGGGGAATGGAAGATAGTTTACATCACTGAGTTCAGATTTGTCACATCAGAGAACTCGGGGACCGGGTGAAGTTACACAGCAATTACTTAACATTATTGCTTCTATTTTGCTGAAAATGGAAATCATTTCTTAATAGGTGTAGTTCAGGAAGAGAGGAAACTCACTTCCACATATGTCTCTCAGGCAGAGTGATATAGAAACTAGCAGGCAGACATTGAGACAAGATGCAATGAGATGATGTGGAGTTATGAAGCATGGTGGCAATGACCTCTGCCAGACCAGCAATTGTGTTCTACTGGCCCTGACTCTCAAGAATGGCTAGTACACAGCTCTCCATCACTCTCCACTGGAGATAGTGACTACATATGGGGAGCTTGATCTCATCCTCCCTGGAAGGATTATACCACAAAAAGAGTAAGCCTTAAAAATCTTTCTTTCCTTCCTTCCTTCTTTCCTGCTTTCCCTCTTTTTCTTTCTTTTAAACATTGGGTAGTACAGAGATAAACATTATTTTCTCTCCCAAAACACAATACCATAGGTTAGGTAATGTTTAATGAGAAGATATTAATTTCTACTCATAGTTTGGAAGGTCCAAGTCAAAGGCTGAATTTGGTGATGAGCTTCTTGATGACTAAGGCATGCAGGACACTACATATCAAGAAATAGAGAGCACATGCATGTGCTCTCTTTCCATCTCTCTTCCTCTACGTAACAGCCACCCATCTTTACTGGAGGCATCATGACTTTAACCCTATTTACCTTTTAGAAGCTCCACCTGTAAACAGCATAGTCAGCATTTAATCCCCTAATACCTCACAAGGGAGGTTAAATTTCAACACATAAACCTAGGAAGACATACCCAAACCATACCAAACATATCCAAAAAGTAGGCTACATCTTTTCTGTACACTACCTAATTTGAAGGTAATTCTAATCTTTCAAAAGCATGACAAGTATATTTCAATTAAATTGTTTTCCCCCATATTTAGCAAATCAGCATGGCAGAATCATGGATACAGCAAATACATGCTATGTACATAAAATGTAATGTTCAAATTAAGTAATGTGGTTTATATTTATCCATTCAATGTCTTGTCATTAAAAGAAATTTTATTTTTGCCAGGATAATTATTTTGTACATATGTGTAATGACCATGAAAATGAGTCACACAGAACTACTATGGCAAGCATAATAGACCATGGCCCCAGGTGGGGGCTCTTTGAATCATTTGCAATTTTACTGAGACTGCACTTTACACAGCTGACCCTAGCAAATACTAAGTGTTCCTATGATCTAGTCATACGAGAAGTAGAATGACTCTGTCAAGTAGTTTTGGCCCAACAACTCCTTAACTGATCAAACATTCTTAGATGTGTAGGGTTGTCAGAACCTCTTCTTTTACAATATTTCCTCTACTCCTTTGTGAGGACCAGATCTGCATAATAACCTGGTGGATTCACTTATCACCTACTACATACTCTGGTTCCATCATATTTTTCTTTTCAGGCCTTTTTCCTAAATGAATCCATGTATGTATCGTTATATCATAGCATCTGCTTCTCAGACAAGTTAAATTAACATTAGTGCCATTGAGAAAATGTCCAATCAGAAGATCATATCCAACCAGGGGGAATCAGCATAGTTCCAAGGATGAAGGGATTTTACATATGTGGGAGAAACTATTTACGCAAGTGAGAACTGACTGATTATTTCTGATTTGTATTAATGACCTGCTGAGAAATAAGGAGTCTACTGACAAGAGATAAATTGCTATGTGAGACACAGAAAGAAAATAAAGACCTGAAAGAGTAGCAAGATTTTTAATCTCAACCAAAATGGTTCTATTTTGTTAAAATCATGCCTCTGGTTATAAAAACAGAGTTGTGAGACATTGATTAACCACCTAGCGATGAATGGTCCTGAAGATATCACCTCAACAGATAGTGCCAAACCACCACAACTCACAAAAATTTCCCCTTCCATAAGCGCTAGAATTTTCCATATCCTGAAAGATATGTTAGAGGCATTTTCCAACACGGCATAAGCATAAGTGCTTGCTCAAAAACTTTCCCCAGATCATTCATGAAGGCTGTTACCAGTGCTGTAGGAGAGAAGGTCCAGTAGGCCTCATTCATATGCATGAGGAAATGGATCAAGGTGCAGAACTTAACCCACCAGAAGCCTGAACACTAATTGCTATGATGATTGACAAGGTCAGAGAAGGATTTAAGTGGCTTGCTGTGGAGGAAACTTTGGAGATGACTAGTACATCATGGCAATACTTCTAAGAGTAAACTACAAAAGCTAACAAAAGTAGAGGCTGAAATTGAGTATAATTTTATAAGGTCTTGTGAGACAAATAAGTGAATCTATCTTGAAAAATAAAAGGGGTTGGTGGGAAGAGGGGAAAAATTGAAATGTAGTATATACATGTACCAATTCCCTACAGTTAATGTAGTCATTATGTACTACAAGTGTGTGTTAAGAGAAGTTATAAAAAGGAAAAACAGTACAAGAATCTGAGAATAGTAGTTTTAACATAAAGCTATATAGTCTTTTTGCTAAGTGATCAAAGTTAAGGAATTTGAATAATTGAAAGGCATTGGCTGAAAGTGAGCCATATTTGGAAAGCTGTCAATATTTCACAAGGATATAATGTGATGTGATGATTTTCTTTAGTCCTTCAAAAAATTCAAAGCTATTTACTTGGTCTAATCACATTGTAGAAGGGAGTGGCACAGGCATTTTGAGTAGTTCAGTGAAAATATTTTGGCATTGATATCTAGCAACCCAAAGTATAATAGTGGCACTACTGGAGTTGAGAACTAATGGGTATCAGGTAATACATGAACTTATAGGTAAACTACAAATCAGAGTGACACCACAGAATCTGAAGATCCCTTAGGTGCCCATTTACTCAGCACTTAAGTGCAATATTGGAATTAGTATGAGGTAGAAGTAATACCCACCAATCTAGTCTTGACCTATAGAATAAGATATAACACAAAAGAGCAAGTGGAGACATATGAAATTGCTTTCTTTTTTTTTTTTTTTTTTTTTTTTTTTTTGTCTTTTTGAGACAGGGTCTCACTATGCGGTTCAGGCTGGCCTTGAGCTCCCTTTGTAGCCCAGGCTGGTCTCGAACTCACAATGATCCTCCTGCCTCTGAAATTGCTTTCTATTGACAAATATATTAAATAAAAACCCTTCTAAGACATAGGAGGATATTAGATATAAGAATTCATACATGGTGTTGTACTTCATTTCTTCTTTTAGTCCTGCCATATGAATCCATGGGATCCTAGTAAATGGTGCAAGCACAGCTTACCTAATTAGTTGTCCCCATATCTGTTTCTGTGCTTGACATGATACAATTGTAAGCATAACAGATGAGTAATATTTGGGTGCATGGCTGGTAACCACTGATTCAAGGAATATACTCTTTTTTAAAATCAGACTAAAAAGAGTTAATTCTCATTAGCAAAAAAGTCTTGACAGAACATGCATTCACAGAACTAGATGTTAGCATTCATCTGCAATGCTTTTGTAGATCTATGTATTGTAAAACTTTGCTGTAGTGTAGCCCAAAGAAGTATGAATTGTCCACATAGTCCACAGAACATCATGCCAATGCATTGCATTGGTGACATTATTTTGACCAAACAAGATGAACGAGTGTATACTGGAGGCTTCAATAAAATATGTTTCCAATTGAAGGGAGATAAAATATATGAATTTTCAGGAACTGTCTCATTAAGTAAAATGCTTATGGATCTTCTAGTCAGAGAATCTCAGGATATTATGTCCATGTAAAAGACAAATTGCTGGATCTTTCAGCACCTGTTACAAGGAATCAAATACAGTGCTAGTAGATGTCCTTGAATTTTTGAGAAAAAACAGTCCACACACAGTACACTACATTAGACATCACATGCAATGGAACAGATACCTGCTACTCTTGAGTGGAACCTGGGATGGGAAAGTATTCTACACTAGGGTCTATATCATAGAATCATAAATTATGAGCCACATAATCCAGTAGATACTGCTATGGTATTGGTAGGAAAGATGCAATGTGAAATTTTGGGCCCACTTCAGTGGAATAATAATTCTGATATAAGTTTATATCATTGCTTGTAAAATTAATGACCTTTTTGAGAATTGACTTTTGGAAGATTACTTGGCTGTTTCAGATAACTTTCTTAATAACAGTGGTTAAGTGATTACACATCTAAATCTGCTGACTATAAATTGAACTACATTAAAAGCAACAATTCATAAATTAGGATAGGTTCAGTAGTAGTCCTTAATAAGAATTTCATATCTGTAATGGACCTCACAAAGGTAAATATGTGGCCCAAGGAAATGTCTATGTTACTCAGCACATTATGCCAACATCATTCCCCAGCCTGCATCTAAGGCAGTATAATATGTATTGGAAGGCATAAAACCAGCTTACAGAAGAAAAGAAACTTGTTTTGATTAAGATATATCAACTTTGTAGATACACCAAGGCCAAAAATAAATACTAGTTGGATTAAAATTAGATCTAAAATTGAAAGCTAGTTGTCTTGGTTACTTTTCTCTCCTTGTTAAGACAAAGTACCTGATGCTCAAAATGAAGCAAAGAAAGGTTTATTTAGCTTACAGTTTTTAGGGATTTCAGTCCATACTCAGCTCCAAGGCACGGTGGCATGGCTGAGAGACATTCATGGCAGCTGCAAACAGGGAAAAAGAGAGAAAGCCTGCCTCCTTCTTATCTTTTCATTGTATTTTGGCTCCACCCCTGGGTGGGTGCAGCACTTACACCACCAATCCCAATGCTAGACAATGAACTAATCACAAATGCTAGATTCAGCTGCATCCACAATAGCATGAGCCTTGTGGTGGTGGGGCATCCTAGCCCGAAATATAACATTAGTGGAAAGGGAAAATATTTTTTACAGGTAGCACAGTGAGTGGTGAACCTGACCATCCACTTTAAAGAAAAGTGGTTCAAGTGAGAATACATAAAGATTTCTGGACAGTGGCTGGTTAAATATGTGTCTAGTCAGAGGTCTAAAAAAAATCTCAGAAAACTAGAGATAAGAAAGTGAAGGGTACAAAGTATCTGCAGGCAGATGGAAAGGGGCATAGGTTAAAGGCTCTTTAATGTCATGCAAACTAGAGAAAACTTTAAGTAAGCAAGTATAAAATGTTACTGGGCCACTTGGTCAGGTCTAACCTTCCTCAGGGGTTTGTACTGATAGATATCATGCTGTTCAGTACAAGATACACACAGGTACATAAGCAGGAACTCCTTTTACCAGAGTCAATGCAGCTACTATTGAGTCAAGATAGCTCAGATGCTAGCCACAGAGACTACAGGCTGGCCCCCAGTGGGATATATTTAAACTTCATCAAAATTAAAAGTGCTGTTTTGAAAGATGTAAAATTTAAAAAGAAATCCTTCAGTAGAAGTAAATATTCTCAACTCCTATATCTGCTGAAGGATTTTGTAACACTATTTGGAGAAAAATATAAAAGAATTTTAAAACCACTAATAAGGGGCAACCCAAGAAAAAATGGAGTTCTTTGTAAGTCTGTCCAATCAGCACATGAAATCATGAAAACAGAAAATCAGTGGTTATCAGGATAAGGACATAGACAGTGAAAAACAATAAAGGGCATAAAGAAATTCTTCCCAATAATGTTTTGTGTTTATATACATCAGTCAAAACTCATAACACTATACCTTTGTGGAATGTAGATTATGTAAATAATAATTGTTCATAAATTATACTACCATAAAACTGACAAAAATATATTACTTTGAAATTTGAAGAGAAATATTAAAATTTTACATTCAATGTAATATGATGAGATAAGTACGATGAACACAAAGCTATTCTTAAATTTTTAGTTATTTTTCTATTTGAATTATTTACGGAAAAATAATTCCTTTTATATAAACAATATATCAGAAAATACTAAAAAAATTTACACCTACTTAGTTTGTCAAAAAAAAGTACTACCTGAAAGAAAACATACAGAATTCTTGTTTAAAATGCAAATCTCTGGGGCTCATAGCATGGTATGAAAGTAAAATCAAGGGTGCATCTATGGGACAGCACCAGTGTTTAAAGGGAGCTACATTACTGCTACCAATTTATATGTCTACACTGGAAGAAGTATTATCTGTCTTTTACTTCTGAATTGTAGACAGTCATAATGTTAGATGAACTCTCACGCCCGAAGGGGAAAAAAAAAACTCCACTTGAATTTGAAAATTCTATTTCATTTTCCTGAAAATAAGAGCTGACTGGAAAACAAGTCTAGTTATTATAGAATTATGTGATACACAATTCTGTGATGTACAGTGTAGCATGAACTTCTGAGTTTTCTTGGAACAGTGTGGACCAACACCTATGTGATTCAACTAACATAATTCATTGTAAATATTTTGCCTGCATTGCTTAGACATGTGTTACCCTACCAACCTAACCAGAGAAAAACTATTATTTATCTCCCTGTCTAAATCATAGTTCAGTAGGAAGACTGGCCAACTTAGTACAATGATTTGAAATATGATTCTTCTTTGGCCTCTATTTCCATACTGCATTCTAAAATATGAGGTCATATATCACAGTTGGATGTTTCAAAAAGTAAGCAGACTATAATTAAGCAATAAAATTCTAGAATGTAGTAGCTACAGAACACATTCAATATTTTATCATAGCAAATATAATTAGATCAATGACATCTGTGCTGTGGAAGAGACTTTCACAGTTTACATTTAACTTGGAAGCTATTCTCCTCTTGCCAAAATTAAGAACTATAAAAACATTCCTACCATATAGCTTAGCTCAGTGGGAGGTAAGTCCTTATCTTAGAGGAAAGAAGAGAGGCAGGAGTTCATAGCAAGCATTTACATGCCTGAGGCTTTGCATACAGGAAAGTCTGCTTAGATAAACAGAGATGAGACTATAAATAGCATAAATCTTTAAAAATTATTTACAGTGATACTTTGAGTTTATTAATTCTGACATGAAGGAAGTGGATAAAAGAAAAGTAATAGACTCAAACATAAATTAATAATATCTGAAATGAAGAGATATCAGTGACTCAGAACTAGAAGGTTAGAATGAAACAGCAACAATAATCAAATGAATAAAAATAGACAAAACAAAAATAAAACAAAATTAAAAACCTGAAGTGATCTCTTTGAATCAAGCTACATGGGGATTTAGGATTTTCCTAAGTATTATAAGGAGAAGAGATTGTTACCCAAACATATTGTTTATTATGCTATAAAATATTAATTTTTATTATACTATCACTGCATTAAGTATATTCAGTTACTGTGAAATATTTTTTTCTGTTATAAGTTTCAAATTAGAGGATTCTGTCAAGTCTTATCAACAAATTATACCCAAACAAAGGGATCTGAACCATTAATGACTTTTATTACTCTAGCTCCACAGCTGAAAAAAACAAGTTTCCATCTTAACAGAATTTTGAGGTGATATATATTGTAGTATGGAGCCCTTTTCAATTAAAACACTACTTATAAAGAATTAAATGCCTTTGTTCTTGAATTAATTAAAATTTGTAATGGTGCTCAGCAAATTTTACCTTCTATTATACATATTTACACAAACATTTTGTCTCTCCTTTTAGGGAAGGATACTGTGTTATTCTATAGTGTTAAGTATTTCTTAGCATTAAAAACTTACAAAGTATGCATGGTGTAGCCTGGGAATATGACATACATATCTGTGGAATTGTGCAAGTGAATGAATGTTTTGTACTATGGCTATTTTGTTTGTTTGGAAAGCAACTCAAGAGAAAAGAAAGCATAAATTCACTTAGGACAAGAAAAACTGGATTCTCATCTTATCCCATTTGACATTGGTCAAGTCATATAATGTACTTACACATATTGCACATTAGGATTTGATTTGGCTAATGGAGAAGTTACTAGAGAATTTTGTTATACTTTAAATTATATCGCTCCAAAATTCAAATCTTAGATTCCTAATACTTTAGCACCTCAAAATGTGACACTATTTGGAGAAAAAATGTTTACAGAGGCAAGTTAAAGTGAGAATCCAAAATGACTGGTATCTTTACAAAATAGAAAATGTGGACAGAGACACACATACAAAGTGAAGATATATGGATGATAGCGTCATTGTTAAGCCAAGGAGACAGCCCTTGACAAGACACTATTTTCATAGCCTTCAAAATCTGTAATTTTGCTGACTTCTTGATTTCAGACTTTTAGCCTCCAGAACTGTGAAGTGATAAAATTCTGTTTTTCAAGCCACCTAGTTTGTGATCTTTTGTATGGAAACTATTAGAACAGGCTTAATGAAGAGGAATCTTTCTGGATTTCCTAGCCAATAAATTGCACTAATTATTACTAGAGCAAGGCTCAGAAAACTTTTTTTTTTTCTGTAGTGGGTCACACTTTAGACTTAGTTGATCACATAGAGTTTCTGGTGCATATTCAGTTTTAATCTTTTAATGAAAAAGTATTCCCTGCTTCCTAAATGTACCAAAACCAGACTGGGCTCAAGCTTCAGTTCTCCAACTCCTAGAGCAGAAAGAATTTCATGTCCCAGGTGAGGTTTATATGATTTTTCCCTACAAATCCTAAGTACCAGTCAATGAACATTATAAATAATACAAGTCTGTTGCAATAAAAAGTTTTCAATTATTTTTGGTACAGTGTTATTTTTTTAATCAATCCCTTCTCTTTCTCTATGCCCCTACTCAAAGGTGTGATTGGACCTTAATTTTTTTCCTTACCATTCATTAAATATTAAAGTTTGTATTTTAAGTAAATTCTCCAGTATTAGGTTCCAGCCTCAAATAACATTACTGACAAATAGAAAATTTCTCCTATACATATTTAAAGATACGTTTAAATATGGTATTTCATTGTCCTTACTGAAAACTAAAATGATTTAACAGATTGAGTATAAACATTGCATTAAACATTACCTCAAGGTAAAATTACCTATATTGATTCTTCATTGATATCAAAAATATACTTTGAGTAAGAAATTGTGATTAATATAGTGTGTAAAAGACTTTACAGACTAAAGCACCAAAACCACTTCAAAAATATATAGTCCAATAAGCACAGACTGTGCAGTTTGCTTGCTAATCACAAAATCGAATTTGTCTCTAAATGCCAGAATGTATTTGCTGGACTTATAATTGTAACCCCCATGCTCAGTACTGCTTCTCAGGAAATCAGTTATTAGGACCTCATTCTGCTAAACTGATCAACCTTATCATTTATAAATCCATATTAGTCATTAAAAAATAAATAAACTGTCACTGTCCTGTTGAATGCTAAAAGTTTTCAGGTTTAATTCTAACCAAGCTTCAGTTGTGGAGATGAAAGCAGAGATTTGTTTTTGGCATATGAGTAAACTAGTACAAAATTTTTAAAACCAGCTGATATTTTCTCCTTTATCTAGGAACATCTTGTCTTATTTCCTTCCAATTACATTTTTTTTTTTTCTTCCGTGAACAGCAAATATGTCATTTCTATCATTCTCCTGCTGGTGGCCTTCTGGAAGATGATTGAATTACACAATCATTGGAAGAAACAAGCTGTTTTATGTCTTGATTGCTATGGATTTTGTAGATTGTCCTGCTCTGGGGGCTTTTTCAGGTTACTAGAGACTTTAAGCTACTTTCACTGAGTAATATTTGCCTGCAGGAAATGAAGGGGTAAAAACTCGAGATACATGCATTTTTCCTAGGGATAAAATCACTATGATTGGCTTCTCTTTTATCTTAATAAAAAGTGAAATATATGATAAAAATTTCAGTGTTTCTCAAAATAATCAAGAAAATAAAATCTAGTATTAATTATTGAACTGCAAATATCTGAGTCTGACCCCATATTTTCTCAATTAGGATAACTACTGGCAAGTACCATTTTCTATTGCTCAGTAATAAGTTACCACATTTCAGAGAGAAAAATGTACTTCTGATCTCATAGTGTCCGTGTATCAGGAGTATTAGCACAACTAACTGAATCTCACAGGGTCTCAGGGTCTCCCAGTTTTAAATCATGTCAATCTGGCTGTCCAAGTTCTTCTCAAACTTATGTGGTTAGTGGAAGAATTCAGATTCTTTTGCTTCTGCTTGTAAGACTGAGTGTGCCTGCTTAGGGCACTGTCACTTCCGAGGGGGTGCTGGTAGTCTCTGACAACATGGCCCAATGCATAGAGGGCCATGGCTCTTTGTATATTCCAGGTCTGTGGAGAAGCTCTCTTAACAGTCTGCTAAAATGGAGGCTCAGTTATAAATTTAGAATTCAGACTGACATTGTCAAACTGAGTCCCAAGATTTCCCATGCTAGTTTAAAGAGCCTATGTATATGTTGAGATGTCACTTCCATGCATTTATTTTATAAATGCAACTGTTGGTAACAAGAAAATGAGATTATCTGTGTAATCCTGATCTCATACCAATCAAAACAGTTTTCTCTCTTATGTACCATCATTTTTGTTTGATTTAATTTTAAAACAATAATAATAATAAAATAAAGTAACACAGATGATGAAGAAATAAAACCTGCTATTGTTTAGAATTTTATAAAAGTTTTCTCTGGCTGACATTTGAAGAGGAAGTAAGAAAGGTTAGAAGGACCATAAGAAGTGCTCCAGCTTGTCCTGAGTGGTTTACATGAAAAAGAATGAGAGGAGCCATTAGAACCAAAAACCAGGCTTGGACTAGTCTACAAGGAAAGAGGAACCTCAGTCTAGCAACCACAAAGACCTGAGAAACACCCACAGTGCCCTTCAAAGTAAATTCATTCTTTCTCAGAGCCTCCAAACAATACCACCATTGGGTCAACAACCTGGTTTCAGCCTTTTCAAATTTTAAGCAGATGACTCAACTGAACCTGCCCAGACTGCTGAACTAAGAGATAATACTGTGTTGTTTTAAGGCTATCATTCAGGAGTAAATTGTTAACTCATATAACAAATCCAAGCCAGAAGTTATTGTACATGTGCTGTGTAAACTACCAAACAGAAGTTGGTTACATTTATGTACATATCTACTAAATTAGTTAGCATTTGATAGCATTTAAGAGTGTTCCCAATGGACAGCTGCTATGCACATGTTATACAATATAACTTCAAGTAAACCTCCCAATGAATATGCGAATTATTTATTGGCTTACTGGTACTTCACTAATGTAAAAACAGGTTTGGGAAAGAAAAATACTTTGACATTGGTCATAAATCACCTCATTTCTCTCATATAAATTTTAAAGTTCTCTCTCCATGTATATTATGTAAAAATGTTATTAGGATTTGAAGAGAGATATATCCATCACTTACATGTGGTAAATAGAGCCAATTCCCAAAAATTTATAGAGTGTCAGCACTGTGTTTGGCCCTAAGGCTACACAAATGAGCAACTCAGACTCTTCACTTGGCCTATGTGAGGAAGCATTTAGAATTCCTGGTTTCCAGAATAATCACAAACATTTGTGTTGCACTAACTTGCAGTACCAAAGGGTTAAAGCAAACTTTGTAGTAACTTTACAGTAACTTGTTAAAGCAAAAGATTGTAATTAATATGCAATCTCTCTTGCTAAAATCTTAATACTTTTGTTCAAAAACTTCCATGCGTTTTTTTAATACAAAATGCTTTCAATCATCTAACTATATCTTCTTCAACTCTCCAAAAAGTTGTTTTCTCTTCAAGGACAAGAACAACACTTTTAAAAATCTTACATCAATGCAATAATTGGAAAATGTCCCATTGGTACCTAAGGGTTTTTGAATGCTTCCTGAAAAAAAGTTATAGCGTACTTTTCAACAGTCAAAGACAGCATCCATGATAAAAATTTTATGACAAAATAGTAACAAAATGTATCTCAAACAGAGAATCCAAATATCTATGATATGACACCAGTGAAACTTTTTCTAGAGGTCTGTGTGCCATACACACACAAAATATAAAGCAACTTCTATTTAGATATACATTTTATTTGTACCATGTATGTGTTAGACCCAAGAAAAGGAAGCATTCAACTCTAAGGGAAGATGAGAAATTTATCCTGACAAAGCATCTGTATCTTAATTTAGTATGAGTCTTGATCCTATATACCTGAAGATATCTAATGTTTTTTTAAGGTTCCCTGTACTCACAGTGACTATGACAGTTTCACAAATTGTATACAAATTCATTTTGACTGTATCGTTTTTCCCTCTATGTTGATTTCTTTCAGACTCATGTTGATCAGTTGATCTCTATTTTTGTCTTACAACCACCTCTTCAGTCTTGTGTCTCTTTTATGGTATTTCTTCCTACCTATAAGAAGTGAAATTCCCTTAATTTCCAAAGCTTAACTAACATTAATCCTCATGTTTGCCATGAAAACATAATTGTGAACTTTAAAAACTAGAGAAATAATATAAAAGTTCCCATGCATCATTGATTTCTTTTCTGGAAACTTCATTGATCTGCTTTCCTTAATGAAATACTGTTTTCCCTTAAAGACACACATTTCCTCGTTCCCTTCTGTGAAAGTTAAATTTTAAGAATTGACTCAAGTGAGTCACTGAGTGTTCAGTAATTTATTTAAAAAGCATTCTGGGGGAATGTATAGGGACACAATGTCATTTTGTTATTTCTTTCAGATACTCATAGCATAACATAGCTGTTTGATCAAGCCAGACCAGACATTTTACTTGAGAAATTTCTGTTCTTTACGTGAAGCCAGTCACATTTTCTTGTCTTTTCTCTCATATGAATATTTTCTGCTAAAATCTCATAAATTCAAAATTATTGCTTGAATTCACATATTCCAGCTTTCTTGGATATAGGAAGGATATAAGATGAAAATTATATGGTACCTGCTTGGACTCAAGTAGAGAATAAAAATTAAGTGATCTCACAAAGAAATGGAAAATGACATTCATATTTTTCAAAACTTAGTGAATAATGTAATTGGAGCCACCATTATAACTTAGGTTAACCTTCCCTCTTATTTCTTGGTGCTTTCTCTAATCCTCCCATTTAATTCATTGTTGTAGCATATAGGAAGTTCTTACCAGATAATCTTTCTAAAACTGAACTATAATTATGTCATTTCCCTACTTATATTCCTTCCCCAGGCCTGCAGGAAAATATTAAATTGTTTAACATGGTTTTACAAAGTTCAGCGTGATCTTATTTCTGATTACCTTCTTAGTCTCATTTTTTTTTAATACTCTTAACTTGCATGATACTCTAATCATTACAGAATCATCTTAGTTAATGAAAACTCCACATCATCTCTTGGCCAGTGGATACCGCACAACTTGCTTCTTCCCTCAATAAGGTTTCCTACCAATTCTACCATTACTGGTCACATTCTAACTGTATCTCATACCAACGCTCATCCCTACAACCATGACTGACATATTTTCACACTTCAGATTTCAAATTTGGACTTATATTGGTGTATATGATCTTAAAATTTTAATAATAAAATTTGCAATTACAGATGAATTATCATGTGATTTTTCAATACATGTATACATTATATGTTTTTCAAAATTTTATTTAAAGAAATACTAAACAAAACAGAAAATAGGCAGAAATACTTCATACAGAGAAAAAAATAAACAAGAAATCACTGATGTTTACATATTGTCATTTTAAAAATAGTTGTTCAAGATACAAAAATGGAACATGTAAAGTGGGAATTCAAACAGTGAGACTGCAAACAGTTCTGTTCAACTATCCAACAAAAACTTAGAAATATGGTTATCAATCCTATACACGTAAACATACATGCTGTTATCCATATTTTCAATTATGTTGAGATTGAATAAACCCAAGCAGGCTATTATCACTCTGAACAAAGAATAATACTATTGCTGAGTTTCACATTATGACACTCCAGGATCAGCACTGGGTATTTTAGTGTCTCTTTTTGTTCAAAGTACCTGTTCATTTCATCATGGGTCATAAGATCAGTTCTCATATACTGTTCATAGATTCTACACATGCATGAGTCTTAACATGTATTCTATCCTTTCGATATTAGACAGAGAAACAAAACAGAACAAGGCAAAACAAAACATATTCCTATAAACACATGAAATGAAATAAACACATAAGACTGCTGTACAAAGAGTTCTACTATGGTTCTTGTGTTGTCTCTTGTTATCTCCAATAGAATTGGCTATGTCATCAGACATAGTATAATTGAATATACCAGTACACAACAGTATTAATAAAAACACAACTTTGTATATAGTATAGAACTTGAAAAAACAGCAGTTTTGAATAAAATCTTCTCTGCCTCATTTCTGTTATGCTCTTTTTTTGGCATCAGTTGTCTGCTTATTTTCTTCATTCTGCTTTCTGCTCCATTCATTGAGGCCTCTCTGCCACTGTTCCTGGAATCTAGTACTTTTCTCTCTTTCTAGAATGCCCTGCAGTATTCTCTGTAGAGTTGGATTGCTGGTTGAGAATTTTCCAAGTTCCTCTTTGTCTTGAAAGCATCTTGTTTCTCCATTAGTTTGTAGAGACAGTTTAGCAGGGTATATCAATCTGGGATGGAGGTTCTTTCAGGGCTTGGAATATTTCGCTCCAGGCTCTTCTTGACTTGATGGTTTGTGTCAAGAAGTCTGCTGTTATTCTTATGGGCCTCCCTCTATAGGTTATATGTTTCTTGTCTCTAACAGCTTTTAATATTCTGTTCTTATATAGAATTTCGGGGATCTTGATTATTATATGCCCGAGTGTAGCTGTGTTTTGGTTGTAGGTGGCTGGAGTTTTGTATGCCTCATATATCAGATTATCATTTCCTCTTCCTATGTTTGGGAAGTTTTCCTTAATTATTTCTGTGAATAACCTTTGTAGTTCCATTGTTTGTACCCCAGCTTCTACATTACATAATAATTAAATCAGCTTAAGCAAATCTATGTCCATAAACATTTATCATTTCCTTAGAGTTAAATCATTTTAAATAATTTACCCTAGTATTGTAAAATATACAATGAATTATTATTGATGCTTACCCTACTGTACAATTAAATAAGACTTCCCACTGCTTAGTACTCATTGACCAAACTCTGTCTTCTCTCTGGTAATAAGATGCATCCTACCTTATTTACTTCTCTTTTGCTGTCTGTCCAAAATCACATATTACTTTGTGCTGTAATAAAACTTAAATCTTGCATTTTTAATTGTCTATTTAAATAGTATATTTTGTTCATTACCTGTAAGCAATGTGAGGATACATTTGTCTGTTATATTTTCTGTCAGCATGTTGCAGAGGAAATGGACATATTAGACATTCATTAAATATTCTAAGGGATATAAAGCTAAGGGAAAAGGTGTGTTGCAGGAGAAAAAGCTTTGGGGCTAGTAGAAAAAAATCTTCTGATGACACAAGGAAAATATAAACTTTTCCAGAATTTGAGTCTGGTTGTACATTTTGAGAACAACCATCACCACAACAGCTATTCCTGGAAGATACTATTGGCTCAATCAATATTTGCTAAGTGGAAAACTAAGAAATAAAAATTATAAGGAGTATATTAGCCAATTTTGTGTACTTATCATAAAATATCTGAAAGAGAAAAATAAAGGAAAGTTTGTTTGCTTATTCATTTATTTATTTATTTAGACTCATGTTCTGGAGATTCAGTTCAACATTACATGGCACCATTGCTGGTTCTCAAACAAAAGCACTATAACATGTCAAGGCGGGACAACACATTCGAAAGTCTGATTGCACAGCCAGGCAAAAATCAAACAGACATACTCTGGTGACAAATTCACAGTGACCTCAGGACCTCTTTCTAGGCCTCATTTATCAAAAGATTTAATTTGAGTAGCATATGGAAGATTTATATTTAGCTGTTAGTTGTGCCAGACTCTAAGTGTCCTACATGCATTTATCATTTAATCCTCATCCCTTAGTAGCACACATCAACAGCTACTGTACTCCATCTTATTGTAGAGATAACCATGTCACGAAGACTTTAAAGAAGTTGCCTAAGTCATATAAAGAACTATCAACAGAAACCAGAATTTGAATGTAGATAATATGATTCCTGTTAAGTACCAGACAATACTATCATTACAATTGAACTACTTTATAAGTGGGCAAGAGAAAGCCCAACATATCCCTGTAGTGATACAGAGTGGATATAAAATGACACAGAATCTAGAAAGATCACGGAATATCCCTGATGTCTCACTAGACAGCCTTTGCATTTTTCTAAACCTCTTTCACTATTTTCACTTCAAAAATGGAAAGTATTCATATTTATCTGAAGTATAATAAGATAGCTAGTGAGTGAGGAGACAAAAATAGAGAAGCTTTCAACCTTCATTACTTTAAGAAATACTGGAGATAAACAAGCCCCTTATGTTGCAATATTACCTCAGTTAGTTTATGATATGGATAATAAACTCTCATAAACATAAAGAGCATAGTGCCATGTGTCATTGAATTAGTCATGTTATCTGAGCATCAATAACTCAATTTATATTAATAATATACTTAAGCTTTCATCTGCTTTGCAAATGCTTACCAATATTCTTAAGTTAAATAAGGAACCAAAATGAATTTTTGGAATTTTATGTTATAATCATCAGTCTCACTATATGAACAAAATGTGTTCATGGATTACCTCAAATGTGTAGCTGAGAACAGAATAATACAGTTAAAAAATTAGTTATTTTTTTGCATATCATTTTCTCATAGCAATGTCTCTCAAATAAATGAAGCTAAAGAAAGATGAATAGTTGATATTCAAGAAGTGTATCTTTGTGATAAAAAACACTTGCATAAGTCATCTTTGCAGGGCATTATTTTCCTCTCACATTCCCCAGTGAGACTATTTAAAGTGAGTGCAATGACTGTTGCATCTATTCTTCTTACCTATTTTATCACTAACCCTGACATTCTAATTTAAATTATGGCTAAGCTGTTGTCATTTCTCTACAGGAACCAGTAATTCCTTAGGGGCTTGTCTACTAGTCTTTAACAGATATTTCCCCTAGTATTTTCTTGTCTGAGCTGAGCTATTAACTATATTCTCAAAAAAAAAATTGTTCCTTTAACTTCTGAGAAAATTGTTTTCTCTTATATTTCTTCTACCTCCCTGTCTATCTCCTTGGTTACTCACATTTTCTCCTGCTGAGACTCAGTATCTAGGTATACTAAAGCTGGCAATGTGACTTCACATTTCTAATCTACATATACTCATCCTCGATTATAGTTTCTCCCTTTGAATAGTGTTAGAAGTCACCTATTTTCTTTTGACTCCAGTGTGCATTTCTCATTACTTAGCTCATTATCATGTACCCATCAGTAATCTCCTCTTAACTATCACATCATCATCAGAAACTCAGAATAAAGCTAAAAATTTTAAAATAACCATTTTCTAATAAAAAAGCACACATGTCCCAAAGTACCAAGACCATTTTGCATACCTCAGTGGTATTTTATGAACTGAACAGGAAGATCACTGGAACTCACAAATCAAAAAAAAATAATAATAATAATATGTGTGCAGCATGCAGCATGTCCCTTTTTGCTCACTATTACTTAGTGTCCTTTGCAAAATAATCCTATCATTTATAAACGATATCATATATCATTTATAAAAAGTTTGGCCTCGGTTAGTATTTAACTGGAATAACAGTATATGTGATTATGCTATTATTTTTCCCACTTGTTATTGTGTTGGAGATGTCTGTTATGTTGTTGAGTATAGTGGGCATCTGTTCAAATTACAAATAATATTCTGTTGCATAAATATAACTACTTTTTAAATTCAATTTATAGTGGAGCACATTTGGATAGTTCCTGGTTTCAGTTAGATAATGACTGCTGGTATACATATTATTCTTTATTTGTTTAATACACAATCTTTCTATCAGTTTACAATTTTGCTTATTGAAACTATTGAGGATGTATATATAATATATACATGTACATATACATATATATGAATGTATCTTTAATATTGCCAAAATTGGACCATTACACTATGTATAAAAATCAAAATGGATCAAAGACTTTACCATGAAATCTGAAAGCACAAAACTAAAAAAATATAGAGATGAAATCTTTCATGACATTGGTTTTGAAAATGATTTTGTTGATATTACAGCAAAATCATAAACAAAAATAAACAAGGAAATTACACCTAGCTAAAAAGCTAGTAAATAGCAAAAGAAGTAATCGAAGAAAGTGAAAGGCAGTGTATTTGATTGGAAGACAATACTAAAAAACTATATATCTGACAAGAGTGTAATATTCAAAATATATAAGTAATTTCTACAACTTAATATTAAAAAACAAAGTAACTAAGTTAAAAATTAGCTGAAATCTAAACACTTTACTAAATGTATATAAATGGCCAAAAGTATATAAAATACGTCAAAATCACATAATATTCACTTTGTGAACATTTGAAAAAATATAGGCTAAAATTTCCCATTCTTGTACCCTCACATAAACAATGATTTATCAACTACCTGCCAGGGACAATAGCTCTAAGAGAGCTCCAGAGTATAAACAGGATTGCATTTGAAAAAAAAAAAAAAAACTATTGCAAAACAAAGGAAATAATCAACAGAACAGGAAAAGTAACCCTGTAATGTAAGAAAATATTTGTAATGTGAGAAAATTTATAATATATTTTGTTAATATCTAAGCCATGTTAAGAATTCCTGTAATTCAAAAAGGTATATTATCTAGTTGAAAAATAGCAAATGATTTGAGTAGATGTTTTTCAAAAGAAAACAATTGAATGAACATAGGTAAATAAAAAGATGCCCACCACCACTACTGCTAGTTCTCAAGAAAATTGAAATATGAACTATAATAAGATACCATCCTACCTATTACAGTGGTTGCTATAAAAATAAGACAAAAGATATCATTATAATAGTGATATCAGAGGAAATAAAAGGCATTAGCAAAACATGCACACATTTGATACAAAGTGATTGCTGTGATTCAGGTAAGTAATAATGAAAAATTTGAAGAAGTGCGTAGATTTAAATAATATTTTAAAAGAACTACTGAAATTGATAAATTACATACAGAGTGGTTATTTGTCATTGGGAAGAAGAGATAAATACAATTTAAAGATTTCCACTTTAGAATGGTGATTGGAAGAATTATGAAGATAAAAACATTGTATAGCAAATATACTGAGTCTGAGCTGACTGTGAGACTTGAATGTAGAAAATGGAAATACATCTCAAAAGCTGAGGCATCACATTTAGCACAAAGAAGGTCAAGTGGAAGATAACAACATATACTCAAGAATGAAAATCCTGGTTACCAGTGAAATTGACTATAGGAGGAACATTTAATGTGAGGATAGATGATTGAGTTTAAAACTGACTGAGTTGCACATTTTACATTTAGATTTGTAATCCGTTTTGAGTTAATTTTTGTGAAAACCCAGAGGCTCCTGTTATGGATTAAAAGCTGATGGTCAATTTAATAGCAGCTGAATTAAATTAGCGTGGTATTGAGTATAGATGGCCTACTGAAGGAAATTTGTCAGTATAAATAGAGATATAGAGAATAAGACCTAGGCATTGTGGGTTTCTTTAAATGTTGCTGTTTTGAGCCACTGGTTCCAGTAGGAGCTCATCAGGACTAACTTCCCCTGTTTGAGTTTGACCATTGTCATTGGAGGAGCTCAGGAACTTGTTGGTGAATGTGGTTGTGGTTCACTTTGGGAGAACTCTGGTCCTTATGCTGAGCATCACTTCCTGATCTGGTGGGGAAGATGTGTGCCATTTAATCTCCAGGAGAAACTTATCATGTTGTCTTCCTAGCATGTACTCAACTGTGCTTATCATCAGAAGAGCTCGGGACCTCCATGTTGCTGAGGATGGCTGTGGTGCTTTTCAGACAGCCCTGGTCCTTATTTTGAGCGTGACTTCTCGGCTTCAGTGTGGACCCCTCCACCTACCAGCTCCTTCACCCTGGTGGCATAGACTTTCTAGCTTCCATCGCTGACCTTTGAGTATTCCCAGTGCAGATCCATAAAACAGACTGGTGTGATACAACTATGGGAACTTCCTAAGTAAATATTATATATTAAATAAATTATTTTCCCTTTAAAAAACCTAAAGTGACACCAGTTGCTTGTAGCAACAATGACAAAAAAGTTCACTGTCGCCAAACCTAACACTATGAATGAAATTTAGGACTCATCTCTTAGAGAAATGCAAGAAATAAAGGAAGTATTATTTATCTTAGATGAGATAAATATTAGTGAAACTTTATAATAGATAATCAAAATGTTTTAGTTATTAGGAAAAACTATTAACTAAATTATCACTCGGATTTACCAAGAATCTAGACTATTGGGCTGTACTGGTAGCAAGAGAAAGAGCGTGGTATTGATTGAATTAAATACTCCCAGAAAAGATCTGCAGAAGTTCAAACCCAAAGTACCTCATAATGTGAACTCTTTTGTTTGGAAAGAGAATCAAAATGTATGCAACTAGTTAATTAAAAGAGGTTATACTGGATTAGGATGAGTCCTTAGTTAGTATAACTAGCATCATGTAAAGGAAGAATTCCACAGAGGAAGAATGCTTGTGACAATGAATGGCATTATGATTTATATTAAAATGATCCCCAAGATCTCATTTATTCAGAGGTGGGTCTTTCAGAAGTTGATTGGATTATAGGGGTCCTATATTCATTGGTTAATTCATCCATTGCTGAGTTCATAGTGAAATGTGTTGTTAGAAGGTGGTGCCTCGTTGGCAGAAATGGGTCACGGGAGGCCTGGCTTTGGAATGTCTCTGTGGCTCTCTGTCTCTCTCCTGTCTCTCTGTCTCTGTCTCTGTGTCTCTTTCTGTATCTCTGTCTTTCTCTGTGTCTCTGTTTCTCTCTCTGCTTCTCTCTCTCTCTCTCTCTGTCTGTGTCTCTCTCTGTATCTCTGTCTTTCTCTGTGTCTGTTTCTCTCTCTGCTTCTCTCTCTCTCTCTGTCTCTGTGTCTCTCTCTGTATCTCTCTCTCTCTGCTCTCTCTCTCTCTCTCTCTCTCTCTCTCTCTCCTTTCCTACTGCCATGCTCACCTTCTGGAATGCCATTTCTGCCCTAGAGCCAACCCACTATGGACTGAAACCTGAAATTATGAGCCAGAATAAATCTTTTCTTCTTTAGGTTATGTATGTCACGTACTTTATCCAAATAATGGAAATGTTGATGAACAAAGATGGTGACAGGTCATTTTCTGCCATATGTCAGAGAATACTGTACATTGCCAGTGAGTCACAAGATGCTACAAACAATAACAAAAAAAAAAGTCTTACAGAATTCACCAAGGAACATTTTCTTCCAATACTTTGATGTTGGCTTTTAGCCTCCAGAATTATGGTCCAATAAATTTCTGTTGTTTTTCTGCTATTTTGGCTTTGTGATATCAGCTATGGCAGCCTGAGAAAACTACACAGAACATTCTTTAACTGAGAAATGTAAGAACCATGGATCATTGCAGCTGTTTGACAGATTAAGAAGAGTACCAAAGGGAATTTCTAATTTTTAAGTTCACGTAATGGACTTAAATCTAAAGAATTTCTTGATGTGTTAAAACATCTATTATCACCTGTAGGTGCAGACAGGTAGCTGAAGAGCAAATGCAAAGATTAATCACAGAAGTTGCTGATTTATAATGACAGTTGAATTTGCAGCTATGCTCCATCATTTTGTATAGGATATAGCATTGTTCTGGGAAAACAGCAATCCAAAAATCTAGAAAGTATGCATTTGAGTATATAAATGGCAGGGTATACTGAAGAATTTCCTGGCAATCACATAAATCCTTTTGTGTGAAAAATTGCTTTTACGTTGTTTTAATATCTTACCAAAAAGGTCTCTTAATTCTCCACCCCAACCCCACTTCTCAATTTCAATTTTAACTAAAATTGCATCCCACATAATGAGGATGATACAACAGCAAGACTTAGCAAAGTGAAATGGCTAATATCAGGGAGAGCTAAATTTTCCAAGAAATGTCTGATATGGAAAATAAGTTGAAATGATCTCCTTTGAAAATTATTGAGCTGCCATTCTCTTTGTAGCCCTTAATTTAGCCTCAGAAAACCCTAAACTCATACTGTTTATATTCTCAGTTCTTGAGATACTCGCCAACTGGGTAAATTCCCACATCTTGCTGCCCTACAGGAATGATTGGTATTGTGTAAATGGCAAACATATGGTGCCTAAACATCTCTCTTTCTATCAGAATAATTTATCACATGAGAAAGTAACAGAGACGAGTAGTGCCACTGAGACTAGAAAGATGAATTTATTTAGACTGTTTTACGAAGTTAACTTAATGAGTGTTTGAAAAAAGGAGCAGATTTTTATAAGTTTAATCAGTGAATGATTCCAAATTATAATTAGGCTTCCAGATGTGCTTCCATTACTAAACAGTTCAATTCAGTTCATGAATCCTTGCTATGCATTTGAGTGACACAAAAACAAGAAAAACAAAAAAAGTCTTATGAAAAAGAAATATGTTTCAGGTCTTTGACATATCAGGAATCCACTCCAAAATTAAAGGTAAGTTGCTATACATTACTCTCTACAATTAAGAATGAGAAAATACTTATGGTCACTGTATTAGGCAACAATCTATATTTAATGATTATTGAAATCTATTTATAGATGTCTGTAAATTCTATAAAGTTTGAAGTGTACATTTTTTAGAAGACATTCTTTTAATTCAGTAAAGGCTACATTTTAAGCAGATCTGCTTTGAAGTCCTTTGACTTAAATAGGAATCAATAGCTCTTAAAAATCTTGGTGTTTCAGAATGCTATATGATGCTTTTACTGATGTTTATGCTCAAAAATAAGTTTTCAAATTTGTAGAGGCCTTAATCATCAAAGCTAAAGTAAAAACTCTCTGTGCATGCTCATCAGCATCTCCTTACTCACTGTAATGCACTGTCAGAGAACTCACAAAAATGCATCCCTAGTAGTAAAGGTAGACTCTGTGTTTTGGCTCTCTCAGTAAGATTATTCTTACTGTCCAACTAATTATTAATACAGAGTGCCTAATTTTTCTTTAGCAGCCATCAACAGTGTAGCCCTATGTGACCACTCAATAATTGTTGTGTTGATTACATTGCAAATTACTTGTATGCTTTAATCAATATTTTTCTCCATTAGAGTAGACATTCACTCATATTATGGAAATTTGAAAACTTCCTGCCTCAGCCTTTTCAGAGTATTGAGATTGCACTTTCCAATTTAATTGCATACTACATTAGCCCTGTACACATTGAACTGTAGAGTCTTATCCTTCACAAATGTGAATACAAAATTCTAGCAGTTGTCCGATTAGCTGACTTAAAAAGAAACATGAAATGTGTGGTGAAGGAGGTCCCAAACATACAATAAATATAGTAAAAGGGAAAGAAACTGCTCAAAAGGAAATTTTATTGTTTGATCAGTCTTGCATGCCTATATCTGGTAGCCTGAGCAATTACTTTGAGGATAACAACATGCAATGTAACAACCATTGTTAAATTCCTGTCATCTTATTTTGAAATTCTATGTTGTCATTGTTTTTTGTTTTTGTTGTTGTCATTTTGCTTGTGTTATTTTTTAATTGTTTGTTTCTTGATTTTTCTGGGTTTTTTTCTGTTTAAAGTTTTAAAAGAGAACTTCTAAATATAGTATAGTAAATGAAATTTTCAACACTATGCACAGCTCCTGACACCTTCTTCTGTCTAAATTGTCTAAATGACTATCCATCTATTTTAAAAATTAGTAAATATTCAGTTCATAATGATTACTTAATGCACATATGTAATACATTTTAACTGTTTTTCCTTTCCTTTCCTATTCCTTCTACCCCTCCTCCTTCATTCCATTTGCAAAACACTTACCTCTTCTTTCTGTCTCCAGGATTTCCTATATCAATAAATAAACAAATTTTGAATATTTAAATTCTACTTTTACTTTAATTACTGCATATTGATCATTTTAACTGATGTAGTTATTTAAATACTTTGTACATTTCCCTATATAATGCTTTGTTTCCCATTCAGTCAGCTAGTTTTCTGTTAAGGCATTTCAGTACTAATTTCATACTTTCTAGTATTACATACGAAGTGGAGGTTAGTAAGTGCTGATCAAAATTAAGTAAGCAGTCAAAACTGTTTGTGGACTCAAAGACTGAAGTTTAATCCTATGAAAGAGACAAGATGAATAATATAAAGTATCCAGAATTAGAAATCACAGCTCCTTCTCAGCCCTTACAATCGGTGGGGGTTTTTGTTATTTTTATTTTTTTTAATATAAAATGCTCACTGGGATTTTTTTCAATCAAATATTCATAAAATCTTTATTTTTATACCTTTTTTCTAAAAAGGAATGGAGAATTTTGCATATAAAATAATCATTGCTTTGAACAAATGAATTATAGTTAAGCTAACAATTTAGCTTTGATAATTATATTTTTCAACTCCTTTCCAAAGAACTTTCATTTATATCTTTCAAAGATTAATGAAAGACTGTTAAGGAACAAATAATTTGCCTATCTCTAAATTGTGATGCTTACTTCTTTCCTGTATTTGTTTATTTAATTTTAGTGTAAATTGTCATAGATAGCAAGTTAAACTGAAAATAAAATATTTGTCTGATTGCCAATTTTCTACTTTTTAACCTGCTTTCAATTTTTTTCTAACATAGAGCTGTCAAGTCACACTGCAATTTTACTAACCTGTTCACAAGAAATTTTGAATATTTTTTCTGAGCCTAGAGTTGTGTTGCTGCATATTAAAAATACGTGAAATACAAGCTCAACATTCAACCCCCTAACTAATAATTGCCTTCTAAGAAAAATAAAAGTACTTCAAATGAGATATACTTAAAAATATATTGCAATTACAAAAAATATTTTTATATAATACAGCAAATTTGGTCAAACTCATGCATTACATTTGAAATTATATACCATGTTGCTAAAAGGTAAGGTCTTTTCAATATGAAAAATTGCTGGAAGCTAGCATAGTCTTAAATTTTTAAAAGAACTAAATATATTTCCAATGAACTAAGGAATAAATTAGCCAAAAAATAAAATAAAATAAAAGCTTTAGTCATTTTAATTAAATATTTGCACTTTGGCTGTGATATTATTGAATTTATAGCTTCTACTATATCAAATATTTATATAAATATGACTTTATTCAAATTTTGTTATCATCATCATGCTTTTCTTTGTCACCTATTTTTCTGGCATAATGACTGCTCAGATTGAAAAACGAGACGATTGCTTGATTTTTGCAGCCCACATAATAGAAGAGATTAGGCTATGAGGATACTACATTATATTATTTTTCTTTAATTAATCTATAAAAAATTGCTCAACTGTCTATGCTCTGAGATTAGAAAAGTAATAAATGTAAAAATATATCATTTTCACTGTTTTTAATATATTTGGACTTTTGAAAAATTTTGTTTGCTTTGCACAAAGCACCTAAAACACAAATAGTCTGTTTCCTAGCCTCAACAAAGAGGAACAGATACTTAATGCTGTGATCAGACTAAGAATTGTAGCATAGTGTTTTGTTTATTAGTATTATTATTGTAAATAAGCATCCTTACTTAAAACTTCTAAAATCTGAGACTTACAATTACCCCCCCCATATCTTTTACGACCAGATCTTGAAACCGACAATTTAATAAATAACAGACATCATATAAACTTTAAAACTTTTGTATGTCTCTCAATGATTTAATCCATCTTGTACATACTTTTAAATTACATTCCTCAGAAGTAATTCACAATTATTTTCAATAGATATTATGTCCTTCATTTTAGTCCTTCATCATCAAGTATATATATTTCTTTCCAGATGGACACAGAATAAAGGTTGAGAAAGTTGTCTTACTTTCAGACTTAAATCCAGAGATAAATAAGAATTCATAGGAAAATATGTGCATTACTCCATAAACCATTTATTATTTGTTAAGTTTGTTTTCTTTTAAATATTAATGATTGTAGTATGTAATAATTATCATTTATAAAGGGGGGAAATGCAGGGATCCGAGTTGTTGTTTCTGGCCTTTCTTTTATTAATATTGCACTAGTGTGAATTGGAAATTCTCTTATTTTATCATTGGTAGAATTACAGTGATTTTTAAATATTCTGGATCAGAAGTATTTATTACTGCAGTGTAACTGTAGCTTGTATGTTGATCTCCTTCTTTATTGTATGTAGTAAAGTAAAAGCTAATAAGTAGAGTGTCAGAAATGTTTTCACTACATATTTTATTTTGAGAAATACACTCATCACTATTGCCCCTATTGGAACCAAGAAAATTGAAATTCTTTCCTGAAATAAATCCTGAATTCTCCAGTTCCCTTATCTTTTAAGTAGTTCTGTAGTGGGTAAAATTCTAATGGTAGTGGTACTGAAAGGAAATATACTGAGTTGCTTCAAATATTTGACTTTTTATAATTAGCTTTATTAACATTATTTTATAAATATCATATAATATGACTTAGTTGTAGATATCAAATCCAACATAGATATGTAACATCACTAAAACCTAAAGATGTTCATCTTTGTTGCAGCTTTTAAAGGAGCAATAAAGAATGTCAGGGAAGATTAAACTATCTTTTGAGGAAAATACCTAGATATAGCTGCAGATTATTTACAGAACTGAATTACAATATCTTAGTGTTTAAATTCCATACTTATACTGTCAGAAGTGAATGACTCGATAAATTTGAGCTGCATGGTCTCAAATATAAAATTATTCAGGAGTGCATATATATGATATCTTTCTAAATTATATAGTTACTATAGCTGATGCACAGAAACTATGCAAAACATGTAGCACCAGGATTTTCTGTTTTTATTTTTTGCTTGTTTTCAATCGATGAATATTATCCATAGGAAATTTGTTTATAAATAAATATATGCATAATTAGGAAAAAATGAAATGTCTGAGTATTTTCATGATTTAGAGGAGGCGATCAATGAAAAAGATATGAGGTGAACTTAATACTTGCATTTGCCCCTCCTGATCCCCCTTTTTCATCCTCAGTACCCCAAGGAGGCTGTCCTGCTAAAACACATCGTCAGGTCTCCAGGGGCTTCACCTCAAAAGAGATACCCTGGGGAAGTTCTGGAAGACAAAGAATGAAGTCAAGGGTTTAATTCCCCTTCTTTAGAAATTACCTCAAAATAGGGGCTGGGGATTTAGCTCAGCGGCATAAGCACCTGCCTTGCAAGCAGGCAGTCGTGAGTTCGATCCTTGGTACCGATAAAAATGAAAAAGACAAAAAAAAAATACAAAAAAGAAATTACCTCAAAATGAATAAACCATTTTATAAAGGAAATTTCTATATTCACAGCATCTCATTCTGTGTAACTCCTTCTGGATCTGAAAACTTTCTCATTTTCTGTCACGTTTAAGCCAGGATGATAATATTTACTTCTGGAAAACATCTTCTGAGATGCCACACTATTGTTTTGTTTTGTTTTTCAATATTTTGCATATTGTTATCTAGAAAGTAATTGTTCAGATTTCCTGTGTGTGTGTGTGTGTGTGTGTGTGTGTGTGTGTGTGTGTGTGTGTGTGTACCAGGGACCCAAATCACAGGCCTCATGCTTGCTAGGCAGGAGCTTGTGCTGCTGAGATAAACCCCGAGAGATTTCAAGATTTAGGTATTAAAAAAATGATCAAACAATCAGGCAATGAAAACACAAGCTGTTCTTTTGATGAACTAACAGAGATTAATATCTTTTATATTTTTAATACACACATATATAGATATATATCTCTTATGTTTTCTCTTCTTTCTTTTTTTCCTTTACCCTATCCCAGTTATTTCCTTTTGAGTACTCTCTTTCACTTTCATTTTTACAATATCTTTTATGTATTTTACTCTATTTTTTATTTACCCATATTACTTTATTTTTATTTACACTAAAGAAACAATATAATATTTATACATGTGAGTCTGATTTATTTTACTTATGAGTAAGGTTTCTAGTTGCATCCATTTAGTTTTCTAGGACCTTAGGAATTCTTTTCAACTAGTCTGGGTGTAAATAAACCTACTTCAAAATTGTCATTTCTCTATGTCATCTATTTTTACATTCTCTAATGACAATTGATGCAAAGAGTTTCCTGTGAAATTTATAATCAAAATGTGACCACATAATTCAGTTAATCATATATTCTTGGAGATCCAGGTAGCCTCTATGCTGGAGGAAAATGGAATTTAGAAACATTGCATATGGTAGCAGCAAATAGCTGAGGATTATGCGTGGCAATTCATAGTAAGGGTTGAGGCTGTTACAGAATTTTAACGTTCAAGAGCCCATTTTCTTTTTTCATCTTATGAAGTAAATGCCCCAGATATAGCCAGGCATTGTATAAGACTAAACTGATGGGCAAAGAGTGATATCCTGAGACACAGAATGGGAGAAATTAAATAAACATAGATGAGGTTGAGTATCTTTAATTTAAATTTTTCATAAATCTTCTTCCAGCTAAACACAAATTCAGTTCATACACAATGCCGGGCTATACCTGGGACAATTAACCTCAAAAGGTGACAAAACTACTTGCAGGGCCATATGCTGCTTCTTTCCCTCCTTCCAGAACTGGAACAAATTTTGTATATCAGCACAATCCAGACAGTGAGGTATAAGGTTTGTACCAGGATGAAAGTGTAAATGCATTATATGAAAGCACTAAGTAATAAAATAGAGTCATTAATGTCAAATTCAAAAAAAAAATGGAGCCAAAAGGCCATAAAAGAAGGACCTCTGTGCAAATATGTCTATTAGAAGGTCTGTCACAGGGACTCTGAAACTACAAAAAATTTTAGATGCCATTACTATGAAGACATGTCCTCAGGCACACTGGGTATTACCAATGGGTAATCATCAACTCCTGTAATAATTTGCTCTTGCAGCTGATGAAGTTTATTGTAAAGCAGCTTATGTGAATTTCTGTTCTTTTTTAAAAGTTCCTTTTCTCCAAACCCGAATAACATGACTATGGTCCTCTCCTATAGCATGTGACTGAGGAAGAAAATGCTTTACTATTCCCAGATAAAGTCTTTGTTCTGAAAAGTTTGTCCCTCTTTTTGCATGTTATGTTGATAAACAAATAAATTAGAAGTCCCTTCCAAACATAAATTGATTAAAGTCTGTGGATCATATGTGGTAGCTGATTCTAAATGTGTTAGATTGCAGGCATATTTTAAGACTCATTAGGTTTAACCTAAATGGCATAAATGCATTCAGACATTTCAGAATTTGTTGGGTACACTTGAGCATTCACGCATGGCATTAATATTCTGTTGGTTGGCTAATCTAAGTCTTGCCTTGACAAATCATTAAATTGAAAGGGAAAAACTCCCTTGCACTACAAAGGAAGGTTTTTAATTCTTAAGGAGTCAGATTTGAAGTGAATCTATTATACAGAACCTTCTCATTCATTACTTACCTTCGCTTCTCTGAAACATCAGGAAAGTATTCCTTGCTAGAATTTGGATATTGAGTATATCCCTAAAGTACATATATAAAAGGTGAAAACCCAAGCATGTGGCAGTATTGGAAAGTAGAAGAACCTTTATGAGGTGAAGCTTAATGAAAGGAAGTAAAGTGGTTGGGGTTGTTACTGTCTGTTTCTTTGCTTCCTGACCTTCCTGAGGTGAGCAGCCTTCTCTACAACATACTCCTGTCATAATGTACTGTGCTACCAGGGATGCAAAGGGGTAAGGTCAAGTGACCACTGACTGAAACTTGCAAAAACATGAGCCACAAGAATCCTTTTCTTCTCTTAATCTGACTCTTTCAAGTATCTTTTAAGAGTTGATGAAAAACTAACACATCATGTATTAAGAACCAGTCATGTATTAAGAAATACCTTCTTGAGGACAACACGAATATTCTTGATGATCTCTCAGGTAGTCGGGTTAAATTTTGTATGCTAGAGAGGATACAGTGGGTGTTACAGTGACAGTTGGTTCTGTGGTAACAGGGGGATTCTGGAGTGAAATTGTGAAAGTGGAGATAGTTAACTATCAAGCAAAAGGTATGTGCCATGACACAATAAACCACATTGAGAAAATTACTTATTACAGTGTGTTCACTCCATAGAAATCTGTGGCTATTGCTAATTACACATAGCTTCAGAAACACAATAAAGTGATCCATAGAAGTCTGGATAAATGCTTCTTAATTCTCACATAATAAGAAGTTCTGGATATGTGGGGAAAAATAAAAAGTTAATCCAAGTTGCAATTTGAGAGATTTAAACTTAACTGTCATACTTACTTCACTTCAACAAACAGATCCTGTCATGTAATGGGGTGACACTAACCACCACATTGACAAAGAAACCTGTATTGGATTTCCAAAACAAACATTAACATTTACCAGAATGACTGCAGAAAGAGAGCTACCACTCATCTTTCAGAATATATTAGTTACTGGTTTTAAAGTATTTTTTTCCAGAAATCCAAAATACTACCATGTTCCACTAGTCAAAGTAAGCTTTGAGTTTTTCTTGTGCTGTTTAAAAGCAAAAACAGGATAAACATATTTCACAGAATTCCCATTTTGGCTTCACATCTTAGATTAAGGGCTATCATGTTGGCCTCTGTATCTATTCTTACCCTGGAGATAATAAATCAAAATCCTCACCCCTAGGGTAATTACAGAGGTTAGTGTCACCATCAGATCTACAGGGATGCAAGCTTTATGTTACTGAACACAACACAAGATAACTAATCTATTTTGTCAGTGTCATATTCTGGTAGGTCACAGAGAATGACAGATCATTAAAACTTAATTGGGTGCTGATGCACATTATGGCTACGGTTCCAGATGGGTATAATTGGGGTCACAGCTTGATACAGCTTAAACACCTGCTATGTAGCAAATAATATATTCTCTATTAAAATCACTAAGTAAAAGCATAAGCAGTTTGGATTTACATATCAGAGGCAAATGTGTAACTTTCCTGTCTTGTCATAGGGCTATGTCAATTGTCTTATTCTTACACAGTATTTAGGGAGTGTGTTTGCCATAGTTAGCCAGCACTCTAGAATAAGTCTTGGCAATTTAAACAAACTGAATTTTATCTGGCCCATTCCTACTTCAATTCATTTTACAATTAATTTGTTATCATTATTAATATTATAATTAAGTGGAATAATTGTTTCCATTAAAAGCTTTAAAGACAATTCTGTCATAAATAACAAAATTGATCAGAAATCAGTATTCATTTACTATAAGAAAGTGATGCCTAATAGATTTAAAGTCAAAGGCAAAATAATTGCTTAGATTTTCAATATTATAGTAAGAGGGACATATCTGCCTTAAACAGACTATTTTAAGTCCCTTTTTTAAACTTATTAATCCAACAGAAAAACTCAGTTTCATTAAAAAAAATAGGTAAAGCATGGAGGAAGCCATAAAGATGCTCTTTTAAATTCACTGGTGACATACTCTTAAATAAAGAGCAAAAATAATATTCTTATTGCCTAATTTATAACAGTGGAATCCATTTTTTATTCACAAAAAGTGAATGTGCTCATGCTGTGCATGCAATGTAAGATATGAATTTGTGTAAGGCAAGATCACAGAAGAGATTATACAAAGCATGAGCCTCCAAAGCATGAGGATAGATAGATAGATAGATAGATAGATAGATAGATAGATAGACAGACCTAGCCTGATATGAAGTAAATTGTTAGACCTCAAGCAAACAAATTTATAATCTCCACAAATACATGCATTCATGTCTATAGGCAGCACTTAGCCCTGGCTCTGTTCTCCTTCAGGAGTAATGACCAAGCTACTCTCTAGCCTTAGAGCTCAACAGGAGTCCTTAAGACTGTATATGTAACAGCAGATGATCCTGACCTCAGGTTAAAATCATTTTTGTGTGATTTCCTTGGTCTTTTCACATATTGTGCTTTTAATCTTGGTTGTTATCCAGCACTACACTTATGGAACACTTTAATCACAATTTAAAAATTAAAAAAGCATAATAAGTGAGAAACTTAGTGACTATTATAAAAGTACAATAATTTATCTGTTAAAATAGTTCTAAACTTATTTGCCTACATTCAGCACTCTCTGGTTAGGAATTTAGATGACTTTGTCTCTTTAGCAACACATTCAGATTTCAAGACCAACTACTCAGATTGCTAATGGTGCTCAGGTGTATATTATCAGGTCCTACACATTTTTCCTATGAAAATATTTTTATTTGACTCATTTCTATCATCAGAAATTAGAGTAGAAGAATAAGTTCAGTTTTAGAACATGACTCTTTAGAGGTATCAAGCTGATACATGCTTTCTAACCTTATATCAGATTATTCATAATAGTGAAAGAAATATTCTCAAACTTTTCAACACTAGGAGTTGAATAATATGTTTGTGATACCCCTGAAGTTCACTGTCTCTGGGGATAGGAACATAACAAATTCTCATGTCACTCCATTTCTAGAGGCACAAGTAAAATACTAACAAGATTTAAATCCTAAAATATTTTGTAGGTCAAATACAGAGAATAAGCTACTAAAATATAATAGAACTACACAAAATATTGCCCTGGAATTTTCATTTATGTATTCTGTATGAGTGAAATTTACACCCACAAATAGTAAAATATCCTTTAATATATTTCTAAGTTGTATAGAAAATTTGTATATGAATATCATGTATTTAATGGCTAGATTAACCAATTTACTTTAGCTATTTAATTGTAAAACATATGAATAAATATTTAAAAAATTCAATGCTTCCCATGCAATACTGTGAATCCAAGTTTAAAATTTCCAAAAACAAACCTGCAACAACTTCTAAACTATCACCTGTTTTTCAAATGCTTTCAGAAATATAACCAGCAGTGATTTGGTGACCATGATTATAGATATAAAGCCAACTAACTTTCCTTACATTATCTATATGTCAGCAAATATACAGATATGTCTCCAAATTATCTGTAAAGTAGCTTTCATGTTCTACAAAGATTCTTCAGTAGTAATCTAGTGTTAGCTCTATCTAGAAGCAGTGGATGCTGAAGAGCAGAAGGTGTCTACACTACACTATCGGGCAGTTTCTTCCTCCTAGAGATTCCAAATGGAGGTGATTAGAAATAGAGAACAATGCTATAGAGACCTCATTTCTTTAGAAAATTCTTAGAAACATATTTAAAAGGATTTTTTAAATTCAAAGAATTCATTTTTGTCATTTGATGATTTTGATTTGGAAAATGTTTTTGAAGATAAACTTACCATGTTTTGTTAAAAAATTCTGGAGTTTGGAGTTTGATTTTAAATGATTGAAATGATTTTAAATCATTTTTAGTAAGAAATATAAACATATTTAAGATTATAGGAGTATAAATATGAAAATGATGGTGCAAGATAAAGGCATATTAACAAAGCCTATCCAAGCAAAATAAGTTAATATAAGAGCTAATTGAAGCTTGAGATTAAGCCAAATGATGTTTATAGACTCCATTTTTGTTATATCTTTAAAACCAAATAAATTGGGATTTTACTCCTCCTTATCAAAAGCTCTTAATCTTTATTTTTTGTTAATTTGCTATTAATTCTCTATTAGAAACAGAGACATCAAAAATTCCCTTGTGAAATTCTGAGCTCCGGACATACTCATCTCTGCCCTGCTGTCTTAGTTACCTTCTTCCTCCCTGACACACAATAGCCCACATGCACAATTTAAAGGAGAGATTTATATTTGCTTGCTGCAAGAGTCTATAGTTAGTTGGCTCCAAGAGTGAAACAATATGGCAGAAGGGATTCTCCTATCATGTTGACCAGGAAGCAGAGAAAGAAGCAATGAGGTAAGAAGAGAAATGTATACTTCCAGGTCACACTCCCAGTGACCACTTCCAACCAGGCCCCATCTCCTAACAGCAACAATGAACTTATCGGATGACCAACTTACTGATAGGTATAGCACCACCATAAAGTTCCACTTCTGAGCAATGAGAATTTAGACAGACATCCTAGATCTAAACCATAGCAATCCCTGATACACAGCAGCTTCTTTCCTTGCTTGCTAATCCAATGATCCAAAGTGCTCAAAATTTAATGTTATTCATGGTGTCTCTTTCAATAAGATCATATCTCCCTGGTGGACAAAATTTATTTCAATAAATATATTCAAGAACAGGGCTTAGATTCTAAATTATAACTTCTATGAATCTAACTTATGTGATGGTAACTCTTTTATCTAAGAATATGATTTGTATATCCTTTGGTCATATCTGTTTTTGTATTTCTGTTATTTTAAAATATTTTGTTTTTGAGTCTTATAGCTTTCTTGGTAAATTTAATTCTGAAGAAGCTGAGCTGTATTTTAGGTGCTCCTTTGAATGTTATTTTCCCCTAATTTCAATCCTTAAATCCTTATTTCCAGTATTAAGGAAAGCTATTGCTTTTTGTTTTATTAAGGCTATCTTACCATATTCTCTGATAAGTTAACAGTTTTATTTAAGTACAATAAACTGTACATATTTAAAGTATATGCATGATAATATTGGTACACATACATACCATGCACGATACTGAAAACAGTCACCACTTCGAAAGCTTCATCCTGTCCTTTGCTATCTCTCTTGCCCACCTCACTTACCCGGTCCTCCACACAATTTCCACTTTCAAATGCTCTTTACTACTATAAATTAATTTGCATTTTCTAGAAAGTGATATAAATGGAATTATCCAACCTGCACTTCTTTGTCTTGATTTCTTTTACTCAGTGTAACTATTTTCAGAAAAGTGAGCTAGTTTTTTTGTCATGTGGCAGTAGTTTCATTTTTTTCTGATTGCAGGGCAATTAAGCATTATGTGAGTACCTCTGTTGTTTGTGATTCACTCACCACTTGGTGGACATTTATTTATTTCCAGTTTTTGAGAATTACAGAAGTCCTCACAATGACTGTGCTGATTCTCTTATCCCTCTGTGAAGATGGAAGGAAGAGACCACATTCTTTCCAGGATATTCTTATCCCTGATAAGCAACATCTCAACTCCAAGGTTCAGCAGAGACTTCACTTTGCCGTGTAGCCTATCACTTTGACAGGGATTGAAAATTTCAGGAAACCACTGATGTAACCAAATACAGTAATAAACACATAATAGGCCATTTGGGCAATTACAGAGTCTCTTTTTAATGCTGCAAGAGAAATAAGCTCTTTCTCCCCTGTCTATGACCAACCTTCTATGAAAAATATAGGTGAATTCCACTGAAAATATTCTCAGAGTCTGTAAGTTAATGGGAGATATGAGTGAGCATAATGAGACATACAAGACACAGTATACACTCAAATCACTATTTCTTTGAGAATTCAATCATGGAAATAAAGAAATTCAATCAGGTCACATTGTTTTCTTTCTTTAAAAAATTGAATGAGCCAATAATGTAATCTAGCCAATAAACTGCTTCATAACTTTGAGGAAATTTTTATACAAAATGCAATAAAACCACGGGCACATGAAAGTAACAATACCAACTCTGAAACATGAGATCTAGGTTTTTTGTTTTGTTTAGTTAAGTTACTTCAAATCAATCCATAGAGTCCTTTGTTTTGGCTTGCTTATATTTGGTTGTGGTTAAAACGCTTAACAAGAAATCTTAATGGATTTTAAGTGTAACATACAGTATTGTCAACTATAGCCTCATGTTGTACAATACATCTCTATAATTTTTTCACCTTACTCAAATGAATATGCATTCCCCAGCCAGTTTTTCTTTCTTCTAGACCCTTTGAAACACCATTGTATTCTCCATTTCTGTGAGTTTAACTTCACTATATTAGTTGCCTATTGTAAATTAATCATGCCATATTTTTTTCAATAAAGGTAATCTAAACAATATTAAATTCATCAAGAAAGTGGCACACTCCACACACCTTTTTATCAAGTCCTTCTCTCAATGTGTAAATTGTTTATTAAAAATTTACTAAAGATACACTTCTAGTAAAAACATTTATATGAAGGCCTTCAGTGGACAGACTCTTCAATAGATTTACAAAAGATTAAATGTATTTAGAGTATAGGTCAGGCATATGCAATTGAACGCAGACCTATATGAACATACTTGGAAGAATGCTAAACAGACTGCAGCTCAAAAAGTCCTATCTACAAAAAAGAGTGGAAGAAAGATCAGATTCTCCAGTTCCACATTTATATTGTCTGGTGTTCACTATTTATCTTCTTTTTATACCCACTAGAGAAATATTGAAAAGAGTATACATAAAGAATATATTTTAGATGAGGAGAGGAAAAAGAGTTGCAGACAGAAGAGGGGAAGGAGATAAAAATTAGGACTCATAGGTGTTATCTGCATGTACATGTCCCCCTATGGTGAATATGATCATTATGTGCTGTGAACATGTATCAATAAAAATACATATATTGAACTAACTCTAGAAAGTGAAGGAATATACTCTACTAACTACACTGCTGCATTTTCAGATCTAGGAAAAATTCATTTTTCTATATATCCTTACTCTAAAGCCACTGTCAAGTTCTGACCATAAAAAAAAAAAAAAAAAAAAAAAAAAAAAAAAAAACATAGACTGCGGCTAAGATGGACAAAGTCTTTCCATATCCATTTCAACCAGCAACTTTTCTAGAGCTCATACCCTTACTGGGACAGTCCAGAGCCAGAAACTGAGCACAAGTGGTGATATAAAGGGAAATCCATTTGAATAAGGTAAAACGCAAAATATTCTGATTTGGGATATTTGCTCTAGAGCTTCCCGGACGTGGCTGCGGCTTTGTTGAACACATATTGTAGTTAAATTTTCTTTAGACCCTACCTTACCTCCTCTCTTTTCACAGGTTTTGACCCCTTGTTCTGAACTCAACTAAGCTCCTATCCACAGAATCCTACCTGGCATAGATTATTAGTCAATTTCTTATTAAATAAGAAGCTGTATAATAGGAGAGAGGGAATTAGCCCATAGAAAGTAGAGAATCCAAAAAAAATTAATTCATGTATAAGAATAAAGTAATTCCTCATGCATATTATAAACAAAAATACTTCGGCTATACAGCAATATGCTTAAAATATTTTAAATGTTTCAAGTAGGTAAGTAAAATAAATTCAGTGCTAATCTATTTTCACAGTCCTTAACTGCAACTCTTGATGTCAAAAAACAACACAGTAGATGTTTGAGTGTAATTATTACAATTTAGCATTATATGTAGTCAAACTAGCATCAAAGTCTGTGAATATATTTAATTATATATATTTTTCAATAATAAGATGCCTTTATACCCACATTTTTCAGTATCAGCCTAATTTCATATCTACAGTATCAGTATGGTAATAATAGCCCTCTGATTTACTTTCCTTTTAAGGACTTTATTTTTTGCATTAAGAATACTAAAATACATTCATTCAAAAATCATGTACTGAACACCAGATGTATTCTAAATACCTTGTGATCATGGTAAAGAGCAAAAAAGAGTCATCTTAAATGCAAGCTGAAAAGACATTAAAGATTTTAGATGAAAGATATAAATGAGCATGAGGTTTAAACTAGCAGAGAAGTTCAGAGTTTGGAAATCACTTGGAATTGAATTTCTTCTTGTGAATTTACAAAAAAAAAAATATCCTGGGAAGTAGCAGAGAGCTCCATAAAGGTTGCTTGGTTTTAACCTTTAAATTTCCATTTTGAAAACAAGTGCAAGCGCCCTATCAGCAAACACAAATTAAAAGGAACTTGAGCCTGTGGGAATAGTTTCAAAGAGCTGCAAAATGTGAAATTTGTAGATAAACAATGAAAAAACTATAAAAATGTTTAAGTTACAGAAATATTCAGAGCAAAATCAAAGAGTTTATTTATACTGTATCTGCCAGGATTTTATAAATTGAAAAGTTATATAAAATGAGATTCTTAAAATTCCACTTTACACTCATATTCTGGGACTAGAAAGATAATTCTACCCTGGGGAACATAGAATAAATATTAGTATAAGCAATTTATACTGAAGATATGTAAAAAGATGGTAAGATACCATTTCACATCTCTAAATGATTTCAAGTTTCTGGTCCTAAGAAGATTATATACTGGAAGATGGTAAATATTTTTAGATGAGAGTGAATTGCATATGTGAGAAGTTCTTATATTCCAGCCACTAGGAAAATAGGGAGATACAACCAGAAATCCAGGTGTAAAAATATTTAGTACTGATTTCCTAACTGTAAGACAGAGATTGTATCTTGGTTTTTTTAATTTTTATGTATCCTTACTAAGTCAGTAGCCAGACTATTACCATATCTTTGCCTTTGCCATAGTTGCCAAGTGACATGCAGGCAGTTTTTTTTTTTTTTTTATTTAAGAGGAAAAAGAGAAAAACACAAAACAAACCAAAGCGGCGTAAGGGTACACGCAATACAGAACTACAAAACAAAACAAAACAAAACAAAACAAAACAAAACAAAAAACCATAACAGTAAGAAATTACCTGCTAGTAGATTACACACTATTTTCTTGAAAATAGTTCCTCAAATCACAGTATCAAAGAACACAAGGTGGACATTCAAACAGGGAGACTGCAAACAGCTGTGTTCAATGTTCCAAAAACATTGATAAAGTCAGCTATTTAACACCCCCAAACACACTTGCTGTTATATCCGTTAGAGCTCCTTTTCTTTTTTTTTTCCCCTCTCTTTTTTACAACAAAATTTACACATCTTGGATTTTATTACTCCTTAGTGCTTATTACTTCCTTTGGGGGGGGAAGAATACAGTCAAATATGGCAAAACAAAGCTGTCAGTCAATACCAAGGATAGACGTAGCACATGGTGTAGAACAGAGTACAAGTTTATCAACAATGGTTATCAACGTTGTCCCTTGTTTCCTTAAAAAGAATTGTCTATCTTATTAGATATTATAAAGTTGGACAAAACAGTAGAGAACAAGACCAATAAAACTTAGGCGTTGTAAACATTACAGGACTTCCAAAGAAGACAATAGTCAAACCAGAATGGGTATCTTAGTGAATCTTATTGTCTTCAAAGTAGTTGCCTATGTCTTCAAACTTGATACTATCATATAGAATGGAACAGAGTCTAATCAGTCAAAACAAGATCGTGGGAGTACTACAGGACTTCAAAACAAGTTAATAGGAAATCGAAAAGAGTTACTATTTATATATCCTAATTTTTTTGAATTTTTTCTTTAATTAAGACAAACATAAGAAATGACTAAATAATTTTTTTGAAACAATAAGGGGGAGATTGAGATAAAACAGGACATAACAATATAACAATAGAGGTCACAGCATGACTGTTTCAATAACCTAGTACTTCACCACCTTATAACCTGACTTAATAGTAGTTACCATAGTGTCTTTTTCCTTGAAATATTTGGGTAAAACTTCATATACTCTAGCTTCAAATATTTTCATATCAAGAAGCCCAGAATAAAGACTTTCTAATTAATGAGTGAAAACTTTATAAGGCTTCAAGGCCACCTAATGGGGAATCATGATTACCACATATTTTTATATATTTGAATCATTACTTACATTAGGGAAACTATTCGGTATTCACACATGCGAGATTGATTTATTTCACTTATGAGTATGGTCTCAAGCTGTGCCCATTTATTGATAAATACCTCAATGTGATCCTTCTTTATAGCTGAATAATACTCCATTGTATAGAAATACCACAACTTTTTTATCCATTCCTCAGTTGATGGGCACTTGGGTTGTTTCCAAGATCTGGCGATTACAAATTGTGCTGCTATAAACATAGGTGCACATATATCACTGTGGTATGATGCTTTCAGTTCTTCTGGGAATATGCCTAGAAGTGGAATAGCTGGAATAAATGGGATTTCCAGTCCCAACTTTTTGAGAAATCTCCAGACAGATCTCCACAAAGGCTGTACCAGTCTACACTCCCACCAGCAGTGCAGGAGAGTTCCTTTTTCCCCACAGCCTCTCCAGCATTTGTTGTCGGTTTTCTTGATCCTGGCCATTCTTTCAGGAGTGAGATGGTATCTCAGTGTGGTTTTAATTTGCATTTCTCTAATGACCAATGATGATGAGCATTTTTTCATGTATTTATTTGCCATTTGCATTTCTTCATCTGAGAATTGCATATTCATCTCAGATGCCCATTTTTGGATTGGATCTTTGAATTTCGGAGGTCTGAGTTTCTTTAATTCTTTATATGTTTTAGACAAGAGGCCCTTGTCTGAGAGAGAGTTCACTAAAATCTTTTCCCAGTTTGTGGGTTTTCTTTTCACTATGCTGGAGATTTCTTTTGACATGCAGAAACTTTTTAATAAAAAGTGGTCCCAGTTATTGATTCTGGGAAGTATTTCCCGTGCGGTTTGAGTCCTGTTCATGAATTCTTTACCTACTCCTATGTCTCCAAGGTTTCTACCTATTTTGTCTTCCAATAGATTTAGTGTTTCTGTTTTAATATTCAGATCTTTGACCCATTTACATTTTAATTTAGTACATGGTGATAGACATGGGTCTAGCTTTAGTTTTCGGCAAATGGAGAGCCAGTTTTTCCAGCACCATTTATTAAAGAGACTGTCGTTCTTCCAGTGAACCTGCTTGGCTCCTTTATCAAAAATAAGGTGGTTGAGTGTGTTCGTAGTTGTGGTTGTATCTTCTAATCTATTCCACTGATCTTCAGCTCTGTTTTGATTCCAATACCATGTTGATTTTACTACTGTTGCTTTGTAGTATAACTTCAAGTCAGGGATTGTGATGCCTCCTGCTTTGTCTTTGCTGCTTAGAATTGCCTTTGCGATTCTAGGTCTCTTCTGGTTCCAGATGAAATTTAGGAGTGATTTCTCTAGATCTATAAGGTATGTTGATGGTATTTCTATTGGGATTGCATTGAATCTGTATAACAGTTTTGGGAGAATGGCCATTTTCACAATGTTTGTTCTTCCTATCCATGAGCAAGGGATGTCTTTCCATTTTCTGAGATCATCTTCAATTTCCTTTTTCAGTGTATTATAATTTTCACTGTATAAGTCTTTCACTTCTTTCGTAAGAGTAATTCCTAAATATTTCATTTTTTTGCTTGCTAATGTGAATAGTCCAGTTTCTCTTATTTCCCTCTCAGTAATTTTGTTGTTCGTGTATAGGAATGCTATTGATTTCTGAGTATTGATTTTGCATCCAGCCACATTACTGAATTTATTTATTGTATCTAAGAGTATTTCAATGGAGTTTAGGGGGTCTTCTATGTAGAGTATCATGTCATCTGCAAACAATGATAATTTAACTTCTTCTTTTCCTATCTTTACCCCTTTTATTTCTCTTTCTTGCCTAATTGCTCTGGCTAGTACTTCCAGTACTATATTAAATAGGAGTGGTGATAAAGGACATCCTTGTCTTGTACCCGATTTTAAAGTAAAGGCTTTCAATTTTTGGCCATTTAGTATGATGCTGGCTGTTGGTTTGTCATAAATGGCCTTTATTATATTGAGGTAAAGACCATTTATTCCAATTTTCTGTAAAGTTCTTATCATGAATAAGTGTTGGACCTTATCGAAGGCTTTTTCTGCATCTATAGAGATGATCATGTGATTCTTATTTTTGGCTTTATTGATATGATGGATTACATTTATTGATTTGCGTATGTTGAACCATCCTTGCATTCCTGGGATGAATCCCACCTGGTCATGGTGTATAATCTTCTTGATGATTTGCTGGATCCTATTTGCCAATATTTTATTGAGGATTTTTGCATCTGTGTTCATTAGGGAGATCGGTCTATAGTTCTCTTTTATAGTTGGGTCTTTCTCAGGTTTTGGTACTAGAGTAATATTTGCTTCCAGGAATGACTTAGGAAGGATTGCTTCCCTTTCAATTTCATTGAATAGTTTGAGGAGTGTCGGCATTAGGTCTTCTTTATATTTCTTGTAGAATTCTGCAGTGAATCCATCTGGGCCTGGGCTCTTCTTGTTGGGCAAGGACCCAATTACATTCTCAATTTCATTAGCAGAGATTGGGTTATTCAACAGTTTTATATCCTCTTGATCTAGCTTTGGTACTTCATATGCTTCTAAGAATCTGTCTATTTCTTCTGTGTTATCAAATTTTTGAGAGTAGAGGTTTTCGAAATAGGTGTTGATGATCCTCTGTATTTCTATTGGGTCTGTAGTGATTTCTCCTTTTTCATTTCTTATTGCATGAATTTGAGCTTTTTCTTTCCTTTTTTTAATAAGGTTGGCTAGGGGCTTATCGATTTTATTTATTCTTTCAAAGAACCAACTCTTTGATTCGTTGATTCTTTGGATTGTTTTCTTAGTCTCTATAGCATTGATTTCTGCTCTGATTCTTATAATTTCCTCTCTTCTTTTGGCTTTGGGCTTGACTTGCTCTTCTTTTTCTAGCTGTTTGAGGTGTAGCATCAAGTTATTTACTTGTATTCGTTCTGTTTTCCTGATGTGGGAACTCAGTGCAATAAATTTTCCTCTCAGAACGGCTTTCATTGCATCCCACAGATTCCGGTAAGTTGTATCTGCATTTTCATTTTCTTTTAGGTATTGTTTAATTTCTTCTTTAATTTCTTCTGTGACCCACTGATTACTCAAGAGTGTGTTATTTAGTTTCCATGTGTTTGCGGAATTTTTGCAGTATCCTTTGTCATTAATTTCTAATTTCAGAGCGCTATGATCCGATAATATGCAAGGGATGATTTCAACTCTTTTGCATTTGCTTAAATATGTTCTGTGAGCTAATATATGGTCTATTTTAGAAAATGATCCATGTACTGCTGAGAAGAATGTGTATTCTGATGTTGTTGGGTGGAACATTCTGTATATGTCTATCAAACCCATTTGTTCACAGGTGTGATTCAGTTCTGTTATTTCTTTGCTCATTTTCTGTCTGGTTGATCTGTCCCTTGGTGTCAGTGGTGTATTAAGGTCTCCTGTTACAATTGTGTTACTGATAATTTGAGTTTTCATTTCTGTTAATAATTGTTTTATATAACTGGGTGCTCTGGAGTTTGGTGCGTATATATTTAAGATAGTTATCTCTTCCTCTTGGAGTTTTCCCCTTACGAGTATGTAGTGACCTTCTTTGTCCTTTATGGTCATTGTTGGTTTAAAGTTCACGTTGTCTGCAAACAGAATGGCTACTCCTGCCTTTTTTTGGATTCCTGCTGCATGAAGAATTGTTTTCCATCCTTTGACTTTCAGTCTGTGAGTATCTTTCTGGGTTAGATGGGTTTCCTGTAAACAGCATATGGTTGGATTTTGTTTCTTGATCCATTCTGCTAGTCTGTTTCTTTTGATTGGTGCATTGAGACCATTTACATTAATGGTTATTACTGTTAAATGCTGGTTAATTGTAGGAATGTTATCTCTCTGCTGTTGCATCTTTATCTTTCGGTTCTGTTTAATTATTTGCTTTGCTTAGTGGTTTTTTCCTTTGTGTATCTAAACTGTCTTTCAATATTTTTTGCAGGGTTGGTTTAGTGTTCATGAAGTTCTTCAGCTGTTCTTTGTCATGGAAGTATCGTATTGCACCATCTATTTTGAATGATAGTTTTGCAGGATATATCAGTCTTGGTTGGAAATCATTTTGCTTTAGGATCTGGAATACTTCACTCCATGCTCTTCTTGACTTTATCGTTTGTGCTTAGAAGTCTGCTGTGATTCTGATAGGTTTTCCTTTATAAGTGATTTGTCTTTTCTCTCTGACAGCTTTTAATAATCTATTCTTGTGTTGGATTTCTGGGATGGTGACTATTATATGTCTGGGTGTAGTTTTATTTTGGTTATGACTGTTTGGAGTTCTATATGCTTCACTGATCCTGATGTCAGTTTCTGATCTCATGCTTGGGAAATTTTCAGCTATTACTTCTCTAAATATCCTCCTGACATCCTTCATGTTGTCTCCCTCTCTTTCATTAATCCCTATCATTCTTATGTTATTCTTCTTTGCATCGTCTTGCAGTTGTTGAATTGTTGTTTCCTGGTTCCTTGTTATTTTCAAAAGATCTTTCCTTTCCTGTTCACTAGCTGCAATCCTGTCTTCAAGGTCTGAAATTCTATCTTCACTTTCATTAAGGCGGTTTTTACAACTTTCAGTGGAGTTTTTTATTTCCTGTATATCTCTGTGCATCTGCATTATGTATTCTGTTTGTTTCTTATATTGCTCGTCTAGGGATTCTATCTTTTTGTTTAGTTCCTCCAATTTTTTATCTGTGTTTTCTTTAGATATATTTAGAATCTCTTTCATTTCTTTTATCATTTCTTCTTTTATCTGGGAGATTATTTCGAGTTTGAATTTCTTTAAAGCTTCCTGGAGTTGCTTGCCAATTTCAGTGGCTATTGTGTCCGATATATGAGGTGGATGGGATATATTTTCTTCTATATACATCGCTCCTAGGGTTTCTTGAGATGGGCTGGAGGTTTGAGGTTGTAATTTGGTCTTTCGTTTTGTCATTTTCCTATATTTCTGTGTTTCAAGTGTTACTTGAATGCTTCCTCAGGATCTGTTGAAAATCCCCTTCTATGTTTGGAGCTACTGGGACTCTGGCGCCGCGCTACTCCAAGCCATTAGGCCTACAGAACCAGTGGCCCTCCTCTGCCTGCTCAGAACTCCGCAGTTCCAGACAAGCTGGGCCTCAGGGACACTGTAAGCCCACCTGCCCCTTGGAAGCTCCACAGTTCTTCAATCGCAGCCGGGTTAGGGTACTCACCACAGGCCGCAGTGCTTCAGGAACCTGTGGACCCTCCCTGGTTGCAGAGATATCCAGAGTCCTCCAGACACGCAGAGAGGCCAGTGAGGGCACCCCAGATCTGCCCAGCTCCTCCTCTGCAGACCTGTGGCCAGGCGCGGCAGCTAAACAGGCTGGGCTAGGCTGGTAGTGTGGGCCAGCCCACCTATTGGGAGCTCAGCAGGTCTCCAAATGAAGCCGGGAATGGGGAGGCTGATGTGGAAGCCTTAAACCCACCTCTCTCCTTCACTGCACCTGGAAGCCTGAGGGAACTCCAGCAGTCTGGGCGCAGAGATCCAGAGTCCTCCAGACACGCAGAGAGGCCAGTGAGGGCACCCCAGATCTGCCCAGCTCCTCCTCTGCAGACCTGTGGCCAGGCGCGGCAGCTAAACAGGCTGGGCTAGGCTGGTAGTGTGGGCCAGCCCACCTATCGGGAGCTCAGCAGGTCTCCAAATGAAGCCGGGAATGGGGAGGCTGATGTGGAAGCCTTAAACCCACCTCTCTCCTTCACTGCACCTGGAAGCCTGAGGGAACTCCAGCAGTCTGGGCGCAGAAATCCAGAGTCCTCCAGACATGCAGAGAGGCCAGTGAGGGCACCCCAGATCTGCCCAGCTCCTCCTCTGCAGACCTGTGGCCAGGCGCGGCAGCCCATGCAGGCAGTTTTAAGAACAATGACTCCTCCAGTCAAACTTCTGTTTCTTGTAAAGCTGATTTTGGATTTAAGGTACCATCAGTGTTCCCCAAATATTCCACATATTGTCTTACAATACCTGCTGAACTAGTGTTTGCTTTTGGACTACATGGAAGCTCAGGTTAACAGATTATGAGACAAAGCAATATGTTTTATGTAAAACAAAAGCAAGCTGAGAGAATTGGGTATTCTCCATTTCAAGAGTGCAATGCTGCAGGTCTGTCTGACTTTTCAAGCTATGACTATCTAGTTTAGAATGGTCATTTTAACGCACTTCTCTATTAGCTTACAAAAAAGATGATAGTGGTCTGTGCTGAAATATATTTGGAAATAAACAAGTGTGCATTTTTTGAAAACTGCTAAAATGCTGGTTTGATTTTCAATTCAACTTTTCAGTAAATTAAATACTTGTTAAATATTTGTATTTAGACATTTTTGATAACTTTTCTCTTTAAGTGGGTGATAATTGGTCATTTGAAAATTGGTCATGAACAATGTAACTTTTACTGGGGTTCTCTGCAGTGAGTTTCCAATTTCCTGCCAGTTGTTACAGTGCATGATGAGAAAAAAAGTAAGAAAAGAAGAAAGGGAGGAAGGAAGAGACAGAGAAGGGGAGAGAGAGAGACAGAAAGAAAGAGAAAGAGAAAGAGAAAAAGAGACAGAGCAAGCAAGAGAAGTTACGCCTTCCCATCATTCAAGGGCAGCCACCAGGGGGAATAGAAAGTGAATCAAGAAGACAAAGCATGCCTTTCTGTCAGCCAGCCACTGTGCAGACTGGGAGACAAGAAGAACAACACCATCTCCTCCCCTGAAATCCCCAGTCAACAATAGGTTGATTTGGAGGAAGTTAGATTGAGATAACAGCAACTGAAGTTAAAAAAAAAAAAAAAAAAAAAAAAAAAACCCTTGGCCCGACTCTGCCCTGCGGTCGGCCTCGCCCCTGGGTCTGCACTGCCTCCCGCGCCTGCCACCGTCCTTCATCACACTGTCTACATGGGACTCGTGCTTCAGGAAGAATGGACGGATGATGCGCCTGTAGAGCAACTCGGCGCTGTTGGAAGGGCTTGGGGCCATACACTACAGCAGGAAGCCCATACTGCAGGGAGGAGAACAGATCAGCGAGAGGCTAAAATTGCTGTGCTTCAGCCTAAGTCACAGGCTGCTGAGCGCATGAAGATGGAAGACGCCCCAAAGAGAAAAGCGGAGGCGCGGCAGCCAATGCTAGCAAAGTGTCCCGGAGCACAGGTGAGACTGTCGAGGAGGTGCTGCGGCAGCTCCCCCAGAGGATCTGCCTGCCGCCCAGCCCCAAACTGCAGAAGACTGCAGAGAACACCGATGTTATGCTGGGGAAGATTCTCGCCATAGTTGAAGATAATAGCAGGCGCATTAAAAGCATCGAGACTAAAGTGGAAAGTCTTCTATCTTCATCTAAGCCTCCTCCAAAGCCGCCAACTCCACGGCTTGATTTTCTGTCACTGATGACATCGACGCTGGCACCTGCAGCCAGCCATTTCCCACAGCGCACACAAGCAGCTCCATCACGTCCTGCTGGCGGGTCTGGCCTGCCACCAACTCACAAGTCTTCCTGATCTGAAAAGCCATCGACCAGGTCATCTACTGCAGCGAACAGAAGGCCTGTATTTAGGCTCCTGCAGCCTCCACATAGCCCTCAAACACGGACACCAAAATTGTACCAAAGCGAGGAAAAAGCTGTGAAACCCTCTGAGTATCCCAAAAGGTTGAGAAGGGCTGGACTAGAAGACGATGCAGCCTGCTTTCTTTTGCAGCCCCTCCGCGCCATGCAATGCACTGCCGTTCTGTCCGAGCTGTGATTGCAAGCCAGCCTGCCAGTCACTATTCCCACCCCTCGGCCTCTGAGCATAGATCCTAGGTGATGGGATGTTTGGTGTTAGGAAAAGAAAGGAAGGGTGAGTGTGGCCACAGGAGAGGGCAGAAGAAAGGTAAGATGAACCTCAAGGGACTCTCGGGACAGGTGTACAGGAAGACAATGTGCGTGAACAAGCAGGTGTACACGTGCCAGCTGCCCTCCCAGCGCCCACCAGGACCCTCGGCCGCTAACAGTGCCAAGAAGGCAGTGCCTCTGGCCACTTCCGTATGCCTGGGGAGTCCATGCTGCCTTAGTTTTTCCAGCAACTCGGCTCCAGCCTCTCTGGGTTTGGACAGCAGCAGATCTCAGTAAACTAAGATGCTGCCTAGGGAGACCTTGGTTTTCAGAATGGCACATTTGCTTCAACACAAAATTAGAACAAACAGACTGTTTTTCTTTTGTTTTGTTTTTTACTGGCTGCACCCTCCTTTCCTCTGCTTAGCGCCAGGTCAAAGTGGATGCTACAGACCACCTCCCTGTGAAGACGTTAGCTTTTCATATCCCAGCTTCATTGCACAGGCTGCACTTACAAACGCACGCCCCAACTCAGCAAACACAGGGAAGGTCCTGAGGTGCTTCTGACAGAACACCAGAATTCCTTTTGGGCGTTCTGAAGAGCATCAGCAGTGCCAAGGCAAACAGCAAGTTTCCCACAACTATATTAACTATTTGAGAGCAGTTAAGTGTTTTTAACATCTAACATCCCATTATGTCTACTACATAAATATATATATATATATTTTTTCTTTTGCAATGCTTTACAGGAAATTGGTTGGTAGTTTTTAGTGACATATAACACATTTAAATTTTTCTCACAATAAAGGCGCTGGTACAGTGGTATGTGCTCAGCTACTTGGGAGACGGGGGCCATGGAGCCCAGGAGTTTGAGGCCAGGCTGAGCAATACAGAAAGCCCCCTTCTCGGAAGGTGGCTCCTGACTGGTGTTTCTCTACAGAATGCCTGGCTCGCAGGAATGGATTATTCAGACAGTTGGATGCCCACATCAGAACCATAAGCCTCACAGTGAAGCGAAAATGACTCACTGGATCAATAACTGCAAAGGGAGGGTCTGTTTGACTATTTAACTCAACCTAAGGGTTAATTTCTCTTCTTTAGGGTTTTAAGAAAGGCACAATTCATTATTTTTGAAGAAAGTACATTAGCAGTAGTGTTACCACGTTTGACCCTGTAAAATATCTATGTAGATGCCAACCCTTTACCAATCCATCCATGCTGATTATATTTTTCTGGATGAGTTAAATCAAGACTCCCAGACCGGGCAAGGGTTGGCATGTACATCTGTGTACTTTTTCAGTGTGGTTACTCTGGAGGCTACATGCCAGACTACTAGTCTACTGCTTTCTGGTACCTTCTAGCTACTGTCTTGAGATAGTTAATTACTTAGTAATTATTTAAATTACTGCTTTCTACCTATATCCTTAGACATTTGAAATCACTTTCTTATTAATAAAGTTAATTATTGTTCAATTCTCAAAAAAAAAAAAACCTTAAGACTTGTATTATTTGATTGACTTTTGGGGCCTAAAGCTGGTAGTTTGAGCATGCATTTGGAGTATAACAATATACATTGTAGCAACTGTGGGGGATTTCCTTCTGTCTTGTTTTTGAAATCCAATGCTTTGTTCTACTTTACTGTTTTGTTATATTTCTATATCTGGTAATCTGAGCAACTATTTTGAAGAGAACAATATGCAATATAAAAATTGCAGTACAGCAGGGATCTAGGATGACCAGTTGTTCCCAAGGATCAAAAGGTCAAGAGGCAGCCAGAACCTTGGCATTTATTGATGGATAACTAGATGTGAGACATTGCACAGGCAGCTTTCTTCTAGAATGGCAGCATAAGCAGAAAGAGATCAAAGGAGGGGAGAGGACTTATACCCTCCCATGCTATGCTCCTACTGACCCAGGTTCTCCAACCAAGCTTCACTTCCCAACATCCTACTTAGCTACAAAGTCATCGGTGGACTAATTCACTGATAAGTACCATGTGCCCACTATCCAATCACCTATGAGGAGCCAAGGATTTGAGGTATAAACCCTAACAGAACCCAATTCACAAAATTTTAAATATAGTACAGATCAACACTGTACCATTGCTGTGATTGAAGGAATTGTATCCATAATCAACCAGAACATGCTTTGCACCTGTGGTCTGGAGCTCTCATAAAACATACAGAAGAAACTAGGGATTTTAGTCTTACTTTCCCTCTTCATTCCATCCCACATTTTACTCTACAATTGTTCAATTACCACCTCTTTTCCTTCCTTCTCACTCTATTCCAGCATGACCTCCTTCCTGGATAAAATCTAACAAAAACTTCAGGAATATAACAAGAAGTATCATAAAATTACAACTTTGAACAATTTAAGTAGGTGTTAGAATTCATTATTTTTCCTTCTATACAGATAGTTCATAGCTCTTTCTTGCTGCTCCTTCCCAGACTATAATTCAACTTACGCATATGATATAATATATTGGGCAGATTTTGTATATTAGAGGTAAAAAGTGAAGCAAATGCAAAGATTTAGTCCAGTCTGGTAAAGATGTGTTCACACTGGTTTCTAATCTAATTTATAATCAAGCATCATAAGATATAGAGGGAGGAAAAAGAAATAACTCTGTGATACTTCCCTACCTACTTAGCTGAGAATGTGTGCTTAAAGATTCAGTGGTTAATGAAGCCCCCAGAAGAATGAGAAAACATAAGAAAAGGCCAAAGCCTCAGGCTCATTCTTTTTTCCCCATTACACAAGGAAAGTCTCTGATATATTGCTTGCTAAGACACAATTACTTTCCTCCCTATTATAGGAGTAACAGTAGTTCCAATTTTAACATGTCACCAATAGAGAGAGAATTGCATTAAAAAACTAAAATTATAAATGTGTCAAAATTATATTAATGAAATGCACAGCATGGGCTCCAGAAATTTAGAAAAAAATTTCACTAACTAGACTGTTAAAAGCAAGACTTACAGCTGAGACAACTCACAGAGCATGAAGAAAATTTCTTTTGATCATAAGAAAGACAGCCCTAGCTGAGAGTCAGATAGAGTCAATTTGTAATTTGGAGAGGAAACCCATCTCATGGATTTGAAAGGATTTTTGAAGAGATTCAATGAAACTTGAGGTAAAATAACAAACCAAGGGCAAGTAATGCCAAATTTCAAACTAAGAATTTAAACTTTGTTTAGGCTTTCTGGTTAGCCACCAGGATTTTCTATGAGGAATTGGAAAAAACTGTACAATTAAATTTGAGTTTTCCGAAAATATGTGAACCATTTATTAAAAAGATAGATATTAAAATTTTTTTTCCAAACTCATTGGCAAAATTACAAATCAACTGACCTTTAATGCAGATTGAAGGTCCATCTGTTTAGGCTGAATATCACGGGGTTGATCTGTGCCTTTTGAATGCTACTTTTAAAAATTCATGTATTTCAAATTGTAATTTTCCCTTAGGCAACATAAAAAAGCATCTTTCATCAGAAATTATGCATTTTCACTTGCAATCCACTTGATAGTTTTAATTACACTCTAATGTTTTCCTTGCTTCTCTAGGTAGTTCTTAAACTCATAAAACAAAAAGTACTATTAATAACATTAAGGAAACAAGTAATCCAGTTGAATGCAAAAATATTGAATTACTAATGTAAGAACTACTATTTCTTGGTTTTTATGAGAAAATGCTATTTAATATTTCAGTCTTTTGCATCTATAAGTCAGCATGTAAATGCACACATAGGCACACACATAAAGTATAGAAATTTTATAAGAAAGTGATATTCAACATAACATACAGGAAGATATAAAAGTTTGACTGATCTATTTTCATCTATGATGAAGAAATGCAGGTTAGGAAGCTTTTCTCTACCACCACATACACATATTTTTGCCTTTCAAGGGAAGATGTAAGCCATAGCTAGTGCTTTAATGTTCTCCTAATTTGCAGAAGAGAGTTTTCTCCACATGTGTGGTATATATCAAACTATTTCTACCATATTTTATAAGCCATATCTTATTAGTATGTATAATGTCTTGTTTGTAAATGTCTTGATTTATTTGAAATTACTTCACAGGTGAACATAGGACATTTGTATTATTGTTCACTCAATTCTTAGAGCAAAAACAAGGAAATATATTATGTCTTCTTCCAACTGTTTGTCACTTGTGATCTGCTACTCATGTCATACTATATGATTAAATACTTATTTTATTGCCAAATATTTCACTTGATCTTGGTCAAAAGGCCAAGAAGCAATATATTGCCAAATCTTGATTAAGTTCTAAAATTGACCATGAAATGAACTTTAAAAAAATCAGAAATCAGACATGTGGCTACAGATTTTTCCCAGTCAGTTCCTCCTAATTCTATACTAAAGCTTCTTCTCAACTCAATTTTCTAGTCTGCTTCTGAGAATTTCCAAGACCATTATTAATAGAAATCTAATTTTGCTTCACTTTTATTGGATGGAAGCAGTAATATTTGAAAGTAGATGAATCCCTATCTCAACATACATAAACAGTGATAAACATTGTCTTCATTCATAATGTCCTTGTAAGAATTAAGTAAGCTTTCATGTACAAATTGTATACTTCAATTGCTGTCATAGGTAGTAACAGGCTATTATGCAAATCAGAAATTATTCACTTGCAATATCAGTTAAGCAATTACTTAGTGGACAGGTTTGTGTCATAGTCCATATATATTTTCATAACAAAATAACACAGTGAGCATTTTATTAAGAACAGAAATTTATTTTCTCAAAGTCTTGTGGACTGGGATATCTAAGAATACAGCATGGGCATTTGGCATCTGCTTGAGACTTTCTGTACAATCACAAGACAAAAAGTGGAAGTGCAAAAGAACAAAATGATTCCTGATGTCTCTGTTACAAGGCCTTTGATCCTTTTCATGCTGTGGGAGGAGCCTTTGTGACCCAATCTCTTCTTTAAAGGTCCCACCTTGCAAACAATTCAAGAATTTTAGAATGGAAACATAAAAAAACTATTCCAGTTTATAACCATTATGTCTAAAAATATGTACTAGTACAAAAAATTCAATTCATAAGGTAAAATTGTCAGATACATCTTTCGCTTCGAAACATGCATAGTATCTGTGATGGGTGACTGATTGTGTCAACTTGAGTAAGATAAGTTCAACTACATTGGCTCAGCAATTCCACACCCTACAGGGTAGAAAATCTACCCTAGGATAGCTTGCTGTCTTAAATGGTTTAAAAGGAAACTAAAGCACAGAGATGCTTCTAGTTCTTCAGAGGATGTCCAGTCTTCACTTGCACCTTGAACTCATCTCCTGGCTTCCAGTGCAGACTCTTCAACTTCCAACACAAATCATTCAGTCTTCTATCACAGATCCATCAGCCTCCTGATACAGACTTACATGGGGCAATGTGGAGATCTCCAGATCTTTGACAGGGCCCTTCAAATCTCCAGTGTGCAGACATCCTCTACATTCTTCCATATCCTACTTTGTGGATAGCCACTGTAATAATCTTGTATATTCTCATGTACGTGTATATCTTGCACTGTATCTGTTTCTCTAGTAAATCTTGACTGGTACAATACATTTTAATATGTACATATAAAATTGAATTACAAATCACAAGCAATGAAGAGGAGATCCAAGAGAAATGATAGAGGAACAAACACTTGCCACAGAACTAAAGGAAAACTAAGCAAACCAGTCCAACTCAAAGTTTGACAAGGTTGAATCTGGGTGCACTCAAAAAGCCTGGATACAAAGATAAAGGGTCTGGATTTGATACTGTGAGAAATAGGGCATCACTAAATACCCAAAGCTGAACAGTAATGTGCTCAATCTGACTTTTAGAAAGATTGATCTGGCAGAGGTGCTCAGGATGCAGTGAAGTGAAGAGAGACTGAAAATGTGGAAACCTAATGCATTAGTCCACTGAAGACATAATGAGAAGCCAAAATGAACAGCATCCATCAGAATAAAAGAAAAGAGAATACTTCAGGATTGTTTTTATAATCAATATGTTTAATAACTGATTAGATAAGAAAAGAAAAGCGGAATTAAAAATGACTAGAAAAATCTCAAAGTTCTTTCTTAGTAGACACTGCTATTAAGAAGTTTCATGGATTAAGTGCTTTATAAATGACAGAATTTTATCTCTCTCAGTTCTGGAAGCCAGAAGTACTTCAAAGATCAGGGTGAACACATAGTTGTATTCTGATGAGAAACCTCTCCTGGTTAGCTGATAGCTGACTTCTCACATCCTAACATCCTTGGAAGAAGGCCAGATAGCTCTCACCAGCTGTTTCATAAAGGTATACATTCCAGTCATGGGGGATCTACTATTAACACTATTTTCTTCACAAAGGCTGTGCTTCTGAATGTCATCACATTGGGAGTAAAGGTTTCAGAACTTGAACTGTGAGGGAATAAATTCCCTCCATTGCATTCTTTTCCATTTTTACGTTCTTCACACACAGAGAACACATTCATTCCATCTAACACATGAACATGTCCACTGAGACATATCATGTTGTGGAAATTTTAGTAAGAGCTAGCTTGTATCCTGTATTCACCACATGCCAAAAACTTTTCTAAGTTTCTTTTATACAAATTAAATTATTCCTCACATGCTCATGAGTTCAATCCCTGGTACTGGTTTTTAAAAAAAAGAAAAAGAAAAGAAGAGGATTTAGTTCAGTGGCATAAGCACCTGCCTTGCAAGTGCATGGTTGTGAGTTTGATCCCTGGTACCGGTTTTTAAAAAATTTAAAAAAAGAAAAATAAATTATTCCTCACAATATTCTCTATATTAGATAGCAATATTGTAACACTTCATAAGCTAGTAATGCTGTACTATAATGAAGTTAAGTAATGTGACAAAAAGCACACAGCTAGTAGCACATACCTTTAGCCACCGCACATATTGCCCTTTGTTAGTTGGATAGGAGAGACAACATATCAGTATCATCAGGTGTGATATTGTTATAAAACTATTTACTCCTAAGACTTATAAGATTTGAACAGTGTTCTTTCTAAGATTCACCTTCAAAATTTGTACAAAAAATCCATAACCCAGGAAATAAGATCAGTAAGAAATTATACTTATCCTTATCATTTTCTTGCAATCTAGTCAATGCCAAAGAGATGAAAATCTGCCAGAGATTATAATTGGAAACAGTAGTCTAGCACTGACAGCATAATTACAGAAAGTTTGACATGTCAGATTTCATAAAAGTTCTGAAATAGAAGACTTTCGTGTAATGATCTTTAATTTTTCCATATTTTATGCCACAATATTGTTGTGTGAGAACATAATTAATTATGTTTCCCAAATTAGTTTCCATGCAAGTTAAGTTACCAGAATCTGCTACTAAAGGACAGGATTCCTGTCTTCAGAGTATAGCTATATCCCACAAGATGTTGGACATAAATCAGTTAAAGAATAACTTCCTTAAATATACTGCACCTGTGTCTGAAAGACTATTGTTTGATATTATGATGTTGGGATTCAGTGCAAATGAAACTACTTTTTATCTTGGGCCCCAAGTTTTAATTTCCATTTTCTAGTTTCAAATGTTCCTTCAAATGTTATGGCCTACGGGGCAAACAAGAAGCATATACACAAATTGAGCACAGAGAATTGAAGTGGCAGGCAGAATCAAAACAGCAATCTTTTTAAAATTATATTAGAAAATTTGAGATCAAATAAAAAATAACTATTTCACATTTATATAGATCTATGTACATGTGCATATTTCTATTTAATTCTTGTATGACATAAAGTACACAATATAATCACCATTTTAAAGACAAGTAAACTAGAACAAAGAAATATTATGACAAGGGCAACACACTTGCACAGAGAAAAGTCAGGAATCAAAGCCAGACAATTCAACTTCAAAGGATGTATACTTACCTCTCGGCATAACTATCTCTGAATGTCAGACTAAAGGAGGTGTTTCAAATATATCCAAAAACCTTCCAAAGAGTACTCTTTGAACATTTGCAAATGAAAGGACTCAAGAATATATGCCATCAGTATTAAGTATTGTGAAAAGGATGTCTCGTCTAAAATACTGTAAATTGAAATGTGAAAGACAAAAAGAAATTGATTATTAGAAGAGGAAAAAAGGACCCCAACTAAACCTGAATCAACAGTGCACTTTAATCATACTAATTTAGTGTTATCACTAAATTCTCTTCTTGTGAAATGGAAATACTGTGAGTGTTTTAGAAACCATTCTACAAATCTGTATTTGAATAATATGATGTTTGTTTGGGTCTAAAGAATAAACAAGTAAATAGAAATGTAATTTTATTCTAACTGTGGACCATAGTGGAACACTTATTTTTGAATATCTCTTATTTTATATAAATAGAAATTAGTAAATGTGCCATGTAGAAACCAAGCATTATTTTTTAACATATTGCAACAAAGTTTACTTGGCAAATCTATATTTTAACATTTAAAACATAAAATTTATTATTTCAAGGACTCATATTATTTGTATCTTTTTTAGTGAGAATGAGAATGTCTCTAAATTGACTGCCTTTCGGCTAAAAAGAGGTATTTAAAAATCCCATGAGCTATGAAGTTTTTCAATGCGTTGCACAGAAGCTTGCACATGTTTATCTACAGGCATGCTATTGATTTTTGAGTGTTGACTGTGTATCCGACTATGATACTGAATTTGGTTATTCAATCTAGAAGTCTTTTGGTAGATTTTTAAGGTCTTCTATGCAAAGTATGACATCACCTTCATACAATGATAATTTAACTTCTTCCCTTTATATTCTTATTCTTCTATTTCTCTTTCTTGTCTAATTTCGGTGGCTAATATTTCCAGAACTATATTGAATAGAAGTGGTGATAATGTATATCTTTGTCTTGTGATTTTAGAGTGAGATCTTTCATTTTTGCTCATTTAGTATAATGTTGGTTTTTGGTTTGTTATAGATGGATTTTATCAGATTGAGGTAAATATCAACAATCCTCCCATCCAGGGAACCTCACAGCTTCTGGATGGTGCACGGTAGCAGCTCAGCGGATCCTGGGTGCCGTAATTGGACTCCCCTTTCCCCACTGTGCTAGGTGGACTGTGGAGTTCTAAGCAAGCAGACAGGCACTATCAGTTCCAGAGGCCCAGCAGCTTGGCGTAAGTGCCCCATGCACTTTCCCCCAAGTCTAGTTAGTTTGTCCCCTGCCAGGGAACCTCGGGCTTCCAGGTGCACTGGAACAGCACCGCAGGTCCAGGGAGCTAGAATCAGCCTCCCCATTCCTGGCTGTGCTTGGTGGACTGTGGAGTGCTAAGCAAGCAGGTGGGTGACCTCAGTTCCAGAGCCTGGGCTTCAGCCAGGCTGCTCAACCCCCAGTGACCCTCTATCAATCCAAGGAACTGGGTGCCAGAGTCCCAGCAGCTGAGGGCATAGAAGAGGATTTCCAACAGACCCTGAGGAAGCCTTAGAATAACACTCAAAATACTTGAAACACAGAAATATAACAAAATGACAAAATAAAAGACCAAATTACAATCTCAAATCTCCAGCCCATCCAAAAAAACCTTATGAGTGATGTATATAAAAGAACATATATCCCATACACCTCAAATATTGGACATAATAGCAACTGAAATAAACAAGCAACTCTAGGAAGCTTTAAAGGAATTAAAACTAGAAATAATCTCCCAGGTAAAAGAAGAAATGATAAAAGAAATGAAAGAGATGCTGAATATATCTAAAGAAGACACATTTAGATAATTAAAGGAAATAAACAAAAAGATAGAATCTCTAAATTAGCAATATAAGAAACAAAGAGAATACATAAAGCAGATACAAAGAGATACACAGGAAATCAAAAATTCCACTGAAAGCTGTAAAAACCACCTCAATGAAAGTGAAGGTAGAATTTTAGACCTTGAAGACAAGATTGCAGCTAGTGAACAGGAAAGAAAAGATCTTTTTAAAAGAACAAGGAATCAGGAAATAACAATTCAACAACTGCAAGATGATGCAAAGAAAAACATAAGATCGATAGGGATTAATGAAAAAGAAGGGGATGACTGAGAGGACATCAAGAGGATATTTAAAGTAATAGCTGAAAATTTCCCAAACATGAGATCAGAAACTGACATCAGGATCAGTGAAGCATATAGAACTCCAAATAGTCATAACCAAAATAAAATTACATAATAATAAGCACCAGACATTTAATAATCACCATCCCAGAAATCCAACATAAGAATAGAATATTAAAAAAATGTCAGAGATAAAAGAGAGATCACTTATAAAGGAAAACCCATCAGAATCACAGCAGACTTCTCTTCGCAAATGATAAAGTCAACAAGAGCATGGAGTGAAGTATTCCAAATCCTAAAGCAAAATGATTTGCAACCTAGACTGATATACCCTGAAAACTCTCCTTCAAAATTGATAGTGAAATAAGATACTTCCATGACAAAGAACAACTGAAGAACTTCATGATCACCAACCATGCAAAAAATATTGAAAGACAGTTTAAAAACACTTAGGAAAAAACCACTAAGCAAAGTATACAATTAAACAGAACAGAAAGATAAAGATGCAACAGCAGAAAGATAACATGTCAACAATAAAACAACATATAACAGTTATAACCATTAATGTACATGGTCTCAATGCACCAATTAAAAGAAAGACTGGCAGAATGGGTCAAGAAACAAAATACAGCCATATTCTGTCTACAAGAAACTCATCTAACCCAAAAGGATACTCACAGACTCAAAGTCAAAGGATGGAAAACAATACTTCACCCAACAGGAAACCAAAAAAAAGCAAGAGTAGCCATTCTGTTTGCAGACAATGTGACCTTTAAACCAATAATGATCAGAAGAGATAAAGAAGGTCACTACATACTGATTAGGGGAAAACTTGAAGAGGAAGAGATAACTATCTTAAATATATATGCACCAAATTGCAAGGACCCAGTTATATAAAACAACTATTAACAGAAATGAAAAATCAAATTATCAGTAATGCAATTGCAACAGGATAGCTTAACATGCCATTGACACCAAGCGACAGATCAACCAGACAGAATATCAGCAAAGAAATAACAGAACTGAATCACACATGTGAACAAATGGACTTGATAGAATATACAGAGTGTACCATCCAACAACATCAGAATACACATTCTATTCAGCAGTACATGGTTCATTCTCTGAAATAGACCATATATAAGCTCACAGAACATATTTATATAAATGCAAATAAAGTTGAACTTACCACTTGCATGTTGTCAGATCATAGCACTTTGAAATTAGAAATTAATGATAAAAGATACTGCAAAAATCCCACAAACACATGGAAACTGAGTAACACAGTCTTGAGTAATCAGTGGATCACAGGAGAAATTAAAGAGTGAATTAAACAATACCTACAAGCAAACTAAAATAAAAATACAACTTACCACAATCTGTGGGATGCAATGAAACCCATCCTCAGAGGAAAATTTATTGCACTGAGTTCCCACATCAGGAAAACAGAATGAATACAAATAAATTACCTGATGCTACACCTCAAAGAGCTAGAAAAAAAAGAGCAAGTCAAGGTCAAAGCCAAAAGAAGAGAGAAAATTATAAAAATTAGAGCAGAAATCAATGCAATAGAGGTTAAGGAAACAATCCAAAGAATCAATGAATCAAAGAGTTGGTTCTTTGAAAGAATAAATAAAATTGGTAAGCCCCTAGCCAACCTTATTTTAAAACGGGAAGAAAAGCTCAAATCCATGCAATAAGAAATGAAAAAGGTGAAATCAGTACAGACTCTATAGAAATACAGAAGATCATCAACACCTATTTTGAAAACCTCTACTCTCAAAGGTTTGATAACACAGAAGAAATAAGAGTCCTAGAAACATATAAAGTTCCAAAGCTAGGTCATGATGATGTAAAACTACTGAAAATGCCAATTTCTATTAATGAAATTGAAAATGTAATTAAGTCCTTACCTATGAAGAAGAGCCCAGGCCCAGATGGATTCATGGCAAAATTATAAAAGAAATACAAAGAAGACCTAATGCTGACACTCCTCAAACTATTCAATGAAATTGAAAGGGAAGCAATCCTTCCTAAGTCATTCCAGGAAACAAATATTATGCTAGTATCAAAACCTGAGAAAGACCCAACTAAAAAAGAGAACTATAGACCAATCTCCCTAATGAACACATATGCAAAAATCCTCAATAAAATAGTGGCAAATAGGATGCAGCAAATCATAAAGTGGATTATATACCATGACCAAGTGGGATTCATCCCAGGCATGCAGGGATGGTTCAACATACATAAATCAATAAATGTAATCCACCACATCAATAAAACCAAATGTAAGAATCATATGATCATTTCTATAGAAGCAGAAAAAGCCTTTGATAAGGTCCAACATTCATTCATGATAAGAAATTTATAGAAAATTGGAATAGATGGTCTTTAACTTAATATAGTAAAGGCCATCTATGACAAACCAACAGCCAGTATTATACTAAGTGGTCAAAAATTGAAAGCCTTTAGTTTAAAATCAGGCACAAGACAAGGATGTCCTTTATCACCACTCTTATGCAATATAGTACTGGAAATACCAGGTGGAGCAATTAGTTGAGAGAAATAAAAGGGGAAAAGATAGGAAAAGAAGAAGTTAAATTACCATTGTTTGTATATGACATGATACTCTACATAGAAGACCCCCTAAGCTCCATTCAAAGACTCTTAGATATAATAAATAAATTCAGTAATGTAGCTGGGTATAAAATAAATACTCAAAAATCAATAGCATTCCTATACACTAACAACAAAATGCCTATCACCATGCCTATCACCATGTACTAAAATAAAATCTAAATGGATTAAAGATCTGAATATTTAAACAGAAACACTAAAACTATTGGAAAACAAATTGGGTAAAAAACTTGAAGACATAGGAGTAGGTAGAGAATTCATGAACAGGACTCAAACCACACGGGAAATACTTCCTAGAATCAATAACTGGGATCACCTCTTCTGCACATCAAAAGAAATCTCCAACATAGTGAAAACAAAATCCACAAACTGGGAAAAAATCTTAGTGAATGCTCCCTCAGACAAAGGACTTCTGTCTAAAGCATATAAAGATTTTTTAAAAATCAGGCCACCAAAATTCAAAGATCCAATCCAAAAATGGGCATCTGAGATGAATACACACTTCTCAGATGAAGAAATACAAATGGCAAATAACTACATGAAAAAATGTTCATCATCATTACTCATCAGAGAATTTCAAATTAAAACCACACTAAGATTCCATCTCACTCCTAAAGGAATGGCCAAGATCAAGAAAACCACCAACAATAAATGTTGGAGAAGCTGTGGGGAAAAAGGAACTCTCCTGCACTGTTGGTGGGAGTGTAGACTGGCACAACCATTGTGGAGGTCAGTTTGGAGATTTCTCAAAAAGCTGGAATTGGCAGTCCCTTTTGACTCAGCTATTCCACTTCTAGGCATGTTCTCAGAAGAACTGAAAACATCATACCACAATGATATGTGTACACCTATGTTTATAGCAGCACAATTTGTAATTGCCAGACCTTGGAAACAACCCAAGTGTCCTTCAACTGAGGAATGGATAAAAAAGATTTGGTATTTTTATACAATAGAGTACTACTCAGCTATAAAGAAGAATCACATTGAGATATTTATAAATAAATGGATGCAGCTTGAGACCATACTCATATGTGAAATAAATCAAACTCACATGTATGAATACTGAATAGTTTCCCTATTGTAAGAAATAAGTCAAATATATAAGAGTATGTGGTAATCACGTTTCCCCATTATGTGGCTTTGAAGCCTTATAAAGTTTTCACTCATTAATTGGAAAGGCATTACTCTGGGCTGTTTGATATTATTGCCTGTGATGATATGAATAGCTATTTTGAAGAAAACAAGACATCATAATAGCTAGTGCTGATTTAATATCATCTTGTTTTGAAGTCCCACCGAACTTGTTCTTCTGTCTCCATTGGCTTTATCATGTTGTATCTTACTGGGTTTTATTATACATGACAGTATAAACAAAAATTTTTATAGACAAAGAGATAATATAGTTCATTTTCTTGTTCATTTTCTGCTAGCTGGTTCTAAATACCCTGTAATACTTTCATCCTCTTGAATGGTTTCACATTGCTTTGATATGTTTGATGCCATAGTATACAAAGTTGTACTCAAATATTTCAGGGAAAGAGACAAAATGGTAGCTACTATTAAATCAGGTTATCTTGTGGTGAAACACTACGTTGCTGAAACTGTTATGCTTTGACCTGTATTGTTATGCTGTTATGTCCTCTTTTATCTCAATTTCCCTTTTTAGAAAAATTATTTATTTTTATTTTTTAATTAAGGGAAAAATTAAAAAAATTAACAGGATATATTATAGGAACTTTTTGATTTCCTATTAACTTGATTTGAAGCCCTGTATTGCTTCCACCATCTTGTTTTGACTGATCTTACTCTGTTCTGTTCTGTCTGTCTGATAGTATCGAGTTTGAGGGTATAGAACAATTACTTTGAAGACAATAAGACTCACTATGACGCCCATTCTGGTTTGACTATTATCTTCTTTTGAAGTCCTGTAATGTCTCCAATGTTTAGGTTTTATTGGTCTTGTTCTGTACTGTTTTGTTCAATTTTATTATACCTAATGATATAGGCAACTCTTTTTAAGGTAGCAAGAGGCATTATGGTAACCATTGTTATCTTGTATTCTGTTTTTACACCATGTACTATGTCCGTCCTTTGTTTTGACTGTCTGCTTTGTTTTGTCATATTTGGTTTTATTCTCTTCCAAAAAAAAAAGTAATAAGAACTATGGGAGTAATAAATCCCAAAATGTGTAAATGTTGTTGTAAAAAAGAGGGGGGGGGGGAAAGTGCTCTAAAGGATACAACTGCAAGCTTGTTTAGGTGTGTTAAGTTAGATGACCATGTTTCTAAGTTTTGTTTGATCATTGAACACAACTGTTTGCAGTCTCACTGTTTGAATGTTCACTTTGTATGCTTTAATCCTGTAACTTGAACAACTATTTCTAAAATGACAATGTGTAATCTATTAACTAGTGATTTCTTACTTTTTTTGAAATTCTGTATTAATTGTACCCTTATATTGTTCTTTTTCTTCTCCTTTAAATAAATTTTTTTAAAAAAAGATCAACTATCCCAATTTTCTGTAAGATTTTTTATCATGAATGAGCATTGAACTTTGTCAAAAAATTTTTCTGTATTGATCAAATGATTATGTGATTTTTTCTTTGCCCTTGTTGATGCAGTATATTATATGTATTGATTTGAGTACACTGAATCATCCCTGCATTCCTGTGATTAACCCCACCTGGCTATGGTTTATAATCTCCTTGATAATTTGCTGCATTGTGTTTGCTAGTACATTATTGATGATTTTGGGATCTATGTTAATTAGGAAGATTGGCCTGTAGTTCTGTCTTTTGGCTAGGTTTTTTTCTGTTATTTGTATTAGGGCAATACATACCTTCATGAATGTGTTTGGAAGTATTGCTCCCTTTTCAACATCGTTAAAGAGTTTGAGGAGTTTGAGTATTAAATCTTCTCTAACTTTTCTGTAGAATTCAGCAGTGAGTTCATCAGGATCTGGTCTCATTGAAACAGATATTAGTGAAAATGTACCATTCATAATAACATTCAAAAAAAAGGAACTACTTAGGAATCAATCTAACAAAAGAAGTTAAAGATCTATACATTGAAAATTACAGTACTCTGACAATGGAGGTTGAAGAGGATATCAGAAAATGGAGAAATATTTCTTGCTTATAGGTAGGAATAACCAAAACACTGAAAATGGCCATACTCACAAATTTTTTATACAGATTTAATGCAATCCTGATAAAATACCATTACCCTAACTCACAGAACTAGAAAAAAAAATTCCTAAAATTCCTTTACAACCAGAAGACACCTCAAATAGCAAAAGCAATTCTGTTCAACAAAGGTGTGGCAATAGACATCAAAATTCCTGACTTGAAATTATAATACAAAACTACTGTGAAAAAATCAGTATGGTATTGGCAAAAACATGGACCTGAAGATTAATACAACAGACTAAAAGATGTAGACACAACTTGGCAGTTGAGACATGATGATGGTTTGGAAAATCTCATCAGTATGGAGCAAATAGACATGTTTCTTCTTTTTTAAAATTTATTTTATTTTGTAGAGAATAAAATCAAATGTGACAAAACAAAAGGATGGACATAATACATGACACAAAAATAAAATACAAGGTGATCAACAATGGTTACCATAATGCCTCTTGCTATCTTCAAAAGAATTGCCCGTATCATCAGGTAAAATAAAATTGAACAAGACAGCACAAAACAAAACCACTAAAAATGAAACATCAGAAACATTACAGGACTTCAAAAGAATAGTCAAATCAGAACGGGTATCATAGTAAATCTTATTGTCTTCAAAGTAATTGCCTATACCCTCAGACTTGATACTATCAAACAAAAGAGAATAGAATAAAACCAGTCAAAACATAACAGTGATAGCAATACAAGGCTCCAAATCAAATTAATAGGAAATAAAAACTGGCTACCATACTATATTTTGCTATCTTTGAATAGCTGTCCATGCCATCAAATCTAATACAAGTAGAAAAACTCAACAGAATAAAACCTATCAAAACAGAACAATGAAAACAATATGAGTTTCAAATAATGATAAAAGATTAATGGCCACTGCCTTCCCTTTTAAAACAATTCCTCCCCTTTCACTTTCACAAGGTGCATTGTACATTTTGCATCCCACTAACTCCCTGTAGTTTTAGATTATGGAGGCAGCCCACTATTCACCTAAGTGATTCTGAACCTTTTTACCCCTGAGCATGATCTCAAGTTGTATTCATTTACCTACAAAAGCCTCAAGGTTTTTTTTGTTTGTTTGTTTGTTTACAGCTTAGTAGTTTTCCACTGTATAAAAGTGTTATGGATTTCTAGTAAATCTGCAGCTGATGGGCAAGCTGCCCCCACTTTTATCTGGTTCCCTGTCACACAGAGCATTGTTTTCTTGTCTTTGAGTTTCTGTCTATAAATCCTCTTATGGGTTAATTGTATTCCTTATATAGAAAATATTGATGGACCCTATCCCTATCTCTGATTCACTCTGCTTGTGTTTCTTTTTAGTGGTGAATTGAGGCCATCCATATTAGTGATTATAGCCAACCTTCTTGGCCTCATCTCTGCCATTCTATTTTTTCACCATTGGTTGTCTACTTTTCCCTTTCATTCTACTGTCTGTCCCATTCAGTGAGCTCCCTCTGCTGCTATCCCTGAAACCATGGAACTCTCTCTCCTCTCTCTCATACTCTCTCTGTCTCTGTCTCTCTCTCTCTCTGTCTCTCTCTCTGTCTCTCTGTCTCTCTCTCTCTCTCTCTCATCCTTCAGTATTTTTGTAGGGTTGTTTTGGTGGTCATAAAGTCCCTCAGTTCCTCTTTGTCATGGAAGCATCTTGTTTCTCCATTAATTTTGAGAGATAGTTTTGCATGATGCATCAGTCTGGGTTGGAAGGTATTTTCTTTCAGGACTTGAAATGCTTTACTCAAAGCTCTTCTTGATTTGATGGTTTGTGTTGAGAAGTCTGTCATGATTCTGATGGGTTTTCTTTTATAGGTCATCTGTTTCTTTTCTCTGACAGCTTTTAATATTCTGTTCTTGTGCTAAATTTCTGGGATCATGATTATTGTATGTCTGGGTGTAGATCTATTTTGGTTATAGCTGACTGGAGTGATATATGCCTCCTGTATCTGAATATCATTTCCTTTTCTTATGCTTGAAAAGTCCTAATTATTTCTGTAAATAGCCTTTGTATTTCATTTGTGTTTACCCCTGCTTCTTGACTCACATTTTTATCCTCAACTTATAGATCCTCTTGTCATCTTCTAGCCTGGTTTCTGTTATTTTTAAGAGATCTTTCCTTTCACAATTGTAAGCTGCAAACCTGTCTTCAAGGTTTGGTAGCCTATCTTTAGTTTCTTTCAAGCAATTTTGCCAGCTTTCAATGGAGTTTTTAATTTCCTGATAATCTCTTTGAATCTGTTTCTGTGTTCTAAATTTTTTTTATATTCTTCATTGAAGGTTTCCTTCCTTTTTCTATATTCCTCTATTCTTTCATCTGTGTCTTTTTTAGAGGTGCTTAGCAATTCTTTTATTGTTTCTCATATCTTCTTTTACCTGTAACAGTGTTTCTGTTCTAAGTTTTTTATTGTTTCATGGAGCTGTTTCTTTATTTCAGCTGCTGTTGTTTCAAAAACTCTAGGTATGCCACTCATGACTTCTTCCTGTGTTTACACTTCCTGTACCAGTACTACTTAGGTTGGAGACCAGAGACTACCTTTTGCTTCTTCCTCTTGTCATGTTCCTGGTTACTTCTGGACAAGTGGGTAGCAGGGTCACCAGCACTTCCTATATTGTTTATAATTACTGTGAAGTGTGTTGGTTAGCTATTTCTGCTGTTTGCTGCTTTTCCCAGTCTGTTAGTGGCTACTGGAGTGTAAGCAGGGGCAGGGCAGGCTGGCCCCTCCTTTCTAAGCTGGTCATCCACAGGAAATATTCACCATAGTAGTGTGTGCTGGGCAGAAGGGTTTGGTTAGGGACAGCTTTAGGAAAACCTCCACAGTGGCTATTGGCCTGTGAAAAGGGGCTGGACTCAGTCCAAGCAATTTTTACCAGTCTACTCTGAGCTAGGATTGGCTGAATGAAGCTGGCTATAGTTCTATCTCCAGACTTATTCCGCCCAACTCCAAAATGGATCCTAGCCAATCCCCAATTCCTGCAGGAGAAATGAGTCCCATATACTCACTGCCAGCCAGTGCAGTTCTCTGGTCTGCTGCTCCCTTCAGCAACCATGTCTCCCTACCAAAGACTTTGGGCTTGGTAGCCACCAGCTTCACTGTGCCCATGCATCTCCAGGCTCCAACAGCACTTCTGCCATGGCAGTTCCTCTTCTGGTGAAAGTGCCACTACCTACCGCCTTCTTCTGTATAAGTTTTTCTTCTTCTCCTCCTCCTCCTCCTCCTCCTCCTCCTCCTCCTCCTCCTCCTCCTCCTCCTCCTCCTCTTCTTCTTCTTCTTCTTCTTCTTCTTCTTCTTCTTCTTCTTTTTTATTCTCTCAGTGGCCTTCAATTCTCACTTTAGGTTCTTCCTAAAGAACCTAAGGGAACCCACTTCTTTCCTTCTTGTCTTCTCCATAATGCTATATTCCAGCATCTGGACTGTTTCCCTCAGAGAGGCTGTTTACTCTGCTGCTTACTGTTCCACCGTCTTCCCAGACTTGACATGTTTTTTCTTAACTGTAGCTTACTTGAGGTGAAACAAAGATTCAAATTATGATATGAGGTCTTTGCATTCTAGGAGTACTATGTATATGAGTTAATGGCAGCTTCTGTTTGTACTGGTAAAATTTAATAATGTTTTCTAAAAAGTCCCAGC